>NC_081266.1:6988995-8188995 GCF_030490865.1 Poecile atricapillus
CTGTCTGGTGCTGGTGGTGCGGCTACACGAGGCTGCGGGAGCCGCTGGAGTACCTGCGCCTCTGAAGCAGCGAGCTGGGGGGACAGTACTGGTGGGGGTGGTTGTAGGGAGGGGGGGGAGGCGGCAGGGGAGGCTGATGGAGCAGCTTCACGGGGGTCCCAGGGAGCCCACTGCCCACACCGCGCCAGGGGGTGGAGGTGCAGGAGTCGGAGGTGACGTAGCGAGTCAGAGTCTGGTTGAGGGCCGGCTCCATCCGAGCGAGGCACGGCTTGTCCAAGACAATGACTTTGACGATCTGCTGGCACTGTACAAGTGTCCCCGCCGAGGCGGGGTGCGAGGGCACCAGTGCTGTCTCCAGCCGCTCCCGTGGCATGTTAAGACGCATGCTGGGCTGCATTCCACTCTCGGGCCCCAGGGCGGAGTTGTGCTGGTACGTTTGAAGCCTGTTGTGAATTGACACCTAGTTTAGAAACAGCCAAAGAAGCATTAAATGTTACAAGACTTTTCCCATCTGCTGCTACTGGCTGCCCTGAACCCCCGCCACCAGACGACCTCACATGCATTCAAAGCCTCCCTCCCTCCCTCCCTCAAAAAGCCAGAACAGGTGCCGCCCTGGCTGCACAGCCCCGCTGTCCCCATCTGGCCTAAGTGTCCCTGTCCTTGCCATCACGTCAGAGGCAGCAGAGCCTGCGTCCCCAAATGCAGTCCAACTTTGATTATCCAAAAGCGCGGGGAGCACCGACCGACTGCAGGAGTGGAAGTGTCTGGAATTCTCATGGTAATGAACAGACCTCGAGTCTGTTTGTCCCCACCAGCAGAAAGGAGAGGGGGCCCAGACTGCAAGGTTTCAGAAACTCGAGGCTGTATGTTTCAGTAAAATGACAGCAGCTGAACCTGAGACAGAGCAACAGAAACTCAAGCCTTTCCCAGCTCCCTGCCTCTCTGAGTAGGAAGGTACACCACATGACTGGCTAATCTGTTTACAAAGGAAAAAGCAGAAAGCTGACACAGTCTAGCAAAAGGCAGCTCCCTCTGATCCATTTGATGGTTTGCCAGTGAAAGGAAATGATTTTCAAAAAAAGAAATAAGAAACCAAAAATGCCCATCTAGCTCATACAATGATAAAAGAAATTCATGATGAAATGGCAGCAGATTAGATAATCTCAGAGAAATGGAAATGCTCCTCTGCTGGCAGAGTAATACTTGGTCAGCTGAAAGCAGGTAGGGAAGCAGGAGGTCATCAGGGGTTCCACATCGAGATGCTGATAATGGAATCAAATAAGGGAGCTCACTGAGACCAGTCTGAAAAGGAGGAGCTGGCCTGGACTGGAAGTCCCTAGCAGGGGAAGTGCAGCAGGGAAATACTGCTTCCCAAATGATGGATGAAGTTATAATTCCTCCTGGCAAGGACATGGGCTGATGGAGACCCCACACCAGAGCTAAGATGCTGGCTCAAAACAGAGTGTCAGTCAAGTGACAAGGCCTGAGCAGGAAACAAGTGCTCACAGAATGGTGTGGCACTTCCAGCCAGGCAGGGGTACAGGGGTCACAGTGGGGCTGCCCTGAGGCTCTGGCAGAGTCAGCAGCAGCACCAGCGACTGGGAAGGAGAAGCTGTGAAGTGACCAAGCTCCTCACCACGCTGGAACAAGGATGTCTGTCCCTGTCCAGGCATGGAGGTTGCTCAGGCTCACCACACAGCAGGACATAATATTGTCTCAGTATTTATTCAGTGGTGGAACATCCCACAGGAAAAACTGGTTGCTGGGCTGTGAAGTGCCAGTGGAATTCGGATACATGGAAGCCATTCTACGCAGAGACACTTCTCCCAGCAGGAATAGGAAACTGGCTGGCACAGGCACCTTTCCCAGGAAGGGGTGCCTGCAGGGAAATAGGGTGCTCTCCAGGGAAAAGAAGCAGCACCAACTCCCTGCAGAGAAGCTGAATTCTTCAAGTAAATATATGTTGACAAGAGGGGAAAGAACTACCCTGGAAAAGGGCAGGCTCAGGACAATGGAGATATTCCAGACAGAGAGAGAGTAGGAAGTAATTGATAAGATTTTCAGTGTGAAGATTGCATTTTGCTGTTTCCTCACAGGCAGTGAGAGTTTGGGTGTCTGTGAAGAAACAGGCAACCCACTGGATGCTAGACATTCCTGCAAAGATAGATGTACACAGGACAGCCAAGCTCCCTACCTAGGAAGGTGAAGCTCTAAGGAAGGTCTGGGGTACAAAGGCCATGCTTAATCCCCTTCATGGGGATGGAGAGACAGAGCTGCAGAAACTGTGCAGGAAAGCTGGGCTGTGGGGAATTTGCATGTGATGCTGCATGGAGTTAGCATGTCAGGGAAGTCCTCAGTGGGGTTCTCAGTCTCCCCAGAAGCAGTGGGGTGGGTTAGTCTACAGCGTTTGGGAGCTTGGTCCATGAAGGATGTTACAGTTATAAAAACGGATTGAAAATGCTTTGAAGTTTAGTTTGGATTTGAAAGTTGTATTACCCGTCCTAGCAGTAACTTTTAATTGTATCTCTGGAAATTGGTAAAATTGTCAGTCTGGCTGGGGAGGCATTGATTAAAACCTGAGAAAAGAAACAACAGAGAATGTGAGAAGAGCTGAAGTGAGAGAGAATTACTTACCTCAGCTGCTCTGCACTCTACTTACCTCCACTGTGCTGTCCGAGACCTTCTCCCCCAAATCCTTCTTGCCTTTGAAAGGAAACAAAAGATCTCACTCATGAGTTCTGCCCCTCTAGTCAAGAGCTGGCTCTCATACTGTGCACTGGAGAGTTAAAGGGAGAGGTGCAAGGCCAATCCAGACCCTCTTGCAACCTGTCAGCTGCTTCATGGGGTGGGCTTTACCAGTTCAGGGAAGAAAACCGGGCCAGGTTCTTCAGAAGGTACCCATGCTGTATCAGTAACACCCCTTCCCAGGTATTACAGCTACAGACTGGATAATGGGACATGAAGGGACTTTCTAGGGAATTTGAAGAATGCATACGTTCTCATATTTCCACCATTTGGCCAAGGCTAAAGGATACAAAACCAAATGCTTCTTTTTGCAGTTATTCTCACAGGAATCAGTGAGAACACATTTGCAAAGGCAGCCCTTCTTGACCAAGAGAAGCTGGGTGCCCTCCTACCTGTTGGAGAGCCTTGCTTAGACTGCAGCTCCATCTGGGCTCCATTGGTCCTTAAGGAGAGAGTCTTGGTCCCTTGCTGTTTCTCCAGTTCCCCTGCAGAACAGACATATGGAGATCAGTGAGGAGAGGGATGGAGGGAGGGTCACCAGCACACTGAAGGAGCAAAATGGGAAGTCAGCAAGGAGAATTAATGGAAGAAAATCACACATGAGTGTCAAGAAGGGAGAGAGGAAGAGCCAAGACAAAACAGAAACTGGTGAGGAGTTGACATGTGGAGAAACTTACATATCTCCATAGGCCTTTCTACATTTACACATTTGCATCTAAATTACCTACATTTATACAGGATTGGCTAGTACTGCACGGTGGGGACCACTAAAGCTGAGCTGCTTTGGCCCACATGGAAAAGCCATCAAAGGCTACATGGACATCTTGTCTGTATAAGTGACACAGACTGCTTGACCTCAGGACAACCCTGTTAAAGGCACAAGGCCTATCCCAGCTATTTACAGATCATATTTGCATAGTCAAAGAAGAATGGGCCAGAGAAGAATCTTCCAGGTGTGACAGTCTAAGCTTCCCTATTCCAGGCCACTGTATCCCACTTCCTGTTTCATAAGCATCTAAGTAGTTAAGTCCTTCCATTTCTGCTGCTGGCCAGTGGTCACAGAGTGTTTTTCAATCCTATCAGTGAGCCCAGGAACATCTGCTCATCCTCTTTGCCCCTGCTCCTGAAGAACTCTTCCTTTACCCTTTCTCCTGTGTAGCCAGTGGTGGCATTGGAGTGTGAATTGTGTGAGAGACCCTTACATTCAATTCGTATCTGTTCCAGTTCTGTCACTTCTGCTATTGACTCTTTCAGGTCTTCCACAAACTTCTGCATTTCCTCAGCACCCAGAGCACAGAAGTGTAGTACCTGTTTCTTCTCTGAGCCTGAAACCGGAGTCACCAGTGTAATGCCATGGGGGTAATCTGAAAGAAGATGTGTCAACAAAATAAAAAGGTGTTAGGCATTTGTGATGGAGTAGTTGCTTGTTTTGGTACATCTGAAGGACAGAGTGTTTTCAGCATGAGTCCAGTGGAATTGCACACCCAGAGTTTGTCACGCTGCCAGCTGTGGGAACCTGCAGCACTGCAGCCCTCCAAGACAACAGAAGGACCAAGCTGCAGCAGCAAGGCAGGTGCCACCAGCACCAGAAAACTCTAGATCTTAGTTACTCTTAGTACAGCACTGGCCCTGGGAACCTGAGAACAGAGGTAGGACTGTAAAACCTTTCTCACTCCCTGGAAGAGTAAACAGTGTTTATGAGGCCAAATACACTTCTTCTCCTGTGGGAGATGCAGCAGGAGAGGTTTTCTTCTGGGGTCAAAGCCATTGTACCCACAGTGGCAGGACTTGTCCCCAGTCTCTCCTTTCATCTGCAGAGATCACAGGAGGGGTGTCGGCACAGCATGGCTGGGGAACTCACTGCACTGGGCAGAGAGAACAGTAAAGGGAAAGATGTGTGTTTCTAGGTCTCTGCTTAGCAGTCCCCACAGGCAAAACACACAGGAATGTAAATGAAAGGCCATGCCCAGAGGGTGGAAATATAACAGCAAAAGGCCTTATGTTTTAAATATCAGGTTTATGTTCAGGGAGGTGATGACTGGAGATTCAGCCAAAAGAATCAGGAGAACACAAGAGTGCAGAGAACTTGCCACACTTTTGACTGGACTTATTTGTTCAATGGACAGTGGTTTCAATCCCTTTCCTCCTTTCCTTTCACATTCTTCTAAATTTATTTTCTGTCTTTCCCTGTCCTGCTTTCACTTCTGCTCCATTGCTCCTACGTCAGCCTGCCTTCTGTGGGCAGCGTTCCTTTATTAGCCTTCCTTGATCAGTCTTTTCCAAACAAGCCAAGGCCTAACCTGTTATTTTCAGCCAGCCCTCAGCTCCCCCTCTTTGTGTGCCCAGCCCTTTTCCAGCCCTCTCTCTCTCTCATGTGTTCAGATGACAAGATCTTTGTGACATCTGCTTTACAGTCTCTGCAGGGGATTCACAACAGGGCGCCTTTGCCAGAAGATCTTTGGGCTCTCCCAGGATAGTCATGCTAGCCCTGAAAGCCGATTCCAGCTCTGATGGTGCCTCCTGGGGATGCTCAGGTATGAATGGCCCTTGGGTTCACACAGGGATGTGGGAGCCTCTGCACGCTGCTGAGCAGGGGGTTGGGAGTGACTCACGCTGCCAACGGAGCAGAGGAGGGATGGGAAAAGCTTATTATAGCCACAGTGCTGCTACATTTTGCCTTCCTTGCAGCATGTTCTCCATGTGCTCACAAAGCCCCAGGGGCATCAGCCAGGCTTGCTGGGACTGCTGTGCTGCCCCTCCGCCTGTGCCAGCAGGAAGCCTGCCTGTTCCTGGAGCTCCTCCACGGCACAACCAGCCCAAATCATGACACATCATGGCTCTGTTCCCAGACCATCAAGGTCAGGCTGACTAGGGCTGGCCTCCCGCCATGCTTTGGTGGGTGCTGTTCCAAGGGCTGTGCCTCTGCCTTGGGAAGCTCTCAGCACAGCATGGCACCGTGCAGGGAGGTGGCAGCAGCACCTGAGCCTCTGGCAGCATCAAGGGTTGCAGAGGGGGTTGTGCCTTTGGGCACGAGGGGCACGAGGGCACAGGGGCTAAAGCTGGCAGTTGCAGTTCTGTCAACAAGATTCTGTATTACAGCTTCTGGGAGCTCAGTAGGATGTATATGGGGATTGATTCCCCCAGTCTCCACCTCTGGTGGTGTCCCTGCCACCATGACAAGGCAGATCCTTCAGTGAGGCCCTTCTGCAGATGCTCAGACCTAGGAGAGGTACCAGGAGCTTCTTCTCATCACACTGTACCCAAAGAGTGATCTCCCTGGCACCAAACCTCAGTTTTCTCTCCTCCACTTTTAACTCTGATAGAATTCCTCTCCTAATGCAAACTCACACAGCCCCCCCCCCCCCCCCCCCCCCTTCTTTTCCCTACCAAGCCCCTCCAGGAATGCCAGGAGCAGTGGACTTACACTCATTCTCAAAGAGATGGAACTGCATCCCCAGCAGGCCGACTGACTTGCAGAAGGTGTATGTTGAGGAGCTCTTCTTCTTCGGGCAAAGCTTGAGGATCTGTTGGAGGGAGAGAAGCGTGGTTGGTGCTGGGGAACAGTGAGGCAAGGACAATGCAAACTGCTCAAAGCAGAAAAGCTTTCTGCAAGCTCTGTTAAGTCTACCAGGAGCAATGCTTGGTGAATGACCAGCTCTTTGCTGGAGATGCTGGCATCTGCCTGGGATGCTGCCCTTGTAACAGGGCTTCTGGAATCCTGTAGGCATCACCCTGGGCCCACTCTGCTCTCTCCCAGAGGTGCTGGCTTTTTGATTACCACATTTCTGACTTTGAAAGGATAATTCTCTTCACTGAGGAACAGATCAAAAGGCAAAGGGAAGCCTGTCTCTAATACCTTAGAGCTGGGAACAAGAGCATATGAGAATGCTGCCCTTGTACCTCAGCACTGGTTCTTATGGATCTGGTTTATCCCGTGGAGTAGAGGGATAGCAAGGAGCAGACCCTCTCCCCAGGCTCACAACTGTGCAAATGCCTGCAGAGGAATAGGTGGGTGAAGCTCTCTTATTGTCTCCTACAAAAGGGTCTGGGTTTAACCTTGCATCTGCTGCAACCACGGCTTCACTCCACCATTAAACTCAGCAAACTTCCATTTTCTTTGGCCTCCTTCCAGCCCCAGTGTAACTCTGCTCTCCTGTACCTGCCTAATTCCACTGCCGGGGCAGGACACTTTCAAAAACACTCT
This sequence comes from Poecile atricapillus, assembly GCF_030490865.1. Classification (NCBI taxonomy): domain Eukaryota; kingdom Metazoa; phylum Chordata; class Aves; order Passeriformes; family Paridae; genus Poecile; species Poecile atricapillus. Next base: position 6,995,945 of record NC_081266.1, read on the forward strand.
ACACATTTGGGGGTCTGGTAAGTACTATCTAGTCTGCTACAGCTTTTTCCATGTGAGAAGGCAGTGATTTTAAAGTGTCTGGCAGGAAAGATTTAAAGTGCATGAGAGGGCTCTGTCTACTATAGTACAAACAGACAAAGAAATGAACCTCCCTTTCATGAAATGAACCTCCCTGCTGGCAAAGGCATGAGAGAGAGCAATGACATTGCTTGGATGGCTGGGGGATGTGACAGCTTGTTTTTTCAAGGGTTACTGGAGTTATAGATTTAGTAGGTTTTAACAGTGAAGGGTCCAGAGCTGTGTCTTAAAATGTTGATGAACTGGGAGCTGTCCTCAGAACAGGGGGAAGATGGATGCTGTGGACTGGTTTTGGATTTCCTTACAGAAACCAGGGCAGGTTTTATTACTGCAGTGCCTAATTACCAGAGCACACTCACCACCAGCAGGTCATTGAAGAGGAAAACTTCCCTTTGGTGAGCTGCCTGCTTCTGCACCTTGTTGACATCGGTCACTTCGTACAGGCGGCTGCAGCACACCAGCCGGCGGTGGGGCACCGACAGGACCTGCAGGGAGCACACAAGGGCATGCAGGAGGCACCTCAGACTGCACAACCCTGCCCAGTGACACAATTCCACCCACTCTGCCCAGACAAACCACCTCCTGACCCCCCTTCCTTGCCATCAATTTTCCTGCTGGTGCAGTGACAGAGAAAGCCTTTGTGATCAGGGTAAATCAGAGGGCAGCCTAAACACAACCTTCCTGCTCACACATCCTACCTCTGGCTTCCAGCCTTGGCTCACTGCTCATCCTCTCTCACCCCACTGGACATCTGCAGGTTTCCTGGGCTTTGAGAAACCTTTCTGCTTTATATTGGCTAAACAGTGTGTACGGTTTTGGGCTACAGATTGGTTACTGCCAAAGAAGCTGTCTGTACATTTGGGGATCTCTTAACCCCAGCAATTTTTAGGGAACTCATTAGAGACAGGTTGATAAAATTGTTCTCTATCAATTTGCCTTTCATTTCCTACACCCTTAAAAGGCCTGAAAGTTTGAAACACTGCAGAACTATCAGTTGAGCACTGGCAGGCAGGACCTGCAGTAAAATGCATGGGAAAACAATTACTGCACTAGATACTGTAAGCTCTGGCCCAGGAGATCCCTCAAAATTAGGGAAGAATGAAATAGCAGGAAATAAAGAGTTTGGAGAAAAAGGAGTAAATTTGTAGAGACAAGCAAGGAAAGTATTACATAAGAGAAGAAAGTCATAGGGGAAAAGCACAGAAAAGAGGGCAGGGAGGGAGGTGGGGGACAGAGGGGCTGAGTGGGTGCCAGCAGGGTCATGGGTGCTCACCGTTTTCATTCCAACTATGGACTTCTCCACTTTGGTGACATAAGTTACATGGTCCTCATTAGATTTGAGCTCTTTCTGCTGGATCCTCTCATAGATCCCCACCACCAGCTCCCGAGGGATGTCAGCACCGTCGTCCACCCCTGCCAAAGGCAGAAAATGTTGGGCAGGCCAGGCAGAGAGCAAAGGAAAGGGAAGAACCAGTGGTCCCTGGCAGGTCACTGCTGCCTCTGCACTGCGCAGTGCTGGGAGGGCTGAAGGGGAACAGCAGTCTCTCACTTTAGGCTGCCTCCTTTGTTTCTCTAATGCATCCAATGCACCAGCTGAGAGACTGACATCCCTAAGGCCAATGCAGCTGATTTCATTATTCCATTGCTCTGCATGGTGGCTCCTTTCCATGTGTTCCTTAAGGTTTTATAGCCACAATTTCACATTCATATATCTTGAGCAACTCAGCAGCAACCCCTGCATTGATTTTGTATCATCAGAGGTGCTAGATGTGGAGAAGGCCTGTGATGGCATTCAGGAGCTGTCCCTGCCAATGCAAGCATCAGCTCTCCTTGTCTTGGTGACCTCCACCATTTTCCTTCTGTGTTGTCTCCTAGGAATAATACTTGAGCAGATTATCTGGTTGCTATTCTGGCTGTGGTATCTCTGCCTTGACCCTGCCCCTTCCCTCTTTTACATCTCCTTAGATAATTCTCCAGATTTTTGCTTCCTGATCCTTCAGAGCCTGGAAGAAAAGTTTTTTCCAGCCTTCCCTGAGCCAAACACTGCAAACCAAGCTGCCAGTCCTTCCTCCAAACTGAATTCCTCCATTCATTTTATATTGATTTTCTGTGCCTCCCCTCCAGCTCCCTGGTCTGAGATGTGCTATCCTGAGTGATGCAGGTGAGGAACTACTGAGAAATCGAAAGGCATTGAGATGCCCTGCCTACATCCCTGCAAATGTATCCCAAGTAACATTTGGAACACAGGCTGCTGAAGCTGCTGGCCTGGCATTGGCCTGCAGGTGAGTCTGGATTGAACTGTCTGTCCTGGTCTGTGATGGGGTGACATCCACTCCCTCTAATATTAAAGCTGTGGTGTGTTGCACACTGGAGGTGAGTGACCTTCATGCTGCTTTAAATCATTGTGGTGGGAACTGACAGATTTTAAGGCAACTCTAATTGTAAGCTAACATTAAAATAAAACCCTCCTTTGTTAGTGCTATCAATTGTAATAATAAAGGGGATGATGGCAGGTAGCAGCCCCATTCAGTATCTGTGGAATTAACTTGAAAGAGGGCCTCGGTGTCACATTATACCAGTCTGAAGCAGGTGACAAACTGTGGAAGGTGTGGGAGGCTGAGATGACACTTTCTGAACAGCAATCAGGACAAAGAAACCCAGTCAAAGGAACCCAGAAAAGTACAAAATCTTCAGAAAAGACAGAAATTTACGCTGGAAAAACTTTGGGGGAGCTTTATCTGAATTGTAGATGTGCAGTAAGAGAAACTTGAAAAATGGCTGACCTAGGATGACCTAGGAGTGAATATGGCTGGGAAATTGGACAATAATTTGTCTAGACATGATGTCAAAAAGGCCAAACAATACTAAGCTGTGTTAGTAGACCTGAAAATAAGAACAAGGCGGTGGCTTTATCCATGAGTATGTTGTGATCACATCTGAAAAAGTGCTTTTAACAACCTATTACCAGGATGGAAAGGACTGACCTTGAAAACAGAAGAAAACTGATTTGGGGAACTGATGTATCAGAAATTGCAAAGAGGTAATGTATGCATGAACTCTGTCATGCCTACAGTTACTATAAGTAATAGCAGGCAATTAAGAAGGGCAAGATTTAGCCTGAATGAAAGGAAAATGTGTTCAAATATTCAAAGCAGCAAGTAGGGCTTGTTTAGCACAACCCAGCAGGGTCTAAAAAGGATGGAGCTGAACAGTAAGAAAATGTAATACAATGGACTGTTTCCAAGCAATGAGATATCTTTAAAAATGAAGCCATCTCTCAAAGAAAGATGGCTGGTTCCTGAGAAGGCTGGACAGCTTTCTGCAGAAAACAAAGCTAATTAGACTGTCCCTTCCCCAGCACCCTAGAGGGCATCTCAAAGGGCCTTCCATGTCTGGCTCACAGGCGAGCAGCAGAAGACCTGGAGAAAAGCAGTTCCTCTAGGTTTTTCCTGCCTTCATCTAGGCAGAATTTAGAAAAGCAAGAGGGCAAAAAAATCCCAAACCAACCGAATCAAGGCAGGACCCTCACCTCTAAGATTGCGAATGAAGTCCTCCAGCATCATCTTCCTGTCAGGCTTGATGTTGGGGCTGTACATGTCCGTGTTGAGGAGGATGATTGCAAAGGCCAAGATGAAGATGGTGTCCGGGTTGTGAAACTGCTGGACCACATCTGGGTTGCACATGCAGTACCTCTGGCTGCAGCAGGAGGGATGCACACACTTAACATGGAACATGGGAGCCCTCTGCTCCAGCCTGGCAATGGCTTTGTCACAAGCAGATCACATTCCTCCTTTCACTCCACCTCTCACACCTAAGAGAAGGAACCCGCTGCTCTCTGAAGGCAAATTTCCCCACCAGTGGCAGAAATTGACCACTGAAACTTCAGTTTCTTGTCCTCAGGAGCTAAAAAAGCAAGTGAGACTGGAGAGGAGTACTCAGAGTGTGTCAGAACATAAGTGTAATACAGGTGTCTGCTCCAGCCTGCCTCGCTAAGCACAGAGCCCTTCTCTGGATGACGAAGGGAGAAGCCAGCAGCCCTGCAAGCCCCTCTGCTGCTGTTCCTGTGAGTCAGCAGTGAACAGGGAGCCCCTTGCTGGCAGCCATGTCAGGACTGGCCTCACCCTGTCCCCCGCTCCCCTCAGTGCCACTGAACATCTGGCAAGGCCACAGCCGTGACCAGCAGGCCACAGAGACTCCGTGCTCAGGAGCCCCTCCGTGATCCCCCTGTCTGGAAGGGAGCTCTGTGGACATTCTCTCCATGACTGCTGGGCTTTGCCTGGGCTGTGTTGTGCTCCCTGCCTCCCCTGGCTGCAGCAGTGGGGCTGCAGGGCTCCTTCCCGTACCTGAAAGCCTCGATGAGCCGCTCCACCTTCTGCGCCTCCCCCTGCACGCGGATGTGGGCCTGGAATTTCCGCAGGGCCTCGTCCAGCTCCATGCCTGAGAAGTCCATCTCGTCCACCACACAGCTGTGAGAGGGGGACACAGCCTTCACCAGAACATCCTCCCGTGGGTGACACCAGCCAGGCTCCTGCACCGGGTGCCGAGGTCCAGTCCCCACGGGAAATCCCAAATCCCATGGGACAGGCCCTGAGACATCATGGTGGCTTCCTGGATCCTGCTCACCATGGGCAGTGATTTCACCCAAGTGATTCCTGCATCCTACAGCTGGTGAGCAATTCTTGTGCTTTACTGTGTATTTATATACGTGTGTGTGTACATATACACCATGATAAATGCATATCACACCATAGACAGCATATACATCCAAATATGCATACACAAAGTGTGTATATATATATATATGAATTGATACTTACCTGTAACTATATAGATATAGAGACATCTATATTGACACAGATATTGAGACACCTGTATCAATATCAATAAGGCCAGAATCAGCTCAGAGAAAATAGGAAATGGAAATTGTTGTACAGAAATAACATGCAATGTTGCATGCTTATTACCTGCTCATCTGGTATCACTTTGCATTTTGAGGTGATTCACTGCCCACTGGAAATTCATGGCCAATTTAGGTACCCCAAGAAGGGGATGACACCTCTCATTTCCCACTAAAGCATTCTCATTTTATAAAGGTCCTGCTCTTAGTCTCCAAAACCTAACACTACAGTTCTTGCTCTCTGTATTAGTCAAATAATCTACTTGTTCTTATTCCTACTGAATGACATTTCAGTCACTTGTAATGACAACACCTTTCCCATGTGGCTTCAGCACATTCTGTGAGCATATTCCTACCTTTTGTGCTCAGGTCATTACTGCAAGCATTAATCAAAAGACTAGACTCAGAAACCCCTGTTCATAATGTCCCTTAGGCCCAACTTCCCATTTCAGCAGAGTATGTAGGCACTAATGTCTGTACCAGCCAATTCCCTCCCCTGTTTATGATTCCTCTGCTAATTTCTCTCTCTTCCACTCTCAACAAAAAATTTCTCATGTCCAAAGCTTTGCTGAAGTCTAGAATTATGTTCTGCATGTCCCCTGTCTAGAAAACTAGTTATTCTAACAAAGACAGACACTGAATTAATCTACTTTCCACTGACTTTGGTACATACAATTTACCTTCTGCTTGTCATTATTCTTTCCCAAAAAGAAATTTTCAAAACTGAAATTCTGTCCAACAGATGAAGAAAATCACAGGTGCTGAAATCCCATTTTCTTAAAACCTTCCTTAAATACAAAGTAACTAATTTGCTAATGGGACCACTTTGACATTAGAAGTGCATTAAAAATTCAAGAACTTCATATTTTCAGCTTCTCTGTACCTTGGATGCTACTTCTATTAGCCCCTTAACCCCTTTATTTAATTCTTTGTATTGTGTTTGGGCTGCTTTGCCATGTGGTAAAGGATAAACTGATGCCAAATTTAAGGTTATTAAGGAGGATATTTTCCCCAAGACCGGTCATCTGGGACTTCATGAGGACTGGGACAAGGAAAAAAGAGGGGGAGGGAATTAGGTCTCAAATGGGTCCTTCTGTTTCCTATGATTATCTGGAAATTTTGCCAAAGAAAGCTGTACTAATGGAGGGATGTGCTGTTAGCAGTTTCCTCTTCCTTTCTGAGATAAACTGGGGTGTGTCTGTCTGCAGTTTGCTGTGGGTTGTTGGGGAGAAGCTTGTGAACTGAGCTGCTGAGTGCCATGTGCAGCCTTGCTAGGATAAAAATCTGTAGTACAACGCCTCAAAAGGCTGAGGGACAGAGTTCAAATGCCCAGAGATGTCTCGGCATTCCTCCATTGCCTTATGGATTCAGGAGTTACCATTTACTGGGGTGGCACCCACAGAATAATTTACCAAGAGCTCTGGCTGAACATGAAGTGCTTTGTATCTTCTGAGGTTGGATTTGTTACAACCTCAGCTAGGAATTGTGGGCTCTTTCTCTGCACCAAGTCCATATAATCGAAATTCAGAAACAAATAGGGAGCAAGGGATGAGAATCAAAGGGACTGCTCTCAGAGGAAATCTTCCATGAAATATTTTTTTATCTCTCCAAGAGGTGGACTGCAGAAACACTTGGCAATAACAAAAACCTCCTCCACTGCCCCTTTCCTTTTTCATTTTTATTTTTCTCATACTTATACTCAGTCCCTTGGGTTAACATCAAGGCATTCTGCTTCTTGGAATTTATCTTTGATAGTAAGAGCAGTTTTCCTCTTGTTAGTCGTTATTGTGTTCACAGCTGCAACCACCTCTGCACTTGGGCATTTCTTATTATTTTTTAATCCTTTCCAGTCTGCAGTCCCTCTCAGCACTGACCCCAGTGATTTTGCTGCTATTGTCTGCTTCCAGACATGTGAACACTGAGTCCTTGCACAGCCCAGGGACATCCATTAAGGTCACCCAAGTAACCCCAATCCACCAGCATTAAATCATCTAACTTCTGCTTACTCCTTCCCCCTTGGATCAGTCTTTCCCCCTCCACACAGGCTGTCCTAACACATCCTCCCCCCTTTGTGTAGAAATCTCGAGTAATAAAGTCAATGCCCTTAATACAGAAAGCATCCAGCTTTCATTAGGACAAGAAGGACAAGGCAGCTGCTCTCTTCAAACTCAAACAGGCATTGCCACATGAGTTATGCTTGGATTCTCCTGGGAGAGTTTCTCTCACAGACTGACTGATTCAGCTTTGCTTTGTAAATTCCAACTCCTGGGAGTCTCTTCCATTTGTCTCTCAGCCCAAAGAACAGTGTCCCCTGTCCTGCTTACTGAGAAAAGTTGACCAGGCAGAAAGGACAGCTTAGGAAGAACATTTGATTCAAGCTTGGATTTGATTTATCTGACAAATCCTGTGCCAAAGGCCTGAAGAACAACTCCTAGTGGAGCCATCAGGTATCAAGCTGTTATTTCTGCTGCTAGACAGGCAGGAAGAAGGGTGGATCAAACTTGTCTGATACTTTTTGTGTGCAAATTTGACACAGCAAAGTCCATATAAAGAGCCAAACACCTTGTGCTATGGGTCCACCAGGTTCCTGCTACTCTTCTAGAGAGCTGAAGTTTTGTAGCCTTCCCCAACTTCATATTCTTGCACAGACTGCCTTTAATCTTCCAAATGCACTCTGGTAACTGTGTCAGACATCCCCTGAAATGCAGCACAGCTTTTCTTTGTGAAACCAGTGCAAGGAGGTCATTTCTTTCCAAGCTAGAGACCATGGAAACTGACAAAGGATACGAGAGCGGGTGGCTTATGGACCTGATTTTTCTGAGCCTGAGAGAATTACAGCCTGTCAGTGGCCAATCTGTTCCCAAGGGAAAGTCTCTTGAGAGACCTTGTTCAAGGTCTAGCTTTGTAAAGAATTTCATTTTCTCAAAACAGTTCTGTGCAGCTGTGGTTAGTGTGTTTTTCTCTTATCCCACCAATGGGATAAGAGGTGGAGTTCCCTTTACCAATAATGTAAAACCTGTACCGTAATAACCTATAAAAAGATGAAAGGTTTGGATAATAAAAGCTTTTCTGACCATCTTGTTCGGGTGCTGTGACTGAATCCACCATCCTACTTCGTGTCCAACAGCAAGAGTGGCTCTCTGCATCCAAGGAATAAACCAACAGCTTATGTGCACATGCCAAAACTGGTGCTGAGTTCATTTTCCCACAAACAGCTGGACACCTGTGAGATGCCTATTCCAGGACCACCAGGAGGCTTGAGGGATGGTGATACAGGAACACAGTAATCACCTTGTAAAATCTCATGTTTCAACAACTTCCTGCCCATGAACTTGCAACAAGCCACACAAATTGAGTTTGCAGTGCATCCAGGGATTCATTTGCAATAGATGACTTTGGATATTTGGATCAGGATGTTGAAGTGAGCAGGGAAATTGCTGGCTCCCTGCCTCATAAACAAGGTGGTGGGGGATGAGGACTCTTGTGCCACCTGTGCACATGAGGAGTTTGATCTGCCCTGAGGCACCTCACAACAACAAGCAGAGAATTCCACACCAGGTTCCAGGACCAAAGAGTGGGCTCCTAAATGGATTATTATACTTAGCCATTGTCTCTGCTGTAGCCTCCTTGGCTACAGGGAAAAGATTCCCCCAAGAGTGGATGGACATAATGGCAAAAGAGCTGTGAGGATTTAGCACAGGGCTAAGCATGGCAAAAAAGCCTGTGGCAGAAGGGTTCAGTGAAGGCAGGAAGCAGCTGTATCATGTGGGGCTGGGATCTGCTCACCCAAGTGTAATGACCTATTTTCCAGCTTTTCCACTCAGGTGACAATGCAGCAGGAGCTGGGATGCAACTAAAAGCATCTGTAATGAACCTGCAGCCTCCACTCAGGGAGGGAGCAAGGGGGGAGGCAGCCAGGTGGAAAGTTTAAACTCACAAGGCACAAAGATATTAATAAAAACCGTCCCTTTTCTCAGCCTCCTTAATTCTGCAGCCTTTCTGAAGCTGAATCAGGATTTGGGTGAACTGTAGAAGAGCTCAGCTCAGCTCCCTGGAAGGAGACTGCATGTGAACTGAACAGAAAGAAAAGTTCCATGCTCCAGTGGGGACAGGTGTGCATCCCAAGCCTGCTCTCCACACCCCCTTGGGCAGGACAGTCTCTACACTGGAGACCACGGCCCACACCACTCTGCCCTTTCTGGAGAATGCTACAGCAGGTGCATTGCTGGTTTTTGCCCGGGGCTCTCATGCCTACTCACCCTCCCATGGCTGTTGGAGCTCACATGGCTGCTGACTTGGGAATCTCCTCCTTCCTGAGCTTCCCTGGGGACCAGCTGCACCTTCAGCCTGTACAGGCCTGGCATGGGAAGGCTGTTCTTACTCACATTTGGTGTGTGCTACAGCCCTGCTCTTCACATGTTACAGCCCTAACACGTTCTTCCCTCTGTCCTGGTTCCGTCACATCCTGATCTACTTCTCCTGCTCAAACCCTCTGCTGATGCAAGTCTCTCACTGACCCTCTGTAGCATCCCAGTGAGAAGGGGAAAGAAGCCTAGTTTGGGCTAACCTGACAAGTCCATTCTGTCTGTCCAAGAGGAACCCAGTCTGTCTCTCCCCAGCTCTGCACTTACTTAAGAGCAGCTTTTCTCTCCCTGACTTTCCATGACAGAAAGAAGACAGCACAGGCTTGACAGACAGGAGATCTGCTCACCCCCAGGGAGAATGTCTCCAACTGAGAGCAACTTCCACTCTTAACAGCAGCCAGACCCCAACTCAGCACAATGTTTCCTCTGCTGGAATCCCTGCCCGTTTCTCCTCTGACATCTGCACTTCCAGGTCCCACGAGCTGAACACAAACCATCCACTACCAGCACAGCTGATTCTGTTCATGAAATCACTCACATTATCTTGTTCATGAATGATCCATAAATGGAAGCAATTTCTGAGTCAGGAACAGGTGGAGGGGAAGAATGGACTAAAGTGAAGGAAAGTATGAAGGAAGGAGGAAAAAAAAGCAACAAGTAAACACAGAATGAAGAAAGGATGCAAGAATGATGATATGTCTCCTATTAAAACTATGGGTTAATGCCTTGGGCCTGTTTCAAAGAAACAGAATTATTTTTCTGCAGTACTTGACAAGTAGATTTGATTAAAACTGCTCAGTACCACAAAGGTGATTTAATGGGCCAGGCTACCTCTCTCCAGCTGTATTCCCTGGAGTGGCTGACACTGAAGCCTTGGGGCAGGTCCCCAGTGACTCCCTCTCACTGGCTGCAGTGGAAGGACATTCTTGGGTCTTACTGTGGGATGCTGATCATAGTGAATGGTTGTTCTGTGGGATGCTAAAAATAGGTTACAAGTGGGATTTATGCCCTGTAACACAAAATGCCTAAAAGCTGCTCGTCTGAACTAGCACACTGAGAAAAACAACACTCTTGAGGGCCCCGGGTCTCGCCGTTGACAAAAGGAATTCATAAATCTCTAGAAGACACTAAACTTGGTGGTGGCCCACAACAGGTGAGATATATCCTAGTTTTAAAGATTGGGGTCTTTTCTAAACAAGAAAATTACATACTGCATCTTCCTAAAGAGACAGACCTGAGTGGTTCAGTGTTAACAATGTGTGTGTGTGTCAATTATAGTCAGAAACTGTAGAAAATCTCCTGCTCTCTCTGTTGCTCCTCTGGCTAGCATGTAGAACTACCTGTTAATAATCCAGACACCTTTTCTGAGTTCCAAGGAAATCAGTTAAAGGTTGGAAGATAAGAGCAGGAAGATGGAAGGGAGATTATAATTTCAGGGCATTTAGGTGCTGGGCGTGAAGGTGTGGGAAGGCAAAAAAGCACACCAAAGTGCTCAATCTTCATAAAATGCTTACCTCACCTAAACCCTTGCCCTTTTACATAAAAGGCTTTGCAACCAGCGTAGCACTTCTCTGGAGTTTTATGTTTGCTAGGTGGGCAGTAAAGTGGGATTGTGTTCACAGTGCCAAATTCTGCTGTGCACTCCACTCCTGAGCTCTGCTGTTGGACAGCAGGAACAGGCAGAGGCTGCCTTTTCTGTCAGCCAGAACAGCTCCAATACCTGCAGAGGCCAGGAGAACTCTGCACAGTACAGACTTGTGCCTGGACATTACAGCTGAGTCTGGAGTTTGTAACCTGGGCAGCTCTGCCCTGCCTCCAAATGCACAAGGGAGGCTGACACTTTTGCAGATGTTTTAAAAGCTGTCCTATTATTTATTCATGCAGCTGGGTTAATTCAACCTGGCTGCAATAGAAACATTGCTTACAATACACAATTGCAACATAAGTTTTCACATCGAGCGAAAGCTAAACTAACACAGCAAGTGGCATCAATAATTGAAATTGCTTTTGGGAGGTAGAGGAGGCTCCAGGGTCAGGTTTGGGATGTGAAAGAGCACAGACATCTCTGCCTGCATACAGGCTTGCTCGCTGCAGGTGATCAGAGCCTGTCCAAGCCCTGCTGCCTGCTCACAGCCACCCTGCCTGGACATTTGACCTCAGCAGGACTAAGTGCCTGTTCTTCCTCTGCCCATTTGGGCCACAGAAATGTCTGTGGTATTGGGCAAATTGTGCAAAAGCTACTGTATGAGCTCTCCTGTCTGCCACATGCTCTCCAGGGAATATGATGTACCTTAACACTGCTAAGCGTGGGTGGATGTGGGGACAGCAAGACAGTCCTTGCAGAGTCTGTTCTCCCAGCCTGTGTCAGTGTTCCTGAGCTAGTTTGATGGGACTTGGATGGGGAATGAGAACCCAGACTAGGTCTTAGTACTAAAATGCCAAAAGGTCTTTGATCTGCCTCTTGTTCCCATAGAAACTGCTCATAAGTTGTGACCAGCCCTTGAGATACAGTGCACTGGAAATGCCAGCACACCACACTTCACTGCTAGCCCTCTTCTTGCAGCAGGGACAGAAAAAATATCCAGGATTATCATTCTGGGCCATGATTTGTCCTTTCAATGCCTCATTTCCAAAGCATTAGATTGGCATTGGGTGTGCAGCCATTGCTCATCCAGCTCTCATGAGCAGCCAACAAAAAATTTCCCTGCAAAACCCACCAACCATGCTCAACCATACCCCCAGGCTCAGAACTGGCACAGGAAGAAAGTACCTTCAAATGGCACAGCTGCAGCCAGCTGAATGTGCATGTTTTTTCCTTGCTGTTTTAGAACATTCTGCATATATTTTGAGTCTACTTTTATCTTTGCCTTTAAGGAGGACGAATCAGCCATTTACTGTGAAGAGGGGATGGCAGCACAGATTGTTAGTGCAAGCCTATCATCTGTTGCCTGGAGAGATCAGGCACAGGTCTGAACCCTGTACTCAGACTCAGTTGTTTGGTCCATGTTCAGGTACACACAGTCCCTGCCCAAGATGAATCCAGGTACACACAGCCTCAATATCTCGGTCCCCACCTTTCAGCCTTGTTTTCCACAAATGTTAATAGGATGGGCAAGGTCACTCCTTCACTGAACCTCTGGAGTGTTACCATGAGAGGGGCAGTGGAAACATCAAGTAATGAGCATGATGGAGCAGTGGCCCCCATGCCTCATGCAGAAACAGGACAGGCAACCCCAATGCAGCAGCTCTGGGCACTGAGGCTGGGAGGCTGACACCAGGATTTGCAATAGGGACTGCCCCCGTGAGCTGCTGACACTGAGTTTGTAGTCCCATGTGAGGCAGAGAAACACAGTCATTTGCAGGGATGATGCCAAATTTAGGATTACAAGGAAGTGTCAGCCTATTGTTGCAGTGCAGAGACTAGGTTTGGGCTTGAGCAGACTATCTGCCAGGGAAAGCAGCCCACACAATGCTTACTGGAGAAAAAGAAGAAATTACTGCTTTTAATTGTAGTTCTCAGTGTGAGGACACTGGAGAGCACATGTGTCTTATTCTGGACAAATCAATACTTCTACAGTATATTAAAAAAAAGAAATGAACCAAAGGTTAGATAGGCACCTGCAGCAATAAGAAGCAGCAATTGCAGCTGGAATTAATGTTAAAATTTAGGCCTAGATTTGGCTCTTGAACTTTGGCATCCTCCAGCCTTCCTCTGGAGTAGAAGGGGTGCATGGATGGGATTTGGAGTTTTTGTATGGTTTGGTTCAAGAGAAACCACTGCCAAATTCAAGGGGAATAGAGAACATATTGGAGAATGGAAAAATGCAATAAAGGACCCAGTACAAATGACTTCCCACCTAATGGAAAGGCAGCTCTCACTAAGAGTTGTGCTTCTGCATAATAAAAGAAAGACGAAGCTGAGTGCTGGCCTTGAAATGGGTCTCTGAATGAGCTATACTTGAAAGAGAGAGGTGTAGGCTGAGAGATGCATGGCTTGTGACCAGGAGAGGGTCATGGTGACAGAATTGAAGGTAACAATCTAGCAAAGGCAGCCACTGAATAGAAGCAGGAAGGAAACCTCAGACTTTGTTCTGAAAAGGGCCAGCTCAGCTCATTGGAAATTTTGGAGTGGGGATGTTCCTCAGTGTGCTGTGGCTGCTGTGGCAATGACGAGCCCTTAGCAGCATGTTTTCATATCCTCATCACCACAAACAGGACCTCGTAATTATCCTCATAATGCAGTTGGACAAACTCAAAGGGCCATAATTGCCAACCTGGACAGGAAGAGAACTGAGTATGTAGCCAGCATTCACTTCTCCCTGCCGGTCCCACAGCAAGGAGCAGATATTTTTCCTCCTCTGCCTCTCTTAGTACTTCTCAGAAGGCACCAGAGGCTCTATATATGGATGGGATGAGACCCCAGCCAGTCTCCCAGCCCCCAAACCTACCAGAATCAGGAGTGCTGAGCTCCTGCCAGGTGACTGCAGGCCTGCTGAGGAGGGACTGAAATGAAAGAAGTGATGATATGAAGGGTGAAACACATAGCTGAGAAATGTGTTGAGGGATGCCGGATAGGGACTGGCAGTGGTGGAGTTCCTCAAGAGTGGGGTGAAGGGACATGGAGGACACACAAAGTGCTTGCAGGTGCAGCCAGGGGCAGAGTGGGCTGGCAACTCTTTTAGAGTGCAGGGAGGAGGGGAAGAGATTTCCACACTTACTCCAGGACGTCCCTGTTGAACTGCTTCTTGCTGTTGCCCAGGAACTCCCCAATCATCTGGCGGCTGAGGCCCTTGCGCTGCAGCAGAAAGTGTGCCACCCCAATGGGGGTGTCCGGGATGAAGCCTCGGGAGATCAGGAACTGGATCCCTTTGTCTGGGTTTCTGGAAGGGAAGGACAGAGACATGGTGAGTTTGCATGATCTCTTGGAGGCATTGTTGCCTCTGGCTCTCTCCATGGCTTGCATCAATGCAGCCCTCGGTGTGTGCTCCTGTGAGTCCACGTGTGTGTCAGGAATGGGACTGGTTGGGACGAGGAAAAGTGACTTGCTGTGTCCCCCCTAGCTGCTGCTGAGGACAAAAAGATGTCATAGGACCTGCTGTGTCACTTGCAGCACCTGCTGTCACCTGGGAATCACAAGTGGCATCCCACTGCCCAAAGGACCCTGCTGCATCGAACCGTGCCTCCTCAGGGACTCTTCTGCCATCCATCTGCTCCAGGGTCAAAGGCTCTTTCCTCTGTGAAGAAACTTAGGAGATATTGTTGCCATGGTCTATGGGAAAACGAGGCTCAAGACTCCAAGGGGGATAACCAAAAGTGGACACTTTTTCTGCTAAAAAAAAAAATTGTTTTTCATACATTTTCAACATTCATTTTTGAGTGATACCTTTTTACCTTCCTCACCTGAGCTTGAGGCTGGCTGCCTGAACAAAAATCCCATACTCAGATTTGCTTATCTTTTCCTCCACTTCCCTCACTCTCAGCTGTATTTTTCTTCCCTTCTCTATTGATTCGCACCCTCAGGCAGAAATCTTTGTGTGTGAGAGAAGGCACCCAGAGAACACTTTGTCAGAAGAAGGGAGGGAGCAGCTCCCAGACAGGGCTTTTCTCCCCCTGTGGCTGTGAGCGTCTCTCTGAGAACAGGTCTGGTGCTGAGTGGGCCTGATTGCCTGGCTGTGGGAGTGATTTTCTGCTTCTCAATGTGCCAGTGTCTGTGCTTGCACACACAGCTCTTACAGAAGCGGAGTGGTTTGGGTTGGGAGTCTACTCCAACCCTCCTGCAGTGGGTGGGGACATTTTTAACTAGATAAGGTCGCTCAGAGATCCTCCAACCTGATCTTGTATATCTTCAGAGATGAGGCATCCACCACCTCTCTGGGCAGCCTGTGCCAGTGCTTCACCACCTTCATTGTAAAAATCTTCTTTCTTACATCTAATTGAAACTGGCCCTCCTTCACTTTAACCAGTCATCAGCCCTGGTTCTATTGCCAGAGGCCCTGGTAAAACATGTGTCCCCATCTCTCTGTCCTGGTTTATAAGCCCCTGTGTATCCTGGGAGTGGCTGTGAGCCTATGTGGTGCCTGTGTCACAGTGCAGACAAGAACAAATGGTACATGTGTATTGTGCAGGAAGTTTATATTTCAGTCTGCCCCACTGAGGGCTCTCTGGCATGATGCACTGTGCTGAGGTGAATCAGTGCAAAGGCAGGAAGATTGCCACATTTCTTTGGTTCTCTGAGCCACTCACTGGTGAGTGGAGAGAGGTAAGAGGGTGACTTCATGAAATGATGTCATACTTCCATCATTAATCCAAATTTGGGGTTCTTCATCAAGGCTCAAGGAGTGAGTTTGCACAGGCAGTTTCAGGGGCGAGGAAAGAATAGGATGAGATTTCAGAGCACGTGAATGCATGATATGCACAGGCACAGACTGTGACATTGTCAGGTGGTGAAATATGTGGGTGAGCAACATATGTCTAACAACTATAAGGGGATCAGCATTCAGCAGAATGGCCGGCTCCTTACAGTGGCCTCACGGGCAAGTGAAAAGTAGATGGGCTTGAAATAGTTCTGCTTACTCTGTAATGCCAAAAGAAAATACCCTGGGCAGTGTGGCCTCCCTGGGGAGAGGGCTGCAGGAACAATCAGCCCGTTAAATTTATAAATAGGAGAGGTACAAGATCTTATATTGAAAACCCCAGGCCTTCTTCAGGGAAAAGCAACAATGCACCTTCTTTATTACCACCCCAGAGCTCCTGGTTCACCATTGGAGAGTACAGGTAAAGTTCCCTGCTAAGGACAAAGGTCGTATGACTGGGACACGAGTCAAACTAAGCAACAGGGATCCATAAAATGCACATCCACCTGCACACTTTGGTATTTAGCAAGGGATGGTGTGGTGTTCACAACATGAGGATGAACTCAGTTATACCTGTGTGATTCCAAAGTCACTGGACTGACTTTGGATCCACTCCAGAGGAGCTGAGAGCTGAATATGGCCAGAAAAATGCACACCCTGGCATGGATGTGCAGGTCTCAGTAGAGGTGGTACACACAATGGCATCAGAGGATGCAGGATAAAACAGTCCAACTGTGACAGCCCTCCTGCACTGCCTAGTCTACAACTCAAATATTCTTTCACTAACAGCAGCCTTTCATCAGTTTTTCCCAGGATTCAATTTGTTCTCCACAAGATCCTGATAGCAATACAGCATCTCTGCCACTGAACACGTGCAGATGTATTCCCATGTAGTGCAGCATGCAGCTTTTACCCAGATGTGCAGCAAACTCTTCTCCCCTCTCTCCTGAGCCTGGGCCCTGATATTCGTTGTTGGTGTTGCAGGGGTGTTAAGCAGAGCCAGCAAAAGCTGCGGGATTCCTGCTGGCTTTCCCTCTGCCCACACAGCCAGCTGCCCACACACACTGAGCTGTTACAGCAGTGCTGCATGATGGAGCACTCACCATTCCAGGGATTTCACCCCTCACGGTGCAGCAGGGGAGGGGAAAGTGCCACCGCATCCGTGTGCTTCCAGAGGCCTGCCCAAGGCAGAGCACTGCCTTCCAAAAATGCAAGACAGGACCAGACAGACTGTGGCAGATTCCACTAGAAACTGTAGACTTTCAGCTCCTGCTCCAGGGAAAGCCAGGAAAAAGAATGCACGTGCACACACACACACACACACACACACACACACACACACACACAGAGCCTGAGCTCCACACCCTGCGGATCAGTGCCCACATCCCAAACCCCACAAGAGTAAACTGGCTTCTTCCTGGATATAGACAGGGAAAGCAACAACCAAATCACTGCAGAAAGCTTAATGGCCCTTGCAGCCCCTTGGATAGGAAGTCACAAGGGGAGCCATATGTCCCAGAGATACTGCTCAGAGATTGAGGAAAGCCATCACTCCCCAGAGCTAACAGGTTATTTTCCTTACTCCTGTCCTTCAACCCGTACTTGGAAATGGAAATATGTCCTTCTCAGTTCTGTAAGAGTCCCAAATCTGTCTGACATAACATCACTTCACTTCTGGATGTGCTCTGAGACCAGCCCTAAAAACCTCTCTTCCTGGTGCCTGCCTCCTGGAGTCCACAGCCTCCATGGTACACATACATAAATCTCAGGCATTGTCCCTTTGTCTGTGGCAAACTTCTGCCTAGGACTGGATAATGATCAGTCCTTGCTTTGACTAAAATGCCCACGCTAACCTGTGGAAAAATGTTCTAGTGTGGGTACATTACATCCTCATTATTAGGGGACTCAAATGGAAACAGAGATATGAGAGTGGTGATAAAGCAAAACCCATTACTTCTAGTGGTTTGCTTAGATGAGAAAAGCCTCATCAAAAGGCAAGGAGCAAATCTAAATCTCCTTAAGGGAGCTCAGCTTCTTTCTGCCAATCCACGTGAGGCCCTGTGAGTTAACCTCTTCTGATGGTAACCTCTTCTCTGCTTTTGCTTTCACACCTACAGCCTTCTCATAGGATATCAAACTCAGATATGTGAGAGACAGGTGACTAAACCTGGTCTGTCAGGTGAAAATCTACCCAAGTATCTGAAGGAAAATGACAGCCAGAGATGTAATTTTGTCATTATGACTCATACTGGGCTAAGCTCAGCTCTACCTCTGTCTCCCTCTTTACTTGGAATTACCCCATGTTAAGTAACCAGGGCTGGGTTTACTGTCCCAGATATGTTTGTTCCTTTGCAACTGAGTGGAGCAGAGCGATCCCAGGCTCAGCTGGTGGATGCCACATGGACAGCAAGTGGAGCTGAGGGTTCAGTGGACTGTGAGAGGATGGGCACTGTTCCTTGTTCTTCTGTTAGGCAGAAGAGGACAGTACTTGGGAGGATTTAGGGAAAGCTTCTGGGAAGCCAACCTGTGTTGTGCCTTGCACACCCAGATGGTCACGCCCTTGAATGCAAACGAAGACCTGGAGATGGATCTAGACCAAGAGCCTCATCAGTTCCTGCGAGGCGTAACACAGGCTGGGAAACAGAGGAAAAGTCACTTACATGTTAAAGAGGTTCAGTCCAATGCGGTAAAGGCGTTTCCTCATGGTGTCTGTGGAAAGTGTGGGGGACTTGCAGCTGGCTGGGTTCTCGCAGTGGTACCTTGGGAGACTGAGGATCATGGCCTGCAGGGCTTCTTTTGAGGACACCTCAGAGGCTGACTTGGCTGAAGTGGAGGTGCTGCTGCTGCTCAGCTGCTCTGAGTTGTCTGCATTCTCAGACTCAGAGCCTTTGCTTTGCCCTGCCTCATTGCTTGCATCAAACTGGAGCTTCTGCACCGCCATCTGATCCGGCTCAGCACTGCTGTCCCCCGTGCCATTGGTACTGACATGCACCTCGGTGGAGGGGAGGCTGTTCTCAGGTAAGCTCTCTGTGGCAGGTGGTAGTTCACTGGCTTCTCCCTCCCCTTCTCCTGGGCTCTCTTCAGCCTTGGCAGCTGGAGAGGGCCCAGCCTGGTCACTGCTGCTGAGACAGTTTGCCATGGACACCGAGGTAGATGATGAGACAGAGATGTTCTTGTTGTCGATCTGAACGGTGACATCTCGGAAAGCCATCATGAGAGTGCTGCTGCTCTTGGGTAGAGTATCTGGCAGGAGACCTTCCTCCTTCTCCTGATCCTGCAGCTCAGCTTCTAAGTCTTGGTTTGGCTGCATGGAGCTAGCGCTGAAGGTCTCCCTGATCTGGTACGAGCCCCCATCTTGCAGGGAGCACATGGTCTTCAGGCTCCAGGTACTGAGGGCATCGTCGATGGATTTGGCCAGGGACTGAACTTGTTCCGTGAAGGAGTCCTCCAGCTCGGTCAGTGCCCCACTGATGGTGGCTGGCAAGGATGGGGATCTCACCAGTGGGATGCCCACAAAGTTGTACCCCTCCACCAGGGCTTTCTCCGCAGAGAAGCTCTCCGAGTTCTGGACGCGGACTTTCCTCAGGGAGATGCGGCGTGGCATGCGGCTCTCCAGCAGGGAGTTGCGGATCTTCTCAAAGTTCTTGCTGAGCTGGTACTGCCGGAACGCGGTCTGGATGGTGCAAGCTGCCCTGCGAGACACCAGGTGGCCGCCGTACTTGTGCTCTAGCATTTCGATCTGAAAAACAGAGAACAGAGACGTCGGTTTTTGCTTATTGCCTCCTGATGCCTTCCTGTCGCCCCACCTCCTACACTGATCAGTTTTCTATGACTGTCAGAGGAACTTCTGACACTGAATCAGCTTTTCCCTGCAATGCCATGCCCCTGATTTTGACAGAAGGTTCCCATTTGTGCATGACTGGCTAATTCATCAGCACTACGATCACAGCTGTAACAGGATTCTGCCTCTTCCTGGAGTGCCAGTCATAACAGCTGGAGCCTCCAGGTGTCTTTTCCTTGCAGAATCACTTCTGATGGCCTTTAAGGCAAGTTCATCACTGCAAATACAACGTTCCAGCAATGTGTCTTCCTGCTCAGCCGTGCTCTGGTCATGTCAAGCTTTATCTTTTGTATCAGAAATGTTACTAATGCCTCTCCCCTCCTCAGCAACCTTAGGAAATACTCTCAGTGAAACTAGAAATCATTCAGAGAAAGAGAAGAAAATTTAATTTTTAAATGCAGAGAATAGTGGCTTGATCTAGCAGTTAGTGAGAAACATAAACTTCCATACAAGATAGTGAAGGCTGTGTTTGTTCTGAGTTTGTGTCTTTTAAAAAGCATTCTGAATCCCAAAGTGTCTTCATTTTTGATATCTGAGTTTTTCAAGTGTCAGCCAGCAATGAAAAGAAAAATACCCAGAAAAAGAAAGACTCTCAGTTTTGAAAGGTAAAAAAATCTGAATTTTAAATGTTGAGACAAGATACTAAAAACAAGTAGAAGGAGAATTTACCTGAGCTGGTAATGACAAACACAAGTAAATACATCGACACACACCATCTCAACTGACTTCAGCAAAGCAGGTATGTATGGTCTCTCCTGTAGTCTAGAATTTAAACTTCCTGGTAATCCCCCCACTCTTCCTCTGCAGCTGGGTTTTCACTAACAAGTTCCAGGAATGACAAATTATTTGGTTCCAATGAGTGACTGACAGAGGACAAGGGGCACAGTGTGAAGATGAAGGTGGAAGATGGGGTTAAAAAAAAAGAATTAACTCAAACTGCCTTGACTGAGGTTTAGGCTGAACTATGAGCTAAACTCTACATCACTGGCACTTCACAGGGCAGAGTGCAGGTGCAGACTGTAGTGTTAATACATGTGTGCACACACGTGGAAAAACCAAAAAAAGATGAAGAGCAGGACTGAGAGTGCTGGTGAAGTCAGTCCTGAATTAGCAGAGGATTCGCTGCATCACTCATGTGGTGAATATGAGCTCGTTAGCAGAACCAAAGGACGAGTTTTACTGACTGCATCCTCATCGCCAGACATAGCACTTGTCCCTCACCATGCCCTGCTGGCCCAGTACTCACAGCCTGAATAAACTCAGATCCACAAGATCCGGGTTTGCGTGCAAATTGGTTTCACAGTCAGAGTGAGACAGAGGCGTGAGCCTCAGCTCAGAGTCGTGTCATGTCACCTGCTTCCTTCTTCTTTTTCATAACATGGTGTAAGTTACAGATAAAACCATCACTGGGTGATGTAGGTACATGTGATGACCTGGTCTGAAAGCTATGAGAAGTGTAAATGACCTTTGGAATCTTTCCAATGCTAACTCCTCTGGAAGCAGGGGAAGATAATGTGACCTTGGGAGATGGCAGCCAGAGAGGAGCAACATTAGCCCAGGCATTTTGTGCCTGCAGTGGTATCCTGACCATGGAGCAAGGCCTGGGAGGCTGACATTTATGGGAGAGAGTGGGAGGGGAAGCACATCCTTTCGTATTCCCCTCTCTGGACATGAAGCAGGGACCTTTGCCTTGTGCTCAAACATCAGGTAGGCTTCTGTTTTCTGTCTGCCTTGCCCTTGAGCTCAAGGTCTGTCCAAGGCAAACACAAAAGCCCAGCACTCAGAAATAGCAGCAATTTTCTTCACGGTGGGGTTGGCCACCGCAGTTGCAGAGGTACCTAGCTCAGAGCTCTGCTTACCTCTAATTTAAAGAACATTTGCCTAATAATTTCACTGCTCCCCTCCCAGAAAAGGTCTGCATAAATGTTGCTAAAAGTCACCCCCACAATAATCACGGATACAGTGTCATTTACCACAAGACCTGGCAGCAGGCCTTTTGGATAAACAAGGACGTCTTAAATCCTGCCATTAAACCAACACTCCTGACATGTGTTTAAAGTTGGCTTGCCTGGAAAGAGATTGAACTATCCCTTGGCCCATTCCTTCAGGAGGAAGGCTCATGCAGATAAATGTAAATTAAACCAGTAACCTGCAAAGGCCCAACCCAGACAGTTATTACTGACAACTGACCGTGAGCACTTAAAATAATGATCTGGTTAATGAAAATGTAGAGCTAATTGTGTTAGGAGGGAAAGAGGAACAAATGGGAGGGACAGAATAACAGTAAAATGCAAAATAAAGCAGAAGCAAGAGCCTTACAATTATCTGAGGTTTCCAAGGAGGTGACAGCCATTCTGAAAACATGAAATTCATATGCTCTGATCTTATTAGAGGCCAAGACAAGATATCATTGCTGATCTGAAGTAAAAGGCCAGTTTATCTCATGCAAGGACAGTGCCAAAAACGGCAGACTTTAATAGCTAGTGAGGGGAGATCCTTCTGTAAGTCTAAAGGAACAGAGCAAGCTGTCAGTACCTCGATAAAAAACATCACCAGGCAGTGGCTTTTTGCAGTCCATAATCTCAGTCCTCCTAAAGAACTAAGGCATTAAGGAGCAGAACAAGATCTGAAGTGAGAGGACTCCACAACTAGTCTGTTTTCTAGCTCATACAGGGGTGCAAGGCTGGGTTCTGCCAGCTGGCACTGTCTTGCTTTGGGGGTCCTACAGCACCTTTCAGCAGGCATGACAGAGACAGGGACAGCTCCAAGGGATGCTTGAGAAGACTGGCAGAGCCAGATGCAGCATCCCCTTAGAGAGAAGTGCCCTTCCCATCCTTGTCTGGTAGCAGGGGGTCTCTGTCTCCTTTTCCTTGCTGTAGCCCAGCTGTTTGCTGCTTACTGATGTCTGAGCCATACTCATCTGCTGTCAGATCAAGCTAACTGACAGTCCAAAGGAATTAAGGATTTCACACAGCTGTAGCCTGTGTTCTTCCTCTCCAGAGGAGGAAAGGGCATCTGTTAGCACCACAGCAGTCACGGGTAATGGAGATGTATGTCTGGATGGCTGGAGGAACCTTCTCTTCCCATCTGAGAGGCGAGAAAGGCCAGGCATGATTGGCCTTCTCTCGCTCCTAATAAACCCCGTGAATCACAAGTAATTGCCTACTTAAAGCTACTCTTCTCTGGGGAATGATCCGACAGCCAGAGCCAAAGGAAGGGAAAAGCAGGAGGGGGGTCGGGGGGATTTCAAAGAATAATTAGCTTAGTACATTTCTGGTCCAGTATGAACACTCATTCTGAGCAATTCAGGCCTTGTGGCTGAATTAGAAATGGCTGTGAAATATCCACTGCCATGAGGGAATGCACATGAAGGGAGATTTAACAAGGTCAAGGCAAGCCAAAAGGCAAGCCAAACTGCAGGCCTGGATATGGGCAAACATTTGAGGTGCACACCCCATGGCTTTGTTGCCCGTAGGCATAAATTTATAACTCTTCCAGGAGAGACCACAGCCTGATCTTATTCTCAGCACTGGTTTTCCACCCAGGTTGCCACTGAGCATGGTGACGTGCCCCTATGTTATAACCTGAAAAGAATCAGGCTCAGGGACAGAATCTGGGTTGCTCAAGGCAATGCATGCATCTCAAAATATTAGAAAAAAAAGGAAGACATAGAAAGCATACATGTTCTCTATCACTCAATGCTTCTCCCTCCCTCCAGCCTCTCACAATGGAAGGACACTGCTATAAGGGATATTTGTTAATGGAGTGTTTTCCTTCAGCCATGGGACACCTGCTGCCCTTCAGCACAGCCCGAGAGTATGTGTGACCGAAAACATGCTCCTCTTTCCTGTGGTCCCACGCATTTTCCCAACATTACAACAGAGTCTGACCAGAGGGGAACTTTAGTACTTGAGTCTCTGTTCCAACCTCCCAGCACAGAGTACTTCTGCTCTGTGCACTGTCAGAATTCTCTGTTTCATGGGGCAGGGAGCAAAGAGAGCCATGAAGCCACTCACCAACTCCCTGATGATGCTGAGGGGCAATGACTGAACCGAGCCTTGCAGAGGAGGCTGCACTTTACCCTCCTTCCTTACTAGTGCTCAGTCCTCTCTCAAAAGGTAAATGTGACTTCAGTTGTGCAGTGACACTAAAAATGTCTCCTTCCACCTGTTTCTCTTACTGTAAATTCTATTCCTTTATTACAAGTTCTGCTCTAAGTAGTGTTCTACTGGGACAGCACTGTGCAGGTCCTATCACCGTTATTCCCATTTAAGAAAACTACCTGATGAGTAAATTGATAGGAATACCTATAAAAACACATACTACGGTGCAAGAGTGGAAGAATTAGTACTCTTCACTGCCTGAAAATCCCCCCTCCCAGAGCTGGAGGCAATTCACTGAAGACACCCATGGGTCTGGAGGGGCACACAAATTGTAAGACCCCTTTGCTGTGAGAAAAGTGGTTTCACCAAGGAGATAGGCTCAGTCCCTGCAAGGTCAGTTCTGCGAGACAGCAGACATGAATGAACAATCAGCTAAACATGTCTCTCTTGTTCACATGCATCCAGGGCAGATTTGGCCCCTGCTGCAAGAACAATGACACAGCAACATGACCTGAAAGCTAAAATAACACAGGACAGACTCTCCTCAGGACAAACCAGAGCAGCTCTAGGATGTTGAGGATGCTAAGCCCATACATAGCAGTCAAGATGTGGCCCACCCTGAAGGTATGTCACATTAGCTTGTGAAGACAGTTCATTAGTCTCTCTTATTTTTTTCCTGGTGTGAAGCAAGAATTCTGTCTGAATTGAGTATGGAGTATTTTGAGAAAGACAGAGCTAGGGAGCCAAGGCGTCTCTTTTGTTCAGAAATCTATTGGGTCATTGATCTGACATGTATGTTTAGGGACAGCATCTGTGTCTTGAGGGAAATGGCAGAGAGATGTCCCAGAAGTAGCGGCTACTTCTGTGGAAACCTCATTAGCTGAGAGCCTTCAGCTGCAATAGCACAGCTTCCACTGAACTCTCCCCCTGAACACAATCTGGACACTGTCACTAGGGTTTGCTTGTCCTCCTCACCTCACAGACTGCAGGGTCTGCATATCCTAGAGCCTCTGGCTGAGCTGCCTTCCCAGGGAAAAGGCACAAATTGTGCTTTAGGTTCTGTTTTGTACAACAGCTCTCCTGGACTGTAATCTGCAGAGATGAGGAGGGAGGGAACACATTCCACCTGTGAGGGAGGAGGCCAGCTGCTTTTAGCCCCTGTCCCACTGTCTCCTGCTGGGAATCCATCAGACGGGCAAGCTTGTGCTCTGGAGCTAGGCTGTAGCCTCAGGCACAGAAGGCAAGGCTTGCAACTTCTAGAATGGAATCATTTTCTCTCAGCCTGGTAAACTTGCCTATCTCTTCAGCATCCTCCTCTGGGCTGAAGGCAGTGGTGGCAGCAGTGCACAAACATTGTGGTAGATGCTGTGCAGAACACTCAATGAGTAAACCCCATTTCCTCTTGAAAGCTCACACTAATGCAGGAGTGTGCTGGGGGCCTGCCCTGCGTGATCCAAGATGCCAAGGTGATACTTGGAGACTCTCCCACGAGGGAGGTCATTCGGAACAACCAGTTGTTGGGAGCCCTATGGACACTGTACACTTGTGAGCAAGGCATACCCTTGGATGCTGCTGCTCTTGGCTGCCCATCTCTAAGCCTACACTCACAACTGGGTTTCTAGGTCCATTTTGGACCACTGAATCCAGGCAATGAGGAGCAGACACCAACAGGTTTGGGTGAAAGGGTGACTCAGTCACAGGTGGAGAAGCCACTTCCTCCATCAGCCTCTTGGAGCCAAAGGGCCGGTTAGGCAGGGCAAATCTCTAGGTGAACAAAAGGCTCATGTATTTGCTGAAAGTCATTCCACCACAGTGCAAATGCAGTCCCACCCGCCCCATCCCCTTCTCCCCCAGCCTGAGGAGGAAGCCTTGGTACCTGTTTATTCTTTAGGTCAAGGGAGAGCTCATAATCGGAGGCAGCTGCATGGGAACACGAGGCCGTCCCTTTGCTGCGCTGCACTCTCACTGGGGAGCCCGTGTGGTGGAGGCTCGCCTTCTGCACCAGAGGGGAACACCCCGCTGCCTGCTCTTCTTGGAGCTCCTCATGCTGGGCTTTTAGCGTCAGGGTGTCGGACCTGCCTTCCTGGCCACTCTGTCTGCCGGCCTCCTTCGGATCCTCCGTTTCACACCCGGCTTTCTTGCTTGTGGAACCGCTGGGATCGTCACTGTGAACAAAACGCAACGTTTCGCTTTTTTTATTTGTTTCTATTATATTTGATTTATGGTCATGTTTATTGTTGCTCGCTATAGTCGTTCCCTGAGCTGCGTTTTAAATGCCTGGGGAGCCTGGGGAGCACTGATCCTCCAGTGATGGATCAGGACTGGAGGCTGATCCAGCCAAAGCTCTGATGCCTCCCTCTCTAAGGGCAGGCACCCCTGCAAGAACATCAATCCCGTGACTCCTCAAGCTGCCTGGTTGCCTCTGCTCCAGGTGCTGCAGTTGGAGGAGGTGGGAAGCCAAGGAGGTGTCATGGCCTGTGGACACCTCTCCTGCCCTCTGGAGCAGCTGGCAATCACCCCTGTGCACTTGCTGCCTATTGCTCAGCATCTCTGCACGTCCTGAGTCCCACCTGGCACGGAGCCTGGATCCCAAGGAACCAGTTTTCCCTTGGAGTTCCTAAGGGCATGTGGGATATGGGGCAGGGGGGGCTGAATGTTGCAGTTTCCAGAGAAACTCTCAGAGAGCTGAGACCATAAAGGGGCAGCAGAGCCAGCCAGCCCTGAGATCCTGACCCTTTAAAGAGTGTCTCCAACACAGCCAGAGCAGACTGCAGAGCTTCCATGAAGGAAGCTGCCTCTCTCTGACCCACAAATTGCTGTGCCACTGAGATCTTGTGGAGACAGGAAAGTTCTCTTTTCTCCTGCCAGCCAGAGCAGCAGTTGTGTGAAACCAGGGCCTGACAAGAGTGCACTCCAAGAGAGTTGATGCCTTGCTCCAGGCAGGATGGGATTAGCATATATCTGATCCATTGAAGTGATGAGGAAGTCTGTACTTAACCCCTCTTGCCAAGTATATTCCAAAATCATCTGATTTCAAGCAAGAGTTTGTTATTCTGGGGTTCTGTTTGAACCATGAGAGTGTTTGTTCATTGTTACCTTAGCCTCCTTCCTCTGCCTGCGGGGGAATAATTTATGATTTCCAAGAGTGTGGAAGCCTACGTGGACTCTGGCTGCTACAGCACCAAGTCCATCAGACACAGTTCCAGTGGTTTCCAAGGGATGAGCATTCAGCTGAGAGCAACATCCAGTTTAGAAACAATTACTACAGAACCAATGCATTTAATTTCACTGAAACCAAGGATGTGTATTGCCTCCCATGCTTAAACACTATTGAATTATTTAATTCACTTCTGAAATGTATCTCTTTCTCTTGGATTTGCTCCACATAAAACCAGTTCTGCTATCAACTAGACAATAAATCATTTTATGATTGGTGTTGATGTCAGAGCAAAAAGAGGGAAATTAGATACGATTTTATGTAGTGCCCAAATTACTTAGAAGCATTTAAGTCTTATTTTCAAAAGTGCTGTAAGCCCTTAAGAGTTCAAATCTTCTAGCTGTAAATAGACTTTGCCTCCTAAGACTCTGACCACTTTTGCACACTTACTAGTACTTTAAAAGGAAGTTTATTCTCTCCAACAGCAGCTTTTTGTTCAACAGATAAACAATCAAATTTAGAAATATTCCCACAGTTTCTAAGAGGGCTCCAAATCTGATGAGCCAGTCACTACCACAACTTCAGAATTAAGAAAGATGAAGGATTAAAATTTAGAAAGTTTATTCTTTTATACGCATGCTTATAGCCACCACTTAGACTTAAAAAATAAACTCATGGAAGAAATCAGTCTCTTAAAGAAATGCTATATAACCAACTTTGTCAAAGCTTATTAAAATGGCATCTTTGCATGCTGATCAGTCAGGAAATACATTAAAATGAGGGATAAAACTGTTCTTTTATGTTGAACACCTTATCAAAATTTGCATTGTTCTATTCCTGATCCTACAATTTTTCCTACACTTGAAGTTATTTTTAACTCTTTACTTTTAATTCTTTCTCTCCTATGTCTATCCACATTGCAGGAAATCTTACTAAAGGACTTTTCCCTTACATGTTACACTGTAACATTTTTATCGGCAGCCCCTGTTCTATCCATTCTGATTTTAACCAGCGGAGCAGCAATTTTTATGCTCAGCCTAAGGGACGATCAGGTGACACAGATTTGATCACATTTTCATTGAAGTGCATGGCAAAAGCTTCCCCAGCATTTCAGTGGGAGCTGGACTGTGCCCTATAAAGCTATTTCAGCATTCAGCAAGACACACACTCCAAACTGCTCAGCTGAGTCAAGGCCACGGTGCCCAGTGTGCTACCCCAGACCTTCTGTAGGCAGGGCAGAGCCCGAGGCAGTCAGATGGAGAGCTCGCCTTCCCCTGACTTCCCTTGGAGCCTGAATGCACTCCAGTTGCCAGCCAATATTCCCTGACATGATGGTCCTCTAAGCTGGCACATGTGCTTAGCTCAGTATTCCTGAGGACTGCTCTGGATGGAACACAGAGTGTGTGTAAGAGTTTGCAGCGCTCAGCCCCGCTGCTCTGCCAAGAGGACGTCACCTCTGGTGGGTGCAGCTCTCCGCTTGGTTTTCTGTCACACACAGTGTAGAGACTGAGTGAGTAACATTCACAGTGACAGGATATCCTGCATCCACCACCAATATAGAAGTAAAAGCAGCAGGCTTTGTAGAATCAGACTAACCCAGACTGGAGGTCTCTCCTCCAACACCCTGCTCAAAGAAGGGCCATTTTCAGAGGCAGATAAGGTTGATCTGGGCCTTTTCCAGGCAGCTCTTAAATATTTCCAGACATGAAGGTTCCCCAGGCTCTCTCCCGTCAACCCCTGCCCCAGCAACACTGTAAGAGTGCTGGTCTCCAGCCCTGCCACAGGTTTATGTAACCCTTTATGCAGCCATGGACACGCTTGATCAGGACCCTGAAGACTGACTCCATTACTTGACCTCGGACTTGTCACATCACCACAGACCTATTGATGACTGAGCTGTGTCTGACCCTAGGTGCCCTCACCACACCCACTTCTGACCCTGGCCAGTGAGGCACAGGGTGTTGGATCAATCCAAAATGCTCAAGAAGCCTCCTTTAACCTCCTTGGGCATTTAGGTTATTCCACAAGGCACAGGAGGGCCCTAAGGCCGCAGGGACTATTCAGCCACAGATGTGTGAGAAGCACCATCCGCCCCAGCACTGCTCTCCAGAGCATTACCGAGGGCCCTAAAGACTCTGTGCTGGGATCAGAACCCCAGCTCAGCACACATTCACACTAACCTTGCCTTCCCCCTCCATGCACGCTCCGAGCCCAGTGGATACAGAGAATGGATTGTGCCTGTGTGTGGAATTTCCTCATGGCCAAAATTCACTCAAATTACCAGGTACAATGGTTATGCAAAAAGGTCTAGCTAATCATACAGAAGGAAGCTGTGGCTGTGAGGTGTTACAAAAGTACTGTGGAGGCCAATCTTAGCCCTTTTTTGTGCCCCTGTGTCACTCCAGGAGAATTCTGTTTCCCATGTATAACTTACCAAATATCTTCTTCATGGTGTTCAAGGTTGGTGAGCAGGATTGTGACCTGTAACTGAGGCAAAGACTACCTGGACTAGTTGTGAAAGACCACGAAAATTTATGCATCCATTTCATAGTGCTCCTTGTGAGGATTTGTTGGCTATCATACATATACTGTTCTTCAATTGCTGTAAGTGATTAATGGCCTGATTAATTGCCTCTCATGGCCTTAGACTTATATGAGGCTTCAAAGCTGCAGAGATGTCAGAATAAAAAACCCCTACAAAGAACCATATAGAGAACTAGAAAAAGAGTTCACTAGCTAATGCCAGTAGAATGGAATCCAGACCCCGAGGATGCAAGAACCTGTGCTGCCTCTGTCTTTCCTAAGCTTTCCTGCTCAGTAAAAAAAAAAATAATCAACTGCTGACTTAGCAGGGTCCAAAGTGGCTTTTCAGTTTATTTCATCCCAGTGTTCCCTGAGGACACCCATGACATATGGTGAATAGGTTCATCAGAATTCAATGGGAAAAAAAAAAAAAAAGAAAAAGGCTGAGACAGGCTTGGTAATATATTATGGGATCTTTTCAAGGTTCAGAGATTTCTGACAAGCAGGGGGTCTGAGTGCAAAAGAATTTCTTCTGATTTGCTTATAAGTTCAAGTTTTAGGGTGATTTGGAGGCAATGCTCTCTGGGAGCCTGCTGAAACTGATGGAAGGCAAATGTCTCTCCTGCCAGAAAGGCAGGGATCTTGGAACTTGATCTTGGCAAATCATCCCCTGCCAGCCAAGCTGCAGCTTTCTCAGACAGTATCCCCCAACAAAGACAAATATAGGAACAAGATTCTGATTTTGTCTACATTCACATAACACCTTGCAAAGCAGTGGCATCAAGCCATGTTCTTACACTAGTTTTACCCAGGAGGAATTCATGGTAATTAGCCAAGCTCATTACCCATCCCAGAATATATTACTTATTTCATAAAAGGTCTGGCACGCACACCTGTAAAATAGATTTGACAGTATGGTACAGTAAATATATTGGGAATCAATTAAATTTAACATCCTTTAGCACGGACTGAACCAGGCAACATCTTCTCAGCATCACTTGAAGTGGTTTCGGTGAGATGTACATTAAGCAGACAGAAATGTAATAATACCAGCAAGAGCCTCCTGTCCCACAGGGACCAACATGCCAAAGTCAGGGCCTTCATTTCAGATTTAATCTTTAAACCTGATCCCCGTCTGCTGTGTAATTCCCACATTGTTGTGCTGTTGTGCCTTTTGCTACAGAACAGCACTACAGGAACTAAATGTTTCTGAAGCAGCCCATGCCCTCCTGGTGCAAAGATGATGGTCCGGGCTGGGCTGGCCTCCAGTCTGAGGGCCTGGCTCTCCATGACAGATTTCATCTACCACAGGACTAAGATCTCTGCTTTCCCAAGAGGACAGACAGGCTCCTCCAGCGGGTGGCATGGAACAGCTAAGGCAGCTCTCACTTCATGAGAAGAGGTGTTCATGGTGCAGGGCTGGCTGTGCTGGGTGCTGTGGGTTGCTGTCAGAGCTCTTTTCTCGTAGCTCCTACATGGGTCTGGATGACACCTCAGAATGGCACTTGGGCCACCTCTCTGGCACACCTCTCTTTTCTCTTCCCATCCATGGCTCCTGCTTCAGCAGCTGCAGAGCACAAGGCTCAGCTTAGGAAGTGGGGTCCCTTTCTGAGCTGCCTGTCACAGCTCGGGGCTTGGCACCCCGGGCTGGTTGCTGTGCTGTCTCTGCAGGTTAGACACAAGCCCCACAGCCTGGCACTGCAGACAACGTTACTTGTGGCTGCTTTGGACAGGGCACCTGTGCTTCACTGAGGTGTGAAGAGCACCAGGTGGACACTGAAGGCATAGAAGGTCCTCCTCTGCAGGGTTTAATTACTTTTAATTTAACTCCAGACCTTTCTTGCCTCTGCAATGTTTGGTAAACACGACCTTTTAGAGAAGGAAAAAGCAGATGGCACCCTGCATTAGTGTAACTGCCCGCTCAGCACCCCAGGAAAGAGAAACTTGGCTTCTCAGCAGCAGTCTTTCTGCCACTTTGAGTCAGATCTCTTGGCTCCTCATCCCTGAGGCAGGTTTGAACATCACCAAATTTGCTGACAAAAGCCTGCCGGTGCAATCATGCAGAAGATAGAATTTCACTGCTAAAATGAGATTAGTTCAGGGCTGGGAGGCAGCAGAGTCTCTACAAGGCAAGGAAAGCTTGCATGTCCCTCAGCTCATTGCTCTCCCAATCCAGCAGCGAGCTGGGTGAGGGACATGGCTCTTGGCAAGGGCTTCTGCAGCCTTCTTTTTCTACCTGCTGTGGTGGACTCCAGGTTGGACTGCACCTCTGGGCTTCTCCCTAAAGGACCAGGGTAATTGATTTGTGAAGGCAGTGGGTGAGCCTCTTCACAGGTAGATCTTGGTGTAACTCAGATGAATTTTGTTTATATTCTCAAGTCACTGCTTGTGTCAAACCAAACAGAAAGAAGATTTGTTCTCAACATAAAGAGGAACACAGCTATAAATCACCATCCTCTTCAATACAGACAATCCAAACAGCTTTCACCATCTTTATCCAGATTTTAACTGCCACTGTGTTCAGATCTAGAGGCTTGCACTGCCCTTTGGCTGAAGACCAAGATAGAAACAGCATGGTTAGCATTCCTTCCTCCATTCCCCAATGTAGTGACCACCCCCACAGCCTTATGCAGTAGGCACAAAGCTCCACTTTTCCAGTTTTGAACCTATTTTGTCTCTGCTGCTTCACTTACACTGACCCACTTCATGTCACATTTCTTCCCTGAGGCCCCATTTCTTTTTCTATCTTTTTTTCACTCCCATTCGGAAAACAGGATGACTTAGCAGCTTACACATTTAGTCACATAAGCTCTTATTTCCCTATGGCACCTCAACTTTTCTTACCTATGAGGAATGGAAATTCTTCCTACCCCTTATTCTCTGTACTCAGACACAGAACTTCTGGGGCAAGATCATAAAAAAACCCATGAAGTTTGCCTAGACTCAACCAATTGTTGTTGAGCAATATCTTGGTTGGTGTTATAAATGGCTTTATTCCAGTGGATTGTACCTTCCTCAGTGGAGGATCTAGTCCAATATGCTCTGTTTTAGGACACTCTGTAACATCCTTATCAGATCCAGTTGTGCTGTAACAGCACAGAGATATTTTTCACAACAGCATTCTGAACCATTCTGCTTTGTGCATCTCGACCTACCGCTCTCACACGGATGGATCCTGGGAAATTACAGGGATTGGTTATATTTTGCCAATCACCTCTGGAGGCATGTGGAAAGAAAGCACTAGCAGTGTATACATAGGGTAGCCTATGCCCATCTTCCCTCTTTCTGCAAAAGACGGAATGAGAGAGATTGCAGTCAACCCAGAGACACAAACAGTAACAGCATTATAAGCTGCTTACAGCAAAGCAGCACCATACCAGTGTGGGACACAGCAAAAGGTGACACAGGGCTCTAATCACCAGGCAATTAGCTTCCAGTGGGATGATGGTACAATCTGTGTGTATCTAAAGAATCGAGGTGCCCAGCAGAAGTGGTTAAAAGTTAGTGGAACACACTTCCAAGTGATGTGGCCAGAATTAGGTTTCACAGTGTTACAAGAAAAATCTCACTGAACTCAGATCCTGTTTATGACACTTTTATTCAGGATTATGTTTTCTCACAGAAGATGGAGTAGTCTCCAGCTATTCTGCAGTTGAGATGACAGTCCAAATTTTTTTGCACGCACCCCCTCAGCTATCTACTTCTGTTTGCAGAACTCAGAGTGGCCTGAGCAGCTGTACAGTGTTCTTCTCTTCAGCATTTCAGACTCTTCAGTTCTTCCTGCAGCATATTAAAATCTGCCAGGGCCACATGCAGGAGAAGGAATTCTAGCGCACAGAGATGTTTTTCCAAAGGGAGAGCTTAGTGTATCTGAGCACAGAGCCTGTCCCATAGGGGTGACCAGAAGACAAACCCTCATAGGAATGAGTTAGTGTTGCAGAGCACCAAAAAGACAAAAGCCTTTGGATTGACATCACACTACAAGAAAATGTGTAATGAAAGGCCATAGTCTCATTGTGTCACTGCCAAAGAATGCTGGCATGAACAGGATTATTCCAGCCAAGGGACCTGCTCATTTATCTCCTGCTCATGTGTTCTTGTTCCCTGCAGTTCCTTCTTTCATTTACACTGCTTTTTATCTTCCTGCTTTTCCTGCTCCTTCTCTCCTGTTAGTCTTCTTCTCTGTATGGTATGTTTGCCATCCATTTTCCTTACAGTAGCACTGTTACACTTGTTGGGATGAGTCTCTCTCCCTTTCTTTCTCCTTGACTCTTTTTTCCATCTCTTCGCCCTGTCTGTCTCTGCCTTGTAAGCCATTAACAAGCATGTGGACAGAGGGTCCACAGAAACCACCTGTTCAGTTCAACAGAGCACATCTTGGTGTACAAAAGGTCTGGAATGGCTCCATTTCAGGGGTGGGTGCATCTTGGCTGATGTAGATCAGGTCAGATGATACTAGTAGAGGATTAGGATGAATGGTGTGAGCTCCACCACAGTCCATCTGCCATTATTTTACCAAGCATTTGAGCCCTTTTTCTAGTGCTAGATAGAGAGCGAGTTCCAAGGCTGGCACAGCTTCTTCCCATGCATGTAGCAGTTTCATACAGAAAACACAGGACAGAGCAGGTGTTTATGTTGCATTCCCCTGGGTACCACAAAGTTGCCATGGTATGGGCAAGAATTTTTTTGCAGTATAGGAGAGGGAACATGAGGATCATCTGCAAGCCAGAGTGAATTGCCTGGTAATAATGCTACTAACTGATCTCAACAGCTATTGAAAGTGGCTCCCACAGCTGTAAAGTTGGCTATGACTGATCCTCTTTCACACATCATGGCCCAAGAAACAGCCAGTACTGACTGGCACAGGTGGGAAAAAAGCACTTGAACCTAAGTCTAGGTTCCTCTAGGGCAGGACCCACATAAGCAACAGAAGCAACAGGAGAAAATAAAGAGCTGGAAGAACATGTGGCCAGGCAATGGCTGGATACAGCTTCAGGCTCTCAGAAAATGTGTCTGAGATGGGTATCTTTGCAGTTTCAAGATAGGACACTTCAAGCGTGTTTTCTTTGGCCTCTCTCCCCGAGCATCTTCCACCTTCCTGAAGAAAGGTGTTGATAGAGGCAAGCAAAGTAACCAACGCGACAGGAAGACTCCAGATTCCACCAGAAATATTTTTTTTCCTGTTGAAGAGCCAATCTATTCCTCACTTTAATTCCTCACCCTCATGTTCTCCACACTTGCCTGAAAGCAGCTGCACCAGCTGTTGGAGGGAAATGCCTGCGTGGGAGAGAGTGCCAAAATGTCCTGGTGGAGCTCCTTTACAGGACAGAGACGATGCATCTGAAACTGACCTCCTGTTTCTTTGGATGCTTCCAGAAAGAGCCATTCCTCCCAGGTCTTAGTACCAGAAGATTTCCCAACTATACCTCCCTGCAAGAGATTCCCAAGGTTGTTGGTAACTATGATGTTAAGAATGTATTCTAAAATATTTTTTGCTTATAATTCTAAGTGTTTCCATATTTGCCCTAAAACTACATTTACTAAACATCTTTGTGAGTCTGGACTTAGGCTCCTGCAAAGCAACTGAAGCTGCTAGTCCTCACTGTACAAAACACACATAAAAAGTGAGGAATCTGCTCACTCCCAAGCTTAGGAAGGGTTCAAATCTGGGTCTAGACATGGCCCACATCCCTGTGTCAGACTGAAACCAAAAGTCTGAAAACTGTGAGCTGGGGGAATATTTATGTGAACTTTGCTGACCCATCTCTGCCTGCTGGCTCGCAGCTTCCCTGCAACCTCCAGTGGTATTATCTGGAACAGGATTATTAAGTCTACAGGGATGGAAGAATAAGAGATGAGCTGTTAAGAAGCAATAAGAAAAACAACAACTTCTCTTCATGTCCATGACCTCAATAAGGAAAAGAAATGAGAAGCACAATCAGGATGTGCTAGCAAAGCAGAAATGTTGCTCAAACTTACATGTGTTTTCAAAAGCAGTGCTCTGGAGGACTTTGTGGGGAGTGAAAGAAGTCAGACTCATGAGCTTTGTGTATGGTCACTTGTCCTTAGAGTACACAAGACCATGGATGTAGAGGCTTGCTTTGCACTGGCATGTCCACATCCTGTTAAGATTGACCTGGAGTCTTCTTCATTAAGAATCAGAGAAGAATTCAGCCTCCATGGTCAACTAATTGCAGGAACATGCACTTGACACTGCCAGTTGGGGGCCAATTAGACACAGTTGTTGGACTTCTTTAAGTGGAAGATTATAGATCTGATTTGATACAGACTAGAATCATCATCATGCTTCACACCTGAGCCAAAGGCATGGAGCAGCTCTGAGCTGAGACGAAGCACTGACCTCCAGTTTCTATACACAATATCCCACCAGCAATCCTAAACCAGAAATTAGAATTTCCCATTTCATGAACTAGATTTGCATTTGTCCTGTCAGGCAAGGTCAATCTTTCACAAGTTTGGATAAAATGTTGAGTAGCTCTGTTGTTTAACTGTAATGCTTAAAGAGTGATGGATACTGATGGAAAATCATCACTGTCCACCTGTTTATTAAGGTACTTCAATAAAGTCCAGAGTGAGCATCCACTTGGTGAGTGGTTCAGTTCTCAACAACTTCATGGGCCTCAGCCTTAAGAGACATTGCAATCACAACCCAAACAAGGTCTTGGGAATTTCTCAGGTTTTGTTAGAGAACCTAAGGTTACCCAAGGGCAAAGTGAGAGCTCCACTGGAAGGAGAGATGATCCTGGGCTACAGCAGTGAGGATTCAAAGAGGGACATGATACTGTGACTGTGCAATGAATAAAGTTCATGTGCCAACATCTTCTGACAGGACTTCACAGGACAAAAAACAAATGCATGTTCAATGGAAACAGAATATTCAGGTAAAGAGACATGAAGAGTCAGAGTTGTCCAGAAGTAAGTGAAATCAGATTTTGGGCTTTAAGCATGTGTTGCTGAGGGTGCAGCATACTCATGCAGTTCAGAGAGCTATCAAGATAGATATTTGAAGGTTTGGTTTGAACAAACTGTCAAAAATCTGTCCATCCACTTACAAGCCTCCCACATATAAAAATGGAGCAACCAGCACCAAGGGCGTCCTCCAGTAAGAACACACATTTCCACTTCAGTACTTTGGTAAGTCACAAGTGGGATGAGAAAGAATTTCTCCAGAAATGCAAGGAAGGCTGGCTTGGAGAAGTAGCCAGTGGTTCACATGTCTCCTTATCACTAACTGGTGCCAGGAAGCAGCCAACCTGCTATGGTGACAAATTCAGCAGGCACTTTAGAAATGAGTCCACAGTGGTTCAAAGTTTAAATTATATTGAGTTATAATTTCATTGGTCCACAATCATGAAGTAAACACTTCATAAATTAGTGGCACTAATCATGTTTTAACCTGATCTAACCAGCAGTCTCCCTACTGGAAAGCGTGGAAAATATGAACAGAGCTTGCCCAACTTTTCCAAAGATGTTTCAGATCCTAGCCCTTCTTCCAAGTACACATCCAAGCCCTTCCAGAAGGCTGCTCTCTCTTCCTGAGAGAATTCTGTCTCTTTTGCCTTAAAAACAGGTCAGGTCTCATCTGCACTTCTACAATGCTTATGCACTGCAGTGCTATTCCCAAGTCCATTGCCAAAGCAGACCTTCTTCTGGTGCTTAAAGTTTTCTGTAGAACTTTTCCCATCACAGGAGGAGAGGTGATTTTCTGCTGATTTCCTATTCAGCACCACAGAGGCAGACTCCGAAAAGCCTGTGAAAGGCAACTGAATGAATATACTGTTCCCTCCAATTGTGACTCCACCATTTCCTCTCATTACTCTAATAGAAACAAATCTTTCTCATCTCAGCCCTATTACCTCACACAAAGGAAAATGGTATGTAATCCTGTTAGAACTGGGCTGCTGCTGGACACATTTTAAGGTCATTGTTCTGGGATGCAGTCTCCACTCTGTGACTGGGAGAAGTGGGAAATGCAATTACTAGGCTATTCAAATCCCTAGAATGAAACCCTGCCATTAATAGGCAAAAGCCAGAGAGAAAAAGAGCCGTTGCTTTATGAAATTACAGGGTTTGGCTAAATTAGAGTCTAATCAGCACCTCAGTAAAGGAGCAGGGTTAGCTGCTACTGCCATCCCTGGAGTTTCTTCATGTCACTCAACCTGATATTTGGCATCCCCAATGGAAACCCAACCTGCAAGATGGCTTATGGTCATGAAGCCGGCGGTCTACAAGTCCAGCGGAGACAATGGTGAAGGATTTATTCTGTCCTTTGACATGGGAAAGCCCTTAGAGTTCAGGAAGGAGAAATCTGCCTGCTGCTGCCATCACCCCATCCTGTACTTTGGCTCTGAGCTTTTTGGCAGAATCTGGGATCAAATCTGTCTGTTAATATTCATGGCCTACAGCACCAGTTTTGCAAATTGCTGGTGCAACCCAGCTAAGCAGCCAGGTGGGAAATTTGCATTGCTAAACTCATAGAGCTGCAACTTCCCCACAAGGAATTCACACACTGGAGAAGAGAAGGGGGCTAGCTCTGCTTGTGGCACTCAGTGAAGCAAAGCAGAACAAGATGAGTGGGAATAATCTCAACCACCTCATTGAGTTGGCTTCTGTTGAGTGGTTAGACACTGACATGTTCCTAATCACTCCCATCCATGTGAAGCCAAGGCATTTTTGACTGGCAGCAAAGAAGGAGTGAGAAATCTTGCAGAGAAGTGTTAGGGAAGACCACACAAGAACAGCAATGACCATCACAAACCACAAGCAGAGACAAACTTTTGTCCCAGATTGTTCCTGGCAGGCAACCTCCAACTGTTATTCCCTGCATTTGCTTCTCCTCCTGCCCCTCTCTTGAGCTGTATGGCTGCTCCTGCTGGTCTCTCCTGCAGTCAGACAGCCACTCATCTCACTGTTTTGATGTCCCTCCTTCTCTGCTGTGTTTTTTCCCAGACTCCCAAGGGATTCCTGTCCCACAAGATGAGTCTGGTCTCCTGCTGAAAACAGAACAGTTCTTGCAGGTCCCAGACAGAAGGTATGTGGGCTGAGGGACAGTTCCTGCTAGAGGAGAAAGCAGCTGATAACCACTGGAGTCTCCAAGTCCCTTGAAGAGCTGAGAGTCACTTCCCTGTTTATGCTCTTTATTAGTCCCTATTCTCTTTAATCGGCTTAGACTGATGAGCCGAGGCAGCGGTAGGGATCAGCCGGGCTGTTTAATTAAAGGATTGCAGCTCAGCCTTGCAGTTTGGGGGTTTGTGTAAATGAGCTGCAAGTACATTATTTAATCTGCTGTGCAGAGAGGAGTTGGGGCATTAATGAAGCAAACTCTAATTAAAACTAGATGGCTGATGGTTATTAGTGGCATCAGTTCTGACAGGATTTATCTCATTTAGGGAAACCATCAGGAAGGGGAAAAGAGAGAATAAACCCGAGCTGGTCTATCAGAATTCACAGCAGCACCACTTGTGACTGGCTGTCCATTCGGTGGGACTCGGAAAAGCTGCACAGGGAGCCCCTGTGTACCAGGCTCTCCCACCAGGAGCCCTGATGAGCTTATTTAGGGACATGCTTGGCTCACCCAGGAGCTGATTGCCTATTCAGGCTGTCTGACCCACATATTTCAGTCTTGATTGACTTTTGTTCTGCCTTGATTCAATGGGGAACCTGTTCCTGATTTGAGCAAGGTGACAGACTCAGTAAATGATATGATGAGCTTCTCCTAGAAGCCTACTGAGCCATTCCAGAACACCATATGGGCATCAGCTTCATGCTGACTCTGTGTTTTTCCCTCTCTGACATACTTGTGCCTTCCTCATTGCATTGTGTATGTGGCTTTGGACATGAAGGAAGCCCATGGCTGACTGCAGGACCTGGCAGAGACTAGGAGATGTTTAATGGCAAGCATAAAGCTAAATAGTGAGTTTAATAACTCTCTGTGCCTGTTTCTCACCTTCAAATAGCCACAATGGCTTCAACCATCTTTATCTCTGCATAGAATATTGTGTCACACACAGACGGATTCAGGACTGCTGCTGGGGTCTAGAGGCATTAAAAATGGCAAGGACACAAGAAAGACTGAGGAAAAATATAAGGAATGAATGAGGCTTGCAGTGTGGGACAAGCTACCAAAGGCATCAGATGGATAGGCACAGACCAGTACAAGAAGCCCAGATGCAACATGCTACAGGGGCCATTGTCATTCATCCCCAGTTCAGGATTTCCTGGCTCAGACTCATCTTCGGATGCAACTTGCCAAAGCTGTTAAATTACTGAAACAGGTGATCACTCCTTCAATTTACCTGTCAAATCCCAGCAGAAGGAGGGCAGACAAACTTAGGCTCAAGGGATAGGCAGTGCCTTTGGGAGTCAGCAGGACAAAAGGATGGCCTGATAAATAACATGACAAAAGTGATCCTAGAGCTTCAGATTGTATGACTGACAGCCTTGTAGAATAAGAACACTCTAGAAACTAAGGGATCTGATCAGGAATTAGATGGAGGCTGGAACAAGAATGGGGCAGGATCAAGGATGAGGGTATAAAGATAGAACACTATGGCAAAACTGATCCCTAGTTCTAGACAAACTAGAGCACTTAAACAAAACTCTCTCACTCCAGAAATGTAAGGGAGAGGTGGCTTTCCCTACCACAGAAATCTCTGTGGCCTCCTCCTCTGCTGTCTCCTTTTCCTTGCCAGCATCTCCCCATCTGCCATGCCAGGGCTGTCATGCAAACTTTGGCAATGCCTGAAAGCCCTCAGCACAGACTGATCATGGGTGTTAACCCTTCCATCTTCATACACAAATGGGCAGGAGAGGTCTTGCTTCTTTACCCTGTCTCCAAGTGTGGCCAAATCCTACTTTTGAGCATACACGCCCACCCACCCCTGTTCTCTTCACACTTTTTCTCAGAAGGAAATCAGAAACCACAGTCTGCTCCAGTGAGTAGACCAAGAGAAATATAATTTTAAAAATGCAGTAGCCTCACTACTGCAATTCAGCTGCTCAGTTCTGTTCAGAGCCCTGCTAGTGACTCAAGCTTTTTACACGGGTGCCAAAGGTCAGATGCAAAAGTCTAGCAGTGTGATGAGAGAAATCTTTAAAGAGAAACCTCTTTGCTGTTGTCAGAAGGGTGACGAGGCCTGGAAGAACAGAGTAGGTCTCTAAGAGGTAAGGGTGGGAAGTTGTGAGAGGGGAAGGAGATGGCAAGAACAGAGGGACAAGGCCAAAGGTGCAAGCTAAATGCAGTATATGCATCTCAAGTACGTCTGAAGCTCTTTGGACCCCTTGGTCTTGGCACAGGCATCTTTCACTGATGAGGAAGAGCTGAGAACTGCTGCTGTCCCTACACCTGGCTGTACTGGATGCAAGCTGGTGATAGTTAATTGTACCTGCCTATAGCTGTTCTTCACTGGCAAGCTCACATTTGACACAGGTAAAAATACTCCCCCCACCCTGTCTCAAGGAGTGAGACAGAACCCTGAGTTTTTCAGGTGACTTTTGCTGTACTTTAAATGTTATGGGGTGTGCTTCCAGGAAGCTCATAGCGTGAGATAAATAATTTGAAGAGTGAAGCATGTGTGTGTCATACAGTAAGAAAAGATACAAGTATGAATGTGGGTCAATGAAAGTGGATGTTTGAAGATAGGCTGAGAAAACATTTTGTGTGCATGAGTGGAGGCCAGGGGGGTTTGCAGGCAATTACACAGTGGTACAAACAATAATCTCTGAGAGGGAAAAGAGAGGGACAGCAATGCTGGGAACATGGGATGTAGGGGAGGATGGAGGAGGATTGGCATGTGTAACATGTGAGTTTTGTCTGGAGCAGGAAGATTAGTGATGGATGATAAAGAAGTAGAAAAAATAAAGGTCTTGCTGGCAACCATTTCCCACCTTGGTGAGGAGTCTGGAGATGAAGGCTTCTGCTCTGCATCAGCTGCTGGGCAACAGAACTGGTGTAAAACAGTTTCATTCCTGTAAGAAAAAACAAACCACAGTGGGTCAGTGTTCACTTCAGTCAGCAGAAAGCTCAAGGGAGAATGCATTTTAAAACTGTTCCAAGGGGACAGTGACTCCCAGTTATACTGAAGGAGTAATCTAATTACATGAACATTTTTTACTCCAAGAGAGAATGGGGCTGCCAGTTCTATTCCCTTACCTCACCTGTTCTGTTGCTGATGTCAACTTGTGGAGAAGGGGGCAAAAGTGCACAAACCAGAAGTCTTCCTTCTAGCAGCATTTGTTCCACAATACCATACATTTAATGAAAACCAGTTTTGTCTGTCTTTAATTCTATGTCTTTTGGGTCAGAAACATGTCCTTAAATGTGTATGTTTCCTATACATTGCAAAGTAGTTGATTTTTTCTTATCAGTGGCTAAATTACCTCTTCAGACATTTCTTGTGAGACCTCCCTAGAGCACAGAAATGGCCTCAGCACATCACTACTGGGCATTACCAGGAACAGTAGTGGAAAACTGACAGGACAAGGACAAGTAGGGGGACTAAGACCATTACAAGAGAAAGAGATCATAGAAGAGAAAAGGAAAGCCCTAAGTAGTAACCAACTAGAGCAAAACAGGAAAACGAAACACTAAAATTGTGTTTATTAGCTAAGAAAGGGAAAAGAGTTAATCCAAAGTGAGAAATCCTAGTGTTAAAGAAATTTTAGACACTGGGCTCTTGTTTACCATTAGATAGGTTTATTGCAAGAAATCAATTCCAGTATTTGGTATCTTGAGCTTGATGCCTCAAAAAAGGGACCCCAAACAAAGAAATCCCTGAACAATTACACCCTTACAACATAAACTCCCCACACATCATGTGACAGTCTGGATCAACAGCATTACTGGGATCTGGGGTCTCCTTGTTCCTCATTGCTTTGGTGTTTTGTTACCAAGTGGTTGCCACCCGTTCCTCTTCATATCCTCCTTAAATCAATTTCAGTGGAGGTTTTGATCAGTTCTGTAGTCAGTGTGGCTTGGTTTGAAAGACAGTTGTCTGCCAAAGAAGGTGGGAGCCTCCCTTGGAATGGAGAATATGACCTCCTTCCATCTGAATTATTCTAACTTTGACCTTGAGGGGCTTTCAGCCAAAGACACGGGGAAAGGACTAACAGCAGTCCTTTCCTAGCGAGCACGTGTACAAGGTGGCGTGTGGCAGGGGTTCCATCCCCTCCCAGGCACACACACTCCATCCCCTCACACTCCAGCCCCTGACACTCCATCCCCTCACACTCCATCCCCTCACACTCCATCCCCTCACACTCCAGCCCCTCACACTCCATCCCCTCACACTCCAGCCCCTCACACTCCATCCCCTCACACTCCATCCCCTCCCAGGCACACCCAGCCCGGCAGCCCCTCACACTCCATCCCCTCACACTCCATCCCCTCACACTCCATCCCCTCACACTCCATCCCCTCCCAGGCACACCCAGCCCGGCAGCCCCTCACACTCCATCCCCTCACACTCCATCCCCTCCCAGGCACACCCAGCCCGGCAGCCCCTCACACTCCGGGCACTTCCCCCACGCTGCAGTTCCCGGCGCGGCCGCGGCGGGCGGGAAGGCGGGCAGTGCTCGGCGCCTGCAGGGGGCGCTGTCCCCGTGGCCCTCACGCTGTGAGGGCGGGCGGGCCGGATGGCGAGGACGGGCGGCAGCAGGAATTTCACAGCTGGAATGGCAGGGCAGGCTGAGCCGGGGCAGCAACCGAGAGGTAGCAGAAACTCAGCAGCTGTGGCAGGAGCCACGGTGTCCCACCACGTAGGTAGTGTGTGGCTACAGTGTACCAAAAAATCCAGAGCAGTGCTGCTCCCCTGGTGCAACTTCAGGCCATTTCCTCTGGTCTTGCCACCTGTTACTGGGGAGAAGTGACCAACCCTACCCGGCTACAACCTCCTTTCAGGGAGTTGTAGAGAGTGATAAGATCTCTCCTCAGCCTCCCTTTCTCAAGTGCCCTTAGCTGCTCCTCGTAAGACTTGTGCTTCAGAGCCTTCAACAATTCCAGAGCAGTGGTAGAAAAACTGCAGGGCTGGGCAGCTGCAGCCTGGCTCCTGAACATGGATGGGAGAGGTTCCCTTGGAGGGAAAAAGGGCTTGGGGTGCCAGGGTTTCCCCTGAGCGGGGGGTGAAGGGTCCTTTATTAATGAGGTATGGTGTTAATAAGGTCCCAGTGCGATGGCCACCCCCACAAGCAGAGCTCCACTTGCTGTAGGAGAAGGCAGCAGGAGCTGAAGCCCCGCAGTGGTGGTGAATTCTCCCCACAGGGACAGTAGCCTGATTCCCCTCCGATGCCGACAGTGAGAGAGAGAGAGACTGAGCAAGTGGTGGGATCGTATTTGAGTCTATATTCAAGCAAGCTCACACAAATACTCCAGCTCCTACATCCTATCACATTGCTCATTTACAAAGAATAATTTAGATTGAAAAAGACCCTTAAGATCATTGAGTCTGACCATTACCCAACACAGCCAAGCGCACCACTAAACCATGTCCCTAACCACCACATCTACATGTCTTTTAACTAACTTCAGGGATGGTGACTTCACCGCTTCCCTTGAAGGCCTGATCCAATGCCTGACCACCCCTTCAGCAAAGAAATTTTTCCTAATAACTAATCTAAACCTCCCCTGGTGCAACTTCAGGCCATTTCCTCTGGTCTTGCCACCTGTTACCAGGGAGAAGTGACCAACCCCATCTGGCTACTACCGCCTTTCAGGAAGTTGTAGAGAGTGATAAGGTCCCTCCTCAGCCTCCCTTTCTCCAGTGCCCTCAGATGCTCTTCATAAGACTTGTGCTTCAGAGCCTTCAGCCACTATAAACTAATAGAATCTTTAAAACAATAGACACCCCACATTTCAGCCACTTCTAATTCAAGCATTTACCTAAATGAACTACTCTGTTCTCTGCTTTTATTCAAACAGCAGATTCACAACTTCAATTCCTAATTGCACACAAAGAAAGCAAACAAGAGGGAGGGAAAACATAAGGAAAAAGAGGAAGGAACGAGGATGGACAAAAAACTGAGAAATAGAAACTTGTATATAGATGAAATGCC
Organism: Poecile atricapillus; assembly: GCF_030490865.1. Classification (NCBI taxonomy): domain Eukaryota; kingdom Metazoa; phylum Chordata; class Aves; order Passeriformes; family Paridae; genus Poecile; species Poecile atricapillus. Next base: position 7,040,330 of record NC_081266.1, read on the forward strand.
TTGCTAGTTAATTATCATGGTAGAAACACAAAGAAAAGTAAAAGGAAAACTGGGAAAGAAAGAGTGGTGTGAAGTTTCAGGACTTCAGGCTTATTCTGCTGTGGGCATTTTAAGAAAAAAACATCTCCCAGATCCTCATCAGAGTGGGCACACTCCGAGCACTGCAGCTGCAGTCAGCTCTTGACTTTTCTCACAATTGCTTATGTGTGCTCAACACCAGCATTGGTTGTTTTCTGCTGAAACCAGAGTTGTCTTGAACCTCTGAGATCCTAAGATCTCTGGAATAGTTGTGCCCCTTACTACTATCAGATGCTGAGCATGCTCAAAGGCAGAAATCTGCCTCCAGGCCATGACTCTCATGAAAAATCCACCAGGGAGGGGGTGAGGAGCAGATACTGCCTGCAAATGGGTATTCCAAGCCTATGCTGAAAGCTCTTCCTGTTACTTGAAGCAGGGAAGGGTATCTTATTCCTATTCAATCCAAATTCCCCAAATGCCCAGAAGTTGGAGTTCTAGGGCTGTTTGCTCTCTTCTTCTACAGCTTGCTTCTCCTCCTCTGTGCTCCTCAGGCATACACCTAAGGGACTGGGTTCCACCTTGTGACCACTCCTGTTCGTTTTCCTCTTTCTTTCCATCTCTTGATCCTGCACATATCTGATATTTTGCAAATCCACACCCTCACTTATGCATCATAGCACCCAGACAGGAGCAGGGAGGGGGTTAACCTGTGGAGGAAGATGACCCATTCCCACCTGAAGAGGTTGTGTGTTGTTATCAGGACAAAGCAGTTCTAATCTGAGTGCAAAAGACAAATGTCCTAGAGCCTCACTGCCACTTCAAAGCCTCAAGGAAGTGTTCCAGGAAAGCAACTGTCTTCCTAATGCTGTGAAGTCTTCAGGTAAGATGTTATTTTTGTTGCTGTGATTCAAGAGGTGCCTGTCAGGGTTGTAGTGTCTGGCGGCTACCCGGATTTTATCCCCCTGTAGTGTTGTCAGCCTTTGCAAGTTTGAGGTTTGAAGTGAGCCTTGAGATATTTAGTATCTGTCATAGGTCAGGGTAATACTTTCGATAGTGGTTTGTTGTTTTGTTGTTGATTTGTTTTGTTGTTTTTTTCCTTTCTATGCTGTCTTTGTGTTGTGTTTTAAAACAAATCTTACTTCATAAGCCAGAAAGGCTATATAACTTGAATGTGTGGCCTCTGAGGAGTTAAACCCTAGAAAGCATGAGTCTTGTTTTCACCTTTGAAAAACAGGGAGGGAAGCAGTGTAACTTCACTGTTACTTTGGGGTGTGAATCTGTAATTTTGTTTCTTTTTAAATACTTCTGGTAGGTGGCAATGGTCAACCAATTAAAAGGGTAGATTCAGGGCTTGCTTTTTTGCCTGCATTTTCCTGTACATCCTCTGCTTTGCGTTCCTCAAACCATTGCAGAGACTGAAATTAAGCACACACTATAGTAGGCAGATCAGGCAGGTGATTGTGGAGATAATTTTACCCCATCTGCTAGGATACTGCTGAACTGCTCTGTTTCCAATTTATTGCATTAAAAATAAACAAATTATTATCTCTTGGGCTGTACACTGATAAAAGCATGGAAGAGAAAACTAGGGAGAAGAAAAGGTGCTCTGGGTGAGTTGGATGGCACAAAAGGGGAAGGGGTTGAGGGAGAGGAGGAGGAGGAGGAGCCATGCTGGGGTAGTTGCTGCCAGCACTGTGAGACCAGTGTGTGGAGGGGCAGCAGAGGACAAGGGCAAGCACAGATGCAAAGGGAGGACTGAGAACAGCCTGAGCCTGTCAGTGCCTTGCTCCATCTAGCTGGGATGCACGCTCCGGAGGCAAGGATTTGACAGTCCAGACCTATCTTAAATGCAGAGATAGCTTGGCCCAGACGTTACCCATGCTGTCAATTGAAACATTAGCCCTCTCTCCTCTGAGAGAAAACAGCTGACTGAATTTTATTCAGTTGTCTTTAACATTGGTCCTGACAAGAGGTGTCCTGCAGCCAGCTGCCTGCAGCCTTGATAGGGGTATCTGTGAATGAACTGTCCAGCCACAGCAATCCCTGCTCTGTGATGAACTTTAGAGAGGCTTGTGCCAAACCTCCTGGCTAGCACAGCCTGTCTAGTCAGCTCAGGAGTTAGCTCTACCTTTTTGTCTTCTCAGAAAGTTGGACTGTGCAACAAAGGGGCTCCATGACTCATGCTGCCTTGGTCTTTCATTGATGGATCCCAAGGAGAAAAGCTTTTTTTTCTCTTAAAAATTGGTGCTGTAGAGGGAACAAAAACGGAGGTCCAAAAATTGAATTCTTCTGTAGCGTGCACATCACAGGGCCAAATGGAGCAAACATTCCTAAAATTCCCTTAATGCTTTATCTTCCCTCTAGACAAGTGCTTGGGGCTTTCTGCTCAGTGTTGCCCCATAAGCATCAGTGCCCACTAGTTTAGCACTGATGAGAGCTGTCTTGAAATAGAGATGCTCATCTGCTGAGAGCTGTGTTATGGTAAACAAACCTAATCTCCTTTTGTTCTCCTGCACTCCCACAAAAGCAAACCCCCAGCCCAGACAGCATATGGAAAATGCTGGTGCTCCCTGTTCTCCAGCAGTCAGCTTTAATTAAACATATATCCTGTGTGGCCTGTTCCCAGAGATAAAGAGCAGCTCTGTGTTTTTCTGCATGAATGATTTTGGACTACAAAAAATGCCAAAACAAGACAGAATGAAAATTGTTCTCACTACAAGTACACAGAGTGTGCTTCTCTCTACCTGGTGCAATTCCCCTGCATCCATCCCTCAGCTCCGCTCAGTTGTGTGGGACTGCTGGCATGCTCTGTAAATGAAGATCACTGGGTTCCCCAACTGCCAGTCCTTCCTAACCTCTGCATTCTGATCCTTGAGCCCTACTGGCCTCCATACCCAGCAGCCTTGCCCTTGGCCCAAGCACACAGCAGTGCTTAGAAATCTGACAGTGCTGAATCAAGTAATGTTATATCAGTAAATAACCAGTCCAACTCATGCAGCCCTTCTGGTTTCTCTTGAAAACTCCACTTTTTGAAGAAAAGCCAGAGGCTTTGACCAAAAGTCATTGTTTTTAGTGCTGGATATCTCAGCTTTCCTGGAGTCTTTTGCCACTTGTCTCTGTCTTGCCTTTTTTCGGATAGCTGCCAAGAGAACAGATGGAGTTGCAGAAAACCATGACCTAGGAGGGGAAGATTAAAGGCAGAAAGAGTCAAAAAAGAACTGAAGTCATCTCAGATGAAGTTTTACTAGCTGTTATGTTTTGTAAGATGAGCACTGGAGAACCAGAAACAGGAAGTACTTAGCAATGCTAAGTTAATGAAAGGCCAGTTGCAGTCCTCTGACTCCCCCAAAATGTAGCTCCATCTACCAATGTACAAATGTAGCTCTACCTACCAATGGAGCTGTGACACAACCTAGCTAAGGTGAGCTGCAGACCCGACTCCTTCTGTCGCCTCACCCTTGTGATAGATCTATTTTTGACTCCTGTCGACCTGGAACTGAGAGCTAAAGTGAGATCTCGAAAAGGCACTGTTTCCAAGAGTACTGTCTAACAACTTAGCTGCTTCTCCCCACTTCTTCAGTCTTCACTGCAGAATGCCACAATTTCTAACTGTCTCAATGACTCAGCTTAATTGTAGGACATTAGACTGGTGTTTTGGAGGCAGTTGAGTATGGGCAGGGTTCATATTGTAAGGAACCATACATGATTAAAAACAAATTCAAAGTGATTTCTGGAATTTAAGTTCATGAAGTTCCTGTAGATCTGATGGTCTCTTCATTGTTATGGGATACTGTTGATGGCAAGAATTTGTTAAGATTCAGAGAGGAACTGGATATTTTAAAGATTATCCTATTAGAGTACTTAATGCAGATCCTTCCCAAAGCAAATGGGTAGGACTCAAACTTAGCAGCATTAGAAAGTAAATAGCCATTTTTCACTCTTTCCTCTCAAACATATGATGTTGGCTATTTTAGAAAAACAGTTATATGAACCAGAACCACAAAAGTGACTGACTGAGAAAATTCTGTGTTGAGGGGCATGGGCCTTATTAACCAAGACACTGAAGTGTAGGAGTGCAACAAGCCTGAAACTATTGTTGCCTGGAAATAGAACAAACCTTCCCAATGTTTGAATGATAATATAAAATCAAACCTTTACTTGAAAGCCTTCAGGTACACAATATAGCCAAATTTGTACATGGTACAGTAGTTCTACAATTTTTGTAAGGTTAGTTGATTAGTATACCTATCATATATTGTCCAATTAGGAGAGTAGTTGGTAAGGAATACTTCCCTGGGTACTTCCCCTTTGCAATCAGTCCAGGGGCTTCTTTGTCCCACTTCATTTTGTCTTTCCAGATTCTGGCTGGAAAAGAGAACGTCCTTGTAATTGGTTCTCTTCTTGGAATAAGACTAAACATTATTTCAGGAATGTAGTTAGGAGGATAGCTTATTGTTCCGAAATGTAGGGGAAAAGGCTAGCAAAAGTAATAGGAGTTACAGCCATGTATTAGCAATCTGCAAATATATGAAAAATATAAAAAGCTGAAAATCTTTAGGCATCAGTATCATTTCATTTTACATTCCCAGCAACTACTACAATCTCAACCTGATTGTCACTGGGATTCAGGGATCAAGCATTTTCTTAATTTATTTCAGACCAGTGCCTGTCTAGCTCTGCCTATAACCCTCCACAGGCTCCCATATCTAGTTAATTGCATGACAAAAATGAAGATGTGTCTCAATGATGTCTAAATTCCAGCACACAGTCCTGCCTAGCAAAAGCAAACTGCTGAAAAAACCCCACTGTGCAGTGGCAGCACGATGGATGAACGTACAACATACACAAACATGCCCAGCCTTGCCAGGATGCACGGTAACTCCTCTTGCAGTCTACTTCAGTGCCTATCATTCTACAGCTCCTCAGAATTCTCAAAGCTGTTCTTCCTTCTTCTCTCCACCACACAAAGTCATGCTAGAAGGGAGGGAGAGGGAGGATCTTGCCAGGAGCATCTATTCTCTCTGCTTGCCTGCCAAAAATGAAAAATCAAATATGTTTTGTAGTCTGGAACTTGGCTTGCCTTGATCATCTCATGAGTGTTGGAGAAAATGTTTTCTTCCATGATGTTTTTCTATAAATTTGATTATTGAAAGATCAACACTCATCCTCTAAAACTTACCTAGCACCTGCTTAATCATCATCATCTTTTTTGGTACAGAAATTCATTTTAAGTTATCCATCCTTTGCACAGCTTTACTATAAAATTTTTATTTTAGTGCTTGGGCATGGGATGAAGATGGGATTCCCATTGCCAGAGTATTTACAGTTTCTCACTAGAGTATGTCAATTTTAGAGACCCTATAAAATATCTTAAATTGCCCTTGCTAGTATAAAATACCATATGCATACACTGCTGTTTGGAAAGTGACAATCCAATGTGACACTGACGCAAATGTGTGTCTCTGAGCTATTGTGGGGTTTTCAGAACAGCACAGCTTGGAAGGATAAGCACAAAGCACTGTGCTGGGGAAATGGAATTTCCTGTGTTGGAGGAAGAGGGTCTGAGCCAATGCTTCTGTGATCTGATCTTTTTTTGGTTAACTTGCTGGGTGACTACAACAGATATGTCAAATGTGCCATTCATTTATCACCATCTGCTTCTAGGGATGGGGAGGTTAATGCCATATCTTCCTGAACAGTTGGTTTCTCGGCTTACTTTAGTCCATATTAGTGGCAGGGATTTCTCTTGTTCATCTTCATTTTCACCTTGAAGAAATTCTTGGGGGGAAATATGGCATGACTGGCAGATGGGTGCATGGATTTCAGAAAGAATTTGTGGTGATTCGCACCAGTTTCAGTACAAAGAACATGACTGACAGGCAAATGCGTGTGGATGCGTACAAAGAGGGTCTGAGCATGTGGTGGTAGACCCTCTTAAATGTAAGCTGGTGGTTTTGGGCTTGGGATCAGAGTCAGCAATGTGTCTGGTAAACAGCAGGGCCTGTTTCCTCTGCCATGGACCTAAACACACGGTTTTCTCTTGGTGACAGGCTACTTGACATAAAGATGTTACTGTTAATACACTTGCTGCTGACAAGTCTATTTTGTTACCCAGAAACACTTGAAGGAAATCTCATCCATTTGTTAAATCTACCAGGTGTGGCTGGGCTAACTGCCAGGTTTTCCTACATGCTGGAAATGGACAAGAGTGGGAAAAGGAATGGGATGTGCTCAGGAATCAACTGCAGGGGGAGAGTCCATACTGGCTTCTGGGTCCAGTCTGACTGGTATGTCCTAGTAACAGCCAGAAGCAAAGTCTGGGGCCAGATTTTGGACCCACTTTCAGTATTTCTCATGCTAGCTAGGGCATTACTTTGTGCAGTTTTGTGGCTCTTGATGCTTCAGTTACGATGGGATGAAACAACTTAGTCAAGGTAAACTAGGGAAGATAAACTCACTCTCAGTTTATCTGTGGACTAATTCTGTTACAACCAGAGACAGTCTAGATGAGAGAAATTGCCCGTAGGAGGAAACTTAAGATCAAATACCTACTGTATAAAGTTGGATCCTTAAAGTAGTTAAATGTAATGTATTACATGCCCATGCAGTGCCTTCATAAAAAATAGAAGCTTGAAGGGATTTGGAAATAGTACTTAAATTGGATGGAACAAAATATTCCAATTTGGGACATTTGGATGGCCTGGGAAAAGCTAGCTAGCCCTCTGTAGAGGGGTAATCGTATCTCTGATGTTGCTGTGTTGGTGTCTCTTACAGAATTACTTGTTGACAAAACACTCTTTGGATTTGTGGGGGATGCTTCTCATGCTCCCCTACGTGCCCAGAGGAAGTGATTCACTCAGAAGTTTCTTTTCTTGCTATTCTTTCCAAAGGGACAGTAGGAACAGGGATGAGAGAGATGACAGTACTTGATAGTCAAGTTTCAGGAAAAAACTTCCTGGGGAGAAGAGAGTTTGTCATTAGCTACTAGAGGGATTGGGGTCTCCTGAAATACTGTTGAATCACATGTCAGTCGGGAGTCCACTCACTCCATTTAAATTGACATGGCTGTCTGCTAATTGGATTGGTGCCTGTAAGCACAAAAAGGAAGAGGCCAAAGTGGCCATGGGAGGAGGAAAAACTGTATATTGGATTGTGCAGTCCAGTGTGTACCTTCAGCCTTTTCAGATCCTCTGTCAGTGGTGGGAACAGTTGATGACTTTTTGTGCTACATTATTTTCTTTGGCTTGCTAACAGGCTGAGTAGTGGCAGGCAGGAAAAGCAGCTCCTGTACAAAAGAGCAGCCTGATATTCAGTGTGTGTGTGTGTGTGTGTGTGTGTGTGCCCATTTGCTCATATGGAGGGGATCCTCTGGTGACACACGCAGCACTCACTGCGGTGAGCAGAGGTTTCATAAGTTGTAGCCAAAACTATACTGCAGATATCACAACTAGGAAGCTGCTAAAAATCCAAAGCATGTGTGAGGGGGAGTTTGTGTAAATTCCTAAAATAATTTCAGTTAAATAATTACCATAAACAGAAACTATGTCCAATAATTTCTTAATATAAAGCTATTTTTCCAAGGTTACATGTGACCTTTTTCCAAGACAACATCCCTCACTTCCAGCTATCTTCACTATCACCATTTTTTTAAAGGCTATAATTACATGTCAGCAAATGCATGCTGATAGAGATATTCCTCAGTTTGAAACATCTTTCCATACCTCTTCTATTTTGTACTGTGTGAAGGCCCTTTTTCCTTTGTTCAAATAATAGATTTGTAACTACATAAAACGGAAATAGCTGGCAAAAGCTCACTTTTAATTACACTGATAACCATTCTCCAAATCCCCTCCAGTACTTCATATAATAATTATAGTCTGTCAGCCTCATACCAATGAGTATGTGGTCCTTCTGAAGAGATCCAGAACCAGCACTCTGCCTGAACGCTCTGCTAGCAGAGCAAACACCTTTTTTCTTCTCTCCTATTTTGGGCCAATATGTATGAACACTAAAAAAAAACCAGAAGGCTTGTATTTGTGGAATTGGCAACCCCTTTCATAATTACTGTGACTATGAGATATAAACGGAATTTAGGTCTCTTCCTCAGTAAGAATAAATTATTTTTACTTTTTGAATGTGTCAGAATTGGACTCAGTAAAAGGATTTTTATTATGACTGAGTATTTGATCTGTTTTTAACCAAGCTTACACTTTGTACTGGCTTCTCACTCATGCTTAACCCCTTAGTACAGCTAGAAAGCCCCGGAATTTTCCAGAGGCTAAAATCAAAGTGTCCCTAGCACAGGAGAATGGCACACAAGTAAATGGAGGAGTGCTGTTCATTAATGCAGAATCTCATAAACATGCAAATTAGCTCCATCCATAGGTCACCTCTGAGCTCTCTGTGCCCCTTGGCAGCGCTGTCTGCTGCAGAGCTGTCCCTGGCTGGCAGCGCAGAGCCAGATGTGCTGCTGGTACCCCTGCGGCTCGGTGCCCCCACAGGCAGCTCTGTGTTCCACACTGGATCAGCTCTGCACGAACTGCACCAGCAGCTGAAGACAAGCTGAAAAGCTCGTTCCTCCAGCCACGTTGGGCTGATGCACTAAATGTCAGTGGTGATGTTATTCCACACACTTAGCAAGGATTTTCAGGATTGTTCTCTGCAGTAAGTCCAGCTGCCAAGGGCTGAGCTGCCCCGGCTCTGCTGTTGAGGCTTGACACAGAACTTTAACACAAGGACTGCAATTGAATGCAGTGAGGAAGATCAGGGCTTGGCTTGCAGAAGACCTTAGAGCTCTGGTTTGGGGTTTTGGCTCTGGAAACCCAGTTATTACCACACCTACAGGTATCTGGGGCTGCTGCATCAGTCACCCCATAACTGAAAGCGATTTCTGAATGGGGAAGGACCACAAGGAGAATTGGGAATGCAGAAATGGACATAGGTTGCTTGCTGGCATACCCAAGGCTAAGTGGTGCTCTTCCCTGATGATGGAGAGCGGAATTGCTTCTGCTGTGGGAAAGAGAAGAGCAGAGGAAAAGTGCAGGCCCAGTTGCAGAGCTGACTGTAATGCCTCAAGGGACAGATAGCAAGTCACCACTGCTTCAGAGGAAATTTAATTTTCCCATTTCCCTTCCACACACACCCACATGCTTCCACCAGTGCCTTGACATATGGAAAGCAGGCAGTGTTTGAGGCTGGTTGTGGACACAGCAGCTGGCTGACACCAAGAGCAGCTGTATTTGTATAAGTAATTGCCCTGGAAAGAAAGTACCATTTGGCACCACTGCAAATGAGGGGAGGATGTAACTTGCATGCTCAGCACATGACCATCACAGATACTTGGCTTTTAGTTAAGAGATTTCACAGCTTCATAAAATCCTGACCTTGCTAAAGTTGCAGAAGAACAGATGGAATTAATGAGGTGTTCTAAGATTTGGAAAATGTATGAAAGTTGTTCCCTTTGCCCATCTTAACTGTTCAATAATTCCTGAGATTTATATCTAGCAGGACATACAATGTTCTGTCAAGTCAATTTATCAAGACAATGACTGTTTAGGTTAGTCTTAGTCCCAGGAGTTGGATTATTTTGTACTCTTTCTGGTGCAGCAAAACTGGGAAAAAATTGCCACAAAAATAGAGAAGGCATCTCTTCTTAGCTTTGCATACAGTAATTGTTCATCCATGCCCTATCTCAGAAGAAGATACCAATGTCAGCTAACACTCATACACAGATATGTAGATATAGATATATATCTGGCCAAAGATATATACATTTACCTGGCCAAAGGAGCAGTGCTTCAGCTAGTGATGACTATGGGAACCTATACAGCCTGCACCATAAGTACAGTACACCTGGAATTAAATGAGCTAACTTGTCCCTTGTGGGAACTCTTAACTTGATAAGCCTTTCACTTACAAAACAATGACTGTTTTTGAAGCTTGGAACTTCCCACCATGTGCCAGAGCCCTTTGTATTTGTAGGAAAAAAAAATACCTATAAGGTGTGGTTCTGGAAACATAAACATAAGAGATTTTCCTCTATTACAAGAGCCTGATTTCTGCAGAGATATTTCAGGAAAGTTTCATAAACAATTACTAGAATTCGGAGTGAGGAGCTGTGGGATTGATTATGCTTCTGCTCCTGAAACAAGATGGCTGATGCAGACTTTTTGAACTTTGCAGGCAATCTCCTCTAACTGAGATTTAACAAGTTTGCTTCAGTACCCTGATGCCAGCAGGGCTGTAGCATAAGCTGACACCATGTGGCTCAGCATAAGCTGGCAGTGCTATTTGTGCTTTCACACTTCAGCTGTGAAGCTACATCAACGATGGCTCCAGACCCTGCTTGCTGGGATGTGACAATACTTCCCATCTTCCCAAAAGGCAGCAGCAGTGGCTGTATCTGCATCTGTGGTTACTTTAGCACTTGGAGGTGCTTGTGGTGAACACATTCTGCCTAGACTCTAGTATAGCCTTGGAAGCTGTGTGGTGGGGGAAATTCCAGTTTTGGCAGCAGCTGTGTGGTATAAAAAGTGTATAGTGCATGAAGAGATCCCAGAGCTGTACAATAGGTGTGAAGAGGCAGCAAAGCTTCTCACATGACAAAGAACCTCATCAAAATAAGTTTTTAATAAAAAACTAATTTCTTGGCCACCTGGGAACACACTGGCTCATGTTCAGCTGCTGTTGACCAGCACCCCCAGGACCTTTTCCAATGGGCAGCTTTCTAGCCACTCTTGCCCTGGCTTGTAGCGCTGCAGAGGAAGTTACCTGAAGTTGCTGTTACCCAAGGAGAGGACCCAGCAAGGACTTTGTCTTGTTGAACCTCACACCACTGGTCTTGGATCATTGATCCAGCCTGTCCAGAACCCTCCCACCCTTTAGCACATCAACACTCCCACCCAATTTGGAGTCATCAGGCTTTATACCTTTGAGCAGAGCAATTGAATTTTCTCACCCTTATAGGCTTGTTAAAGACCACCATCTATTTTTTATTTTCAAAGTAGTTTACCAGAATAACTGGAATACATAAGATATTTCAGACCCTGTTTCTATGTCCTCATAACTAGGTACTTTTGTTCCTTTATCTCTAGGAACAACCACTGCCATAAAAATTTTATTCTTGTGTCTCTACACTAATACAGTACAAAGGCAGTGAAGATCATATTGCTACTTTTGATCCAGCACAGACAAGGTTGAGTGGAAGAGTACGTTGGGATGTTCTAGCAGGATGTTATTTTGGAACCTGCAAAGTCTTAGAATAGAAATATTTTTCCTTGCCAAAGTTATGCTCTTGAAATAACTTAAGTAGAAGACTCTGTCTCATTAGGTCTTATGATAACAGGACTTGGATTATATTCCCATGCTCACTACCAAACAGTGACCCACTCGCAGTTGGATGGAGACAGAATTTCCCATCTTGTTGAACAGGTTGCATTGCAGATTGGAGCTGTGGTTAGGCTGCACCTGAATGGAGCACGCTTTTTTAGCAATTATTGAGACCTCACAGTTATTACTGCCATAGGATAGCTAAAGTCTCCTTGCAAAACAGTGCTGAATTGTATAAAAGCCATCAGTAGAGAAAAAAAATAGGGGTTTTTTTTTCTGCTTCAGCCATGGGGTGCAACTGTTGGCCATGACTCCTCTGCATGTTTCAGGTACCATTGTTAAGGTGCTGCCTGGAGCAGTCAGCTTTTCACAGGAAAAAGCAAAGGCCAACTGTATTAGAAGTAATCCCATAAATAAAATATAAGGAGAGTATACATACACTGAGAGATTCCCCATTAGCAAAAATCCTGCAAGGATTCCAGATGACTGAAAATTTTCCCATGACACAGAGCGAGACCTCAATGTCAAGTCCAAGGTACAGATTGTAAGGGAGAAGTTTGGAGGCCTCTGTGGAATTCTTACTCTTTTCAGAGGAAACATATAATAACTGCTGTCAATATGCCAGCCAGAGAAGGGTAAATAAAGCTTGCAGTGTCTTTGACCACCTACTTGCTTGTGTAGGCATCAATTCTACATCTAATCATCCTTTGTCCTTTAAGTTTTTCCAAGGCAGAACAGGTTTGATTGAAACAGAATGTACCCTGGCTGGCTATACACAATCCTTTAACATCACACTCCTGAATGCCAAACCTTGCTCTTACTAAACTGCTAGCACCTCTGTGCAGTGAGAAGGACAGAGAATGCCCCAGAACTGTGATAAGGCACCATATGAATACTGTTTCCAAACTTTTTAATCTTTCCCAGCACATACAAAAGAAGCAGATGTCCAAGAGCAAGGGTTGAAAGGGAATCTGATTGTTATTCATCTGGGATCTCCTCCAGCTCCCACTAAAACAGTATTTCTACTGAATTTGTATATAATCTGATTTCAAGTCTCATGCAGTGAATCCCAGCCAATTCAGCTCTTAAGGGTTGTCCTGACTCAAATGCTAACTATCTGCATCCAAATGAAGGCTCTTCTTACTTATGAACAGACTTTATTCTTCTGTCTGTAGCATGAGAAATGTCATTTATTGCCATTGCAAGTGGGAGAATCAATAAACAATATGGCTTCTCACACAGCAACCTCTCATAGCAATGCCTATGTTGTCCACCCTGTCTCCAATCTTTTTACATTTGTAACTAAACACTTTCAAATGGGAATGTTTTACTGTGGGTGGTAGAATTGACAGCCTGATCTTAAGAGCCCCTAATGATTTCATCCTGAATATTTCTTGAGACGGGTTTAGAGAGAGATTGTGTATGCTAGGCATACAGTTCGGAAAAATTAATGTCTCACTTATAATCCACAATACATAACATTTATTTCCAGATCATAGAATACTCTGAGTTGAAATGATCATCAAGTCCAACTCTTAAGTGAATAGCCCATATGGGGGTTGAGCCCCTAACCCTGGTGATATTAACACTGTGCTCCAACCAGCTTGAGCCAATCTCATCCAGCATGAGCCTCAAAAAGACTGAAACAACAGCAAGAGAGGTGTCAACTGTCCAACTTAATCTCTCTTCAGTCTGTGTGCCATTATTACAACAACGACTTACTGTGTCTCACTAAGCCGATGCTGAGAGCAGCACAGTTGGCAGTAGCAGGTGGTGAGTACTTTCAGGAAAAAAAAAAGTACTTTTCCCCACTTCCTCACTGAGATCAGTGAACCTCTTGTGGGTGGCAGGAACATTATTTAGGAGTGTCCGGAAAGACCTTTGATTCTTGGGCTGAGGACACTTTGAGAGAGGGAAGTGGTGGTAGATGCAGGAACACAGCCCCATGCTCCTGTGGTGCATCCCTTTGGGTGAGGGGTGATGATGATTTGCTGAGGCACTCGATGGAAGCCTGAGCCACCACAGCCTCTGCTATACTTGTTTTTTGAGGCAAACAGGAAATCTCAGACCTCAGTGATGTCAACTCTGAACTCCTCAGAAGGGCTAAATTCCATTTGAAAGGAAAAGAGCAGTAGGAATGATCTCTATGTTTAGTTATCTCATACTTTGTCTTGCATCATCCTCTCAGGAGTGTGCCAGAAGGCCAAAAGGAGACCTCTGATTGTTGTATAAATGACCTGCATAACAGGCTTTTCCGATTGTTGATATGGCATGCGGGAGACTGACTGAGTTGTGTTTCTCTTCTGCCTAATTCTGTGCGACTGGAGAGGAAAACCTTTGCTCTGAATCAGTTGGAACTTGAACCCGTGACTCTCTCCCTTCTCAAATGAGCTCTAAGTCCCAAAAATTTACCTGCACAAAGGGCTAAGCTGGATCTGAATTTCAGCCTTCAAATCTTTCTTAGTATTCTCACTGACAAATTGTACCATTGCATTTGGAGTGTCATACATCTCTACAGGTCTAATCATCAAAACATAAAAAATACCAAAAACAATATCAGTCTTTGTCAGAGACTAGCAAAGTGCTCTCTCTGTTTTTGCTTCCCTTGGCCTTTCTCTTACAAGCCTTGCCTCCTTTCAGGCTCCATCTTCCACCTGTTGGGAGAGGAAGTTGTTTGGTCACCCATATTTGTTGCTTTGAGCCACTGGAAAAATAGGAACTATGTGTAAGCAATTTAAAACTGCCCTCCTGAGAGTTTTCTCACCAAACAGAGTTTGTAAGTCAAACTGCTCCACATAAATTGACTCCAAGAGAAAAAGGAGTTGTTAAGCGGAGTATGTGATTCTCTCCATCTGAGGCCCTAAAGTTCCACATCTCACTGCTGCCTTTGGGATAGCACTGGGAATGTTCCAGTATGTCTGCCTGATTCAGCCCCTACTCTAACTTCTGAAGCTGTGGCACCTTGTATCGTGTCTAAATTAAAATATATTAAAACTATATATAGAACTGAGCTTCAAAAGCTGTCTCAGAAACTGTCTCCCCTTTATTACAAAGCACAGTCCCACTCCTTTCTTTGCTCCACAGAGTGCTGTCAAACACGTCCAGCCATCCAGAGCTCACTGCAGAGACAATGTTCATCTTTCAAAGGCAGCATTCTCAAAGCCCTCCACAAGCCCCACCAGCAGACACCTCATGCTACCCCCTGCAAGGGGAATGAGTAACACTCATCGCTGCACACAGGGGGATGATGAAGTGAAACCAGGCAATGCAATTTGCCCACTGTCACACGGCAAGCCTGGCTGTAGCATGAAGCTCCTACCGTTCTAACAGCTCCATCCTGGTTTCTAAGCAATAGCCCAAGCTTCCTCTCTATTCAGCAACTTAAACTACTGCAAAGGATTAAGTAGGCACTTAACGCTATATTGAACAGGAGCCAAAAGAATTAATTTCACAGGAGAGAAAGAAACCAGCACAAAGAATTAAACAAGTCAGGGGGTGAAAAAGCTGTGTGCTGATTAAGAGACAGAAACAACCTACACTTAACTGCTAAAGCCTGCAGTTGTCAAATCTAGCCCTCCCATACTCCTTCCCCTGTCCTGATTTGTGATACTTTGCAGACCAAAAAGACTCTTTAACTAAGGAAGAAACTTCCTATAGAACAGGGTGCAAGTCACTTCTGCCCAGAAGCTCCCCTTAAGATCTCCCTGAGGTAAGTTCCTTTACTGGATAGTTGGCACAGGGAACAGAACTGGGCACCTCTCTGTGACAAGAATGGCATCTGAGTCCTGGTGCTGTACTGCATGACCTAAACTGTGGTCCAAGCAGAGTATGTCTGTCTCAAAGGCATTACGTGTGTCTGTGTGGATTAAGCATTGTCCTTGCTCTGACAGGGCTGCAGGTGCTATGTAACCTGTCAGTGGGATAGCAAAGGAGCTCACATAGCCATTGAAAGGCCCTGAACCTAAGCAGTGTAAACCTGGGCTTACAGGCTGAGCAAGGCAAGCCATTCATTGCAAGTAGCAAAGGTGACACTAAATGAACTGGAATGAAATGGTTCACCTCACTAATAAACCACAGGAACAGGAATGAAGCTGACCTGTGCTGCTCAGTTGTTACCAACAGCCAGCTTCACTGGCTTTTAACCAGTCTCTTCTTTTCCAGAAGACAACACAGAACCTCAATAACACAGTGAGAACCTCCAGTGAGTCCTCAGCACACCAAGCAAGCAATACCTTTTTGCTGGCATCACCCCTAAAGGTCATGGAAGTCTTGCAGGAGCAAATAAATGGGCAGAGCAGCACAAAGCTGAACATCTGCTTGAAGGTTGAGAGTAGAGAAATGGAGGCCCTAATGTCTTCTGATGGAGAAAGAACCTTTTCCTGATTGAGATAAAAGAGGATCTCTGTGAGAATGTGTAGTTGTCATTAGGATTATTTCCTCCAGTTTCCAGGTTTACTTAAACCAAATGTTCTCCATGCATTATACTTTTGCGTACTATACTGCAAAAAGCAGATGGTACATATGCTCAAAGAAAACCAGATATGAAGGGCTTGTCTAGAACTTGGGTCTATTTCGGGGAATCATTAAAAGTGTTACCTTTCCCAAGGCACACCTTAACATGTATTGAGTCCTCACACCTTGCCTGCTTCCATTCAGGCATTCCTGCTCAAGAGGCAGGAAATGCAGCATAAGTAATATACTTAATTTGGGTTGATATAATAAAATTATTGAACTGAAAAGTTGCAGCATGCCCTAACAGGCAACACCAAATCTCTTTTACTTATTGTCACTAAAAGCTACTGCAAGCAAAGGGAAAAATAAAATGGAGAGCCAGCAAAATGGAAATTTCAGCCAGCCAACAGGAACAAATACTAACAAATTTCCACATAAGCATTTGAGACTTTTTCTCCTTGTAAAACAACTTGCACAAAGAAAGTACAACCCTAAAATAATGAGGCTTATCCTTTTCTGTGCTTGATCCCAACACATATTCCTTTATTTGGAACTCACAGTATGAGGAAGGAACATGAAAGTGACAGGCTGTACCATGCACATGGGATGGAAAGCAGCCTTTTTCTCTCCTTCCATGTTGTTCTAGCATTTTGCTTTCTCTTTGGTTTTAGGTTTGAGGAATTTGCTAGCTTTTGCAGATGGGAATTCTTCTGCCGAGACAGCCAGTAGGAATTGCTGTAACTGCGCTTGCTCACATGGTATAGCTGTGAGTTTTCACCCCACTGCAACTTATGTCAGCCATGCTGAACACCATCACATCAGTGCTGGGCAGGCTCCCTCCTCCTGCAGACTGATCTTGCTGCTTGGCATCAGTGGAGGAGCTCTCAGAGCTGAGGAGTACTGGCACACTTGAAAACTCCACTAATCCTCTTTCAAAAGGCATTGTTGCTATTCTTGGAATAAGGAGTAGGAAGTTTCCTTGCTCTGTTAATGGGTCCAATTAGAGGCAAAATTGTTGAGTTGCTTTCTGACAGCTTGCTCCAAAGATGCCATGACCCATATCACTTCTGGGTGAATCAAAAGAAGTCAAAGTATTCAGGCTTTTGTCTAAATGACAATTCATTAACCAACAACTAGTCAAAAATTGCTAGAATCCAAACAGTCTCCTGACTAGAAGTGCTTGTTTGGCTCAAAAGGAACATTAAAGATTTTAAAATGTTGGTTAAGTTTTTTAAATGACCTTCCAATGAACAATCCAGGAAAAAAAACCCAGTTTTCTGATTCTAAAGCATCGCATTTTATGGAAATATATAGGTTCTCATGAGACCTTATCATACATTGAAAATGTGTGGGTGGTTTCTTAGCTAGTTTTAGTGTTCATAAATATTCTTGAATGTTGCCAGAGAGAGATTACAAGAACTTATGCTTGTGGTCAGTAGAAAGGGATTCTGAATTCTAACTTATCTTCTTGGAGACAAGCCACTAAATGCTGTTATTCTGGTAGCACAATCCCATCATCACAAGACTGAGTGCAGTGTTTTCTCCCTCATTTAGCAGCATGACCCAGCTTGGCTTAGGGTGACTGAACTTCACCTGAGAAAAGTCTGTAAAAGGAAAGAACTGCCTGTGAAGACATTCACCTCCTCTTCTGCACCCGTCCCATCTGCTGGCATCCTGATGTCTGTTCCCATGCCATAGATATAGGAAAGACATTGGAAAACTATTCACTGATCTGGGGCATAACAAGGTCTTCCTCATCCAGTAGTGGTGACCATGGGTACAAAGGTGACTGCATTTGTATTGGGGAGTGGGAGGTATCAGAAACCTGATTGCTGGAGAAGATGTGAAAGAGATAAAAATTACTGCCTGGATGCTAAACTTGTGTCTTGAATGTGAGGGACATAGCTGGTCAAAGAAAGCAGTGAAGCTACCTTGTCCTCTGTGGCACTACTAACATATTTCATAAAATTAAGGTAAAGCAGCAGATTGGAATAAGAAAGATAGGCACCTTTTAAAATACTCCCATTAATCCCCAAGTGCTTTATGATGCAGGCAGTGGGGAGAGAAAAATCGAGGGAGTGCGCTGATGCCTACCCATCTCTTAGGTGGGATCTGCCATCACTGTGCTGCAGAGCTGTGTGAGGAGGAGCTCTGAGCCAGGAATATCTAAAGACTTTCTCTTGCAAAATATACTGGAAGATTATTTAAGGATTTAAGTCATTCTGGGAAGATCCAACTGCTCTTTTTGCATGAGTGTTAATAAAAACAGAGCACCTGAAATGTCCTGGTGACTTTGGAAGACTGAGCCTTTTAAAGTCATTCGGAGCAGATGGGAACACTGCTGTTCAGATTCCAAATCTGAGATGTGCTGCTCCACTGTTAGCCCCTGAGAAGACAGTTTCTTTGCCTTTGAACAGAACTCTCTTCGCAAATAAATGCTCAGATCAGTAAGCCATTTTGCATAGGAACCAAGAGCTGCCCTGCTTGACTGTAGATTGCAGGTAATCTAAAGATACCACACATGACTGCAGCAAGTCCTCAGAAACCAGCGTTCCTTGAAAGATGTCTGGTTTCCTTAAAATTATTTCACTGTCCTAAAGCAAGTGTACAGGCTGGATTTTGTGAGCCCTCACAAGAGTATGCCATTCTACTGCTCTTAGACCTCCATAAGCTTCTTTGTGATTCTTCATCACTTTGCACTAGTCCTTCTGCACTGCTGACTACGTTGTTGAAGCTGACTGGATTCAAAAAAGGGAAATTACCTTTCATTTGTGTTTGATAGCTTTGTTTCCTTTCTCCAGTGGAAACAGCAGCATTAGGAGTGTTTATATAAGAAATATGTGGAAACAGGCACAGATTGAGGCTCAGCTAGTTCAAGACTGGCACATTAGAAATATTTTAGGACTAAACTGGGTATTACTTGTGTTGTATCCTTGCCACATTCAAAGGCACGCTTCCCTCCTTTGGAAAGAACTGGAGTGAGATCCTTGTGCTTAGAACGACAAAATTCTCAGCAAGGTCATATTCAGGGTGAGTTCAAAGCAGACAGACTGTGAGAAGTCTTTGCTGCAGTTGTTAGACCACCTTCACCGAGTTGGAAAGGTCTGTTTAGCAACACACACTGGGCCCACAGGTGAAGAAGGCTCCTTGGCTGTTATGAGTCACTCTGGGCATGCAGCTGGATTGAAGACTCCCAACAAAAAATGAAGGGGATGCTGCAGTAAGTGGTACCCTTCCTTCTGAGGCACCACTGCACCTGAGCCATGGCATGGTGCTGTAAGGCTGTGCCCCCAGCAAAATGGAATGCTGAAGCCACTTGAACCCCTGGTAAGACTAAATGGATTTTTGCTGTTATTATTGTTGTTCCATGCTTGTGTATCTAAACTTGGAGTCTTCTGTCAAACTCCATTTGCTTAACAAAAATCACTGGGGCACCAGTAACAGCCTGGTCTCAGTTTGGCAGCCCAACACCTGTACAACAGATTTTGTGGAATAAATAGCAATTCTGATTACAAGGAACTGCTGCCTTCTGTCCCAGAGGCAGCTGTGTCTCAGTGGCAAATAATGGTCAGTCTGAGTGCTCAGAAAGAAAAAAGATTCTGTAAATGGAAATTCATATTCTTCTGGGTTGGAAAAAAAAAAATTACTATGTCCCTCAGGGCAAGAGGGGAATTCCAGTCTACAGCCATTATTTGATGGAACTGTTTCCAATTACATCTTCTCTGAACTCCTTAATTCACAAACTCTTTTTTCTAAGGGGAATAGTGCTTCTGAAAAACCTTGTTAAGTCAGGGTATAGAAGGAGAAAATTTCTTAACTGCTTCAGCTACTGCTTCAGTGCAAGCTAGGAATACCAAGAATCGCCCTGATAAAGTTCACACAACTATTGGAAACACATGGAAATTTAATTGCACTACTGTGTAAGAGCCCCTGTGAAGTGAAAACCAAAGCCTCTAGCAGAACATAGGTCTGGGATCATGGAAAAAGAGAAGCAGAATCCATTGGAATGGTCCTGAGCACCTTGAGAGCATGCTTGGAGAGGTGGTGTTGCCTGGTTGTGCCAAAGCGATGCTCTGGGGATGACCTATGGGGCTGGCTACTGCTGAGGACCATGGAGAAAGGAAATGCATACCTCATTTTCCTTAGGAATTTTAAATAACAAAGAGATTAAGGGTGAATTGAACTCTCACAGCTCCATATTACACTGATTCTGGAAATCTAAGAGTGACTAGCTGGAATGGATAAGATACAAGAGGTTGGAAGGATCTTCTTTGATGTTCTTCACTCAACAGTGTCACAGCTTGAAATTTTCTGTCATGATCCTTAAAATGGGAAAGACAATTATTTGTGATCTCTCTGATCACCCTCTTCTCCACAATCCACAGCTGAACTCTTAAACCTCTGAAGGTATGTCTACAACTAAACTGACTCAACTTTTAGAAGGTAAACCCCAGCTGAGGCCGGGAGGTGCCAATGAGATGTTAGCAAGCAGAGGAGTAATGGCATTTTGAATCTTTATGGAGTTGGGGTTTTATATACTACTCAAAATTTCATAGTCTCTATGTAGATATGAAAGATGCAGACCATCCAAGCCCAACTTGACAGGTTGATCTTTTAATGTACAAAGTGCCCTGAAGAAAATTCTGTGGATGCCTAGGAATAGGCAGGTTCCTTAATTGTGGGCTGCTGAGGTGTTATGGTTGGGGAGGGATTAGTTTGATTTTACATGTCTGTGCCTTTCTTCCATTTGTTTTCTGGGAGATTCTAAACCCAAAGCACTTGTTGCTTTCTTTATTGCTGTTGCTCAGCTTATCTGTGTTTTTTAATCCTCACTCTCTCCCGCAGACAGCTTGGCTTGCTTTCCAGGGTCATTGAGCTTGAGCTATCACACTTTATTTATACAGTAATTAAGACTTGTGTAATATTCTTGCTTTCTTTTGCTCTCTTTCTGTGACACTTTCTACTTCTGGCTTCTGTTCTTTTCCTCTTTTGCTGGAGGCTCCAAGTTTGTTGGAAAGGGTTTTGCTGCCTGCAGTGCACACAGAATAGAAGTGCTGTGGATTTTTGTCACTAGACATCTACTAGACAAAAGCATGGCTGCTTTTGTCTGCAAGGAACTAGAACCAGTGAGTTTGTTACAGCTGGTACTGAGAGCTCCAAGTGTCAGGATGAAATTAGGAGATGCCAGCATTTCATTCACCTTCCTCAGCCTTGCTCTTGCTTCTAATGGTTCAGAAAGACTGTGGCAGCCTCCGCTTCTCAAAAAGATCAAGGGAATGACACTTACATTTACTGTTTGACCTCAGATGAAATCATATTCTTCTATCTTTCTAGCTGTGTGATGTTTCTGACCAATGGGAGATTCATAGGAAGAAAAAAACTTCAGAGAGCAAAACAAAAAAAAAAAGGAAAGAAAGAGTGTGATGGAAGTACCAGAGGTAGATGGGGAGTGTTAAAATGGGGTTTGGGCATCCTAATTCTGCCTCGACAACTAATAAAGTTAGGGCTTTTAAATCAATCCAAGGAGTACTCCAATGAAAGGTAAGATGAAGAATTGGTAATAATGGAAAGAAATGGACAATACAGTCAAGAAGAAAGAAAAAAATTAAATTGTACAATCTTACCAAACTGAAATTCGAATGCATCTGGAGGCTGGTCCTCAAAGACAAATCCGGAGGCTCCTCCACTAATGTGCTCCATTTGAAATTCCATAAGCTGTGAGGTAATTGTGAACCTCTGGGATCAAGAAATACTCACACATTTGAGAATGGGAAATTTGCCACCTCACCTGTAGCTCTCCTCAAAACAACAATGCTGGATCTGAGAATGGACTGCTCAACATGCAAAGCAGTAAGTCCATTTGATGCAGGAGCAGAAACTTTGGATGACTAAGGGTGATGTTGCACAATGTGCTGCAGCTTTGTGGCTCCCTGACAGCATGCGCCTCTGAAATGTAGCAGTTGACAGCATCATCTACTCCTGCATCTCCTCCTTCCAGCTGTTTGTTGCTTTGCTTTGCTTTGTTTAATTAAGCCAGCCTTCTGAAGGAGAGGGCCATGCAGCAGTCATTCTGGTGCTTAACTTCCTTCATAAAAACCACTGTTGTCAGGCAGCGTTGGGGCTGGGGTGTTTACCAGATCCTTTACATAAATCACTCTCCTGAAACTCATTTTTCCTAACAAGTTCTTGTATCAATGTTCTTATTAACTCTCCCTGGGAAGGCTTGCTGTCTGTCTCAGGACCCTCAGTCTGTTAAAGGAGGAGGCAAAACAGAGGCAACTGATTAAGTACGCATGTATTACAGCAGACTGACTGTTGCTCTCCTGTGTCCCTCTAAATACTTCACAGGGAAATGTAAGGTATAATAAAGTGTTTTGCTTCTTTATCATTTATAAAGGATGCCTTCATATGACACCGAATTTTTAATTTTGTATCTCCTTTCCTCTCACAGTTTTTATTCAAACTTACCTTCTTCTCTTATGTCAGATCCTTACTGAAAGGAACCCGGGGCTCTTGTTTTCAGCAGTGTGTGTCAGGGAAGAATTAGGGTGAAGGCAGGGTGACTTACATTCCATTTTTTGAGGGTCTTGAGTTGAAGAGTTTCTTTGAGGTTTTTTTAATTTAAATACTGGAGTGTGGAAGGAAAAAAGTGTTTTGACATTCCTATTTGTGCTTCTCCGATATCCTTGACTGAATTAAACAAATAGGAGGAAATAGGGTAACAAAGAATTCATACTTACTGTGTTTAGAAAATAAAAACCTGTTGGGGCTAAAAGTTAAGACAAAAGGTAAAAAAAAATAAAAATTTACCCATGCATCTTTGTCTCACTTGTGGTAGAACCAGGGCTGGTATGAACCTTGAGATATGCAGCAGTGCACCGAAATCTGCTGTGGCATTGGGACCCATGCCAGATCCATTACTACAGCTAATTGTTCTCACACAGACAACAGCCTTTTCTGGAACATTGCTACCCTTCTTCTTGTTTGCTTATTCAAGATCTACCTTTCAGTTAGCAATGCAGGCTGTACTTCTACCAAGACTGAAATAACTTTTGCTATTAACTGCTCAATCCATCTACTAAAACGTTCATTAAATTGCAATCTGTTGCCTGCAGATCCATTAGAACACCAAGGGCCCCTGCTCTCTCCTCACTTCTGCCTGTTCATGGCTGTGGACTTCCACTGGTTTGGCTTCATTGCCTTCCATGGTTACTCTCCATTTGTGCCAAGGTATCAGAACAGGAATGTCACACTAAGCATCTGGAAGACACTGGAAACACTCAAAATACGAGTAATTTTCTTTTTAGGTCTATAGTTTATTCTGTGGAAAATCTTTATTTTGGAGTTCTGGTCTGAATGCTGTTTGGGAGATAGCTTCATCTATCTTTTCTTGAAAACCTATTCTTATGTAATTAATAATTAAAACAACATCAAAAGACTGATTGAGAAAATTGATTTAGATTCTTCATAGTCAAATCCCCAACCAGTCCTACACACACAGAAAAATCCTGTGCATGGAAATTCAGCAAGGCTTTCTACCCAAGAGATTTTCAGCCACCTATGGAATTGTCATGCTCTTTCCACCATTATAAATACAGCTTGGTGTGTGTCATGGGACATCCCAGATTCTCAGGGATGCAGAGACTGTGTGCAACCTGCAGGTGCACAAATGGGTGCTAGCATCCCCACATGTATGCCAGCATTGTGCCATTAACAGCACCCCTGTCTTGCATGCAGGCCAGGAATATCCTCAGTGGATGGATTTGCTATTATTAACTAGAACACCTATCAGCAAATGAGGCGATTTCTGGCTTGGTGCTAGTAGAGATCACAAGGCTGTAAGGACAAAGAACAGCCTGAACTGTTCAGTGGAAAGGAGCCCCTGAGAAACGGAACTTTACAGAGGACAAGGGAAAGGGAGGGTCAGTAGCAAGTAATCAGCCAATGCTTGCACTCATCATTGTGATGGGCAGGATAAAATTGAGATGTCACTTTTTGATCTTTCCAGATCCCTGTCGAGTTGTCTTTTATCTAAGTCCATAAATACGAAGCTACAGAGCCTTTCCCCCTTCCTTTGAGGAACTTCTCTTTTTCCTTCATAATTTATATGAATATCATTGCTCGGGGAAGCGAAAGATTAATAGCAACTGTCTGTGGCAAGCAGAGTGCAGGCAGGTTTCCTTTGTGCAGCTCTGCAGCTTCTTACCTGCAGTACCTGCTTTAGCTTGGGCCTGAGCACCCATATTGCTGCCAGTACCCCCAAACCATGCTAGCCTATACCTACTCATCCACATGGCTCTGCTGCTCATGCAGAAAGATGTATAAGTTACTGCTTGTTCTTCCAGTATGGATTAGATGCATTAGAACCCTGTCTTACTCTTTCTCATGCTATTCCAATCTTTCTTCTTCACCCATCTTGCCACATGAAGCATCTGCTAGTCCTTTGCACAACACTCAGTTTTCATCTGAGTCCTACAGCATCACTTCCTCCAGTTCCCCATGTCTCTTCCTTAAAATGCAGACCTCTTGCATTCATCTCAATTCTGCCTAGCAACCCCAACCTCACAAATGCAGTTCTGGACTTTCAGAGCATCTCTGCTGAGCAAACTTGGATTTGTCACCCACAGAAATACTCTCATAAAGGGTAGGCAAACACCACTGAGCTCCCTTTAGTTTATCTTAATGCAAACACATGGTAGCCTACTGGGATGGTGGCCACTCTGTGGTCAGACTGCCATAGGAAATCTCCTCAGCTAGCAGAGGGTAGTGGTAGTAGACAAAATCTACTATTTCAGTTTAAATAGGAGCATCCTCTGTTGCAGCCTTAGTATTGGTAAATACATCTCTGAAGTTTGTGCCAAAGCAAAGCCGTGGCTGCTGCTCATCCCACAGCTGCAACAACAGCTCAGGAATGGAGGGGCAAAAGAGGATGTCTAAAAGAGTGAGAGAGAGAGACTCCTCCTAAAAGAGGAATCTTTTAGCTCCACAGACTGTGGTCTGAAGGTTGATACTGAGGAAGGCTATGCTTGATTTGAGCAGCACATGTAACTGTGGCTCTTTGTTTCAGCATAGGGCAGGAACTGGGTGACAGGTAGACAGCATTTTGCTTGCTTCAGTCTGCATTTTGCTTGCCTATTGAGAACTCCCACCTCTGGCTTTTTGTGCTCTGTCAGAAGTTTCCAAAGCTTGACTCCTCTTGCTTAGAATGCTCTACTTAGTTTTTCATTCTTATAGCATGACTTCCTTTTTGCTTACTCAGAGTTTCTCCTAGGCTATCTCTAGGGCATTTTTAGTCCCAGGTTCAGAATGTGCTCACTTACTCTTTGAAGCAGAAAACACAGGTCAAAAGAGCTGACTTTTTTCTGTAGTCATCATTGCACCACTAAATAAAACAATTAAATGTGAAGTTCTTTTTGAAAACCATTGGGAAAATATTCCCTTCCGTTTTTCCTTACTGATGGTTTGGTTAATTCAGTGGGTTTCTGAAACCCATGTAAGTCACCAGCTATAAAAACTGGGTAGAGGTGACATAAAGCACATCTCACTTAGACAATTCATAGACAAGAGTGACTATATATGTTTATGTACTTTTGAACCCCTCATTCCTTCAGACTTTACTTGCCTGCCAGAGATGTATATCTAGAGGGAAAGGAAGGCATATTCTAATAAGGATACAGGTGTATTATCCACATGCCACTTCATCCTACCTATCCTATCGTTCAGTACATGCTGGCATGCCATGCTCCTTGTCCTCCCAAG
Source organism: Poecile atricapillus (assembly GCF_030490865.1). Taxonomy (NCBI): domain Eukaryota; kingdom Metazoa; phylum Chordata; class Aves; order Passeriformes; family Paridae; genus Poecile; species Poecile atricapillus. Next base: position 7,065,887 of record NC_081266.1, read on the forward strand.
AGCTGTCTGGGAATTGAGCAGCAGAACCCTTCCTCACAGCCTTGTTCTCAGCACTGCTGTACTTAAACACAGCCACCACAATGTAGCTCTCACACTCTGCTCTTAAAGCAGAGCTGTAGAACAGAGGTTTGGGGCAAAGAGAGGTTAAAATTGCAAGTGAGGAAGAGGAACAAAGGTGAACAAAGCCAGTGAAGCTTGGAGAGGGGCTCCAAGGTCTTCTCCTGAAGGCCAGCATCATCCTTGCTGTTTTTGCAAGTGCCACTGTATGACAAGGAGGCGCTCAGGTCCCAGCTTTTCTTTGTGGCTTTAACAGAAGGATTAGTAATAGAGAAATGTCATTAAGTTGGTCATATTTTAACTATTTTTTGTGAAGTATCTCCAACTAGTGTCACACTGGATCCCCAGGGAACAGTTACTAATTGTGTCTCTGGTTAGTGTTCACCTCAGGGAATTCAAAGCGGCAGCAAATAACACCAGAATAGAGAAATAAAAAACCAGAGCTGGCAGATAATGAAGAGAGAGTGAGATCATGATACTTCAAGATCCTAAGTCTTTTCAAATTGAGGAAATTAGTATCTTCCACAGTACAAGCTGAGAGGAGAAAGTAACCAACACAAATAACCCTTTGCTGATAAGAGAAAGAAATTCCATAAACATCCAAGGCACGTTCACATCCTGAAGGCATTCTGCCCTTGTTCCAGACCTCCCTTGCCAACTCTGCTGTTAACAAATGCAGCCTAGGTCTACACTGAATGCACCCATTGACTGCAGTACAAGTTCTGTAAGGATTCCCAGGGTGCTCCCTCTCTCATCCATGTACCAGGATGTGCCACAGTGCACTTGGGTCTGTGAACCACTGGGTCTGCCCCAGTACAGAATGGAAAACCAAGTAGGATGGAGGATCCATTTCAAAGTGATGTCCCTGGGTAAAAGCTAATCAGGGTAAGCTGATGAAACCATCAAACCCTGTACCTCAACCAGGAGGGATAGGCAAACAAAAAAAAAATGCTCTTCTTATTACTGGACATTAAAATTCAGACCAGAATCCAATTAAGCCAGACACATCCATTGTACAAGAGCTCTCCTTGGGTGAGGCAGGAAAGATCTGACAACACAAGACTCTGTCTGCATGACTTGGTGATTGCAGGCACTGCTGTGATCATGCCGGGTGATGAGGGGACAAGACCACAGACCCCTCTATGACTCTGTTCTGAGCAGGAGAACAGGGGGCAGGGAAATACAGCAGTGGGAAGAAGAAACTGTGTCTTGCTGGGCAGTGTTTTTTGAAGAAGGTACTCTGTCAACTTACCAACATGCACTTCTGTATGTGATAATTACTTTTTCCTTCCCCAGGCTGCATGCATGCAGTGCCTGGGTCTGTAAGAGGCTTTTCCTTTGGTTTCCATGAGAGAAATATTTCTGCTGTCTTCCATGTGCTTGCTGAGTTTTCTGCCATCAAAGCAGACTGAAACAGCAGACTATAGATTCTTAACCTACCTTTTCTCTCTACCTCTCATCATTCTGTACAACTCATAAAGGGTTCATTGCAGCAAGAAACCTTGCTGGACTTGCATGTAATACACATTCACAGCCCTGCCAACCTGAAACCAGGTGTCTCAGTTCCTCCTCAAATTCAGTATTCAGTTTTGTTTCCAGCCTCCACTGCTCATTCTTTCTAGTGTACATAACTGACACTGATCATGAATGTCTGTTAAGGATCTTCGGCTAAATTACAGATCTTTAATTGGCCAAAATTATTTCTGATATCAAGCTGTCCAGGGAGTAAATCAAATTTCATGATTTAGAGCAATATTATTTATGCCATAGAAGTGACCTCATAATACTTAACGCTTCTTGTCCCATTTGTCTCTATCTTTCAAGGCACTGTACCTACTTGACAGATCAGAGCCCTGGGACACAGGTTTTACTCTCAGCTTTGACTGGTTGGGTGAACTCAAGCAAAATGTTTTCCATGTCTTCATTCCCTCCTGTCACATGAGAACTGCCTTTGTAAGGACTGAAGGGCCTACTGCTAGACAGTAATGCAGAAGAGACATTATTATTATTGTTATTATCGTTATTATTATTGTTGTTGTTGTTGTTGTTGTTGTTATTGTTATTGCTATTGCTATTGTTATTGTTATTACTTACATTTGTATAGTGTTTCTATTATTTATCCTGGCACAATATCTTGCCATGGTTCGAGGTATACTAGAGGAAAAGCTTACATGCTTGCTACTTGATGCACTTTAAATATTGGTAGGGACATTGACTAGCAGTGTTCCACTGGTGAATAAGTGCATTACTTCCTAAAGCACTTTAAAATGTAACATTAATGTGGATTTGTGCTCATGTCTTAAATACAAGTGTTTCTGGTGTTAGATCTGAGAGCTGGCCATGCAATGAAGATGCAGTGAAGCCTTGTAAAAAACTGCAGCAGAAAAATGAGCTTTGATTCCTTTTATTTTATATTACCACTTGTACTTGAGGTAGCAGGATGTAAATTGCTTAGTGAGGATTTGTCAGCATCTCAAAACCACATCACACAAAAGAAAATAACTTCACAAGATGAAGACAATGAAGAAGGAGGCCTGTTGTCAATGAGACAAAACAGTGAGAGATATGTGAGGATGAATTTACTCTGGCATGTGAACAGGGATAACACCTTTGTTCTGTGTGTGTGTGTGTGTATGTGTGTGTATCCTGTGAGGGGACCCCCAGTATTTAACCAAAAACAGAGGTATGGAGACATCCCAAAAATTGTGCTATCTGCAGACATACTCCACTGTCCTCTCCTAGCACTCTCGGTATTTTTCAGAGATCTCCCAAGCATTGCCCAACCATTGCTTTGCTGCATTGCTTTATGAGATCTGATAAACTTCTCACCCCACAGTGATGAGAACTAGTCACACAAACTCTGGGGATACAGTAGTGGGCTCCTTCCTTATGCCTAGGAGCTGCCTACTGGGCTTCAGTCAGTCGGTATCTGTTAAGGATAATGTTCAGTGTTTGTTGTTTATTATTAATTTCTCTTCAGTGAGAGGCTTCATAAAAATAGAACATAAACCCCTGTCATTCCTTCCCTCCCCCAGCTACGCCAAAGCGTCATTACAGTCGCACATGGAAGTGAGCCACGCATTCAAAAACTTCACAGCAGCCTCTGCTGGGGCTCCTGGCCCTCCTGCATTCTACAGTTTCACTGCGTCCTCTCCTCTTACCCCTGTAACCCCTCCCCACTGCTGTCCACTCTTCCACCACCTGATAGCCTCTGGCACAGATAACCTCTGCTGAAGCCCAAATTATGGCATATCCTCTCTCTGAGTGCTGCAGAGGCTTCAGGGAGCGTGCAGATGTGCACACAGCCAGGATGTACTCCTGAGGCAACGCTCCAGCTGCACTTCCAGGCTGGGGGTTTGAAGGCTGGATTAATACACACTTAAAGCCAGCCTGGGGGTTGCCCTTAGCAGAGAGTAGAGACACACTGTAGATGCCTCTCATCCTCTTCTTCTCCTCTTCCCCTGTCACAGTACTTTCTTTCTTCTGCCTGCCTGTAAAATAACTTGCTGAAAGCAAAGAGTTTGGCAGAAGTCTGATCCCTGCCTTAAAAACTAGTAGATTCTTCCTCCCATTTTTGGGAGGCTAAATACCTTTAAATCAAGAGATCAAACTCTTTGCCAACACTTTTCACCCAATAAGGATACAGTCTGGTATTCCCTATGAGCCTGTACACATGGCTGTGTGGGAGCCATGGTAAATGAGGTGGTAAAGGTGGTATAATAGTTCCAGTCAGAGCATGTCTAGTGAGGAAAGTATTTCTGTATTCAGTTTAACAAAAAGGAGAAACTCACCCCTTTTTCAGCAGAAACAAGGGAACAGCAATGAATGTTCCTGAAGCTAACATGGGGATCACAGTTCCCATATGAGTAATAAAGAATTCTTGGGGGAAGCATTTCAGCAGTTGGCTGTGCCATCCCAAATGAATGTCATGGCAAGCATGCAGAGATCCTAACAGTATGCAGAACTAGCTCTAACTAGTTCCAAGGGTGGGACAGAAGTCAGCTCAAGAAGATCTATAACATCAGAAGATGTGTATGATGTTATCTCATGTCTCTTCCAATTTGAAGCCACATAGTTAAGTGAATTCAGCCACAAAGATTTGCATTAAAGTGGTGACAGAATCTGGCTCTTAGACCTACCTAGATTGTAATATAGCATGAATTACTGAGCCATGCAGTCTATCTACTTCAGAAGTCCAACTGGACATAGATTTATTAACACAGAACATCACAGAAGAAAATTACTTGAAGATAGGTCTTTGGCATGGGAATGAGTGAATCCTCAGAGCAAAGGTAGGAGATTCCTCAGATTCCCTGCTAGCTCAGATGAAGGTTAGTGGTCTAGTGTCCATGGATATCAGGACAAATCCAGATACTCAGTTACTGTGGTGAAGGGGGCCATGTGAGTATCTAGGCAGACATAGGCAATTTACTGCTGCCCTCCAGAGAATGGATTTGCAAATTAAACAACAGCAAATTAAAGATGAGGACATCTGTAAGAATTCTGAACTGACTGCAGAGCTGAACTGCCCAAAAGAGGCAGAATGGGGATTCCTCACAGGGGGGAAAAAACATCAAGAAAAGAGGGCTGAGCTCAGTTCCATAACTGAGGTAAAAAGGAAATAATCTCTACATATATGGAGAGATACCCTCTCTTTTAAAAAATGCTATCACTTAAAAAATCTGTTAAGACCCTTAGGGCCAAACAACACTGCTCCAGGAGGCAGATCCAAGGATGGTCCATGGAGGCAGGGTCCATCCAGGCACTGCAATATCAAGATGCTGGATTCTGAGGTTGAAGAAGAAACAGTGTTAGAGCAATTCTCACACTGGAGCAGGGTAATGTGAACCACTTCAGAGGAGTGCCTAGAAAGCAGCATGGCAAACAGATTGACAGCAATGTCCTGAATTTTAATAGAAAGGTCAGAATCTGAAGAAACATACAAAGTACAACAAAACCTGAGGAAAATCCCAAGCCTCCTTAAGATCTATAATAATTTCAATTTTCTACTTCCCTTGAGAATGACATAGATGCTTTAGTGAGCTTCAGCAAATATAAACTCTCTAGCAGCAGCTGCCTCAGCAGCAGCCCATGCCCATGCAAACGTTGGCTGGTGGAACAGGATGATCCACTGACTTCATATGCAAAGCCAGGAGGAGCAAGAGACTCCATTTGCCAGTGGTAAACCTCCAGTGGTGTGTCCCCTGAATTCCTACAGTAACTCCCCAATTTTTCATAACTTTAATACTCCAAGACTTTTAAGCAGCTATTAAAAACAGGACACCAATTCCAAGACAGGGTCACAGATTTGGAGTGGATTGTTCAGCCATTCTGATGTACATTGATTCAATGAGACATCTAGGACATGGTCTTCATTCCCTGGGTTCCTAAGCAAAATGTGATTCCTGTGATCATATAATATTTTCCTTTTTTCCTCCTATGCGTTTGTGTCTCTCTTTCTCTCTGTGTGTATGTGTCTGTGTTGGTTTCTGCTTTGTAACTGCAAATCCCACAGAGAGTTTCAACCAAGTTTGAGTCAGTTACAGTGATTTCAGAAATACTAACCTCTAGCAAGTTCCATAAAAGTAGCTGGCAGGGTGTAACAGAGAGACCTTTGTAGGTTCTCCTGTGAGGAAAAGGCTGCTGAGTGAACTGAAGCCATTTCTCCACAGAGAAGTCTCCATGTTGGAGTGAGATGTTATAAAAGCCTCAGCACCAGGAGAAGCTTAGATCAGAACTCACATCTTCTTAGGCATCGGAAAATGTAACTGTGACACAAATCTTCTGGAAGCCAAGCCAAGTTCTGCAGATCACAGATCCCCTTCTTTTCAGCTAGAAGAGGGCAGGAAGGATAAGATTTTGCATTTTTAATTTTGTATTTAAAATCACTTTGATTTCACCAAAACATTCTCTCTTAGATGTGCCTGATCATGGAAGATATTGATCCACTTCAATCTCTCTCAGAAAGTGCAACTTCAGACCACATAAAAATAAGAGCTGAGCAATGAGCATGATCTTAGCAAAAACAATAAAAAATCATACAATAATAAGTGTGTGAGAAGCAGGCTGTGCATACACAGCACAGAGAAAAGAAAAAAAATCATTATCAAAAGAGCAAATATATCTTTATAACCCTGAGGCAACAAAACTCCTACCACCTTATATTAAAATACCATAAGAGAACATCACAAACCTATTACAGGAAGAGTGAGAATGCTGCTTGATGGTTTTCTCATTGCTCACTGTTATCTCTGTGCACTGCTATCCACTGCTATTATCAGCACTCATTTACACCAGTGGAGGGATGTGTATTTGCGTGTGAGGACAGATACACACACTCTGCTACAGAACCTCAGGTGATGTAAATTGTCATGGCTGTTCTGACGTCAGTAAAGATGCACTGATCTCCTCCAGCAGATGAGTTGCTTTTCTGTATCCAAAAAGCACAGAAACTAGGTGCTGCTTCAGCTTGGCTCTGAGACACTTCTCTAGACAAATGCACATGCAAATACGCTCTCTTTTTTATGTGCAAATATACATATTGCCTTGCAGTACACATTGCAAGCAAGGACAGGAGCTTTAGGCTGCTTCCTATGCTGGAATTTAGAAAAAGGATTGTTCCCGATCTACCTGCCCACTCCTGTCTATAACAATAGATCTCCAGCTACTTTGTCACAGATCTTAAATTACACAGAGATGAAAGGGTCAGTCCAGCATCACAAGTCTATTAAAAATAAATTTAGGAGGCATTAAAGTTTGATTTTAGGACTGCTAGTCCAACGCTCGAACTGAGATCTTAACCAGAGCCATTGGGCAGAACAAATCCCACAGTCAAGACTCTAATTTTCTCACCTAAGGCTCAACTAAATGAAATTACATATTCCAGAATAGATGAATACAAGAATAATACTAGTTTGTTTCACAGTACATCTCTTCGAAGGAAAAAAGGCAATATATACATGCATACATACATACATACATACATACATATATATATATGTATGTGTATATATATGTATAGATATATTTTAAAATGGTGAAAAAAGGAGAAAATGGTCACATTTCAGAATCTATCTTTACAAATTGCTATTTTCTTTTTTTCTTATTTGCTTTTATGTGGTTCCATGGAATGTGGACTAAGTAACAAGCACAGGCTACAAGTAATTCTAAAGTGCATAAAATATTTTCCATCTCTTAAATGGAGAATTATTTCTGGCTTTCTATAATGTTTTCCTAAGGGAGAAAAAACAAAAGGTTTTATAACTGAGAAAAAGAGAAATAAAAAAAAAACTGGAAAAGAGAAATAAACCACTGCTGAACTAGGAAAGAAAGAAGAAAATAAGCAACCTAAAATGGCATTTACAGGGAAAATAACAGGAAAGCAGAAGATGAATAAACTCTGTGTACAGGAAGATTATGGAAGACAGGCAGTAGCTCTTTTTTCCTGTTTTAACCTGCATTCCAAGGCAAAAGGAGAAAAAAAAATACAGCTGAGAAATGTCTATAGTCTAATATATATATATATATTTGTGTAGAGGTATATTTGCTTGCAGAAGTACACATCATTTTATCACGTGAACATTTTTTTTTAAGGAGTAAATAGATGCCATAATTAATTCCAGCTGACAGGCTCTGTTCTGGCACTATCTGAGGCCTAGATGAGCATCCTGAGGTGAGATTTCTCTGATTTATTCTGACTAAAAGTGTAAATCATTTCAAATATGGAGTCGGAGGGAATGTGTACAGTCTACCTCATATAAGTGGCCACCTGCTGCATGTGTAAACTGTCTGAACCATACCTAAAATGTATATTCCTGTGCACATCATTTAATGAAGGATGTGGAAGTGCCAGGTGCTGCAAAGAGTGGGACAGCCAGCCCAAGGCTCACCTGGCACTGAGGCTCTGGCACAAATTCTCAAGGGCATTGTTAACAGCTACTCAGCGGGGACATTTTCCCTTTAATACTTTTCCAAGCAGCCATGTCTGTTATTATTTTGGATGCTAACAGTGTTGCCTTGTGAGTCCACGGGTCCTAAATTCTTCTCACAGAGCCTCACCTTGGATCTTCCTGGGAAGTGACAGCAAATGGGTTGATACAAAGCATATGGAAGAAAGGTACCCTTGGCCACCACGGAAGAGCAGCCTGGTTGCAATGGAACATACAGCTGAGTGACATGAAAATATCACCATCTTATAAAAAAAAAACCAAAAACAAAATAATGTCTTTTTATCTCTTCTTATTTAAGTATTTTAAATTTTAGCTTTTTGCTGTTGTTTTCAGGCCCTAGCTCCTCTTGCTAAACGATTAGTACAAGCCTTTGTTATTCCATGTACTGCTCTAACTGGGCTCAGGACACAGATAGAGAGGAGATGTCTGACCAAAGCTCTGCTAGACATTGTTTCACAATAATTCCTTCCTTGATATTACTTCCTGCTGCTCCCATCCCACCAGGGAGATTTCCCACAACAGAAATTTCAGCCTTAACACTGTATTGCTCTGGCTGGAACTTTATACAGCATCCTACTGAAGTCATATCCCTGTGGAAGTCTTTGTGCTGTCCTTACTCAGCAATTTTATACCTAGAACTTCATCCTGAACCCTTCCCAAGCTAAGTCCTTTTCCATCTCTCACTTCATCTATTATTTCTTAAATATTGTTGTGAATCTCTAACTCCGTCCTCTCCTGCCTGGGATGTAACAGGCCCTGCTGTAGGTACAATGCAGGTGTGCACTATAAAGTATGTCTTAGCTGACTGCAATGGAAGCAGTATGGATAGATCTTTAAATTAGATGTAGTGAAGGAGAGTCTACTTTCTGTTTTCCTCTCAGAATGCTCTTTATGCCAAAATCATCTGAGCAGGACTTCAGCATCTGTGAAGCTGTGCCAATGCAGACCTCTGTCGTTTGCAACCTGCTTCCAGCACTCGACTCCAAATAACTTCTGGTGCTGAGACAGTACATTGCTAGCAGGGATTTGCAGAACCCAGGGCAGCACCAATGCAACTATTTCTGGTGTGTGAAGGCTCCAGGGAGTTAAACCCTGAAATATGCTGGAGGAAATCTGAGAGACTGAAAGAAGAGGGCAAAAGTAGCATTCCTTGTGTGCCCAGAGTGAGAGGAATGGATATCTGGGGTACATGAGCCATTCAGAATTGTTCTGATCTTTTTGTTTAATGGCTGGAGGTTTTTTTGTGCTGGTGCAATGCGCAAATATAGTGAAATATTTTAATGGTAAACCATACATTTACAGTTATTGTTAGCTCCCATTGAAATCAGTAGGATTTTTTCTAATGCCTTTACCCTGGAGATAATCCATAGAATAGAACATCAATGCATAGTTAAAAAGAAAAATTATGGAAAACAGCACCTCTGCATATGCAATATCTTAATTTTAAAGTTACATAATTGAGCTTTTGAAATTAACAAAAAAAAACCAGCAAACAGCCTCAGAACACAAGAGCAACTAAGTGACTTTAACATCGTCTTTTAAAACTTGCCTCTTTACTAAGATAAAAAATTCTATCCCAAACCAGTACAAAATAAAATAATATAGATTTCAGTCCAATGAAAATCCAAAATGAGCTTTAAGACATCTGGGAAAATGTGATTTTAGAAAAATTCTTCTAAGAGCTCATGGAGTTTGTTTTGCATGAGGAGTTATCTTGTAGACCAAACACAGGCTAATAATTTAAAGACAATACTTAGATCCATTATGTCATGCTAGACAAATGCTGTTTCTATGTCTTCTTTTCACTGTTGATGACATGGTTAAAAGAAAACTTTAATGCCACTTTAATAGAGAATGTTTGTGAATTGCAGCCATGTCTTTTGATTGAAGGAACTATAACGGATTATTAGCTATTATTCCAATTGTATTTATCGGAGTGAGTTTTCCCACTAATGCCTGGACTCAGAATCAGAAGTCCTTCCATATACAGCTCCTACTGAGAGTTTCTCTGATAAAAACCAGCAGGATCTGGGTCATTTAGACTTAATCTGCTAAATTCAACCCTGTGGCATTTCCCTGATACTCAATGAAGGGTACTGGGGATTGGCAAAGAAGGTTGTATTCTGATAAAGAAGGGATGGAAAATTTATACTCCCAGGATTTGCTGACACTTTGGGATGGTCCCTTAAGACAAGAGGCTGCCTAGTAAGGGTGATCTGAGCTATGCTAATTTGGCAACCTGTATTTTCGAAGCAAAACATTCCATGACGAATGACCTTATTTTTTTGTTTTTAAAGCTGTGAGGTGCTTATGCAATAGCCTCCTAAGGTAGAAAGAGACAGATGCCGTGGAATAATAATCAGCCTAATTCTTGCTGAAAATCTCTGCAAAAATCTTTCTCCTTTTCCTCCTCTCTCTTCATAGGTAAGGTGAGTATCACCTTTCCGACACAAAGACATGCAGCGACAATTTGGGGCCTCTGGAAATGGAAGGTCAGAAATCCTTCCATTTCCAGAGATAGGCTTGGTTTTGTTCCCTTTCAAAATGTAGGTTTTGTTTGGGTTTTTCTTTTTTTTTTTTTTTTTTTTAAAGGCTTTAAAGAGAGAACATTTGTCAGTTTCTAAAAACTAACAAAAATAAGACTGAAGTTTTCTTTAATATAAGAGAGATGCTTGCAGAAGACAGTCCCAGCTAACGTGAGTAGTCACATGTGTCCAAAACCTCAGGTCTTCACTTCTATCAAGAGACTGAGGTAAGCTGGGCTGCAAAAAAAAACCTCAAACCTGACTCAAAATTAGCAAAATCCCCGGGCTGTGTCTGAGGTGAGAGGGGCCAGCACAAGTCCACGTTTAAACACGCTGCCAGAACCTCCTGTTTTGTGAGGACAGAGGAAATTCCATTACTGAGTAGAGACAGTGGGGCACTGCCTGCTTGCTGCTTTAACCCCTGCTTTTAGCCACTGCATCCCAACATGCTAAAATATCCTTTTTGCACTCTTTAGAGTGGCCATTTTCTGTAATGAGCAGTCAGTCCTCTACTCTTGGCTAAGAAAAAAAATAGATAACGTTGAATTTCAGAGTCTGTAACGGAAAAACATATTTGGACATGGCAAGGAGGAAGGAAGAGAGAGCAGATACCTGGTCTGCACCGGTAACATGTAAAAAACACAAAAGCAAAATATAAAATAAAATATAACTCGCAGGTTGGTGAGCTGAATCATAAGGTATACTGGGCATCCTGTCAATAGGTGGTGAAAGACTCGTCACCCTCCATCCAAGTTGCCTTTAAGTTAGATTTTGCTGTCTCTGATTTTCCTCTAACAGAGATGAGAGAGTATGAAACTCAGTATATACAATCAGTGGGGGGAAAAACAGAACCTGCAGGAGTGAGAAATGTAGACTGTTTGGCATCTCTCATATTTCCTCTTCTATACAAAGATTTTGGTTTGCCTAAGCTATAGAAGGAAACAGAAGCAGTCTATTTTAATCTTCCTGAGCGAAGAACGCTGCAGGGATTGCTCTGTTATCCCCAGAAGCAGCCCTGACTTTCCACAAAAAAGGCTCCATCCAACCTTCTATCTGTCTATCTGAAATAGAAAGATCATCATATGATATACCAGCAATCAGCTGTGTTCTTAATGCACTTCTCTTTGTGCATTTTGGCATTAAGAAAAAAACCCTACAATTCTCCCCCTAGTCAAACCCCACTGTAAAAAGAGCTCATATAAGGAGGAAGTATTTAGGCTTATGCATAAAAATTGATTCTTCAGTCTATGTGATGACGTATGTTAGAAACTCTGTGCAGAAGCAAGGAAAGCCCTTGCTGAGATGATGTTTCTTACAGAGCCTTCACTGCAGGGAGTCACTCCTGAAGAAACAATGAGGTTGATTATGCATTTTTATTGGGTTTCTTACTGGTTTGACTTGAGGGATTCAAACCATGCTATTCTGGGTTTACACCAATTGGCATGAGTTCAGGATCTGGCCCCACTTCTTTTTTTAAACTCCAGCTATTTCATGATGAATAAGAGCCAGATCTTGCAAAGGCTTACTACCTGCATTAATACTCCGAGGAGCCCACTCACTTCCTCTAAGTTGTGATTGCAAAATTGAGTCTTACGGTGCAGGATTTCAGAAGCAAGCATATGCTTTTTGGGATTCAAGCATGCCTTGACCGTACCTCTTCCTTTAATAGCATTTGTTTCAATGGCAATATCTTCACTGATTTTCATAGAATCACATGATAGATATGCTGAGCCATTATGAAGTGGTGTAACTGTACTTACACCAGTGGAAAATCCAGCTCCATGTTGTGGTCCTGCTTATGTATTCAAAACAAACAGGAGAGAGAAGGGTCCCTTTGCTTAAATGGTCAAAATGAGACAAGGAAGACGTTTTGGGCTTGTGCACTTCGTGTGCTTCATATGTACTTGTGTGTTGTGCACTTCAATTGTTTTGACATCACTATAACCAAGACAATAGAGACAATTCTAGGAAAGATGTTTGATTTAGTCTTACTAATACTTTCTTTCTTATCTAAAAGAAGCCACAGCAGAAACTACGCTCTTTCTCCTTCTAACTTTACTAACTCTGGTTTTCAACCAGAAAACGTCCCCCTGCTTTCCAAGTACCTAAACAAAGGAAATTACAATACTGACTGCAGCTGTAATTACCAGCTGGTGAACTGATGGCATATACTGAATACATAATCCAAGAGAATGCTGCTCTTCAGTGGTAGCCCTTTCCACCACCTATAGTGCTGGAATGCTCATCCTTGTTTACTATATATTCATGCACACACAATACATTTCAGTATTCAGACTAGTAGTCAAGCTTTCTTCACCGAAGATGAGAGACCAGCAAAAAATACTGTCCTTTTGGAGAGCTGGAGAACTCGGGTGCCACTCTGCCACTCACCAAAAAAAAAAAAAAAAAAAAAAAAAGACAACCCACACACGAGTGCAATAAGCACCCTAAATGTCAAATGTAAGTACAGCATCTGTATCTCTGTGAACCTATACACATCCCATGCGATATAATGCGCCCCTTACATCAGTGAGGGCAGGAAAACCCCAGCTCACTCCAGGGGTGATGGGGGTTTTTTTGACAGATACCAGTAACTTAAAGCAAGCTGAAGCGACCACAACGCTCCTGTGCTTTGCGAGGCTTCTCCGTGCCTGGGCTAAACCGCACTCATCATCGATCACGGACTTATTTATTTCTGACAGACAATGAGGGCACGATGCCGTGTCCGAGCACCGCGGGTAAGCTGCCCGAGGGGCTTCAAACGGGCCACACACTCTTGTCCCCGGGAATGAGCGCGGTGAACCGGGAGGCTGATGCATCTCGGAAGCAGCATCCTGGCTCCTCTCTGCACTCTGCCTGCTCTCCCCGAGAACGCATGGAGGGAGGGATTCCCCACCCACCCACACACTGCCTCTGCTCCTTGCGAGGCTGCAGGGGGGTACAGCCCAGTTCCCTGCTGGATGCGGGCCCGGAGAGAGCCCGCTACCCTCCCGCTCCCCGCTGCCACCCCTGCCCGCCCCCTCTCCCCCTTCGCACTTACTCCGCTCTCCGGCTCAGGACGCCTTTGCCGATGGCCTGAGGGGTCTTGTGCTGGAGCAGCGCGGCGCAGCAGCCCTTGTCCCTGCCGTCCTTCTCGGCGGGGTGCTGGTGGCCGGCAGCCCGCCCGCCGCCGGGCCCCGCCGGTGCCGCTCTGCCCGCGGGCGGCGGCGGCTGAGCCGGGAGCTGTTGGTGGTGCTGGAGCGGCTCCGACTGGCCCGGCGGCGGCGGCGGCGGCGGCGGCGGGGGCTGCTCGGCCGGGGGGCCCTGGGGCGGCTCGGCGGGGGCCGCCGGCGGCTCGGCGGGGGCCGGCGGCTGCTGCTGCTGCTGCCCGCGGAGGCTGCGGTTCTCGGTGCTCAGCTCGTCCAGCCGCCGCTCCAGCTCGTCGATGCGCTGGCGCTGGGTGTGGATGAGGCTCTGCTGGTTCTGCACGATGGCCGTGAGCTCCTTCAGGTAAAGCACGGCGCGCACCGGGTTCTCCAGCAGGCTCTCCATGCCCCGGCCGCCGGCGCGGGCCCCGCCGCCCGCCCGCCGGCGCTCCGGCGAGAGCGGCGCGGGATGCGGGCACGCGCCTCGCCGCTCCACGGGCACGGGCACGGGCACGCGCCGCCGCCGGGAGCGCGCTCCCGCGGAGGGGCAGGAACGGGAGCCGGCGGGAGGGGCCCCCGCGCGGACCCGCCCCCGGCCGCGCCGCGCACGCGCGGGGGGGTCCCGTGTGTTCCGGGGTCCGGCCCGTCCGCCCGTCCGTCTGTCCATCCGTCCGTCCGTCCGTCCGTCCGTCCCGCCCGGTGCTCCCTCGGCAGCGCTGCCCGCCCGGCCGCCCCCCGCTGCCGCTGCCGAGCGGAGCGGCCGGTGCCGGGACAAGCCCTCTGCCGAGCCCTTCGCAACCCCTCCGGGACCCGGTCCTTTCCCTCTCCCTGCCTTGCGCTTCTGAGTGTTGCTGTGCTTTCGTTATCCAGGGCGGCTTGGTGATTTCTTTCGTTTTTGGTGGTTTTTTTCCAAAGAGACTTGAATAATCGTATCTAGTTTGGGCCGCCGTGTTGATAACGCCCCTGTTTTTACATTACCTGGTTGGAAACATAGCATCATTGAGGTTGGAAACGTTCTCCAAGATCATGAAGTCCAACCTTTGACGGAACAGCAGCATGCCCGCTAAACCATAGCACTAAGAGCCGTGTCTCCTCGTATTTGGGAATTCCACACTTCCCTGGGCAGCCTGTGCCAATGCTTAACTACTCTTGCAGTGAAAGTGTTTTTTGTAATATTCAGCCTAAACCTCTCCTGGAGCAGCTTGAGGTCATTTCCCCTTGCCCTGCCGCTGGTTGCCTGGGAGAAGAGCCTGATCCCCAGCCCATTGCAGCCTCCTTTAAGGCAGCTGTAGGGAGTGATGAAGTATCCCCTGAGCCGCCTCCTCTCCAGGCTGAGCACCCCCAACTTCCTCAGCCACTCCTCACAGGACTTCAGCTCCAGACCCTTCACCAGCTTCATTGCCCTTCTCTGGACTTGCTTCAGAGCCTCACTGTCCTTTGTGTAACCTGAATGCAGGGTTGAATCTCTCAGAAGCAGTTTCTGAGGAACGTGGATATTAAACAAACTTGCTTGGAAATTTTGGTGCTTTTTAGGTTCTTTGGAAGAATGCTAGGGCTTATTGTGGAGTTTTGCTGGGGGTGTAGGTGCTGTAGATGTGTGAGCTCACATGCAGGGCCTTTGCTGTTAGACTACATTCAGGTTTTCCTCATTTCTCAAGAAATACCTACTCTTGCCCTTCTTTATCCACAGCCATAAGTATTGGCAAACTTACAGCCTTGAGTCTGAGAGACCATCTGTGTACTTTTTGTTACATTCATCAGTAAATAACCAGGCTAAGGGTAATAAAATTACTTTCAGGAACTTCTGTGTAGATCCATGAAGTTATTTCTGTAATGGGTAAAATCCTATCCAATCAACGTGAGTGCAAAAGATCCAGGAGGCATCATGAGCAGTCAGGTTTTAGACAAGCACGTCAGTAGATTTGACTCATTGTACAAAAAGTGCAAGGCCACAGAATGAAAAGCAACTGGTTTTAAGTGATCTTGAGTGTAGAGCCACACTCATTTTGCCTTTTCAGATCAGCAAAACCTGCACTGTAGCAAGGATTTCATGAAGTGAGGAAAGAAGAAATGTGAAAGAGAATCTCTGCTTCAGATGAGCTGAAAGTTGTATTTCCAGTCTCCTCTGTTCACAGATACACAATCACCAGGATTAGAAACTGTTCTCAGACTCCTTCTAAATCAGAACTGCTGTTCACAGTTCTCTTGCAAGCACTTAGAGGTGGCTTTGGGGAATCAGGAAATGTTGCCACGTGTCTCCTGTGTGTTGGGGGACGACCCCAGAGTGAACTCTAAGGAGTATGAGCGCTGAAATCCAACACACTTATGATTTTATTGGAAAATTGTACAGGAAACTTTCCTCCATCTCACTGCCTGGTGTGTCATTAATGTTTTATGACAGGAGATTGACTGAGCAGAAACTGGCATTATTTAGCAAGGGGAGGGATGGTTATAGGGGAATGTGAAAAAAGGCACATGCAGGAGGACAAGAGGTGAAAACACCCAAGCTATATCTGGGGAGGAGTGGAAGTGATCGTTTGAGAAATTGTGCTGGCATTCTGTCTGCTTTCAAAGGCACGACTGAACAGCAGTATTTCAGCCTGGCCTCACAGGAACAGAGTCCAGGGACAGCAGTGGAAAGAACACGCTTTAGGCATTAGTAAATTCTGGGATACGAACAGGTGGCTATGTGTGCACTCATATATGTGTGTACACACACATACAAACAGCACTGTTAGGAGAGACTTCAGGCACAGATTGCTTATTTGGCAGAACAGAGGTGGCTGTTTTAAATCTTAAGCCCTGTGCAGAGTTCTGGTTTTGCATTGGACATTGTGTTCCTTTGCAGCTCAGCTGGATAAAAGAGATGAAGAAATAAGGGTCAGAGACATCACACTGGCCTATCCAGGTAAAGTCAGCCAGGTCGTGGCATGTATTCTTCAAAAAATACTAACTAAAAAGAAAAATAATCCTGATTTAGATCGTTGGGGCTGGGGCAAAACAGTTTGGAAGTCTTCTGTCATGCTGCTTCAGAGCCTATCAGAAGATGTGACTTTTACTGCACAGAGTGAACCTGATGTATTCACTCACTGTTTCTGCACTTTTAATTTGCTTGACCAGCCTCATTAGCTTAATTTGTACTAATAAACCTTTGTCATAAATGAAAAAGAGACCTATGGCCATGTATTGATAAGCTAAAACCAAGCAGATTAGTAGAAGAATAAGGAACAAACCTGTTTACTGTGCAGGTGTGGTGACTGGTGGACAAAAATGCTACAAGCAGCCCTGATCTTCCAGGTTTCTAAAGAGAGCGTGTGCCAAAGGAAACACTTTTGTGCCTAACATGAGGGACTATGCAAGGACCTCATTACAAAACCTCAAGAGTTAATAGAGTTGCATAACCTTCTGTAATAAGAAAATTCAGAAAAGATGAATTGCAGGAGGAATCTGCAAGCACATCACCAAAACCTGAATGTCTTCTTTCTCTCTGTGAGCAAGATCCTGCATAGCTGGAAAACGCCTCCTCTTTTATCCAGCCGTCATTGTGGTCCTTTGGTTATGCTGCCACAGTACTCAGCATACATCATTTGCAAAGCTCTGCACACTGGTGGAGCACTGTTCTGTAGAAGGTGAATGGTAAGATTGTAGCCATCAGAAAAAGAGAAATGCAGACACAGAGTGGTTAAATGATTTGTCCAGGGCCATGCAGGAAGCTGGGGAGAGAGGATGCAGCAGGAGGGACGAGGAGGGGGGGAACACATGATGACACCACACACACACACAACACAACACATCTCTGATTTCAAGTATCTTTGGCATTTATCCCAAACTTCAGGTCATTAAATGCTGCTGCTTCTCTCTTTAGGAGAGATATTATCTGGAAGGAAACAATGGCACAGATAAGGAAAGCCTGAATTCTGTTAAAATTATTTTTGCCATAGATAATTTGTTGGTATTGTATTTTTCAAAGTACTGATTATTTTCAGTCCATTCCAGAAAAAAATAATAATGAATAATAATGGATTAATTATGTTCTTATGGAATAAAGTGCTTTCCTTATCCACTTAGCAAGGTGCTTGGGCATTGCACAGACAATTACAAATAAAGTGCAGCAGTAGTAATTAAAATAAGCATGCATTATAAAGCCACAACAAAATGCAAATGAGTCAAGCCCCAGGATTTAATGGAAAGGTCTAATACTACATGATTTAATTTTATATTTCTTTAGCTGTTTAACTCAGAGTAAAATTAATCTATAAATAAAGGTATACTAATAAGCATACATGATAGGGAAGGTAGTAACACCTTTAAGTGTTTCAACTGCAGAAAAATTTCCACTGCAGAATGTTCTTGTAACATTTTCTGAAAGTCTTCATCTTGCTTTAATTTTCAACACCTCACTGAAACTTGATGCAAACGAATCACTCCAGCCTTTTTGACAGGTAGGGACTTCCCGCGTTTTTCCATTTGAAATTCAGTTTGGGCATTCCCTTCTCAGTCACACTCTGTCTCATCATGGACAGGAGGTCATCACAGCAAACCCATGCAGTCTTTTCCTCATTTCTTGCATCTGATCCCAATTTCCTCCACCTTCCATGCCTCAGCCTTGCAAGGTGACAACTTACTTTTAAGGTTATGAAAAGGGGTTTTATACTTCTATAAGACCTGCATTTCTATTGTCTTTGAAGAGAAAGAGAATTTAGGAAGGTGTGTACAAGGATACAAATGCAATGAAGATTATTGTTGTTTAAGATCAAGTCCTTGGTACTTAAGGAAAGACAGATTTAATGTTGGCCAGCTCACCTTAATTAAGCTAACATTTTCTCCCCTTCTTCCAGTCAGAAAGGCAAGTGAAATCCCCACAGCTGATATTTCCCATCAGCTCTAAGTTCTTAAGAAGAACACACAAGGAAGCATAACACAAACCATATAAAACCCCACAGAACTAGAGTGAAACATGGAAGGTAAGAGATGCAAGAATCATGGTCCTGTATTTCCATCTTTCTTTCCAGTTTCTGGGGGAAGACAGGGGCATTTTCAGTCTCACCTGGAAGTTAGCAGCTGCTCAAGTAGACGTTCTCAGAAGTGCTTACAAACAGCCTGCAAACCAAAAAAATTCTGCAGGAATTAGATGAATAATTTCAAAATAGAGGACAGAATCGAGACAATCATAATGTTCTCATGTATAATTTATGGACAGAGGTAAAAAAAAAAGTGCATCTACTGAATGCTTCTTTCACTCAGGCTTCTTTCACTTGAGGCTGCATCCAAAACTATTCAGATCAATGGGAAGATGTTTCAGCATCCCGAGTCCAAGCCAAGTCACAATCTGCTTACACCTGTTAAACAGATGGCTAAAATGAGGCTAACACAAGAGAAGTGTGTTGCCCACAATCACACAGGACAACGTTCAGTGACTGTAATTAGGAAACTTTGGAATCAACAGCAGTGTTTCCTCTGCTTCAAGTGAACACTGAGCCAAGGTGGGAGTAGTTCTCTGGCACCCTCTAGTCCAGCACCCAAAAGCCAGGTGTTGTGGTCTGCAGTCCTGACATCTGCAACAAGGTGAAATCTCTCTTGTGTTGCAGCAGTTAATTCATATTGATATCATAAAACCAGGAGCAGTGGGAAACATCTCAATTTATAAATCAAACATGAAGAGCTGAGATGTAGTAAGGATAAATACTTCAGTTTCTTTCAGTTTTGGTTGGGTTTTTTCCCTCTTCGGTTGAGTACAGCTAAACTGCCATATAAATATTTAAAAGAGCTGCTCATCAGGAGAAGGTACAAAATCTGAATTGTAGCCTTCATTTGAGATGTGTGGTTTTGACACATTTTAAAATCTTGACTGTATTTGAACTGTGCCACTGCAGCCTTCTGTTATTTACTGCAAATTAAAAGGAATCAAGGTCTCTCTTCAGACTGCACTTCTTCTTTTCATGTTGCTAAATGTTACATTATCTCCTGCCTTTTTCGTGAAATTAAGCTTTGACCACTTAATTGATTAATTCTAGAGAGCAAAAGCTACACAGAGACATTTTCTTCAGAGTCAGTTAGGTTTTTGTTTGAGCTGACAGTTGTTCAGTCTTTTGTAAATACTGCAGTAAAATGAAAAAAACCACAAAAACTGAATATGAGCTTGATTCTCCCAATATTATCTGACTGGCCCTGCCAAATTACGTGGAGATTTTCCAAGGGGACAAGTTCATGTGATCTGACCTTGCATACGATACACAGAAAAAAAAAAAAAAAAAAGATAAAAAATAAAAAGAAATGGAATGTTAAGTGTAAACTCATACTCCAACCAGAAGTTTTTTCTGCAATGGCTGAAATCAAATACTGTCAAGAAAACAAAAAACATTCATGAACAGGATGCATTTCAGCTCAGGCTACAATACAGCATTTTTCTGACGAGCAGCTGTTTAAAATATTTATGTCAGCTTAGCTGTGTTCCACTGAAGAGAAAAAAAAATTGACAGAGGAAGCAGCATTTGTCCTTACCACATTTCAACTCTTAATGTTCAGTATATAGAAGACATTTTCCCTTTGCTTCTGATTTTGTGCTCTCAGTTTGAATTAACAATTCAACAGCCTCAAAACAAGGAAGTTGACCTTGTTGCAGAATTCAGCTTAAAGAAGGTAAGACTGCAGACCATAACAGCTGGCTTTAGCTGCAGGACTAAAGATGAAGATACCAGAGGACTCTTTGTGTCTTTACTCAGTCCTCATCTGGAGCAGAGAGCCTTTTCTGTTCACTGCCAGACTCAGTGCAGTCCTGTTTCACCTTGACAGTGTGGCTTGTTTGGTCTATGCTCAGGTTTCATAACAGTGGTAAGCAGATGATGACTTCTCAGGGAAGTGAAGGCTAGAACAAATCAATAAAACATCTGGCACGATGTGCTACATACTGTGTAATCTTATGCAGCTTGGAACATGAGTTTAAGAAAAATGTATCTCCAGAAATGCTTCTGGTACCACTGGGAAGATAGTACAAGGTAGAGAATTTGTCTCATTCTATGATATTTTGTCACTGTGGTTAATCTCAGTCATGGTTGACAAGTTGGAATATTTTTCTTGCATGAAGTTATCCTTTTCATTTTCCAGACATGAGTAATTATGCCGTTCTCTTCCAGGATAAAGAGCTCCTTAGTCCTAAAGTTTTTCTCTGTTTGAAGGTGACTGATCAAATCACCTGATGATATTACTTTTAGCAAGATAAATGGACTGATCTCTTTAAATTATGTAATTTTCTAAAAACTCGGGTCTTTTGGGGGTTTTGGCCTTTGAGGTAATCTTTCAGACTTCCCGATATGCAGCATGGTCTGACTAGAGACAGCCTAAGTGTTTGCTGAAGAGGTCACTGCTGAGATGTGCTCCTGTCTCTTATTGCTCATTATTTATGGTCAGGCTTTTGCTCAGGTCAACTTTTGTCTTCAAATCTGCTTGTAGACAGGATCCCTTCTGCTCAGACGTGCTAACTTGTGATAAATACTTCTGTGTTCTATTTTGGTGTCTGAAAGAATTTCAAGGAGCATATGAAGAGATGAAACTCAAAACTGAAGGAACTTCCTCCAGACTTTTCTTTGAGGAACACAAGGGAATTGTTTCAGACATCCACCCCCCATCCACACAGCTGCCTGACTGGCTCCACAGGGTAGAACTTCTGCCTCATGCCAAGGACACAAAAGGCGGCTCTGTTCTGAGAGAACCATAAAGAGCAGGAGATAAGCCAAATGGTGGCGGATCCCAGGTCCAGATTTCGTGTTGTATGAATTAGCTTAACCAAGGGTTGAGCTTTGGGTGCAAGCCATTCGGTCTTGTAAATTTCTTCACAACTGATGGAATTTTGGCAATGGTTGAAGCCAATCTGGTGACAAGGCAAGCAGCTGAAAATTGCAGTATTTACCTTAGCCAGAGAGAAATTCCCCACTGATTTTCTGGCTACCTTATTTATACACCTCTCAAGTAAGAGCAGCCTAGCAGACCTTTTCAGATAGTGAGCAGAAGTATCTTCTGAAACAACACTACAGTCATTTTTAAAAGACCAAAAAAAATAAAACTATCCCCACAGCTCACAGCAGCACTGCTTTGTCGTTTCATCCCTTGCAGAGATAAGAGTTTGGTCACTCATTCCCTCTGCAGCACTCTCTGCAGTGCTCACCTTAGGAAGCAAAGAAATGGCAAAGGACAGAGGGTCTTGTCCCTGGAAGGAGTCACAAGCAGTAACAGTGCCTGCATGGTGGGGAACAAAAACTGAAGTGAATTGGGCAGCACTGACACCCAGGGAGACCGGTGGAAGGGACAGGAGGCAGGGACTGAGGATGCACAGGCTGTCACTCACCTTGCTGGGCACAACTCAGACAGGGGGAAGGCTGATGTTTGGTCTGCTGGCAAGACTGGTGTGGAAGCTGGGGAAGAAAAGTGAATCTGCAAAAAGAGGCAGAAATGTACCTAAAGTGCTCTCAGGAAGCTGAAGAGAAACTCTGAATATTTGTAATAAAGACACGCTGAGTACAGTGAAAAGACTCAAAACTTGAAAGTTGGGTTGAAGTCCGCTTTGTAAGACTTGAAGAGTGTATAGGTCTGGATCCTAAAGGAGCCAGAGCTATTTGCTGATGACTTCAATTATGATTTGTTTAAAAGCTTCCCATCTGTTCAGGTTTGTACTCCGTTTCACATTGAAATTACTGCTGGATGGATGTCATAGAGCGGTGATTTTGGACACATTCTCATTGAGTTTTACTCCTATATGTGATGTTTTGGGCTTTTTTTACAGAAATCAGCACAAAAAGGCAAAACACAACCAACTGCGACAGGATATATAAAACAGAATGAGCTGCCTACAGATAAATGAAAACAGTCCAAAATAATAGAGACCAATGTGAATCATGACCAAGAAGCTTATTTGTAATAATAAACATGTCATCTGTGTCAGATAAACAAATCACAAGTATTTATTAAGGTAACAAATGTATTATAAATAGAGAGACATCACAAATTCAGATCATGTCTCTCAGTGATAGTAGATATGAATTAGCAGCCATATCTGCCAAAATAAATCTGGCATTCTCACAGAGTCATAATTTTAAAAAAATAATAATAAAAATAGTAATAAATAAAAAGGAGAGTACAGAGAAGGAGAGGGCAGACAAACACTGCTTTTTTTCTTCCACTAGTGTGACATAGTTTAGAGAGATCAGGCTGCATTAGTGCTGCTAAACATGATATAAGCATGACAATGATAAGAAAAAACTGGAGGCAGGGTTGAGGGAGAGGCTTCCCTGGTAGCTGCAGTTCTGACCCCAATCCTATAAGCTGCTGCAGGCAAGCAGGTGCATGAGGCCTCATTTTGAAATCAGTGAGTTCAAGCCAAGCACAGAAGTCTGTCTAGCTGAAGCATCAGCTGGCAACTTCCACTTACCTCCTTCTGCCAGTCTTTCAGATGCAGATAACACTTTCTTGATAAGGCATGAGTGTTGATATAATGAAAATAAATGTGATAGAGTATTTATTCTTTAACTCTGGTGGTTGTGGAATGAAGCTGGTCAGTTTAAAAAGACCAAAATTAATTTTCAGAAGGACCTAAATAAAATCAGTTGTTCTTAATGCAAACCTGGCACTAGCTCGTCACGTTGTCCTGAGCTCCTGGAAACGGAGATGCTGAGATTCTGCAGCAGGGGGGATTCTTCCATAACATACACTCCTGTGTTTCAGACCATAGATTTCAGGACATAAACACTACTATACCAAACTGAACAAAACAGGCCTATAAAATACCAAATGTGACTGAAACAATATTGGGCTTGGCATTAATTTTTTTGTATTTCCTTCCCTTCTGTGAAGGTAATGGTGCATACTCAAGGCCAAGCTCCTGCTGCCTATATTCAAAGAGGGGAATGGAGAAACTCTTAATGTGATAGTCTGCCTGTCCTGGTTGGATTTCCAAAGAGGAAAAAGAGCAAAACTACCTAATCATTGCTAGTGCTGGTCCAGATGGACTGCTCTGCAATGATAAAGACAAGGTAGAATGTTGTGCCACCATTTTTGTGACTATCAGGGGCACAGTCAAGAGGATGGGGCCAGACTCTCCTCAGAGGAGCACAGCAACGGGATAAGAGGTGCAGGGCACAAACAGAAACACCGGAAGTTCTATCTGAATATGAGGAAAGACTTATTTACTTTGAGAGTGACAGAGCACTGGAACAGGATGTCCAGAGAGGCTGTGGAGTCTCCTCTGGAGATATTCAAAACCCAGCTTGATGTGATCCTGTGCAACCTGCTTTAGCAGGGAAGTTGGGCTACATGATGTCCAGAGGTCCTATCAACACAGGCCATCCTGTGATTTTGTGAATTTAGCCCAAAATAAAGTCAGGAGCTCTCAACTGTAAATCTCAGTCAGCATAACAAGAGGTAGGTGCTGCCCCAACTGTGCTCTGGATATAGTGCCACCACTACTAGAGCAATTTGAATTTTAAGGTATATTCTTGTAGTTGGTTTATATTTTTGTTTTCCTTCTGATAAGTCCTACATAGTTATCTTGAGGTACACTCAAAAATCTTTCTCTTCCTTATGTTTATATGAATGGATCCTCTCAGATATTCTTTATCCCCTGCAGCAGTTGTTCTGTGACGGTTCTGAGCATTTGGACTCTTCCTCACAAGCCAGATTTTTGCTCCTAATGCTGTTGGACTGGCCTGTCCCAGCCATCTCTGTGATTTCCCAATTTCCCTTCATGCCAGAAAGGTCAGGTCCCTGCTCCACACATGGACACATCCCCAGCAGCCCACGTTAAAGGCAGGAGTGGCCCGAGGCAGTGCAGGCAGAGGATGCAGGTGCTGGTCACTGCTCAGAGCAGGATGTAGCCTGTCTTCAGCAATCCAACTCTGCACCTCTGCCTGCAAGCAAAATACTTGGATAAAAATGGACAAAGAGGCCTCCTCAAACAAACCCACAGCATTTCTGGGCTCAACCCTGACGCTCAGGGCTCAGTAGGAAATTCAAGGTCATATTCTTGTTCTGTGTAGCTCTGAGAACACGTCTGTTGTTGTTGATTGAAGCTCAGCCTGAGCTGGGAGCTTAGGAGCTTGGCTGTGGCTGTGTCTTCTTGATGAAAATCCTTGGTTCCTTGCTCATTTTAGTGGATGTGCTCACCTACAACTGAAGGACATGATAAAATGGATGTAGTCATAATTGTTTATTTGTTAAAATAAACATGAACAATTATTTGTGAATTTGGGATGCACTCGCTGAATATTTTTGAGATTAAAAACAATAAGGACAACATTTTGTTCGGTTTTTTCCCTAAGCCCTTTGTCTTCTCCCAGGAATAGGAAAAAATTAAAACCTGGAGTAATCTATAGATGATTAGCTCTACGTTTTTTTTTAAAATGAGCTATGCAGTTTCACTAGCTTGTGGAAATACTCATAGAAGTACTTTCTAAACAAATGCACCATTTTTATCATGAAACAATGACAAAATGCTATTAAAATATATGTTGTGTTGCAGAGTATTATTCTGGCCTCTTTACATCACTCTAAAATGGAAGGGGAATTAAAGGCTGAAGTGGGAGATATGTATTCCTACTGCTTTGTAAATGAAAAGACAGATTACATCTGCCTTAGAATTAAGTAGGGACCTGATGTTATAACATAAATGTAGAACAAAATTCATGTTTCTGGAGAAAAATCCTGTGGAATAAACGTGGCACCTTGGCATAGAGCTATTACAAGGCAGTTAATATGGCATAACTTTAGGGACCACCAGGAAATTTGGCCTGCAGCACAGAGGAATTATAATAGCCTCATATAGTAAGCTTTGATGTGAATACTGAAGAGCAATACAAAGATTGAAATGCAAAACTAATAGTTTCATTGGAAATGTTTAACGTGTATTTCACTGCTCATTCAGAAAGAAAATATTTCAGGTAGGAATTTTGAGTTTTTACTAAATTTCCATTTGAGTAGAAACTGGGAAAAAAATCTCTGAATGTAATGCCTAGGCTCTTCTGTGAATCTAGTCCTTCGCTTTTATTACACGTATCTGGAAAAAAAGGTTACAGAACTAATGTTGGTTCCAACAAAAAAATAGCAAATAATTTACCCTGAAACTATAAAATTTTATTATTTACCAAAAACACTGAAAACAATGTTTTGGGCATGTCTTTGGAAAAAAAAAAGCAGACTTTAATTTTTTGGTTCAACAACTAAATCAAATAATCAATTATTTGCACAAACCAACCAATTTGAACATCCCCTTAAATCCTAAAACAGGAGCTTGCTATTGACAAGCAAGGAATTTGGATGAACTCACAGGTGTGTTATTCCCAGGGAATATTGATTTCTGTTATTTAGCTTTTATGTTTGAAAAGATGAAAAATTGTTTCCAGCTTGAAACTAAGTCTGCAGGATCAAGCTTTTATTAAAGTGCAAATTTCATTTAAGTGCAAATTTTTCTTAATCACATATTACCTCATTTTCTGAAATATGTTTTTAGGAGGCAATGTCAAAAGTACAATTAAATGGTGCAGGACTGAGTCCTAATTGATGATGTCAATAATGAAAATGAATTATTTACTGAAAGCTTATTTTTTGCTTCTTTTTTTCCCCCCTTGCTTTTACCTCTCATTATTCGGCTTGGAAACAGAGTGTCCTAAAATTATTTGAGTGTCCTGCTGTCAGTATTCAGACAAGCATTTGTCAGGATGTCTTAATACACACTAATATTTTCAGTAGGCTTTTAATAGAACATCTTTCTCTCCAGTTACTTTTAGTCCTAATCTTTAATGTAGGGCCTTGCATCTCTTTTCATGCTTCTCTTTTTATTAGCTTTCCAAATATATTCAAAAATCCCCTAATTTGTATCCAGCAGTGACTTATGTATTGAAGCATTAAAATATACATTTAAAAACATTGAACCTAATGTTGGAAACAGATAAAATACTTTTAAAGCTCCTAGTTTAAATATATGTGATTTGAAAAATGTGAATTTTTAAAAGCAATATTTTTATAAAAAGGAAGAAACGTTCTTCAGAATTCCAATTTTTTTCCTCTCCTTTTGAGAAGTAAAAGTCCAGAAGGATTGGGAAAAAAAAAAAAAAAAAAGAACAAGAGAGAAAAAAAAAAGTAATGTCCAAAGCTGGGGAGGCAGTGCAGTGAATTTTCCTCAGAATGCTAATTTTTATTTGAGACTTTCAGAATGGAAAGCAAAAAAAATAATCAATCTTCAATTTTTTTGGGAACAACATCTAATATTTAGCACCCACACTGTTCTAAATAAACTTAATGGATGTCATAATCAAAAGAGGAGCGATCTTCATAATGATTCACTAACATGGTAGCTGGGAGCTGTGGCTGGCTCCTTCCTCCTTGGGTTCCTGTCCTCTCCTTGGGTTCATTCTCCCTCCTCGGGTTCCTGTTCTCTCCTTGGGTTCCTGTTCTCTCCCTGGGTTCCTGTTCTCTCCCTGGGTTCCTGTTCTCTCCTTGGGTTCCTGTTCTCTCCTTGGGTTCCTGTTCTCTCCTTGGGTTCCTGTTCTCTCCTTGGGTTCCTGTTCTCTCCTTGGGTTCCTGTTCTCTCCTTGGGTTCCTGTTCTCCCCTTGGGTTCCTGTTCTCTCCCTGGGTTCCTGTTCTCTCCTTGGGTTCATTCTCCCTCCTTGGGTTCCTGTCCTCTCCTTGGGTTCCTGTTCTCTCCTCGGGTTCATTCTCCCTCCTTGGGCTCCTGTTCTCTCCTTGGGTTCCTGTTCTCTCCTTGGGTTCCTGTTCTCTCCTTGGGTTCCTGTTGTCTCCTTGGGTTCCTGTTCTCTCCTCGGATTCCTGTTCTCTCCTTGGGTTCCTGTTCTCTCCTTGGGTTCCTGTTCTCTCCTCAGGTTCCTGTTCTCTCCTCGGATTCCTGTTCTCTCCTCGGGTTCCTGTTCTCTCCTCGGATTCCTGTTCTCTCCTCGGGTTCCTGTTCTCTCCTCGGATTCCTGTTCTCTCCTTGGGTTCCTGTTCTCTCCTTGGGTTCCTGTTCTCTCCTTGGGTTCCTGTTCTCTCCTCGGGTTCCTGTTCTCTCCTTGGGTTCCTGTTCTCTCCTCAGGTTCCTGTTCTCTCCTTGGGTTCCTGCTCTCTCCTTGGGTTCCTGTTCTCTCCTTGGGTTCCTGCTCCCTCCTCGGGTTCCTGTTGTCTCCTCGGGTTCATGCCCTCCTCACGTGGCAAGGGCAATTAGTGAGCTCCTGACAAGTCCTGTCTCTGTCATGGCAGCAGAAGGACAGCCAGCAGTGAGGCTCATGGCTGCAGCAAAGGGGAGAAGCTTTGGAGAGCTGGCTTCTGGCTTGAGTATGAAATGGAAGCTGCTGGCACTGCATGGCAAATATCTGGGTGTTACAGAATGTGAGTATAGGATTGTGTGCGTGGCTGGTATAGAACGTGAGGGTGTAATGGAATGCTGCAGACTCTGTGAGTCTTGTTTGTATGTGTTGACTTTAAAGTTAAACAAGTAATTTGGGCCTGTTGGGAGCATGGCTAAATGGATGACCTTAGATTACCTGTCGTTTTTCTCTTAGCCATGGCTGTTCATAATATTTCTCTCTTTCATTTATTTTTTTATAGAGGCCTGGTATGGGAGGTTTGATCTCTTGCCAGGTAGCCTAGCGGGAATGCTCTGTTCAGTTATGCAAGAAGCATGGATTTGATCCCTATCTCCTGTTACCATGCTCGTAGGAACACACGTGGTAGAAATAAAAGCATTAGCCTGCAGCCACAGTGCTGTGCTGTGCTCCCACAGCTCTCACGTGGGCAGCCAGCTCAGCCCCACTCAGGACTGTCGGGGCTGGGGGTGCTCTGGCAGCCTGGAAAGGAGCCACAGAATAAAAGAACGTGGCTGGAACACTGCCGTCATCTGTGCTCCTCTCCAGGGGCTTCCTACTCTTTGGGGTGTATTTTTTGTTACTATTGTTTCACTGATATACCTTTGTTTCAGAAACATGCTTTTGTTTTTTTTAAAGTCAGCAGAAGTTATTACTGTGAGTGTGCAAACTTGTGTAGATGCCATGTGAAGAATGGCACTTTGGAGGTCACAGCTGAGAGTCTTCCCAGCAACACTTAAGACTGGGAATTTTGCAATCCAGCTTTTCCTTACCAGCCAGTTCAAGATGCATCAGAGACACTGGTTCAGTCACTCATACAAAGAGGTACCGTTTTAACCTGTGCCAGTAATACAAGAGTCATTTAATACTCACACATACACTGAAGAAGTTGCATTTTTGTAGTTTATTGGGGGGTGGGTCCCAACATTGCCTGAGTGCTTCAGCCGGAGCCGTGCGTGAAACACCGTGGCACGCTGTGCCCTGGAGAACTCACAGTCTGATGGCAGTCAGAAGAGCTCTGGCACCCATGAAAAATAAGTAACACAATCCTGGTGAGTGATGTTTAGAGCTGTGACTCCAGGACTGAGCAGTAGGCTTGGATGATAGGGGAGAAAGTGTAGAAGCAGAAGGGATTGAGGAGGAGGAGAAGCAAGAGCAGCAGTACAGATATGGTACTTCTATCAACTTCAGGTTCTAGTTTGTTCCACTCCATTTTACCCCAAAGCCTCACTTCTAGGGGAAGAGGAAAGCCATGTGTTTGTGAGAAGGTGTGTGAGAAAAGTGTCTCCAGATACCTGAGTCAGAAGAAAGCTTGTGCAAAAGGAAAGGGGGCTGCACTTGGCCCTTATTTGATCCACCTGCAGTAAGAATACCTCAGAGGTAATACAGGCATTCATGTTAGAGCATCTATATGCCATGGGGAAATAAAGGTACTTCACATTTTACTTTTTCCTCACAAATGACTAAACAAAGCTGTTTGGCTTTGTTTTGTTTCAACATCTTGTGAGCATGTACTGATGGCTAGTGTGCACTCAGACGAAGAGCTAATTGTCACCAGACACAGAACAAGGGACAGAGTTCCTGCCTGTTCTTCTAAGGCAACGCTACAAGTAAAGCATTAGAGTCAGACCTGGAACAAAATCTGAGCTCCAAACAATTCTAAAGGTTAGGTGAGCTCTACCCTACATCCAACTGCAACAGCAAAACATCCCTCAGATCTGAAAACCCCCAAAGCAAGAGGGATGTCTGGAGTAAGAGCTGATCTGTGTTCTGACCTTGTGCAAAAGCAACTCAGACAGTTCTGCCTGAATGTTTGACAAACGCTGTTCAACAGACTACAGGAATTTCCAGCACCTTCAAAACACAAACACAGCAGCACTCTGTATTCTCCTCACCTTTTCTTTTCACGTTTTTCCTTCAGGTTCTGAGTTTTGTTATTAAATTTTGGTATAAAACATTAAAATAAATACTAAGCAGCAACATTTTCTAAAAATATCAAAGATGAAAAAATATTATTGTTTCCCTTTTTCTAGCAAGAAAAGTGAGGCACTAATTACCAGCCCAAGGTGACTTTGCTCAGTACAAGATAACAAAAGAAAGAGCAAGTTAATTTAATGTTTTGAAGGTTGAGTGTTTTGGTTTGACTTTTTTTTTTTTTTTTTTTTTACTTTTGAAAAAGCACTCTGGTGGAAAAATGCAGCTTCAGAAATGTGAAAATGAGTTCAAATACAATGTGAATCTAAAAGGGTTGGCTGCTACACACGAATTTGTGGCTGTGACACAACAATAGATGAGTGATCGGTTTGTGTGTAGATAATTGCAGTGGGTCTAGCCTACAGGAAAAAAATGCTTTTATACAAGAGTTCTGGACAGGGTGGAAGCACTTGAATATTGTAATGATGGAAAAGCTAACAGACAAAAGAAGACTCTAGACAGTAGTGCTCCTTTTGTTGGAGGAGAAAAATACTGTGTGCGACTCTTTGTTGGCTGAAACTTGCCAGTGCAAGGCAATGCAGGGTGAGCTTGGCAGTCACAGGTGCCAGTCGGCTCCCTGAGATTCCACTTGCTGAACTAAAAGGGTTCTGTCCTCAGAACCACCAAAAACAGCCAGTGAAAGGTTATGAAATGTATCCAGTAAATATTTTTCTGGAGAGAGAAAAAAGTGTGTCCAGTTTTCCACTGGCTGGGAGTGGTGTTGCTCCATCTCTGTTAGCCAGTTCCATGAGCCAAGCCATGCAGCTGGGTGGAGACTGCTGCCTTTGCAGTTGAATTAAACACTGTCAGGCAGCTGCTCTCCTGATTCGCCTCCAGACTCTTTCTGTGCTGTTGTCCACACCTGCCTGTGCCCGGTTAGACACATCTTGCCAGCACAGGAAAGAGGTTGGATATATGACAATATTACCCAGAGGTTCACAAGCATTTACAGCCTCTCACCCACTACCAGGATCTTCCTAGTGCTTTGTCCAGTCCAGTGCTACCCTGCTATTGCTTCTCACCCAGGCCTTGCTGTATCCCTGCTGCTCTGCCCACCCAGCCTAAGATCCAGTCTTTCTTTTCTCTCTCTCTGTTAGCTCTCTTTTTGTCCTTTAACCATGGATTTTGTCAGCCTGCCAGATCCTCTTCCTCAGGTTGGGAGGGGGACACGGGAAGGGACTGTGTCAGCCTGCCATCACTTCTTGCTTTCTCTTGAGTGTTTAAATGGTTTGAACTGGATTTCACCAAGCAGCAAAAAGAGTTTGGAGGGCTTTCCGTCAGCAGTATATAAATAAAAATGGATAAGAATAGATTGGATTGTTGCTTCTTACATCCACTTCCCCATTTTATTTTTGACAGGTCCCAACACCCACACACACACACTCCTTGCTCAGACTCAGATAGATCTGATTTTTTATCTGCTTTGAGTTTTTGGCAGGATTTTCCATTCCTCATAGAGAGTTTCAATAGTTCCCACCTTGGTCCTTAGTGCTCAGAACTTGTGCTCTTATGCTTTCTGTACTTACAGGTCCTACCAGGCCCATCATTAAAACATCACAAGGGCAAGAACTGCACCTCCTGCAGGCTCTGAAGCTGCTGCTGGCTACTGCTCTCCTTTGCAATTCCACTGGGTCCAACATCACTCCCCTACTTCAGTCTGCGCTTCTACTGCACAGGAGTGGAACCGAGCAAACAATCTGCAACAGGTAATTTATGTCATGAATTTACCCTTTTCCCCTGAGCAGGATATGCATGAGTGGGTGCTGATGTCTTCAAGTGCATTCCCTGTTTGAAGAGGCTTGCCTTGTTTTTTTCCCCTGTTAAAGCACCGCTTTTAATGCTACGTATCAATCATGAGTGTTCCCTGGTGCATCCAAAAGCTGCTATTTGCTATTCAAATGGTGTGAAGTTGGAACTGTTTACATAAGTTTTGAGAAATTGTTTCTGATCCTGAAGTGGAAAGCATTAAAATACCTCTGTCATGTGCAGCCCTTCAAAGTGTGGATTTAATGTTTACAGATGTGCTCTCGCAATTCATTTTTCATGAGCGTTTGTGGCGGGAGACCTTGGTTGCTGGAATGTGGGCACAAAGGGAAGCGTGAAAGCAACACAATAACAAACTAGTGCAACATTCTTAAAAATTCTGTATTTGTTAAATCAGCTTTTAGAAGGTTCTGGATTGGAAGTCTGTGAGGAGCAGCCGAGGGCACTTGGTCTGTTCAGCCTGGAGGAGACTGAGGGGAGACTTTATGGTGGTGGTCAACTTCTCTGAGAGGAACAGGGGCAGGCACTGATCTCCTCTCTGTGCTGACACTGACAGGAGCCGAGGGATGGCCCGGAGCTGGGCCAGGGCAGGTTTGGGGTATCAGGAAAAGGTTTTTCCCCCAGAGGGTGTTTTGGGAACAGCTCCCCAGGGCAGCGGGCACAGCCCCAGCCTGCCAGCGCTCCCGGGCACAGCGTGGGACTCTGGGGATGGTGCTGTGCAGGGCCGGGCGCTGGGATCGGTGCTCCTGAGGGTCCGTCCCCGGCACCATCGCCGCCATTCCACCGCTTCCCCCGGAACCGCGGCCCGCGGGGGCGCCCTGCTCGGCCGGAAGTGACGCGCCGAGAGGGCGGAAGCGGCGCGAGCGGGGGCGTGGCCGCGGGCGGCTGGTGAGGGGAGCGCGCGGGGGGGCGGGGCCGGGGCCGGGCCCCTCAGAGCCCGGGCGGGAGCGGAGCGGAGCGGGGCCCCCCCCTCAGAGCCCCGGCGGGAGCGGCCGGCGGTGCAGGGGAACGGCTCCAGGAGCAGTTCCGGGACCTGTTCCGGGAGCAGCCCGGCTCCGGTGGGTGCCCTCCCGCCGGGCCCGAGCGGGGCCTCTGCGGGGGCTGTGCTGGGACTGCGGCCTGTCTCGCCTGGGGGCTACAGGCGCTGTGCGTCGGGAACCCGGCAGCTGCTGGGTAGGAGAGCTTAGCAGCGCCTGTTAGGGAGGGGCAGCAGAGCTGGGAAATGGTTTGTTGCATTTCTGATCCTGGGTGCGTTAGGAAGAGCATTGCCTGTAGGTCGAGGGAGGTGATCCTGCCCCTCTGCCCAGGGCTGGTGAGGCCACACCTGAGTTCTGCGTCCAGTTCTGGATTCCTCAGGGCATGTGACACATGGAGCTCCAGCAGAGAGCGACAAAGTCGATTAACGGACTGGAGCATCTCTCTTGTGAGGGCAGGCTGAGGGAGTTGGGTTTGTTCAGCCTCGAGAAAAATATTTTCCAGGCAGGTGGTGGAGTCTCCCTTACTGGATATTCAAGGACCATTTGGGTGCCATCCTGGGCCGGGTGCTCTGGGATGAGTCTGCTTGAGCAGGGGCTTGGGCCAGGTGACCCACCGAGGTCCCGTCCAACCTGCGCTGCTCTGTGATTGTTATGTGGTGCTTTGGTGCTGGGCCGTGACATAGACTGGGAGATCTGCCAGGCGGGCATGGAGCATGGAATCCTCAAGTTGGCAGTGACATACAGGACTCCTGAGCTCCACACGGTGTTTCAGGGAGTGGCAAAGGCAGTGCTTCATTTCAGTGTGGATCAGGTACCTTGTAGGGACAGACAGGAGATGCTGCAGCCTGAAGGGAGAAAAAGAGACGGAGGTGTCAGAGAGACATGGGACTCCGTGTTGTGCATTTTATGATTTTTCCTCAGAAAGTCAGCTAATGGCTTGTAATGGGGTTTGGGTGTTTTGTGCTATTCCAAGTACACTCCCAAGCCAGTAGTTGTGCTGGTTGTAATGATTTGTCAAATAAAACCATACTGTCGGTGTTTGCCAGTGAACTCAAATGCTGATGTGGTAATTGCAATTATTGGAATAATCTTCTTCTATGTTCAAAATAAAGGAGTTGGCCAGCAGTAAGAAGACCAGAAGACTATTAGACCTAGCTGTGCACATGAAGAAAGGATGCTGATGGATGCAGGGAACAAAATTATTTTGTATGCAGCAGTGATGACCATTGATAGTATTTATTTTAGTAATCAACAGGAAGTCCCGTGATAAGGTTTCTCCCTTCCTTTTGTTTTGTTTTGTTGGGTTTTTTTGTTTGCTTGTGGGGGTTTTGTGTTTGGGTTTTTTTTATCTTTTTTGGTTATTAGCTGTGGTTCAGGTATTGGATGCTTGAATAGCACCTGAATTTTCCCAAAGACCTCTTTCCAAAGAGGAGGCTCTTTATTCCTGTGCAGAGGAGGCTAATTCTTGACTGTGCAGGTTCCAGCAGGGAGTGTGGGATAGTGCTGACTGTGGTTGTGCCATATCACGTGATTGAGGCAAATGTCAGCAGGGAGTTTGCCCAGAATGACCTCTTTATTTCATGGAGGTTGGGTGGCAGGTGTTGCTGGCTCTGGTTTTCAGACTGGGCTAACCTGTCCTGGAGTAGATGAGGTAGAAGCTAGAACTGCCCCAATTCCTTGGCAGTTCCCTGAAATATGGAGTCTTCCAGGAGCAGTGAAAGGAAGCGGAGCAGAGAATGCTGCTCTTGCCAGAGGCAACGCCTGGAAGCAAAGTGGCTTTGGCATGTCCTCGTAGTGGCTTTTCTGCATGACAGTTTTCTGGGAATCTGAGGTGCTCCAGTCAACTGTCCCTTGCTTAGGCTTCATTTTAGGAAGGTTGGCTGATAAGTTCTCCTGATACTTCATTATGTTTGTCTTGTCTGAGAAGTAAAGCTGGGATGTAGAGGCTGCCTGATATATCCCTGTATTCCTCGGATGCTTTGAATGGGGAGGGGGAAACAGCCACACCTCCAGAGCCCTGAGGCAGAAGAGTGCCTGTGGCACTCCCAGAGCAGCACAGGCTGCTATTCTTAGCGTCTGTCCTTCTTCTATCACTCCAGATATTTAAACTGAGTTTTAAATCTTCATTCCTTCAGGTACAAAGTGCTGTTCTCTCAGCTCAGGAGTTCATGGGCCAGAAAACTGAAAGCAGATAATTCCTGGGAAGTACTCTACAATCTGGCTTCTGGGTAATACCAGGTGACTGTGGTCACGTCAAGCTCAGCTTGGTGAGTGAAAGGGAAGGGTAGAAATTGGGGGCTGGGGAAGAATAATATTGAGGTAATCCTGAAAGCAAGGCAGACTTTTTTTATAACATTTTTTTAGATTCAAGGTAATGTGCAGAGGAAGAAGAGGATTATGTCTGAAATTGTTGTGTTTCCCATGGCTGTGGTGTAAGAGATTGAAGGGGATCATTTTTATCACTCAGAAAAGCAATTTCTGTAGCTAATCAGCTCTGCTTAGACCCCTTCACAAGATAACCTTTCCCAGAAAATAGTCCATCCATCCAGGTGTCATTTTTTTGGCTCAGCTTTTCATCAGCTCCTGTCAATCAGGCCACTCTGTAGGGATATTCCTTCTAGCAAATGTGAACAGACTTGAAGACATTCCTTATTTAGTGAGTTCCCCTCTTGTCATCTTCTAGAAGTGCCATTGTCTTTGCTTTTGAATGTATAAAACAGGCAGGAACTGGTCTGGTTGCTGGTTTGATTTGGTTGTTTCCTTAACAGAATGTCTGAGGCTTTGTTTTAATACTGCATCTGGAGCCTGGAGGCTGTAAAACTTCAGAACTTTGGAGCAGAGGGTACCGAATGTGGAGGTGAAAACCAGGACATTGCAAGTTATGGTTTGTGGCAGTGGTTAGATCTGCAGATCTCCCTCTGCAGGAGGGTGGAGCTGAATTTGCATCAGAGAATGAGAGGGAAAAACTAGCTGGATTTTTTTTTTCTTTTTTTTTTTGACACAGTGTTTGTGGATGTAAGTATTGCTGTGGTCTGATAGTGAGAATGAGAAGCTCCAGAAATTCTGCCAGAAGCTCTACAGCAGCATTCTGGTTAGCCAGGTTTTGGAATTCCATTGTTTAAGAGAACTTCTTGCAGAGAAATGGCTCTCTAGAGGACTTTGCATACCCAGTGGCTTCTGTGTACTTCAGGCATACAAAACCCAAGTGCCCCCACTTAGGAAATTGCAGCAAGAGCTGTGTCTGGATGTTTGGGACGAGATTCTCCACTTCAGTTATGATGTCTATATAGTAGGTATAGCTAAGCTATTTGTTTAGGCTTCCTTTGTAATAAGTATAAGTGATAGGAAGGGAGGGCAGGCAGTTTGCAGAGTGTTTATGGTCAGTTGTATGTGCTGCCCTGGAATCAGATCAATTGTTTGTTACAGCATCTGATTGTCTCCATTACTGACGAGAGTCAAAGGTGGCAGTTGCAGAGGGGATTATCTCATTAATTTTAGTTATCAACATCTATCTGTCAAAATGAGCTTTATGTATCCAGCTGAAGGAAATAAATTTCAGCCTGTGCTTAGAGGACAGGGCTTTTTCAGCAAGGTGATGCAGTGAGGGAGGCTGCCTGTGCTTCACAAAACAGAGCTCTGTGTTGAGGGGGAAGATTGTCCTGAAGACAGCAGTGGCTTAGAGGGGTTCTTAGCTTATGGAGCTATCAGGATTGAAGTGCACCTCTAAATTCTTCTCAGTCTCTATTTTTCAGATTCTCTTTGAAAAAAAAAAAAAATAATAACATTCTCTCTTCTGGCGAGTCAATATAATTTGTTGTATCTAATCCATTTTTAAATGTCAGGTATTTTGCCAAGGAGTTGCCACATGCTGTTGTAAAGCTGGGCTTTGAGATCTCAAATTTTGTTCCCTTTTCTTAAGCCTAAGTGGAATATGTCAGTATGTGACAAACCAAGAAATCTAAGTGGCTTTGAGTACTTGATGGGGTAAGGGGGAGTCTCCATATTTCACCTTTAGTAGCTGCCACAGCTACTGTTTCTTTTGAAACAAAGTGTCTGAGCCAAAGGTGTTTTTAACAGGCTCTAGCTCCTTCAGAAGGAGGTGCCTTAACGCTTTCAGAAGCAGATTTTTGACAGGCCAGTGCTTTTCTTTAGGTAGTCCTGCCAACTGTCAGGCTCCTCAGTGCTCTACTGCTTCTGCAGGGCCATAGTGTGATATGAGGCTGACTCCTTTTGAAAAGGTTTTGGCTGTTCTGGTAGTCCCATATCCATAAGCAGTTGTGGGAGCAGGAGATGCCCTGTAGGATTCATTTTCTACATGGACTTTTTGTTGTTGGTGTTCTTCTGAGGTAATGCTATTCTGTTAGGATAGCCTGAAAGGTTAAGTAAGTATCCTCTAAAGCTGGAGGAGAAGAGCAGAAATGGCTTTTACAGATGTGGCTAAAGTGATGTCTGTTACATCTGGTGATGTAAGCTGGGCCTTGGTGTGCTCCGGCTGCTGAGAGGGAAGGAGAATGATGGCTTCTCAAGCTTTTCACTTTCCTGCACTTGCTGCCAGTTTCTGTGTCTGGGGGAACTCCAGCTTCTCAGTTTAATTCAGTCCTTGATAGTGGGCATGGTGGGACAGCTGGAATGGAAAGTTGTTTTGTTCTGGAAATAGCACTGGGACGCCAAATCCCAGCTGATGCCAAACACTCCAAAGATGGAGAAACCCCGCTCTTGTCTAAAACAGCTGCTAGAGGTCTTGAGACCAAAGCAGTAACATCTACAATGGAGTTTGAGGGTGCTACTATAAGAGACATCTAGTAACATGAGCACCCTGGTGGAGTACAGCCTGCTACGGGGCCTAATTAGGGTTTTATTAATGCTTTCTTTCATCACTAGCTTCCAGACTTCAGATAGTGATTAGACCTATTTATAGGGGCAGAGTTCCTTAATATTCAGCTCCGTGTACTTCTTGCCAATCAAATCGGTAGCACCTGCATCTTTGATTGCTGCTTAATAACACTGTAGAAGATGGTTTATTAAAAAATATAAATAGACTTTTCATCCTCTTAACTTACCAAAGTGCTTTTCTCCCACCCCCACCTTGCTTCCCAAAAAAAAGGGTAAAGTTGGATTAGCGCGGGGACTGTGGTAAAGCTCTCATCTCACTGCTGGAAATGCATCCTGCTCTCCTATCCAGGATAATTACCTCTTGTGTGCTCTGCTGGAGGACTATATTTCATTCCCTCCTGTGAATGTCAACACAGGGCAGAATGATTGTATGCTGCATAATAATAGGACTTGTATGTAGGCTCTATGCTGCCTTTGAGCGATTTCTAGCTTTTGTTTCAGTGTCCACATCTATGTGAGTGTGTGTACACACACTGCCTTATCCTGCCTCTGAGCAGGAAGAGTATATGCAATGACATGTTTTGCTTTTCTGGTTTTTCAAGTCTCTTTTTTAAATGCAGTTCTCTATTTTTGCAGCTGGTAAACTCATAGGTGTGTGCTTTATCTGTGGAGGGCAAGGTGTTACAATTAACGTTTTGTATGGTTCTTATTTTTTCCTTGGAGGATTTAATTCTGTTGGGATAGCCTCTAGGCAAGCCTCCAGAACAATCAAGGTATGGCTTGAATATGCTAGCAGATTTGACCATGGGAAAATGTTTGTCCAGGTAAACATGGTAGAAAGTATTCCATGTAAGAAATTACTCTCAGGGAGCAATTTGGGATGACTTCTCATGGTTAACTAAGTTACGGATGTGACTTTCCTCTGTTAGAGGAGACAGCACGTTCTGATAAGCTATGCCCAGAGCCTGTCTACTCCATTTTTTGAGTGTTCATTTGTGGCTTGGTCTGTTCCCACTTTGGAACCATACTGGTGGTAGTGGGGTAGTGGTGTGTGGTGAGGGATATACAGACGTGTTTTGTTGCATATTGCTGATCCCTAGGTCCTTTCAGGTGGCTACAAGACATTGACCTTTTATTAGGATCCTACAAAAGAGAGACATAGGGTTAGAGATAGCCTGTCACTTCTTTTTGGAGATGTTACTGCCTGTGGGAATTAAAGGCCTCGAGTTCTTGCTGCCTTTCCAGTGCAGTGACGGAAGCTGCAGCACAGTAATTGCTAAAGCAGTCATTGTAGCTTTGAAGTATACACACTCATTTTTATCAAAGTATTAAATCCTCCTTCTCCCCTGAGCCTGCTCTTTTTAGTTTCTTGAAACACGTTAAGGAAGCAGATATTGGTGGCTTGCCTTATTCTCCCTTTATTTTCACATCAAAGTACACATCTGGTAAGTGCTTGTATATAGCTTTACATTCTGCCTGTGTTAAGGGCAGCCAAGCTATTTTTTTAATATTGTTTTTGTTTATGTTACTTTGAAAAACTGAGATATTTTAAGGTTGTGGGGTTGTTTTATTCTTAGATAATCATCCTAGTGGTCAATTCCCCATAGAGCAGTATTTTCTAAAGAACTGAGGGAAGCGTTGCTTCTTTTACAAACTCTGTTTGCTCTGTAACAAGTTCTTTTGGGGTTGCCTTAACATAAGAAATTTTATTCATATGGAGAGAGGTGAGCAAAGCAGGTGGAGTGTTCTCTACCTATCCAAAGCAGTGAATTGTGTACTTCCTTTTCCAGGGGCAGATCTCCACATGTCCCTCACTTGGCTGTGGTGTGTGAACAGTAAGCCCAGTTGTTGGTTCCAAATGCCTGAAAACCCTGGAGTACTCACCCTGTATCTGTCCTGGTTTACGTCTTTCGGAAAGGTGGTACAGTCTGGTAGAGACTGACTGCTTTCCACTCCTGCTGTTTCCCTCAGCTTTTGCCAGTGTGTGTTGGAACTGAGAGCAAGAGAGCAGCTTTGAGTGTGGGTGAATAGCCACCAGCCCTGAGGAGCTTTGGGCCAGCTTGCCTGAGGTGAAAGGCACAGATAGCTAAAGGCAGAGTGCAAATCTGAGCAGTTAGTAGCTCTAGTCAGAACTTCCAAATCAGGGCATAGCATTTTGAAGTAGGTGGTGCAGTGAGAAAACAACCTTTTTCTCTTTGTTTTCACTTTAATAAGGTAAATGAGTTTATTATACAACACCAGAGCATATTTATCTTGATCATGAAAGCTGACATAGAAAAAATTGAATAAAAGATGGCTGGAGTCCCGAGATGCTGCAGCTCATTTCCAGAGCCTCTTTGATCACAAAAAAAATGCTCTGTGTTGCTATTTCTTCTGCTTTGTGCACCCCGCTGGTGGTCACACCACTAATGATTAAATCTCTTGGGTGATCTGACATCTGTTTTTGAGATTCATATGTTCTTTGGACACATTCATGTGTCCATTTCTCACTATTGCATCAGAGTATTTCATGTCAGCTGTCATAATTCCAGCATGCTGTACTTCCTGCAGAAACACACCAGCTCCCTCTGTAAGGTTCCAGAGCGATACTGGAACCAGTTTGTTGCTTTGCTGGAAGTCCCTTCTATATGTAAGATATAAGCAGTTTATTTGCACCTTTGCTGTTCATGTTACGTGAATGCTTGGCATCCATTGGATAGGGTAGAAGAGTTGATGTATTTTAACATACAGAACTCACTATTTTATTTTTTTATGTACTAATTCTGATAGTGGAGCATGGCAAGAAAATGTGCTGCTTCCTTCTCAGTATGCTGGAGTTTGAGATAATTGAAGAGTCAGTCTTACTGAGTGATGTTCAGACTTTGCTTTCCTTCCTGGCTTCTACTGGGAGTATTTTGAATTTTCCCTTTTAAAATATTCCTTATTCCTGAAGTCTCTCTCTGTTATATAAAGCAATTCGCCTTTTATTCTAACCATGTGGTGAGGCACTTACTCAAATTGTTTGTAAAACTGGCTTATTTCTCCAGTTAGTTTAGTTGTTACCTAAGAGGTAACAAATAGCTGTAACATGGAATTTTGCCCACGTCTGGTCCTTTAGTTGTTGCTGTTTTCCCTCCTCCTTCCTATAGATCTCCAACTTGTGCTCTTGCACAGAAAGAATTATCTCTTGTATCTGTCTCTGGTGATAGTTTCCAGAGTCTGCCATAATTCTTCACTGTGTTTTTTTATAGAAAAGATGAGAATCTGAAGCTTATTTGAGAGTCTTCATTGAGAACCTGTGAAGGTGATGTTTACCCACAAACTGTGACAGTGTGAGCAGGAGCACCCAGGGATTTTCCTGCTTTGGCCAGTACTGGGTGCCCCTCTCTTTGCAAGGGAGCAGTGGGACCTGAAGGAGAGTCTGTAGCTTCTGACTGCAGGGAAAGAAATGGTTTGGGAGTAGCTAGAGGAGTGCTGCTCCTGAGTGAGAGCATCTGTCAGTCAGCAACTGAACTGAGCTTGGTTTTAGAAGGGACACTAGGAGAATTAGGATTGCTGAGAGTCTGAGAGATCATATTGGGGCTGTATAATCTCATCTGGCCTCAAGAGGTGAAAATCTTTGCTTTCTCAGGATTACCTTTACACAGGAATGGTTTTGATAATGAAACAAATTTCAGAAGTTTCCTTCTTGCCCCTGCTCCCCACTGTGTTTCATGATTGGACAATTACAGCTGTTTATCTGGCTGCGGTAAATTGGGTCATTGAACTGATTTGAGTTAAAAATAGGCATCCCAAACATCAGCAGCACTGATTTGACCAGTGGCAGGGAGGATTATAAACTTCTTTTGCTGCTGGGGCCAGAGTAACTCATAACCGTGTCCTTGCTGTGTTATCTGGTCACTTTATTCCATGGTGACAGTGAAATAGTAGATTTTAAAGGAAAAGTATTGAAGCTTGATTGTGGTCAGCAGATCAAAAACTGCTGTCTCAAAATTAGCTGTACTCCTCTCAGATTAGCTTGCATGCTTTACAGCTCTAAATAATAATTTCCTGTCTGCAGAGTAGGCCCAGTCAAGAAGACTAATCAGTGTGCAAACATTGCCACTAAAGAGTGCAGATACAGAGTCTGGCTGCCAGTGATGCATGAAATGAAACAGAATAGGTCTAGGCTTCCTAGACTGGCAGGAGAGCCAGCTTTCTAATGGCTGGGCTTGATCTTGCAAATGTGTTAACTGTGGAAAAGCTTCTATTATGTGCCCTTATATCTTACATGATTCACTACTAAACATCCCCACCAAAAAAAAAACCAAACCCAAAACAACTCAGCACACTCCACATCCCAAAAGAATACCCTGAAATAAAAGCCACATCATATTTACAGAAAGCTTTTCCTACCCTACTGTGGTATCATCTTAAAGGAAAAATTTGGAGAGGGTAGATGGTGTTTTTTAAATATACAGAAATGGCTGGAGGCAAGTCCAATCTGTTATCTCTTTGTTTTGTGAAGCAAGATAGGGAATTGAAAGAATGTGTGATGACCCCTCTAAGTTTCACATAATCAGCTGGTTTTTTGTTGTGACTATCTCTCTTCAGGCTCCTGATCTGTGAATTTTTCCAGTATGGACTGTGTTTCTGTGTTATTCTCAGCCTGCACTGGTTGCACACAGCACTGCTCTCTGAACTAGCTCCTGCAGACTTCCAAGTACCAGAGAGGGAATGTGGTGCATCCTGAGATATCCCTGTCTGATACCTTGGCTTTTCATCCTCCTTTGTTTTGCTTCTCCTCGGCTTAATGAATATTTTCTTATAGATGTGTGGAGCTCTGTGTGATGAAACCCTGTGATGAGCACCTGTAAACTGTGTGGTTTTTACAGCCTGAATGAGAAGAGACACGGACAAAACACTTTTGAAGGAAGTTGTGTAGACCTAGCAGTAGAGTTTGGATTAGAAAACTGTATAGGTAGTCTAATCTGCTCATTCTTCACAATGTCCTAACAGTAATGTATTTGTGAGTTTGCAATTTCTAGTGTGCTCAGAGAAATGGACTTTTTTTTCTCTTTGTTCTTCCAAGTCCCAGGAAGTCTTTTGTTATTTTTGTCAGTAAAGACATGGGAGGCAAACTTTTTGGGAATTGCTGAGGACTGAGCAGGGCTCAGGATGGAAACATGTGTGATGGGTGACCTTCTCCTGGCTGAGCTATGGAGCAGTGGTACTGGCCCAGCTGCTTCCAAAAGTGTGCATGCAGCTCTTGTGTGTGGCACACAGCTGTGTGGCACATAACCAAAACATTCTGGTGACTGGTTAGGTTTGAGATGTGAAAGGATTCTAAAATAAGGAGGCTTCTTTCAAGATAGTTACTGAGGAAAAAATCCAGTCACCAGAAGCAACAAGCAGCTCCTGGGAGTCTCAGAATGGAAGAACTCTCATTAACCTACTTGGAGCAAGGGGGTGTGTGCCCATACATGCCTTGTAATTTCATGGCTTCTGTTCTTGGAAGGGCCTGATGATGTGTTTCTGGGAGCAGAAGCATAAGATGAAATAGTGCCTTTTGCTAATAGGGTTGGTTGACCTGAAATACATCCACATGGAATGTGAAGAAAGGGAGGATGGGACAGAGTGATTTCTGACAAGTCTTGTTGCCGCTCTTAACTGACTTTGCTTCTAAGTCTGTTTTTTGTTTTCAGCACAATACTGAGCAGAGATTTGTTAAGTAGCATACTAAAATAATATTATGGTTTCCAAGAGCGTTGAGATAAGCAAGAGATTCCCACCTCACTGTAGCTGCCTCGAATGTATCAAAAATCCAGTATGTCAGACTTACTGCTTGTGCCTTTCTCCTCAGCTGACCAATTCTGTTGCAAATGCTTTCCTAAAATAATTAGTGGAGCAGAAAGGAGAAGGCTCTGAATAACTGCTGTGATAAAATGGCAGTGTGTTTACTGTAATGACCTCTTTGTTCTCTCCCTTAGGTACAATGGCCACAGTAGCCCAGAAGCACTTTTTGGAAGGGCAGACGTACTCAGTGCCCCTGATCCAGCCGGACCTACGAAGAGAGGAGGCTGTGCAGCAGGTGGCAGATGCACTTCAGTATCTGCAAAAGGTGTCAGGCGATATCTTCACCAGGTAAAGTGCTCTCCTGAGGGGTTGGGTGCTTAGCATTCAGCATTACAAGACAGAGTGCTGCGATTACATTGAAGCAGTGAAAGGACATTGTGTTGGTAAGCAATGGGAGTTCAGAAAAGGGATGAAAAAGGACCAGACACATTTCAGTACGAGTTTATTTGATTCAAGTCTGTCAAAGTTAAGCATAATGAAATGGCTGCAGTTAGCCAGAGATTGTCGGTTATTAATTTTTCATTCAGTGGTAGACTTCCACAAATTGCATTACTGCTTCCGCTGCACTTATTCTTTATTCCTTCTTGCTTGTGTATTAAAGGGGAGGCTTTGTTTTTTAGAGTGTCTTGAAGATGCATCTTTTTGAGTCATTGTACTTGAAGCAGTGAAGTA
Source organism: Poecile atricapillus (assembly GCF_030490865.1). Lineage (NCBI taxonomy): Eukaryota > Metazoa > Chordata > Aves > Passeriformes > Paridae > Poecile > Poecile atricapillus. The sequence continues at coordinate 7,109,917 of NC_081266.1, forward strand.
GAAAATGTCTCTTCATTCTGATCTCTGCAATGTACAAACTGTTCTCTTTGGGCTTCTGGTGTTCCACACTTCCCTTTTTGTATGTTGGAAGGGCTGAGTGCCCTGAATGAGACTGAGTTTCTTGCCACAGTATCACGATCTGTCAAAGTCCATCTCTTCAAGGATTTGGTCCAGACTTGGCACCTCTTGCCTATGGTCATCTTTAGGATTGGATCTATAAGACTGTCTGTATAGCAGATCAGAGAGATTCTTGTGTTTGCATGCAAATGATGGTGGATAACGTGGTGCCTTTCTCCATCCCATGCCATCTTTGACGTCTTGGTGCTCTGAGACGCTGTGTAGTATCACTGGGAGGGAAACAGATCAGCATCTATCTTCTCATAGTCTAATTAGTAAAAGGACATGCTTTGGTTTCAGCAGGTCCCATGACTGTCTAGTTTAATTTATTATGGTGTGAGCAGGGTCATGACTTTGTCTTTCTCTGAGTTTTGGAAGTTTTTTTAAGTGTAGATTGAAGTTCTGTGGTTTTTGACAATGATACTTTGAAGGGTAGCCTCTGGAGAAAGAGCAGTCTTTAAGGCTGAGGTCAGTTTATTGAGGGAAATAAAGGTTTCCCACTGGAATAGTCTTTGTTTGGGCAAGGGCTCTGTGTGGGCTGGTTTAGGTTGAACACAAGGTCTACTTCATTTGTTCCCTTCAAAGTAGGGGAACACTTTGTGATCTAAGGCTTGGAGAAGGCTTTCCAGAGCTTGGAAAAGCACTTTTCAAACTTAAGCCAGGTTGGCAGTTGTGTCCCTCTCTGTGGGCTAAATGAAGCACTTGGTAATACAGGAGTTGCTCTTCCTCTGTCTCTATTTTCCCCTGTTTTTCTTCCCCTCACTGCTCTCTAGCACAGTACCCTGTAATTTCCCTAGGGAGACAAGCCTGCTGCTTTGTATGCAAGTCACTCCCAAGTACTGAGCAGTGACTGTGATGCTGTTCCCTCACTCTTTGGTGCACTCATGACTTTTAATTACCAATTTTCTCCAACAACAGAGGAGGCTTCATTGGCTTCTTTGTTTGCTTTGCCTTTCCACTGAGGTCTTTGCTCTCTGATATAATTAGGAGTGATTTAGTAATTATGCAGGCATCTGATTAGAAGTTCCATGGCCTTGGTTGTTCCATGTCGATCAAGGGGCAAAGTTTTCAAGGTGAGAACTTTACCACTTAACCAAGAGTGTCCTTTTATCTTCCTTTTCCTGAGATAAGGCAGCTCTGTCTTCCATTTCCAGGAAGGAGCTGCCTTGTCTGGGGAAGCTGACTGTTTTGATCTGCAAAACAGCAGCTTGCAGTGTTGATGAAGAGGAAACTTGTTCACTGTGGGAGACTTGGCTGAGTGTGTCCAACTCATTACTTCAGTACTACAGCGATGCAGATGTTCCGAGCTTGTTTTATGGGAACAGGTGGATTGGTACAGCGCTTTTGAGAGTGACAAGCCAATCTGTACTTTGTTGAAGGTGGAGTGAAAGTGTCTCTTACTCTCTATGAAAAAAAAGGAATATTTCCACAACTAGATCTTTGTTTCCATTTTAGCTAATCAAAGTTTCTGCTCAGAGTTGTTGCTGACATGACAAATGAGTAAGAATTCTTAAAATGAACGTGTTGAGATGACACAAGAAAGATACCTTTCCATTTTGGAAATTAGAAGAAAATACAGGGATCTTTCCTTCTCTTTCCCCCTTTTTGGGCAATTTTGGAAATAACCCATGTGACAAGTGTCTGCCAACCTCTCTTCTTTCCAATCATTTTCAAAGTAGCTTACTTTCTATTAACTGTGGCAAGGTACTTGGTGAATGAGACACTGCAGATTTCATTAGTTCATAGACAATCGAGGGATGTGCAGGTGCAAAACCACAGGTAAACTATGGCTGAGACCCAGAGCATCGCCACTGGGCCCAGCCTTGGAGCACAGGCCTGGACTGCAGTCAGAAATCAGTTAGAAGGAGCAGGATACATCAGCTCAGCATCCCTCTCCATCATATCCCTAACCCTCAGAAGCAGAGGTGTGACTTTTTTCACGTGGGGAACATCAAAGCTCTTGGTTGCTGGGCAGTACAGATTGGTGTCTTAAGCCAGTGCTGTCCAGCAGTGCTTTCCTCTGAGGAAGTCCTGCCCTCTTGGTGCTGATACCAGTGCTGTGACGAGACCAAGAGAGGCTGCATGTCCTTCTCAAGTTTATGCTTTGAAGTAATAGAAGTTTTAAGCTTGTGTGTGTTAACTGAATCCAAGTCATTAATCTGTTGTAGAAGCTGCAGTAAAGATCAGATTCACTGCCTGTAGTTCCTGAGATATATTGCTTAAAACGTAAATATTCTAACATAGCAAATCTGACATAATATCTGTTTGAATTTAACTCATGGGCTTTTAAGAAATGTTTTTGATACAGGTCACAGGAGGTGGGATGACCAGTTGAAACCCCCAATTAACAGTAGTCTTTCATCTATTTGTTTTCTCACTACCATTTTTTTCTGGATGGGAGTTTGTGTTGAAATCACGTGCTTTGGAATATTTTACAGGAATGTAATTGTGGCAAGTACTTAAAAGAGGTGATGAGTTTAGATTTTGTGATATGCACCCCTAGTTAGGTAGGCTTTTCCTTTGGGATTTCTCAGTTTCTGAGGACTTTGTGTTGGCAGGAAATGTTAATAATCTCTAATATTGCCCATTTGCTGTTCAAAGTGTTCACTTCTGAGTAATAGTTGTGTGGAAAATTGCTTTTGCAAGTTGTCTCATGGAGTGTTACAGTAGTAGAAAGAAATCAAACACTTGGGATTGGGAGGTTGTTATCAAGCTCCTGGTTTCCTTTGCCTGTGATCCAATCCCGAGTTGTCCAGTGTACAAAATTTCCCATCCTTGTACTTTTTTTTTTTAGTTTATGGAATAATTTCTGGTTGTTACTTTTTTAAGTCTTTATTCAGTATCTTTTGCTTGTCTGGAATAACACTTTGCTAGACCAGTGTATCCTGTTTCCTTCCCAGTTGGATTTGAACTAATTTCTTATTACATATTTGAAAAAGGCTTTAATATTAAGCAAAAGTTTAACTTGGAGTTGCACTTCTGAAAACCATAGCTGTCAAACAAAAGCACTGTGGAGATGCTTTCAGGGGTGGGGAAGAAATCTGGTGAGGCTGTGATAAGGAAGGTAAGGAGTAGCTGGCTGGGCAGCAGAGCCTTAAGGGATGTTTAGGACAGGAGCAGAGCTGAGATGTGAGAAGTTCTGAAATTGAAAATACCAACAAAATCTTAATCATGAGGTACCTTTGGGTGTTTTAAAGCCCTCCTTGTTTTAAACTTACTACTGTGATTAGTCATGATGATCAATAATGGAAGTGTGGGACTGAATATATCAGTGTAAATGTATTTAATTTAGGAGGGCTGTGGAATGCAAACTTGCCAAGAAGGGTCTTGCTGCAAGCTGTACTGTGCTCTCCGTTGTGCAGTGGGGCTCTGGGATGCAGCTTGGACACTGTATTGTGTTTGTTCCTCTGCTGGCTGCAAGGGTTGCATCTTTCTAGGAAGAGAGCTGTCCACTGTGATGGCTCACCATGCAGGTGACTTTACACTAAGAGATGCGTGGTAGCACAGGGAATCAATTTTTCTCCAGTGAATTTGAAGGTGTTATGACTCTTGTTTAATAACAAGGTGCCTCATTGCACTTTGAAGTTGTACCAGAGGTCATCTGAAAGAGGGTGCTGGGCCTAGTTTAGTTTCAGATACCTCTCTTGAGAGGCTGTAGGAGCAGTCATTTGCTGCCAGGAAGATGAAGAAGGAGCAGTGAGGTAAAGAGTGAGTGGAATGTCCTGCAGACATGAGGAGATGGAGTACGGGGAAGACATTTTGCCTGCAGCTAGTTGTTATTCTTGTATGGCCAAGTAATGTGGATTTATTTTCCTTTTGAGCACAGCACACACTTTGTAAGGCACCATTCATTTGTTGTGGCTGCCGTGATCCTCTGGAAGCTAACTTCAGCAGCTTGTGAAGCTGTAGCTTCAGAGTGGTTCCTAAACTATAGGAAGAAGACCTTAGGAGGTGACACGAGGGTGTGATCAGCATGCTTGGAAGGTTGGGAGCAGCTGGCACTAGCAGGCATCCTACACCTCCATAGAGAGGCAAAAAGGGAGTGTGACTGTTCTGCAAGAGACCAGGTCACAACTTTCTGAATGCTGCTAAAATCCTTAAGCTTAGGATCTGCTGGGATCTGATCTGTGCAAAATTGCAGGAGAGGTGTTCTCCTGCTTCTGGAATTAGTCTCAAACCTGCTAAGCAGGCAGGAGGCACGCAACAATTTCAGACTTCAAGGAACTCCTGAGAAGTTTCTTTCTACTCTTGCTGCAGTAGTGGAATATCTTGTGGCAATTAGAGGCAGTTTGCTTTAAAACAGATGGCATGTGCAATAGGAAAGGCAGACAGTAAGGAGAAACTAAGGTAGTTTCAGTACATACGAATTGTTGATTTATTTTAGCTCGTGGGTTTTTTTAATGCTGTCAGGGAAGTCTCTTGTTTGTACCCTGTTCCTTATTGGAGAAAGTACAATACTGAGTAGCAGCCTTCAAGTTTTCGTGAGCTAATTTTTTTCCAGTGATAAATCTCTGTTAATTAAAAGGGTTTTGGCAAAGATCTTATGAACTTCCACCATCCAGAGAGTAATTCCTTTACCCCTCACTCCCTGACTGCAAGTGGCTGTGGTTATTACTCTCTGGAAATAGGCGAGGAGAAGCAAATCATAACAACAAATCAGTGTGTGCCTCACAGCAGAAGTGTTCCCTGATTTCTTAGCCCACAGTTTTGGCAATATTGTTGGATTCTCCCACGCCCAGTATTCTTGACACAACTGCCATGTTATTCTTTTAAGTGATAGTTTTGCCTTCTCAACCAGCTTCAGACACTGGAGACTCCCAAGTGCTGGAGTCATTTTCTGTTCCTATAGAGGACTTTTTTGTACTCGTCAGCCCTGGAGGAAGAGATTCAAACAAGTCATTTTGTTTTACAGGCATGACTTCCATTAGGGATCCAGCATGGAGAAAACTGTCTGGAAAATAACACTGAGTGGCTTGAAATGTGTATTACAGGCTTGCTCCTATGAGAGTGTGCACACTGAGGGGAGAGTTGGGGGAGGAACACCAGGGCCAAAGGTCTGTTCTTCACACTTGACTGGTGCATTAAATTTCCTTTCCATGGTGCTTCTTTCTGACTTGCTGTGGTGCTGTTGGGTTTTGCAAATGGGAAAGGTTATAAAGGTTTAGGTGTAAATGCAACTGACAGCTGAGACAGCAGTGCTTTTGGAGACAGGAAACCCATTTGTAGGTGCTAATGAAGGAGTTTCTGCTTTTCTTCCATATAAATCCTCCAGAACCTAAATTACCCACCTGGGGTTTCTCTTAAACACACTTTACCATCCGAATTCTTTAACCCAGGCTCCAGAAGCTTTCACCCCCTCCTCTATATCTGCCTGACAAACATTTTATTGAAGGAATTCACCATGCTGTGCCATTAATAATTTTTATCCCCTACTCTCCCTTGCACAGCATGGTAAATTGGATTCCCTTCTTACTTTATCCAAGAATATGATCCTTATTCTGGGTTACTGTGCATTATAAAGTCAGGTGTTTGCATTTTAATTTACTTCTAGGGCTCTTGTTTTAGATCGACCAGCAAAGCTGAATCTGAATCTGAAAACATGCTTGATGGGCCTAAGAGGCATAACAATTCCTTTTAGAAGAGGAGGTAAAGCTGCTGCACTTCTGCTCTGTGTGAGTGCAGTAGGAATAGCCTTCTGGTTATCAGTGGCATATATATAACATTCCAATATATATATATACATATACCTCACATTCCAGTAGCTCAGTACCAAGAAGCAAGGAAGTTCATGGTCTCCACATTGCAGTTCTCTCTGGTTTTTGTTTGTTTTTTGATTTTTGAGGAAGGGAGTGTGACTCTCACAACTGAGCACCAGGCAGAGTGTTCTTTTTTTCTAGCACCTGGGAAATTTAGGGGATGGGGAGCAAACAACCACACAACCAAAATCATGTCCTTCATTATATTTCTGCTTACTTTTAGCTGGGATGAAGGGTTTAGCTGCTGTCAAAGCATTGGTCATGAAAACATTTCCTCAGAGTGTCACAGGGATAGTGGTTAAGCCATTAAAGTGTATGAATTTACAGTTCTGGCAGTTTTGGGGTGGGGAAGGAGGTTTGGAAGGTACACTGTATGAATTTGTTCTGGTATTACTGTGAAGATAGTCTTTCCATTCCTACTGACTAATTGTGAGTTAGTGCATGGGAGAGATGATTTTTTAAATGACAATGGGGAAAATGAAATCATGTTATCTAGACCAGTTCTAAAGGTGTCTGATCACTGATGTGCCTCAGACTGTTTCATTGAAATGACAGAGCAGCTGTCAGTGCAAGCAGAGAGGTATCTGCTTTTTGATGCTGTGAGGAACATCTCTGCCTGTGGCCCAAAGTTTTCAGGGGAAGAGTAACTAGAAATCCCTCAAAAAAGGGAAAGTGCTGTAATCACTCAGGAAAGGTGTTAGATGGATAAGGTGCCATAAAGAGTTGTCCTAATTTGTTGAAGAAGCACACTCAAATTAGCTTCTTGATGGGCATATCATAGGAGGTGCCTTTTGAGATTTGAGTGTGACTGCAATTGATTGTAGGAAAAAGAAGTAACACTAAACAACCGCTGTTTCTGAAGAGTAAATATTATAAAATAAAAAACTTTGCCAAAAATATGTGAAGAAATCTTTCCTTTAAGTGAAGGACGCCAGATTAGAAAGAGGAGGATTTGTTAAGAGAAGTTCACTTTGAAAGCAAGGGTGAGAAATGGAAAAGCTAAGTTAGCAAGGAGGTTTTGTAGCTGGCAAAGGGCTGGTAACTGTTTCTGAGAAAGTCTGTCTTATGTAGTTGGACTTGTTTTAATTGTAGCAAAATTTTGGGTGAATCTGGGGAATCTGCGCTAGTCCTCACAGGATGCTGAAGAGGGTCATTGCTGAACAGAAGCAGTGAGTGCAAGGAAGTAGAAGAAATTTCACTGAGATGTAACCTGTTGAAAAGTACAGGGATCACTGCAACAAACATGATGAGCAGAAACATGGTACTGAGTGCAAAACAGAACGACCAGGATACTCCAAGTCATTCTTCAAAGTCCAGTTTGGTCATTTACCAGGTATCTTCTGATTATAACTTCAGCAGGTCAGCACAGTGAGGGAAGACCACAGAGGCAGACCTTTATTATATGATCAAAGTCAGAAAGGAAGTAAGAGTTCTGAGAAGACATGTAGTTGTCTTTAAACAGACATTTATGGTAGCAAGTCCTTTTTCTTGGTTGGGCTTTCCTTCTCCTGAATATTCAAGTCCAGTTGTGCAGGACAGCAGTTTTTATACAGTAAGTACTAGCTTGTAAATGATAGCTTTGAGATATATGTTATTGAAAAGGAGACTGAAGGGTTCAGCTTGTGATCTGCAAGTAAAATTTTGTGTGATTGCCATCAGCTACTTGGAAGTGGAGAAAATTTCTATTCAATGCAAAAACCTTTACTTGTAAACATGTGTCTTAAATGTGAGTAAAGGCTACATTCTGGATCCCAAGAGTGAAATAGTGATGGTAAGAGAATGGTCAGTGTTTTGTGTCAGTTCTTGCTGGCGATAGTTTATTCTGGAGAGCAACATTGGGATGGATTTGGCAATGGGGGGGACACTGAAAAAGGCAGATGAACTTGAAGGTGGCCTTAAACTCAGTAAAATGGAAAATTAAGCAGCTACTGAAAGGTATGTGGTAAGTCCTGTGAATGCAAAATTGTTCAAGTTAGTGAATTATGGACTGAAAATGTGATCTGCTGAGACTGTAACTGTGAATTTCCCTAGGTTTTCTTTGTTCCAGGGAGCAAATGATTCCACTCTTGATTTCACAAGCAACCAAGATTTAATTAACACTTGGAAATTGCTTGGAGATCTTTGGGTGAAGAGCTATGAAGTTCTAATGATATTTGATTAAATGCAAAGAAAAGAAGTGCTTTTCTTGGAGAAAGACGAGAGTGTGAACTGCTATCACCAGGAATCATTTTCTTCTCTGGAGGCAGGTGTGTTTTGCCCAGCACTCTTATTCTTGATGACAATGGCTTGTTTTGGTGAGATCAACAGACTAAGAGCAGTATGAAAAACCTCCATCCCAATGAAGGAATGGGAGCTCAGCTTTCCTAGTATGTTCAACCTTACATCAGGGCAAGGCTTTTAGGGATGATCACCTTTTTTTTTTTTTTCTTTTTTTTTTTTTTGGCTACACGTGTGTAACTGAGTATTGCTTACCTTGGTCAAGAAAACTGATTAAAACCGTTTGGAAGGTATGGGGGAAAGCTAGGAATAAAAAGAAACTTCCTGACTGCCTGGTCGGTGGGGAGGAAGGATGTGCAAATGTGTTACTTCTCCCGCACGATCATGGCAGTGTATCTTTGGTCAAGTGAGACACAGCCTGAAAGGGCTGGGGCAGCTGCTTGTCAGTGCTCCTCTCCTGCTGTTGCTACCTTCAGGTGAAGCTCAGAAGAAACAGCATTTCTGGCTGGTGGCTTTTGAATTTCTCTTGCAGCCCCACCTGGGAGAGGGCACAGATCACACATCTCAGTCCAGGTTGGTCTGTCTCCTGTAACTATTGCTGGCAGGGAAACTGGAGCACAGCATCAATTAAGAGTGAGCTGTATAAAAGAAATATTGTCTGTGTAGAATCAGATATGGTACCCTCAATGATCCAGAGGAATGTCTGATCTTTTTAAAGGCATTAGGCCTCCCTACCCCAGATAAAGATCACAACAGGGTCATCTGGGCATTTATCTATTGCTTATGTTTCCAGTGACTGTAGTGATACACATTTTCTTTTCGATGGGGACATGGAGGAAGATCATTGGCTAGTCTTGAGAATGGAGCTTAGATAGGAGAAACCTAATGTTTGTGTACACACAGTTGATTAATTTAAGGTTACAAGGTGCCAAAACACCTTCTCAAGCTATCTGCCAAATAAGATCTATTACTTCAAGCAACGTGGAAACAAAATTTATTTTTGACAGTCTTGTAAAATTCTGTCCAAACAAGATTAACCCTCCTTTCACAAGCAATTAAGAAAAAAAGAAGAAAAACAAGATTGAAAACACTTAAGGCTGTTACTACAAAAGGTTGAGCTTCTGTGAATAAATACTTCTGAGATTCTTGCAAGGATGAGTGAAGACTCTAAAGATAACAAACCAGTTACTATACTTTAGTAACTTTTACTAGTTACAGTTCTAGTATCAGTTACTACAACTCCTCTCCTCTGAGGAAAGTCTGAGAGAGTTGGGGTTGTTCAGCTTGGAGAAGAGAGGACTCCAAGGAAGCCTGTCAGTACCCAAAAGGGGTTTATAAGAAAGATGAGGACAAACTTCTTAGCGGAGCCTGTTGTGATAGGACGAGGAGTACTGGTTTTAACTTAAGAGGGTAGATTCAGACTAAATACAATGAAGGCATGCTCTGTGATGAGGCTGGTAAAACACCAGAACAGGTTGCTCAGAGTATTCAAGGCCAGGTTGACCAAGGCTCTGACCAACTTGATCATCTGAAGATGTCCCTGCTCACTGCAGGGGCTTGGACTAGATGGCCTTTAAGGATCCCTTCCAAGCCAAACTATTCTGTGATTCATACTGACTATCATCAGCTGCCTAATATCTCATGACTCTTCCTGTGGCTGCTGCTTTGGGAAGCAATTCCACTGCCAGTGGAGGAACTCAAAAGGTCACCTGTGAAACTCCAGCAGTACTGGTAAAGAACCATTTTTTCCATTACTTCTTTTAGAAGAAATGGAGTTCTTAAAGTCATCTTTCCCAGAAGTTGTCACTGTGATGGTAGAACCTGGGTTGTATATGTATATTAACACTGTTAATGGAGAAGTAGATTAATCAAAAGTAGCCTGTGTAAAGATCTAATGGTGTACTTTATTTGCAAACACAGACTTTCTGCTTAATATACACTGAATTTCTATTTTGTATATATTTCTTCTTAAAAAAAAAAAAGCACGTCTACTTTCAAACCAGTCAGTGGTATGAGGCAAGTAAAAAGCTTGGAATATTAAAGAGGTCACTTGTTTGTGACCTTTTTCTATGAAGAAAAAAGAAGCTGCTACTTTTCTGGAGAGGAGAACAGGCTGCAGGGGAAGAGGGAGAAGGGTGCTGAGATGGTAGGTCAAAATTACAAGTTTCCAGTTTTACATAAACTTAATTCACAGTAGTGGGAGTGCCTTGTGAAATGAGAGATTAAAAATCAAAATGAAATGGTCTTTGTGTGAGAACATGACCTGTGGAGAATGAAAAATGTTGGATCCTGCTGAGGATAACCTGGCAACCTTGATCACTCTCCAATCTGCAAAGCCGTTCGGCATCACAGGAACAGGGCAGTATGCAAATGCTGAAACACCTGCAAATCAGGCTCGAGGAGCAATCAAAGTGAGCTAAACACTAATTAGTATAATACCCAAACCCTTAATGGAGGAAGGAACGTTGATTACACAGCCTCACTGGGGACTTCTTTCTGTCAGAGATGGTGTATGATGACAGTTTCTGATTACACTTACTCAGATAAGAAGTAAGACTTTAAAAGCTGCTTAAATATGGAGAGAGAAGAGCAGAAAGCAAACAAGTTGATCTTTCTATGAGTGGTTGAACGTGTTTGGCTCTTCCTAAGAGTATGTATTTTTTTGCCTTTCAAACTTTTGAGGTGAATTGGCTTTGTGAGCTGATTTTGAATGCTTCCCTGGATCACTGTAAAGCATAAATGTCTCAGCAGACTTTCCTTTGCTCTCCCCATTTCAATCTGGAGATGTTGCCAGCTGCAGGGGCAGAAGCACTGTGTGGGAGTGGTGACTGGGCATCTCAAAGTGTTCATTTTTGACACTGTTTTGTTCCCTTGTTACCCTGCTCTAGTACCAGCTCCTTGGAGAGTCTGAGAATAAAATTAAGCACAATAACCATAAACTCAATCCTTTCTTATTCATGCCTTCTATAGTAAGGGAGAAATTTAATAAAAGCACATGTCATTTAGCAAAAAAAAAAAAAAAAGGCAGATTGACTTCTAGGCAAGAAGACAAGATTTTATAGAATAAATTTACTATATGTATCCTGAAGTTTAGAACAGCAATGCCAAGCATCCCCCTGCTATCTCTCAGGCTTGGAGCTTGGGCTGGGAGGTGACCAGAAGCCTGATTTTCTGTGATGTGTACAGTCTTCATTTAAGGAAAAAGTAATTTAATACTTTGCCTGCCTTATCCTCCTGTGCAACTTCATTTCTCATTCTGCTCTGTAATGTTCTTTCTCCTTGGTTGATCGCTTACTTTTGTACTTCAGACATGAAAATTAAGTTCTTTGGTATTCTAGTGAGGTTTGCTCCAGCCTCTGTTGCCTAACCTTTTTTGTTCACCTTGGTGTGCAGCTTGCCTGTCCTCTCTCCCATTTCAGAAGTTTTGTCACCCCAGGTGACATGAACGTTCAGCATAGAGAGCAAAGGATCTCTGGCTGCTGTGATGCTTTCCTTACAGCTGCATTCTGTCTTTCTCAGACACCTTTCTTGGAATCTGTCAGTCTGTCTTTAAACCTTCCCTGATTTTTAACTTTTTTTCTGATGCTGTCTGATCCCTAGCAAGTATAGATGATAAAAATCACAATTTTTTTGGTTGCCACTGTGAAGTGCTTGGAGACTTGCATACAAATGTAGCATTACTCCCAGTGCTGACAGTCCTGTCAGGTAGTATCCAGTGTCCTGGATGCCAGATTCCTAATGCCTCAAATCTTTTTCCTGTGGAAGTAAGGAAACAGTAATTTTTTCACCATGAATAGAAGACCCAGCAGTAGCCACCTGAATGTGAGATTTATCAGAGGAGTTAAAGTGAAATAAGAGGAAGTGATCTGGTCTGTGGTTGCAAATGGGACAGAGGATAGGGGACCACTCAAGAGGTTCCCAAGAACTGTGAAGAAGTATTCCTGGAACTTGCTGTGGGTGTTGGAGAAAATTGCCTGTAAAATGGAGAGTGGCTTAAAGGCAGCAGGATGAGGGCTTTAGGACAAAGGAGAAACAAGATCTAAGTTGGGAATGAAGTGCAGAGGGCTTGAGGGCAAAAATATTTCAGAGGGACAAGAGAAAGTGAAAGCTTGAATCAAAGCAGCTGAAAGGATGCCTTTAATATGTGCTTAGATCAAAAACTAAAAGTCTGTATGGATTAAGAGATAATCGACTAGGTAGATTTAATCTGCCACATGTCTTGCTTCCCCAGAGAAAAGCATTGGGAGGGGAAGGTTGATTTGACTCAGTGCACAGCATTTGAAGGTAGGTGTTGTATTCTCCTTTTTCCACTGACCCCCCATTTCACTTGTCCTGAATGAAGCACGTGCTGCTGAAAGGGACTGTCACTGTAGCCTCCTGCTCCTTTGCAACTCCAGAGTCATATTGAATTTAACTAAAGGCATTTCTCAAGCAGAAAAGAGCACCCAGAGCAAAATAACACAACAATGACTAAGAAAGTAGGCACGGGGTAGGTTCAGATGCTCGTTGTGGTTTTGGCTCCTTGAGCAGTGCGTTCTGAGGTACTACTGGGCCATTGTAGTGGAACTTAATCCCTCTCGTCCTGATTGTTCTTGTCCTCCCTTTAATGGAGGTTAAGGCCTGAATGCCACCTTTCTTCCAGCACTGAAATCCTCAGGAATTCCTTCCTGTTTCATTTCTTTACAAAAACTGGTTGAGTCCTTTGAGTAAGTTCAGTTTCCACAGCAGTAGAAATAGTTGATCAAACATGAGGAGGTTTTCTCCATGTATTTTTTTCCAATAAGGATATGTTGTATTGTCTCTTCTAACTAACACATCCAGCTCTATCTTGAACTGTTCATGCATAACAGTCATGCACTTCTAGGAGCCTGTACATGTGATAGAATTTGATTAGTTGGATTGAGGGGGTTTAATTTTTTTTCAAAGTTACCTTGTTCAGCAACAAATAAATCTGTAGACTGATAGGTATTCGTTCTGTGTTGTGGACTTGCATCTGTGCGACCTCAGGTGAAGGTTTTTGGCAGATCTCATAAGGTCAGTAGGATTTGGCCTGTCAAATCCTAGAGCAGGATCCGTAGCCCCAGAGAAAGTACAGAGTGCCTCAGAGAAGATTCAGCGTGGTTTGAAACACCTGAGCTGGCACTGGACAACTTCCCCAGCTTGTGCTGGGAGCATGCAGTCTGCCTGATACGGTCTCCTTTCACTGGTGATATTTGGTGGGCAGTGGGGATAATGTGGGGCAGGAAAGAGAGTGAGGGAAGTGTTTGACTGCCTCACTGGACCCACTCACATTCATTAAGTGAAAGGGAGAAGAACACTTACTGGTTTCGAGGCCTCAGCTTACTTAACTTTTTGCTTAGTACTTCCTTCTGGGAGAGAAACATGCCTTGTCAGATCCTGAAAATTATGTCTGGAAGTCAGCAGGGTACTGGCTAAAAGGCAATTGATACCTCACTTTTATTTGGAGCTTCAGGAAAGCTTTGTGGAGTTCTCCTAGAAGAGAGGTCTACTCTCAGGTGAGAGAGAAAATTGCATCATTGATTTGAGGGAGAGCAGCAAAGCAGAAATAAATGACTAGGTTTTTTCAGTTTTGAAGGAAGTAAAAATAGTCAAATGCCCCTAGGGAGCAGTACTGGAAATCATGTCAATCAATACAATTATGAAACCTGTAGAAAAGAGGTGAACTGTGAGGTGGGAAAATTTGCTGGTGAGAGCAGTTAGGAAAGATTTAGGTCCTTCAGAGGCATCTCAGACTTGAACAAAACAAGACAATGGGGCAGCCCTGTGACACATGAGATTTGCTGCAGACAGGTGCTAGGAAATGCACACTGAAAGGAACAACAGAAACTACTCTGAGAACCTATCAAGTGTAGAAGTGGTGTGGACTTACTCCACTAAGGCAGAGGGAGGGTGTGGGAAGGAAATCATGAACAGATTTGTACTCAGTGTTGGTACAAAATACAAGCTGTTAGACTGTGTTTAAAATAAAATGGGGTAACGGAGAATAATTCTGAGAGGGAGAATCTCATGAGATTCAGTTTTGCTCATCTCCCACTCCAAACAGAATAAGGTAGAAACAGGCTGTGTGCTATCATGCCATATGCATAAGGAAGGGTTTTTCATGCCTCCAGGAAGAGGAGAGCATGGCTATAAACAAACAGAAATGCTTGAAGCTGTTTAGAGAAAGTGAGGGGTTTTTTTCAGAATGGTACAAGGAGAATAGGCTGCTTGTACTTGCTGTTTTTCACTACCCGCATTGAGGGGGGTTTTCTATTTCTATGCTATAATAGAGATTGCACTGCCCAAAGTTAAAATACTGGAAAAGAAGGATTTGGTACAGTTTGAAACTGGGAATCATGGATCACTACTGACCACAAATTCATTACTGAAGGGAATTAGACACATCAGAAAAAGCACATGAGCACTCTCTCCTCAAAAGCAAAGAGAGACTCTTGGTGAAATTTAAAGACAGTACTTAAGATTGCTCTTTACAGGCACAGAATGATCCAGTGGAACAAAATATTGCTAAAGTGGAGTGCTCTTTTTCCTAATAGCTTATGTTGCCATGAAAATATTCTTCCCTGGATTCACTGGAGGGGCAAAAGTTCAGAAGACTTTTCAGCTTTTGACCTTGTAATTGGGGAGAATCTGCTGGCTATGCATGGGTAAAGAGGGCTCTTCTGAGAAGGTGACTCCAGGTTACCTGTAGCTGATGCCTTCTCCCAGCATCTCTCCTAACCTCTGGTTGGGCCTGTGTGACAGTTCCAGCAGTGTGGCAGCCACTCTGCAAGGCATGGAGGCAGTTTCAGTAATGCCCCTGGCTGCCAGGTGGGAGAGAAATGTGTCCACAATGTGAATGCAGAGGTATTTAGACACTGACTGCTCTCCTGTGCTGCCACAGAGTGATTTTCACCTGAGTCCCAAAGCATTCTGATACTGATCTAGTGGTATGGTTTATCTGCACCTGGCAGCTAAGCACCACACAGCCCCTTGCTCACCCTACTCCCTGCACAGGGAGGGGAAGGAGAACTAGAAGGGTAAAAGTGAGAAAATTCATGGGTTGAGATAAGAACAGTTAAATTATTAAAATAAAATATAAAATTGATAATAATATTGTAATATAAAGGAAAACAACCAAAAGCAGAGAGAAATAAAATACAAGAAAGACAAGCGATGCAAATAAAACCAATTGCTCACCACCTCAAAGGAGGCTCCGGTCCCCGAGTAGCAGACCCCAGGCAAGTTTCTCCCTGGTTTATAGGCTGAGCATGCTGCCATAGGGTCTGGAACATCCCTTGGGTCAGCTGGGATCAGGTGTCCTGGCAGCGTCCCTGCCCCAGCTCCTTGTGGTAGGCCGAGAGGCAGAAAAGGCCTTGACTCTGTCTAAGCTCTGCTCAGCAATAATTGAATCATCCCTGTGTTATCAATACTGTGTCTGTTGCCAGTTTTCCATCTTTCTGTGCCTCAGCCAGCCACAGGAGCGTCATGCTGTGAGTCACGGACTAATCCTACTTCATGTTGGAGTACCTAAAGCTCTCAATAGGATGGGTACAAGTGTGTCTCGACCAGCACTGTTTTGCACTGTGAAAGAACCCAGTCCCCTGAGAGTCACATCCTTCTCTGAGGGGCTGGGAAGTGGCTGTTTTAAAAAAAAACAACACTGGTTCTGGATTCTTAAGAAGTGTTCTTGCCTCCTAGGATCTCTCAGCGGGTGGAGGCCAGCCGGGCACAGCTCCAGGCAATTGGGGAGAGAGTCACACTTGCCCAGGCGAAGATTGAGAAGATAAAGGGCAGCAAGAAGGCTATTAAGGTAGTGATTTCAGTGAAGGCATGGCCTCTTTTCTTCCTTTCTTTACTCCTAATGTAAGCTCTGGAGGAGAAAAGGTGCCTTGTTGCTGAGCAGGATTGGGGTGAGAATCCCATTCCTGGCTCAGCCAATTAATGAATTTTGGACCCATGAGCCACACAGCTCCAGGCTTTATGTAGCTTTTATAGGTTTCTGTCCCAGCTGCTTCCTGAGAAGGAGGAAAGACGTGCTGAGCTAAGCCTAACACCCTCACTTCAGGCTCATAGACACTTATTTGGATGAAAGCTCCTGTCATAGAGGCTCCCTTTAGTGCTTCTTAATCCCATTGAGCCATGTAAAACTGGTGAAAATCCTTCTTTCTTCATTCTTGCTCCATTTTTTACAGTGTTTCCAACTCCTTTCCTGCCAGTGGAAGCCTTTTTGCCAGTGATCTAGTACTTTTAGAGAGAGAGAAAAGCTCTGGCAATTGCAGTTTCAGAAGTGGCAGCCCATGCATGTTTGGGTCTGTGCACATAGCCCTTAGGAGCCTGTTGACTCCAAAGCTGTCCATTCCCACGGGCAGCACAGATTGCATGTTTATTCCTCTCCATGTGTTTCTGTATGGTAGGATTGCCTAGTTGTTGGGATTTTTCAGTCCCCCCTTGTTTCTCTGTAGGTGTTTTCCAGTGCCAAGTACCCAGCCCCTGAACGGCTGCAGGAGTACAGTTCAATTTTTGCTGGTGCAGAAGACCCAGCTAAACAGAAGTGGCCAAGACACAAGATTCAGAGCAAACACCGAATGCTGGATGAAAAAGCTCTGCAGGTAAGGAGGAGAACAGACCTTGGGAAGGACAAGCAAAGAGAACCTGGAGACTGTTAATCTCTTTGATAAAGTGGACCAGGGCTTTGGGACATAGGCTAGGAGTAGAACATATTTTCATTTGGCCTGTCACTGGGGAGGGGTGAGGTCAGGCTGGGAAGCTTGTGGAGATGCCAGTTGGAGAGGGCCATGTCTGTACAGGAGGTTGCCTGGGTGGCTGTCAGCTGCCAGGTCTCTGGAGCAGTTCCATTTCCTGAAATGCTGCTGTTTCCTGCAGCTGCGCTGCTGGGTGCTGCTGCCTGGGCTTAAGACTTTGGCTGTGCGTAATGGGGCAGCTGGGATCAAGCTCATAGTTGTTTCAGAAATAGTTTCTGAAGGCTCTGATAGAACTCCTGGTGAGAAGGGAAAGGTAAGAAGGCTTGTGAGTGTGTGAGGAGAAAAAGCAGTCATTCATTAGAGTATTTTTCTGCCCCAGGAAATTGTTGCACTTGGGCATTGTCCCTGGGTTGGAAGGAGAGGAGGAGGAGTTGCCATGCTTTAAGTTTAAAAGTAGTTGTGTATGTGCTGTGTCAGGAGATGTGCTGTTCCTGGCAGGTTAAGGATCAATTTGACAGCTTCCCTGCTTTCCACCCCTAAAGAGACCTCCTTCCTCATCCTGTGTGACTTGGCCAAAAATAAAGCTGCCACTGAATAATTTATCATGCTAAACTTTCCAGAGTGTTAATGGAGTTGAGACCTCGCACAGTGAGGTAGTTATGAATATTTCAGCCAGGCCAAGGAAGCAGGATTGCTGGCCGAATGGACAGCTGGCAAACTTGAGCAGGGCTCCTGCTTCCTTCCAGTCCTGGCAGCAGCACAGGCAGAGCTGCATGGGACGTGCTGGTGTCTTGCAGGGAGGCCAGTGGCCCCATCCCACAAGAGTGTGGGGGAGCAGATGCAGGCAGGGAGCAGACAGGGAGATGGGCTCCCACCCTGAAGGGCTGGTGCTGAGCTACAGCCCCTTGCACAGGGAAGGGTTTGAAAAGAGCATCAGCTGTTAAAAAGCAGTGTCCCCCAAAGAGCAAATTGTGTGCCTGTTCAGCTGGCCTGCTGGCTCCAGTAGGCTCCACGTGACATTCCCCACAGCCATCTGCCTGGGATGCCACCTCTTCCAGTCCCAGTCAGTCTCTGTACCATTGCATGTTCCGCCCTTCGTCGCTAAAGCTGCCATCAACACAGGGACTTTGTTTCAGGCCCTGGTGAATGTTTGTTGCTCCCCTCCTGTGACCCATCTTTTGATCCTCTTTTGGGATTGTTGATCTTTCTCTGGCTTTGCTGAGACTGCCTCGTGCAGCAGTTGTCACTCTTGCCAAGCTGACGCACACGAGCTCCTGCAGCTCCTCTGTGGGGTGGGGGGATGCTGCTGTCAGCTGAAGGATGGAGGGGCTGATGTGCTGAGTGGAGCTCAGTGTGGCCAAGCTCCAACCACATTCTAGGGGAACAGGCCTTCTCAGCCATGGCTGAGCACAGAGCCTGACGTGCCTTGCAGTAATGAAATGTGACAGGGAGAAGTCTAATGTTTGCATTTCCTCAATTATTCAGGGCTTTCAGCAGAGGCTCACTGCCCGTTTTCACTTCTATTGAGAGCCTCTTTGCTGTGAGCAGTTGCAGTGGCCTTTGCTAAACTCCACTTGCACACGTGCACACACTGTCTCATCAGGAAAGCAAACTCTGCTCGTGTCAGTTTGAGGGGAATTGGTGGCAGCCTGTGCGCAGCCTTTAGGGTTTTTGCTCTAGGGGGTAAGCAACTGAGTTGGAAATGTAGGATCAGCAGGGATCTGGCTGCAGCCCTGTGGGGATTCCCAGGCACTGGGCACTGCCTTCGTGGTGGGAGCTGTGTCTGGGTGCTGCACATGACACTTAGGAGACTGGAAAACAGGCTGGGAGATACGGTCTGCTTGGGCTTTGGAAGAAGTCCAAGCAAAAGTTACCATCCACTACTGGAGTAACCTTGCTAGGCTTCAAAAGTGTCAGTAACTTGGCATGTCCTCGTGAATTCTGCCTGTCCCAGAGCCTACCACAGGCATGTGGAGCTTAAACCAGGTTTTTGTCATTTGCTTATCTTGAAGTGCTTTCCCAGCTGGCCTCAGCACTCCATTGGTGTGTGGGGAGTGGATTTCTGGTACATCACACCAATTTCCATTGTAATACTGTGTGTTTAATTAAACTGAAGAAAAGAGTGACTTTATATATGTTCAACTATAGGTTCTTAGTAAGAAAAATGCCTGAAAATGCAGTGTGTCCTTGGGGGTGTGATCCTGCTAGGTGCCAGACCCCAGGCTGGGGTGTTTGAGCATTCAAGCACCCCCCATCATTACTTCAGTATGTCAAGGTTGCCAAATTTTGGCTTAAGAACTTAATGTTCCTATAAGAAAACAAATTTTTACATGGCGCCTTAGCTTGTGGAATTCACAGTTGCAGGATATTTTTGACAGTGTGTGGTTGTTCCAAATTTCAGAACAGGTCTAGGTACTTGAGTAAGACTAGCACTTTGACAGCGTTTAAATTAAGATTATATTTCACATTTCAGAATACTCATGCTTAGTGCTTTTATAACTGCCTTAGATGAGGTTTGTAAGTAAATGTAGGTAATGGTTGCTTTCTCACTACACCCTTAAAGTGATGCACAATCATCCAGTGCTAACTGAAATCTACAAAGAGAGAATTAAAAAAATATATATAAATGACTTGAGGGCTAAGTGTGTCTGAACAGTTCTAGCAAAAAAAGTCAGTACTCCCTCATGCTTAAAAAATTACACATTGGGAAATGAATATTAATGATCAAAAGAACTTTTATTTTTGAGCAGTTTTCTGCTTCTACAATCTCTAAGAATTTATATATTTTTGCCTGTTTGCTTCTATAAAAAAATAGAAGGTGTTAATTTCAATGCATTTTTCACAAGTTGGAACCTGAATTAAATCAAAGCATTACAGGTCCTTTCTTATAGCATTTTATAGTCTCAGAGCATCATACAAACTCTTAGTGGATTAACTGAACTGTGACTAAGCTATTTCCTTGGATTTCTGGCTACCAGATTCAAGACTGAAATTTTAATCAGCAAGAACTTGTGTCACTGAGATGTGGTCTTAAAACTGAACCACCAGCGGTCTCCATTTCTCCCATACAAGTACAAGGAGGGAAGAGGGACTCAGAGAATGGGGTGGTGCTGGGATGTTGGAAGTAGTGAAGCAGTAGGAAGCTATGGACAATATTTGGAGTGGTCATCCCTTGGTGGCAGAAGAAAGCCACAAGTGTGGCCAGTTATTTAACCTGATAAAGTGCCCTGGTTTCTCCTAGTATGAACATGTACAGCTGCTTGCCTTTGTTGTGAAGAAAAAGCTGTGAAGAGTTGTGAAGGGGCTGAGGAGGGGTCTACAGAGGGGTCTGAGGTGGAGGTTTGTTCATTCCAAACTGTCTCTGTTAGGAACTGATGCCTTTCCTCCCTCTAGAGCAGAGTGCTGTGGGCGCTGAGCTTCATCCCCCAGAGCATGTGGCAGCGGGCACTGTCACGCCAGCTGGAACACCGGTCTGATGTGGGATGGCAATTCCTGTGCTCTGTAAAAGTCAGGCGGTTCAGATGTAATAAGTCCTTTTTGAAAGGGAGCTCTATATATTATGCATGAAGTTTTAGAACCAAGAGAGAGATTTCAGTTCATTAGAGTTGAAAACTCCTGCAAATCCCTCAGGCTTTGCAAAACCATCTGGCACACGTTCCACCCTGCGCACTCCTTTCTGCCTGATCTCTTGCCTAGTGCAGGCACTCTGTTCTTTCCTAACCTCCTCTTCCTTTGCCTTCCCTGCCTACCCCACCAGTGCGATCCCAGCTCTTGAAACATCAAGTGGAGGCAACAGAGGGGAGGTAATAGAGATGTGTGGGGAACTCTGCCTGAAATGAAAATGTAAATGTGTCATAATTGGAGGCGCTGTAACAAAAGCCTTTTCGGTTGTGGTGCTTGATCCCTGCCTCCGACTACAGAGCTGGAGCGGCGGTTTTATTCTGGTGGATCCTGGCCACAGAACACGTGTTCAGTATGACCCACCCACAGCACCAAAAGCACTTGCTGTGAGTCTGAGCTGCTGACATTTGTCATGAGTGTGGGGTTGCAATGTTGTCCGTGTGCTTCCTAGCTCAAAGGGAGGTAGACAGGGAGCAGCAGAGTTCCCAGACCATACAGTGCATCCAGCAGTGTGGGTTGTGATGGCTGGGGAGAGCTGCCTCAGCAGCTGTGGTTCTAGTGTCTTACCACCTTTTATCTGTCTTCTTGCAGGAAAAGCTCAAGTATTTCCCTGTGTGTGTGAGCACCAAAATTCACCAGGAGGATGATGCAGAAGAAGGCCTTGGCAGCCTTCCCAGGAACATCAGCTCCCTCAGCTCCCTGCTACTCTTCAATACCACCGAGAACCTGTGAGAGCTGGAGCAGTGCTGTGCTGCTCACCTGCCCTGCTTGTCCTCAG
This sequence comes from Poecile atricapillus, assembly GCF_030490865.1. NCBI lineage: Eukaryota > Metazoa > Chordata > Aves > Passeriformes > Paridae > Poecile > Poecile atricapillus. The sequence goes on from NC_081266.1 coordinate 7,131,108, forward strand.
AGGAACTTTCCCTTCCCCAGGAGTAGCAGTGACTGCGTCCCTTCCTGGGGATGTTACCTATCAGGCTCTTGATAGGACAGGATTTGTTACCTCTCTGCTGGCTTCCAGCTGGGAACCTTGCCTTCCTCGCTCTTTGCCTTGGGTGGAAGCAGTTATTTTGTCTGTACCTGATCCTTTACTCACCTGATTCAATCCAATTTTGGACTTCTTTTGCTTAGCTCTTCCTATTGTTTCTTTGTAATTTCTCTCCAGCCTTGAGATATGCTATCACTCCTGCCCTTCTCTGCCCTGTGTGCCAGCCTAGGTACTGCTTCTTCTCCTGACAATTCCTCACAGCATTACTTTACTGCTTTAGCTGCTTTAATGTCTCCACCACCTCCCTCACTGCAGTGTCCTTTCCCACTGGGCTTCTGCATCATGGTTCTTCCTTCTGCTCTTATTGAAGAGCTACTTTATGCTCTTCTTGAGCTTTCAGCTGCTGGACCTTCTCTTTCTTCTCCTGAGCCATGGATCATTTATCCATTTTGTCTGTCCTCCTGGACCTTGAGGGATGAGTCACTGGTGTCCTGCTGCAGACTGTAGGATGGTTTCAGGCCAGGTGGTGGAAAGGGGAGAGCTTGGTCATGGTGGCACTACAGTGGGGCTTTGCTTTAGAATTAGTCTGGAGGCTGCACAGGCAGGGTGGGGAGTTGGTTGCAAAGAGGAAAGATGGGAAAATTGAGCTTAAAGAAGGAACCTGGAAGGCCCAACATGTTCCATCTTTATGAGTGAAGTCAGGTCTCTGCCTCCAAGGCCCTCTTGTGTACAGTTTCTTCTGGCCTTGACTCTCAAGGCAGCATTTCTAAAATACTTGTTTTCTGCCCTTAGGTACAAGAAGTATGTTTTCCTGGATCCTCTGGCTGGAGCAGTGACCAAGACCCATGTGGCTCTGGAAACAGAGACAGAAGAGAAACTCTTTGATGCACCTCTCTCCATCACCAAAAGGGGACAGCTGGACCAACAGGTGAGATGCAGCTGCTTACACTTCAGCTCAGCTCTCTGAAAAGAAAGGGCTTTGATAGGGTGATGAGCAGGTATGACAATAGCCCCTTACATGGCTGCAGATTACCTCATTTCTCGAAAGGGCCTTGCCTGGTTTTGTGCTTGAGGTCCTGGTGTGAGCTTGATGTGTGAGACAAAGGCAATTTCTCAAGCCTTTGTTGAGTGGTGAAAGGAGAACAGTGGGGTAGCGACTCACCTTGCTGCTTGACCTCAGGGCTGCAGCGGGGTTTGGAGGATCTACCACTTGATCAGCCCAGCTGTGCCAACTCCTGAGCCTCATGTGAAGTCTGAGGTGCCACTGCTAGAAGGTCCCTGGGGTGAAGTGTGATCCCCATCATTCCTGCTGGGAAGGGGTGCCTGCTGGTGCAAACAGAAGGGCCAGCCAGGCTGAGCAAAGGGCTGTGCTTGGTGTACACATGGGACAGGCAGTGCACCAACCCAGTTGCCCCAACATGTGACTGGTACCTGGCACCTTATAGAGGCCAATCCTGGGGTGTACCAGGAATGTCACTGGAGTGTCATTTGGGACTTGGAAAAGGAGCCTGGGAATCATTTGCTTATCATATTGGACTGGAGGATATAATGTACATAGTGAACAAGCTCTTTATTTACAGTGCAGCATCACTGCAGTGTTGCCTGTGTGTTAAACACAAAAGTAAACCCCTGTAACTACTGAGTTGTGCTTCTGCATTTTAATCTTTGAAATGGTTCAGACACTATGCCTCTTCTGGAGGAGAAGGGACTGGTTTATTTAGGCTGCAGCAATTAGAGCATGAACCTTCAGAGTTCACTTGCTACTATGCAACTAAGAAGAGTCCTGCACTTCCTCCTCCTGCAGTCTGCCTTTCCCAAGCCTGGTCTGCAGGAAGTAGCTTCTGAGCATAGAGGTGTAGGGGTAACTGATGTACCAAGGTACACCAGCCCAGCTCTGACTGCTGCCTAATTGTTCCCTGCAGTGCCCCTGTTTGCAGCAAGCACATAGTCACTGCCTTACCTTGTTGGTTTGTGTTTCTTTAGGTTGCTGAAAATTACTTCTACGTGCCAGATCTGGGCCAGGTCCCTGAGATTGATGTGCCCTCCTACCTGCCAGACCTGCCTGGCATTGCTGCAGATCTCATGTACAGCGCCGACCTAGGCCCTGGCATTGCACCCTCTGCTCCCAGCAGTGCTATTCCAGAGCTGCCCACTTTCAACACTGAGTCGGTCGAGCCTTTGCAACCAGGTATTTTCAATCCCTGATCCCAGGACCCTATGAAGGAGGAAGGCAGGGATTGCCAGAAAGTGGAGACAAAGCGGAAAGTCCCTTGGTAGAAATTGTAAGAGGGATGTTGGCTGGATGATGGACGTTGCACTTCAGGCTTAGACCAGAGTGAAAGCTGCAATCTGCTCAAGTTCTGTCCTGACTGCAACCCCTTTACCTCCCTCCCCATCTGTATGCATGGCTAGGGAGAAGGGAGCACAGTGTGCAAGGACTGGGTGTGTGTCAGCCTGGTGGGATGCCCTTGTGCAAGAGGGACGCAGCTGGGGAGGGAGAGTAGGAGAATCTCAGACTCTTGCCTTGGCTCTGCCTGCTGTTAAGAGAGGGTGCACAGGGCACAGGAGTGCAGATGCTGAGGACTGATCTGTTGCTGCTGAGGTGTGTGAAGCTGTGAGCTGAAACGCTTGATGTGCCATCCTCTGCAACTCTTCAGATAAAGCTTCTTTCATATTTCAGATCTTCAAGATGCTGAGCTATTGCCACCTCCTCCCCCTCCGCCTCCCCCACCACCTCCTGTTTTGCCAGCTCCAGTGCCTCCTCCACCGCCCCTGCCCCAGCCCACAGCACCCTTGGAACCGGCTGGCACAGTGAGCGAGGAGAGCAGCAATGCAGTGCCTGCAGGTAAGGGCTGCCCTCCTCCACAGCTGCACCAGCCTCCTGGCCTTCAGCCGTGTCCTTGGGGCACCCCCTGTACCTTCCCAGCCTTCCAACAGAGGGTGGGCAGCTGCAGTGGGAAGAGGTGCTGTCAAGGTACTGGAGTAGCCCTTCCCACAGGAATTTGGTTGGGCCTGTAGCTGATGCACTGACCCATGTCTGCTGCCTGTCCTTCCTGTCCCTGCAGCTTCAGTCCAAGGAGCCCCAAAGGAGGTGGTGAACCCCTCTGATGGGCGTGCCAGTCTCCTGGAGTCCATCCGCCAGGCTGGGGGCATTGGGAAGGCCAACCTTCGCAGCGTCAAGGAGAGGAAACTGGAGAAGAAGAAGCAGAAGGAACAAGAACAAGGTCCTGAGGCTCTTTTGGCAGAACTGCTTTTCCTTGCCCAGGCTGGGGAGGTGTGGGTTTGGGGGCAGACGGGCAAGTCAGGAGCACAGTGAATTCGCAGAGCAGAAAGGAGTTGTCTCTCCTCACAGGCTGATCTAGGTCTCAGGTGTTCACCATTCAGCCAGAGCTCTGTGAATGTGCTTTAGCCCACTGGGCCAAAGGGCATCTGTTTCAAGGCTTGTGGAGAAGTTTCACATGTGATGCACAGGACCAGGCACACAAATGAAACCTGGGGGTCAAGTGAGACAGGGCCAAACCAGTTTAAGCACCTTGGCTGAGGTAGCTGGGGAGGGGATTGATGGAGATGCTTTGGCAGAATGAGGCTGCAAATGCACAGCCCCTGAATGAATTCTACTCTTGGTTCCCCCCAGAAGATGCCATTAACCCTGTTGTGCCTAGTGTTTTCCTGCACTGAAAATGGACTGTAGTTTTGGGGTGTCAAATTAGAGGTTTGGAGTTTTTTCATTAATCTGAAGACAGTATTGCAGGGAAATGCTTTCACCATAGTGCTTAGCTCAGACTAATCTTTCTTCACTGACATGTTCTGCTGTTTCAGTGAGAGCTACAGGACAAAGTGGAGATTTGATGTCAGACCTCTTCAACAAGCTGGTGCTGAGACGCAAAGGTACTGTCCTGCAACATGGGCTGCTCCTTTCCCTGAGGAAAGGTGGAGAGCACTCCCTGGCACTCAAGTTGTGTCAGCCGCAGACTTGGAAACAGCAACAGAGATTTTCCTGGGCAGTGTACCACTATAGCTGGGAGTGTCTTCACAGAGAATGAGCAGAGCAATCTCCACCTCAGGTCCAGCTGGAGGCATTGGAGGGGTCTGTGTGTTTCAGAGGATGGACCCTGAAAGCTACCTGTGAAGAAGGGGCAGCAGTATTTTTTTAATCTAGTGCTTGGGAAGCTGGGCCCACTGCCCATATGGGCACTTGAGATGCCCTGAGGCCATGGCAGGTTCCTGGGGCATTTAGATCAAAGATCACACCTCAGCACTGGGCAGATGACAGCAGGGACTTGCTCAGCAGAGACAGGTCAGGGAGCTGTAGTTAAACGAGACCCTGGCACAAGTCTGTGGCAACATTAAACATGTTGGCTGTTCTGCTTACCTGGATGGTGAGAATGGCTTTCCCCGTCCCCTTTGCTGAATCTCTTTGGTCTCTAGTCCCCAGGTGTCACTAAGTGGTGATTTTCTTCCCTCACAGGTATTTCAGGGAAAGGACCAGGAGCCTCTGGGAATGCCGATGCTCCTGGCAGTCCTGCTGGTGCCTTTGCTCGTATGTCAGACTCAATACCACCCCTCCCACCTCCGCAGCCGCCCGCAGGTGAGGAGGATGAGGATGACTGGGAGTCATAGATGGGATCCATTAAGAATTAGTGTGAAACTGTTGCTGTCTGAAAAATTTCCATGAAGTTGAAGGAAAGAGATCCTTACTGCCTTCACTTTGGTAAAAGGGGGAAGTGTCATCAATTAAGAGTGTGTAAAGGGAAAGCCCAGCTCTCCAGTCTTACAGCCCAGCACCACCAGCCATAGGCTAGAAGCAGGTGCTCCCCTCCCTGAAGCCAAAGCTTGTGCAGACAATAAGGTTTGGACCTACTCAAGGGGCAGGTGAGTCACGATGGAAGTTTCTCAGAGGCAGCTGTTTCTTTCCTTGTGGGGCTAATTAAAATACAGGGAGCAGGTAACAGCTCTGTGCCACAAAAACCTTCTTCCTTATGAAGAGCCTGGAGAGGTAGCATCCAGCTGCTGAAAATGGAAAAGAAGCAAAGGAAGCTCCTGGGACAAGGCTTGCTCAGGGTGACAGAGGTAGCTGGGAACAGCTGAGGGATTATGTGGCTGTCCCTGGTGTTACTGCTGCCCTCCAGCACTGACCCATAACCCTGGAGAGAACCCCAGGAAAGTTAAATTTAAAAAGTTATTTGAATTCAGAAACTTAGCAGTTAAAAAGAGCAGAGCAATTCTGTACTTAAGCATGATCAAAGGAGAAGGGCTGTATTGTGGCCATATCTTTATTCCCCTTGAAAGAATTAACTGCTTCAACCTATTGCCTGCTTGAAGCAAGGTAGAAAGAGGGTGAGAAGAAATGTTACCCACAGCTGCTCGATCACCACTCTGTGTTTTTCCAGTATGACATAAATTAGTGGCCTGCTAGTTTACAATTCCTGTGAAAAGCTCAATGATGGCATCGGTCAGTCGGGCCTCCTACACTTGGTGGTTGATGGGGAAAAAACCATATGTGTTCAGTGAAAATAATTACTCCTGAAACTTAAGTGTACTTAAATAATACTCACCATACTTGAGTGTTTTTATTGAAAGTATTTAATCAATTTAAATAAAACCTTAACAGCTGTAAACAAGTGGGTGCCTGCTGCTACTCTCTCCACCTGCCTCAGGTCTACACCCAGTTTCCCTCCTGGCTGTGGTGCTGAAAGGCTGCCTCACCATCACAGCACTCAGATACTGAACAGCAAACATCCACAAAGGAGGCAGAGATTTTTATCAAGTCCATGGTACAGAAAGGCAGCAACTTGTGTTACGTTACCTAGTCTTCAGAGGTGTAACTCACAATGACAAATACCATCTGTTCTCTGGTCCACATCACAAAGCATCCAACTTGCCTCGATGGAACTGGGAACACACAAAACCAGGCAGTTTGTCCTTGGCCTTACTCTAAAGGGAAGGCTTGAGAAAGGTCCAGATGAGGACAATGGGGAACAGTGTTGGTAGACATAAGATATGACAAGTTCTGACCTTTCTTAACTCAGCAAACGCTGATCCAAAGGCAGGTTTCACCTGGGTCCTCTCCCTGATCCACTGGGGCAGTTTGTTAAAGACGGCAGGGCGTGCATACCTGTGGTCCAGGAGCAGGATGCTCGCAAAGTCCTTCTGATGGCGAATGGCTCTGCCTGCACAGACGATAAAAACAAGAAATAGCCAAGTCAATTGTTTGTTCTTAGACAAGGAAGATCACATTCCCATCATCTGTAATGCATCCTTTTTCCTACCCTCCTCCTTCAGTGTATTTTGTATCCCCCAGCCTGTCCAAGGGAGGGTGAATTACCTATCGACTGGTTTACTGCCTTCATGCACAGGTTTTCAATCAGCACTCTGCTCGGTGCCTGGCCAGCAGCTCTGGGCTGGAAAGAAGAAATAGGCAAGTCTGAACACAAGGCAGATGTAAGTCAAATTTTGGAGAGTCTTAATGGCTAAGTGAGGTAAATACTTTTACCCCTGCAGCATGAGCGGGTGGCCAGGCAGACCCCAAGCTGAGTGTAAGGAGGAACAGAAGAAAGGTCGCAGTTAGAAAACCGTGTTGAGCATTCACAAAGAGCCAACCCAAGGTCCCCTTGAAGGCAGAAATCTTGTCCCCAGGAACAGCACCTCCAGTGAGCAATGAGAAGGGACAAATTATCCTGGCAAGCAGCTTCTACTACCCTGCCACCCCCTCTGGGTTGAAGGGTCCTCGCTCCCCTTGGAATTCAGAGTTGCCAACAAGTCCTGGTGGCATTTCCCTCCACTGAACTTCCTCCCTGTGTTTAGGGCCACATGTTCAGGAGCAGGCTGCAGAAGGCTGTGCTCTCAGTACCACACTGTCTGGGAAATGAGGGTGAGCTCAAAGAAAATAAAACCTCTCAAGGCAGCTCTGGGACTTATGTGCTGGGAAGTTAGTACTATAAAGCAAAATTGAAAGAGACAGAGGTGTAAGTGGCTCTTACCATTGTTTTGTCAAGCCAAGTCATTTTTTCCTGGAGTTCTGGAGATCTAATGTTGGGGTAAGGCATTCCCACCATAATCACACACCTGCAAGGGAGGACTGCATTATTCTTAATGTCTCATCCTAGAGCACTTTGCCAATAGACTGATAAATTAGAGGTCACTGCACCCCTGAAAGACAGCCAGCCCTGCAAACCAAAGGCAGCAATAAAGCACAGCAGTCTGACAAGCACGTGCTGAACAGAGCTGCAGAGGGATTCAGAGTGCCAGAACAAGGGATTATCTAGTACAGCAAGCCTAACTGCATTATTCACGGGAAGAGTGGCCTGGACAGGTGGGTTTTACACCACCCAGCAGACCCTTCTGTTGCTTTAAGCATCAGCTAAGTCACACAGGCCCCAGGATTTTCTACCTATGCAAGTACTGATGTGCCCATCGTGCTTGGAGTCACTACACCACAAGCCAGAGCTGGCTTTCCAAGGAGCAGTCACCTTACCTTCCCAGGTCATCGGAGAAGTTTATCCCTTCACTCATTTTGCCTCCAACTACAGAAAGCAGCAGGGCTCCTGTCATCTGTCCTCCCGTCTGGCTGCAGCGCTGCAGGAGAGGGACCAGCAACTTAAACCAGAGCTGGGAAGATTTCTGTGCTTCAGAAACACTCCCACACCTAGGATAAAGGCCTCTTTGCTTATTAAACGTGCCCTCCTTTGCAGCATTCCCATTCCCACTGGGCTGTCACACTCCCACCAGCCTGCCTGCTCAGCTTACCTTTATGCACTTGGCGTATTCCACCAGCACCTGCTCCACCTGGTTGGCTTTCTTAGGCTCCTGAAAGATCTGTCAGGCACAGTTCATCAGTTACAGCAACAGGAAACAGTTTAAAGAAAGCAAATAATTTTACCCCCATGCCATTAAACAGCATATGGAACTGAGGTCACAGAAGGGAAAACTGCCTGAAAAACTAACTTAACCAGTACCTTCCCTCCACTCTGAAAATGCACTACAGCTCTTTTCAGCTGGCCTCTGAAGGGAGCAGCAGCTGCTCCTGCCCCTTCAAGATTCCCTTTCAGCTTTGGCAGACTGATTCGATACTGCCAAGAAGTTACAAGTCATCTGAGAGCTGAGAGGCAGAAAAGCAATGTGCACCTCCTGCACCTATGAACCAAGACTCTCTGGGATCAGGAGACTTGACAGATGCAAAATCTTGGAGGACAGGAACAGGACCAATCAATTTGAATCATCAGTTCATTCCTAGCAGCAGCTCCCTTGCCCAGTGAATAAATTAGCTTTTCATGCAAAGCATAAAAAAGTAGTATTTCTTTATGTTATTCTAGCAGACCTAATTAGTTACTGAAAACCTCTGCAGTTAATTCAGCTGTATTTGTATAGGTGCTGTACCTTGGCATAAAACACAAGTAGTTTCCCTAGTAAACAAGAGGTCCAACATATATCTTCTTTCTAACGGTAAAAAACCTACAGAACATGTTTTCCTTTGGTTAGCAAGAAGTAATATAAAATTTTACCAGTCAAAATCAGCCTTTCAGTAGAAAAATAATTGGCAATTGCAGGTATAAGCCAAAACTAACTTATTGAAAATTAGCTATTTAAGCCTCTGATTTAAATTAACTTTTCCTCTGTTATTTATATATAATATAAATATATATATAATTTATATATAATCTCAGCAACTTCAGGAAAGCCTTGAACCTTCCCTTGCTAAGATTTGATCTTGTGTGTGGGCAGTTGAAAGTCACACTTGCTGCATTTATACCCAACTGCCTTGCTAACACATATCCAATTTGCTAAAGACTATAAAAGCCAAACAACTAATCAGAGTTGAAAGTTGGAACAAATTGTGTGTGGCCCAAAGCCTTGGAGAAACCAAGCAGAGCACTGGGACTCTGACAGGACACACCTCAAAGGGACTCAGAACTCTACAAACACAGAGAAAATAAAGCACAGTGCTTCCACCCAAAAACCTACCAGCTGTCCCATGTGCCAGAATGTCAAGAATCACCGAGGCTGTGAAACACCTGGGACTGTGGTAAGCTGTTTAGCTTTCGGTAAACAGAAGTCACAGCCAGGGTATATGTAATTTTTTTTTCCCCTGGCACAGGATCCAAGATCCCTGCACTGCAACCTGAAGTGCTTGACTTTCAATACCCAGCTTCCAAATACATAAGAATCATTGCAAAGATTTTATATTTGCAGTGATCTCCCTGTTTAATGTTTCTCTTTGCTCCTTCAATAGGAGTCACCACTGCTGGTCTTCCAGTTCTCATTTCTACTTCTAGCAGATAGCAAAATGCCATTTGTCTTATAAACGGCAGTGCTGTCTCACTGCCTAGCCCTTGGCTGTGCTGGTCTGTGCTCAAGGGACACACAGATGAGCCTAGGAAAAACAGAGTCCCTGTAGGAGCTGAACCTGAACAGCCTCCCTAGCCACAGGAGAATAAGCCTGCTGGCTATAGGAAACAAAGACTGTCTGCCCCCATGGCCTCTACATAGACTGTGCACTTCAAGAATGTATAGCTGCAATCAATCTCATTTAGATCGCAGCTCAGTGCTCAGCTGCCTGGGAAGTATCATTTATTCCTTACTGGAGGGATTAGCTGGATAAACATCCATTTTGCTCTGCTGTGCAGACTACGGGAACAACTCTGAGAGAGGCCTGGAATGCATATGGAATTGTTTGGGTTTTGACACCTCCATGGAAAGTACCAAGTGCCCTGGCTGCACAATCACCTTCTTCTTGGCTGCCAGGCGGGAGAGCAGCCCTGTCTTCTCCCAGTGTCCATACACCTGCTTCTCATATTCATAGGAGGGGAAGAAGCACACCACACCTCCCGGGATCACATTGCACAGGTTGCAAAGGATTCGACCTGTCTCATCCATCTGCAAGAGAGATTAAAGCACATTGCAGCTGACAGGACCCCACCTAATGCTGCTCCAATTATGACATGCCTTAGGGGAGGAATAAATGTGGGAAACATGCCAGGTCTGTGACAACTCCCATGGGGAGCTGGGCATCACTAAAAAGCTCTTCACTACTTGGCTATCTTCCCTAGCCCAGGGTTTCTGTTGTGGCTGTGGAGCCGTGGTCATTCAGCAAAGGCAGGTTTGCCTCAGTGGATGGAAGCTGTCCCACTAGAACAGATGTTGAGAGCTGGTTGAGATTCAGCAAGGGCAGAGCAGACTTAGTGTCTGGCCTTGGGTGCTTACTGCCCTGCCACAGGAAGAAGTGCCAAAACACCTGCAGCTGCTCCTATGGTTTGGGATTTCCTTTGCCATGGCTTTTGCTCAGCCCACCTCTTAAACAAGTGTACCCTGCTCTGAAACATAAGCATGTGAAGCAAAAAGGACATCCCAAGGAAGGGAACAAAGGACAAACTGACCATCTGAGGCAGGTCTCTGGTCTGGTAAGTGAACTCCAGCTGCTGGTTGGAAGGACCACTGCAGAGGATGATGGGTAAAATGTTTTCTGGAGGAATCACATGTCCTGGAGACAAAAACAAGTAGTGGGAGTCAACATCTCTGCTGTTGGCACAAACCCCATGAGCTGAAGAACTTTAATTGCCTTTGAGTGACAGAGGCCAGCATTTGCCTGGCTAAGCCAAAGTGCCCAAGTCACTCAGCTGCTCCAACTTCCATCCCCTCAGCCCCTGGGAAGGAGCATGCCAATGGCATCACTGCCTGCCAATACCAGTCAGAACCACAGGGGAAGCTCAGAGTGAAAGGGAAGTCACAGCCCTTTGCTGCCCTGATTTTTACAAAAGATGCCACGTTGCTTTGAGTGCTGACAGAACAGTGTTAAAGGCAAACTGCAGCCCTTGCAGCTGCTGAGCCCTCCCTGCCAGCCCGGTACACTCACCGCAGGAGAACTCCACGATACGGGCAGGGTCCACACCAGCACAGCACAGCAGCTGCTCTCGGAAATCAGCCACCTAAGATCCACAAAACCAAGACAAGTAAAGCAGCAGCGTCCCAAAAAGCTCTGCCCCGGCAGCAGCAGCGCTGCTGGTCAAGGGCCGCCTCCCCCGCGCTGCCCAAGAGAGGAGCGGCAGCGCCCTCTGCCCGCAGACAGCGGCACCGACTTTCCGCAGAGACCCCGCACGGTCCCCGTGGGGTCCCGGCCCTGCAGAGCGACCCGTGGCATCACGAGGTCCTCCGACTGCTCCTCGTGCTACTTCTAAACTACCACGAGCTCAGCCTGGCTGCTCTCTTTCCACCCCGGCTTGCAGACTGCACCACCCACCTCCTGAGACCCCAGCGCAGCATCGTTATTCCCTCACCGGCTGCATGGTGCCTCCGGCAATGATGACAGCACGGCATTCTTCCACAACCTTGGCAAAGTGGACAGCTGGATTCAGCAAGAGGAATTTGAGGCTGCTCTGACCAACTGTGCCTGGAAAAAGCAGAGAAGAGCATTCAGGAGCTAGCTGTGACAGATACTCAGGGATATGACAGATTCAACCTCCTGTCCCGGATACTCTGGCAAGTCCCTGCCTCTCAAAGTAAGGACCTGCTGTTCAACACTGACAGAGGCAGCAGCAGGTAATGCCAACCTGGAAGTTACCTTCTGCTTCCTATTCTCCCTGGAGCTGTACAACAGGTGCAGTAAACTGCAGGACAAAACTTGACATCCAAAATGGGAGCAGACATCTGCAAACCCTGGCCCCAGTGCCCTTGGTTAAAAATTCCCTTGGGGTCATAAGCATCCTCAGATAGACCAAGCCTGCCAGCCTACATCACACATGGCACAAATGTTGCTGCAGGTTCTCCACAGACCTTTGTATCTCCCCTCCCTCAGTGCCAGTGCAGCACCCTGCTTGTGACTGACTCATGCCACCTCTCCCCAGCTCACCCTCTCCAGTACCTTGCCTGTTGAGCATGACTCTGCCATCTTGGTTTGCATTTGTGAGGGCCGAGAGAAATCCTTCAATCTGCATCAGTGGAGAGGCAGTTCGGAGCTGGTCATGCTCAGCCTCCCCGGGAGGGCTCTGGGGGGCACCTGCTGGCCCAAAAACAAAAGGAGACGTAGGCAACTTAGGCCACGCTTCTAAAGACAGGCTAAGCACAAAACATGCTCTATAGGAACATGATACCTGGGGCACATACGCAGGCAGAGAACAAAGACCCATTTAAAGGGGAAAAGCCAAATTCTGTCTCATTGCTAAATTAAAAAATAAAAAGATCTGGTTTTTGTGGATGGCACCACTAAGCAGAGCTACTACACGCAGCCGCTTGGGTCCCAGAGCCAGCAGGACACAGAAGGGCAAAGCTTGAGTGCATGTGGTGTGAACGTGGAATTACATCATTCAGTTTGAAAGGGACCCCACTAATCCCATGTACAGTTGTCTAGGTCAGCTAGTGAGACTTGTTAAAAAACACCCATTCAGGACACCTTCTTCAGTCTCTCATTCTGCAAATCTGCCTCCTCCCTTTCCTCACGCAGAGAGATGCAGGTTCCACATCCTCGCTCTGCCCACAGATGCACAAGGAGACGATGCCTGAACTCACCCTCCTTATCAGATCCCTGCTGAAGAGTCAGAAGAAAGTTCTGCAAACCAGCCAGCTTCTGGTTCTCCTTGTTGGTCTTCACAGCTGAAGCAGGACCCCCATATCGCTCCACAAACCCAAAAAGCTGCCAAGCAAAAGCCAGAAAGACTTATGACTTAAGCAACAGCAGGAATCAGAAAAGATAAAGACAGGTTTGTTGGCCTGCCACAAATTAAGTCCCTTAGTAAGTGTTCACAGACCAGCCTAATCAGAATGCACCAGTTCCCATTACCTTCATCCACCCACTGAATAAAAGCAAAACAAATCTCTGATGTCTGTTCTTCCAGTGCAATGCAGCCTACTTGGCTCGCAGATTTGAGGCCAAACAGCACAGAATTGGCACCCACTGGAATACCGTGGTAAACCACACTGTATGTTTTTTTCTGGATAAGCAAAAGTTAATCTGCCCATATAGTACTTTTTATAAAAACCATTTTGTTTGTGGAACAGGGTGGAGAAGACAAGCTCCCACCCAGCTGCTGCATCTTCCGTCTCAAATTCCAAGTGTGAAACAGCATTGGAACACTGCTGACCATGAAACCACAGAGCTAGTACCTTCCTGCTGATGAGGCTCTTCTCACAGTACCGCTGAACCTGTTGGAGGAAGACAGGAAAATGAACTGGCAATAAGCACCCCTTCTCCCATCCTGTCCAGCAAGGCTGTCACTTGCTGTGCTTTTGGGAAGAGGTGCACAGCTCTTTGTCAGCGCTACCAGCCAGACAGCAGTTTATTACAATGGCATTCCAGAGTGGAAACACACAGAGTTAAGCTGCTGTGTTTGGAGGTTCAAGGGGGGAGGTACAGTACTGGAGTAGCAAAATTTCGGCATCCACAGTCCTTATAGTGTAGCTTTGCCTACAGACAGCTAGAAAGCAGATTCTGCCATGTGGGCTTTGGCTCTGCTTCCAGCTCTCATACACACTCCAGATAATCTCAAACAAGTCACCACCACTTGTGCCCTAACAGAGAACATTTGCATTACCTTGAAGAGGTTGATATTGTCAATCTGGCTCTGAAATAGAAAGTCATTGATGGATTTTAGTACTGTCCCTGAAAAAAAATAGGGAAAAGGGAAAAAGAAATTATTAGCTGCTGCTGGGCCTACACCCCTTACTGCTCACACCCATGTCCCTGACTGATAGCTCCGTACCCCAGGAGTTCACTCCAGTCTTACCTGTTTGGGAAACTGCCTGACATCCAGGATTCTGGTTCACGTTACCTGTAAAGCATGAAACCAATTCAAGGAAGGCTTGAATCTACCTCATAATTAAGCAGGAAAGTAAAGACTGAGCTTGAGGTACAGTGCATAAAAAACCCAAGAGGTAACTACACATCTGCAAAACAGCTATACAGACAGAACATCAGCTCCCACTCCTTTTATGGAGTGGGAGTATTAACAATTTGCCCTGTAGACTAGCCCTACATTGTAGAACAAGTGTGCTGCTGCATCCTAAGGAACACCACCTACATTCCTTCTGTGGCTGGAAACAGCAGGTAGGGTGGGTCATCAGAAATGCTCACACACTATGTAGTCATCGTGCTGCAAAGACAAAGGGAAGGGACTGCAATGCATCCCTCACCCATCCTCAGTACAGCAGCAGGGAGCTGGGAAGCACAGAGACTGGCAGGCAACTGCGAGGAGGGGAGGGGAAAACCTAAGGACACCAACATGCCCAGAGCCTGACAGCCAGAACAGGATTAATTGCTGCCACCCACTGCATTTTATGTCCTAGTGTTTAACACCCACCTCATATCTCACTTTTGTAGCCCCTGCCCCAAAGGCCTGCATTTCCACTGGCATGGAGGAAGTTCTATATGAATTTAGGACATGCTTTCCTTAAGACAGACGAAGTTCTAACAAACAGATCAGTCAAGAGAAGGAGCCCTGCAAATTCCTGTGAACTTAAAATCAAAGCAAAATAATATTTTCTCACAAAGGAGAGGCGCCACTCAAGAAAGATTCATTCTGCAGATGCATGCTGACATGCATAAAGGCCTTGCTACCAGATGACCCAGAGATTTATTTCATGCAGCTCTTGTGCTGCACTGTTATACAGCTGCTGTATTCCTCACTTAGCATCTTACATCATCCCCACTCCAACTGGATCTCAAAACCACACAGAAAGAGAAGGAAACTGCCTCTACCAACTTACAATGTCATCTGCTGCTCCTCAGCTAGTGAAAAAAAGAGAAGGGTTCAAGTAGACACCAGTCAACTTCCCCACGTACAAACCAGCCTGAGAAATAAAACTACTGGCATCTGAACCTAGACATGAGCAACACTTCCCTGCAGTCTCCGCAGAGGAGGAAGGGGGACAGTGTCCTGAGGAAGCACTAACTAGCTCAGAGTTTATCAGTATCCCTGGAGACACAAGAGGTTTGCTTACCTCCCAGCATGGCAACAAACTGCTCCAGTAAATACAGGATCTGCTTAATGTACATCAAGTTCTTTGCCTTCAAACGTTTCCTGTGAAAAATGAGCCCCAAAACCTCTTCAGGGACTAACCAAACCAGCTGAGCTGCAGAAATAAGTACATGAACTCTTCTTCATTTGGGACAGACAGGAACTAAGATTTCTTCCAAGTTCACTCTCTCTGTTTGTGACAGAGCAGACTCTTGTGGCTATCCTGCCCAAGGTCATCCCAAAGCACTTATCCATGCTCCCCGCCCCCGTTCCTACCACTGCACTTCTCTTTGCATATTAATTATAGTTGGTTTCCTACAATGGCAGTGATGCCTCCAGACTCTATTGCAATAATGCTCAAAAAATTCAGAGTAATTAGTATTGAACACAACAATCAGCCGCTGCAGGGATGGCAAGATGCTGAGCCAAAACCCACATACAGCTTCCTCATCCTCAGAGCTTCCTGCTTCTACCCCAATGCCAGTCAGCGGGTGAAAGACTAAGGGAGAGACATGAAAGACTGAATCTTTTGAAACACTGCATCACATAGTAGAAATCATTAGAGGGAGATACTGGGAAAGGAACTGGGTGTATAAGGGAAAAACAGAATCCTCAGGGTATCCCCTTCTCACTGTTTAATACCAGCCCCAGGGGTCTGACTTAGATGGATTCTAGACAGGGATAATGAAGCAAGTGTCTTTCCATCTGCAGAACTCTTAATGCAGTAACTTTCCACTCGGGAAGAGCAAGATATACCCTGCAGCCACGAGGCAAGCCAAGGCATGCACAGACCTTGCCTCTGCTGAGCTCTTCTCCGCCAGGATCCTCACCTGTATCGCTCCATGTACTGCGACAGCTGGGAGTGGGCACGGCACAGCTACAGAAACAGAAAGCAGAAGCTGTTGTTATAAAGGAGAGAAGAAAGGGCACTGCTGGAAGCAGATGTCCCTCTCCATTAGCAGGCCAGGTTGTGACTCACCTGAGAGCCGCTGACCTCGGCACTGTGGATACAGGTGATAGTGTCTATGAGGTTGTGGGCCTCGTCAATGATCACAACCTGGTCCTTCAGCTTGATCCCAGCAGCATTCCTGGTAGGCTCATGCAAAAGCATCTGATAGGGCAGCACCACCAGCTACAGCAGAAGCACACAGTGCCCTGATTCCAGCTCTCATCCTTACAAACTTAAGGCATTCTACAACCACTCATTAACAGCCTGTATCAGAGGGCCTTGCAGAATTCAGCCAAGTGACTTACTCTTATTATGGGAAAGGTAGGAACAAAACCAGGAGGACTTGCTTGAGAGGGACACTGGGATGTAAGATGAAGAGAAATAATTATTGCGTATGGGCTCAGGTTACCTTCCAAATCTGCTTTGGAGCTCTGAAAGCACGTCTTCAGAGAGAATCCAGCAAGGAAGAAGAGTGGTGTAAGAGCTAAGAGTACACCTGTGTGTCAGTATTGCCTCACACCTGCTGAACTGTTCAAGTATTCCAAAATGCTGAGACATACAGCATCCTTATGAATTTCTGATGGGAATTCTCATTTTCCTTTGCTTTCTGAGCAAAACTACAGCTGACAGAAGCACAGCCTGCTTACAGACTCCTCCAGTCTAAGTAACAGTACTAGAGGGAGCAGGCCATTCTTAGAGGGCCTGGCATTAATGCCACTAAAACTGTTATGCCTTACCTGAGCAGCAGGGATGGCAAATCGACTCCCATAATATGGGCAGGCTCTGGTCTCCCTTCCCAAGGACACCAACTGCTCAATATCCTTCACTTCCACTAGAACTTCATCACGGAGAAACTGCATTTGCTCATAGGAATAAAATGGGCACGTGGTGCGACTCACACGTCTCTTCTTCCCCTCATTCTCCTCATCACTCTTCTTTTCTAACATCAGAAATCAAAAGAAAGCTATGAGCAACACACACAACAGCCTAGAACAACCACTTTGCAGAACCTCATGGATTTCAAAGTAAGCTTTGACGTGTGTATTCCTGACCTATCGCCTATTTAAAAATTATTCAGCAGTAGCATTTCCATCTCCACTGTGGACACTACTCTTGCCAGTTAGATTTAGCATGTGACATCTTCCAACATTTCTAGTAGTGAGTTAACAAACACAAGTATCTTTCTGTCCTGACTAGGTTAAGACATTCAGAAAATCATCCTGATCTCAGCATAGCCTGGAGATCAAGAAAAGTACCAAGGATTCCTGTTCCTCCAACCTGTTATTTCCAAGCTCCTACCCATCTTGCCTGAACTGACTGGCAGTGCCCATTGTCTCCACACTCTCATGACACCTTTATCAGGAACTGCTTCCCCCAGACTGCAAGCATTCCTACCGTGTTTGTTCTTTTGCATCTCCATGCAGCGGTCATTGATGAGCTGCAGAGCACCCAGGCGTTGCACCTCCTCATTCACACACAGATTCTGACACGTGCAAAGAGAGGAAGGGAGTCAATTCACTTGCTGAACTGCCCTCATGTGCACCCTCTAAACAAAGTGTAAAACAAAAGATTTTCTTTAGAGCAATCTCAGGCCAGATTCCAAAACAGAAAAGTCTACCAGTCAAACATCGTTCATACTAACTGGTACAAACATGCCCGAAAACCACAGAAATTTAGGAAGGAAAAAAAGAGAAAAAGAGAGCTCACTGCTACACAACAGCTTCTAAAAAATGCTGCCAAAAGTACTAGTCTACTAAGAGGTGCACCTTCTCAGTGACTCAGACATCTGTAATCTGTATTAGAAATGGTAAAACGTATTCTTGTGTTTACATCAAAGGGTAAATGACCAAAGCAGAGTTCACAGAAAAATGTACATCACACAGATCTATGTTGTGACCCATGTCCGCTTTAGTTTTTCAACTGGAGACTCAAGATGTCCCCAAGGTGACTTCTGTGGCACCAGATCCACACATCTCCTGGCAGTGTGTTCTGGGTCCCTTGAGAACACCACCACGTGCCTGCCTGGATCCCAAGGAGACCAGACGCGTGTCTTTGCCAAAGGGACTTTTCTGCACCTCGCGCACAAACTGGGACAGCTGGGAGTGAGTGCGACTGCAGTAGTAGATCTGCAATGAGGAAGAACAAAGGGAAGACAAGAAGAATATGGAAGCAAATCCCTACCTATGACCAATCATGTAAGGAAGCATCCAAGCACTTCAACAAGGTTCACCTTGCTCAAGCCTTCAAAGGCACAAGGGAAGGCACACGTTTGAGTGTCACCTTAAAACTGCTGAGGCCAAAAGCCCCATCTTTCTTTTCTCCTCTGCATTTGCCTTTGTTTCCAATTAATTTCCCAAAGTCTCTACAAAACAGGGACTTATCATGGGAGGGTAATAAAAAATTATTGCTGTGTGCTTTCACAGCAAGACACAGAAAAAACTAAGCAGTGCTAGCACAGCAAACTGCTTACGCAGGCAGTGTAGTCCAGGAGATGAGCACAGCAGAACTAGCTGTCTTTATCAACAAACCTGGCAGGTTTTGGAAACTAGCTCTTAAATCCTTCTGTACTGCCTGACTGTTGGAAAGGTGCAAGCAATAAAGCCATAATTCTGCTCACTCCTACACTATTCTATGAAGTGGCACTATTTAATTTCCTCATCTCACCTTAGTCACATGATCCTCTTCCAAATCATCATCTTCTTCTTCTTCCAGCCTAAGAAAATAAAAAGCTCAAACAGTTTCCTTTCAGCAGACCACCGACAGTAAGAATCAAATGATGCTCTACCACAAGACTGAGATCTCAAGAGAAATTATTAAGTCATCTCAAAAAGAGCCTCTGGACTCATCTCAGGTGGTAAAAGAAAAATGAACTTTTTAAGAACAGTGTAAGTGTGCATAATCAAGTCAAGCCTTTCTCTTTAAAGGAAAAGTCTCTCCTGGGCTGTGCCCTTTTTCCAAGTTCAAGATATTTTTTTTTTTCCTTTTGATTCAGGGGCCTCTAAGCCTCAGGCATAAGCTAATCAATGCTCTACTATTCTTTGGTGAGCTTCTTCACTTCTTTTTCTAAAGCTTTCTCATTAGAAGCAATTTACCACTCTCCAGATATTGCATAAAGGCTTCAGGAAAGCATTCAGCTGCCATAGAGCTCCTCAAAGGCAACAGCTGTTCAACCTTTGATAAACTAACTACATATGAAAAGAGTAGTTAAGTGTTCTTCAATTTTTAAGGCAGAAGGATCTGTCTAGACACTAATTAGTAAATTTGTAATTTAAATTTGTTTGACTTTTTGTGCTGATGTATGGCTTCTGGCTTTCTGCATAAAACAAATGGATGAGAGAGAAAAGTGTGCGTGGCGTTTTCATGCCAAAGCTCTGTCTTCAGAAATGTGAACATCTCTGCCTTTAGAGTATCAAAAGATGCCAGTGCTAATCTGCAGAACTGACAGCTTCCTCTGGTGTCCTGAGTTCCATTCTGCTTTTCTAATGCAAGAAACTTGATCGTGAGTCATTCACTCAGCATGCATCAATCCACTCTTTGGGAAGCTGGGCATGGATAAAGGAAGGACACTGACACACATTTTACGATGCACTTTGTCAGAAAGCACTTCAAGTCACTCAGATCAGTCTAACAAAAATTTAGAAAAACCAAAACAAACCAAATGAAAATGCCCCCAAACAACCAATTATATAAAACCCCAGAACAACCACCACCTTACACTGTTTGAAAAGGTGAGAAACACTTTTTAATAAAATCTGTACAACTTCTTTAATCAGGGCAAGATAAAAATTAGACAGAAAATGTTTCCTTAGCATGGAATCCCCTCAGTCCCTGTCCTTACCCAGATACCACTTTCTTTTCGTCATCACTCTCATATTCAGCAAGGATCAGCTCCTCCTCGTTGTGATCCAGCTGGTCTAGAACACCCTCTCCAGCTCCCTGTGAAAGAGCCTCTTTGCTGAGCTGAAGAAGGCGCTTTGCCTCATCCTCCTCGCACCTCTGGAAGGAACACAAAGGCACAGTATTTCCCAGATACAAAGAGAGTAGCACAGAGGTTGCCTTATGGCATGGGCAGGTCAGAAGACAGCACAGTCCCTCACAGAAGGCTGAAGCTGTTCAGCCCCTTAGAAGACAGCTGTTACCAACAACCAAAGACTTGCCCACACAGACAGTTATGAAGGGGAAACATAAAGGACCTTCTCTGAAAAAGACATGCTGAACTAACAGACCCTCAATGCAATGTTCATGTAATCCAGTATTAGTTGCTTAAAGTGGCACATAAAATATGTCTGCCAGAGAGAAAATAGTGTGTAAATAAACCTGAACAAACAAACATGTAAGGATACAATCAAACACTCTGTGCACATTTAACTCAAAGCTAGAATCAGCTCAGCAACTGGTTTAGAACAAGATTTCTCTTGCTTTTTTTCTCCAGTTGTGACTCTAACACAAGTCTACCTCACTACAAAGATTCAATTCACCTGTTGAAGCACAGTTTTCTGATTAACTTTTATGTCACAACAAAGAAAAGTTCATTTTTTCCATCTCAAAACGGTATCTTCCAACGTCAATGAATGTTTTATTACCGTGGCATTATACAGAAAAAGCAGTTAGTAAGCACTACAGAAAAGATGAATCAGTCACTTTTCCAAATCTCTGTAATATTTCTCTCATTTTCTCTCTTGCTTTTCATCATGCTTCTCATTTCACATGCTCTTCATCCTCTTTTAAGAGACAAGTTCTTTGTTCCATTTGTTTTTTATTTGCCATTCTTCACTATTTCTGTCATATCCTTTTGACAGGAGCTGACCAAAACATTGCACCATATTTGAGATGGAGCACACTAGAAATTAATAGCCTGGCAGCCTACTAAATCTGTCTGTTTGGGGATCTCATATGACCAAAAAATACCAAGAGCATTGAGGCCAGCTCATGCATCTAAATGAGAGGGAATACAGATGTATCTGTGAACTTTAATACCATTTTTATTCCAGAAGTACAGACTGTTCATACTTGCTCATAAAACAGAGATCTTTCCCAAAAAAGCTTCCATGTGTTAAAAGCTTTTAAAAGAAAAGCAGAGGGCTAGAAGGCAATCAGAACACACATCATTTCTGCCCACACACAAAAACTGTCACAGGAAATTATTGATGCACAAATTGTTTTTCACATCCGTACTTTTAAAAGAAAATCTAACAAATCATTTCGGATTATCAATTTCAGAAACCTTAAAGAGCTCCTCAAACAGGTGGGTTGGAAAAGTCAATGTGAAGCCACACATAAGCAAGTATGAACAACACTGAAGGTAACCAAAATAGAAAGTTCTGATCTCTATGGAGTAACTCACCTTCCTCTTTACTGTGTATTTTAACTGCACATTGTGCCGAATTTTCTCAAGACGATCTTCTCGCTTTTTCCTTCTGGTCTGCTCTTCCTACAAAAAAGGGAGAGTGTAGGCAGGATGAAGCGGATTTAGTCCTCAACCCTTGGTATCACTACTTATTGTCTGGGTATAGAAAAAAGACTTGACAGAAACAAAACTGCCAGTACAGTGTGCCATTCCCCCAGAGTGCTCACCTACTGAGTGCTGCTCTGCTCAAAGCAATATAGTTTCCTGTCACTCTATTGGCAACAGCGAGAAGAACGACACAGACTCTCTCGTGTGTTGAACAGGAGAGCAAAGTTTATTATTCTTGATCTTCTTTTATAGACTTGTTGGAGAAAGTCCGAGACGTAAAACTCTCATTGGTCATTAAAGCAACACATCTACCATCATTGGTTAAGTGTAACATCACCCCTTGACTGTTTTCCTAAACACCACCTGCAAAGATTGTTGTCCTTTACCAAGGACTGTTTGGATTCTTTTCTCATGCTTTCTCAGGCCAGAATGAGAAGCCTGTGACTTAGTTTCACACAGGCTTTGTTCCCTTCTTTTTGCATTTAGCATCCACAGTGTCCTGTCTTGGGCAGCCTGCAGGCAAAGACACACATCCACCAGATTTACCTCAGGTATTTTCCACTCATCATCCAGGATACAGGAACAGTTTACCCAGAGAGGCAGTGGAGTTCCCTTCCCGGGAGATGCTAACAAGCCGTCTGGACACAGGGTACCGCGCTCTAGGGACTCTGCTCGAGCAGAGAGGCTGCCCTGGGTGATCCCCAGGGGTCCCTTCCAGCCCAGCCATTCTGCGACTATGTGATAGCAGCCCTCCTAATCCTTTTGCCGGGTTATTTCACCCGTCCTCTATACAGGAGCGCTTCCTCACCTTCAGCCTGTCCACCATGTCCCGCTGCTCTTTCTTCTGCACGAAGGCCGTGACCCAGTCGGGCTGCCCGGCCGTGTCCGCGCTGCCCGGCCGCGCCGGCTGCGGGGTCAGCTCGTCCTGCCCGCCGGCCCCGAGCGCCAGCAGCCGCGCCTCCTCCCGCCGCCGCTTCTGCTCCCAGTCCCGGAGCCACGACAAGGCCCCGCAGATGAGGCTCAGCGATTTTCCCTGTCACGGAGAGCCGGCAAGGTGAGGAGCGCTGCCCCACCGCCGCGGCCCCGCTCGGCCACAGCCGCGGCTCGGCCCCAGCGCCTCACCGTGCCCGTGGGGCTCTCGAAGATGCCAACCCGGCCGCCCTCCAGCGCGCCGTACAGCGCCTCCATGAACTGCTCCTGGATGCGGTACGGCGTGTAGGGGAACGGGAACCGGCCCGCCGCCGGCCCGCTCTCCATCCCGCTCTCCATCCCGCTCTCCATCCCTCTCTCCATCCCGCTCTCCATCCCGCTCTCCATCCCGCTCTCCATCCCGCCCCGCTCCCGAGCGGCCGCCGGGGCCGCCCCCGCCCCTTCCCGTGCGGCGGCGGAAGCGCCGCGCCGCCCTCCCCGCACAGACACCGCCTCTTCCCGAGCTCCCGAGCGCGGTCCGCGCTCACCCTTCTTCCCCGCTCCCTCCCGTCGCACGGAGGGGCAGAAAACTGGATTACAGAGGAGAAAAAAAAAAAAAAAAAAACCCAAAAGGTTTTATTTAGGGTGGAAACGCACAATGTGCAATAAAACATTGCAATATAGAAAACGTTTATGTAATAGGCAGTCCTTAAATGCCGAACTGTGTATGTTAATACTCTGGAAACAAGAGCGACCTAAAGAGGAGTGACATAAAAAGAACAAGGCTATTGCAATCAGTCTCTGGACCAGCAGTGGGAACTCACCGTGTACCGCTTCAGACTAGAACATCTGGGGGTAAATATTTTCTTTTAGGGTTAAATAATATAAGGCCACATTTTTGTCCATGTTTTGTTGATGTCCCAAGTTGGAAGGAATTTCAAATTAGCAACAACAAATCTGGGTGAAGCTACAGACTGCCTTTCAACTGGAAGAGCTTCTGCATCCAGGTTTTCTGGGAACAGCCATTACAGTTTTGTGTTACTTAGCTATCATGAGGTAGGAATTCTTTGTCCCATGTAAGATTTGGAAAATAGAAAATATTTGGAAAATAGAAAGAAAAGACAGATGGAAGTTCAGCTCCAAAATTTCGCTCCAAAAAGATCTGGAAATGCCTTGTCAAACACTGTGTAAACTTACTAAACCAAAGCTTTGAGTCAGAACCAACCTGGAACACTTTATTTTGACCTTCGCCTTAGCTGTATTTTACAAGCCCAGTTCTCCCAGTTATTATTCTAGCATATATTCACAGTCCCCACTTATACTGAAGCTGGTGGTCGTTCCTCAGGCTCTTGCTTGACTTCAACTCTTCCTAAACCCCCAGCACTCAACTCTTGGGACTAACTCCCTGTTTCCAGATGTCCTGAAGTTTTTTGTGCCTCTGGGATTAAGCACCCAACCCTACCACCAGATATACCATGTCTCCAGTCAGTCTTTTCCCACCATGGTTCTCACCATGCATTTAGGTACCCCCAAAAACTACTTTATATTCCTGCTCTGAACATCCACTCCAGGCTTATGGCAGAAGTGAGCGGGAGGTGAGGATTCTTCTACCCACCAGACATTTATAAGATTTCTTGGCCATGTGTATTTTCCAATGCACTTTAAGTGTTGAGCTTTTCCAGAAGGTTTTCCCACACTCGACACACTTGTAGGGCTTGGTTCCCACGTGGATCCTCAGGTGGGCACCGAGGGCCGAGCTGTGCCGGAACGTTTTCCCACACTCCTCACACTTGTAGGGTCTCTTGGCACAGTGGATCCTCAGGTGCACTTTGAGAGCTGAGCTCCGGCAGAAGCTGTCCCCGCACTCCACACAGATGTAGGGCCGCTCCTCAGTGTGCAGGCTCTGGTGCTTGGCCAGAGTGGAGGGGTCGCTGCACCTCCGGCCACACTCGATGCGCTGGAAGGGGCTGGGCAGGAGGCTGCCATGGCACACGGGCAAGGCCTCTTCCCTGTGGATCCGGCGATGAGTGGTGAGCGCTGAGCTCTGGCTGAAGCCCTTCCCGCACACGGGGCACTTGTAGGGCCTCTCACCCGTGTGCGTTCGCACGTGAGTCACCAGCGAGGAGCTCTGCCGGAAGGTCTTCCCACAATCTGTGCACTCGTAGGGTTTCTCTCCCGTGTGAATCCTCTGATGCCGAATGATGGCTGAGCTGTCCCGGAAACGCTTCCCACACACCTGGCACTTGTGGGGCTTCTCTCCGGTGTGGACCCTCCGATGTATGATCAGGGAGGAGCGGTCGCTGAAGCTTTTCTCACAGCGCAGACAATTAAAGGGTTTCTCACCCTTGTGGCTTCGCTGGTGGACGATGAGATGAGAGTTCTGGCTGAAGCTCTTCCCACATTCGTTGCACAGGTAGCGTCTCTCTCCCGTGTGGGTGCGCTGGTGCCTGATCACGTTAGACCTCTGGCTGAAGGTCTTCTCGCATTCGCTGCACTGGTAGGGCTTCTCCCCTGTGTGGATTCGCTGGTGTTTGATCAGGTCCGAATTGCGGGTGAAACTCTTCCCACATTCAGAGCAGCTGAAGGGTTTCTCTGCCAGGTGGATCCTCTGGTGCTGGCTCAGGTATGAACTCCGGCTAAAGCTCTTCCCACACTCGGGACACTTGTAGGTTTTCTCCCCCACCTGCTGAATCCAAATGGCACCGTTCCCACACATGGGCAGATCTGGCCCGTCCCCAGCAAGGATAGCCTTGTTTATAGGGGCTTTACCACTGTCCTTGCACCCCCAGACTTCCATCTCATAAGGGGGTACCATTCCATATCTCTTTGGAAAACATGTCTCCATCTCACTTTCTCTTTCCAGCTCCTGCTTGTGGTCCTGTCTTTGATCGGCCTCCTGGAGGGAATCTCCTGTGAGCTCCCTGGAGGGGAACAGATGGAGTTCAGCTTTCACTGAACCTTCCTGATGAAGTTCCTGATGAATGCTGCCCTTCTGCGTGTCTCCCATGATCCTGTCACCTGCTGGAGTGAACAGAGGAAGTAGCTATGAACGAACTCCCAGCTTCTCTGAGGGGCAAGTCCACACAGGGAAACCACCAAGACCTGCTGCACATCAGCCACCATGAGCTGACAGCACAGGAGACAGCCCCTTGGTACCTTCTCAGGCACAGTGAGGGCCTGGAGATTGAGGTTAGTGGGAAGGGAATATTGTTCAAGGATGGGAGGCCACTGTATCACAGACTGCAAAGGGGATCCTCTGTCAAAATTACAGCCCTAAAGGACAAGACCCGTCACTTGCTTGCCTTCAAAGTTCCCATGTCTAGAAAGCTTAGAGGAACATTGTGAGTGCTTTCCTTGATAATTCCCATTGCAGCTGCTACTCCTCCTGCTGCCTGTGATTCACTGCTCTTCAGCCAATATTCCCATGCTTAATCATGGAAGAAATCAGCCAACACCACAGAAACATCCACCCCTACCCAGCAGACTATTTATTTCCTTTCTTCCTTCCAGTCATAGCCCTTTTCCTTAAAAAGAAAGCTCTTCAGCAAATTGTATCTAGATTTCATCTACAGAACAGACAACTGAGTGGAATGATAAACTGTTTAATTAACTTTTAGACTAAAACATTTGGAGGGTCCTGGTTTTTCATGGGTTATACGTATTTGGAGACACACGTTGGAAATTCATGCTGGAGTGTAAGATGAGCTGAACAGCACTGCATACAGACTGAACATCATCCTATCACATGGAGCAGGAGGTCATGCAGTACAGACCCCTCAGGTTTTGTTTCAGCTGATCTGCAGATTTTGGAAGATACCACTACACTGGTTATTCCAATCCCCAAAGTTTTGTTTACAACACTCAGGCCTGAAAAATATTTGCAGTACAAATGTACTCAAAAGCAACCTCAAAGCAGCAAACCAACCCAAATATTGTCATATATTGTCAGCACGAAAAGAAGAAAAAGCCACATTTTGGTTTATGCCTTTTAACATTTTGAGTATATTCTTTGCTGAAAAATACACAAGATTGATTTCATTTTGCACAGGGTCTTTTTGAAAGGGTATTAGATACCCCAGGACTGTGTTTTGTCTTTGCCATACTCTGCCTACAGATCTTCATGGAAGCAGAATCTGTTTACTGAGGGAGCGGAAGAGGCAGGGTGAGTGTGGAGTGTGCAGCCAGCATGGTAAACCCCAAATTTTCAGCATTCAGCTCTTCCCTTCCCAGACATGCTCCATGCAATTTCTCACCTCATGAGCAGTCTCTCTACTGGCTCAGTGTTAGGCTGCTTTTGGTAAAAAACCTGCTTCTCTTCACTTATCCAAAAGGTTAAAGCCAAGCTGGGGACTGCAGGCCCTGATCAGAGGAAGGAAAACAGACATACCAAATACCTGTCATGGTAACAGTGCTGTAGGGTGAGATTACAGGAGGATAAGTATTTAGGAGCTGAAAGTAACCTAGACCATAGGAAAATGATGCCCAGAAACATGAGTCAGAGTCACAGTCTGTCTTGCCATGAACACTGTGATACCACTGTTCAGGTCCAGTAATCAGGGCCAGCCTGGGTAGCAGATACAGGTCAACCACATGTCCAGAGAGCTGCCTGACAGCTCACTGCCTTGTCACAGGTGTCTGGATGTTCTTCTTGCTACACTTCCAGACCAAAAATGCCTCCTGACCAATTTTATGTTAGAAAAGTATCAATTCCTCAAACAATTTTCGCTCCATCACCTTTCTTCCTAGTGTTTTCTGCTGTGGTCTGGAGCCCCATTTAGTGTTTGTGGATCCAGTCCTAATGGATCAGCCAAGCATACACAGATCTGGGCAAGAGACAGAATTTTGATCTGCTCACACATTATCAACAGCAGCATCCCAAAGGCAGAATTTCCTGTCCAGGATTTTCCTCCAGAAAAATGGGCATTTGACTGCCTCCTTCTAGATGGATTTTACAGTGCTGGTAGAGAGCAGAAAGAAAGACACACACACACCTTCATGAACAAACACTGCCTGGGGGAGGGGGCAGCCCGATGGGGGGCAGCAGGGAGAAAGCAGGGGCAGCGGAGGATGGAGTGTTTGGAACGCAGGTGTCTGTGACATCAGTGGCAAAGCAGCAGAGGTGACACCTCCAGCAGTGCAAGTGGGCCCCAACTGTCACAGGCACCGCTCCCAGTGCCATGATGACTTTGTGGGCTTATCTGGCTTTGTCTGGTGAGTAGGAAATGTCTCTCCTCCAAACCAAGTTGTGAGGAAGGGCAGCTAACCCAGCTGCTCTGCACCCTCCCCATCGCTCCTCAGCTTGGGCAGTTTGGAGGCAAAAGGAAGGGATGAAGCACCCTCCACTGCCCCAGGTGCAAAGATCCCAGGGCTTATAATTTTGACAATTCCCACCACTGGAGTTGGTATTTTATTCATCAAGGAGGGCCACAGAGCGATCTAAGAGCCAGGCAGAAATCAGAGCAGGATGCAGTGGGCACAGGCTGGAGCAGAAGTGGAGGCTGGAGATGCCATGACAGAGACAGCTGGGTGCATTAAACCAGACAGGAGCACTAATGCACAGGTCTGGAGTCAACCCACAAAGCCAAGAAGGAAGAGCTGGCCCAGTAAATAAACAGGGGAAGCAGGAGAAGGAGGCCTGAGAGAGGACCTTGGTTAAAAACCTATTTAGCCAGAGGAAGAGTGTTTGCAGAGGCTAAAAAATCTTGCAAGGAAACAGTCTACTTGCTCCAGCCCTGACAACAGAGCATTATTCTCAGTTTCAGCCATGACTTCCAAGACATTTCTCCCAGCTTAAGATTTGAATCTCCAGAGCTTCAGTGAAGGTCCACCTCAGCCCTGTACTGTCACTCCTTTCAACATGGGCAAAGCAAGTTTTCCACAGGTCTGGACCTTCCATCTCTAGCTTGTTAATGCATTTTCCATGTGCTGGATCCTGCACCCAGAAAAGGCAACAGAGATCAGGATTCAGCCCTTCAGCTCTTTCAAACATGCCATGGTTAGCATTTCCTTCTCCCTCTGACTCCCTGCACTCTGTTTTTCACCAGTGCTCTTCGGCTGGGGCTGCATAGCTGGCCCTCGGGGCACAAAGGCACAGCAGCCAGGAACACCACTCTCTGACCAGGAATACCACCAGTTCTTCAAGATCCTGCGGATGACCATCCAAGCCAGCACTGCCTGCCACCTTCGTGAGCTGTACGGCTGCAAGGACTCACTGGTCCAGAGACTGGATGAGTACGAAAACCACGGAGTCATCCCTCCAGGTAAAGCCAACCATGATTCCCAAGGGCAGGCGGTTGGACAGGAGTCTTGCATGGCCCTGATCACTGAGACAGGAAACACTTGGGATCTGGGGAGGAGAAGCCAGGGGAGAGAGGTGGGTAGCAATCCTGCAGTGAGGAGAAGGCACGTGCTCACGGGCATCTTCTCTCACATTTGATTTGATCCACATGTGACCCTAGGACCAGCCTCCTCCAACCCTTGGGTCATGAAGATGATCAAGAAACAGTGGAGTTTCTCAAAAGGTTCCCAAATGACAGAGGGGTTTTCAAGGAGGAATGTCACTCCACAGGAAGGTTATTGCCAAGGGAGATGCCAGCACTGGAGTCTGTCACCGGGTCTGTGTCTTTATTTGCCTCTTTCTAGGGCCCATATGCTCTGAACTGCCAGGAAATCTTTTATTCCACAACTTCTGCACCTTTTCTCTTTATCGCTGTATTATGAAAAAGTATTTCCTTAAGGTGAGTTATTTAGCTATTTCCTGAAGACTATAGTGTGCTTCGGGCAATTAATAGGCAAAAAGAGAGAGCCCTGAATATGAGGAAGTGGGAAAACAGAAAGCTAAAAGACAGGGAAGATAGAAGAGAGCCATGGGAAGCCCACCTTTCAGGAACACTCACACCAAGCTGATTAGCTAACACAGATGGCACCTGCAGCCACTTGATGAAAAGCAGACTTTGCAGAAGGCAT
Source organism: Poecile atricapillus (assembly GCF_030490865.1). NCBI lineage: Eukaryota > Metazoa > Chordata > Aves > Passeriformes > Paridae > Poecile > Poecile atricapillus. The sequence goes on from NC_081266.1 coordinate 7,160,404, forward strand.
TCTTCAAGAAAATGAACCTTTGAGGACCACCTCAGCCCTCTTCTCCACATCTCATTCCCAACCAAGCTGAGACAATTTAGGTTTCTCCAGAAGAAAGGGGGATTCATGTAGGCTAGAAGAGAGTAAGGACAGATGTTATTCCCAAGAGAGATTTATAGGGAGACTTGACAAGGAAAGGATATGAAGGTTTATTTTGCTTTCCTGGGCTCAATTTAGTAGGAAATGTGAAAGAAGAGATTGTGCAGTGAGAGCTAAACCCATAGAACAGAGCTGTGCATAGGTGCCTGCTCCTAAGGCTCTCCAGAGGAATGTTTTCTCCTCCACAGAGGACTGCGTGCCCAGGACACAGCAGAGCCAAGCAGCGCAGCAAAGCAGGCACCAACATCATCACGAGCAGTGATGCCATGTCATCCAGCAGCTTCGGTTCCCAGCCAGTCGCCAGCACGTCTCCCACGCCTGGCTCCAGACCTGGCACAGAGGCAGCTCTGATCCCCACCCCCTTCCCTGCGAGCACACAACCAAATCCTTCTGGCCCACAAGCCACAGAGGTGACAGCCAGTGGCCAGCAACAAGGACAGCTGCCCAACAGTGACATCGAGGATCTCCTCCTGAGGATAATGGACAGCCAGGTGCAGACTTCACTGCAGACAATGAAGTTGTTGATGTCTGTTGGGAAGACAGTGAAGGAGGAAGAGCTGCGGAAGGCTGCCACGACCCTGCTGATGGCCCTGAACAACGCAAATGTGACTTGGGCACCAACCAACTGATACGGCTCAACAGTGTGGTAAATACAGAGGTAAAGCCATCTCTTCCAAGTGCATGGGGAAACAGAGACATGGAAAATGCTACTGCTCGGGATTCAGAGAAAAATATGGTATCCTCTTGGAAGTAAATGTATTGAAAATATACCATTCTCCCCTGTAAAAACTCTTTGCTCACCATTAACGGTGTTTGTTGTGTCATTCAAGGGATGTCATGGGAGAATGATGGCTTTTCTTCATTAAATGTAGGTGCTCCTGCTCAAAAGCATTAAGAGAAGAACCTTCTTTGGAAGTATGTGTGTGAATATACATATACACACACAGATATATAAGGGGTGCTTTACAAGTGCAGGAAGGCCTTAACCTGAAAGGGTGGTCCAGTGCTCTCCTTGTACTGGGGTTTGCACATAGTCAACATCTACTTCTGAAATATTGTCACAAAACACACAGGATAAATATTTATATTAAGAGCCTCCTCTTGTCTCTCACAAAAAATAAGAGAGTCTGATTTATAGGAACTTTGTATGAAGTGTTGTTTCTTTTCTGAACACTAAACATGCCTGTAAGTAAAAATGTGTGAAGCCATCTGGAGTCTGCAGTTGCTGCTAAAAGCAGAGTGGGAACTCTCCAGGAACCAGTTCTGGTTCTCTGAATCTCCACTCAGAAGAAGATGGTGTTTCTTCAAACTCAATCTAAGCTCCAGTGGTTTTGGCTTTCAGGAGACCACCACTGAAGTGAGAATCCCCTATTCAGCTTTCCTCCTGCAGGCTTTCTTGTTATCTCTTCCACCAAGGGCTATGAGAAGAAAGGGGTCAAAGGCAGCTCTCTCGATGATGCACCACACCAAGCAACATCCTTGCGGAGACGGTCTGGAATGCTGGTTCCCTTTACACTGCTAAGTGACACAAACACAACTGAATGAAATACAGGCTCTGTTCTATCCATTGAAGGAAGTCCTTAGAAAGAAATCTCAAAATCACAGGTCCTCCATTGTCCTGGGAACTGTAATCTTTCCCAAGGCCGAAGGCACGTCACACATGGAAAATGCGCAAGCCCTGGAACAGTCGCTAGCAGGTGGGATCCCTACCAGAGCGCACACTGCCCTGGCCGCACTCCGGCACACCAGCTCATTCTGTTCTCCCTGGAGGGTGCTCAAAGCTGCCGGATCCCTGCCTGAGGCACCACGGCTTGCGCCCCATCCAGCTGGCCGGGCAATGACAGCTTCTCCAGCTCCAGCAGCGGGGGTACTTCTGGCAGCAGCCTTTGCCTGCCACCCCGACCCTCGGGGCCTGGCTGGCAGCCCACGCGTTTGGGTGCCAGATTTGGCAGCCACGAGCAGATCGCTGGAGATTTCCCACTCGGATGCTCCGGCCAGGCCCTGCACGAAGCGGCGGCCCGGTACCGCGTCCCTGGGCCATCCTCCCGCCGGGGCTGGGGGCCGGGAGAGCCGCTCCTCACGGCCCCGCCTTGGCTCGGTCCCCCGCACCTGCCCGGTGGCCGGACCCCGCCGAGGCCCCGAGGAGCGCCCGCCCCGCTCCGCCCCGCTCCACCCTACTCCATTCCCCGCTCCCCCGGCGCTGTGGCGGCGTTCCCAGCCCCTTAGCTCGCCCGGCGCCGCCCTGCTTTTGTTACAGAGAAGCCACGGACTCACCGGGAGCGGCGGGGCCGAGGGGCCGGGGGGCGGCGGGGCCGAGGAGGGGCGGTGCGCTCCGCTGCTCCGGTTCGGCCGCGTTCCCCGGAGCGGGCGCCGGGCGCAGCCCGGGTACCGCCGCCGATGGGGATGGGGATGGGGAGGGGGATGGGGATGGGGATGGGGATGGGGATGGGGATGGGGATGGGGAGGGGGATGGGGATGGGGAGGGGAGGGGGAGGGGAGGGGGTGCTGCCCCGTGCGCTGTGCGGAACCGCCCCCGGGAGGGAGGGGCCCGCTTGGGGCTGCGGGGATCCACCCGCGGGTCGCTGCCACACACCGCCTTCCCCGCTGCTCCTGGCCGGGAGGGGCCGGGCACGGGTTCGGGTCCTGTTGGATAGCGGGGCTCTCTAATGGTGGGAGCATCGTCACCTCCCGGGTCGTAGCTCATACCTGCACAGACCACCCAGCTGGGCTTCCAGCGGCCCTTGCCGCCGATTCCCTGGCTGGGTTTTACGAGCCTGCAGGCCCTGGCAAGGAGCGAAGCATCACTGCTGAAGGTCACAGGATGGTATTTTATTCCATAGCGCCACTTCCCTTCAGGCGACTGGAGGCTTCACTCCGCTACTGCTTCTAAAGGTTTTCTGAGACACCATGGAACCTTCTGTGTTCAGGTGCAAGAATAATACATCCCAGGAACACACACAGGTACAGCTTATGCCACAGGAAAGGATCCATCCATCCCAGACAAAGTGTCTATTGCAGTACCTCCTGCAAGCATTGCTTGTGCTCAGCCAGCTACTTTTTGCCCGGGGGAATGCAGGAATGCTCCCTTTGAATGACATACAGCAGTAAGTAATGGGCTGAATAATATGGCAATGACAGAAAGATTTTGGATGAGCTTTTGAGAAGAACGGCAGAAAAAAACGGTTCACCAAGCCCTCCCCACATGCAGCTGAGGAAAAACCTTATCATTTTTCAGGGCAACTGCCTTCCCAGTTCACCAGCTGCTGCAGAAGTCCCCTGATCTTGGGAGATAGTAACCACAGCTCCCAGCAGAATGCAGCCCAAATAAAGCAGGTTTCAAGACATCTTTATCAGTTTGCTGCTGCTGCCGTGCACAGGTAACTGTTTGTTGCACCTGGCAGAGGTTTTCTTCACTGGGGATTCAAGAGCAGCTACGGTTGTGCTTTCTCAACACGCCATTTGTCAAACATTAAGTTTTTGTAGGGGCTTAATTATCTCTGTTTTCTGTAACTCCTTTCTTTGCTCTGTGGCCAAAAGATGCAGAGCTCATCATTAGACAACAGTCTTGTAATATTTTTCTGTAACTGAGGGCAAGCCCTATTAGTTCTGGATAAAAGTGTATCACACATCAACCTCCACTGATTTTCTCTCTGCCTGAAGGTTAATAGCAACAGCAACTGTATTACACAATGTAGCAATGAAAAATATAGGAAACAGACATTTCAATTTAAATTAAAAGGAAACTGGAATCGATGAAAAAGATTAACGAGCTTTGCTTCTTTGTGGCTGTACAAAAAATACCCAGATCAGTCTCATCAGACTACATTTCACAGTCTCGCATGACAAGTCCTCACCCTTATTTTCTTTTTAATCGCAGAGTTAATCTAGTTTCAGTGAGGGTTGTGAGCTTAGATAGTCTCATACATTTTAGGAGCATATTTGCTCAGTTAAGGATTCAGTCATTAAAAAAATCTTCTTTGTTAATTTAGAGGCAAAAAGCCCAAAAATGAACTAAAAAGAAATACCTGAGATAACTCTGAAAACTCAAAGATTAAGCCAGAATCAACAACACCCAGTTTACTGAGTCCAATTAAATTTTCCATTATTTTTCTTTTCCGTTATTTTAAAATAACTGTTAAAGTTTTTCAAAGCTGACTAAAGTTGAGTCAGTTATTCCAGCTCCCTCTGAAACAAACAGTTCTGTGGCTAAAGCTGTCTATAGCTGGCTGGAGACATTAACTTGTTGTTTCCCCATTAGGCACAGCCTTTCAAAACAAACAAGAGTTGACTTTATAATTAGAGGTATGTTACTTGAGGGAGTTACAGAAAACCAAGGGTTATGTGAAACAAGCAAAAAGAAAACAGTTTATTTGCAGTAAACTTTTAAAGAAAACAAAGTACTAAAAACATCCCGAAATACGGAGTAAAATGTCTCCCAAAGACCTTACTCTGTTCCCAGAGTGATGATTTGAGAACTAGGAGAAAGTTTGGGTTATTTTTCCATAATCTCAAAATAATCAAGTTTGTTTTTCCTAACTTCCCTTTGTGGTGCTGAGGAGACTCATTATATTCCCAAGCAACAGGAAAGCACATCTCTGACTTCTCTATGTGGCATTCATATTCTGCTGCTCAGTGACCACAGATCCCTGATTATGCAGATATTTCCTGCAGCCAGCTAGGCAGCAGCTCTTCCTAGATGCAGTACCTGTATGCATGGCTCTGAAATCATACAGGTGGGAGAACATGGTGCTGAAATGCAGCCTGTTGGCAAAAAGCAGTAAATTCAGAGACTGTGATTTAAATTCACACATAACTGGAGCCTGCAAAAATTATCTTTGTCTTCTTTCATTTTACTGCAGATTTATTTTTGTCTGTTTCATTTTGGGATAAGGACGAAAACATGTGAGGCCAGGTCTCATTCTCCAGGGTCTGCCTAGTCAATCATGTTGCCTGTTGCAAGCAGTCACCAAGGTGGTTGTAGGAGGAATAAAACACACAGGCACATGATCTAAGTCCTCTAAAGGTGCTGTAGAAGGGCATTAAGTACAAAAGGGCAATACGGAAAAAGGAAAAAGAAAATCTCCTTTGCAGTATTCCCATCTGTGAAATAAACAGTTTCTTTGATTTTTAGAGGTTCTCCAGCATAAAATAAGAAGCTGAAGTCTCAGCAGGTTCAATATAAGCTTGGCATTACATTTTCTGACAATGAGAATGCCCATCAAATTTCTCCTGCCCCAACATCTAGAAAGATTCACCCTTTCTTTCCTGAGCACCACCTCTGCACGAGATGATGTACTGGTACATAAAAATAGGTGCTATGAACAAAGCCACTGTTCAGTTACAGCCAAAGATGTGACAGCAAAGTCAGGCTAAATTTAAATGGGTTTATAGCTGATCACACATCCAGACACTTGGGAGCTGTCCTCCTCCTTGTAGAGCAGCTGCTCTGGTGAGACAGTGCCTGTGCCAGCTGCAGAGCACCCAGATGTGGGTAGAGAGGCATTAGTGACATTAACACAAATGGAAACACACAGGTTGCCAACACTTGCCAAGTTACTTTTAGGTGCTCTTTAAACATTTGATCCACAGCTTTAAAAAAACAAATAAAAACCCAAACAAAAAAAAACCCCAAAGTAAACAGAAAAAAAAAAACCAAAAAAAAACAGACCAAAGGCATGCAATCATAAAGGTTCAAAATGCCATTTCAGTAGTTTTTGTGTTCTGTGGAGGTAGGTTTTAAGTGGACTATATGGTAAAGAAAGTAAATACAATTCTGCAACACTGTGGCAAGTAAAGTTATCAGAACAGGTCTCTCTACCCCAGTTCATCTCCAGTCTGATCCCCATAGGCCTCCTTTCCCTGTTCTTCACAATGATATCTATTACAACTCCCTCTTTTTTCTGCTATGGTTCTCATAAAAAAGAAAACAGCATTAGCTGCTCTAACAGCATGCAAAAGGTCTTTTGTGAGCTTCTGCTGATCTCTGCTTGATTTCAGAAGGGTCTTTTCAGATGCTACTTCCCCATCTCCATATCCTTTTCTTCCCAAAGGCTATCCTTCAGGCGTTTGTATTCTGAAGGACAAAGAAGCAATTCCACTGGTGGGCAGAGCTCTGTGAGACCACAGTCTCATTTGTGCATGCAGGGTGTGTCTCCCTGCACGTCCCTATCCTTGTTCCCAATTAAATAGTATGACTCTTGTCTATCTTCAACTATATTTATAGGCACCCAGACTAGCTCTGTTTTAATAAGTTGCGTTCTCAACCACCTCTTAAAGGGAGACTCTTTTAAAAGCTGTATTTTAAAGCAGAAGAATCTCTTTTAGATCCAGTAGCTTTTTTTTACTAAAAAAAACTGAGTAACCTTAATTCCCTTTTTTTCAGTAGACCTTTCAATACAGGATATGTGGGAGTGGATGTTACACTGTGGAATTTCTCCATCAGCCCTTGAAAATGGCTGGAAATTCTCTTCTTTGAAGCACAGTTCATTACTTCTCTGGTTCTGTGTGTGGCAAATGCAAATACGGTGGGCATTAGGATGTGCTCTAATGCCCCATAGCACAACCTCTGGGTCAATGTTTCAAGTGCCACTGCTAAGAAATATGTTTTATGGTGCCATGTGGATTTCATGTCTGCTTTTACAGGACAAATCATACTCAAATATGGTATATGGGCTGCATTTCTTTCTTTGAGAGGTCACTCTCAATGAACAACTCCTGGCTAGCAAACGACTGTTTGATCCACTTCACAAAACATGCCATACCCCAAGTGAAGAGCCAGATGCTTACAACACTGATGTCCATGTAATTTGTTTTATAATGTCATGACAGTCAGCTTCTCTTAGCAATTTTAAATATATCAAGCACTCCAAATCATGTTCCAATTCCTTCTGTCTGAACTTTAACACTTTCTTAAAACATTTATTACAGGAATTATTTTACTTTATATTTATTATTTTATTTTATATTTTTATTATTTATATTCTATATATATACACATAGATATGTTGCATAACAGATATTAAAATTTATTACCACTTATCCATCCATTAATTACCATTTATCATCCATCTAATATTTTTCATATTGAATATTAACCTGCTTGTCTAGATTTAGATAACTTGTATTTATTTCTTTTTTATGGCTATATATATATATATATATATCCCTCTATTTATTTATTTATTATAGATGTGTATATTTTCATTTCTATATTATTCATTTAAATGCCATGCCTTTAACTAAATAAAAAACAAAAAGTCCCCTTGATTTAAATATCTTAATATCTATTTCTATCATATTGAACTTCTTTATTTATACACATAGATATGTTGCATATTAGATATTAAAATTTATTATATTAGCATCTATCAATATAGCTTTCATACTGAATATTAATCTACTTGTCCAGATTTGGATTACATGTATTTATTGATAATATAGAAATGAAAATATACAAATCTATAATAAAGATATGAATATAGCGAGATATATATATATATATATATATGTAGACATAAAAAAGAAATAAATACAAGTAATCCAAATCTGGACAAGTAGATTAATATTCAGTATGAAAGCTATATTGATAGATGCTAATATAATAAATTTTAATATCTAATATGCAACATATCTATGTGTATAAATAAAGAAGTTCAATATTATAGAAATAGGTATTAAAATATTTAAATAAAAGGGATTTTTGTTTTTTATTTGGTTAGAGGCTTAGAGGCAGGGCTTTTAATTGTTTAATATAGAAATGAAAATATAGAAATCCATAATAAAGAAATAAATATAGGCAGATATATATATATGTAGACATAAAAAAGAAAGAAATACAAGTAATCCAAATCTAGACAAATAGATTAATATTCAGAATGTAAACTATATGGATAGATGCTAATATAATATATTTTAATATGTGTTATGTATTATATTTATGTGTATAAATAAAGAAGTTCAATATGATAGAAATAGGTATTAAAAATATTTAAATCAAGGGTCTTTTTATTTTTCATTTTGTTACAAGCAGGGCTTTTGAATAAATAATATAGAAAGGAAAATATACGCATCTATAATAAAGAAATGAATATAGGGTGATATAGGTAGATAGATAGATAGATAGATAGATAGATAGATAGATAGATAGATAGATATAGCCATAAAAAATAAATAAATACAAGTAATTTAATCTAGACAAGTAGATTAATATTCTGTATGAAAACTATATGGATAGATGTTAATAAAATTAATTTTAATAATTATTATGCAATATATCTATGTGTATAAATATAGAAGATCAATATTATAGAAATAGATATTAAAATATTGAAATGAAGGGACTTTTTGTTTTTTATTTGGTTAAAGGCTTAGAGGCAGGGCTTTTAATTGGTTAATATAGAAATGACATATACAAATCTATAATAAAGATATGAATATAGGGAGATATATATATATATATATGTAGACATAAAAAAGAAATAAATACAAGTTATCTAAATCTAGAAAAGCAGGTTAATATTCAATATGAAAAATATGCGGATAGATGGTAATGTATTTTAATATATGTTATGCATTATATCTGTGTGTATAAATAAAGAAGATCAATATGATAGATATAGATATTAAAATATTTAAATGAAGGGCCTTTTTGGTTTTTATTTGGTTAGAGGCAGGGCTTGCTAAGTTCCGATGGGGGGTTTTTTAGGGTGTTCCTTGGAGAAGGGTTTTTGGAAGGGGCTTGCACACGTTCTTTCTTGCCGGGCTTCTTTGCACGTGCGGGGGCGATCCCCGCCCAGCCCCGGGCTGAGCTCTGCGGCAGTGCTGCCACCTTGTGGCCACAGAGCGGTACTGCACCTGTGCCCCGGCGCGGGCGGGGCCGAGCCGAGCGGAACCGAGCCGAGCCGAGCCGAGCCGAGCCCAGCCGAGCCGAGCCGAGCCGAGCCGAGCCGAGCCGAGCCGAGCCGAGCCGAGCCAAGCCGAGCGGAACCGAACCGAGCCGAGCCGAGCCGAGCCGAGCCGAGCCGAGCCGAACCGAGCCGAGCCGAGCCGAGCGGAGCCGAACCGAGCCGAGCCGAGCCGAGCCGAGCCGAGCCGAACCGAGCCGAGCCGAACCGAGCCGAGCCGAGCGGAACCGAACCGAGCCGAGCCGAGCCGAGCCGAGCCGAGCCGAACCGAGCCGAGCCGAGCCGAGCGGAGCCGAACCGAGCCGAGCCGAGCCGAGCGGAGCCGAGCCGAGCCGAGCCGAGCCGAGCCGAGCGGAGCCGAACCGAGCCGAGCCGAGCGGAGCGGAACCGAGCCGAACCGAGGCGAGCCGAGCGGAGCCGAACCGAGGCGTGCCGTGTCGAGCCGGGACCCCCCCCGCAGGAGCCGGGTCGGGCTGATTGCCACACTGAAGTTTGCGGCCGGCCGGTAGGACCCCGGCAGAGGCGTCGACTCCAATGCCTGCCGCCGCAGGCGCAGCCGCCGCCCAGCTCCGGAGCCGCTGAGCCCCGCCGCCACCGGCCTCGCCCCGGGAAAGGCGGTGGAAAATCGGGCGGAGTGCTCGGAGTCGGCCGGCTTCGTCCGGTTTTTCGTTCAGGCAAGTAAGCTAGACAGACGCGCTGAGAGCACCGGGGGCCTCGATCGTGCCACAACAAAGATGGCCGCTCGGCCGGAAGTGGCTTCAGCCACAACAAAGATGGCGGCGAGGAAGGGTGGAATTGACGTCACGCCACTCACAAGATGGCTGCCGAGTCGCGGCTGGCTTTGACCTTCCAAGCATGGCGGCCAAAAAGGCGGGAAAATGCAAGGACCCCGGGCGGTGGGTGTCTACTCGACTGCCTGACAAACGCCCCGACGCCGACGCCGCTCCGGCGCAATTTTCCGCGGCTTTTCCGGCCGTGCCGACACGGGCTGTACGCTCAGCGGCGCCGGGGCCGGACGCGAGCCAGCCGGGCGCCGACAGGCAGCGGTGAACTCGCCTCTCTCTGCCGGGGTCCTTGCCGCGGCCGCGTTTTTGGGTTTGGCCCTCGCGGCGCCCCGTACCTTCCCGCCGCTCCTCTCGCTCCGTTCTCTCCCCCCGGCCCGGGGAAATGGAGGAACCCCCGATGGCTTCGGACCCGAACGGTCGCTCCCCGGCGCTGGGTCCAGAGCGGCCCGAGGAGGGGATGCTCTGTGTGCCGGAACGGTGAGAGGTGCGGGCGGGTCGGGGGGACTTTATCCACCGAGTATATACCTGGAAGTATAATGATGATCAAAATAGATATTAAAAAATATTGAAGATAAAGGGGCTGCTTGGTTTTTATTTAGTTAGAGGCAGGGTTTTTAAATAAAGAAGAAAAATGAAAATAAATATTTAAAGAATGAATATGTAGAGGTATAGAGAAATATATATATTTATATATATATATATATATGTAGGCGTAAAAATAAGTAAAAATAAGTAATGGAAATATATACATATACATTGATTTATAATCTATTGTATGATTTCTGTACGTATAGATGGTAATATAATATATTTTAGGATATGTTATGTGTTATGTATATCAACAAGGCATATAAATATGATAAAAAATATATATTAAAATATTTTTAAATACCGTTTAAGATAAAGGGACTGTTTGGTTTTTATTAGGTTCGCTTCGGGGCTTTTAAATAAATACTACAAAAATAAAGACATAGGAATGTATATTAAATATATAAAGATATAGACATATGTTCAACTAGAAAAGTAAAGAAATAGAAGTAATGCCAATATATACAAACAGATTTATATTTTATATATATATAATATATATTTATGTAATACATGTATTATATATATAACAAATGTATATAATTAAAATGTATATAATATGTTTAATATATGATAATATATATATATACATGTTAAAATAATATATTTTGATACTTTATATATGACATGTTATATATAAATTAATATAGTATATAAATTTAAACGTGTGGTGAACATAGATGTTTTTGGTTTTTTTTTTAATTTTCATTGTTTTGGTAAGTTTCTCAGAGGCAATCCTCCCATTGCAGCTGCTGCCAGCACTGAAAACCTGTGTGCTTCGTGGTGTCCATCGCCCAGCTGGCAACGATTCCCTGGTGTTTGGTGCATTAAGTCACACCCAGCTGTGTGGGATGGCAGGTGAGCACATTGCCCGAGCCTTTTAGCTTTTCTGGCTCACACACAACTTCCTTTCCTTTTTTATATGGAAATCAGGGAAGAGGGTAGTGTATATTAGTATATTAGCATTTCTAGCAGATTTTTAACTGCCACTGATGCCCGTTCATCTTTGCAGTGTGGGTTTTCATGCTGACAAATCCTCTGCTTTGCCTTCTGCTCAGAGTCAGGTGGGCCCTTTATTGAACAGATTTATCTGCTACAAGGCTACGCAGAAGGATGGAAAGGAGGAACACAGGGGGAAAAAAAATAGATGAAAGGCCATGCATTGATCACCTGATGTACTCCAGAGACAAACATGGCTATTACAGGTAACATGGAGCAGCCCTTCTGGCCTTTTCAGTTGTATTCAGAGAGATGTTTGCCTGCTGTGAATATCTGGGTGCTTGGAGTTCACTCTGATTTTAACAAGCCCATCAATGATAAAACATTGTATTGATAGAACAAGATCTACTTCTGTAAAGTTGTTGCTCCACAGAAAAGCAGCATAAAGAAGCTAGCTGGATTATTTGTATGATATGTAGCTTTTTTAGGATGTTTTGTTCTTTATGTGGTGTTAATTTCAAATACAAGCGTATGAACTTTGTGTTCCCTTTTAGGGGCTGGTTCTGTGGTAACAAGGAAACACAAGGCCTAAACACCTCTGGCTTGTCTGTCCAAGGATCTGCCTCAATTGTGGCTCCCATCCTTCTGAAGGACTCTTCAGCACAGTGAGTTACCTTCTATAACTATTTATTGTTGTATTGTTGTTGTGAGACCTCATTGCTGGGTGAGAAGACCAGGGGAAATTAAAGGCTGTATGCCACTGTTGCTTCATCACTGAATTCTTGTACTCTGTTAAAATCAAAACAAAAGGGATTTACACTGTAAGAAACACTTAAATGTAAGTTAAGGTAAAGGTCACAGTGCTAAAACCTAAGAGCAGATAGCCTTGAGCTCCTTTATATTCCCTCTCCAGCAGCTTTTGTGACTCCTGCCTCCAAGGTATCATCAGATATCCCCTAGATCTTGCAGTGGAAGAGATGCTGAACCATCAGCTGTTCCATATTCTACACCACGTGTCTTTTTACCATGCTCCTCTGAGAAGCATCTCTCCCTTCTCTGTTTCTTTGCAGACAAGAAGGGAGAAATTGGGATTGCCTTTGTTCTTTTGCCTGTTAATAAAAAGGCTGCTTGTGGCTGTGTGCAGTGGCAACTGCATCACAGAATCTTAGAGGTGATTATTCACAGGTTAAGGAAATAATTCCTTTTTTTGTCACTGCTGCGCTGAATTTCATAGGCGTGTGTGTGGCTCGATGCCTAAGATATTTAAAGCAGGTTTTATTCTTACAGGGGTTTTGCACACTAAAGTGTGCGCCCAGGTTTTGTTTCCAGAAGTGAGGTGTAGCGCTGGGTGTTTCATTTGGTGTGTTACTTGTTCTGTTGTGTCAATAACTGCAGTGTCCTCCCTGTGCCTGTGTATTGCAGGGGCAGTCGAGTGCTGGTTATAAAGGTGGTGATAATTAGGAATAAGCTGTTTAAGCTTGGATAAATGTTTAGAAATCATTGCTTAGATATTGCTGTGTAAAACGCTCGCTCGCAGTGGCAGAATTCTCCAGGGTCAAGCTGTTCAGGTATGTGCAGTTTATTATATGGGTAAAGAGAGGGGAGAGCTGTGTCCGCCACCAGCCTCGGCGTCCACGTGGTCCGGGGGAGGAGGGAGAGAGCGGGGAGAGCAGGAGAGGAGAGGATGGAAAAGGGGAAGGAGGGAGTAAGAGCAACAGAGGGAGAGCGGGGGAAAACCAGGGAGGCTCAGGAGAGACGGGGAAGACAAGAGAGGGGTAAGAGGGGAAAAACCAAGAGGGTAAGAGTAAGAGAGGGAAAGAGTGGAAGAGGTAAGAGAGGGGGAGAGGGGAGCTGAGAGAGGAGTAAAGGGGTAAGAGAGAAGAGCCAAGAGGTACGAGAGAGGTTAAGAGGTAAGAGAGAAAAGCTAAGAGAGAGGTTTAAGAGAGAAAAGCTAAGGGAGCAAAGTTCTTGTTACAATCCAATATATCTTTTTCTATAGTGAACAATCTAATTCCCAGTAACCAATCACTATGAGATACACCCACTAAAGATTTTACATACAGTGTTGCATTTGAGGCTCTACAAGCTTTACAAGTTCTTCCCTTGCTTCTTGACCTTTGGGCTTTCTGTCAGCAGAAGGACATTGTTTTATCAGCAGGGATTCTCCTTTAGCTGGCTAGGCTATTGTTCTTTGGTCATATAGTAACCAGTACTCTGTATCTTATGACTCAAAGCAGGCTTTCATTTCTACTTCGATTCTAGCCTTCTTTTTTCAGGATCTTCTGCCAAACCATCACATTCATAAGGTTTCCCTGTTTCACCCTCCCCAACAGGCAGCAAGTTGTGCTGCGCTCTGATAATTCCATACTCAACCTGTTCCTCATTTCTTAAAGGTTCACTTCAGCCTTGAATCAGCAGGTCCCTAGGTTTGGTTTTTTAGGATGCCATTCCTGTTAGATTTTCCCCTGTGAAGACCTGAGTATGTCCAGTTTGACCTCCAGGATAATGAAGGGAGAGGAGCTCCCGTTGATTCAAGAGTGAAGCAAGGCCTCCATTCTTGGCCTGGGGCTGTTTCAAATGGGGAGGGATCAATGTCCTGACTTCTCTCTCTCAGAGGCAGGGTTCCTGGGCGAGGTGACCCAGGACAGCTTCGTGCTGGGCCCGGGCTACGACCGCCCCTAGCAGCTGGAGCCCGCGGTGAGGGAGCCCAAGAGCATCCAGCTGTACCAGCACCTCAGCCTCAAGAGCTGCATCTGGACCTTCGACGCTTATTACGACATGACCGAGTTAATTGATGTCTGTGGGGGCTCTGTCACCGCTGACTTCCAGGTGAGAGGCCCATCCAGAGCTCTCCAGGTATCCCAGATCTCTCTCAGTTCTCAGGCACAGCTCTGCGTTGCGTGGAGCTGCTGCTCTGCCCTGCACAGGTGGAGCGTGGCTTTTCCCCCCCTCTAACCTGGAAGAAAACAGCGCTGTGTGCATTTATTTCATTTATTTTCCATTTCATTCGTTTTCCATTTATTTTATTCTCTAAATCTTCAGAGTGCCAGGAAAATACTGGTTTTTTTTAATGTAGGGCCACACTGGAAATACAAAACGTTCTCAGCTGGGCTCTCTTTTATAATTTTGGCTGTGTTCTCGGCCAATAGAAATGAGCAGAGGACAGAGCAGAGGCAGCTCAGTTCATGCTCCACAACATGGGATATTTTAGCTCATTTCCTAATTAAGAGACCAAAAGCCAAAAATGTTCCTCTAGAAACGAATGGCTTTCCCTATTTGGGGTATCTCACTGTCCTCTCCTGGCTGCATTATCCCTCTGCAGCCCACTCCCTCTCCCCCAAGCTCTCCCATTAAATTCCCAGCCCACATTGCTTGGACCAGCAACACCTCTCTTAATTCCTGCCAGCCTGGACTAGTTCATGAAGTTTCCTTTTATAGCTCCAATTGTTTGCACAAACCCAGAGGAGCCGCTTGGCCGGAGAAACTGCCCAGTGGAGCATGTGGAGCCTGGCCCCAGCCAGGCTGGAACATCTCCCCGAATTCTCCAGGGCGTACAAAGTACAGCTGCACTCTGCAGATAATAAATGGAGAGCTCTGGGAGGCCTGAGCAAGCAGAATTGCTCATTTTTAATTCACAGCCTTGGAAATCAGGGGGCTTTTGAGGTGAAATTGTGCCCAGAGTTCCTTTGTCCGGTGGTCCCAGGGAGCCTTAGCGCTGCCCCTGGATTACAATGCAGGTTTGTCTGAGGTGCCTGCACGTAAAGAACGTCCAGAGTCACCTCTGACTTCACTGGAAGGTGCATAACCCCCTTTTTGGGGTTTTATTGCCAGGTAAGGGACTCTGCCCAGTCCTTCCTGACAGTCCACGTCCCTCTCTCCGTGTCCTACATCTGTGTGACGGCACCGAGGGGCTGGGCTTCCCTGGAGCACCGCACCGAGATGGAGTTCTCCTTCTTCTACGACACCGTTCTCTGGAGGACAGGTGAGCCTGAGGCACTCCAAGGGCTACGGAAGAAGTGCTTCCTTCATGTTTTCCCCTTAGTTCCTGCACTGCCCCCAGAGTCCTGAGGGAGCGGGGAACTCGGAATATTGCCTTCCTCTGTGCTTGCGGGGGGCTTAGGCAGCCGATAGCTGGCAGAGGGAGCGTGCAGCTGGCTCACTGGAGGGTGATCCCAACTGAACCCTGCCTTGTGGAGGTGTCCCAAACGCTTCTGGGGCTGGCAGAGCCCAGCAGAGGAGAGCGAAGGTGCTGTGTGGGCTCCCAGTGGCGCTGTCCTTGCAGGGATCCAGACGGACAGCGTGCTCTTGGCCCGCCTGCAGATAATCCCCATCTACACCCGCGAGGACGGACAGCTGGTCAGCGAGTTCAGGACGCAGGCCAAGTTCAGAGGTGAGGGCAGTGATCCTGGCAGGGACACAGAGCAGGGTCACACAGAGCTCTGCTCTGACGGCACAGGCAGCGGAACGAGTCCCTGTCCCTGCCGGGAGCCCCTCTGCCCCTGCGAGCTGGGGCCTCTCCGCGCTCTGCCTCCCGTCACCTCCTTGTCCTCCCCCAGCGCTGTTTGTCACGGAGCACCACAGCCTGCCAGATGTCAGGTCCTCTTTGAGAACTCCAGAGCACCTGGGAGGCATCGAATTTGACCTGCAGCTGCTGTGGAGTGCTCAGACTTTTGATTCTCCCTACCAGCTCTGGAGAGCAACCAGCTCCTACAACAGGTGAGGGCTGGGGGTGCAGTCCCCTCCAGCAGCTTCCCCCACAGCACCACGTTCTCCCTGGCACCCCTCCAGCAGCCACACCAGCAATAGCACGGAATGCTCAGGAGCTTGGTTAGAGCTGGAGCACTGCTGTACTGAGAGAAAAATCAGCTCAGCCTCTTGGAAAGGAATTTTTCCAGCGGTGAAGCCTGTGGATAGACTGATCCCAGAGTCACACTTGGCCCTCGGGGACTGCCGGATGACATTGCTGGGGCAAGGGAGAGGTGCTGCCCTGGGTGAAGAGCTTTGAGCTCTGCTTGGTGGCTGCAGGGTCTCCTGTCTGTTCCCAGGAAGGATTACTCTGGAGAATACACCATGTTCCTGATCCCCTGCACGGTGCAGCCCACGCAGCCGTGGGCAGAGCCTGGAGCCAAGCCCCTGCCCTGCACGGCTCACGCTCCCGAGCGGTAAGAGGGCAGGAGGGCAGGCTCGGCCCCTTTGGGGTGCACACCTGTCCAGACCTCATCTCCCCTTTGTTTCCTTCCTTGTCCCAATTGCAGGTTTTTGATCCTGATCACCTTCCAGCAGACAAGCCGCCCAGTTCCAGTTGTTTACTCCCTGAACACAGAGTTTCAGATCTGTAACGACGAGAAGGTTTTTCTAATGGACCCCACCAAATCGGAAAGGTCTCTGGCAGAAATGGATTACAAGGGGACTTTTTCCAAGGGTAGGATTTACCTCTCCTCTTCTGCTTGTGCCCAGCGTTTCTGCTTTCACAGCTTCCATTCCCTGGAGAGGAAAGGGCAAAACCCAGATGTAGCTTTGCCTCTTCTACAGCAGTAATTGACATCTTACAGCCCTGTGAAAGAACAGCGTGCTCTGGCACCGCGTTTTGTCACTCCCACCCACCAAGCCCTTCCCAAACAACCCAAACCCTTCTGAACACGGACACTTGGCTCTAGCAGCGTTTTCCTGCTTGGGAAATTTCACCCGCCCCTCTTTGTCCCGACCTCCCCAGGGCAGATCCTGTACGGGCACGTGCTCTGGCACCCGGAACAAAACCTCAACGCTGCTTACAAGCTGCAGCTGGAGAAGGTCAACCTGTGCACAGGCAGGGATGGCTACGTGCCCTTCCTCGACCCCACGGGTACCGTCTACAACGAGGGGCCCCGGTACGGCTGCATCCAGCCCAACAAGTACCTGAAACACCGATTCCTCCTCCTGGTGAGTGCTCTGCTCCTGCTTCTTCCCATTTGGGGTTTGCTCTGGCAGCCAGCAGGTGGTGGCTGCAAAGGGATGAGGAAGGGAGCCCGTGGGGGATGTTTTGTGCTGCTGCAAGCTGTGAACACCAGATCGGTTTTTCCCCACCCTTTGAGTGTGTTCCTGAATCGGTGCCCACGTGTAGGTGTGGAGATGGAGCATTCAGACTAGATCCCTGACACAGGGGTTTGGTGGGGCTCTGGCTTCCAGCCTCCCTTGGGAAAGCAGACAGCATCCCTCACGCCACTTCTCTGACTTTCCAGGACCGAAACCAGCCAGAAGTGAGGGATAAGTATTTCCACGATGTGCCTTTTGACGCCCACTTTGCTTCCCAGCTGTCCGAGTTCCACTTGGTGAGCTGGACACCCACGGCCCACAGCTGGCTCCGGGCTGCTTGTTGGCCGTCACTGTGGCCAGCAAAACCTCTGTGACCCTCTTCTGACAGCACCTCGCTTACACGGTGGGTTTTCATCTGTTCCTAAACCCAGGGAATGCTGCCAGCCCCCCTTTCCTTATCCCACACACACCTCTCTGCTGTCAGTGTGGATTCTGGGTGGAGAGCTCAAGTTCTGACTGCTGCCAAGAAGGGGATAACACACTCATCCCACAGGGGTTTAAGGTTATCCCCATTTGACTGTAACAGAGGTGAACTGCCATGCTAAACATGAGAACCTAGTTCATCCGAGATTTTTCTATCAAACAGACTAATAAAGCACATGGATTTGCTCAGCGTTAA
The DNA here is from genome assembly GCF_030490865.1 of Poecile atricapillus. Classification (NCBI taxonomy): domain Eukaryota; kingdom Metazoa; phylum Chordata; class Aves; order Passeriformes; family Paridae; genus Poecile; species Poecile atricapillus. The sequence goes on from NC_081266.1 coordinate 7,178,448, forward strand.
TCCCTTGAAAATTTCAGCCCCCTCACCCACCTTCCAGAATTGCCTGGTTCTTTTTCTGGGCAGGTTTGAAGGGGGAAGGATTTAACAACCCCAAGATGCTGTTGCAGCATCTTGGTAACTCGGTCCCAGGGCTTGTGTGCTGTGCAAGAGTTATCCTGCTGGTGACCTTCCCAAGAAAGCTCTGTACTCCTTGCCGATGATTTAGCAACCTCCTGAGGGAGGAGAGATGGCAGTACAGGTGTGAGGCTGGAAAGATCTGAGCTGAAAGAAGCTGGCTGTCAGAGAGATGATGAGGAATTTTATTTTTTTTCAAGGGATCTGTCCTGTCCTCCTCTTAAGGACGAAGGCTGACAAGGGAGCTGCTCAGGTTTAATCTGAGCAAGAGGACAGCTAGGGAAAAGAGGATTTCACTCCTGACCCATTTGCTCAGGATGTGTTGATTTCTGCTCTGGGTCTTATTTTTCAACCACCTAACAAAACTCTTCTAAGAAAGATGACGTCTGAGTTATGATACCGTAGTGTGGTTGTACTTAATGTGGTTGAAAAGAGACAAAATCAGCTTTTAGTTCAGTTTGAAGTACTTGGGAAATGAAAATACCAGGTTTATGTCTGGGAGACTGTGTTCGTGTGATACAAGGACATAGAGAAAGCCTTTCTGAGCTGAGAGAAAATGAAAATACGTTTTATGATGTGTTTTGAAAATGTCAACTGTCGTTCTAATTGGGAACGGCGGGAAAGAACGATACGACTCTCAAGGGAGTCAGAACAAGAGAGAATCCCTAGTTTATTGCTACAGCCATGTTATATAGACTAGTTTGTGGAAAGTACAGAAAGGAAACTCTTATTGGTTAGTAAAGTGCTACATTACCATCATTGGTCAGTGGGGTTCACCACCCCCTGACCTTCTCCTGTAAGGAAAACACGGGAACAGACAAACAGCACCTGCAGGCTGTTTTCTGTCTTTGAGGATTGTTTGGAATACTCCCATGAATTTCCCAGGCTAGCTCTCAGGCAGGGCTGGCAGGCCATGGGGCCTGCAGCTTGCTCCAAAGCTAGCCTCCATAGTCAACCCTCTTGACTCTTCTCATCAGTAGAGCTTCATTTAATATTCATCTGTGGGTCTGACCCAGCTAGGCAGGTATAATTCCCTATAAAATACTTTTTCCTTCCACTTTTAGTGGAACAAAGCAATGGCTATTTTTGCCCTGTTTTGATTTGGTTTGCTTCTTCATGCTTAGGACAACAATTCTCCTGACTCAGAGATCAGAATCCAGTTGATATGTCTGCCAGCCTATGGAACCCTCCTAAGGATGTCAGGCTCCCACAGTGAAGAGCTTTCCAAGGGTTATAATTTCACCATGGAAGACATCAAGAGCCAGAGGATCAGGTAGCAAGGAGCACTGTGCTCCTTCAAGCCACACCAGTTAAAAACTCTCAGTGGGCTTTTCCCCAGGGATCTCTGGGCTACTTAAAAGAATTCAGGGAATGAATTTGAAGGAGGGTTGGTGTAAGAGACGCTTTCTGGGGACAGTCTGAGACACGGCAAAGACCTCTATAGTCGAGTTAGGTGTTAGAAGTTTATTTCAGGGCGTGGGATAGAGAGAGAAGGAACCTGCTATGAGCCAGCAGATAGAGCTCAAAGTGGGCTTGGAGGGAACAATACAAAAGAGGGTAAAATATGAATACATGAGTTTAAGACTTAAGATTGCTAAGAAAGAGAGTAACAGAACAGAAGTGAGAGAGCCGGGAAAAAGAGTAGCAAGAGAGAGACCAAGAGAAGTGTAGTAAGAGAGTAGCAAGAGAGACCAAGAGCTAAGAGAACCAAGAGAATGAAGAGAGACCAAGAGCTAAGAGAGCGAATTCTCTTTTACAATTACTTATATAACCTATACATATGAATATTCTATTCCTTTACTAACCAATCTTTCTAAGTATACTAATACAGTAACATTTGTGTGCAACCTATAGAAATCACTATTTTTGCATATTTTTAGTTATCTCAGGGTCCTTCAGACCTTTCCTTATAAGGCTGGGAAGAGGGATCTCAGCTTGGTTTTATTGCAGGAAAGAATGTGTTCTGGCATACCAGCCTGGATTCTTTGAATTATTCAAACCGTGCTATCATTTGTATTTCTTCCTTAGCCTTTCTGGCTACAGAGTCATATTTATAATTTCTTTCTAATTCTACCTTCCCAACAGGTTGGGAACTGAGACACCGCCTCTCTTCCAAGAGGATTGCACTCACTTCTAACTGCAGGGATGGGATGCATCTGCCTGGGGGTCAGGGAGACTCCCTGACTCCCTGTCTCCTGATCCCACAGCTACTCCACCACGTTTGAGACCAGCAACCAGCCCGTTACCGACATCTTCCACTTCTCTGTGCTGGATGCAGACAACAACCGGCTGGACAGGCAGATGTTCACCATCACCATCACATCAGCCCTGGCACCGCCCGCACTCATCGCCTTCGCCGACCACGTCACTGTGAGTGGCTGCCCAGGACCCTGGGGATGGGCACAGGGACAGGAATGGCTGAGATGGGAGCAGCTGAACAGTTTTCCTGGACTGGGGGGGAATCACTGAATAAAACGTAGTGCCGTGCAAAGGGTGAACAAATCTCTTGGAGGCCAGAGGAGGCTGACAGTCCATCTGCATCCCTGAACTTCATCTGTTAACGTCTGTTCTAGTCAGGAGCTGCTTGTCCCTAGCTTGTCCCTTCTTGGTATCAGTGGAGCAAGTCAGATTTATCCCTACTGAATGTTTCACCCCTGATTTCACCAGTGTGTGTGCAAGAGATGAGCAGAAGACAAGTCTGGAGACACCTGGTGCTTTGGACTGACACAGAGCATTTCACAGTCCTTACCAAAGCCTTCGGAAGTCATCTCCCTCCTTTCCAGCTTTGCATTCCCCCTCCTTTGCCTTCCAAAGACTCTCCACAACAAGAAATGTGCAGGTCTTGCCTTCTGAGAGATCACTATGACTCTGCCTGTTCCCTTCCTGCCTTGATAAAGAGCTCACAGGTTCCTCTTGGAGGCCAGGCAGGCTTTGTTCTTCCCATCCCACCCCTCCTCCCTGCTGAATTCCCGATTCACAGACCTAGGGGAGGATGGGACAGCGCTCCAGAGCCCGGACAAGCCTCTTCCAGGGAGTCAGCCTCATTCAGTAAGGATTTGTGTTGTCTGCTGTTGCTTTGCAGGTGGATGAGGGAGGCAGGGTCCTGCTGCTGGCTCATCGCCACTTGACTGCTGATGATGATACTGCTGCCAGGGAGGACCTGAGGGTCACTGTGGTCACTCTGCCTGTGTATGGCTACATCGAAAACACCAGGACAGTTAAACTGCTTGGCTCTGCCTTCTTCCTTCTGGCTGTTTGTGCTCCTAAGAGGAACACATCTGTCACATGCCACGGAGGGGATCACTCGTGCTGCCTCTAAAACTGCGGCTTCCCCAGTGCCCACTCTAACACAGCACATGTTGCTTCCCTCAAAGGCCACAAGATGTGGGAAGTCAAGTTGTAGAAAGGAACCTCCCTCCTTCTGCAGCCTTCACAATGTGCCTTTCTTCCCCTCATCCTGCTGGGTTTATGTTGAGTTTATCAGCCACTTGAGCATCCTTTCACCAGCGAAATTCTGGTTTGCAGACGAGAGCTTTGGCCCACGGAGTGAGTCTACAGGGACCACAGATGCCTCCTTTTCCCTTCAAGATGTCCTGGAGAACAGCATTTACTACTTCCAGACTGTCCATGAAAGCATTGAGCCCACAGGTGATGTTTTCCGCTTCAATGTGAGTGATGGCTTCAGCCGGTCAGAGGTGCAGAGCATCAGCATCACAATCCAGGTATGCCAGGTGCCAGAGCCCTCTCCTCTCACACAAACACTTCCAAGGGCAAGCTTTACTCCTTCCTTTTTCATACGTGGGAGGGAGATTAAAGGGAGGTTCCTTCCCCTAGCACAGGCACATAATTTAGGTCTGCTCCCCAAGGAGAGCTGTGCACTGCAGCCTGTTCACCAGGGCTTATTGCTCTGCTGTCTCCTCCCTCTTGGAAGCAGCCATGATGCTGGATAGATTTGGAGGGGCTGGTGGTGCCAGCACCACTGCTGTCATTTGAGAGCCTGTGTTCCATTCGTGTGGGTCTCTCCCTGTGCTCATTTTCCTTTTTCTGGCTGTGTGCCTTTGTGCAGCGGCAGAACGACGAGCCCCCGAAGATGGCGCTGGAGCCTGTCCGCCTGCAGGAGGGCTCAGCCGTGGTTGTTACCAACGCCTCCCTCAGCCTGCAGGACTTGGACACCAGCAGCAGTGAGCTGGTCATCGTGGTGAGCCAAAGTCCTGAGCATGGTATGTCCTGACAGGCCAGGGAGTGAGGGACAGGGAGTCTTTCTGTGTCGGTGTCTGTCTGTCTTTGCTGTGCACATGTGTAAGAGCCCCTGGCACGTGGGACAAAGCACAGTTTGGAGCAGGACAGCCCTGTTCTCGGCGAGCTGTCCCTGGCTCTTTGCTGGAGAGCAGAAGGGGGCAGTGCCTGTGCTTCCCTGGGAAGTTCCCCGCTGTGTTCCCTGCTCCCTGCTGGCAGGTGCAGCACCCGAGCCAGGCAGGGTGTCAGGCGAAGGCTCCGTCCCCCGCAGGCTGTGCTGATCCCTCCGTTGTTTGCCAGGCCAGCTCCGCAGAAGGCAGAGCGTGGCAGAGGCCCTGGAGCAGGGACAAGTGCTGTCCAGAGGCTCCTCCTTCACCTACCAGGACTTTCTGGATGAGCTGATCGTTTACACTCGGAGCGGTGCCGCAGCACAGACGGACGAGTTTGGCTTCTCCCTCACGGATGGGCTCTAAACGCAGGCGGGGAGGCTGGAATTCTCCATGGAGCTGCTGAGGAAGCAGCCCCCCACGGTAGCTGTCAGCAGGGAACTGCAGCTCCCAGCTGGTAAGGGGCCAGGGAGGAGAGAGGCATTGCTTGGTGCTGCTGGATGGTCCAGCCTAAACCAGTTGCTTCGCTGGGCTGGCTGGAGCTGCTGGTGGGGTTTGCTTTCTTTGGTGTAGGCTCCACAGCTTGGCTCACAGCTCAGCACCTGAAGGCAGCTGCTGCTCATTCAGGGGACACGGCCATCAGATTTGTCCTGAGGAGGGACCCCAGCAGGGGTCAGCTGCAGCTGACCACAGCTGATAGTCCAGTCCAGATCTCTGCCAAAGGACCCCTCCAAAGTTTCACCCAGGCCGATATAAACGAAGGTGGGTGCAGGGTTTTAGGCAGTCACAGCAAGTGTATAAACAAAGGCTGGTTTAGGTAGTGCCGTGAGGAGTAGGGAGTTGGACCTGATGATCCTTATGGGTCCCTTCCAGTTTGAGATATTCCATGATTCTGTGATTCTTTATGAGAGAGGGAGGGAAAGAAGTAAGAGCTGTCAGATTAGAGCAGAACCATGTATCATTAAACAGATGTTAAAACAGCTCTCTCAGCAGGAGAAAAAGAATAAAGAGAGAAAGTAATGAAACCCAAATTCTGGAGCTCTGTCAAGGCCCAGGTGCCTCAGCTGATGGGGCCAGCCTGCTTCCAAAGTAAGAATTTGAAGCTGCAGCCTGTAATGAAGCATCTCTTTTCTGCTGTCCCTCTCTCCAGGGCATGTGGTGTACAGCCACAGGAAAGGGATCCTGGTGGAAACTTCCCCTTCACCTTTGATGTGAGGGATGCAGATGGCAACAAACTGATGGACCAGGTTTTTTACATCCATGTCATAGGTTAAAAGCAGTTTTGCTTTCTTTGCTGCAGCGCGCAGGGCTGCTCCCAGATTCCATCCCACATGTACTGCAAGGTGAAATGTAATTCTTGAGACTCGGTTTTGATGCGCCGTCAATTCCAAGGCCTTTGAAGTGAGGGGCACAGGGAGATTTTGAAGATGTAAGGGTTCATTCTTTGGCTTCTGACAAACTCAGTAAAAAGGTAGAAAAATTACCCTTAATATCTTTCACATTTTGTTTAGATGGTCTGTAAGACATAATGTTATCAACCCTGATCAATGGCAAGGCCTAAAGTTCCTGTTTTGGACTTATCAAAACATTTGTGCTTGTGTTTTGTTTTCCTACCCAAGTACCCACGGGAAGAAGCATCTCCTAACTCAGCTTTGTGTTTAACCCTTCCAGAGGACAGATCTCCCCCCTCTATCATCACTAACAAGGGGCTGGTGTTGGATGAGAACTCGGCAAAGACAATCAGAACCCTCCAGCTCTCGGCCACTGACCAGGACAGCGAAGCCTCCCAGCTCCAGTTCAAGGTCACCCAGCAGCCACAGCTGGGGCATCTGGAGCACGTGGCTTCCCCAGGTGAGCTGGGAGGTGTTGGGCCCTCACAGCAGCAAAATGCTGGAGGCTTTTGAGCCCTGAACATTCATTGTAGGAAAAACGTGCCCAGAGGCAGCGACACACAATTCCAATTCCTGTTAGAAATCAATGAGCCCAGAGGGTTGGGGAATAAGGTGAGTGGAGGCAGAGCAGCCCAATAATCCCAGTTTAGGATTTATTCAGCCTCTGGGCCAGTTTCTGGCCCTACTGCTGCTTCTGCAGTAGGTTTTCCTTTTCTCACAGGAAAACCTTTGGCCTTTGCTGTGAACAGCAAAGAATCCATCCCTTAATGTCCTTGGAAGCAGCTCATCTTGGTGCACAGACTGTCCTCCTTGGTGCTTTCTGTCCTCCTCTTGGCCAGTATGTCACTTGATCCCTGAAGCCCAGCCTCTTTCCCTAAGCTGTGCTTAGGGAGAGAGGAAGGGAACCGTCCACTGAGTTTAACAGGAAGCGATGTTGGGGTGTGATGGTTGTGCTGGATAATGAACTCTGGTTGTTCAGGGAAGGGGGTTGGTCAGTCCTGCACATGTCATCTGAATTTCAGAGCTGCCTTTCGTGCCTGCTGACTGTGTGAGTGTGCTGCCTCTCTCTGGTGAATTAATCTAAATCTGTGGTGTCATAAAATACGCTCTTCTGATTTTGTTATACTCATCTAAGGTTGTATTTCTTCTTAGCTGTAGATTTCTCGTTATTCTCTCACCCTGAGATTAAAGTGGAAGTGTCTGCTGTGTGTTTTCAAGATGCAGACAGTCCCTGTACAGCTCAGTTTGGGTGTGTGGTTTGCCTCATCTTCTCACAAAAATATGTTGAAAGGGTAGGAATAATGAATGTTATAATAAGCAAACTACTCCCTGCTGTGAGAGTAAATTAAAAACTTGCAGTATCTTTGTCTAAATTGCAAACTAACCAGTGAATCTTGTACTTTGGAGATTTGAAATAAGGGCTTTATTCCTCCTGTTATTTAAAATCTGATGATGATTCTGATTTCTCTGCTTTTTCATGTCTGTGAGGGACCAATAAGGCTACAGAGTCACAGACTGAGAAGTAGCTGTAATGATTTAAATGACCTAAACCTAAGGAGAGAATACTGAAGTGTTCAAAAGAGAACCCAAACCTTTCCAGCTGATGAGCTCTGAGGAAATATTAGCTGATCATTCCATTGTGGCTCATTTATTTAAATCAGATCCTGGTGTCTGCTGTAGTGTGGCCAGCACTTGTCAGCAGCCATTTAGTGTGATATATTGGTGACAAACTTCTTGTCAGGATGTTGGTTGATAACAGCAGTAAAAACTGTTGAACGCAGCAAAGAGATTTAAAAACGCTCAAGAGTTTTTTAAAATGCTTGTCAGGTACCTTTCTGTGGCTGTGTCACACCTAATGGGCTGTAAAGATGTCACTATAAATCAGTGCTGAAAATGGGACTGGGTACTAAATGGAGGGGTGTAAGGAAGGGCAGAGAGAAGAGATCCTTGGAAGGCATTTTGGAAAACTGCTGTGAGGCCAGGAGGCCTTCAGTTCATCCTCAGTGATGCCACGGTTGGGTTAGTCCTGCCCAGCAGTGACAATCCAAGTGTTACATGGACAGTTTTTCTCCTAGCTTCTCTGCCCCTGGAGGCCCACTCCCAACAGGAGGAGATGAAAAGAAGCCTGGACTTCTTTTTGAGAAGGAAATTTTAGGAGGCTCTGTGCCAGCTAAATCCCTGGCTCAGCTGAGGGTTCACAGGGCAGCCTGACTTGGATCAGAACCAGCCAAAACAGAGTCCTCATGCCTAAATATGTCCTGCTTCCTGTAGTTTTTCCCTGCCTTGCTCTTTCTGCTGAACATTTCCCCCCTGTTGTTCATTTTCCAGGGACAAGAATTAGTTCCTTCAGCCAGGCAGACTTGGCCTCTGGCAGCATCCAGTACATCCACACCAGTGACGTGGAAAAGCACACGGATGCCTTCACCTTTTCTGTGTCTGATGGGACAAACGAGGTCAGTCCCAGCCTGACTTTTGCCTGAGTGTGGCTGTTCCTCCTTCTCCTGCTGTGGGATTTCCCACATCCCTCAGGTCAGGGAGGGAGCAAGGCCTGTGCAGGCAACAGGGAGCCACCTGCCTTGTGGGCTCACCAAGATCTGAGTGGCTGGTTTTCAGCTGCTTGCCAACTGCTCCTGGAGCTCAGCTTTGATCCAGTGCACTGACAGCGTAGTGACGACAGCCAGCCCCTGGAGAAATGCCTTTTTCCTGCTTTCTGAAAGAGAAGAAGTCTAGCTGCACATAGAGGGAGAGGGACAAAACAGAATGAGAGAGGGAGGGAAAGTGGATGTCCATAAATATCACAGAAAGAGGGAGAATTAATGAGTGGGGAGGGATAAAGAAGTGATCTCGGCTTAGCAGCTCAGACAAGGCTGAAATGAAGACACCCAAACTGGGGATTGCTGGGCTCTTGCGGTGAAGTCACACTCTTGGAAAGCTTAATTCAGCAAGGGAAGCTTTTCTTCCTGTCCCAGGTGAGCCAGACATTTGACATCACCATAAACCCTGTGGATGACTCCTTACCCATCGTGCAAATCTTTGGGATGACACTTCAGGAAGGGGTGAGAAAAAGCATCACAGAATTTGAGCTCAAAGCAACAGATGCTGACACAGAGGTGTCGTTCTAATTGGGAACAGCGGAAAGAACGACACAGACTCTCAAAGGAGTCAGAACAGGAGAGAATCTCTAGTTTATTGTTACAGCCATGTTATATAGACTAGTTCGTGAAGAGTACAGAAAGGAAACTCTTATTGGTTAGTAAAGTACTACATTACCATCATTGGTCAGTGGGGTTTACCACCCACCCTGACCCTCTCCTGCAAGGAAAACACGGGAATCAGAAAACAGCACCTGCAGGCTGTTTTGTGTCTTTGAGGATTGTTTGAAATCCTCCCATGAATTTCCCAGGCTAGCTCTCAGGCAGGGCTGGCAGGCCATGGGCCTACAGCCTGCTCTGAAGCTAGCCTCCATAAAGTTCCACCTGAATATGAGGAAGAATTTCTTTCCTGTGTGGGTGACCAGAGTCTGGAACAGATTGCCCAGAGAGGGTGTGGAGAATCCCTCACTGGAGATGTTCCAGAACCATCTGGATGCAATGCTGTGCCATATGCTCTGGGATGACCCTGCTGGAGCAGGGAAGTGGGGCCAGATGACCGCTGTGGGCCCTTCCAGCCTGACCCCATCTGGGATTCTGTGGTTTTGGTCAGGTATTCCTCATGTTAACCTAAATTTATAAATAAGCCAGGGCAGACTGAGTTAGAAGTGATCACTAAATGTGATACTGTAATATGACAGAAGTCATAATCCTTAGTAAGAAAAATATTTCTGATGTTTCCTCCATTTTTCCTTTTATTCTCCATTCTCCTTTATTTCAGTGCTCAACTCAGAAACCCTAGGAGAGGATTCGTTTGCCCAAAACTTGGGGGTTTTTTGCCTGCTATGTCTGTTGTCTTAATAAAACAGTTTACTTCAAATTCCACCTACTCATGATTTTAAAAGAGATTTTTTGCCACGTTAATCCAAGCCCTGTTTTTGCACTATTACAGTCAAACTGCCACTATCACTCCTTGTTCCTGCTAGGAAGTGTCTAGCAAAGTACAACTCTTTCCATTGCAAGTCTTGCCTCAAGAAATCCTATGGTTAAGCAGGCTTTTCACAAGAAAAGAAATTCAGCTCTTGTGCCAATCAAAAGAGAAACCGACATAAACTCATCATATGAGCTTTTTTGATTGTTTGGGGGCATAACAGTGCCTCTGCAGATGGAAAACTGGGACAATAGTGGGATTTGGAGCAGCCTGTTTGCCTTTCCTCAGCAAGGGAGGAGGAAGGGGGGAAATGTCACCTTTAAAGTGGGGGAGAAAAAAACCAATAATCAGAACTACAATGTCTACTTGGAATTCAGGTGGCTGCACATCAAATTACCTCTAACAGTCTGACTGCTGATTGCTACTATTCATGAAAAGGGGCTTTATTTTAGTTCTGAAATAATCCAGAGCAACAGCTCCCCCGTCGAGTTTTCCCGTCTGAATCTCTAAAATGTTCTCTTTTTTAATTTTCTCTCTTGACCCTCTCCTCCCACTCACCTCTTTGAACACAGATTTAAATACATTCAAAGAGATAGTGAGGAAGTAGTTTTCAGTCCATCTCATACAGCCAAAACACTGCTGCAAAGTGCCTCCCTTAAATTTTGGGAGGAATCAGCTGACAGAGGAAGGTTAGTTGGCTGAAGGCAAGGTAACATGAGAAAGAGCAGTTCAAAAGCATAGTGACAGTTTTACCTGACTCCTTTTCAGTTAATCACATCCACTTCTGGACACCCATGTCCTGTTAAACCACATTACCTTTGGAGCCTGTCACCTCAGCGTGGTTCCTTCCTTTGTCTGAAACAACTAAAATCAGTTGACCTTCAAGTTACAGTGATGTTTACCTATTCATTGAGAAGTGGAGATCTAGATTGCACTTAGGATCCTGGTTCCTTGGACTGGGACTTAGGGCTGCATTTCATTCTCCCTCCTGATTTTTAAGAGATGCTCAGTTTACTGTTACTTGTAATCCTCAATTGAAGTTTTAGTACAGTCCTAAATCAACAGAGATGGGCTTTCAAGTGGACAGTGTAAATTATAAATCCTGCATTAACAATGTGGCCACATTGGAAAATACCCTTTAGTTCCATTGCCCTTTAATGGCTCTCTTACATTGGCTATTGAATCCCATCTATCTAAATCCCATGGGAATTTTAAATCAGATGTGCTTTGGGGAACTTAGCAATAGTAATATTAATCACTCCCATAGTGCTGACAATATGTAATGGTTTGAGTGGTATGGAGGCTAGCTTTGGAGCAGGCTGTAGGCCCATGGCCTGCCAGCCCTGCCTGAGAAGCTAGCCTGGGAAATTCATGGGAGGATTCAAAACAATCCTCAAAGACACAAAACAGCCTGCAGGTGCTGTTTTCTGATTCCCGTGTTTTCCTTGCAGGAGAAGGTCAGGGGGTGGTAAACCCCACTGACCAATGATGGTAATGTAGTACTTTATTAACCAATAAGAGTTTCCTTTCTGTACTCTTCACGAACTAGTCTATATAACATGGCTGTAACAATAAACTAGAGATTCTCTCCTGTTCTGACTCCTTTGAGAGTCCGTGTCGTTCTTTCCGCCGTTCCTAATTAGAACGACATCTGGTGACCCCTCGTGATGACGGACCGACCCTCCGAGGTCTGATAACCCGACGTGATGTGCAGCCGACCCCCGAGGTCAGAAAGCAACCGACGTGAAGACATCTGCTAATCCCCTGAGGGTAAGCAGCGAGCGAGAAAAATACCAGCCGTTCCCCCTAGAGGGGAAAGTGGAATTCTCCCGGGCTTTCCAAGAGGAAGCTGGTTTCTAACCAACGGGATAGTGGAGCCTGCCGGAGAGCGAGCTTGGAACGGCCTATCTTAGTGAAGCAAAGCTTGAAATCCCGGGTCCAAGCCGATAGCGTTTGCATAATTGCATTCGCGGAGCCGCCAAGATAAAAAAAGTTTTCATAATAGAGAACTGTGATTTAGCTGACGAGCAACTTGTCAGCTTTGCATGGCAAGACGCCTTGCTGAGCATGAGACTCTGTATTCCTGAAGAAGATAAATGCGCTTTGTTCCACTGGGTGAAAGCGCAAGAGTTTGCTGTGACTGTGAATGATGTGTTTAACCTTGAGATTTGGTGGTCAGTGGGAGACCACCTGTGGACTAGGCTGGCTGCGGGAGATACCAGTGCGTGCAGCTTAGCAGCAACTTGGGGAGTGATTTTTAAGGCACTGGAACAGTGCCAGCCTAAAAACAGTGAAACCGAACTGTGTAGCAATCCTTCAGCTCTGCCCGGACCCTTAGAGAACTTTAGCAGCGGGCAGAAGCAATCCGTAGAGCAGAGATCTCCCTCTCCAAAAAATTTGAGCGCCCGCCCTCCACGGAGCTCAGCGCGCAAGTTTTGCCAGCAGAAAAACAACAAAAGAGCAGAAATCGCGCAGCTCTACCTTCACCGCACCCCCAGGCGCTGCGAGCACTGCTGCCAGCGGCCGCCGTGGAGCCTCCGCCGGTGCCCCGGGTGCCTGCCAGTGTGGCCGCGAAAAACCCTCTCTTCAGCCCCCGCCGCGCCCAGGGGGCGGGGGGGCGCCGCCGCCGCCGCCGCGGAGCCAGGGCAGACGCCCGAGCACACAAAAGAACCGCAGCCACCGGTAAAATCCCCAGAGCGGCAGCAGCAGCGGCGAGAAAAAAACGAGAGAAAAGGTGGAAAAGAAGGAAGAAAAAGCTAACTCAGGACGCTGCCCGCCGCCACCGGCCGCGGGCCGGGCGGCCATCCGGGCCCCCTAGCTCCGGTCGGCTGCAAAAACCCCCTAAAAGCCGAGCCGAAGCCCAGATCTGGAGCCGGGGCCGGAGCCGTGGCGAGCATTCCCCCCCCACACACCCATCCAAAGTGCCGGCCGAAAAGCGGCGGGGGAGGGGGGGGGAGAGCCAGGCCCCCCTTTCGCTCGCGCGCGCGCGCCCTGTGAGCTCCTTTCTTCTGTGCCGCCGGAAGCAGCGCGAAACCGCGGCACCCGCGCGGACGCCCCTGCTCCCCCCGCGCGTGCGCGCCCCGCGCGGAGCGAGCCGCGAGGGTCGGTGCGGAGCCGCGGGACCTGCACAACACCCCCGCTGCCCCGCGCTCACCCGCGCTCCAGCGGGGAAGCGGCGGGGAGGACGGGGAGCGAACGTCGCTCCCCCCGCGCCCGTCAGCGTGGCCCGCGCGCGCGGACCGTGCTACAGGCGCCGGGCTGGGTTCTGCCAGCCTTGTGCTGCCAGGTTCTTCTCCTGCGAACCCGAGCCGCCCCGCGAGACGATGCCGGGGCTCGAGACCCCGGCCAGCACGCGTTCCCCCCCGCCTTGCAGGGGGTGAACCGCACCAAAGTCCTGACCACTTTAGTGTTCTTTTAAACTACTATATTGACAAGTTAGACTGTCAGTTTGAACAGACTAACAATGTTTTGTATTAGTTCACTGAGTTAAAGATATTTGACTCAACCGTCAAATCCTTGCAAGGAAAACAATCTTTAAACATCATCATAAACCAAAATTCCAAATTAATATCCATTCCAATATCTAGCAAAAGAAACCACTTGTGCCGTGTTTGTTCTCTCTCCTGCAAGGGCCCAGCAGGATGTTACAAACACTGTACATTTTTTATTTTTTTTCCTAAGCCGAAAGGGTGAGTTATGGAGGCTAGCTTTGGAGCAGGCTGTAGGCCCATGGCCTGCCAGCCCTGCCTGAGAAGCTAGCCTGGGAAATTCATGGGAGGATTCAAAACAATCCTCAAAGACACAAAACAGCCTGCAGGTGCTGTTTGTCTGTTCCCGTGTTTTCCTTGCAGGAGAAGGTCAGGGGGTGGTAAACCCCACTGACCAATGATGGTAATGTAGTACTTTACTAACCAATAAGAGTTTCCTTTCTGTACTCTTCACGAACTAGTCTATATAACATGGCTGTAACAATAAACTAGAGATTCTCTCCTGTTCTGACTCCTTTGAGAGTCCGTGTTGTTCTTTCCGCCGTTCCTAATTAGAACGACAGAGTGGGGCATCCTTTGATGCTGTATGATGTTAATGGTAGCAAGAATCAGCTTTGCAGTAGACCACATCATTTGCCTTGAAGGATCACTTCAGATAACAAAAACCAGAGGTTTGTTGTGCAAGAACTGGTTGTTCACACACACAAGCACTGTTTTCCTTCCCTACAGAGAAATTATTTATTGCTAGGAGACAGCAGTTTCTTCTATCCCAGGGATATGATGTTGGTAATGCTGTAGAAAGCCCCACATTTCCAGACACATACTGTGAATAATCAAAATCTGAGAAATTTCTTCATCCTGAGCCAGGTGTAAAACTACAACAGGAGATATAAATGCAAGTGCCTGTATAATCCTTTGGGTTCATTGGCTCCAAATGTTTTAAGTTCTCTTCTTTTTGCCTGTATTCTCATTTGCATCATGTCACTGCATTGCTTGGGTGCTGACAGGCAAACTTCCTGTCTAAAATGCTGATTATATGATCAAAATTATTGATATTTTGATACACTCCATTTTGTGCTTTCTGACTGTATACTGTGTAACCAACACAAGGGTTTGTATTTAATTATAAGCCAAGCATTAAATGGCACGTGCTTGCTCCGTAGTTTTTAATTTTTATGTTTCTTGTGTGTTCTTTTGAAGCCTCAAGTAATATCATGTGTTTCCTGAGTAATTGTAATCTGCTTTAGGAATGACTTTACAGCTCCTCAGAAGTTATCAAAAAATTCTCCACCCACCAGCACTGGCTGGTGTTGATGACTGAGCCTGGTTAATAGATTGTCTCTGATCTCGAGTTGCTGCCGTATAAGATGGAATATCTGGAATATCATTCAGTAACCTGAACTGGAAAATTAGAGATTGCAGCTGTGTGATGGGCGAGATCAGAAAGGCTGCTGTAAGAATCCTGTTCTGCCCATATTGCTGCAGGAAATGCTCCTGGCTCTTCTATAGCAATATGTTTTACAAAACACCCTTAGAAACCATCGGTCTCCCCAATATCAGCACAGATACTTGGGGGTTAAAATCAGTAGGAGCTTGCCATCTAAAATCCAGTTCCTATGCCTTGCTCTGGAAAGTGGAAAGGCCAGACTTTGTATCAGATTAAGATGAGTTAGAGTAGATTGAGGCTTAAGGATTTTTTCCATCAGAATGAAAATATTAAAGACAGATATTTTTACCTTGTCTTTGTGTTATTTATTTTTTATTTTCCTGATTCCATTTTAAGCTGAATTCTACTAATGCTTGTTATTCCACTGGCGCTCCAGTGGAATACTGAATACTGAAAATGCAACATGTTTTTATGTCTGCTAAAAACACAGATTTCATTTGGTACTTTTTATTTGTTTTCTTTGCTAGAACATGGACACTCATATTTATGACCTTCTTGTTTTCCAGCACCTCCCAGATGGCTCTGCCCCAAGTGCACACGCTGAATTTTATCTTCTGCCAGATCCTTATGAGGTCAGTCGAAGGAAAACAAGAACAGCTCCAAGAGGCTCTGACCCTACTTACAATGAACTTGTGAGTACCATTCACTTTCTTCCACCCCTTCTTGTTTCATGGAATCATGGAATGGGTCAGGCTGGAAGGGCCCACAGTGGTCATCTGGTGCCACCTCCCAGCTCCAGCAGGGCCATCCCAGAGCACGTGGCACAGGATTGTGTCCAGATGGTTCTGGGATATCACCGGTGAGGGATTCTCCACAGCCTCTCTGGGCAGTCTGCTCCAGTGCTCAATCACTGCACAAGGAAGTTCTTCCTCCCATTCAGGTGGAGCTTCCTGGGTATCTGTTCCTCCTGTTGCCTCTTGTCCCATTTCTGGGCCTCATGAGCAGATCCTGGTACATTCCCTGACCTCTTCCTGCAGATGCTGACAGACATGGATGAGGTCCCCTCTCAGCTGTCTCTTTTCCAGGGTGAGCCCAGCTCACTCAGAGTTTTCTCATGAGAGGGATGCCCCAGTCCCCTCACCATCTCCATAGCCCTTCACTGGACTCACTCCAGTGGTTCCCTGCTTTTCTTCATCTGCTGAGCTTGGAACTGAACACAGCACTCCAGATGTGCCTCACTAGGGCTGAGTAAAAAGGCAGGGTCACCTCCCTCAACCTCCTGTCAATGCTTTTCTTGATGCACCCCAGGATCCCTTTTTGGCCATGAGGGCACACTGCAGGCTCATATTGTCCACCAGAACCCCCAGGTCCTTCTCTGCAGAGCTCCTTCCCAGCAGGTCACCTACAACCCACACAGGTGCAATTTGTTCTATTTACTTTGCCCTCTCTTGAAACAAAACAACAATACAACATTTTTAGAGCCGTTGCAATGAGGGTGACCAAGAAGAAGGAATGTACCATAAGGAGAACCACAAATGGTGATGACTGTCTGCTTTGCATCTTTCTCAGAAGTGAAACAGCGTCTTTTATGTCTCTCTGTTCAGGAAAACAGTTGGATTTTTCACAGTGCCCTGTCTTACCCCATAACCACAGTTACACGTTAGCCAAATGAGATCAAGCATCATTGCACCATAACCCAGCAGTTCTGAATGAAGTTATGCACAATAGCATGAAAAGTATTAATTGAATGGATGCTGTTATTCAAATTAACATTTGAAAATTGGCTGTCACTGTCCTAAATGATAACACAAGAATGAATAGCCAGGTTCTTTTCATGTTAAAATGCCATTAGTTCACAGCTATATATGATTCTTTCACACACCACTGAAGTGCTCATGCCTCTGGGGTGAAAGGAAACATTTGTATGGAGAAGCATTTATGGCAGAATGGGAAGTGGTATAAACTGTGTTCATTTGTAAGGGCAGATGAGATTGAAACAGTAGGTGGGATTGGAGATTATAATTATTACATGTAACAAATCTCCTAAAGATCTCAAAGCAATTTACAAATGCTCTTTCAGCAGGCTATAAAGTAGAAGGTGTGGAAAATATTACCACTCCACCCTGTTCCATAGATAAGATATGATGAAGGTTAGGTTAGTCAGCAGAGTCTCAGTGCTTATCTCTTCGTTTCTCAGTCCTGGAGTTGTAATATTTCTCTTTTCCCACATCTGTTAATTACAAAAGTTGCCTGCTTACACTGATGACTTCCAGCGTTCTGTAAGAAGGCTCCCTGAGTAGTATTGCTGCTCACAGCTGAGACAAATTTCCCTCCCTACAGTACTGCAGTGGAATAACAAGAAACTAGGCTTTATTTTTTCTGTTCTTTCCTTCTTTTTTCGCTATCAGAGTGGAATAAATCTAATTAATCTGTCTAAAGAAATTCCTTTACATTTGAAAGATATTTAAAGCAAACGAACATAATATGATTATATCATTACATTCATTGTAAGGTATCCAAAATGGACAACAGATAAGAGCCAGCCAGCAACACTGGAAGGCAATTACCTTTCAAATTGCTCTTAGAAACCTTTGAATGCAAGGAAATCCAAAATCCCGTCTGCAGTTAGTCACTAGTCACTGGGAGGAGATTTAATTGTGGTTCACGAGTATTCCGCTGCTGTTAAAAGAAATCCCGTGAAAGCTTTAATGTCCTTAATCAAAACGGAGAGCCTTCTTCCCAGATGCTCAATCTTTTTCACTGGGAAGTGCTAATCACAGTGGGGACATATGGTTCCACTGAACTTGGCCCCTTCCAACCCGATGCCTGTGCTTTAGCAGCTCTGCTCCTCCATATGTGATGTCATTCTGGATGCATTTTTTTGTCCAAGGCTGGTAGACTGAGGCAGAAGCCGCCCCAGGGAAGCAAAACTACTAAAAATATAAGTCAGCTATCTCTTAAGTTAGTTGCTGTCCAAAACACCGTGTACAGAAATGTAGTAGCTTTTTTTATGAGTTCATAAGTTTTTATTAAAGCCAAATGGCTGGAAGGAAGCTGTATATTAATTTCCTTCTTTGTTCCAGACTGAGAAAAATCTGAAATGTGCTTCTCTTGGGTATTTTTGATTCTAGTTTTGTACTTCTATTGCTTATGACTGCCTACAGCAAATTATCAACCTTGCAAAACTGCTTTTTATGTTTGATTTTTACTCGGGTGTGAGAGTGAAGATGTGAAAGTCCAGGAGGGCTGACAATAAAATGAGTTACAGCAAATGTTTTGGAGCTGCTTTTAGCAAACAAATCCTTCTTTTCTCTTGTGCCTGTGTTTGGATTTTGGAATTTGTGGCACTCATAGCAGTTAATGTTATATTGCATTAAGAAATGGTGGTAGAGAAGAGGAGAAGGAACACAGAAAAGTGGAATGCAGTGTAAAGAGAAAAGGAAGGCAGAGCAGCCCCAGCCAGTCTGATGAAAGGGGAGGAGGGGAACTGCACCAGGAGCCACGGCTGCTCCCTCCAGCACCATGCATCAAAACTGCCTTGGATTAATTACCAAATCTAGGAACTGTGCCATGGCTACCTATGGAGAAGCAACTGTCCCTCATTTGTGATTAAAATGTCATTAGACTCCTGTAGGTCAACAGTGTTTCTCTTTTTGCAGCCAGCAATAGTTGAATTCCAGCCCTAACTGTCCCACTGATTTGCTGCATGGCCACATATAACTCACCTCCATCGGATCTATCTGTGTAAAAGGCAGGCAAATATTCTCACAGCACAATCATTTCAGGATTTAACTGTTCCCAAATTCTGGAACGTGCCATTTGTTTTATCCACACCCTTATTCAGCTTTCTCCAGACCTTTCTTCTGTCCCTACATCCTGATAATAATCCTTACTCCAGCTGAATTTGCAATACCATTTTAGAAACAGTTTACTGGGAGAATTTGAAAACCACCTACCCTGCACTGCAAAAGTCTGTCATTGCTCAAAGATGAAAGCCTATTTTTGGCCAAAGATTGAAAGTTGCTCATTACCCCAGTTCAGTTTCTTAACATTTACAGCTGATATGTGTAGGTTTTGGTGATTTAAAGCAACAGCTGGTACCTTTAATACATTGGCAAAGAAACAAGGCAGCTTTCTTTGATAGCATTAGCATCACCTCAGCATCAGATCACAGACTTATTCTAAATTATATTCTGCTTACTGTGCC
The DNA here is from genome assembly GCF_030490865.1 of Poecile atricapillus. Lineage (NCBI taxonomy): Eukaryota > Metazoa > Chordata > Aves > Passeriformes > Paridae > Poecile > Poecile atricapillus. The sequence goes on from NC_081266.1 coordinate 7,197,398, forward strand.
TGTCCTTGCTTTTCAGATTTTCTTCATCATCTCACTTTTATTTTGGTGAGGAAAAGAGAAGCTGTGGAATCTGTAATTCATGGGCAATCTGGCAAATTAGACACAGTAAACATGAAAACCAAAAAGCACCAGGTGCAAATTTCATGACAGCCATCCCAAGCTATTATTTCCAAAGGCTTCTAAATGGAAAAGGCAATTTTAACCCCCTGGTAAGACCTTTCTTGGTGTCCTGTTGGTGCTTTCTGTGAGGATCGCCTGGTGTCCTGTCCATTCCATGAATGCAATTGCAAGTGGAAATACAGAGAGGGTTTATCAGTCCAGCCCACAGAGGTCCAAGCCAGAGGGGCTCAGTCTGCCTCTCCTTTCCCTCAGCAGTGCCATAGGTAACAGCCTGCATTCAGATTCCATGGAAAATCCAAGCAGGCAAATGACTTTAAGGCAGTTTCAGTTTTCCATTCTCCTGAAGTGAGAGAATGTCGCCACGTTTGCTTTTTAAATGGCATAGAGAGATTAAAATTTAAAGCATTTTTCCACTGCAAGTGAAATAGCAAAAACATTTCCAGCCATACAAATTTTAGATTAAATGAGCTTCTCTTAAGCAAACTTACCTTTCAGGCCCGCTCTGAGAGCATTTTCCTTCATATTTTTATCAGCCCACATGCAGTTTGCTCAACAGTTTTTGATTAATGCAGGGACTGAAGCATGGGAATTTGTTCTAAGTGCAATTTATTCTTGTTAGGCTATTGCTCCAGATTATTTGGGGTTTTTTTAAAATTCAGAAACTACACCATTATAATTTCATACTTTATCCCTGTGTGTTCTCACAATATTAAGGTAATTTAAAAGCTATTTTAAATCTATAGACATTAATAATTGTTTAAGACATGCTAAACTACCATCTCATTTATTTGGAGAAGTATCAACAGCAGATCTGGAGTATCAGATATATCTAAATTTAGTAACTTCCATTTGCTCAACTGGGTCCAATCTTTCCCAGTTTTCACAGGGAAAATTATGAATACTGATTTTTTTTTTTCTCAAGCATTGTTCAAGACAGGTTTCAAATTTATTTTAAAATGGTAATCAGATTTCACGAGCTTAAGCTCGTGATTCTAAGGTAGAATCTCTTTATATAAACTAGATAAGGTCAAATGTATTTCTGAGGTAAATTCACTAAGTTAAGTGAATTTGGCTCATGGTTAATAGCTTACTATTCTGGATGGAAGTTTAAAGCAATTATCACAAAGTTGGATTAATCATCATCCTATTTGAAGTGCTTTGCCTGTCAAATAGATTAACAAACTTGTATTTTTTTTTTCTATTTCACTATATATTATTGCAGATTGTATATGACAGAGTCCCAGAGCTCCAAGGCCGTGTACTGAAGCTTGTTGTGAAAAGCAAAGGAACATTTGTGGGAGCTGTTAACATTCAGCTGAGCAGTGTCCAGTTCAATGAAGAAAAGTGGTACTCCCTGGGAAACAGTGTAATTTAAATGCTCTCCGAGATGATTCAATTATTTGCCCACTCACTAATGTTTCTTTATCCCATTTCCCACGGTACATTTTGTCTCAGTTGCCCTTGAGAATAGGCAGTCATCTGCTGAGCACATATCCTAACATTTCATAATGCTGTTGTCTTAAATGTGCTACCATGTTCCTGCCACAGATTCCTGACAGCGTGAGTTTAAGGAATCACGTGCTAAGGACTTGTAGCAATATGCAGAAGTTCTTATGACAGCAATGAAGGGCTTGGTTTTGTTAATATTAAATAGTACAGTAAAAATACTAAATTCTCAGTGTGTGGGGCCTCATTCTTTGCCCATTAATTCCACTGATGGTGTTGAAACAATGCTGGTAATGATGTAATTTATCATCATTGCATGTGATGAGTTCACCAGAGGACCATGGGATGGTTCCCTGCCAATACATTTCCCTGCAGATGTCCAGCAAATTTCACATTAAATCTTATCCAATCAATACTTTGGGTTTTTTAAAGAATGTTAGAAGTTTTGATACAATGTCACATTTAATCCAGGACATTAATTTGTCAACAATATGTATCATTGTTTTTTTATTCTGACATCCAAGAGGCAGATATAACTGGTCGTTTGTGTGAAGAGAGGAGGGAGAAGCTGATGTTCATGAATAAAGAGATTATACTGAGTGTGAGCTTTCAGGGGGGATTTATTTAAGCTCATGATGCCACAGATATTTGTTCAGCAGTCTTCCCACATTGCACTCCTATGCTGCATAAGGGGTTCAAGTCAACACATGCATTGAATAGATTTAGAGTATTTATATATTAAATAATGAACATGAGTGGTTCCTTTAAGTTCACAGATGCTAATTATGGGCCCTGTTTTTCTCTAATTTGAGGAAGCACTTAAACACCTCTTTAAGCATTTGGCATATGAGCAGCCACAATGAGCTGTCCATTACTGCCAGACTCTTGCACACACCCACTGACCATGTAAATAAACCTTTCCAGGGCCAGGGGCACAGTTTTAAGGCACAGGAGATGTGTTGATTTGTGGTCTGATCTGCTGTAAATTTTAAGTTCCCTTATACTGGGCAGATCTGACATTTGTCGTACCAGGTGGAAAAGTGGTCAACAGAGGGGTAATAATCCCAGAAGTGAAGATAATTGCCTTCTTCTCCCAAAGGACACCCACAGCAGTCGTCAGAATAGAAAGTTGTATAAAGCTCCTGAAGTGGGACTTGGAGTGTTAGGAAATAAAATAAGCTGGAGTTTTTCTCAGCATCAAACAAATGGACTTGATCAGGTTTTATCTAAAAATACTTTCCCTAGTCAAACTGATGTACTAAGCTCCTCCTCAGTAAGGGGAGGTCAGGGGAACTCTGTTTGGATATTAATATTATTCATCTATTCAGAGCTGTGAGAAACTGTAAAATATTCGCCACATGCAAAGGATATTGGCTGGCACACAGAATATCATCACTACAAAGATCAGGACACCAAACATTTTTGTACTATAGGGTCTCATGGGAGACAAATCAAGTGCCTTGTCATTCAAGCACAGAAAACACACTGAGACCAGCTTACAAAGTTATGGAATCACCTGACCTTACATTCCAATATTGATTTTAGATTCCTCTTAGTCTACTGTCTCAGTTTCCTTATTAAAACTATAATGCAATTTTCTAACAGTGTTATTTCCTGTGACATTTTCTAACACTTGTTTACCACATGCCCTGATTTTCCATCTTAGAGCAACATTTAATGAAACAGCATTAGAATAACAATAAAGAAAAAGAGCATTACAATCTATCATCAGAACTGTCTGTAAACTTAAGCAATATTATTTGATATTAAAGAAACTTGTTGATAAAACATCCTTTTCTAAAAAAAAAATCATATTTGAGTGACAAATCTGCCATTAGTTGTGTAACTGTAGTCCTGTGGAAGGTCAACAATGCTTCAGTTCTGAAAGGAAGATGGGAAAATTGTGTCTTATGGGTAAGATCTACACTGATGTTAAGCAAGTAGTTGTCCTCCTAGATTTCACACACATAATCAACCCTTGATTTTTCTAAAACTCTCCAGTTCTCCTCGGAATACTGTGTTTCCAACTTTCTGAGTTCCCGGTAAGATGTATCCTGAGCTCCCTGCTCCTATGAGGAATATGGTTCTTTACAAACTCTCCATGAATTTTTTTATCTTGCTTTAGCAGCAGAACATTCAAGACTAAGCTAAGGAAAGGTACCAATACTAGCATATGATTTTTTTATTATTTTAATTTTTTTCTGAAAACTATTTTTTCAGGTAAGAAAATGACAGTGGGCACTAAAGAGGAATAATTCAGTCAGAGCCCACTTTTTCCAAATTTAAAGGGAACATTGTATGTATAATTTTTCCTGTCCCCTTGAAAAGCTACAATGGTAAGAGATGTTGTTCAATACAAATAAAAATGCCAAATTCACATGCTTATATCCTAAAAAATTAGCATGATCTCTTATATGTATTGGATTATTATTCTCACTCAATAATTAATCATAAATTTGAAATTAGCTTCAACTGACATTAACTCAATTTTTAAAATATTCAAAAGCATTCAGTGTTTATTAATTGTTTCTAAACATTCATAGAATAATTGAATCACAGAATGGCTTGGGTTGGAAGGGATTTTAAAGATCATCTCATTCCAACCCCATGCCATGGCCAGAGACACTTTGTAGGTTGCTCAGAGCCCCATCCTACTGGTTTTGAACTCTTCCAGGGATGAGGAGTCCACAACTTCTCTGGAAACCTGTGCCAGTGCCTCACCACCCTCACAGTAAATAATTTCTTCCTTATACCCAGTTAAACTTACAGTTTAATTTACAGTTAAATGTAAATTACAGTTTAATCTTTCAGTTTAAAGCCATCCACCCTTTTCCAATCGCTACATACCCTTCTACTGGAAGGTTCTATAAAGTTTCCCTGGAGCCTTTTCTTCTCTAGGCTGAACAGCTCCAACTCTCTCAACCTTTCCTCACAGCAGAGGTGCTCCACACCTCTGATCATTTTCATGACCCTCCTCTAGACTCTCTCCAAAAGATCAACCTCTTTCTTGTGTTGGAGGCCCCAAAGCTAAATGCAACTTCCCAAGTGGGATCTCCTGAGAGCAGACTAGGAGGGTAAAATCACCTCCCTCAACGCTGATTTTGATAGCAGATGTGGGCTATGTTTCCACTTTTTCCATCAGTGGGAACTTCCCCAACCTGCCCTGACTTCCCAAGTGAGGGATCGCGGCTCAGGCCAGTTTCCTCAGGACCTGTGGATGTTTCTCATCACGTCCCATGGACCTGTGCACCTCAAGGCTCCTTAGGTTTTCTCAGACCCAGTCTTCTCCTACAGAAAAACAGCAGTAGGGCCAAGGACAGCAGCCCTTATTTGGGATACCCCCTCCATAATATTCCCTCTGGCTTCACAAAATCATTGTGAATGTGCCTCTCTGGGAATCAGGCCACTGGGGCTGTTGCGAAGCCAGAGATGTTATTTTATTGGAGCAGGGGGCAATCCTCCAGAATGATTTCTTCTGTGGAGCATCAGTGATAATACCAGATATGAACAAAGAGTGATGCAGGTTCCAGCTTGATGCCTTCTTTGGATATCAATGGAATGTTACGGTAACCTGTAAATATAATGACACCTTTATTAGCGTATAAACCACAAGCACAAATATTATGATGGAGTGTTTTTATGATCACCAATGCAAACAAGGCATAATTTATGATTCTGTAAGTAGCTCTTTAAAATAAAATGAAATTATACTAGAACTGAATATCATTTGTGCTGGTTTTTCTCATTTATATATATATAGTATTTCAATTCTGGTATTTTTGGTGTCAGAGTGAAAAAGCCCAGTGTTTTGCAGGATGTGATATTTTTTCAAATGGAAGACTTTCAGCCCAGTGATATTTAAACATGGGCAAACTTACATTGTAACATCCCAGGTTATGTGCTGCACACATTGTTTTGAGAGCAAATGAAAGAACTTGTGAATCAGCAGTGATAGCACCTACAGAACGGTGCTGCAGCAGCCATGCACTGTGCAGCTGAGGCAGAAAAAAGTGAAGTGTAAGACTTTCTACCATGACTTCTTAAAAAGTTAATTTCATATGAGTAATTCACTTTATCAGAGATAGGTCATGCCATCATGAAGCTACGTGTTCATCTGGTTATTGAAGCATTTGGAAAAGCCATAGTTCTCAATTTCAAACATAATTCACTTACCTGCTTAGAAAACAAAACAACTTTTTCTTAAAAATCCCGGCCTGTACTGCTTTATATGACTAAATGTCCCTTATTTAATAACAAGTGACAATGTCACTTATGGTTAAAAAAAATTCTGTGTTTTTTCTATGTATATATGTAAATAATTCCAGCTATTTAAGTAAGTCTGTTTTGTAGAAGTATCCATGTTCTGAACTGCAGTTTTCAAAATCCCTCTTTAGCTGTGTGTGGATGCCTGTGGAGTCTTTGGGAGCCACATTTACCTGGGTTTGGAATTTCTTGCTTCTTTCATACAGAATCATAGAATTGTTTAGATTGGAAAAGAGCTCTAAGATCATCAAGTCCAGCCTTTGACTGAACACCTCCTTGTGAACCAGGGCATGGCACTGAGTGCCACATCCAATTGTTTCTTGAACACCTTCAGAGATGGTGGTTCCACCTCCTGTCTGAGCAGCTCTTTCTAATAATGGACAACCCTACCAGTGACAAAATTCTCCCTGATGTCCAACTGAACCTTCCCTGGCACAGCTTGAGCCATTTCCCCTTGTTCTGTCACACTACACATAAGTTCCTCTGGTATTTAAGGTTCAGATTCTAGGCAGCAAATATTAAAGCTGGTTGTAGGCAATTTACATTTGAGATCAGTTTTTAAGGCATGCACACAATATGTGGAAGGCTTGGTTGATTTCCTATCCAAAGATACACTTCAAAGACTAAGACTAATTTCTGAAGACTTGTGTTCTAGCCCCTACCTACAGAAGATTCTACAAAGTTTCCTGAGAGAAGTAAAACTTCTTTTTTGTTATTGAAATTGCCCCAATTTGCATTAAATGATTAACTACTCTTGGATCCCATGATAATAGAGTTAAAAATTGAATTCCTGTCCTGTATTAGTATTCACCATGGCAGATTCATTGGCACAGGGACTGTAAGAGAGGACTCCCCCCTCCTATTTGCCTTTAACCACCCAGGTAGAGAATTTTTCTCAATTTCAGCCCCTCTGAGTATAGCTACAGAATCACTACATGGAAAATCAAATTCTGCTGCAGCTGGACAGCGAGCATTCCTCCCCAGTGGAGTCTACAGGTAGTTGGGAGTCTGCTGCTGGGGAAAGGAAGGCAGTGTGGATATAGATTTGAATCCTTTCAAAAGAAAATGCAGAGGAGGGAGGAAATGGCACAACTTTGCCCCTCTGGCTGTCAAAGAAAATAAAAGATGTAAGCACTGCTCAGCTTTTGGAAGCAACTTGCCCTCAGGGAAACCTCAGGGATATGAATCCTAGGGACCTGGGGACAGTCCTGTAGTACAGATTTAAGCAATTGGAATGCTGAAGACTAAGACTGAAATCCATGCTCACTCTCCAGCATATTAGGCAGTTCTTGCCTTGTCTTCTGCTTGTTGTGACTCCCTCTGCAAGAACATTATTTTCCTATTTCACTGTTTAGAGAGTACTTGGGTACCTAAAGCAAAACCATCGTTCCAGACCTGCTTTCAGAGATCTCAATGTTAAGCATTGCAATGAATGCTTGTAATAAATTGTAATAAATTTTGAAATTATTTATCACTTTACCTCTTAGAAGCATTTTATTTATGGCCTCTGGGCATTCTGATAGCAAATTACTTTTTTTATATTGTGTTAAGTGGGGATTGGAGCAATTTGTTTGGCATCATTTATAATTTTTGTACCTAGACTCACTCCCTAGAATTTTAATTATTGCACTGAAAATGTTTCCTCAGAAATCTACTGCTCTTACTTTTCCAAAATATGAATCCCTCATTTGTAACCAAAATTATAAAGACATTAAGCCTCACTGAAAATTTGTATCTAAAAAAACCTCAATCAATAATTTTGCAAGTGCTTGTAAGCAGCAGTGCCTGATATTTGAATTTGTCTCAGATATTGTGAATTGTTAGGTTGAGTGTTCTTTCATTATCCTGAAGTATACAAATAAAAGGAAACGAAAAGGTTATCAGTGTAAAAATTCATGTTGTAGAAAAACAACTGAGCTCTAAGAGTAATGTCATTTTTCTTGTATAACTCCTCAGCCTCAACTAAGAATCACAAGCAGCTTTATGACTTCCAAACATGAGGGAAAAAAAATGCACCATTTCAAATCCTGTTAAGCTTAATAAAAAAGGTGTGGTGCCTGTTGCCAGCTCCAGTGTTTTGCCTTGCCGTCTTTATTCACTAATAAAAGCTGTTTGTTTTGTCAGAAATGGCTTTGGAAAGCCAGTGTAGTAAACAGCCATTTTACATAAGCCTTTCTCCTTGGCCTATTGGCTTCTGTGTCTGCTCTTTATGAGCAGCCTTTTCATTACAAAAGTTCCAGGAACTGTACTGGCTTAACAAAAGAAACTCCAGCAAGAAAAATACCATGAATATTTTGCCCTATTTTTAACCATTGTTCTCCACTCTGAAAAGTTGCAGATAGGTTACCTGAGGGGGTTTTGGTGGTTGATTTTGTTTTAATTTGGTATTGGGTTTTGAACTTATCTAAGTGCACAAAACCACTGTCTTCATAGCAGCTCTGACTAGTCTCACTTCTTGCAATGAATTAAAATACCACCTGAGCAGTTTCCATCTAGAATGGAACACTGCAGTGGGAAGAATCACCTGCCATTAATATTGTTCTGATTTCAACATCACGGATTTGCATTCAGAGAATATGTTTATTTCAAAAACAGAGAGTGCCATTTATTCATTTTGTTACAAAATCGTGTTCTAGAAAATAAAGGTGGTGCTGAAGTCTCTCAATGCTACAGTAACAAAAAAAGCCTGGAATGTTGCAGATTTTTTTGAGCTGTTATAAGTGGTTGACATAAAAATATTACCTGTATTCAGGCTCATCACAGGTAAAGTGTACTGGCCAAGGAATTCGTTGTTACACACAGAAATCTCATTCTGCACGCAGAAGCGTATCATTGCCAGTTCTGGAACTTGGATGTTAAAAGAGAATGTTTCATTCCATTTAGGGCTCAAAGCTAATTAAAGGAGAAAAGAAACAGGATTAAAATATGATTTCTTTTTTTTCTACTCTATAACTAAGCTGCTATCACTAGTCTGAACTGGTAAAGAGTTTCTTTTACCCTAGGTATCTGTGCCCATTTAAACAAATAACTAAACTCCCACTGACTGTAGTGGGGCAAAAGCCTAAGATAGTTGGTGTCATCCCTTAAAAGAGAGAAAAATGAGACAAGGATAGTCAGGTTAAGAACTTCTGCTCAGCTTAAATTTTCCTATAGCCATACCAGTTTCATGCTTTTGTCAAAGTTTCTCCTTTCACAGTGTTGGAAATGAATAAATTCAGGTAGTAAAACGTTCACTTGACTAGAAATACAAAAAGAATGTGGAACAGGAGGGGTTTGCCTGGTCTTTAGCAATGTTCATACAGGGAAAAGAAATTCAGGGGCTGATTTAAAACAGCAGCTATCTATAAAAAAGAAAAAGGAAGCATAGAAGACAGAGGCACAGACAAAATGAGATCACAGAAAGCTTGTAGTCTGAGACATCAAGAAGATCTGTATTATAAAGATAAGGGAGTGCTCACAGACAGCTACAAAGAGTACACACTTCACCTGTCAAGCAATTAAGGGATTACTCCTACCAGAGACTTTAAATGAGACGAGTGATGAAGTTACAGCAATTTCTTAAGAAAACCTCGTCATTAAGTTAAGTGGTTAAGGCTGGGATAGGGTTAACTTTCTTCATGTCAACCCCTATGGTGCTGCATTTTGGATTTTTGACTCAAACAGCACTGACTACACCCCAGTGTTTGAGCTATTGCTGAACAGGGCTTCCACAGTGTCGAGATTTCTGTCTTTCTCACTGCAGAGCAGCCTCCCCATCCCAGTGAGGGGGCTGGGGGTACCCAGGAAGTTGGGAGGAGGCACAAGTGGTACAGCTGACCCCAGCTGGCCAAGGGGATGTTCCTTACAAATGGTGTCATGCTCACAGCTGGGGGGAAGGAGGAAGGGAGGGCATTCAGAATTGCAGTGTCTGTCTTCCCAAGTAACCTCAGAGCTCCAAAATGAAGCCTTGTTTCCCTGGGAATGGCTCTACACCTGCCTGCCCATGGGAAGTGGTGAATGAATTCCTTATTTTGCTTTGCTTGTGTGGGCAGCTTTTGCTTTATCTATCAAACTGTCTTCTTCTCTACCCGAGGGTTTTCTCATTTTGGCCTTTCCAGCCCTCTTCCCATCCAACTAGAGGACAACAAGCAAGCAGCTCTTTGGAGCTGAGCTGCTGTCCAGGATGAGCCCACAGCAGTGTGAAAAAAAATAAATTCCACCTTCCTTTAGAAAGGGGGAGTGCTCCCAGCTGTGTGTTTGTGCTTCCTTAATCTACCAGTCTAGAAAAATGGCACACACAGCATGAACTTCTGCTACAGATTTTGTGCCAGGAAATCCTAGTCTAGAGAGAAATAATTGCATTTTCTATAACTCCTTGGGATGCAAAGTTGGTGTTTCCTTATAAAATGTTGTTGTGCTTTGTTCACAGCCTAGAGAAGCAGACTGATGCTCACCATTGCTTCTTACAATACTAGAGTTCTTTCTTGCTTCATCCTCTGGTACACCATGGATTTCTATCTGTACCATGGGGTTAGCTTTGTTGCTCCTTGACGTGCTGCTGCGTGGTAACTGATGGCCACTGATGAGCTGGAAAATTAAAGTTATATTGAAATAACTGTAAGAATGAACTAATTCACCACAGCCATATAGTCACCATAATAGAAATAGCTTTCAAAAGAAATTACTTTAAGTATATGCCAGTCATAAACTGGTGTAATAAACACAGTGGAATCAAGAATATGGTGCTTCCTATCTAATTTACTTATATATATATATATACTTTTTTAGAAACATTGTGGTTTAGGAGCATGTTTTAACTAGATCAGATTGGTCTGAGCCCAGTCCAAACTGACCTTGAATGGTTAGAGGGATGGGATACACATAACCTCTCTGGGCTGCCTGTGCCAGTGTTTCACCACCCTCTTTATAAATAAATAAATATAGAGATAAATAAATAACTGAAATAATATTTTAAACAATAATTTTCAGGTTTTTTTATTCAATAGCTATACATAAAAATTATATATTGCTACTGTACAAAATAATCCTATTGGAATCAGCCTACAGTGATTTTTACATTTTCTGCTATCGAGCTCATGAATTCCAATCTGTGTGGAGTGGATCAGCATCAAGACCCACCGTGACATCAGCATTGTGCTACAGGGTATGTAGCAGACTGCCTCACCTGTGCCTCATCTCTTGCACAGTGTTCCTTAGTATTAGACAAAAACTCTTCATTCAGTGAGCTTCCTGATGTGTTTTGACCAAAATTTCCAAAAACAGGAAATTTTGTCTCAGACTGCCCTGTAATCTGGCACCCAGACTAAGACAGGATTTATGAAAGTCACAACTTTGTCTGCTTTTTATCTATATTTCAGGGTAGCTAGGAAAGAGTCAACATCTGTGCAGTAATCAGCCTTTTAGGAATTAGTATATAACATGTATTGAGAGAGATATACAAGCCTGAAAGTCCAGGTGAAAGATATGACTCCCAATCCTGGTCTCAGGCCTAAGCATCATAAGAGATTCTTATTCCCCTGTCAACCACCCCAAAAATCAAAACCCACAAATCCCACACTTTGCTTTGATATTTTCCAGTGCTTGTAGCACCTTGCCCCAAGAGAAGTTCTAGCCTGAAATACTGAAGAGCAGTGGCTTGGCAAACACTGATGCTCTTTCTTCCTAAGGAATAGCTGCTGCCTTCACCAGGAATCTTTGCAATCACTGATGGGCTGCCCACTAAGGACATGGGAGATTCCTTGCCATGTCCTGAGGGCCATTGCCAAGGCCTGCATGACCCACTGCTAGACCTAGCCTAAGCCTCCCCTGGCATGGGAAAAGAGTGAGTTCTTTCAAGCACACCGTGACCCAAAGCCATAAATCAAATCAATTTTTGAGATCCAAGGTGAAGCAGACATACAGAGTGATGTATAAATTTAGGAAGCACCTTGAACATCCCTATTTCTGCTTCAAAGGCTCTATGCCTCTTGATGGGAATTGTGGCACATTGGGTTAAGGATAAGGAATTCAGTAACATCAGGCCCTATGTGATTTTTCTATTCTTCATTCGTTCATTCATTCATTCGTTCAGAGAGATTTGCCCTTTAGATGTTTTCTATCTTTGCTTTCTGTTGTCATTTCTGCATTCATCTGGTTAGTAACTTTTTCAGCAGAAGCTGCTTTTCCTTTGACTCCTGCTCCAAATTGCTTTTGTCTTCAACCACAATTTCCTGGATTTTGCTGCTGGCTATGAATGGGGCTCTCTGTGCCCTTCATTCCCTCAGCCAGTGGGATGCCATTGCCTCTCTGCAGCCCGCACTATCCAGCCTGAAGTCTCAGTCTAAAGTCCTCAATCTTAAACACAGCCTTTCTCTTCTCCAGCTCCTTCCAAACTCAGACACTTCCTCTGCATTGACAATGGTTTTGTCTGTCTCCTGCATTACAATTCAGGGTTTCTCCTCATCCTAATTCCAGCTTCATACAAATTAGGGCTAAAATAAGTGATGTATTTGCCTGGCTGCCTGAAATCATCCAGCAATGTCTATTCACAATTGGTATGCTCACTGTCAGGACACTAGAATGTTCTTGATTAGGTGCGTGCATTATGTAAGTATTTTATAATTGTCACTAACTATTGTTTTATCTCCGCTATTTATTACTCTGAAAGAAACAAAATAGCAATTACACACTAATTATATGCTAATTAAATAGCATTTATGCAAGTGGTATTCTGTGTAATCAGAAATATTACTTTTTCATTGGGAAAAGGGACTTTTCTAATTAGTGAACAATTATAACAAATCTACTTGACCTCAAAATAAAGGCCTTATCTAATCATTTATTTGTAAATGGCATGCATTTCAAGTATTTTTGGGAAGTCAATCACATTATAATTTGGGAGAAGTAGAAATAATTCAAAGACTTATTAATTCATCCCTCCTTTCACCCTTATTTATACCATTTAAGGATTATAAATAGTCTTTTATATATGCATAGAAAGATAATGAGACTTAAAAGAAGCATAAAGCTTCCTATCTTATCTTTAAAAATTTCCATTTGTCAATTAACATTATAATAGTACAGGTGGTATTATTGATAGTGAAAGAAATAACACCCAAAGTGCACATTTGAATTCTGTGTTTTCAGTTCAGCTTCCACATGCACAATTGTCTGGCCCCTTTTTCAGCTACATTATTTATATTTATTTGTACAGCATCATTAAAAATCATGTATTTTTACAGTCTCCTGGAGGCTCTGAACCCCTACATATTTTTAGCAAGCATAAGTGAAATACAGATGGGAAAGCACCCAAGCAGCAGTTGATACTCTGTGAGAGTTTTACCATCTTGTTGAAAACATTAGTTCCCAACAAACAGGAATAGGAATAAAATGGGGAAAAAAATTAGATAATAATTGCATCTGAAATACATAAAATTTGCTTTCCCATTTTCATGGAACAAAACAACACTTCAGTCATCTTACCCTTATTGACAGAGACATTGGTTTGCTGTATCCTCCCACATTTCGGGGTGTAAATGTGGTATTGCGATCCCTCAAGAATACAGGTTTCAGCACATAGCCACAACCACCATTGTCCAGGAATTTTCCATCTTGCAATTCCATTTGTGTTCCCGGTGTTTGGAAGTTTAAGGCCACTGTAAAATTATATCAGTATTGATTTTAGTGAATTAGATTTGATAACATTTTATAAAAAAAAGTTAAAAAAAATTTCAAATGAGCTTAAGATATCTACATCTTTCAATTCATATGTAGGATCCTGTTATTTCCCTTAAATTAAGTGATACTCAATAACGAATTATTTGTGCACAAAAACAGTACACTCTTTAGAACTGCACCCTCTTTTAAGAACTAATCTATAGATCTTTTTTACATTGCTATACCTCTCTTCCCTTTTCTTTCTAAATTAGACCTTGGAGAATATGAAATAAGAGATCCTTCTCTCTGCAAGAACTGAATTCACATCCTAGTTTCTCTACAGCAGCAAGACCCTGCACTCCAAACCTGCTATCAAAGATCTGGTGCAGAAGTCAAAACCTCAGGATTGTATCTAACCTTAGTTATGGTGCAGAATTCATCACAAAAACATCTCACCCAGAAGATTAAGAAGCTTTAGTTTAGTTAGAATACTCAGTGAAAATACATATAAATTTATAGAACTAGAAGCAATTTTAAAAGTGTTCTTAAATTTATGTGAGCACACACTCTCTTGGAGCTTAATCCTCAAGTACTGGTGATTATTCTAAGAATACACCTGACAGATTTTTTCCTTTCCTTGGCAGTTCAAAACATTTTCAGTTTGCTGCAGCACCAATAATAAAATATCACACTTCTCATCAACAGGATATTGTAATTCATGAGATAAAGCCAACATTGAAATAGACCTGTTTAATGAAATTTCCCCCTATTCCAGTGCAATGGAGCTTCTTGTCACATTCCAAATAGAAAATGCAGAAGTCAAATCAGCAATGAATTATGACATTATGAACCCATGACATGTGTTAAACAGAGAATGATAAGAAGTCATTTACTTAAAAGGATGGTTTGGTAGGAATGAAAAAAGAAGACTTTAAGCAGTTCAAGTGACTCATAATAATTCATAAAGAGGACCTTATTACATTTTCCTGGGAGATAATATGAATGCATTGAATGAACATTTGACATAATGCAAAAATCCTTATTGCAAGTGGAAAACACACAAAATTGTTTTCACTGCAAAAATTACTCGTTCCTTCACTGCTTTGATGATCATTTTAAAATATTCTGAAGCAAACAACACAAATAGGAATGAAGCAGCTGGTACAATGGACCTGATATTTATAATATGATATATAAACACATGTTTTTGGTGGGGTTACTTCTGAAGAGCTCTGGTTCCATAGCCTCAAAACCAATGAATGGGTGGAATACATGAAGTGCTCCCAGAGTGCATCATCTGTTTAATCTGAAAGAAATCCCATCTGTGCTAGCTAAAATTGCTCTGCATCATGAACCAACATGCAGCAAGTAGGAATAACTGGAAACCCTGTCTAGAAAAACCTCAAACAAAACAAAAAAAGCCTCCAAAACAAAACACAACATGCACTCCTGCTTTGATCTAAGTGTTAATGTAAAGACATGATTTTATGTTAATATACACAGGAATTTTGTTTTACCTTTAACAACAGAAACCAAACTTCAGAGTGTTCATATTGCCCATTGCCCACCATTGCCTTTTTTAAACAGGGTTGGTATTTTCTTGGTATGGTTTTGGCAGCGGTTCAAAATTTTCTCTTTATGACTCAACCCATCATCCAGAAACAGCCCCAAATTTGGTGCTATATGATGCTTGTATATTTTAATGCACTGAATCAAGCTGTGCAGAGGATGCTACAGGAGCTGCAACCCTGTGGCCCCTGGAAGTCTGAACTACAGATAAGCCAGGATCTCTCACTCCTCAGGTGAGTCCTAGGCCACACTTTCAGGATACGTGGGTTTAAAAGTGCAACTGAAATTAGGCACATCGAACAGTCAGCTTCAAATAGCAGCTTCCACATGATGAACCAAATTACATGATTGCACATAATGAGACTATTGCTAAATTTACCAAGCTTTATAGGCGACTAAGCAGGAAAATCTGATGTAACAACAGCAACAAGCAAACGAGAATACTTTATATTTTATCACATTAGGAAAATTACTTTTGCAACACAAGTGAAGGGCAATGTTATTATGGGTTGATATCTCTAAACATCAGCACTGTGTTTTCACTTAATTTAATTTGACCTTAAGAACAAGTTAAAAAACGCATGGAACAGTAGTTTTAATTTACTTACTGGTTTCTTTGTATTGCAAGTTTTAAGGTGATTAAGCAAATGTGAGATTTTGTGTCATATTCTCTGAGATGCAAACCTCTACTAAAACTGTTTACAGGGCTCATAGCTGCTTGGAGCCTCCCAGGGCACTACTTTATGGTGCATTGATGTACAATTTTTCTTTTTAAACAGGTGCAGTATAGCCCTAACACTTCTTGAGAAATGGCAAGGATCATAAACTAAAAGCTATGCCCAGCAGCTTGAGCTGAGCAATATCTTTCTGCAAACAATCCTGAACTTCTACCCAGTGTTTCATTTTAGCTTTGGTGAATTCAAGAGCAGAACTGTTCAATAATATTCTTTGTACTTTTGTTTTATGAAACAGTATAAATTTAATGCATGTATGAAGAGAGATTTAAACTGACAGTTTATTTTGGAAAGAAACCCAAATGAGCTTGCAATGAAACCATCTGAGCAGTACATACTCTTAATGCATGGTTTTCATGGGGAAGTAAAGGCATCTGAAGTTGAACACGGTGTACATTAAATTTTCTCCTCAGTCCTTTCATTAAGCACCAGAAGAATTTTAATATTGACATCAAAATCAAAGCAGCACAGCAAAACATGGGCTCAGGGAACAACCTGAGCAAAGCAATTCTTCACTGTGATTCCTGCACCTAAAACAGATTTAACTATTCCTAGAACCATGAGGCTAAATCCCCTTCAGATCAGAGTATTGAATACTCAAATCATCTTGCAAAGTACCAAAGCTGCCATGGCAGTCCCAGTAAGCCCCAGATGTAAATAACTTCATATGGCAAATTGAGGTTAGGAAATAGACTAGCTCCAAAAAATGAGCCAATCCATAATACACAGAAGAATATTATTTTTGACCCCAAACCTCTGTATCACAAGCAGTTAACTGAAGTCAGTTCCACCACTAATTGCAGAACTAAAGACACTCTAAATATTCATACACAGCACCTTCTATAGGTGCCACCATTCAAGACATAATTGATTTGTGGACTAAAAGCAAAAGCTTTGTAAAACCAAAATGATAATTGTGACTGTGATTTGAAGGCATTGAGGAAAACTGCACATCTTTTGATCCTGCCTCTCATTAATATTCCCAGTGGGACTTTTAAATTGTAATTTTTTATTTTTTGTTCTTTGCTTCCTGGTTCTATCAGCTACATCACAACCATAAGGTTTAATGCATTTTCCCATTTAAATGGGAAGATTTTAAAATAGATAAGGACACATTTGTCACCATTTTTTCTTGAAATGAGTTACTTAATTGCATTTTATGCCATTTAAAAATGCATCTCAAAATGTATCAATTTTATGCCCTTTCAAAAAAACTCATATTCAGAAAGCACTCACAGTGCCAATGTTCCTATCCCCATGGTTTACCTCACTCATTTGAATCTAAAGAGATGTAATAGATCACACTTTTATCAGCCTTCTTGTCTTGCTCTCAGCTCTTTCCAGTTGTCTGTGCTCTTAAAGTGGGCCACTCACAATGAATGCAACGAAAATCTGTGCCTCAGATATCCCAAATCTGAGCTGAATTCCACCCAGCCTGGGAAATGCTATTGCAAACAGGAGCGTATCCTAATGCTCTGGAATGTTGCCATTGCTTATGAGATGATCAATGTGATTGGATTTGAAGCCACTGCTTTCATTCCACACCAGCACTCCAAGCTGGGCACAGACTGTCTAGGCTTTCTTCTCACATGCAGGTCACAGCTGCACTCAATCCTTCACTGCCCAAATTTACAGAAATATTTCAGAAGTCCAGGAAAGATGGAGCGAGACTATTTACAGGGGCATAACAGGACAGGGGGGAAGAGCTTCAAAGTGAAAGAGAATAAACCCGTGAAGAGGTGAGACCCCACACAAACTTTATGAGCAAGGACTTTGGTCTACTAGACCAAAAATAAAGAAAAAAACCTCTATTTTTCTACCAGAAAAAAACAAAAACAAAAACAACATATAATGATTGATTTTCCTACAACACAGAGCAAGCTTATATGGACAATATACATTTTGGCATAAAAAGTATCACCTCTCTTCCTGGCAAAAAAAAAAAAAATCAGTAAAACTGTATTTTTTCTCTTCCCTAACAGACTCCAAATTGTATTAATCTTAATGATAACTTCTGGCTTCATTTTTCACCTGCACATTTTGAAATGGTTGTTTTCACTCTACAGAAGCTTGATTTATGGCTTACAATGTGAGGGATTCTGCCGTAGGAAGAGGGACTGCTCCTCTGAGAGCTGAATAAATGCATAACTGCGTGACATAACATCCTTAAAATGTGCAGTCAGTCTTTTTTGTATGGTCTTTGGGCCAGTTTAATACTGTGGCTCTAAAGACACTGTCATTAGAAATGTGAAGAATCCAGTCACACAGTTCATAACTGCTGACATTGCTCCTACTTCATTACAAGTGGTCCTACTGGAAAAGAGATGTCAGGTGATTAAGAGTCCTCCATTGTCCAAGTAAATCTGCAAAGGGTTTAAGTAGAGATCCTCTCTTGTGAGATTCTCATGGGAAAAGTACCTAAAGCATTTCTGATAAATTATCAGATCTAAAAATCTAAATTGATTTTTGCTGTCTAATTAATGTGTCAGTCTGAAAGTCACACTTCAGTGTAAGTCTGAGTATTTTTGGTTGTCATTTGACCAATTTTACACCTGAAACATTTCCAAAATAATTTTTAAAATTTACTTAACTTGTGATTCTTGGCAGAAAAGTGAATATTATCAGCTTCCCTCTCCTGTTTTAGTCTGGAGTCACTGACAGGTTTTAGAACAAGATCAGCAACTACTTCAGAAACAATTGTGTTCCTGCAATTTTTTCCCATCTTCCTTTAAAATTTATTAGACTTCACATAAATTATTTACTATTCTATTGGTTGTCTGCAGTGAAGGCAGCTGGAAAAACTGATAAAATGGAATTTCAATGTTTCTTTGCTTTAAAGTGAAATTCCAGTATCTATGACACACACCAAAAACTGCCTAAAAAGAAGCAGAATAGCCCAAGAGCTTTTTCATAAACCTGGCAGTAGAAGCATTTCTGCAGAAGAGACATAAAACCTTCATTCAAAACCACTCCCAGCATTTGGAGCCATTCCAAAGGAAAGTTGAGTGCATTTGGAGAGCTTCATATGTTGAATCATATTATCCCACCTATCTTGCAGGTGTCTACACCTGAATTAGCTGTACCACTTCACTCTTTGTGAAGACTAAATCAGTGAAATTCAAGGGAAAACATTAAAAAAAAAATTAGTCCTCTAGGTTTCACTTGCTAAGGAGGCATTTCTGGACTATTAAAACCAGTAGAAGAGAGCAATAATATAGTTATTGACACAGAACCCAAGCAGGGTCAGGTTTGAGTCATTTTAATTTCCACAGGTGAGGCATACCAAGATCAAAATTAGTTGGTTTCTTTTCCCTTGGTTGCTTCAGAAGTTAAAATCAGAACTAGTTAGAGAGCTCCTTATCACTCCTCTTTTCATGCATCATTTTTTACCATATTTTGTCATATTATTGCACACAAGACTGAACCACAAAACAGATGTGACAAAATTGCCAAGCTGCATTTCAGTGTCACAGTCCAAAATAAAACCTACAGAAAGTAAAAAACCCATCATACAAGTACAACTTTCACAGCAGCATATAAATTTATGCACACCCCAAAAAGCACATATGAGATATTCTGAAATAAAATTCTCTACCTACAACACCATGGTTTTCTCCTGTAAGTTATGGCATGTTTTGGTCATTCCTGCAGAGTGCTTTGGTACATGTAGAACATTTCCAAATGCCACATTCAAAAGGTTATTTAAGTCTTTTTTTATTATGATTTTCACCAAGGCTTTCTTTCATTTTGGATTTTTGTTGTTTTTTTCAGTCTATATAAAACAACTGATATCAGTTTATTTAAATAAATGTCCTGAATTTTATTTCCCTGCATAAATCTTTCCATTTCATTTTATTTCCTAAATAAAAAGGAGACATGGATACATCAAACCAGTTCTTTCCAGTGCCTCACTGCAGTTGTATGCAGGAGGCATACTAATTTTCACAGACTATGAAAAGTGAGGGTTTTTCTCCATAAGACCTCTTTTTTCCCAAAACCTCCTGTTCTTGTGAGTCTCAGTTTTCAGAGAATGGACAGGGAGTACACAGTGATATCCAAAAGCTATTTTGTGGAAACTCTGTACTTTTTACTGAGCTTTTTAACTTGCCTTCCTCTGGAAATTAGGTTTACACAATTACATGTCTTGTCCTCAGCCCCAAAAAGTCTTGAGCCTGTTGGACCATTTCATCCTGCTTTAGCTGAGTGCCAGGCTGCTCCAAGTTAATATGTTCCAAGCAATTCAGAGAAAATTGCTGGCAAGGTACAGAAGAAAGCACTGTTTTGAGTCAATCACTAAGGGAAGTGAAGGAGTAACTCAGTTCTCATAATTACAAGATGCAGAGGCCTGGAAGGCAGTGTTATGTGTAGGTTTGAACAAAACCTAATATATTTTCTTTGCCCAGCCAGAAAGGTTATGGATGTTAAAGGAATGTAAGCTTGCAGGTGTGGGGAGGAGAAGGGAGTTAAGAAGGGGAATAGGTGGCAAAGAGAAATCCAAGAGTCCTTTGAAGAGTTTCAGGGAATTGCAAAAGGGATCTAGAGGATTCACTTCTGTGCATGGGGTGTAAAGCACAAAGGCAGGCAGACAGGAGGGGTGTGTGAATTATACAGACATGGGACAGATATAAAAATCAAAAGTCTGTGTTAAATCAGTGAAAGGACATCAGCAGAAGATTCACTGAGATACCCTCACTTTGGGAGTTGCATTGTGAAGAGCTGCTATATTTCTGCCAAACAGCTATCTAAAGCAGATTAGGGAATTAATAGATCTAACATAGCTTGGAAATAATGTATGTGGAGAATTGTTTTTAATCAGCCTATTCCCATGTGAAAAATAGAGGGGTTTTTAAGTGAAGATGCAAAGGAAGTGACCAAGAGGGCAAATCTAACCACTTCCTGCAGATTTTTAATTCTTCCAGGAAGGGGCCCAAACCCCCTATGCACCAAAAGTCATATGTTTTGCATATAAATGTTTAGACTGACTTCTCATTAAGGCACACTTTGAGTAAACAGCCAGTGTAGTAATTTTGAAAGATTTTGGCACTGTCTGTGATCTAACAAATGGCTATCCTTTGCAGAGATAAGTGTGGAGATTCACAGGCTAGAAAGAAAACTAGTAAATTGCAGTATGATAAGACTGGGAGATTAATTCAATTTTAAATTAAGGACCTCTGGCGAGTGCTTTCTCTAAGAATGAAACAAACTTCCTAGTTTTTAATGGCAATGTATAGTTTAGATAGCAATGATAGCACACAGGGAGGGCAGCACCCCAGGTAAATAATCCAGACATGGCACTAAGTGTGGATGAACCACAAGGACACAACATAATCAAACCAATTTCACACAGTATGGTGATGAGAAGATACTTGGATAGTCCAGCACAAGTCCAAATCTGTACTGCAAATAAGCATTTATGAGGACATAGAAGCAAGTCAAATTTATACTAAATAGTAATTTTTGTACTCCTTATGTAGTTACGTAAAATAACAGTCAGGATGGAGAAAGTAACTTGTCACAGAAGATATATGGAGAGCTGAGAAAGGAAACAAGTGGAAAAGGAAGCCTGGAACAAGGGTGACATAAGCTCCAGGGCCCTACAGACAGAATGAAATCTGTGCCTGTCCTTGGATGAGTGTGTATTTCAACATAACAAGGTGAATCCACACCTCTCACCTCTCAAAACCGAGAGCCTAAGGCAAAGTGCCCTGCTCACCCCACAGTCTCCCTCAGGTGGCCTTGGCAAAGACTCAAAGACAGAATATATACCTGGGTACAAAAACTATTCTGCTCTACTTTACCTAGGGCTGAAGAAAATTTAGCAGGCAGACATAGAAATATGTTCTGGAACTGAGAATCTTTTAAACTGAAGAATAAACACGTGAAGGTAAAATGGTCTCTAAAGCCATTAAAAAGGACAAAATGCTTACAGGTGAGAGGTTTTCCAAAGCCTGCTGGGTACAGAAGTCATGCCATGCTTATTTTGAAAAAATTCAAATAAATAACTTTCAATGAAGAAGCAGAAGTTACCACTTTTTTTGTTGCCCAGGAAACGAATATGTTTTGTACTGGAAATTAAAATTCTACATCTGAATAAAGACTGGAGACTCCCAGCAGCTCCCAGCTGTCTCTGGATGTTGTGCTGACCAGGAATGTTTGAGTGCTGCCTTGTGTAGCATATCCTGTTCTGGGAATTTTTGGCACTACTATCAATTGTTGTGCTCACATCTGCACCTAAGCAAGTCACAGAGTGCCACTGAAAACCCACAGACCCTTCAGAAGAAACTTGCATTGCTGAGTAATGGAAACTTAAAAATGCTGAGCTTGTTATTAGTGATTTTCTTAATATCCAATTCAAAGAGGTAGTTTAAAGAGATTAATAAAATAGAATAAATGGAATATCTGGGATAGGAAACAGCTATTTAACACAAAGTGATATTTACAATTACTAGTGAGAAAAAACTGGTGGAATATGTGGGTTGAAGGAAAATTTTATACAACAAAAATTAAAATAATGCCACTGGGGGAAAATACGTAACCTACATAACACCAAAATACTATAGGAAGCAAGAAACTCCTTTATCTGTAAAGCCTAGAATGCAATAGTTTCTGCAAGGATACATACCCATCTGACACCCTACATTCCAGAACTCCTGAGGATTATAATTTGACGAGCTCATTCTTGTTCCCTTGGGGTAAATTCTTGTAATAAATCTTGTAGTATGTGAAATAAACTCTTTAGCTGATAAACAGAAGGATAAAATCTTGGTAAGAAAATCTTTGTTATTAAAGAATCCTATTTGAACAAATAATAAAAATACAGTAATTTGATCCAGCAATTTTTTTACACAATATTATGCCAATTTATTCTATTTTAACATCATTTTATTTTGAAATATATTCATTTGTTCATTTAATAATTAATTTTTAAACCTTAATATTTTGTGTGTATTTGAATCTGACAGTATTCCTGTATAAAGAAATATATATTCCTTTGTAAGAAGTTCATTATCCAAAAACCATCCCTTCACTGAAATATTCTGTTTCTTCACCTTTTTGCAGGGTAAGCTTATGATTTCTACACTAAAGCCCACTGTATTCTCATGGGAAACGAGACACAGGAAACTGCACAAAAGTTTCCCCCTTCTATAATAGCTCAAAATGAAAAAAAAAAGGGGAAAAATTCATCTTTAGATGATCTTGGCTTGTTTGTTGTTTGGAGGTTTAAATAAAATGGCTAAATAATATTAGGACCAGGGAAGAGCACGTTTTCAAAAGCCACTGAAATTCTTGTTATATAAGCCTCAGAAGATAACTATCATGTACATTGTTTTTCCTTCTGCTGGCAGTGTTCCCTCCTTTCTCATATGTAAGCATTGACTGCAGGGATGTGGGAAACTTCAGATGACTTCTATCTGCACGATTCCTTTTTAGTGATTAAACAAAAATCTACATTTCCAGGGTCATCTCTCTGATCTCCATTTTCCTCTCACCTCATTTTTTGTTTGTTTAGCGGTTTTGTTTGGTAGAGTTTGGTTTGCTTTGTTGTTTGGGGGTGGTTTTATTGAGGGGGAGGAGAGGTTCTAGAGCTACTTTTCTATCTCCTAGAGTGCTGGAGGAACCAGAGAGAGGACTCAGTGGCTGGAAAATCCTACTTTGTGACACTGTTCAGCATCATTCACCTCGCCAGCTGTTGCCCTGAAAACTAAAACCTTCTGATAATGTTTTCATAGTTTTAGTTACTTTCCCATGGAAGTTCTATAAACAGAAGTTGTTTATCACATTCCTTCTAAGAAACATCTTTTGATGGACGTTTCACACGACCAGTGTGCTTGGGAAAGTGTAACTTAATTATCCAATCCCTGGTCATTGTTGAGAATCTATAAATACTGGAGTCAGAAAATAAAGTTCCTTCTTTCCTGTTCTACCACTGGAAAGTGTTCATGTGAATCATTTTGTGTCCTTTAGCAACAGCCAGCCACTGAATCACCTCCACAAAGTGAGTGGGCATGTGGCAGCCTTCATTGTCATTGTCACTGTCATGCTCGGTGATCTCTGCTTTTAACGCTCCCTCGGGGCTCTCTGCAGGCAGCTGGAGCTCAAACAGCAGAGGCTGCACCAAATGGAGCTGCTCCAGCCCAGAATGGTTTGGATAATTCAGTTTGGCTGGGATGGAAGGTCTGCTCCAGTGGAGCAAGCTGCCTGCTCTGGGGTTTATCCATCCCATTAATGAGGACTCTCTTATCTGCACTTGTCACCAAAGCCAGGCGACTGCCGAGCCAACTCCGCTCAGTTCTCAGCCCAGACATGGGGGTGGGGAGGGAGGTGGTGAAATTTATTCCACGCTTTTTCAAGTGCTGACTGCAATTCCTAAATTACTTGATGCAGAAAACAATGAATCGAAAGGCAGACGTACATTTTGTAGACTGTGTTAATATTTGTTCTTATAAAAATACACGGAATTAAAGCAAAGTTGAATTCCAGTTTTTCTCACAAAGCCAACAGAAATAAAAATATTATGCAAAGGACATATCTAAAACAGTGTTATACAAAGAACCAAATAAAATCAGACAGCAGGTGTTTCATGAAATTTTAACCCTTCAATGCCTAAGCAGTGAAGCAATCATAGCACCAATGTAACTTTTAACTGATTGACTCCAAAGAAATTACCTGAAGATCTTAAAAGTTTTTGTGCTGCACTCTCTTCAATTGAATTATTTTCATAACACTGCTGATGCTGCAGGGAATGCTCAAAGCTCACAAACTTCTGAGATTTGGTATAAACCACGAGGTCTGACAATGCAAGGGCAATCTTTCCCTTTCTCACCTAAACATCATCAGATGAATAATGGAATTTAAAAAGTCACAATGATGAGTATTTCATTATTATTAATATTAATAATTCAGAGAAACAATCATTTTGGATGCATAAAGCATGAAAAAACATGTCACAGTTAATGAATCTAATAAATATGACCTTTAATAGTGAGATCTGATCTACTGAGAGAAAACTGAGGTTATTGTGCCCACGTTTATCACAGTAATCATAGGGTGAGTGGAGAGATCCTTCCTAGCAGAATGTTCTCGATAGCTTTACAGTTTTCCTGCTCCTAAGAGTGGTTTGCAAATAACATTATTTTTCATGGCTTTTAACATTGTTCCTTAAAAATATATCTCCAACTTTCTATTCATAAATATATAAAGTACTAGAAAAGACCAACAGAATAAACTCATCTATAAAATGTAGAATAACAGGAAAATATTACATTGCGCCAAGAAAATTAATCAAAGGCCTATTCCTTTAAGCATTGCCCTGAAGTTAGGAAAACTCTTTTCTTCTTGATTAAGGTTGAAAGTTCTCTCACCAAAATCTTCATTTAGTCTTGCTCAATTACCAAAATAAGCCAAAGTGACTGAAATTTTACCAGGATCTTCTCTCTTACAGAGAAGCACTGTGTGACCACTTCATTTTCCTCAGCATAACTTCTGAGCTAATTGGGGGCAGTAGCCAGCAGAGAGCTGCTGATGCTAATCATGTTTACATTCCATTAAAGCTTTTGAAGGCAAATTCTCATCCCACAAAATAATAGAGATTGCCTGCTCATGGCTCTTAAACTATGCAACGTTCAAGTGCATTAATTATTCTGGGGCTATGTCCCATGAGGACACCAGGAGTCTACTGCCATGGAAATCCTGAAAAATACAACTCTGGAGGCAGGCAAAGCCAGCAGCATCACTGGGGTATCTTGGCTGTGGATTCAAATGCTCTCCCACCCTCCCATAAAGCAATACAGTGGGACATCAAGGCAAATATTCCAACAGAGTGGGACCCTGGAAACCACTTTCTCTTCTGCCTGGGAAACATGAGCAGATCCTTTTTGTTGCTGCTGTTTAAGAGTCTGTGGAATTCATTCTAGTCCGTTACATGGTCCTACAAATATTCTTGAAACCTATTGTCTAGAGAGCTGGTCCTTCCTGGTCAGAGTCCATCCTTCCTCAGAATTTTTCCTTACTATTTCTCCATGTCAGTTGGAATGAGAAAGAAGAAAAAAACTTTCAAATCATATAAAAAAAAAGAGACACTGCTTCTCAGCGAGAGTGCTGGGCTCTGAGGAGCACTGCTGGTTTAGCCACATTCAGGCAATCAGAGCATGATGTGCAAGAGTGACTGGGTACACCAGGTGCTGCCTGACATCCTAAAAAAGCTGAACAAGGCAGTTTCAACCTTGATGAAGCAACAGATTTTCCGTGGTAGAGAATTATAGTTGGTTAAAAAAACTAAGTTCAATTTGACTTTCAAACACCAAATTTTTACACTTTTTTCAGAAATAAAGTTAAGTCTCTGCATGATAAATCTAAAAACACCTCTTCAGCTCCAGGTGCTGAAAAATGTTCCAGCACAACCAGGAATGTGCACCTAATTTAATGCAAAAAAATCCAGAACAGAAGAAAATAGGAGACTTTATCTATCTTAAAAATAGACTGGAAGACCTGGGGAAGAAATGGTTAACTCTGCCTGTTGTCATCAGGTACTGCTGTAAGTGTTCTCTATACATAGTTCCAGGAGAGCCATGGCACCAACAAAACACATCTTAAATCTACTGTGGGACCGAGAGCCTGGGACAAGCACAAGTTTTGAGAGAGGAAAATGTTGAAGTTCAAGATGGGAGCACAGGAAGGGGTTGATTTTTAGTTGGGTACTAAAATGTGGTCCAGTCTGACTTTTCTTATAAGAGTAGGAAAACTCTGAAACCTCGAGCTAAAAAATGTAATTTCCAAATGCACTGATCTTAGTAATTTTAAAGTTTTCTCTTTAAATTTTAAATTAAATTTAAAATATAAATTATTTTAAAATAACTTATTTATAACAACTTTTCAGTTTAGTCTCTATTTTAAGATAATCGAGTTTCTTTAAAAAAAAAAAAATCTGTGTGTTCTCTATATTCAATTGCAGCAAAAGTTACCTTTGGTTTTTTTTGAGGTGGGGGTGAAAGTCTATGATCTCTTCTTCTTCTGGTGGGACTCCTTGATGGCTGAAGAGGTAACGTGTCATCTGCGTCATCATCCTCAGACTCAGATTCAGAGTCACTCAGTTCCTCTGTCTCACCACCATATTCAGCATCCATCCTGAGCAGACCTTCCTCAATTGTTCCAACTTTTTTATTTTTTATCAGAACTTTGAATTTTAATGCCTATAGAAAAGAGGTTGAACAATAGTAACTAGAATTACTTAGGTTTTCATCTCTTGGTGTTATTTAACCAATCTTCAAAGTTGTTTATTAAATATAATGATGTGAGGTTGCAAAATGAATTAAAATAGAGTGAGGCAGAAGCCAAAGCCAAAGAAACCAAACAGAATCTGGGGATCAATGTACACAACAGAATGAGCCTATCTAACACCATGACAGGAAAAAAGGCTCTCTTCCACAGGAACCCAGATGCTGAAACTATGAAAAGATAAAAGTAGAAAGCTAAGTAAGAGCCAAAAGTGATAGCCAGGCAAGACATAGAAGGTATATTTTTTTACTTATTTTTTTACTTCTATTTTAAGCCTAAATGTACTTCTATGTGTATATACACACTTAAAGATGTGTCTGCTATTCATTTGGAATGTTTTCATCTATCACTAAGCCTGCAGGAAATTTGTTATTTGATTAATGCCTTTGTGCATATCTCTCTGGTGTACCAAATGAAAACTTTTGTTTATAACTTGTGTTATTTTACAGTAGAACCTTATGCTGGTCTTACCTGGCCAGGGAAACAAAAGTTTGGTGATTTTGCCTAAGCAGTTTCTCTATTTTTAAATGGACGTGTATCAACCTCCATAATATGTAATGTAAAGGGAGAAAAACATCATTGAATTATATTGATTCTAACAGCATGGCTTTCATCTATGGAACAGAATCCTATGAGTATATATTTCACTTCAATTTACAAAACTATATTAATAGTAAAGCTTCTATTATGCAGCAGTACATCTGTACACAGGAGCTGTCAGGGAGTAACAGGACTTACTGTCACTCTTGAATAAAGTGATCCACAAAAATGTTCTTTGAATTTCCTATGCTCTAGTGGAAAGGAAGATTACACTACTGGGAGTGTGGCGGGAAGAGGGAACAAAAAAATTCACAATAAATGAAAGGTAACTGAAATGCTGTGTTTTAAGGTATCCACGAAGTAAATATGAAAGGTATGGATAACAGAAATATATAAAGCCAAAGTTTTTTAGTAGAAACCAGAGCCATAGGCAAGGATAGAGACATTCCATTTATTTCCATTGCAAGCTCCATTGCTCATAATCCCCCTATCGCTTCAGATCTCGTGTTGGTAGTTTGCCAGGGTGCCAGTGGAATGAGACATCCTATGCCCAATATCTATCAATGCCATGCTGCTGGAAGGTTTGATTAGTCTCTCTGCACTGGTGACTCAGGATAAGGATGCCCTTTAACATTGCCTTCATTTCTTATTAATGCACTCTTTTTTTTATTTTTCTCTGGTATTTTTAGAAGAGTTTTAATATGATTAATGCTACTCATGTTTTTTAAGAGTTCTGAATTTTGCTTTGCATGTTCACATTTCCCAGTATCTAAAAGCAATTCTATCCACTTTTGATCTTGTATTTTGTTATTCATGGGAAGACTTCATTCTACAAATAAAAAAAAATAAAATAAAATAAAAAAAGACCTGGTATACAAGGGAAGAAAAAACTATCTATGGTTACATTACTGCCTCCTATATGCAAACATAACTTTAAGTAAAAAAAGACAATAGTGTGTGTGTGTAATGATATAAAAATGGGTCATGGTGTCAATCAGTCTCTAAAATTCTGTTTGCGAGCTGTTAGCAAAAACATAAACATCCTGAGGTAGGAGAAGTTTTTTAAGGTTTGCTTTGTTTTCTACAAAGGCAACATTCTAAAATCATGGTTCTTTTCAGAAACAGTTACAAAAATACTCCAGAGAATTTGCTATTTTTTGGCCAGAAGCAAATGACAATAATAGTTACCCCCAATCACTGAAAGTGAAACACAGAGTGAAAAAATGGCATAGGCTTTTGTCTGAACTTCACACATCTTCAAAAAAACTTATAACAAATGTATGGTTACAAATTCAGTGACTGTGTGAAATCTGAGTTCTTTAATTGGTAATCAGCACTGCTAAATATGTGACACCTTTTCCTCTACATGTCCAGGTCTTCTAAGAGAGCTGAAAAGCCTTTTAATGAGCTGAAAGTCTGAGCATTCACTATAACTTCTCCTTTCTAGTTTTATTATGAAAGGCAAAATATGTTAAAAATACATTTGCTGTTTACTTCTATAAAAACTGCAAGCATACTAAAAAATTCAAATATGTAAAACATCATAGGACCTCCCTAGAGCATAGTGGGACTTCAAGACTGGCATAAGCAAAAACCTCGAAGTGCAATCAACTAGAACAAATATTTACATAATTAAATGAACAAAACCTTTTTCTTGTGCATTCTGGTTAATGGGATGTATAACACAAATCAGCTGAAGTAATGCCAAGTTTCCAAGATAAAAATCACAAGCACTTTGGATCGGGCAAACCCACCTATTGATGACTACAATTAATGTGAAAATTCAGTGCCCAGAAATGTAAGGAACAAACCCTGGATTTGAGACAGAAGTATTAAAGACAGAATAGCTTCTCCTGTTTAAATTGAGCTTGTTGTTCTCCCTTCTTCTCTCCTGACCAGCTGTAGGTGCTCAGTTAGAGGAATATCAAGCCTTGAAAATCTTGCTAAGTAACAAAGTTAAAATCTCTTCTGAGTTTTACATAATATTCTATTTCAAGAATGATACTGCTGCCTTAAATACTGATATAGGGTTAAGATACAACACCTCCTGTGAAGTCTGACACAGGGAAAGGTTTTGAGACAATGACAAGATTTGTTAAGTACAACTGTTAAAAAAACCCAACACCAGCTATCTTTAACGAATCACACTTAGTGAAGTGTGAATGGATGTCTTTGTGGCAGCCTTATAAATCACAGTTATCATCTACAGATACTTTATATCAATACTGTATACTTATTATACAGATATTTTTAATCAATACCACCAGCAAGGTCTGAGCTCTAGGCAAACAAATATTAATTATATCAGGAGCAGCATTTTAGCTACCTCATAGCAAGTTTTCCTACAACACATTTACCCAGTGAGAAGCACCCTACCCTGAAAATTCCATTTCTGTGTTGCGCTCTGTAGTAGACTTCAGGTAAGTCTACTTACCTTAAGTCTACTTAAGGATAAATAGCTGTGCTATAGCTGAAACTATATTCTACATGGGCAACTAAATCTCTGGATGCATTGGAAATAAGTCCAGATGATTGCAGAGAAAGATGGTTACAGGTTGGCTCAGAGTCTTCATTGCACAGATTCCTTACCAAAGTTCAATGGTCCAAGAAGATGCCTTACCAAACAAACCACATGATTTTTATACACCAAATAAGCCATTGACCCAAGACCTACCTGGGTAATGATATAAAATATGGCAATGTCTTGTTTTTAGTTATCTCCTGAAGTTGCTTTACAATGCAAAGAAGCTATTAACAGATAATGACTGTCACATGTTTACCACATTTCTGGGAAAATCATGTTCCCTCAAGAGTGCAATGCCTAAAAATAGTGAAGGAATTAGATGAGTCTTCTGTATGTACTCACTACAGCCTAGAGATTCCTGAAATTTTATGAGAAACAGTATGGATTTTTTTATTATTATTTTTGAGGTCATCACCAAGACATACCACATTCTCTTCTTTTTTTTTTCATATTTTTTGTAAAGAATAGATGCCATAGACTGATCAAAAGGCATAAGAGTGACTAGAAACATTTTGACTTGCTAAGAAACAAAAGTATTTCTGATGCAAAGACTTGGTCAAGACATTTGCATATGTGAATGTGTTGGTCAAAATAAATAGGAATTAATCTCATAAATGAAGCAACAGAATTAGATGTGCTTAATCTTGAATTTCTCACTGAAAACACTCACTGTGTAGAGAAAGCTCTCCTTTTTATACTGAGTAGATAAAGGTGAAGAAAAGTGTGAAGGATGAGTCCTGGCTTATGGAGTTAGCTGGTTTTCCCCATAATAGCAGAATTTAAAATATCCATAGCCCATGAAGTTGTACTGGGGGCCTTCTATTGATCTTTCTCAAGGATCTCATTAAACAGATCCTTTTATTTGGACACCACAGGTTTAACAACCATAGGGAAGCCTTGGCAATCCTGGCCAGAAATGCTTCTGAGACATCACAATGCAGTAATTGATCTTGCAGCTGTGTGGTAAACATTAAAGAGAACTTGTAAAATCACAGTAGTTGCCACTTCACTTTCAGTTAATCACACATCAATATCTCATTCCAACTTTGTGACAGGAAACCTGCAAATAATAAAAGATTCCTAACTATCTGATATATCTATCCTGTCAGCAGTGTAAGGCAGTTCAATGCTCTACAATGCAAAATAATTGAGGAACAAACTTTCATCAAAGCATCAATGTGCTTACATTCTTTTCTGTGTTATATTGGATGCCCACATGCTCCTTTCAATTGCTGTCAGATCTCTTGAGAGGAGGAACACAGCAGGGTAAGTAAAACCTTATCTCTTCTAGCATCCTGATATTTTCTAAGTTCATCTACAAATTGCTGCATAAGGCACTTCATTCCTTCACTTTCTATCAGCACATCACCAGGAGTGCTGGTACAACCAGCAGAGATGTCTGGCGCCCGTCACTGATGTCAAATCTAATTTAATGCAGGACCTGACTCAAAGGACCTGTTATTCCAGTGAAGATTAGAGGGAGTTCATGAAGTCTCTTTAGAAGCACCATGATGGCCAAGACTGGGAGCAGAGAATTGTATCAGGTCTGTCGCTTTGGGTGGCAAAACATCTTCTTGGGAAAGAGATGGGACAGGTGAAGCTTAAAAGCAGCCTCAGTTTCTCATGGGATAAAGTTTGTGGGAAAGAAAGAAGTAGTGCAAAAGTCTTCTCCTTCCTCCATATGTAGAGGAGGAATTG
The DNA here is from genome assembly GCF_030490865.1 of Poecile atricapillus. Classification (NCBI taxonomy): domain Eukaryota; kingdom Metazoa; phylum Chordata; class Aves; order Passeriformes; family Paridae; genus Poecile; species Poecile atricapillus. The sequence continues at coordinate 7,229,201 of NC_081266.1, forward strand.
TGTGCTGAGATGCCACAGAATACAGGAATTGCAGGGAATTAATAATATCAATATAGTCAGATGGAAGTGTGAATATATGACTGAAGGCAAAGAATTAAAAAACCTTTAGTCCTGAAATTTTCTGGGGTTTGTTTTTCAGATGAAGCAAGTGTTGGGAAAAGCAGAGAGAGGAAGTGTTCAGTGATCCTCCACTTTTATTTCCTGCGCCTCCATGTGATTTTCACTTAGAATTACAATGGTAGGAGACATCATTGCAAGGTGGTCCAAGGAACCACCTAAGAGTGGGCGTGTTCCTCATTTTAACCTCCTTCCACACACACACAATCATCTCAGTTGACAAAGGTATAGTTCAAGACCTACTTAAAGAAAGAAGTAGAAGATTGACCATATAAAAGAAAATTATTTCGATGGAAGCCTCCAAAACTCCAAAACCTAAAAGGAACCTGTAATTGTCTAATGTTTCTTTGAAGTGTTTGGAGAAACTATGTGATTTCCCACTTCATGTACCCACAAAATAACCATTCAATTCTGATCTTGAAGAACACTGAGGTGGCTTTTTCCCTTTTCTTGCTAATGCTCCATCTTGAAAAAAGTGGACCAACAACTTAGATAGGTGACAGCTTTTTTCTTTTTCACACTAACTGAGGATCCTTCCAACAAAGAGCATTTCAAATTCATCATTTGTGGTTCTGTAACATCTCTTTTGCACAGCTTGAGTAAAGCAGTCTGAAGACTAAATTCAGAATTTGGTTTTCTCAAATGACAATGAATTTACCCAGGCCTTGAAAATGCACAAGGTCCCAAGCTTTAAAGATGTGATGTCACTAAACTCCTTTTTTGGCTCTTCAAAAAGATGCCAGCCAAAGTCAAGCTTATAACTGAATTTACAAATTCAGTCATAGCTACATATTTCCATTGCTAAGTAAAGTCCTACTGACTTTTCTTACATGCATGATCAGAAAACCTAGGAGAAACAGAGAAGATCCTCATTTGTGTTCATTCTCAAGATAATAATTTTCTGAATTAAAACTTTTGTAATCAGGTGACGACAGTGGCGTTATTTAGGTAATCCTTACACCTTGCACAGATGGGAAATATGTCTCACAATACTTTAATATGTTAAAAGCTCAGGAGAATTAATCTCAGCTGACAGCATTTCCATACACAGACCCAGCAATCCATTTTCAGGCAAAACTCTACAGAGCTGACTCATGAAAACTCTAAGCTGTGGAAATATGAAGTATGAACTCCCTGTATCACAGTAACCATATGGTAAGGGACATATATCATAGAAATTAATATTTTTAAGTGTGTGATTCAGTGATTCCATTTCACTGATTTTGTGCTTGCTTCAGAGGACATATGATCCTTGCACATCTCCTACACTGAATCCAGCCGTGATTTGAGAAGCTTTACAACAAGCCCTCCTGTTTGATAGAGTTTAGATTTTTTCCTAATTGAAAAAACAGTTTTCAAGGCTTCAAAATTATGTTGGAAACCATGATGCAAAAAAATATATTGCTACAATAAAAAAAAAAAAGGGTGGAGAAACATGAACATTAAATATTACAACATTGTTATGGAAATATAAGAGTACGGTAATACTTCAGCACATCTTCTTGCACAGATCACTTCAAAAATATTTTTCCTTGACAAATCCTTAAAAAATTATTTTAAACACCTTTTGTGTGTTGTTTTTCCTTATGACAGTGCTTCCTTCCCACATTTTCATTTGCCTTTTTTTAGCTACTGTAAAAACACAAGGAATAAAATATGGCTATACTGGCAACAGCGAGAAGCTGAAATAAGTATTTTGTATGTGTGCACGTATTTGTGCTACAAAAGACTTGAAAAAAGTTTTTGTCCTTGAAAGAAAATTATGTGCAAAGACTGGAACAAAGGAAATGTATTTGTTTTAGTTTGCAATAAAATTTTCAACACCCATCTAATTGCCTTTTCTGACTTCATGTCCCAGGGGTCTCGGGCCATCCGCTGAGAAACGCTGTCTGAGGGAGAAACACACTGAGAAAGAGAATGGCTTTGCAGTAGCAGAGGACCAAAAAAAACCTCCATCATCACTGTTATTGGCAAAAAATGTAGGCTCAGGTTTCCATTTCAATAACATGTTTAAATTTCAGGAATTTCCTTCAATTTAAGCAACAAAAAAATAAATCAGCAAATAACAGATGTATTTCCATGTGTTTTTTTGGTGCAGTTTAAATATTTTTATTACTACCTGAAGTCTATTTCTGACACAGATGTGATCCATAAATTCAGTCCCAGAGGACTGAAAAAAAAAATAATGAAGAACCCCACCATCATTTCCATTTCTTTCACAGAGAAAAATGAAAACTTATTACCTCAGGAGAAGGCAGTTCAGTCATATCTACTGCACCACCAATTGGTGTAGTGAGAAGTTTGTCACCTAGAATACTTTTCAAGCAGTCTGCCATTACTTCCTGCTGTTTAGGGCTGCAGTGGTTCTCCAGAGACAGTATAACTGGATAGGCAGATGACTGGAAATATAATTTTAGGATTTTATTATTAATAAATAAAAATATGAATAATTGCTTTTCCAAAATATCTTACAAAAGTCCCCTTGGCCATCTGTATTTACATTCATTTTCAAAAACTTCAGAATATAGATCACTTGTTCCAGGTTAGTAACACAATAAAACAGGTAACATTTGTGGAAAAAAGAAAGCACAATTGAAGAAGAAAAAAGAAATGCACCTTCAGAAAGTTAAAACAGAGCTAGACATATATGAAAAAAGGACTGCATTGTTTTGGTTTTAAAAGCTAAAATCAGATTCTAAAATTAAAATTGAAAGCATAAATCAGAATTAAATGTCTTTTGCTTTAGTTTATGACAGATTTTTTGACTACTTTTCAAATTGTCTATCAAGGCTTTGATAGTCTCCCCAAAGCTTGTTCAGAAATTATTTCCTTTACATGAACAAGCTATGGATATTTTTTATTTTTGATAATACCACAAACTTTTCTAGGGACAGTATACACTTTTCTCATCACACTACTCAAGCAAGGGTAATTGAGTAAAAATTAAAGCTAAAAGGTGAAAAAGAGAAAATTAGTAAAAATTAGAGAAGAACTCAAAAGAAATGCATCCATCTAGACTTATAAGTAAATCTCATAAGTTGCCAATAATACTGGTGGATACCAAAAATATAGTCTGAATGAAATCTTTGCTCAGGCAGAGCCTAAATTGTCAATAAGGAAAACACCATTTTATGTTTTTCCTGTCTTTACATTTGTCTCCTGAGCACTTGCTATTGACTTTTAAGAGAAGAAAAGCTCAGCCTGCATGGACAGCTGGTACCAACCATGACCTGTTGTGATTTTATCATCTCATTGGCACTTGGGCTTGAGAACTGAAGTTTGAATTAGAGTTAAGCACAATATGCTGTGTGTTAGCAAGAAGAGGCAAGTTTTATCCAGTGGGTTTTGAAAAACAGTGGAATAAAATCATGTTTTTAATTTCACTTTTAAAATCAGAGATTAATTAAGTTTTATATAGAAAACAGAAAAAAAACACAGCTTTGATTAACACTGAGAAGGCTATAAATACATATGCATGAAAATCCACATAAATTTATGATTGTGGATGTATATATTCATACACATAATGCTGGCCTGATTCTGAGATTTATCTTAATAGTCATTCAGCACTTCCTTTGAGCAGGAGTTTCACCAGAAGCTTATACAAAAGCCTCAGACATTGCAAAACCTCTCCAGATTTCAGTGTTTTTCCAGAGATAGGTAAAAGGAACTTTGCTCTGATGGGTCACCTGACCAAAAAACATCAGTAGCTGCTAACATTTATCAGTGTCAACATTCAAAATCAAAAGAGAGGAAATGGAAAACAAAGTCTCAAACTCATCTATTATCTAATATTTTTGTCTATTTTATAAATTCACACAGAGGATACAAGACAGACTCATAGCAGCAGAAGAGTAAGTGACAAAAAAACCTTTAAGGGATATAAAGAAGGAGGAAAACATCAGAAAAAATCTGAACTAGGTCTTCAATATAGATTCAGTCCTTGTTTAAATTATGTCAGGTGAGAATTCCACCTAACAAGCTGAGTGAGATCACCTGAATCCTTTGCACTAAGTTTGGTTTATATTCATTATCAGGAAAAATGATTATGATTCCTTTAACTAGATTTTAAACTACATTAAGAACAAATAGCACAATTGCTCTGCAATTAATTTTTAAAATACCCATTGCTCAGTTGCATTTTTTTACCCTGGAGAATTTACAAGAGCCATGTCCCCACTTAGTTAAAGCCACCATCCCATTCTAACCAACTCATGTATACACACACAGATCTGTACGTACCATAAATGCATACTTGTCAATCACATGAATTACGGAGCGAAATGGAATTTTGCTTGTTAAAGTGTGACCATGATACACAATAGGTTCATTGTTGGTGCCATCCCAGCAGTCAATCTCCAGGCAACGGCATCCTTTTAACAGAGCACTTCAGAAGAACAAGAGAAACAATTTTGCAGCCAAAAGAAAGATAGCAAACTTTTTTATACAAGTTGCTGTGTTTCTAATTACAAGCACAGGGATTAATTACAGAAAAAACACCTCATTTTCACCATAAATAGAAATCCTACAGAATTATATGAGACAGACATACTTTCTGTTTCTGCCTATTTTAGGTGTGTGTTATTTAATAAACTTTATTAGACCTTTAAAGAATATGGGATTACCTGCATTATCTTCCTTAAAAGGCTAAAAATCAAAGATTTCAATAAAGGAATTTTAGAACAAAGGCAAATTGCCACTTAAAATAAAAGAATAAATATTTTCAATGCTATTTTGTGCTACTATTCCAAACTTGCTTAGAATTTTGAGAATCACTATATTTAAAAATCTATAGTACTTGGAGAATCAGGTTGCACTTGGTCTTTACATAAAACAGTTCCTCTCCCCAGACCACATTTCTAAGAGTGCTAAAGTTTCTGAGACACCCTGACTTTACTGCTTTAATCTGAATATGTTAGTGTCATCCCTTAAATTCTTAGGTTTCCAATATTTGACTTGCAACTAACTGAAACATTTCTTATAAACTGTTTTACTTAATTACCAAGCTGTCTTTTACATCCTGCTTTTCACACATTAACAATATGTCAAATATGCCTTTAGCTGATTTTAGCATTTTCCTCACACATACAGGAGATAAAGAGAGAGGGGGTTATACCTTCTTTGCAATTACTTTCAGCAAGGCAGCATTAACATAATGGAATTTTAAATACTGTTAGAAATTCAGTACTGTTTCTGATGGTTGCAAGTCACTAAAGAACATCAAGAGAGCAACCAAAAAAAAAATTACAAAGTGTTCAGATAGATGATGATTCCTGCTGCTTTCTCTTCATTAAAGTAGTACAAATAATTCTGGACACATCTCCTCCTAATTCTTAATACATCCTGCCCTCTCAGTGTTGCATTTACTACACAATTAATTTCTTTCTTCCCTGTCTTGGCAATAAGGCATCCTGGTCATCATCCTCTTGGAGTCACACACTGCACAGGTTCCTCTCCCTGCTGCCTACTTGAATGCCCATGTTTTGTTGTTTTTGTTGTTTCTAACCTGCCCACACTGCAACATGCACTGAACACAGATATCCTTGACACAGACATACTCCAACACACATCTTCTACATTGAACAGATCACAGCTTGCCCAGGAATTTTACATTTCTTTCAGGGAGTTATTTATTTTTTGCATGGCACGTTGAGATTAAAAACTGATTTAATCGTGTACTGTACAATATACTATAGATTCCATTTGCTGCAAGGTTGATTTTCTGAGATGTAAGTGAAAAAAATAGATTGCTTCCAGACTATGAACAGATGGTTTGGCAAATATATTGAAAAGTGTACACACAAAATAAAATACCACTCTCATTTCAACTTGTATCTTTGATGGCTTTGTCCCTTATTTCCAAGTAGGATTGTATGTGACTTAGCATTAATTTAAAAAAAAAAAAAAGCCAAAGAAAGTTTAAAATATTAAAAATTATGTCTATATACCTGGTATAGCCCCATAAGTGACTGGGTCCCATTAGCTGGTCAGCTATCAAGTAGGTGTTGTGAGAAGATGAAATAAAATAGTCACATAATGGCTGGTTCATATCTTGATAGATGGTCTTGTGCTGGCTTTTAAATATTGAACATTCGTCTGAGTTCATGTATCTTATAAATCCTTCAAATGACAACTGCCTTTTCTTCCTCACTGAACAAAAACAAAAGGAAAAAAAAAGAAATCTCTGTTGTGAAGCCACTCTGATGCACTTTCTGAAATTTTTAATAGCCAATTCTGAACACTGCTAAAGGTTATACAGCACAAAGCTTTCCTGCAATTTTAAAATTCATACCAAATGTATAAACAACACAAACATCAGATACGTGTGACTCTGGAGCTGAATTGCTGTGGTTCAAACTTCTGAGAGAAAAAAAAGTGTTTTGACACTTTTATTCTTCTATGGACAGCACTAAGAAGAATTTTCAGTAGTCCTAATTAAATATAAATAAAATATTTGTCATTTACTTTGGAAAGTAACATGCCAGACAACGTGTTAAGGGAATCTTCTCTTTTAAAAGAACCAGGATTGTTCTCTAAAAAGTCAGAAATTCTCAATATAATCTTGCAGAAACTATGACTTCTAGCACCAAATGTCTTCGCCAGGGGTGGAAAATTCCAAATAAATATTGATCAAATCATGTTTAGAAATATTTGAAATAAAAATAGCATTTTAACCAAAGAAATAACTGTCTACACAGATGAATTGCAAATCAAGCCTATTACACTACTATATTTATAACAAAATGAACTAATTGAGTCCATACCAGTGATAGTCATCCCATTTGTTTTGGTTTTGACTGATTTAATGGCAAACAGAGCCATTACACTGCCAGCTACTGCTCTCAATGTCATGTTTGTAATGCAGTCATTTTACAAATGATATAATCTCAAAAGTTAGATTTGCTTCAAAATATAGTTTGAATTAGTGAGGGATTTTGCTCAGTTCTTACTCTAAAATAATTTTATTGTCACCGTTAGGCTAGCAGTTAACAATAAGTAAATAATCCAAGATTATTTTATGTTAATAATAGTTTAGAAGTCGATGTATACAAACTTGGGGACTGGAAATACCAGTAGGAAAACCCCCTTTTCTGCCCTGGTAATTCTTACTGCAGCTATAAGAATCAGAATGTACAAGTTAGAATTGCAATTATCCATCTTTGGTGTGTGACAGACTGGAAGTTTTACACCTGGATGAGAATTTACAGAAAATAATTGTTTCTCAATTACACAGGTCTTTGAACTAGAAAACTTGCAATGTTTTACAATGATAAAGAAAAACAGAAGGGCATCCAGACATCAAACATGCATTCACCCAACAACTTATTCCTAACAGAAGTCTTTCTGAAGTTATTCTTCCAGTCTTCCATTGATGAAGAATCCACAGACAACCCAACAAAAGCATTTCAACTGCTAAATAACCTTGTTAGGAAATTTTTCATAATTAGGAAACAGAAATTTACCCTGAAACTTCCTTGCTGTCCAAAATATTTGTTCTGTTTGGTATTATTCCTCTCCTCTTTTTTCACACTTTTTCTCCTATGAACACTGCTTTTGCACTTCCCACTTTCCACTCCTTTCCTCAAAAAAAAATCCAATCCAGGGCATTTTCTGTTTCAGATTTCTGATAATTTTCGTTTTTCTGCTATCCATCTGTATTGTTAATCTTTCATAGGAGAAAACAGGATACTATTTCTTCATGGAATGTCCTGACAAACTGCTACTCACTTTTACCGTCTTAGAAGGGTTTACGTATTTATTATTTTCTCCTTTTTTTTTCTAGTCACTGACAGTGACTAGTTCTTTAGATGTTCCCTTTCTAAAACAAATATTACATTTGATCTTTTCCAGTCTTTCAATTCATCATTCATTTCCCCCCTGTTTTCAAAAGTAACCTTTGACTTGTATTAGTCAAGCTTGTTACAATTTTCTAAGAACTTGGATTTGTCAACCTGTCTTCACTGACCTGATTACATCATTTAAGAAGGTCCTACCCTGTTCCATCCATATTTTTGACTATCTTACTCAGATTAATAATATTAATAATATTACAGAACCGACTGTACTTATTGCATCGGGAATTTCTTTGGTCTTCTTTTAGCTGAGAGATTTGCAGGATGACTTCTTGCAGCCTTGATGACTCTTGAAAAGTGAATCCTATAGATTTATCCACATGCACGTGGTATATTGTTCTATACTTGTAACAACTGGATTAAATTTCTACTGTCTGGATCTTTAAAAAACATTTTGAATTTTTTCACATTACTCAAAACAGAATACACTCATCCTGTATGTTTTGCCTCTAATGAATTACATGAACTGTCTGGATTTCATTTTGGATTATTTTATTTTTCATGGTCTATAGATTTCTCTGAGCAATTACAAGTAGAGCTAGTAACTATTTGTGTGTGTGTGTGTGTACATCTTTTATGTTCTACCTTTTCTGCATTTATTTATTAAATTAGTGAAAAAATACTGGCTTTTCAGTCTTGCTTTTTTTCTGAATTATTTATGATGTTTTCCTGGCTGTTCTTGTCATCGACAAAAGTTAACTGCAATATTCTCAAGAGAAATTAATGTTCAAGCAAATATGCTAATGACCATTATCCCCAAAAAATGGACATCTAACATTGTTTTGTTAGTCAATATGTAAGCTCATAGACTTCAGTAAAACATTCAGCTCATGTCTCCAATCAACAGACTAAAAATCTTTGTATTTTTACAGAGCTTACATTTCTGAGGAATAGCCCAGCCATGCTATTTTCTGACCACTTACAGACATTTTCTGCTTCTACATTAAAGGAAATGGGAATTCATCTCCATAACTATTCCACAGTGAAAAGACTTTCATCAAGACCTTACATTTCTCCCCTGGAGGAACCTCAGTCTTTTTCTCCATTAGGACCTTTTAGCAGTAGTTAGTGTGCACACACATATCCATTTGTTGTAGAAAGGGAAGGCAAGAAAAGATTTCTGCCTTCTCGTTGCCTCTTTTTGTTCACAAAGTTCAATGATTTCTTTTGTCTTGCCCTCCTCTTTTGGATAGTGTACAATTCATTTTATTAACAATATTCCTTTATATTGTTTGGGGTTTTTTTAAATCTGATTTAAGATAAAATTATTTTTCTCATTCCTCCTGTTAGGGTAAACTCCAGCTCTGCCATATATACAAATACTGTCATATCAGAGAGGAATTATGGATATTTGAACCTGGGTATTTGAAAAACTTGGATTACATTATACATTATTTTCAGAGTTTATTACATTCCATTTTTCTTATTTACCTTGGAATTTCTTTGAAAATGTTTCTCTTCAGAAAGAAAAAATGGAAAACTATCACAAGATGTTTGTTGCCCTGAAGGCCTTTAGAGTACCCACAACGAGGCAGACAAAACAAGCAAGAAATCACTCTGCACTGGCCAGAGCCTCCTGCAAGACCCATTTCCTCCTGAAGGGACTGAGTACAACCTGCAGCCCTGCCAGGGTCTGGGAGAGGTGTCTGGACTGAAATAGAGACTCAGGAGTGGGGAGGAGAAGAGCCTGAACGGAATGTGAGACTAGGAAATGTGGAGAGAGAGATGTTTCCCATGTTTTTAAATGTATGTGAGTGCTCTTTGCTTCCAGAGAGCTAAATGAGTAATTAAATGTCTATGGTACTTGGGACAGAGAGAGTGGAGTGGGTACAGATACATTTGCTGGGAATTTTAGGGGTGAACTCATGAGAAATACTTGCAATCACAGACAAGGGTTTTACTCTGCTATAATGGAAGGAGGAATCTTTCAGTCATTAAAAGGCAGAAACATCATCAGATGGAATTTCATACTATGAAATTTGACTACATCAGTATGAAACATTCATGCTCTAAGGGAACAGTAAAGAGAAGTATTTCCTTGACTAAAGTTATAATACACTTAATTCTTTTCTAGTCTCAGTTTATATTCTAGGGAGGCTTTTTCTCCCTTACCCACACTTACAACTGGTGCATGCTGGAATAAAGTATCTATCTGAACAGCAGTTCAGTTTTCTAAGGGTTTATATCTCATAATCACCTTGTCTTGAATTTTTTCCCTGAGACTAGACCTTTACACATCTTTTCATAATCTGATATATTGTGTCTCTCAAATCCAGCCACAGCCATTGTCTTAGTTGAGATTTTTAAGCCATCTTTCTTACTCCACATGGTTTTTTTATGAAATCTGTGGGAGTTTGGCAGAGATGTCTCCTTTATTAAGTTTGATTTACCTTGGCCAATGGGATCAAATGCTCTCTTCTGCAAATTTGTGCTCTACATTCAGCTCTGTCTCGCATACATCAAAAATCCAAAAAAAACCTTCACGACTGTGTGCACTAGGAATAAACTGCGAATGTTTTTTTTTTGCTTCACAAATACATTCTGGATTACTCAAAGTCCTTGTCTGACAGATACACCAGGCTTATATTGTTATTTACAAAGCAAGCTGTTTTTTTTAAGACAGGATTGCATTTTTGCCCTGTTTTTGTATTGCCTAGCAGGAAAATAGGCAGGAATAGAGTCCTTGAATGGCTCTACATTGTAAATAATACTGGGATGCACTTTCTTATCCTCACTGTGCCTCTAATCCTATCCATGTAAATGAGCAGAATTTTTTTTAAAAAAGACATATATACCAAGCTTAAAAAAAAATTATTTAGTTAGCATGTTTTCTTTAATCTCATTTAATGAGTTGAGTCTTCTATTCAAAGCTAATAGTAAAATGGGAAGATAATGGAATGTTTGGGAAGAATAAAACTCTCATTGGGGTGCTAGTAAGACACAACTGTCAGGTGTGAATCACATATTTTGTGATCAATTCCATAGAAATGGCTCTTTCTACCAAAAATGCAAGGTTTTAGCACACACGTGAAAAAACCTGTTAGTGTAGTATTTTGACATTAGGCATCTAAATTGTATAACAAGAATGAAAGATTAGTTTATTCCATACTGTCCTGAGCTAGCTACAGTACCTACAGAGAATAAATTCAAAGTTATCTGGCTCAATAGCTTTGAAAATCTCTCTGCAGAAATGTTAGGGATGCACTGGATGCTATAAATGGATTTATTTAAATTAGATGTAAAATGTAGTCATTGTTTTCATCCTAATCTTGACATAGCAGTGCTATCACATTTATGAGAGAATGGTCATTCCTATTAGCAAACCTGTCAATCAAATGTCAAAGCCTGGCCTTTTCCCTTTTTGTAAGACACAGGGAGGGCAAGGGTGACAGATGAGTCCAACAGATCATCCTGATGAATAATGTTCTGTAGCAAATTCAGAACGACACTTACACAAAATGGTCTATCACAATACCATATGAATCATCTCTCATGTCAATCATAACTGGAACTTTTCAAGAAATATGTTTGAGTGGGAGTATGAATTCACTCAAAGGAGCATGAACAATACAGAGGTTATTTTGTTCAGCGAGATTATTTCCAATAACAAGACAAACAAATTTATCACAGGTGAAGAAACAAACAAGAATTTGTCTCAGCATCTGAAATTTCAACCAGACATTAAATTAAACCTATAGAAACTTCAGTTGATATTTATAAAGGTGTTTTCTAATGGACTGAAGATTATTCATTGTTTAACTGTGCTATAGATTTGAACTTTCCCATCAAAACAGGTAACACAAAATAAAAGGAACCTTTTAAGCTGGTAATTTGAACAATTAGTAAACATTAGCTCCTCTGAAAGAGCAGAATATGTTTAATAAAATACAGTTAAATTTGAAAGGCAGCCTTAAAGAGTAAAGGCATAAGGAGTCACATGTTTTTATTACTGGACAGTAAGTGCCTCTAAATGAAACACCCAATGTTCTTCTGTTTCTCATTGAAAAAGTGGCATTTTCCATTTTCTTCTTCCACCACAGGTCAGCATAGAAAATCCAGTGCTATTATCCCAGAAGAAATATTTTCCCCTTGGGTTTGTTTTTCTTAACCACTTATCAATTCCACCCGTTTTCAACGACTGGGAACCAAGGAAACGAAAGAATTGAACATATTCCACTGAATAAAGTAACAGCTTGCAGCAAAATGCAGTTCTATCCTTTTCCTAGCTGTAAATTTTGCCACAAGTTGAAATCAGTGATGCTCAGCAGAAGTGTTACACCCCAACTTGAGGCACCTTTAAATAGGTGAAGAACATGTTACAGATTTATGAAGCCCTCCTCATCTCAGCATTCTAGTGATTCACAAAAGGTGACCAGGCACCTACAAAAATTTTCCACAGTGCCCCTGCAAGGAAGTCAGAAGGACATAAAAGTCTTGTCTGAGGCCTTGAATTTTCACTAAGTTACTCAAGGGAGAGAAGACAGTGTAACGAGCAGAGAAGAAAAATGGCAGATATGGACTTTAAGAAAAACAAATTGAAAATGGTTTGTAATGAGCTGAAGAACAGAATTTGTAGAAGGACTAGAAATAAAAATATAAAGAAATGACAGAAAAAAGAACAGAGCAAAGAAAGGAGGGCACCATAAAAAGAAATTAAAACACAGGAAGAAAACATAATAAATAGATGAAAAGACATGCTTTTAAAGAAATAAATATATGAGGTTTAGGACAACACAGTCATTGAGAGAAGCACGAGAAATAAGAGCTAGATATCAAATAGTTAAACTGTACATACCTTCATCAATGGGTTCATACTTCATAATAATTTCTAAGGCAGTTGTTTCATTAGCTTCAGTTTGAAATTGTTCTTTTATAAGAAATTTAAGGAGCTGGCTGTCAGGTAGAATTTTGCCATCTGTCGAGTAAGCCTTGAATAGTTCTTCAAATTCAGGCCTGTGTACAAGAGCTCGATAAATTGCTCTGAAGTCGTCCATGCCAATAATATTTCCTGACTGTTCGTCCACAGTTTCCTGAGGGAAAAAAGCAACCAAAATTTATTAAAAAAAAAAAGAAATTAATGAAACAACATGCAATTATACAAAGTTATGCACCAAACACGCTTTTATAACTGACCATAAGAGTGAGCATCATAGAAGAATCCTCAGGCAACAGTGACTACAATCAGATTACACTCCTCAACTTTAAGATGACACTTTGTGTGCTACAAATATTTTATATAAAGTAAAATGGACCATATGACACAATTAGCATCTAAATAAGTGCAATAAATTTAGATTTAATGCATTTTTAATATTCAAACACATTGTTGAAAATCTTTAAAATGCTATGCATTAAAATAAATGTGCAGCATAAAACTTATCAAGTGGAAAATATATTTAGTATAATACCTCTCCAACAGCTATTTACACCATATTGTAAATACTGTCAGTCAAATTTGCACACAAAATCAGCAACCAGTAATCTTAAAAATGAAATAAGGATGACCAAATTACCAAGAAATACAACCCTTTCAACACTTCAATAAACGAAGTTTATTGTTTCACAACAAAACAATATTCAAGTTTGAAGACAAGATATTTTGTAATAACCTATGACACCATGTTCTAATCTTAACAAGCCAGAATGTTTAACTTAGATTAATTATTCACACTTTCAGAATTCTTGAATTGTAAGCTTGTTTTCATACAGCTTACAAAATGTTACCATAGTAATTAATTTCTGTGTTTCAGTATAAAAGTCACTAGAAAAGTTAAAAGGCCACAAAAGAATTTGAGCAGAATAATGCTTTTTTACCATTTCTGCTTTTTACATTTTTCACAGGTTTAACAATTCTATTTTTCCTTTAAAATTTTCTACTTAAAATAAGTAACTGCATATATATATATAAATAAGCATAGAAATAAATATATGTCTTGCATATATATAAACATAATATATAAAAATATAAATATAATATATATAATATATAAATATAAATTGCATTTCTATATAAATATAAATATAAATATAAATATAAATATAAATATAAATATAAATATAAATATAAATATAAATATAAATTTATTAAAACATTAATATAATATAATATAATATAATATAATATAATATAATATAATATAATATAATATAATATAATATAATATAATATAATATAATATAATATAATATAATATAACCATAATAAGATATAATATGTAATACGTATATTAAGATATAATAGCATATATATAATAATATATAACATATTCTATTATATAAACTATATATTATATACTATGTATATTAAGATTATTTATTAATATATAATATAAAATATAGTATATGCTATATGCTGTATATTGTATATATGTTATATATTAGTTAATTATGTACTGATTAATTAATTAATATCAATATAGAAATATAAATGTTTCTAACATTTTAGCCTGATTTTTGCTTAAAACCTGCCAAATCAAGAGAAATCTTCTGACAAAATTGCTCACAAAAACCACAAATGGCAATCCACTGCCTCAGTGCTTATGACTGTAAACTGATGAAAATTCTCAGTTGTTGGCTCCTTAAACTGAGATGCCAAAGACACCACGTTCCAGCATCCAAACATCCAAACATGGCCCTTACTATGGCTGCTTTGGCTTCCACAGAAATGTCTAGAAGCAGGAAATTGCTTACTTGAGCTCTGGCTGCTCTTTGATCAAGAGATTGGATTACTGCTAAATTAGATTGGTTTTGAAGCCATACCATGAAAGCCAAAAGTTTAAAGATCTGGTGCCAGTTCCTTCCTATGCAGTAAAGTTCTTTCTGCACTTCTGAATAAGTACAATAGGAGTAAAAATATATTAAATAACTGAAACGAGTACAAAATTAAATTTCATGAGGAGTTCTAGTGAAAAAATCTTACAAATGAGTACTTCAGTGTTTGCTTTGAGTTTGCAAAAGAGAATAATAATGATCATTATTAACAGAAATCACCAGCAAGAAAATATTTCTGTACAAATGCTAATTATACACATTTCATTACTGCTGAGAAATTCCCCATCTAAGGTTGATTTCTTCCATCCAATTTTTAATGTTCTTAACAGTGCTGCAAATTTGCTTATAACCATTAAGCAGGAAAAGAAAATACCAACTTCTTTTGAAAATAAACAGTCTATCAGGACTTGGAGGATGTTCACTTAGTTACTGGCACAAAGAGAAGCTGGACAAAAAAGTAAAGTTTCTATTTTAGCTGCCTCCTGGTGAAATACAGGCAATAATACTACACAAAAGAACTCTTCAAATTAAAGTGATAAAAATCATGTCACTATAAAAAGATATTGTAAATTTTTGGGGTAGATTTTTATCATTCCTATTTTTATTAATGCACATCAAATTTTTGCTGTTCAGAAAAAGAAGAGACAAAGTCTTGAGAGAAATTAGATGAAAATTTATTATTCCTTAAAACCTTAATGTTCATAATTCTGATACTGCTCAAAAGAGTATTACAGTAAAATAAGCTCAAAGAGAACAGAGAAGAAAAAAGCTGATTATTCCTTAAAATTAGCTTTCTATAAAATGTATTTTGCTATGTATAACCATTAGATTAACTGCTGATGTGCAGTTAATTACAAAGATGTCTATAACATCCAGAATGCTTTGGATTTTTACATATTGTTTCGCTGATGAAATATTTGAACCCCTCAAACTACTGAACCCCTGTAAATCTTTCTCAAATAGCATAGGGCACCTAACAGTACTGCTATAAATAACTAGATCAGGCTATTGGGTATAATATGTTGTTAAATACAACTAGATCAGACTTCTTCTTTGCAGGTCACTTCCCTCAAATCTCCTTTTCTCTTCCCACAGCTGACCATCTCTCACATTCCTGCCAGAAACTAAAGTAGGGGGAAGATAGAGGAAACCACAAGAAATATTTTTAAGTTCTCAAGAGATCCTCTAGCTTTGAAACTTTCTCCATGCAGTGAAAGTTCAAAAAACCACAGGAAGCCTCTTCAGCCAGGGTTGAGCTCATGCTGCTGGTTCTACCTTGGTTTGAGAAGGCAAACAATGAGAGAGGAAGACAGGGTGAGGAAAGCTTAGTGCCTTCCTTCTTATGACCTTTCTGACTTGCCATAGTTAATTGTCTCTGCCAAATCAGGACAAAATTTGCCAGCTGGTTGCAACATTCTCAAAAGAATCATATCTATAAAGGTGAAAGTAAGTAAATATACATGTATTTATATAAATAAATATATATATATTTATATATATATACACACTTGTTTTCATTCCCTTAGGGAAAAAGCATTACCAGACAGATGGGGTTTTTTGGGGGGGAAATGATGTAAAGGGAAAATCTTAGATATTTTGAGTCATTACATGAAGAAAATATGTATCCAGTACTCATTTGTTAGTATTTGCTCACTGAGACAAGATCTGCTTGGCAGTAGTTTGCTTGCCTACACTAAATGAACTTAAGTCCAGCTTCTAGCTGTATCATGTCATCTTCACAGAAATATCTTTAAAACTGCCACCTCTCAAGGCCAAATCCATTCCCAGGGAGTTAGAGAGCGATTCCCATCCATTCAGGCACACCTCTTAAATATTACAGGAGAGGTATAGTGGAGAAAGGAATGAATGTGTGCTGGATCTAAAGCCTGGACAGCTCAGAGAAATCCCAATTGTCCTCCTGGAAAGAGGATTTTGAGAAGATTGCTCTCATGGCTCTGTCCAGAATCAGACAGACATGTCTGGGCTCATTAGCTTGACCAGAGAAGCTGAATAGGATGAAACCAGAATGCTTTAACTTTTCTCAAGCGCAGACATGTTACAAAAAAAAACCTGGGAATCCAAACCAACATATTTTCCATCTTACACTAATTTGTTGTGGAGAAAAGACAGAGTTATGTGGGTGTCAGTCTCTCCGAGTAACAAGCAGTAGGACAAGCAGGAGTGGACTCAAGTTGTGCCAGGCTATTAGGAAAAATTTCTTCACTGAAAGTGTTGTCAAGCATTGGAACAGGCTGTCCAGGGAAGTGTCTGCGTCACCATTCCTTGAAAGTACTTAAATGCTTGCAGATGTGGTGCTTAGGGACAAGTTGCAGAGGTGGACTTTTCAATGTATTAATGGTTGGACTCAGTGATCTTAGAGATACCTTCCAATCTAAAGGCTCATGATTCAAATTCAAACCCTGGGTTATCTATTTTACACAGACATGAAAGACCTGGAGGAGGAAAATTCTTTGCTGATTTTGCACACCACACTAGCTTGAAATACATTTCCCAAAAAATTAACTTGAAAAAAATCAGCAAACATATGATGTGTGTAACTGAACTTCTAAACCATTCATTGCTTAATGGACATACACCTTACCTTGAAAATATGTTTTAAATGGTCTTCATCAAATTTTATTTGCATTTTTTCAAGCAGCCTCCTGCAGCCCTCTAAATCAACATTCCCATTCATGAAATCATTCTGAATTGTATTCCAAAACCACGTATGAGACGTCAGGTTAAGGAAGATTCTGGCCAATTAAATTGCCTTTTAATGGAGGGGATGAGGGGGAAAAGTTTAATTTCATTAAACCTAAGAAGATTGTGCTTCCCTTTCTTCATACTCTAGAACATCCTTGCATTCTGCCCTCTGAGAATGCAGCAGGCCCCAAGGTGTGCAGGAAGAGATTTCTGCTCTGTCCTCAAAGTCCCAGAGAGCAGTGACAGAAGGGCCGAAGGGAGGGTGTGATCAAGGGGTGGTCAGGGTGCAAAAAGGGCTGCAGTGAGAGGAGGGAAACGTGGGGAAGCCGAGGGGATTCAGCAGGCTCAGGGAATGGTGGGGAGTGCCAAGAAACACCAGGGAACGAGTGCTCCCAGCACTGTGCCCACCCAAACATTATCAACCGGCCCTGGCTGACAGGACTGGCTGCCCCAGGCCCTCCAGGGCATCCCCTGTGTGCCCAGGCCTGAGGGGAAAGGGCCATGTCAGGGGCATCCCAATGGCAGCTGTCACAGGGCAGGGAGAGCAGAGGAAGAGGAGAAGGTAGAAGAAGAAAAGGATATCTGTTCTCATCCATGGTGGCTGTGCACCGCCTGCTCCAGGCCCCTCACTGCAGTGGCATAGCCGAGATCTCACTTGGGCTCACAGTGGGCTCCTCATGCCACTGTGACCTGACAGAATGGCATGGAATGTTCACTCCCCCATCCTTCCAGTGTCGCTCCAGTGTTGCTCTGGTGATGTCACAAACTGCAGGCGCCCAGCACAGGCCCCTTCATGCCCCCGCTCCACCACCCTGCCACCATCCTGTGCCTTTTCCTTCCAGCACAAAGTGTCCCCAGGCCCTGCCCCTGTCTCCCACCCATTGCTCCACCACCCTGCCACCATCCTGTGCCTTTTCCTTCCAGCACAAAGCGTCTCCAGGCCCTGCCCGTCTCCCACCCTTAGGATATCCCACACCCACAGCACGTGTGCTGGCAGGAGCTGTGTGGGGCAGAGCAGGCCTTTTGCAGCCAGCCGTGCCAATGTCCTCCAGGGGAGCTTGGCCAGCTTGGCCGAGGTCTCTCTGTCCCGGTCCGAGGTGACAAGCTGGTGAGGCAGAGGCTGCCAGCACAACATCTTCCCCCAGATAACCAGGAGCACTGTGCTACCAACCCACTGCAGAGACCTGGGGGGAAATCCCTTCTTTGGGCCTTGGAGAACCAGCTGGCTTCACGGCACAGGGTGATGGTGGATGTTGAGAGTTGTGGGATGCCACCCCAAAGTGCTGGGAGGCCACCCAAGCTCCCACTTTCCTGCTGGGAACTTCTCTGTCCTCAAAACCAGCCTGGGCAAGAGCAGCTGTCCATGTCCTGCTTTGAGGCACACCAGTATCAGCCTTCAAATCACTGGGACAGCCCTTGGAAATCAGGCTGGACTTACACCCTGACTCCATTTCCCACTCGTTTTACAGGAATTCTTCCCCAGGCAAACTGCTTCGAAGTTGCCAGCTTCCGTGTAGCTGTCAGCAAGCCTGAGTGAGACTCGAAATGTGACAGACCAAAGGCAGTTTGCCACAGATTTTATGCTGAAGTGCCTCAATGCTTACTGAAATACCAGCTTTGATACAATGACCTAAATAAAAAATGGGGGAAAAAAGACAAAATGGAGTTGTTTAATTGATTTATTTCTGGATCACTCAGGAGAGTACAGAGACTTCCAGCAGTCAATCACCACTTTAAAAATAATTCAGGTCTGCAGTGACTGGAAATAATTTGTTTGGGTTTTTTTTTTTTCACTTTCTTCATGTACTTTTTAAGTACTTTACCAGGAATAGTCAAAATGTCAAAGGCAGCAGAGTGCTCCAGCTGAGATAGCAAGCAAATTCTTACTTTCCTTCGCAGTTTTAACCAAAATTATATTCATTTTTGTAATTTCACACCAAATGAAGCATTGATTATAAGGAATCTAGTAAGGAAGATCAGCAAAGACATTGGGACATTATATCTAGATTTTTTTTTTCATTGCTACTGAAACCTTGTAAATTCAGCCTTCAGGCTTTGCTTGTGCATATATCTCTGAATCCCTTATATAGATACATGAACAAAGAGAAGATCAGGACACTGGAGGAATAAATTTCTTATAGCTAGTGCAGAAGATATTTCAGGACTGACCAGGGATGTAGGCTGGGTGTTGCAGCATTAAAGAATAAAGAAATGCTATTCCTCTCTCCCAGTATTTATTACAAAGGTCAAAGGAATGCGTGTGATTTTGGTTTACTTTCAAACTATGATAGTGATTATTTCGTAACATTTATCACAGATTATTACAAATGCCTACCATCCTTGCTGTTTTCTGTAAACATAACTTTTAATTAGAGTTTCAACAGAAACAAAGTTTAATTGCAAGAACTACTGTAAATACTACACTTTAAAAAAAAAAGGTGTAAACATTCAAGCATTATTCTTGCACATATTAGATGTTTTCATTGTAAGCATAAGATTTTGCTGTTGTTCATCACAGCTGGTGGGAATTGCAGTGCCACATGGGTCAAACACACCCTTTTGTAAATACTCATTTGTGGCTTTATAGATTCACTGCTGACTGACCATGATTGCTCTCATTGTCTTGGTTTTAAAATGTCATAAAGAACTATGCATTGATATGGTTTCAAGGAGAAAAAACTGTGCAAAAATGGGCATCTTCAGATTACTCTTCTGATGACAAATGAAGATTTTGCATACTTACTGCCCTCTGATTTGGGAGGTTCCTTTCTCTATGTATCTGGATATGATAATAAATATCCCAGAGAAACCAATGCAGTTGAATAGAGAGAAAGATGGAGCACAGAGAGCATTTTCTGTGCTCCCTCCGTTCTTCAAAGAGAGCTGCATTACCTTTGGGTCATTCTCTTTTCACCCCACAGCTGCTACTGAGATCCATCCAACACCAATCCAACCCTTTAGTGCCTATTTCCTGCTGGAGACCATTCAATGAACAAGCAGCTGTCTTTACATGAAATTTGGTTGAATAAGTGATTATTTCTTTATTGAAAGTAGAAGTAATTTTATTAAAAATGTTATACAATCCAGGGCTGCTATAGTGAAGATAGCTTATTGGGCGTGTAGTTTATGTCTTTATATCTGCAGTACCAGAAAATAGACAAAATTTTGGCCATAGATGTAAGTGCTCACAGAAACAGATATAACACTAGAAATTCTGGATTGGAAAAAAATCACTTTTTCACAAATATTGAGCATGAACAAATAATAAGGAACAACAAAGAATGATGAAAAAGATGGAACAGTTAAATGACTTTCAGTTTCAAGATTTATTCCACCAGATCAATCCCTTATGAGATATGATTTTGCAATACATTGTTTTGTTCTGTAGAATTAAATTCTGTCAACTTTAAAATGCTGTTTCTATATAGAAAAACTGTAGCAAAGAGTGCAATAATAAAAAGCATTTAATATTGTAGTATCAGTCTATCAGCCTACCTTTATGAACTTCTCATTTTCTTTCAATTTCTTTTCTCTAGAAAAGAGGGGATCTATGAAACCAGAATTTGTAACAAAAGCTGCTCAGAAGGATGAAATTTCAGCAGAATAAATGTTCTGATGTCACTGAAAATGCCTACTCATTTTTAGCAATGCTATGAAATTAATTTGAAGAAGGTAATTACAAAACAGGCTTTGCCAATTTTCCCTCTACATTCTCCAGGATGGGCTTTGATTTATTTTATTTTATTTTATTTTATTTTATTTTATTTTATTTTATTTTATTTTATTTTATTTTATTTTATTTTATTTTATTTTATTTTATTTTATTTTATTTTATTTTATTTATTTATTTTTTTTTTATTTTTGGAAAGTGGAAATTTGAGAAAGAATAAAGATTATGAGAAGAAACTAAAGGTGTACAACTCCATGGAAAACTTCACTGAACTTTTATTTATACATTTTTATGGCTCTGAATGTCTTTGAGACTTAGTTGCAACTGCTCCCTTTTTTGTCTGTAAGTGATTTTTTGTTGCTTAGGGAATATGCCAACTTTCATTATTTTTATTCCTGAAATTGCCTCCTGTTCTCTCTAATGCTTTGAAAACCATTCACATTCTTATAGCTGCTTGTGAACCCCTCTCTTTTATTTTTTTTTTCAGTTCCCTGTATTTTAAAATTTAATGAAGGATTGACATGTATAATATATGCATATTTATATACACAACAAAAACAAAAATTCAAGTTTTCCACTGCAGTAAGGAGTTCAGAACACCTTTTTTTCAGAACACAAATTTCAATTCTTCAAGAATGTCTCGGGCCCTTCTCTAGTTAGGATGTGATTAAAAATGTATTTTTGTAGTCTCTACAGGGGAGGCATTGGAGATGGATTCATATTCTGAGATTCCATTCCAAGCATCCTAAACTCAGCAGTGCTGGTATCCAGGCTGCCTGGAAAAATTATATTATGGCAGCTGCATGTACACACTGTGTTATTTCTAATTCATTCGAGTTCCCTTCCTCAGGATAAATGGCAATTACAGCGGCTCTCTGGCTGTCAGTAGTACATGACACCACTGTCATTGTGTCTGCTGAGCAGTTATTTTAGTCTCTGTTCGCTCCAGAGGTTACACATTTGGTTTCTTCAGAAAAATACACCCAGTGTGGCTTATTCATTAGAACAGCCTCATGCTGCCTCCTGTGCTGAGCCACAGAGCAAAGGCTGAGCAGAGGGAGTTGCATTTCTTGCTGCCACCGCCCTGGCTGTAAGAGCTCTGGGGCACATGTGGGGAGGAGAGGACAAGAGCAGGACAGGGAGTGCCCAGGTGTCAGCTGAGGATGAAAGGGACAGGTGGGAACCCTCCTGCTACCCAGGGGAACAGTCCTGGTACTCCCTGAAAAGCCTCCTGTGGCAGTGCATGACCCTGGCGCGTGGTGGCTCTTCTTACGTTCTCATCATCCTTTCCCACTGCCTCTGCTTCTCAGAAGATGTGTTTCTATTTAAAGAATTAATTACCACTCTATTGTCTTGTCTTGTGTTGTTATGTCACCCTGCAGCAGGTTCAGGGCTGCTGTGTCAGTGACAGATCCCAAGGTGCAGGATGGAGAGCAGCACTTCTCTGTCTGAGGTCTCTGTTTTAACAGGGAGCAGGGAGAGCAGAGCCCAGCTCATGAGACATCCTTGTTGTGTTGTAAGCCTTGCAGGATTGAGTTCTTACTTTTTTGGGTAAATTGTGGTTGTAATACAGCTTTGGTCTAGTTAAATGTAGCCCTATTTGCCTGAATAAAACCAGGCAACTTCACACGGGCAGTGTCTGGGCTGTCCTCGCTGACCAGGTGGTGCAAAATGGCTCAAGCCCAGCTCCTCATCCCCTGCTCAGGTGAAACACCACAAAATAAGGAGGTCAGATGGATATTGAGGAGAGGTTTTGCTCACCATTACCTGATTTACAGTGGTAAAAGGCATCTTTTCCCTGCTGTGATTCCCTGCTGTCTCTGCAGGGCAGGTAAACCACATTACCAGCTTCAAGGACACACCTTTCTGGCACTGAAGACAGCTGCCTCAGTGCCTCCAGCAGAAAGATGGAGCAGGATTTGCTTAGTCATTTCTTCCACGTTATGAGACTGATTCTTCTTGCTTGGAAAATGAAAAATAGCTTTTTTCAGTGGGAATTGTATCAGACTCCTAAAGTGCATCTTAGTAGAAAAATCTATGAAAGCAATGGGTTGCATGAAAACCAACTTGGAATACATAAAGTAGAGAAAGAGGAAGAGAGAATTTATATGTGATGTTGTTTCTCTAACTTGTTTTGGAGCTGGTCAGGAAACTTGCTCTTTTTTCCCTTTGTTATTTTTCCCTTTCTCTTGGAAACTAGAGGAAAAAAAAAATAAAATCCAGTGTTTTTGACCAGACAGAACTGCAACAATAGTGAATAGTGTCATCAGTGACTGCCAAAAAAAAACCACCCCAATTATTTGTCACTCAAGCATTAATTTGCCACTAAATGTCAGACTGATGGCAATTAGTAAACAGAAAATCTCACTGGCAGTTAACAAACAGGAAGGAAAATGAGCACTGCATGTCAGACCACTTTCTTCCATCACACTCCTTATCCGTGTTTTTTAATTTCATCCCTGATTTAAGCATGGAGCAGGTTTTAATATGTTAGCTAACATGTATTTCAATATTTTACAGATCTGCTTCCTCTAAGTTGTTAACTAAAAATAATCAAGCTGTCTGGCCTTTTTTAGGTCCTCAGTCAGCTGGTCACAATCCTGGAGTACAATTGGTCATATCCTACGAGAACAGCCGTCTGACAATAATGCTGAAACACATGAGGAACCTTGTGAGTATTTTTATCAGAATGTGTAACCTGTAAGTCCTTGCATTTGCAGAGTACTGTGAAAACATTAATCTTCAAACAGCCTTTCTGGGAGAACTAATTTCAACTCAAAGTAGTGATAGTGCTGCTCTGTCATGATTTAACAATTGGTTTTTCCCTTTGCGATCACTCAGTATGGTTACAGGTGTGAGACAGATACAGAAACTGGGTTTCCTTAATGGCTGGTAATGGCCTTTTCCAAGAAAACCAATTTTGATACTGTTTTGGCCCTCTCAGCAGACACATTTTGATAGCAGTCAGACATAAGGCATGGTGCAGCAGCATGACTTTTTGCAGCACCTCAGCCTGGAGCTCTGGGTTGATTATCCAGACATTGCTTTCTAGTCCAGCCTGTCTATGAAGAGGGAAGAGCTCAGCAGAGGGAGCAGTGGTGAATTTTAAGGAGCAATGTCATTTGGAGGTGTGATGCTCAGCTTTGTAACACTGTCAGGAGGCTGAGAGGTAAATGTTGAGTGCTCCTGGAGCCAGGCTACGGGAGGGGAAGCTGGCAGTGCTCCTGCAGCACAGAATTCCTGCAGGTGGAATTGGCTGCTGAGGGTGACTTCAGAGATGGAGCTGGGGCTGTGTGTGAAGTGTGATCTCTCGGTGCAGGAGCGTGTCAGCTGCTCCATAATGAATTCCCTGCCTAGATGTGCTCTCGAATTCCCATGGCTCACGTCTCCAGCAATATCTGTGGCAAGAGAGCCTTTACTTGTCTAGCCTGGGGATTAGAGCAGTTATGAGCTATTGTGGGTTCTCAGTGCATACTCTATTCCACCTCCATCCCAAACTGGATTACAATCCTTTTCCTAAATGGGGCCAGATTGAGGGGCTTATGTGGGCACCAGCCAGAAATAAAATGAGGCTGATGGTTTAATTAGTGGGATGAAGCACATGAGGCTTACATAGCTCTGACTGTTTTCTGCTGGCCACTCTGGCTTCTCATTTGCAATTCAAGCATCTCCATTCTGGTCTGTAACATTCAATACTTCTCTGTCCTGAGGCTTGTTTTCTGTGTCCTGTGTGTCACTTTGACAGATGAGATCAGCCTCTGCTGACAGGCCCAATTTATACAAACTTTACCTTCAGGATGTAGCATAAGACCCTCTTTATTTTTTGTGTTGAGCTTTCTAAATCTAAGTGACTTTGATAAACTTCTGATAAAGTTCTAATTGGTGAGAGGGGCATATCAAAGTGATTGCCATGCTGATGATATCATTGAGATTTCAAGCAGGTGGTGTGGAGATGCACACAATTTGCAGGTGTTGGAATTAGTCTTTGTTTCTCCTTGTTTCCATCTTTGTAAATGTGTAGGTTCCTAACTGTGTTCTTAGGAAGTTCTGGTCATTTAATTAAATGAAAGTAAATTACAGCATAGATAGCTGTGTAGTGCAAACATAAAATCCAGGGTTCAGTTCACTTCATTATGGAAAGGGTGCTGTGGATAGACAGGGAAAGCCGATCGGAAGATCTCGCGTTGTACGCGAAGATAGGGCCCCTCCTTCTACAATGTTCTATAACCCATAATACTACGGTGATTACGTCATCATATCTCGGTGCTATAAAAACCTAGCTCACCGGAAATAACGGCTTTTTCACCGTCCACCAGATTGGTGTTAGCGCGTGATTTGCCAGACAGGCCTGTAAGTTCAGCCGTCGTGTCACCCACGAACCGGGTCGCTACGCCTCACCCCGAGGCGACAAGTGCTGCCGAAACCCGGGACCGCTCCCCGATACACGCGGGTTCGAGCGGCCGGAGTTCAGGAGTCTCGCCGGACGCTGAGTGACGGCTGGAGCGGCAGGACCGACTCCAGCGGGGAGGACGCTCCCGTACCGCCGAGATGCAGTCGATCAGCAAGGTAGATTCGCAGCTGCATAAGCAGAGCGGTATAGACTGCAAAAAATCAAGGAATTTTGAATGCGTGGTTGTCAGATTGTTAGAATCGTGTTACCGATGATCCCGTAGATATTATTCTCCCAGATTGCTGGGATAGGTGTTCCGAGGCGCTCACAAATGACGTCTTGCGCATTAAGTCCAGCAAGTGCCTTAAAAGCTGGGTGAGAGTTACGCAAGCGCTGAGAAAAGCGCTTCACGAGCAGAAAGTTTGCAAGGCAGCTCAAAGCTGTTTAAGGGTTACACCACGGGTGGGGGTAGGAGCTGCCACTCAGACCACGTGTATTGATTACCCCACCGATTTTAACGAGCCATCTAATGATGACGGCCGACCCAAGTCGCCGTCCCGCCTGCCCGGTCCTAATGCAGGTTTGGCCGCGGAACACACTTTGCCGCCGGGGCGTACCGATGCCACGGAGCCACGGGGCGCACCCGACACCGCGGGCCCTGGAGATGTCGGGGAAAGGCCCCCGCCATATGCGCCGCGAAATGGCGCCGGGGACACGAGCAAGGGGCGGAGCGAAGGGTGCCTAACACACGCGGACATACGCGATCGGGAGTCTAAGGGGAGGCGGGCGGACAGCGCCGAGAGTGAAGGGGAGGAGAGCTCACGGTCCAACCGGAGAGCATGCTCTAGAGTGTCTCCTAGTAAGGAAAAGAGCCCGCTGGAAGGAAGGCGGAGAAAGGGAGGGGACAAACCCGTCCCTGGAAAAGGGAGAGGGCGAAGCCCAACAAAAAGGCACCGCAGCCTGGAAACCTCGAGTCAGTCAACTTCCGGCACTGATCCAGACACCGGTCAGAGCAAGCGGTCAAATGACGAGCCCACAGCGCAGGCTTGCAACCGCAGTAAACTAAGCCCTTGTATTTACACCCAAGGCTTTGGCTCTTCTGCTGACTCTGTTGGGAGATCCACGTCCCTTGTAGAGGGAATTCCCTGAAGGGAATTTGCCCATTCACGTGGGGTGTCCTAGAGAAAAAACCTTTGGATCCGTCACATCCACACGTGCCAGATTTGCTGCTGATGCACAACTCTCACCCCTGGATCAGCTTCAGAGTGTCCTCTCCCTCACTGCTGCAACATTTCAGTCATGTGTGAAAAAAGCCAGTCCTGACTGAGGGAAACTCTACCAAAATTTCTGCAAAGACAAACAACGGAGAACAGCCCTATGGATTTTGTGACTGGAAAGGACCATTAATCTGATCTAACCCTCTGCAAAGTAAAAGCTGTATTTTTTCACTAAGGCAATACTTGCAGCCAAGGAAACTGTTTGAACACAGAGATGTTAAGACTGGTTGGTAATGTTTGCCTACAGTTTAAGGCTGTGGGTGCACAATGAAGACAAGTTCTGTTAAACAGATATTTATAAGATACTAAAAATGTTTCAGTCTCAAGATTTCCCTCAGCAATTCATAGGTTCATTTGAATCCTGAGATTCTGTAAGTCAGATGGCTCACTGCTTCTGCTTATGATTTGAATGGCATCACCACGATTGCTGAGGAAAATAACTTTAAATTCCATTTTCAAATATAGAAAAGCCATGATGCCAATAAAATGCAATTTTCCAAGCGTGTATTACATAACTTGAAGTCAGCTTATTGGGGCACTGCTCGCTCCTCTCAAATACAAACAGTGCAACACTGGGCACTTTATGCATAGGGTTTACGGTCAATATTGCCTTAATAAAGTGAGGCTGGGCTAGAAGGAAACATTTGTGTAGGGGTGAAAACCCTGGAGGCCTGGAGATTTTGCCTCTGGAGTCATGGAGGATGTGGCAGGTGGAGGGGTGAGACAGGGCAGGTTTATTTTTTAAAGACAATAGCACAGTACCTGGCAAAGTGCACTGAATAGTCTTAGGAGGAATATAAAGGAGCCCCAGAGGAGGTTTTTTTTTGCCTCTGAAAGAATTTGTTAGCTTAGAACAAGAATAGTCCGACTGTGGCAGCACAATACCCAGAAAAGCAGCAGTAGGCAGGAACAGAACACAGGGGGAATGCTGCTCTACTGTAAAAATGTAGGCTTGTGCAGATGTGGAGATGAATTTCTGAACACTGAAATACATGTAGGTTTTGAACTTGAACAAGTCCAGTTCTGTTCACCTTCATTAACCAACACAGAGAGTGGGAGCTATCCAGAGCCCACCAGGTCTCACACAGGGCTGGCTATGGGCTGGTTTAGCTCCTCACAGGCAGAAACAGCCAGGCTTCCTACTGCTGGGCTTGCTCACTCCTCAAAAAATACCAGAGACAAGAGAAACAGCCATTGCTGACATCCAGAGAGAGGTTTCTAGCATATTTCCTTGCCTGCTTCACGGAGAAGAAAAGGGAACAGTGGCTCAGCATTGGCTCAGGAGGAAGCCTGTTTTTGCCACTGACTTCATTGCCATGACTTCAGGCATGCCCTGTTTTCCTAGATAAGCAGCTAAACTTTCAATCCTCACTGATAAACATTTTTGCCCATTACTTCTTGTGGACAGAGTAACTCCTCAGGGGTAGAGGGGAGGAGAAACAAAGCCAAGTTATCCTGAACGTCATGCCAGTAAATGTAAAATATTACTAGAATTCAGGAAAGCGTGCGTGGGCGATGAATTCAGAACCAATTTTACAGGGGGAAAATTTGCTGCAAGAAAAAGAAACTCCTACAGTTCTGTGCAAAAGTACTTCCAGCTTTCCTTTTATAAAAGCTCTGAAGCTGTCATGTACCACTCCTGGTGATTAATGATTCTGGGATAGCTGATATGTGGGTGACAAATGAGTAATCAGCTTTAGGCTTACACAGACATCCAGCCTCTTTCCATTTCGTGTCCTATGCCGTGAGAGTACAAATTGCTTTCAAAAATGTTTGTGAGATGCGATGGTTTAAATGTGCTGGGACGAAAGGTGGAAGCCAGTCTTTCCCCAATCCAAAGGGATGAAGTCTAAGCCTGCAGCACAGGGCTATAGGGATGTTCCCACCTACAGTACAGGTGGATTCTCTGCTGCCTTTTCTGGCATTTCTTTCAGCTTGAGCTGGGAAAGGGTTGGAGATCGTTGTTCAGTCTTAGCTGGTTCCCATCGTTCCTCTCATGGGCTCCCTAACTTTTACACTTTATGATTATCCTGATATAGATTTAAATGGAAAATATAGAATACCTGCCAACAACGCAGTGCCTGCCAGTGAAATAAAAAGCCACATTATCCTTTCAGAATATTATGAATGTGTACTGCTTTCCTTACTGCAGCCAACAGGGATGGGAATGGAGGTGCACAGGTAGGCAAGGCAGGGATGGAAAACAAGTGGGAAAAATATCACTTTGAGCTGAACAAAGTTATCCAGAGAGTATCAGTAACAGAATTAAATCAGCAGCTTGGCTGACAGAGGGGAGGTAACATTCAGGTGAAGTTCTCCTTAGTCTGGCACAGGAAAACAAAACAAAAAGCCATAGGAAAAAAGCTCTCATACTAACTATAGCTTATAAAGCATTTGTATTTAATTTTATATTCATAGAAAATTCTTTTGAAGTGAAAGGAAATTAGCTCTGATAAGCTATGTTCTCCTTGAGACTCAAAATTAGCTGAACACCTCTAAACAAAGGGTACTACAACTCAGCAGTAGTTTAAATTGGAAAGAGATGAGGTCTGTTCTTGTGGCACAGGGATTACTGTTGGATTCAAACATATTTGTTTTGAAAGGTGTTTGACAAATATGTTGTACAGAAAGTTCTGTTATTATTTCTTGTTAAACACTTTAATCTGTCACAGTCACAGTACTGCCTCAGCTCTAAATTCTAACTGCTCATTTTTAAATAAGTAATTCCCTACATAGTTGATATGTGTTGAATAAGAAAAAAAAAAAAAAAGACAAGACAACAAACAGTGAGTTCTGTTTAATGATAGGAGTGATCTGGGAGATGAAGGTGAACAAAAATTAGATTTGCCACTGGTTGCAAATGAAGAAAACATTAAAAATAATAGTGCAGACAGAGCAAGATCAAGAGAATAAAAATAATTTCCAGAACCCTACGACCGGCTTAGACAAATGAAAAATATTTCCTCAGGGAGGGAGAGATCTATATCCCAGAGAAATGGGAAGATAAAACAAGCCCATGGTGAGACATGAGGTTGCTACAAGAGATGCCAATGAGAAAGGCCAGATCCTGGTGTCATGGGGCAGAAATGAAGTAGTTCATCTTTATAAGGCTTTGATAATAAACTATTTCTCTCAGGATGTTTTCTTAACTAGAATACAAGTTCAAAGAACAGTTCTCAGTAGGGTTGCTGGGGAGTGATTGATTCTTCAGGAGTGATTTATTGTTACTAAAACTTAGTTAAGGACAGACTAACAAGGACACGAGTCAATTGTGCAAATATTTAAGGGAGAAGACAGGAAGGTTCAAGAGGAATTATTTAGAACATTGAGCAAGAGCGTAAGTAGAAGTAATGAGAGCTAATTAAGGAGCAGAAATTGCAAGCCTCATATAACGAAATGCTTTCTTACACAGGGAGATGGCATGCTGTAGAATAATTGAAGGAAAAGTGCAGAGAGATTGTACAGTTGGAGAAATTAAAGATAGGCACATACAGACTTTAGTAACTAATTAAGAAATTGAGAAGAAAAATAGTGCAGAATGAAGACACAGATCACAATCTCACTGTTTCTTTACACATTTTTATATTCACTTACTATCTGGGCCCAGGCAAGGAGAGAAAAGAATTTGTATGTGGCAGAGAGATAGAAACAGAACAACAGCCTCTGCTTGTGTTTCTTTTCTCAAAGGCTAATTTATTTTCATGCCCTCTAACAGGCAGCAGTGCTCTTAATCCTGAGTGATTTCAAAAAGAAAGTGAAACGGGGATTTGTCTAAAGTATTTGTTCTCCTTTGTGTTTTATTCAAAAGAAGAAATTCTGGGATCTATGTTTCTAAGGGTCAAAACAAGATCATTCTTATCTCAGCCAGTGTCATAGACTTTGTGACTAAATGTTCATCTGAAAGTAACATGTTCCAAGCACAGCAGTAATACAAGGCTGAAAGCAGTGGAATTTAGTTTCCTTATGGGCTTGGTGGTGATTCTGAAATAAAAGCTTCTAAGACTTCTTTATGAAATCTACTCTCTGCATTCTTCACCCTGCACCAACATTGCTGATCCACA
Source organism: Poecile atricapillus (assembly GCF_030490865.1). NCBI lineage: Eukaryota > Metazoa > Chordata > Aves > Passeriformes > Paridae > Poecile > Poecile atricapillus. Next base: position 7,260,043 of record NC_081266.1, read on the forward strand.
GGATAATAGAGCATGACTGAGCCTTGATTCTTGATTTCTCTCACCTATTAGAAAAAAACCCAAACCAGTGGAGTTAATTGTCTCAAAGATAGCAATGCAAACACATTGCCTTTTCTTTCAGGAAAAAAAAAAATCTATGTGATTCTCACTCAGCTCTTTCACTGGGAGTTGTACGTTTATTCCATACATTCCCACTTCTGTTTTATATTCTTTTTTTCAGCCTTGGTAACTTTTTTATGCCCTCATGGTGCCACGTGGAGCACACAGTGATCGAGTCCCAGGCATCAGTGAAGATCCTGTGGATGTACAGACTCTTCCCCATTCCATTCCATTCTATTATTTTATATATATATATATATATATATATATATATATTTATATATATAATATATATATATTTATATTTTTATATATATATTTATATTTATATTTATATTTATATTTATATTTTATTGACATTATATCAAGTTGGGGTTGTGTCTCTCCTTATCTCTTTGTGGATCATCAGGACAATAAATTATTCTTTTTAAATGGGTCATCAGAGATACATTTCAGTGCATTTCTTCAACTTTCTGGTTTCAGAGCACCATAGAAATAAAGGCTTGAATAAAGGGAGAGAAACCCATGTGAGCTTCTGGGTATCCTAGGCCAGCTTTCATTTTATATAATTCATTTAAGCAGAGGTAGATGGGCTGTCCTCTATAAATGACTGAAGCAGATGAGAAGCATTTTGCATAATTCTTATAAAACTCTGGGTCTTTTGGGATCCAGTCCATTTTCCAGAACCATCTCCTTTAAAAAAATTAAAAAAACAAAACCAAAAATTTGTTTTTTTAAAATATTTAACAAATAATTCCTGCTCATTTTGAAAATCCCAGTATCTCTGTGCCTTGGGCTCAGTTTGAAACTGAGATGCGCTGGAATCACATTTCCATCTCATTGTGATGGATCACCTGCCTGACCACGGCTGTTTTGAACACCATGAATTATCTTGCCTAACCTCCAGTGGTCACCCCAGAATGGACCATTTTCCCTCCAGTTTCTGGTTCCATACACACATTTTGTCACTGGTGATGATACAAAGCAGCAGGATCAGCACAAACCAGCTGGGGCCAGGCACCAATGTGGGGGCAATTCAACCAAGCCAAGCCAGGAGATGTCCCCAATATGACAGAGTGAACCTCTTGCTGGTTTCCCCCTTGACAGGGCTACTTTTTCCCCATTTGACAGCCAGGACCCCTTGGAAATTGTTGGTTGACTTTTTAGAAATTTTGTGTCTCAGGACAGCTCTAACCCTATTTTTGCCAGCACAATTGTTCCCCCTCAGGAATGCTGCATAAGCAGCTGTTCCAGCCAGGCTGCTCCAGTCCTGGCCACTCTGCTGAGGGCAGGTTGATGAGGATGCTGAAGGTATTGGACATAAGCTATATTTGGATATTCACATCAATAACGTGCATAGAGCATCTTTACATTTTTAGCATGGTAAATGACAAAGCCATCTGGAGGCTCGCTCCACAGACGCTGCCAGATTTCTGAAAGGTAGAAAATGCCTGCTCAAAAAAATGCTCTCCAGAATTTCCCTGACAGCAAAATATTTCTATTGTCCTGCATTAAGTTGAGATAAATGCAATTTCTTCTTTGGTTGCCTTGCCACTGACCTCCATGGCAGTGATCTCTGTCAGTGTGTCTTCTGTCTTCATGCACATACCCAGATAACCCAAAAAAAATTGGATCAGGAAATGTAACAAAAAAAGAAACTGCTGCTGAAGAGAAGCAGTTAAATATTTTCAAATTTTAGGTAAAAAAGGCAGTTGTTTGGGGGAAGAAAAATGCCATATTTCTGCAATCACTTTTGGCCAGTTGCCTTCCAGTTTTGTCTTGCCGATAGCAGACAGTGCAGGGTGTACCGTAGTGACAGAGTGGGTTATCTTCTTTTGTAATTATTATTGAATTACTGCGATTGGGATTTTATTTTTAATTTTCTTCGAAGCAATTTGGGTCTATTCTGCAAGAGGAAAATGAAAGTAGCAGGGTAGAAGAGAGGTGTTCATGCCTTGGTATATGCTCAAAGGAAGAAGAAGGAAGGGTCTTGGTACCACATTAGTATTTGGGAAGCAACCATAACCACCCATTTTTCCTAAAGTTTATATATCCTGCTTTTGAAGGAGCCTCTTGCTTTGTAATACTAATTTCTCAGCTCTGCAAGCTTAGAAGTAGCCCAGAGGATGTTCTCTTTTTCCTGAGGCAGAGGCTGTATTTGCTAATTAAGCTGCAGCTTTGACAGACAGGGTTTAGCCTTCCTCTGCTCAGTTACACAGGGACTCAGAGGAAGTGAAAAGCAGCAGCAGTGATGGCTCTTCCACGTTCCTTACTGGTTTTAATTTAGTCTAGAGGCAGCCAGTAATTTACAGAGGTTGCTGCAGTGCAAGGATGATTTCTTCTGTGGATTTTTTTTCCTAATCCTCCTTTATTGGATAATAATCAAATCCAACTAATGTCTGTATATAATATATAGATATTTTGTCTTGTTGAAGGTTTTTTCCTAACCACTTACTATATTGATTTGCTTTCAAAAGGTGTATGAATATCTTGATATTAAAAATTAAGAAATATTTTGTAGTCCTTTCTTCGCTATGTAAATAAAGTCTTACAGCAGTGTATGTAAGAGAAGAACATAAGGATGGTAAAGGATAGGAAGACTAAGAGAACTACTGAACAAAGTGAATTATTTTTATTTGAGGACAGGAGCTGAAATGGGAGTCTTTCTAATGTCTGGATATATATATCCATATATATATATCTATCTTTATATAGATATATATTATTTCTTTTTCCATTGAAGAAAAGGAAGAGAGAAACTGAGATTTAAAAATGTCAAGGAAATTAATTTTTCAGGGAAGAAAAGTAGTTATTTATAGAGGAGGAAAGATGTCATTGGTTAATACAAGTTGATCATTTGTTTTTACTGTCAAAATTGTTGAAAATGAAAAATGGGAAAAAGAGAACAGCAGCTGGAACTATCAAATGTTCAGGAGCCATCAATCTCTAGGACAAAAGGTGATCTGCATGTCTAACACTAACAGAAACTGATGACATGGTTTAAATTTGAGGCAAAAGTCTCCTAAAAAGAAAATTTTACGTTGCTTAGGAAGACGTGAGTTTTAAAAAGTTTTACAATAAATAATCCTTAAAATGCATATTTTAAAAATCATGTGAGTATGGCTCAATATTCATATTGGGTGCTAAATCACTTAATAGTTGAATATGTGGCAAATTTTTCAGTAGTTATGCCTATAGTAATGCTAACAAAGAATGCTTATGTTAGGAGAGCTGAGGATCATTAGTAATGATCATGGGAGAAAAGTCATTAGGATAAAATATTTCTTGTGGAAAAATTAATTGAATTTCATCCATTATATCCCAGCCACAGCTACTATTTTTAAAATTAAGTTATATAGGATGTAACCTATCTGTGTGGATTTCTGTAAGCAAATATCAACATTTTTTGGTTTTGGAAAATAAAACTGGAGTGGAAAATGGAACAGTCATAACAGATGCAGGCTCTGTATTTTAGGTTTTCAGTATTGAATTAGACATATGAAAAGAAGCAAATCCAGAGTATTATTTTCTCTCCCTCATTCTCCCTCATTCTTAAAGATTTTCAGCACCTTCTGCCTGACTTTAGAAGAAAATAATGTTTCCAAAGTAAATTCGTTTTTTCACATAAATACAGGCAATTGTAACTGAGTTCCTTAAAAAACATCTGTCATTATCAAGGTCAAGTAGGCTGGTCATTCTCTGAGAAGACAGTTCAATCATCACCTGGCTGTTGAAGAAAGAAAATACAGTCAGTTTCTAAATTCAATTTGAGCCAACTTCTAAATTCAGGTTTTTTTATTGGCAGATCAAAATCATCAGTTTTGTGGGAGTTTTGTCCCTAAGCATATCAAGAGAACCTATGGCATTTTTGGTGGGAGCTTGGTGTTACACCTTTACAGTCTTGCAGATTTTTATAGCTTGGATTTATTTGCAAACTAACACAATGAAAGTTTTAAGACAGTAATTTAAATTGGGAATAACTTCTCCTTAAGGAAGTAAAAGCCTTTATTTTTGGGTTAATGAAATTACTTCAGAATTAAACACAAATAGAATTCATTTTAAAACTTTAGGATTTTTCTGTTACCTTGATCACAAGTCCATTCAAGCCATAAAGGTTTTGTAAAGTGCAAAATTACTTTCCCAAGGTACCCTTTGATTTTCCATCTGCCCTGGACTATGGACAAAAATAATTGATTTTTTAAAAACTTTTAATAAGAGGGAATTTGCTGGATTTCAGAACTACTTATGAGTCTGCTAGAAATCTTACTCTGTTTCTGTCATGAACTATCAGAGCAGGTACTCTTTGCTGCAAAGAGAGAAGTTCCACCTGAATATGAGGAAGAATTTCTTTCCTGTGTGGGTGACCAGAGTCTGGAACAGATTGCCCAGAGAGGGTGTGGAGAATCCCTCACTGGAGATGTTCCAGAACCATCTGGATGCAATGCTGTGCCATATGCTCTGGGATGACCCTGCTGGAGCAGGGAAGTGGGGCCAGATGACCGCTGTGGGCCCTTCCAGCCTGACCCCATCTGGGATTCTGTGGTTTTGGTCAGGTATTCCTCATGTTAACCTAAATTTATAAATAAGCCAGGGCAGACTGAGTTAGAAGTGATCACTAAATGTGATACTGTAATATGACAGAAGTCATAATCCTTAGTAAGAAAAATATTTCTGATGTTTCCTCCATTTTTCCTTTATTCTCCATTCTCCTTTATTTATAACTCAGAAACCCTAGGAGAGGATTAGTTTGCCCAAAACTTGGGGGTTTTTTGCCTGCTATGTCTGTTGTCTTAATAAAACAGTTTACTTCAAATTCCACCTACTCATGATTTTAAAAGAGATTTTTTGCCACGTTAATCCAAGCCCTGTTTTTGCACTATTACAGTCAAATTGCCACTATCACTCCTTGTTCCTGCTAGGAAGTGTCTAGCAAAGTACAACTCTTTCCATTGCAAGTCTTGCCTCAAGAAATCCTACGGTTAAACAGGCTCTTCACAAGAAGAGAAATTCAGCTCTTGTGCCAATCAAAAGAGAAACCGACATAAACTCATCATATGAGCTTTTTTGATTGTTTGGTGGCATAACAGTGCCTCTGCAGATGGAAAACTGGGACAATAGTGGGATTTGGAGCAGCCTGTTTGCCTTTCCTCAGCAAGGGAGGAGGAAGGAGGGAAATGTCACCTCTAAAGTGGGGGAGAAAAGAAACAATAATCAGAACTACAATGTCTACTTGGAATTCAGGTGGCTGCACATCAAGTTACCTCTAACAGTCTGACTGCTGATTGCTACTATTCATGAAAAGGGGCTTTATTTTAGTTCTGAAATAATCCAGAGCAACAGCTCCCCCGTCGAGTTTTCCCGTCTGAATCTCTAAAATGTTCTCTTTTTTAATTTTCTCTCTTGACCCTCTCCTCCCACTCACCTCTTTGAACACAGATTTAAATACATTCAAAGAGATAGTGAGGAAGTAGTTTTCAGTCCATCTCATACAGCCAAAACACTGCTGCAAAGTGCCTCCCTTAAATTTTGGGAGGAATCAGCTGACAGAGGAAGGTTAGTTGGCTGAAGGCAAGGTAACATGAGAAAGAGCAGTTCAAAAGCACAGTGACAGTTTTACCTGACTCCTTTTCAGTTAATCACATCCACTTCTGGACACCCATGTCCTGTTAAACCACATTACCTTTGGAGCCTGTCACCTCAGCCTGGTTCCTTCCTTTGTCTGAAACAACTAAAATCAGTTGACCTTCAAGTTACAGGGATGTTTACCTATTCATTGAGAAGTGGAGATCTAGATTGCACTTAGGATCCTGGTTCCTTGGACTGGGACTTAGGGCTGCATTTCATTCTCCCTCCTGATTTTTAAGAGATGCTCTGTTTACTGTTACTTGTAATCCTCAATTGAAGTTTTAGTACAGTCCTAAATCAACAGAGGTGGGTTTTCAAGTGGACAGTGTAAATTATAAATCCTGCATTAACAATGTGGCCACATTGGAAAATACCCTTTAGTTCCATTGCCCTTTAATGGCTCTCTTACATTGGCTATTGAATCCCATCTATCTAAATCCCGTGGGAATTTTAAATCAGATGTGCTTTGGGGAACTTAGCAATAGCAATATTAATCACTCCCATAGTGCTGACAATATGTAATGGTTTGAGTGGGGCATCCTTTGATGCTGTATGATGTTAATGGTAGCAAGAATCAGCTTTGCAGTAGACCACATCATTTGCCTTGAAGGATCACTTCAGATAACAAAAACCAGAGGTTTGTTGTGCAAGAACTGGTTGTTCACACACACAAGCACTGTTTTCCTTCCCAACAGAGAAATTATTTATTGCTAGGAGACAGCAGTTTCTTCTATCCCAGGGATATGATGTTGGTAATGCTGTAGAAAGCCCCACATTTCCAGACACATACTGTGAATAATCAAAATCTGAGAAATTTCTTCATCCTGAGCCAGGTGTAAAACTACAACAGGAGATAGAAATGCAAGTGCCTGTATAATCCTTTGGGTTCATTGGCTCCAAATGTTTTAAGTTCTCTTCTTTTTGCCTGTATTCTCATTTGCATCATGTCACTGCATTGCTTGGGTGCTGACAGGCAAACTTCCTGTCTAAAATGCTGATTATATGATCAAAATTATTGATATTTTGATACACTCCATTTTGTGCTTTCTGACTGTATACTGTGTAACCAACACAAGGGTTTGTATTTAATTATAAGCCAAGCATTAAGTGACACGTGCCTGCTCCGTAGTTTTTAATTTTTATGTTTCTTGTGTGTTCTTTTGAAGCCTCAAGTAATAGAATGTGTTTCCTGAGTAATTGTAATCTGCTTTAGGAATGACTTTACAGCTCCTCAGAAGTTATCAGAAAATTCTCCACCCACCAGCACTGGCTGGTGTTGATGACTGAGCCTGGTTAATAGATTGTCTCTGATCTCGAGTTGCTGCCGTATAAGATGGAATATCTGGAATATCATTCAGTAACCTGAACTGGAAAATTAGAGATTGCAGCTGTGTGATGGGTGAGATCAGAAAGGCTGCTGTAAGAATCCTGTTCTGCCCATATTGCTGCAGGAAATGCTCCTGGCTCTTCTATAGCAATATGTTTTACAAAACACCCTTAGAAACCATCGGTCTCCCCAATATCAGCACAGATACTTGGGGGTTAAAATCAGTAGGAGCTTACCATCTAAAATCCAGTTCCTATGCCTTGCTCTGGAAAGTGGAAAGGCCAGACTTTGTATCAGATTAAGATGAGTTAGAGTAGATTGAGCCTTAAGGATTTTTTCCATCAGAATGAAAATATTAAAGACAGATAATTTTACCTTGTCTCTGTGTTATTTAATTTTTATTTTCCTGATTCCATTTTAAGCTGAATTCTACTAATGCTTGTTATTCCACTGGCACTCCAGTTTAGCCCAGAGAATACTGAAAATGCAACATGTTTTTATGTCTGCTAAAAACACAGATTTCATTTGGTACTTTTTATTTGTTTTCTTTGCTAGAACATGGACACTCATATTTATGACCTTCTTGTTTTCCAGCACCTCCCAGATGGCTCTGCCCCAAGTGCACACGCTGAATTTTATCTTCTGCCAGATCCTTATGAGGTCAGTCGAAGGAAAACAAGAACAGCTCCAAGAGGCTCTGACCCTACTTACAATGAACTTGTGAGTACCATTCACTTTCTTCCACCCCTTCTTGTTTCATGGAATCATGGAATGGGTCAGGCTGGAAGGGCCCACAGTGGTCATCTGGTGCCACCTCCCAGCTCCAGCAGGGCCATCCCAGAGCACATGGCACAGGATTGTGTCCAGATGGTTCTGGGATATCACCGGTGAGGGATTCTCCACAGCCTCTCTGGGCAATCTGCTCCAGTGCTCAATCACTGCACAAGGAAGTTCTTCCTCCCATTCAGGTGGAGCTTCCTGGGTATCTGTTCCTCCTGTTGCCTCTTGTCCCATTTTTGGGCCTCACGGAGCAGATCCTGGTACATTCCCTGACCTCTTCCTGCAGATGCTGACAGACATGGATGAGGTCCCCTCTCAGCTGTCTCTTTTCCAGGGTGAGCCCAGCTCACTCAGAGTTTTCTCTTGAGAGACATGCCCCAGTCCCCTCACCATCTCCATAGCCCTTCACTGGACTCACTCCAGTGGTTCCCTGCTTTTCTTCATCTGCTGAGCTTGGAACTGAACACAGCACTCCAGATGTGCCTCACTAGGGCTGAGTAAAAAGGCAGGGTCACCTCCCTCAACCTCCTGTCAATGCTTTTCTTGATGCACCCCAGGATCCCTTTTTGGCCATGAGGGCACACTGCAGGCTCATATTGTCCACCAGAACCCCCAGGTCCTTCTCTGCAGAGCTCCTTCCCAGCAGGTCACCTACAACCCACACAGGTGCAATTTGTTCTATTTGCTTTGCCCTCTCTTGAAACAAAACAACAATACAACATTTTTAGAGCCATTGCAATGAGGGTGACCAAGAAGAAGGAATGTACCATAAGGAGAACCACAAATGGTGATGACTGTCTGCTTTGCATCTTTCTCAGAAGTGAAACAGCGTCTTTTATGTCTCTCTGTTCAGGAAAACAGTTGGATTTTTCACAGTGCCCTGTCTTACCCCATAACCACAGTTACACGTTAGCCAAATGAGATCAAGCATCATTGCACCATAACCCAGCAGTTCTGAATGAAGATATGCACAATAGCATGAAAAGTATTAATTGAATGGATGCTGTTATTCAAATTAACATTTGAAAATTGGCTGTCACTGTCCTAAATGATAACACAAGAATGAATAGCCAGGTTCTTTTCATGTTAAAATGCCATTAGTTCACAGCTATATATGATTCTTTCACACACCACTGAAGTGCTCATGCCTCTGGGGTGAAAGGAAACATTTGTATGGAGAAGCATTTATGGCAGAATGGGAAGTGGTATAAACTGTGTTCATTTGTAAGGGCAGATGAGATTGAAACAGTAGGTGGGATTGGAGATTATAATTATTACATGTAACAAATCTCCTAAAGATCTCAAAGCAATTTACAAATGCTCTTTCAGCAGGCTATAAAGTAGAAGGTGTGGAAAATATTACCACTCCACCCTGTTCCATAGATAAGATATGATGAAGGTTAGGTTAGTCAGCAGAGTCTCAGTGCTTATCTCTTCGTTTCTCAGTCCTGGAGTTGTAATATTTCTCTTTTCCCACATCTGTTAATTACAAAAGTTGCCTGCTTACACTGATGACTTCCAGCGTTCTGTAAGAAGGCTCCCTGAGTAGTATTGCTGCTCACAGCTGAGACAAATTTCCCTCCCTACAGTACTGCAGTGGAATAACAAGAAACTAGGCTTTATTTTTTCTGTTCTTTCCTTCTTTTTTCGCTATCAGAGTGGAATAAATCTAATTAATCTGTCTAAAGAAATTCCTTTACATTTGAAAGATATTTAAAGCAAACAAACATAATATGATTATATCATTACATTCATTGTAAGGTATCCAAAATGGACAACAGATAAGAGCCAGCCAGCAACACTGGAAGACAATTATCTTTCAAATTGCTCTTAGAAACCTTTGAATGCAAGGAAATCCAAAATCCCGTCTGCAGTTAGTCACTAGTCACTGGGAGGAGATTTAATTGTGGTTCACGAGTATTCCGCTGCTGTTAAAAGAAATCCCGTGAAAGCTTTAATGTCCTTAATCAAAACGGAGAGCCTTCTTCCCAGATGCTCAATCTTTTTCACTGGGAAGTGCTAATCACAGTGGGGACATATGGTTCCACTGAACTTGGCCCCTTCCAACCCGATGCCTGTGCTTTAGCAGCTCTGCTCCTCCATATGTGATGTCATTCTGGATGCATTTTTTTGTCCAAGGCTGGTAGACTGAGGCAGAAGCCGCCCCAGGGAAGCAAAACTACTAAAAATATAAGTCAGCTGTCTCTTAAGTTAGTTGCTGTCCAAAACACCGTGTACAGAAATGTAGTAGCCTTTTTTATGAGTTCATAAGTTTTTATTAAAGCCAAATGGCTGGAAGGAAGCTGTATATTAATTTCCTTCTTTGTTCCAGACTGAGAAAAATCTGAAATGTGCTTCTCTTGGGTATTTTTGATTCTAGTTTTGTACTTCTATTGCTTATGACTGCCTACAGCAAATTATCAACCTTGCAAAACTGCTTTTTATGTTTGATTTTTACTCGGGTGTGAGAGTGAAGATGTGAAAGTCCAGGAGGGCTGACAATAAAATGAGTTACAGCAAATGTTGTGGAGCTGCTTTTAGCAAACAAATCCTTCTTTTCTCTTGTGCCTGTGTTTGGATTTTGGAATTTGTGGCACTCATAGCAGTTAATGTTATATTGCATTAAGAAATGGTGGTAGAGAAGAGGAGAAGGAACACAGAAAAGTGGAATGCAGTGTAAAGAGAAAAGGAAGGCAGAGCAGCCCCAGCCAGTCTGATGAAAGGGGAGGAGGGGAACTGCACCAGGAGCCACGGCTGCTCCCTCCAGCACCATGCATCAAAACTGCCTTGGATTAATTACCAAATCTAGGAACTGTGCCATGGCTACCTATGGAGAAGCAACTGTCCCTCATTTGTGATTAAAATGTCATTAGACTCCTGTAGGTCAACAGTGTTTCTCTTTTTGCAGCCAGCAATAGTTGAATTCCAGCCCTAACTGTCCCACTGATTTGCTGCATGGCCACATATAACTCACCTCCATCGGATCTGTCTGTGTAAAAGGCAGGCAAATATTCTCACAGCACAATCATTTCAGGATTTAACTGTTCCCAAATTCTGGAACGTGTCATTTGTTTTATCCACACCCTTATTCAGCTTTCTCCAGACCTTTCTTCTGTCCCTACATCCTGATAATAATCCTTACTCCAGCTGAATTTGCAATACCATTTTAGAAACAGTTTACTGGGAGAATTTGAAAACCACCTACCCTGCACTGCAAAAGTCTGTCATTGCTCAAAGATGAAAGCCTATTTTTGGCCAAAGATTGAAAGTTGCTCATTACCCCAGTTCAGTTTCTTAACATTTACAGCTGATATGTGTAGGTTTTGGTGATTTAAAGCAACAGCTGGTACCTTTAATACATTGGCAAAGAAACAAGGCAGCTTTCTTTGATAGCATTAGCATCACCTCAGCATCAGATCACAGACTTACTCTAAATTATATTCTGCTTACTGTGCCTGTCCTTGCTTTTCAGATTTTCTTCATCATCTCACTTTTATTTTGGTGAGGAAAAGAGAAGCTGTGGAATCTGTAATTCATGGGCAATCTGGCAAATTAGGCACAGTAAACATGAAAACCAAAAAGCACCAGGTGCAAATTTCATGACAGCCATCCCAATCTATTATTTCCAAAGGCTTCTAAATGGAAAAGGGAATTTTAACCCCCTGGTAAGACCTTTCTTGGTGTCCTGTTGGTGCTTTCTGTGAGGATCGCCTGGTGTCCTGTCCATTCCATGAATGCAATTGCAAGTGGAAATACAGAGAGGGTTTATCAGTCCAGCCCACAGAGGTCCAAGCCAGAGGGGCTCAGTCTGCCTCTCCTTTCCCTCAGCAGTGCCATAGGTAACAGCCTGCATTCAGATTCCATGGAAAATCCAAGCAGGCAAATGACTTTAAGGCAGTTTCAGTTTTCCATTCTCCTGAAGTGAGAGAATGTCGCCACGTTTGCTTTTTAAATGGCATAGAGAGATTAAAATTTAAAGCATTTTTCCACTGCAAGTGAAATAGCAAAAACATTTCCAGCCATACAAATTTTAGATTAAATGAGCTTCTCTTAAGCAAACTTACCTTTCAGGCCCGCTCTGAGAGCATTTTCCTTCATATTTTTATCAGCCCACATGCAGTTTGCTCAACAGTTTTTGATTAATGCAGGGACTGAAGCATGGGAATTTGTTCTAAGTGCAATTTATTCTTGTTAGGCTATTGCTCCAGATTATTTGGGGTTTTTTTAAAATTCAGAAACTACACCATTATAATTTCATACTTTATCCCTGTGTGTTCTCACAATATTAAGGTAATTTAAAAGCTATTTTAAATCTATAGACATTAATAATTGTTTAAGACATGCTAAACTACCATCTCATTTATTTGGAGAAGTATCAACAGCACATCTGGAGTATCAGATATATCTAAATTTAGTAACTTCCATTTGCTCAACTGGGTCCAATCTTTCCCAGTTTTCACAGGGAAAATTATGAATACTGATTTTTTTTTTTTCTCAAGCATTGTTCAAGACAGGTTTCAAATTTATTTTAAAATGGTAATCAGATTTCATGAGCTTAAGCTCGTGATTCTAAGGTAGAATCTCTTTATATAAACTAGATAAGGTCAAATGTATTTCTGAGGTAAATTCACTAAGTTAAGTGAATTTGGCTCATGGTTAATAGCTTACTATTCTGGATGGAAGTTTAAAGCAATTATCACAAAGTTGGATTAATCATCATCCTATTTGAAGTGCTTTGCCTGTCAAATAGATTAACAAACTTGTATTTTTTTTTCTATTTCACTATATATTATTGCAGATTGTATATGACAGAGTCCCAGAGCTCCAAGGCCGTGTACTGAAGCTTGTTGTGAAAAGCAAAGGAACATTTGTGGGAGCTGTTAACATTCAGCTGAGCAGTGTCCAGTTCAATGAAGAAAAGTGGTACTCCCTGGGAAACAGTGTAATTTAAATGCTCTCCGAGATGATTCAATTATTTGCCCACTCACTAATGTTTCTTTATCCCATTTCCCACGGTACATTTTGTCTCAGTTGCCCTTGAGAATAGGCAGTCATCTGCTGAGCACATATCCTAACATTTCATAATGCTGTTGTCTTAAATGTGCTACCATGTTCCTGCCACAGATTCCTGACAGCGTGAGTTTAAGGAATCACGTGCTAAGGACTTGTAGCAATATGCAGAAGTTCTTATGACAGCAATGAAGGGCTTGGTTTTGTTAATATTAAATAGTACAGTAAAAATACTAAATTCTCAGTGTGTGGGGCCGCATTCTTTGCCCATTAATTCCACTGATGGTGTTGAAACAATGCTGGTAATGATGTAATTTATCATCATTGCATGTGATGAGTTCACCAGAGGACCATGGGATGGTTCCCTGACAATACATTTCCCTGCAGATGTCCAGCAAATTTCATATTAAATCTTATCCAATCAATACTTTGGGTTTTTTAAAGAATGTTAGAAGTTTTGATACAATGTCACATTTAATCCAGGACATTAATTTGTCAACAATATGTATCATTGTTTCTTTTATTCTGACATCCAAGAGGCAGATATAACTGGTCATTTGTGTGAAGAGAGGAGGGAGAAGCTGATGTTCATGAATAAAGAGATTATATTGAGTGTGAGCTTTCAGGGGGGATTTATTTAAGCTCATGATGCCACAGATATTTGTTCAGCAGTCTTCCCACATTGCAGTCCTATGCTGCATAAGGGGTTCAAGTCAATACATGCATTGAATAGACTTAGAGCTATAAATATATATTTATATATTAAATAATTAACATGATTGGTTCCTTTAAGTTCACAGATGCTAATTATGATCATTTTCATGACCCTCCTCTAGACTCTCTCCAAAAGATCAACCTCTTTCTTGTGTTGGAGGCCCCAAAGCTAAATGCAACTTCCCAAGTGGGACCTCCTGAGAGCAGACTAGGAGGGTAAAATCACCTCCCTCAACGCTGATTTTGATAGCAGATGTGGGCTATGTTTCCACTTTTTCCATCAGTGGGAACTTCCCCAACCTGCCCTGACTTCCCAAGTGAGGGATCGCGGCTCAGGCCAGTTTCCTCAGGACCTGTGGATGTTTCTCATCACGTCCCATGGACCTGTGCACCTCAAGGCTCCTTAGGTTTTCTCAGACCCAGTCTTCTCCTACAGAAAAACAGCAGTAGGGCCAAGGACAGCAGCCCTTATTTGGGATACCCCCTCCATAATATTCCCTCTGGCTTCACAAAATCATTGTGAATGTGCCTCTCTGGGAATCAGGCCACTGGGGCTGTTGCAAAGCCACAGATGTTATTTTAATGATTTCTTCTGCAGAATATCATCGATAATATGAAATATGAATAAAGAGTGATGCAGGTTCCAGCTTGATGCCTTCTTTGGATATCAATGGAATGTTACGGTAACCTGTAAATATAATGACACCTTTATTAGTGTATTAACCACAAGCACAAATATTATGATGGAGTGTTTTTATGATCACCAATGCAAACAAGGCATAATTTATGATTCTGTAAGTAGCTCTTTAAAATAAAATGAAATTATACTAGAACTGAATATCATTTGTGCTGGTTTTTCTCATTTATATATATATATAGTATTTCAATTCTGGTATTTTTGGTGTCAGAGTGAAAAAGCCCAGTGTTTTGCAGGATGTGATATTTTTTCAAATGGAAGACTTTCAGCCCAGTGATATTTAAACATGGGCAAACTTACATTGTAACATCCCAGGTTATGTGCTGCACACATTGTTTTGAGAGCAAATGAAAGAACTTGTGAATCAGCAGTGATAGCACCTACAGAACGGTGCTGCAGCAGCCATGCACTGTGCAGCTGAGGCAGAAAAAAGTGAAGTGTAAGACTTCCTACCATGACTTCTTAAATGTTAATTTCATATGAGTAATTCACTTTATCAGAGATAAGTCATGCCATCATGAAACTATGTGTTCATCTGGTTGTTGAAGCATTTGGAAAAGCCATAGTTCTCAATTTCAAACATAATTCACTTACCTGCTTAGAAAACAAAACAACTTTTTCTTAAAAATCCCGGCCTGTACTGCTTTATATGACTAAATGTCCCTTATTTAATAACAAGTGACAATGTCACTTATGGTTAAAAAAAATTCTGTATTTTTTCTATGTATATATGTAAATAATTCCAGCTATTTAAGTAAGTCTGTTTTGTAGAAGTATCCATGTTCTGAACAGTAGTTTTCAAAATCCCTCTTTAGCTGTGTGTGGATGCCTGTGGAGTCTTTGGGAGCCACATTTACCTGGGTTTGGAATTTCTTGCTTCTTTCATACAGAATCATAGAATTGTTTAGATTGGAAAAGAGCTCTAAGATCATCAAGTCCAGCCTTTGACTGAACACCTCCTTGTGAACCAGGGCATGGCACTGAGTGCCACATCCAATTGTTTCTTGAGCACCTTCAGAGATGGTGGTTCCACCTCCTGTCTGAGCAGCTCTTTCTAATAATGGACAACCCTACCAGTGACAAAATTCTCCCTGATGTCCAACTGAACCTTCCCTGGCACAGCTTGAGCCATTTCCCCTTGTTCTGTCACACTACACATAAGTTCCTCTGGTATTTAAGGTTCAGATTCTAGGCAGCAAATATTAAAGCTGGTTGTAGGCAATTTACATTTGAGATCAGTTTTTAAGGCATGCACACAATATGTGGAAGGCTTGGTTGATTTCTTATCCGAAGATACACTTCAAAGACTAAGACTAATTTCTGAAGACTTGTGTTCTAGCCCCTACCTACAGAAGATTCTACAAAGTTTCCTGAGAGAAGTAAAACTTCTTTTTTGTTATTGAAATTGCCCCAATTTGCATTAAATGATTAACTACTCTTGGATCCCATGATAATAGAGTTAAAAATTGAGTTCCTGTCCTGTATTAGTATTCACCATGGCAGATTCATTGGCACAGGGACTGTAAGAGAGGACTCCCCCCTCCTATTTGCCTTTAACCACCCAGGTAGAGAATTTTTCTCAATTTCAGCCCCTCTGAGTATAGCTACAGAATCACTACATGGAAAATCAAATTCTGCTGCAGCTGGACAGCGAGCATTCCTCCCCAGTGGAGTCTACAGGTAGTTGGGAGTCTGCTGCTGGGGAAAGGAAGGCAGTGTGGATATAGATTTGAATCCTTTCAAAAGAAAATGCAGAGGAGGGAGGAAATGGCACAACTTTGCCCCTCTGGCTGTCAAAGAAAATAAAAGATGTAAGCACTGCTCAGCTTTTGGAAGCAACTTGCCCTCAGGGAAACCTCAGGGATATGAATCCTAGGGACCTGGGGACAGTCCTGTAGTACAGATTTAAGCAATTGGAATGCTGAAGACTAAGACTGAAATCCATGCTCACTCTCCAGCATATTAGGCAGTTCTTGCCTTGTCTTCTGCTTGTTGTGACTCCCTCTGCAAGAACATTATTTTCCTATTTCACTGTTTAGAGAGTACTTGGGTACCTAAAGCAAAACCATCGTTCCAGACCTGCTTTCAGAGATCTCAATGTTAAGCATTGCAATGAATGCTTGTAATAAATTTTGAAATTATTTATCACTTTACCTCTTAGAAGCATTTTATTTATGGCCTCTGGGCATTCTGATAGCAAATTACTTTTTTTATATTGTGTTAAGTGGGGATTGGGGTAATTTGTTTGGCATCATTTATAATTTTTGTACCTAGACTCACTCCCTAGAATTTTAATTATTGCACTGAAAATGTTTCTTCAGAAATCTACTGCTCTTACTTTTCCAAAATATGAATCCCTCATTTGTAACCAAAATTATAAAGACATTAAGCCTCACTGAAAATTTGTATCTAAAAAAGCCTCAATCAATAATTTTGCAAGTACTTGTAAGCAGCAGTGCCTGATATTTGAATTTGTCTCAGATATTGCGAATTGTTAGGTTGAGTGTTCTTTCATTATCCTGAAGTATACAAATAAAAGGAAACGAAAAGGTTATCAGTGTAAAAATTCATGTTGTAGAAAAACAACTGAGCTCTAAGAGTAATGTCATTTTTCTTGTATAACTCCTCAGCCTCAACTAAGAATCACAAGCAGCTTTATGACTTCCAAACATGAGGGAAAAAAAATGCACCATTTAAAATCCTGTTAAGCTTAATAAAAAAGGTGTGGTGCCTGTTGCCAGCTCCAGTGTTTTGCCTTGCCGTCTTTATTCACTAATAAAAGCTGTTTGTTTTGTCAGAAATGGCTTTGGAAAGCCAGTGTAGTAAACAGCCATTTTACATAAGCCTTTCTCCTTGGCCTATTGGCTTCTGTGTCTGCTCTTTATGAGCAGCCTTTTCATTACAAAAGTTCCAGGAACTCTACTGGCTTAACAAAAGAAACTCCAGCAAGAAAAATACCATGAATATTTTGCCCTATTTTTAACCATTGTGCTCCACTCTGAAAAGTTGCAGATAGGTTACCTGAGGGGGTTTTGGTGGTTGATTTTGTTTTAATTTGGTATTGGGTTTTGAACTTATCTAAGTGCACAAAACCACTGTCTTCATAGCAGCTCTGACTAGTCTCACTTCTTGCAATGAATTAAAATACCACCTGGGCAGTTTCCATCTAGAATGGAACACTGCAGTGGGAAGAATCACCTGCCATTAATATTGTTCTGATTTCAACATCATGGATTTGCATTCAGAGAATATGTTTATTTCAAAAACAGAGAGTGCCATTTATTCATTTTGTTACAAAATCGTGCTCTAGAAAATAAACATAGTGCTGAAGTCTCTCAATGCTACAGTAACAAAAAAAGCCTGGAATGTTGCAGATTTTTTTGAGCTGTTATAGGTGGTTGACATAAAAATATTACCTGTATTCAGGCTCATCACAGGTAAAGTGTACTGGCCAAGGAATTCGTTGTTACACAGAGAAATCTCATCCTGAACGCAGAAGCGTATCATTGCCAGTTCTGGAACTTGGATGTTAAAAGAGAATGTTTCATTCCATTTAGGGCTCAAAGCTAATTAAAGGAGAAAAGAAACAGGATTAAAATATGATTTCTTTTTTTTCTACTCTATAACTAAGCTGCTATCACTAGTTTGAACTGGTAAAGAGTTTCTTTTACCCTAGGTATCTGTGCCCATTTAAACAAATAACTAAACTCCCACTGATTGTAGTGGGGCAAAAGCCTAAGATAGTTGGTGTCATCCCTTAAAAGAGAGAAAAATGAGACAAGGATAGCCAGGTTAAGAACTTCTGCTCAGCTTAAATTTTCCTATAGCCATACCAGTTTCATGCTTTTGTCAAAGTTTCTCCTTTCACAGTGTTGGAAATGAATAAATTCAGGTAGTAGAACGTTCACTTGACCAGAAATACAAAAAGAGAATGTGGAACAGGAGGGGTTTGCCTGGTCTTTAGCAATGTTCATACAGGGAAAAGAAATTCAGGGGCTGATTTTAAACAGCAGCTATCTATAAAAAAGAAAAAGGAAGCATAGAAGACAGAGGCACAGACAAAATGAGATCACAGAAAGCTTGTAGTCTGAGACATCAAGAAGATCTGTATTATAAAGATAAGGGAGTGCTCACAGACAGCTACAAAGAGTACACACTTCACCTGTCAAGCAATTAAGGGATTACTCCTACCAGAGACTTCAAATGAGACGAGTGATGAAGTTACAGCAATTTCTTAAGAAAACCTCGTCATTAAGTTAAGTTAAGTGGTTAAGGCTGGGATAGGGTTAACTTTCTTCATGTCAACCCCTATGGTGCTGCATTTTGGATTTTTGACTCAAACAGCACTGACTACACCCCAGTGTTTGAGCTATTGCTGAACAGGGCTTCCACAGTGTCGAGATTTCTGTCTTTCTCACTGCAGAGCAGCCTCCCCATCCCAGTGAGGGGGCTGGGGGTACCCAGGAAGTTGGGAGGAGGCACAAGTGGTACAGCTGACCCCAGCTGGCCAAGGGGATGTTCCTTACAAATGGTGTCATGCTCACAGCTGGGGGGAAGGAGGAAGGGAGGGCATTCAGAATTGCAGTGTCTGTCTTCCCAAGTAACCTCAGAGCTCCAAAATGAAGCCTTGTTTCCCTGGGAATGGCTCTACACCTGCCTGCCCATGGGAAGTGGTGAATGAATTCCTTATTTTGCTTTGCTTGTGTGGGCAGCTTTTGCTTTATCTATCAAACTGTCTTCTTCTCTACCCGAGGGTTTTCTCATTTTGGCCTTTCCAGCCCTCTTCCCATCCAACTAGAGGAGAACAAGCAAGCAGCTCTTTGGAGCTGAGCTGCTGTCCAGGATGAGCCCACAGCAGTGTGCAAAAAAAAAAAATTCCACCTTCCTTTAGAAAGGGGGAGTGCTCCCAGCTGTGTGTTTGTGCTTCCTTAATCTATCAGTCTAGAAACATGGCACACACAGCATGAACTTCTGCTACAGATTTTGTGCCAGGAAATCCTAGTCTAGAGAGAAATAATTGCATTTTCTATAACTCCTTGGGATGCAAAGTTGGTGTTTCCTTATAAAATGTTGTTGTGCTTTGTTCACAGCCTCGAGGAGCAGACTGATGCTCACCATTGCTTCTTACAATACTAGATTTCTTTCTTGTTTGGTCCTCTGGTACACCATAGATTTCTATCTGCACTGTGGGGTCAGCTTTGTTGGTCCTAGAGATGCTGCTGGGTGGTAACTGATGGCCACTGATCAGCTGGAAAATTAAAGTTATATTGAAATAACTGTAAGAACGAACTAATTCACCACAGCCATATAGTCACCATAATAGAAATAGCTTTCAAAAGAAATTACTTTAAGTATATGCCAGTCATAAACTGGTGTAATAAACACAGTGGAATCAAGAATATGGTGCTTCCTATCTAATTTACTTATATATATATATATTTTTTTTTTTTAGAAATATTGTGGTATAGGAGCATGTTTTAACTAGATCAGATTGGTCTGAGCCCAGTCCAAACTGACCTTGAATGGTTAGAGGGATGGGATACACATAACCTCTCTGGGCTGCCTGTGCCAGTGTTTCACCACCCTCTTTATAAATAAATAAATATATAGATAAATAAATAACTGAAATAATATTTTAAACAATAATTTTCAGGTTTTTTTATTCAATAGCTATACATAAAAATTATATTTTGCTACTGTACAAAATAATCCTATTGGAATCAGCCTACAGTGATTTTTACATTTTCTGCTATCGAGCTCATGAATTCCAATCTGTGTGGAGTGGATCAGCATCAAGACCCACCGTGACATCAGCATTGTGCTACAGGGTATGTAGCAGACTGCCTCACCTGTGCCTCATCTCTTGCACAGTGTTCCTTAGTATTAGACAAAAACTCTTCATTCAGTGAGCTTCCTGATGTGTTTTGACCAAAATTTCCAAAAACAGGAAATTTTGTCTCAGACTGCCCTGTAATCTGGCACCCAGACTAAGACAGGATTTATGAAAGTCACAACTTTGTCTGCTTTTTATCTATATTTCAGGGTAGCTAGGAAAGAGTCAACATCTGTGCAGTAATCAGCCTTTTAGGAATTAGTATATAACATGTATTGAGAGAGATATACAAGCCTGAAAGCACAGGTGAAAGATATGACTCCTGACCCTGGTCTCAGGCCTAAGCATCATAAGAGATTCTTATTCCCCTGTCAACCACCCCAAAAATCAAAACCCACAAATCCCACACTTTGCTTTGATATTTTCCAGTGCTTGTAGCACCTTGCCCCAAGAGAAGTTCTAGCCTGAAATACTGAAGAGCAGTGGCTTGGCAAACACTGATGCTCTTTCTTCCTAAGGAAAAGCTGCTGCCTTCACCAGGAATCTTTGCAATCACTGATGGGCTGCCCACTAAGGACATGGGAGATTCCTTGCCATTTCCTGAGGGCCATTGCCAAGGCCTGCATGACCCACTGCTAGACCTAGCCTAAGCCTCCCCTGGCATGGGAAAAGAGTGAGTTCTTTCAAGCACACCATGACCCAAATCCATAAATCAAATCAATTTTTGAGATCCAAGGTGAAGCAGACATACAGAGTGATGTATAAATTTAGGAAGCACCTTGAACATCCCTATTTCTGCTTCAAAGGCTCTATGCCTCTTGATGGGAATTGTGGCACATTGGGTTAAGGATAAGGAATTCAGTAACATCAGGCCCTATGTGATTTTTCTATTCTTCATTCGTTCATTCATTCATTCGTTCAGAGAGATTTGCCCTTTAGATGTTTTCTATCTTTGCTTTCTGTTGTCATTTCTGCATTCATCTGGTTAGTAACTTTTTCAGCAGAAGCTGCTTTTCCTTTGACTCCTGCTCCAAATTGCTTTTGTCTTCAACCACAATTTCCTGGTTTTTGCTGCTGGCTATGAATGGGGCTCTCTGTGCCCTTCATTCCCTCAGCCAGTGGGATGCCATTGCCTCTCTGCAGCCCGCACTATCCAGCCTGAAGTCTCAGTCTAAAGTCCTCAATCTTAAACACAGCCTTTCTCTTCTCCAGCTCCTTCCAAACTCAGACACTTCCTCTGCATTGACAATGGTTTTGTCTGTCTCCTGCATTACAATTCAGGGTTTCTCCTCATCCTAATTCCAGCTTCATACAAATTAGGGCTAAAATAA
Organism: Poecile atricapillus; assembly: GCF_030490865.1. Taxonomy (NCBI): domain Eukaryota; kingdom Metazoa; phylum Chordata; class Aves; order Passeriformes; family Paridae; genus Poecile; species Poecile atricapillus. The sequence goes on from NC_081266.1 coordinate 7,281,459, forward strand.
GTGATGTATTTGCCTGGCTGCCTGAAATCATCCAGCAATGTCTATTCACAATTGGTATGCTCACTGTCAGGACACTAGAATGTTCTTGATTAGGTGCGTGCATTATGTAAGTATTTTATAATTGTCACTAACTATTGTTTTATCTCTGCTATTTATTACTCTGAAAGAAACAAAATAGCAATTACACACTAATTATATGCTAATTAAATAGCATTTATGCAAGTGGTATTCTGTGTAATCAGAAATATTACTTTTTCATTGGGAAAAGGGACTTTTCTAATTAGTGAACAATTATAACAAATCTACTTGACCTCAAAATAAAGGCCTTATCTAATCATTTATTTGTAAATGGCATGCATTTCAAGTATTTTTGGGAAGTCAATCACATTATAATTTGGGAGAAGTAGAAATAATTCAAAGACTTATTAATTCATCCCTCCTTTCACCCTTATTTATACCATTTAAGGATTATAAATAGTCTTTTATATATGCATAGAAAGATAATGAGACTTAAAAGAAGCATAAAGCTTCCTATCTTATCTTTAAAAATTTCCATTTGTCAATTAACATTATAATAGTACAGGTGGTATTATTGATAGTGAAAGAAATAACACCCGAAGTGCACATTTGAATTCTGTGCTTTCAGTTCAGCTTCCACATGCACAATTGTCTGGCCCCTTTTTCAGCTACATTATTTATATTTATTTGTACAGCATCATTAAAAATCATGTATTTTTACAGTCTCCTGGAGGCTCTGAACCCCTACATATTTTTAGCAAGCATAAGTGAAATACAGATGGGAAAGCACCCAAGCAGCAGTTGATACTCTGTGAGAGTTTTACCAGCTTGTTGAAAACATTAGTTCCCAACAAACAGGAATAGGAATAAAATGGGGAAAAAAATTAGATAATAATTGCATCTGAAATACATAAAATTTGCTTTCCCATTTTCATGGAACAAAACAACACTTCAGTCATCTTACCCTTATTGACAGAGACATTGGTTTGCTGTATCCTCCCACATTTCGGGGTGTAAATGTGGTATTGCGATCCCTCAAGAATACAGGTTTCAGCACATAGCCACAACCACCATTGTCCAGGAATTTTCCATCTTGCAATTCCATTTGTGTTCCCGGTGTTTGGAAGTTTAAGGCCACTGTAAAATTATATCAGTATTGATTTTAGTGAATTAGATTTGATAACATTTTATAAAAAAAAGTTAAAAAAAATTTCAAATGAGCTTAAGATATCTACATCTTTCAATTCATATGTAGGATCCTGTTATTTCCCTTAAATTAAGTGATACTCAATAACGAATTATTTGTGCACAAAAACAGTACACTCTTTAGAACTGCACCCTCTTTTAAGAACTAATCTATAGATCTTTTTTACATTGCTATACCTCTCTTCCCTTTTCTTTCTAAATTAGACCTTGGAGAATATGAAATAAGAGATCCTTCTCTCTGCAAGAACTGAATTCACATCCTAGTTTCTCTACAGCAGCAAGACCCTGCACTCCAAACCTGCTATCAAAGATCTGGTGCAGAAGTCAAAACCTCAGGATTGTATCTAACCTTAGTTATGGTGCAGAATTCATCACAAAAACATCTCACCCAGAAGATTAAGAAGCTTTAGTTTAGTTAGAATACTCAGTGAAAATACATATAAATTTATAGAACTAGAAGCAATTTTAAAAGTGTTCTTAAATTTATGTGAGCACACACTCTCTTGGAGCTTAATCCTCAAGTACTGGTGATTATTCTAAGAATACACCTGACAGATTTTTTCCTTTCCTTGGCAGTTCAAAACATTTTCAGTTTGCTGCAGCACCAATAATAAAATATCACACTTCTCATCAACAGGATATTGTAATTCATGAGATAAAGCCAACATTGAAATAGACCTGTTTAATGAAATTTCCCCCTATTCCAGTGCAATGGAGCTTCTTGTCACATTCCAAATAGAAAATGCAGAAGTCAAATCAGCAATGAATTATGACATTATGAACCCATGACATGTGTTAAACAGAGAATGATAAGAAGTCATTTACTTAAAAGGATGGTTTGGTAGGAATGAAAAAAGAAGACTTTAAGCAGTTCAAGTGACCCATAATAATTCATAAAGAGGACCTTATTACATTTTCCTGGGAGATAATATGAATGCATTGAATGAACATTTGACATAATGCAAAAATCCTTATTGCAAGTGGAAAACACACAAAATTGTTTTCACTGCAAACATTACTCATTCCTTCACTGCTTTGATGATCATTTTAAAATATTCTGAAGCAAACAACACAAATAGGAATGAAGCAGCTGGTACAATGGACCTGATATTTATAATATGATATATAAACACATGTTTTTGGTGGGGTTACTTCTGAAGAGCTCTGGTTCCATAGCCTCAAAACCAATGAATGGGTGGAATACATGAAGTGCTCCCAGAGTGCATCATCTGTTTAATCTGAAAGGAATCCCATCTGTGCTAGCTAAAATTGCTCTGCATCATGAACCAACATGCAGCAAGTAGGAATAACTGGAAACCCTGTCTAGAAAAACCTCAAACAAAACAAAAAAAGCCTCCAAAACAAAACACAACATGCACTCCTGCTTTGATCTAAGTGTTAATGTAAAGACATGATTTTATGTTAATATACACAGGAATTTTGTTTTACCTTTAACAACAGAAACCAAACTTCAGAGTGTTCATATTGCCCATTGCCCACCATTGCCTTTTTTAAACAGGGTTGGTATTTTCTTGGTATGGTTTTGGCAGCGGTTCAAAATTTTCTCTTTATGACTCAACCCATCATCCAGAAACAGCCCCAAATTTGGTGCTATATGATGCTTGTATATTTTAATGCACTGAATCAAGCTGTGCAGAGGATGCTACAGGAGCTGCAACCCTGTGGCCCCTGGAAGTCTGAACTACAGATAAGCCAGGATCTCTCACTCCTCAGGTGAGTCCTAGGCCACACTTTCAGGATACGTGGGTTTAAAAGTGCAACTGAAATTAGGCACATCGAACAGTCAGCTTCAAATAGCAGCTTCCACATGATGAACCAAATTACATGATTGCACATAATGAGACTATTGCTAAATTTACCAAGCTTTATAGGCGACTAAGCAGGAAAATCTGATGTAACAACAGCAACAAGCAAACGAGAATACTTTATATTTTATCACATTAGGAAAATTACTTTTGCAACACAAGTGAAGGGCAATGTTATTATGGGTTGATATCTCTAAACATCAGCACTGTGTTTTCACTTAATTTAATTTGACCTTAAGAACAAGTTAAAAAACGCATGGAACAGTAGTTTTAATTTACTTACTGGTTTCTTTGTATTGCAAGTTTTAAGGTGATTAAGCAAATGTGAGATTTTGTGTCATATTCTCTGAGATGCAAACCTCTACTAAAACTGTTTACAGGGCTCATAGCTGCTTGGAGCCTCCCAGGGCACTACTTTATGGTGCATTGATGTACAATTTTTCTTTTTAAACAGGTGCAGTATAGCCCTAACACTTCTTGAGAAATGGCAAGGATCATAAACTAAAAGCTATGCCCAGCAGCTTGGGCTGAGCAATATCTTTCTGCAAACAATCCTGAACTTCTACCCAGTGTTTCATTTTAGCTTTGGTGAATTCAAGAGCAGAACTGTTCAATAATATTCTTTGTACTTTTGTTTTATGAAACAGTATAAATATAATGCATGTATGAAGAGAGATTTAAACTGACAGTTTATTTTGGAAAGAAACCCAAATGAGCTTGCAATGAAACCATCTGAGCAGTACATAATCTTAATGCATGGTTTTCATAGGGAAGTAAAGGCATCTGAAGTTGAACACGGTGTACATTAAATTTTCTCCTCAGTCCTTTCATTAAGCACCAGAAGAATTTTAATATTGACATCAAAATCAAAGCAGCACAGCAAAACATGGGCTTGGGGAACAACCTGAGCAAAGCAATTCTTCACTGTGATTCCTGCACCTAAAACAGATTTAACTATTCCTAGAACCATGAGGCTAAATCCCCTTCAGATCAGAGTATTGAATACTCAAATCATCTTGCAAAGTACCAAAGCTGCCATGGCAGTCCCAGTAAGCCCCAGGTGTAAATAACTTCATATGGCAAATTGAGGTTAGGAAATAGACTAGCTCCAAAAAATGAGCCAATCCATAATACACAGAAGAATATTATTTTTGACCCCAAACCTCTGTATCACAAGCAGTTAACTGAAGTCAGTTCCACCACTAATTGCAGAACTAAAGACACTCTAAATATTCATACACAGCACCTTCTATAGGTGCCACCATTCAAGACATAATTGATTTGTGGACTAAAAGCAAAAGCTTTGTAAAACCAAAATGAGAATTGTGACTGTGATTTGAAGGCATTGAGGAAAACTGCACATCTTTTGATCCTGCCTCTCATTAATATTCCCAGTGGGACTTTTAAATTGTAATTTTTTATTTTTTGTTCTTTGCTTGCTGGTTCTATCAGCTACATCACAACCATAAGGTTTAATGCATTTTCCCATTTAAATGGGAAGATTTTAAAATAGATAAGGACACATTTGTCACCATTTTTTCTTGAAATGGGTTACTTAATTGCATTTTATGCCATTTAAAAATGCATCTCAAAATGTATCAATTTTATGCCCTTTCAAAAAAACTCATATTCAGAAAGCACTCACAGTGCCAATGTTCCTATCCCCATGGTTTACCTCACTCATTTGAATCTAAAGAGATGTAATAGATCACACTTTTATCAGCCTTCTTGTCTTGCTCTCAGCTCTTTCCAGTTGTCTGTGCTCTTAAAGTGGGCCACTCACAATGAATGCAACGAAAATCTGTGCCTCAGATATCCCAAATCTGAGCTGAATTCCACCCAGCCTGGGAAATGCTATTGCAAACAGGAGCGTATCCTAATGCTCTGGAATGTTGCCATTGCTTATGAGATGATCAATGTGATTGGATTTGAAGCCACTGCTTTCATTCCACACCAGCACTCCAAGCTGGGCACAGACTGTCTAGGCTTTCTTCTCACATGCAGGTCACAGCTGCACTCAATCCATCACTGCCCAAATTTACAGAAATATTTCAGAAGTCCAGGAAAGATGGAGCGAGACTATTTACAGGGGCATAACAGGACAGGGGGGAAGAGCTTCAAAGTGAAAGAGAATAAACCCGTGAAGAGGTGAGACCCCACACAAACTTTATGAGCAAGGACTTTGGTCTACTAGACCAAAAATAAAGAAAAAAAACCTCTTTTTTTTCTACCAGAAAAAAAATAAAATATATAATGATTGATTTTCCTACAACACTGAGCAAGCTTATATGGACAATATACATTTTGGCATAAAAAGTATCACCTCTCTTCCTGGCAAAAAAAAAAAAAATCAGTAAAACTGTATTTTTTCTCTTCCCTAACAGACTCCAAATTATATTAATCTTAATGATAACTTCTGGCTTTATTTTTCACCTACACATTTTGAAATGGTTGTTTTCACTCTACAGAAGCTTGATTTATGGCTTACAATGTGAGGGATTCTGCCGTAGGAAGAGGGACTGCTCCTCTGAGAGCTGAATAAATGCATAACTGCATGACATAACATCCTTAAAATGTGCAGTCAGTCTTTTTTGTATGGTCTTTGGGCCAGTTTAATACTGTGGCTCTAAAGACACTGTCATTAGAAATGTGAAGAATCCAGTCACACAGTTCATAACTGCTGACATTGCTCCTACTTCATTACAAGTGGTCCTACTGGAAAAGAGATGTCAGGTGATTAAGAGTCCTCCATTGTCCAAGTAAATCTGCAAAGGGTTTAAGTAGAGATCCTCTCTTGTGAGATTCTCATGGGAAAAGTACCTAAAGCATTTCTGATAAATTATCAGATCTGAAAATCTAAATTGATTTTTGCTGTCTAATTAATGTGTCAGTCTGAAAGTCACACTTCAGTGTAAGTCTGAGTATTTTTGGTTGTCATTTGACCAATTTTACACCTGAAATGTTTCCAAAATAATTTTTAAAATTTACTTAACTTGTGATTCTTGGCAGAAAAGTGAATATTATCAGCTTCCCTCTCCTGTTTTAGTCTGGAGTCACTGACAAGTTTTAGAACAAGATCAGCAACTACTTCAGAAACAATTGTGTTCCTGCAATTTTTTCCCATCTTCCTTTAAAATTTATTAGACTTCACATAAATTATTTACTATTCTATTGGTTGTCTGCAGTGAAGACAGCTGGAAAAACTGATAAAATGGAATTTCAGTGTTTCTTTGCTTTACAGTGAAATTCCAGTATCTATGACACACACCAAAAACTGCCTAAAAAGAAGCAGAATAGCCCAAGAGCTTTTTCATAAACCTGGCAGTAGAAGCATTTCTGCAGAAGAGACATAAAACCTTCATTCAAAACCACTCCCAGCATTTGGAGCCATTCCAAAGGAAAGTTGAGTGCATTTGGAGAGCTTCAGATGTTGAATCATATTATCCCACCTATCTTGCAGGTGTCTACACCTGAATTAGCAGTACCACTTCACTCTTTGTGAAGACTAAATCAGTGAAATTCAAGGGAAAACATTAAAAAAAAAATTAGTCCTCTAGGTTTCACTTCCTAAGGAGGCATTTCTGGACTATTAAAACCAGTAGAAGAGAGCAATAATATAGTTATTGACACAGAACCCAAGCAGGGTCGGGTTTGAGTCATTTTAATTTCCACAGGTGAGGCATACCAAGATCAAAATTAGTTGGTTTCTTTTCCCTTGGTTGCTTCAGAGGTTAAAATCAGAACTAGTTAGAGAGCTCCTTATCACTCCTCTTTTCATGCATCATTTTTTACCATATTTTGTCATATTATTGCACACAAGACTGAACCACAAAACAGATGTGACAAAATTGCCAAGCTGCATTTCAGTGTCACAGTCCAAAATAAAACCTACAGAAAGTAAAAAACCCATCATACAAGTACAACTTTCACAGCAGCATATAAATTTATGCACACCCCAAAAAGCACATATGAGATATTCTGAAATAAAATTCTCTACCTACAACACCATGGTTTTCTCCTGTAAGTTATGGCATGTTTTGGTCATTCCTGCAGAGTGCTTTGGTACATGTAGAACATTTCCAAATGCCACATTCAAAAGGTTATTTAAGTCTTTTTTTATGATTTTCACCAAGGCTTTCTTTCATTTTGGATTTTTGTTGTTTTTTTCAGTCTATATAAAACAACTGATATCAGTTTATTTAAATAAATGTCCTGAATTTTATTTCCCTGCATAAATCTTTCCATTTCATTTTATTTCCTAAATAAAAAGGAGACATGGATACATCAAACCAGTTCTTTCCAGTGCCTCACTGCAGTTGTATGCAGGAGGCATACTAATTTTCACAGACTATGAAAAGTGAGGGTTTTTCTCCATAAGACCTCTTTTTTCCCAAAACCTCCTGTTCTTATGAGTCTCAATTTTCAGAGAATGGACAGGGAGTACACAGTGATATCCAAAAGCTATTTTGTGGAAACTCTGTACTTTTTACTGAGCTTTTTAACTTGCCTTCCTCTGGAAATTAGGTTTACACAATTACATGTCTTGTCCTCAGCCCCAAAAAGTCTTGAGCCTGTTGGACCATTTCATCCTGCTTTAGCTGAGTGCCAGGCTGCTCCAAGTTAATATGTTCCAAGCAATTCAGAGAAAATTGCTGGCAAGGTACAGAAGAAAGCACTGTTTTGAGTCAATCACTAAGGGAAGTGAAGGAGTAACTCAGTTCTCATAATTACAAGATGCAGAGGCCTGGAAGGCAGTGTTATGTGTAGGTTTGAACAAAACCTAATATATTTTCTTTGCCCAGCCAGAAAGGTTATGGATGTTAAAGGAATGTAAGCTTGCAGGTGTGGGGAGGAGAAGGGAGTTAAGAAGGGGAATAGGTGGCAAAGAGAAATCCAAGAGTCCTTTGAAGAGTTTCAGGGAATTGCAAAAGGGATCTAGAGGATTCACTTCTGTGCATGGGGTGTAAAGCACAAAGGCAGGCAGACAGGAGGGGTGTGTGAATTATACAGACATGGGACAGATATAAAAATCAAAAGTCTGTGTTAAATCAGTGAAAGGACATCAGCAGAAGATTCACTGAGATACCCTCACTTTGGGAGTTGCATTGTGAAGAGCTGCTATATTTCTGCCAAACAGCTATCTAAAGCAGATTAGGGAATTAATAGATCTAACATAGCTTGGAAATAATGTATGTGGAGAATTGTTTTTAATCAGCCTATTCCCATGTGAAAAATAGAGGGGTTTTTAAGTGAAGATGCAAATGAAGTGACCAAGAGGGCAAATCTAACCACTTCCTGCAGATTTTTAATTCTTCCAGGAAGGGGCCCAAACCCCCTATGCACCAAAAGTCATATGTTTTGCATATAAATGGTTAGACTGACTTCTCATTAAGGCACACTCTGAGTAAACAGCCAGTGTAGTAATTTTGAAAGATTTTGGCGCTGTCTGTGATCTAACAAATGGTTATCCTTTGCAGAGATAAGTGTGGAGATTCACAGGCTAGAAAGAAAACTAGTAAATTGCAGTATGATAAGACTGGGAGATTAATTCAATTTTAAATTAAGGACCTCTGGCGAGTGCTTTCTCTAAGAATGAAACAAACTTCCTAGTTTTTAATGGCAATGTATAGTTTAGATAGCAATGATAGCACACAGGGAGGGCAGCACCCCGGGTAAATAATCCAGACATGGCACTAAGTGTGGATGAACCACAAGGACACAACATAATCAAACCAATTTCACACAGTATGGTGATGAGAAGATACTTGGATAGTCCAGCACAAGTCCAAATCTGTACTGCAAATAAGCATTTATGAGGACATAGAAGCAAGTCAAATTTATACTAAATAGTAATTTTTGTACTCCTTATGTAGTTATGTAAAATAACAGTCAGGATGGAGAAAGTAACTTGTCACAGAAGATATATGGAGAGCTGAGAAAGGAAACAAGTGGAAAAGGAAGCCTGGAACAAGGGTGACATAAGCTCCAGGGCCCTACAGACAGAATGAAATCTGTGCCTGTCCTTGGATGAGTGTGTATTTCAACATAACAAGGTGAATCCACACCTCTCACCTCTCAAAACCGAGAGCCTAAGGCAAAGTGCCCTGCTCACCCCACAGTCTCCCTCAGGTGGCCTTGGCAAAGACTCAAAGACAGAATATATACCTGGGTACAAAAACTATTCTGCTCTACTTTACCTAGGGCTGAAGAAAATTTAGCAGGCAAACATAGAAATATGTTCTGGAACTGAGAATCTTTTAAACTGAAGAATAAACACGTGAAGGTAAAATTGTCTCTAAAGCCATTAAAAAGGACAAAATGCTTACAGGTGAGAGGTTTTCCAAAGCCTGCTGGGTACAGAAGTCATGCCATGCTTATTTTGAAAAAATTCAAATAAATAACTTTCAATGAAGAAGCAGAAGTTAGCACTTTTTTTTGTTGCCCAGGAAACGAATATGTTTTGTACTGGAAATTAAAATTCTACATGTATGTTCATCTGAATAAAGACTGGAGACTCCCAGCAGCTCCCAGCTGTCTCTGGATGTTGTGCTGACCAGGAATGTTTGAGTGCTGCCTTGTGTAGCATATCCTGTTCTGGGAATTTTTGGCACTACTATCAATTGTTGTGCTCACATCTGCACCTAAGCAAGTCACAGAGTGCCACTGAAAACCCACAGACCCTTCAGAAGAAACTTGCATTGCTGAGTAACGGAAACTTAAAAATGCTGAGCTTGTTATTAGTGATTTTCTTAATATCCAATTCAAAGAGGTAGTTTAAAGAGATTAATAAAATAGAATAAATGGAATATCTGGGATAGGAAACAGCTATTTAACACAAAGTGATATTTACAATTACTAGTGAGAAAAAACTGGTGGAATATGTGGGTTGAAGGAAAATTTTATACAACAAAAATTAAAATAATGCCACTGGGGGAAAATTACGTAACCTACATAACACCAGAATACTATAGGAAGCAAGAAACTCCTTTATCTGTAAAGCCTAGAATGCAATAGTTTCTGCAAGGATACATACCCATCTGACACCCTACATTCCAGAACTCCTGAGGATTATAATTTGACGAGCTCATTCTTGTTCCCTTGGGGTAAATTCTTGTAATAAATCTTGTAGTATGTGAAATAAACTCTTTAGCTGATAAACAGAAGGATAAAATCTTGGTAAGAAAACCTTTGTTATTAAAGAAATCCTATTTGAACAAATAATAAAAATACAGTAATTTGATCCAGCAATTTTTTTACACAATATTATGCCAATTTATTCTATTTTAACATCATTTTATTTTGAAATATATTCATTTGTTCATTTAATAATTAATTTTTAAACCTTAATATTTTGTGTGTATTTGAATCTGACAGTATTCCTGTATAAAGAAATATATATTCCTTTGTAAGAAGTTCATTATCCAAAAACCATCCCTTCCCTGAAATATTCTGTTTCTTCACCTTTTTGCAGGGTAACCTTATGATTTCTACACTAAAGCCCACTGTATTCTCATGGGAAACTGAGACACAGGAAACTGCACAAAAGTTTCCCCCTTCTATAATAGCTCAAAATGAAAAAAAAAGGAAAAAAAATCATCTTTAGATGATCTTGGCTTGTTTGTTGTTTGGAGGTTTAAATAAAATGGCTAAATAATATTAGGACCAGGGAAGAGCACGTTTTCAAAAGCCACTGAAATTCTTGTTATATAAGCCTCAGAAGATAACTATCATGTACATTGTTTTTCCTTCTGCTGGCAGTGTTCCCTCCTTTCTCATATGTAAGCATTGACTGCAGGGATGTGGGAAACTTCAGATGACTTCTATCTGCACGATTCCTTTTTAGTGATTAAACAAAAATCTACATTTCCAGGGTCATCTCTCTGATCTCCATTTTCCTCTCACCTCATTTTTTGTTTGTTTAGCGGTTTTGTTTGGTAGAGTTTGGTTTGCTTTGTTGTTTGGGGGTGGTTTTATTGAGGGGGAGGAGAGGTTCTAGAGCTACTTTTCTATCTCCTAGAGTGCTGGAGGAACCAGAGAGAGGACTCAGTGGCTGGAAAATCCTACTTTGTGACACTGTTCAGCATCATTCACCTCGCCAGCTGTTGCCCTGAAAACTAAAACCTGATAATGTTTTCATAGCTTTAGTTACTTTCCCATGGAAGTTCTATAAACAGAAGTTGTTTATCACATTCCTTCTAAGAAACATCTTTTGATGGACGTTTCACACGACCAGTGTGCTTGGGAAGGTGTAACTTAATTATCCAATCCCTGGTCATTGTTGAGAATCTATAAATACTGGGGTCAGAAAATAAAGTTCCTTCTTTCCTGTTCTACCACTGGAAAGTGTTCATGTGAATCATTTTGTGTCCTTTAGCAACAGCCAGCCACTGAATCACCTCCACAAAGTGAGTGGGCATGTGGCAGCCTTCATTGTCATTGTCACTGTCATGCTCGGTGATCTCTGCTTTTAACGCTCCCTCGGGGCTCTCTGCAGGCAGCTGGAGCTCAAACAGCAGAGGCTGCACCAAATGGAGCTGCTCCAGCCCAGAATGGTTTGGATAATTCAGTTTGGCTGGGATGGAAGGTCTGCTCCAGTGGAGCAAGCTGCCTGCTCTGGGGTTTATCCATCCCATTAATGAGGACTCTCTTATCTGCACTTGTCACCAAAGCCAGGCGACTGCCGAGCCAACTCCGCTCAGTTCTCAGCCCAGACATGGGGGTGGGGAGGGAGGTGGTGAAATTTATTCCACGCTTTTTCAAGTGCTGACTGCAATTCCTAAATTACTTGATGCAGAAAACAATGAATCGAAAGGCAGACGTACATTTTTTAGACTGTGTTAATATTTGTTCTTATAAAAATACACGGAATTAAAGCAAAGTTGAATTTCAGTTTTCCTCCCAAAGCCAACAGAAATAAAAATATTATGCAAAGGACATATCTAAAACAGTGTTATACAAAGAACCAAATAAAATCAGACAGCAGGTGTTTCATGAAATTTTAACCCTTCAATGCCTAAGCAGTGAAGCAATCATAGCACCAATGTAACTTTTAACTGATTGACTCCAAAGAAATTACCTGAAGATCTTAAAAGTTTTCGTGCTGCACTCTCTCCAATTGAATTATTTTCATAACACTGCTGATGCTGCAGGGAATGCTCAAAGCTCAGAAACTTCTGAGATTTGGTATAAACCACGAGGTCTGACAATGCAAGGGCAATCTTTCCCTTTCTCACCTAAACATCATCAGATGAATAATGGAATAAAAAAGTCACAATGATGAGTATTTCATTATTATTAATATTAATAATTCAGAGAAACAATCATTTTGGATGCATAAAGCATGAAAAAACGTCTCAGTTAATGAATCTAATAAATATGACCTTTAATAGTGAGATCTGATCTGCTGAGAGAAAATTGAGGTTATTGTGCCCACGTTTATCACAGCAATCATAGGGTGAGTGGAGAGATCCTTCCTAGCAGAATGTTCTTCTCGATAGCTTTACAGTTTTCCTGCTCCTAAGAGTGGTTTGCAAATAATATCATTTTTCATGGCTTTTAATGTTGCTCCTTAAAAATATACCTCCAACTTTCTATTCATAAATATATAAAGTACTAGAAAAGACCAACAGAATAAACTCATCTATAAAATGTAGAATAACAGGAAAATATTACATTGCGCCAAGAAAATTAATCAAAGGCCTATTCCTTTAAGCATTGCCCTGAAGTTAGGAAAACTCTTTTCTTCTTGATTAAGGTTGAAAGTTCTCTCACCAAAATCTTCATTTAGTCTTGCTCAATTACCAAAATAAGCCAAAGTGACTGAAATTTTACCAGGATCTTCTCTCTTACAGAGAAGCACTGTGTGACCACTTCATTTTCCTCAGCATAACTTCTGAGCTAATTGGGGGCAGTAGCCAGCAGAGAGCTGCTGATGCTAATCATGTTTACATTCCATTAAAGCTTTTGAAGGCAAATTCTCATCCCACAAAATAATAGAGATTGCCTGCTCATGGCTCTTAAACTATGCAACGTTCAAGTGCATTAATTATTCTGGGGCTATGTCCCATGAGGACACCAGGAGTCTACTGCCATGGAAATCCTGAAAAATACAACTCTGGAGGCAGGCAAAGCCAGCAGCATCACTGGGGTATCTTGGCTGTGGATTCAAATGCTCTCCCACCCTCCCATAAAGCAATACAGTGGGACATCAAGGAAAATATTCCAACAGAGTGGGACCCTGGAAACCACTTTCTCTTCTGCCTGGGAAACATGAGCAGATCCTTTTTGTTGCTGCTGTTTAAGAGTCTGTGGAATTCATTCTAGTCCGTTACATGGTCCTACAAATATTCTTGAAACCTATTGTCTAGAGAGCTGGTCCTTCCTGGTCAGAGTCCATCCTTCCTCAGAATTTTTCCTTACTATTTCTCCATGTCAGTTGGAATGAGAAAGAAGAAAAAAACTTTCAAATCATATAAAAAAAAAGAGACACTGCTTCTCAGCGAGAGTGCTGGGCTCTGAGGAGCACTGCTGGTTTAGCCACATTCAGGCAATCAGAGCATGATGTGCAAGAGTGACTGGGTACACCAGGTGCTGCCTGACATCCTAAAAAAGCTGAACAAGGCAGTTTCAACCTTGATGAAGCAACAGATTTTCCGTGGTAGAGAATTATAGTTGGTTAAAAAAACTAAGTTCAATTTGACTTTCAAACACCAAATTTTTACACTTTTTTCAGAAATAAAGTTAAGTCTCTGCATGATAAATCTAAAAACACCTCTTCAGCTCCAGGTGCTGAAAAATGTTCCAGCACAACCAGGAATGTGCACCTAATTTAATGCAAAAAAATCCAGAACTGAAGAAAATAGGAGACTTTATCTATCTTAAAAATAGACTGGAAGACCTGGGGAAGAAATGGTTAACTCTGCCTGTTGTCATCAGGTACTGCTGTAAGTGTTCTCTATACATAGTTCCAGGAGAGCCATGGCACCAACAAAACACATCTTAAATCTACTGTGGGACCGAGAGCCTGGGACAAGCACAAGTTTTGAGAGAGGAAAATGTTGAAGTTCAAGATGGGAGCACAGGAAGGGGTTGATTTTGAGTTGGGTACTAAAATGTGGTCCAGTCTGACTTTTCTTATAAGAGTAGGAAAACTCTGAAACCTCGAGCTAAAAAATGTAATTTCCAAATGCACTGATCTTAGTAATTTTAAAGTTTTCTCTTTAAATTTTAAATTAAATTTAAAATATAAATTATTTTAAAATAACTTATTTATAACAACTTTTCAGTTTAGTCTCTATTTTAAGATAATCGAGTTTCTTTAAAAAAAAAAATCTGTGTGTTCTCTATATTCAATTGCAGCAAAAGTTACCTTTGGTTTTTTTTGAGGTGGGGGTGAAAGTCTATGATCTCTTCTTCTTCTGGTGGGACTCCTTGATGGCTGAAGAGGTAACGTGTCATCTGCGTCGTCATCCTCAGACTCAGATTCAGAGTCACTCAGTTCCTCTGTCTCACCACCATATTCAGCATCCATCCTGAGCAGACCTTCCTCAATTGTTCCAACTTTTTTATTTTTTATCAGAACTTTGAATTTTAATGCCTATAGAAAAGAGGTTGAACAATAGTAACTAGAATTACTTAGGTTTTCATCTCTTGGTGTTATTTAACCAATCTTCAAAGTTGTTTATTAAATATAATGATGTGAGGTTGCAAAATGAATTAAAATAGAGTGAGGCAGAAGCCAAAGCCAAAGAAACCAAACAGAATCTGGGGATCAATGTACACAACAGAATGAGCCTATCTAACACCATGACAGGAAAAAAGGCTCTCTTCCACAGGAACCCAGATGCTGAAACTATGAAAAGATAAAAGTAGGAAGCTAAGTAAGAGCCAAAAGTGATAGCCAGGCAAGACATAGAAGGTATATTTTTTTACTTATTTTTTTACTTCTATTTTAAGCCTAAATGTACTTCTATGTGTATATACACACTTAAAGATGTGTCTGCTATTCATTTGGAATGTTTTCATCTATCACTAAGCCTGCAGGAAATTTGTTATTTGATTAATGCCTTTGTGCATATCTCTCTGGTGTACCAAATGAAAACTTTTGTTTATAACTTGTGTTATTTTACAGTAGAACCTTATGCTGGTCTTACCTGGCCAGGGAAACAAAAGTTTGGTGATTTTGCCTAAGCAGTTTCTCTATTTTTAAATAGACGTGTATCAACCTCCATAATATGTAATGTAAAGGGAGAAAAACATCATTGAATTATATTGATTCTAACAGCATGGCTTTCATCTATGGAACAGAATCCTATGAGTATATATTTCACTTCAATTTACAAAACTATATTAATAGTAAAGCTTCTATTATGCAGCAGTACATCTGTACACAGGAGCTGTCAGGGAGTAACAGGACTTACTGTCACTCTTGAATAAAGTGATCCACAACAATGTTCTTTGAATTTCCTATGCTCTAGTGGAAAGGAAGATTACACTACTGGGAGTGTGGCGGGAAGAGGGAACAAAAAAATTCACAATAAATGAAAGGTAACTGAAATGCTGTGTTTTAAGGTATCCACGAAGTAAATATGAAAGGTATGGATAACAGAAATATATAAAGCCAAAGTTTTTTAGTAGAAACCAGAGCCATAGGCAAGGATAGAGACATTCCATTTATTTCCATTGCAAGCTCCATTGCTCATAATCCCCCTATCGCTTCAGATCTCGTGTTGGTAGTTTGCCAGGGTGCCAGTGGAATGAGACATCCTATGCCCAATATCTATCAATGCCATGCTGCTGGAAGGTTTGATTAGTCTCTCTGCACTGGTGACTCAGGATAAGGATGCCCTTTAACATTGCCTTCATTTCTTATTAATGCACTCTTTTTTTTATTTTTCTCTGGTATTTTTAGAAGAGTTTTAATATGATTAATGCTACTCATGTTTTTTAAGAGTTCTGAATTTTGCTTTGCATGTTCACATTTCCCAGTATCTAAAAGCAATTCTATCCACTTTTGATCTTGTATTTTGTTATTCATGGGAAGACTTCATTCTACAAATAAAAAAAAATAAAATAAAATAAAAAAAGACCTGGTATACAAGGGAAGAAAAAACTATCTATGGTTACATTACTGCCTCCTATATGCAAACATAACTTTAAGTAAAAAAAGACAATAGTGTGTGTGTGTAATGATATAAAAATGGGTCATGATGTCAATCAGTCTCTAAAATTCTGTTTGCGAGCTGTTAGCAAAAACATAAACATCCTGAGGTAGGAGAAGTTTTTTAAGGTTTGCTTTGTTTTCTACAAAGGTAACATTCTAAAATCATGGTTCTTTTCAGAAACAGTTACAAAAATACTCCAGAGAATTTGCTATTTTTTGGCCAGAAGCAAATGACAATAATAGTTACCCCCAATCACTGAAAGTGAAACACAGAGTGAAAAAATGGCATAGGCTTTTGTCTGAACTTCACACATCTTCAAAAAAACTTATAACAAATGTATGGTTACAAATTCAGTGACTGTGTGAAATCTGAGTTCTTTAATTGGTAATCAGCACTGCTAAACATGTGACACCTTTTTCTCTACATGTCCAGGTCTTCTAAGAGAGCTGAAAAGCCTTTTAATGAGCTGAAAGTCTGAGCATTCACTATAACTTCTCCTTTCTAGTTTTATTATGAAAGGCAAAATATGTTAAAAATACATTTGCTGTTTACTTCTATAAAAACTGCAAGCATACTAAAAAATTCAAATATGTAAAACATCATAGGACCTCCCTAGAGCATAGTGGGACTTCAAGACTGGCATAAGCAAAAACCTCGAAGTGCAATCAACTAGAACAAATATTTACATAATTAAATGAACAAAACCTTTTTCTTGTGCATTCTGGTTAATGGGATGTATAACACAAATCAGCTGAAGTAATGCCAAGTTTCCAAGATAAAAATCACAAGCACTTTGGATCGGGCAAACCCACCTATTGATGACTACAATTAATGTGAAAATTCAGTGCCCAGAAATGTAAGGAACAAACCCTGGATTTGAGACAGAAGTATTAAAGACAGAATAGCTTCTCCTGTTTAAATTGAGCTTGTTGTTCTCCCTTCTTCTCTCCTGACCAGCTGTAGGTGCTCAGTTAGAGGAATATCAAGCCTTGAAAATCTTGCTAAGTAACAAAGTTAAAATCTCTTCTGAGTTTTACATAATATTCTATTTCAAGAATGATACTGCTGCCTTAAATACTGATATAGGGTTAAGATACAACACCTCCTGTGAAGTCTGACACAGGGAAAGGTTTTGAGACAATGACAAGATTTGTTAAGTACAACTGTTAAAAAAACCCAACACCAGCTATCTTTAACGAATCACACTTAGTGAAGTGTGAATGGATGTCTTTGTGGCAGCCTTATAAATCACAGTTATCATCTACAGATACTTTATATCAATACTGTATACTTATTATACAGATATTTTTAATCAATACCACCAGCAAGGTCTGAGCTCTAGGCAAACAAATATTAATTATATCAGGAGCAGCATTTTAGCTACCTCATAGCAAGTTTTCCTACAACACATTTACCCAGTGAGAAGCACCCTACCCTGAAAATTCCATTTCTGTGTTGTGCTCTGTAGTAGACTTCAGGTAAGTCTACTTACCTTAAGTCTACTTAAGGATAAATAGCTGTGCTATAGCTGAAACTATATTCTACATGGGCAACTAAATCTCTGGATGCATTGGAAATAAGTCCAGATGATTGCAGAGAAAGATGGTTACAGGTTGGCTCAGAGTCTTCATTGCACAGATTCCTTACCAAAGTTCAATGGTCCAAGAAGATGCCTTACCAAACAAACCACATGATTTTTATACACCAAATAAGCCATTGACCCAAGACCTACCTGGGTAATGATATAAAATATGGCAATGTCTTGTTTTTAGTTACCTCCTGAAGTTGCTTTACAATGCAAAGAAGCTATTAACAGATAATGACTGTCACATGTTTACCACATTTCTGGGAAAATCATGTTCCCTCAAGAGTGCAATGCCTAAAAATAGTGAAGGAATTAGATGAGTCTTCTGTATGTACTCACTACAGCCTAGAGATTCCTGAAATTTTATGAGAAACAGTATGGATTTTTTTATTATTATTTTTGAGGTCATCACCAAGACATACCACATTCTCTTTTTTTTTTTTTTTCATATTTTTTGTAAAGAATAGATGCCATAGACTGATCAAAAGGCCTAAGAGTGACTAGAAACATTTTGACTTGCTAAGAAACAAAAGTATTTCTGATGCAAAGACTTGGTCAAGACATTTGCATATGTGAATGTGTTGGTCAAAATAAATAGGAATTAATCTCATAAATGAAGCAACAGAATTAGATGTGCTTAATCTTGAATTTCTCACTGAAAACACTCACTGTGTAGAGAAAGCTCTCCTTTTTATACTGAGTAGATAAAGGTGAAGAAAAGTGTGAAGGATGAGTCCTGGCTTATGGAGTTAGCTGGTTTTCCCCATAATAGCAGAATTTAAAATATCCATAGCCCATGAAGTTGTACTGGAGGCCTTCTATTGATCTTTCTCAAGGATCTCATTAAACAGATCCTTTTATTTGGACACCACAGGTTTAACAACCATAGGGAAGCCTTGGCAATCCTGGCCAGAAATGCTTCTGAGACATCACAATGCAGTAATTGATCTTGCAGCTGTGTGGTAAACATTAAAGAGAACTTGTAAAATCACAGTAGTTGCCACTTCACTTTCAGTTAATCACACAGCAATATCTCATTCCAACTTTGTGACAGGAAACCTGCAAATAATAAAAGATTCCTAACTATCTGATATATCTATCCTGTCAGCAGTGTAAGGCAGTTCAATGCTCTACAATGCAAAATAATTGAGGAACAAACTTTCATCAAAGCATCAATGTGCTTACATTCTTTTCTGTGTTATATTGGATGCCCACATGCTCCTTTCAATTGCTGTCAGATCTCTTGAGAGGAAGAACACAGCAGGGTAAGTAAAACCTTATCTCTTCTAGCATCCTGATATTTTCTAAGTTCATCTACAAATTGCTGCATAAGGCACTTCATTCCTTCACTTTCTATCAGCACATCACCACGAGTGCTGGTACAACCAGCAGAGATGTCTGGCGCCCGTCACTGATGTCAAATCTAATTTAATGCAGGACCTGACTCAAAGGACCTGTTATTCCAGTGAAGATTAGAGGGAGTTCATGAAGTCTCTTTAGAAGCACCATGATGGCCAAGACTGGGAGCAGAGAATTGTATCAGGTCTGTCGCTTTGGGTGGCAAAACATCTTCTTGGGAAAGAGATGGGACAGGTGAAGCTTAAAAGCAGCCTCAGTTTCTCATGGGATAAAGTTTGTGGGAAAGAAAGAAGTAGTGCAAAAGTCTTCTCCTTCCTCCATATGTAGAGGAGGAATTGTGTGCTGAGATGCCACAGAATACAGGAATTGCAGGGAATTAATAATATCAATATAGTCAGATGGAAGTGTGAATATATGACTGAAGGCAAAGAATTAAAAAACCTTTAGTCCTGAAATTTTCTGGGGTTTGTTTTTCAGATGAAGCAAGTGTTGGGAAAAGCAGAGAGAGGAAGTGTTCAGTGATCCTCCGCTTTTATTTCCTGCGCCTCCATGTGATTTTCACTTAGAATTACAATGGTAGGAGACATCATTGCAAGGTGGTCCAAGGAACCACCTAAGAGTGGGCGTGTTCCTCATTTTAACCTCCTTCCACACACACACAATCATCTCAGTTGACAAAGGTATAGTTCAAGACCTACTTAAAGAAAGAAGTAGAAGATTGACCATATAAAAGAAAATTATTTCGATGGAAGCCTCCAAAACTCCAAAACCTAAAAGGAACCTGTAATTGTCTAATGTTTCTTTGAAGTGTTTGGAGAAACTATGTGATTTCCCACTTCATGTACCCACAAAATAACCATTCAATTCTGATCTTGAAGGAGCCACTGAGGTGGCTTTTTCCCTTTTCTTGCTAATGCTCCATCTTGAAAAAAGTGGACCAACAACTTATATAGGTGACAGCTTTTTTCTTTTTCACACTAACTGAGGATCCTTCCAACAAAGAGCATTTCAAATTCATCATTTGTGGTTCTGTAACATCTCTTTTGCACAGCTTGAGTAAAGCAGTCTGAAGACTAAATTCAGAATTTGGTTTTCTCAAATGACAATGAATTTACCCAGGCCTTGAAAATGCACAAGGTCCCAAGCTTTAAAGATGTGATGTCACTAAACTCCTTTTTTGGCTCTTCAAAAAGATGCCAGCCAAAGTCAAGCTTATAACTGAATTTACAAATTCAGTCATAGCTACATATTTCCATTGCTAAGTAAAGTCCTACTGACTTTTCTTACATGCATGATCAGAAAACCTAGGAGAAACAGAGAAGATCCTCATTTGTGTTCATTCTCAAGATAATAATTTTCTGAATTAAAACTTTTGTAATCAGGTGACGACAGTGGCGTTATTTAGGTAATCCTTACACCTTGCACAGATGGGAAATATGTCTCACAATACTATAATATGTTAAAAGCTCAGGAGAATTAATCTCAGCTGACAGCATTTCCATACATAGACCCAGCAATCCATTTTCAGGCAAAACTCTACAGAGCTGACTCATGAAAACTCTAAGCTGTGGAAATATGAAGTATGAACTCCCTGTATCACAGTAACCATATGGTAAGGGACATATATCATAGAAATTAATATTTTTAAGTGTGTGATTCAGTGATTCCATTTCACTGATTTTGTGCTTGCTTCAGAGGACATATGATCCTTGCACATCTCCTACACTGAATCCAGCCGTGATTTGAGAAGCTTTACAACAAGCCCTCCTGTTTGATAGAGTTTAGATTTTTTCCTAATTGAAAAAACAGTTTTCAAGGCTTCAAAATTATGTTGGAAACCATGATGCAAAAAAATATATTGCTACAATAAAAAAAAAAAAGGGTGGAGAAACATGAACATTAAATATTACAACATTGTTATGGAAATATAAGAGTACGGTAATACTTCAGCACATCTTCTTGCACAGATCACTTCAAAAATATTTTTCCTTGACAAATCCTTAAAAAATTATTTTAAACACCTTTTGTGTGTTGTTTTTCCTTATGGCAGTGCTTCCTTCCCACATTTTCATTTGCATTTTTTTAGCTACTGTAAAAACACAAGGAATAAAATATGGCTATACTGGCAACAGCGAGAAGCTGAAATAAGTATTTTGTATGTGTGCACGTATTTGTGCTACAAAAGACTTGAAAAAAGTTTTTGTCCTTGAAAGAAAATTATGTGCAAAGACTGGAACAAAGGAAATGTATTTGTTTTAGTTTGCAATAAAATTTTCAACACCCATCTAATTGCCTTTTCTGACTTCATGTCCCAGGGGTCTCGGGCCATCCGCTGAGAAACGCTGTCTGAGGGAGAAACACACTGAGAAAGAGAATGGCTTTGCAGTAGCAGAGGACCAAAAAAAACCTCCATCATCACTGTTATTGACAAAAAATGTAGGCTCAGGTTTCCATTTCAATAACATGCTTAAATTTCAGGAATTTCCTTCAATTTAAGCAACAAAAAAATAAATCAGCAAATAACAGATGTATTTCCATGTGTTTTTTTGGTGCAGTTTAAATATTTTTGTTACTACCTGAAGTCTATTTCTGACACAGATGTGATCCATAAATTCAGTCCCAGAGGACTGAAAAAAAAAAATAATGAAGAACCCCACCATCATTTCCATTTCTTTCACAGAGAAAAATGAAAACTTATTACCTCAGGAGAAGGCAGTTCAGTCATATCTACTGCACCACCAATTGGTGTAGTGAGAAGTTTGTCACCTAGAATACTTTTCAAGCAGTCTGCCATTACTTCCTGCTGTTTAGGGCTGCAGTGGTTCTCCAGAGACAGTATAACTGGATAGGCAGATGACTGGAAATATAATTTTAGGATTTTATTATTAATAAATAAAAATATGAATAATTGCTTTTCCAAAATATCTTACAAAAGTCCCCTTGGCCATCTGTATTTACATTCATTTTCAAAAACTTCAGAATATAGATCACTTGTTCCAGGTTAGTAACACAATAAAACAGGTAACATTTGTGGAAAAAAGAAAGCACAATTGAAGAAGAAAAAAGAAATGCACCTTCAGAAAGTTAAAACAGAGCTAGACATATATGAAAAAAGGACTGCTTTGTTTTGGTTTTAAAAGCTAAAATCAGATTCTAAAATTAAAATTGAAAGCATAAATCAGAATTAAATGTCTTTTGCTTTAGTTTATGACAGATTTTTTGACTACTTTTCAAATAGTCTATCAAGACTCTGATAGTCTCCCCAAAGCTTGTTCAGAAATTATTTCCTTTACATGAACAAGCTATGGATATTTTTTATTTTTGATAATACCACAAACTTTTCTAGGGACAGTATACACTTTTCTCATCACACTACTCAAGCAAGGGTAATTGAGTAAAAATTAAAGCTAAAAGGTGAAAAAGAGAAAATTAGTAAAAATTAGAGAAGAACTCAAAAGAAATGCATCCATCTAGACTTATAAGTAAATCTCATAAGTTGCCAATAATACTGGTGGATACCAAAAATATAGTCTGAATGAAATCTTTGCTCAGGCAGAGCCTAAATTGTCAATAAGGAAAACACCATTTTATGTTTTTCCTGTCTTTACATTTGTCTCCTGAGCACTTGCTATTGACTTTTAAGAGAAGAAAAGCTCAGCCTGCATGGACAGCTGGTACCAACCATGACCTGTTGTGATTTTATCATCTCATTGGCACTTGGGCTTGAGAACTGAAGTTTGAATTAGAGTTAAGCACAATATGCTGTGTGTTAGCAAGAAGAGGCAAGTTTTATCCAGTGGGTTTTGAAAAACAGTGGAATAAAATCATGTTTTTAATTTCACTTTTAAAATCAGAGATTAATTAAGTTTTATATAGAAAACAGAAAAAAACCACAGCTTTGATTAACACTGAGAAGGCTATAAATACATATGCATGAAAATCCACATAAATTTATGATTGTGGATGTATATATTCATACACATAATGCTGGCCTGATTCTGAGATTTATCTTAATAGTCATTCAGCACTTCCTTTGAGCAGGAGTTTCACCAGAAGCTTATACAAAAGCCTGAGACGGTGCAAAAACTCTCCAGATTTCAGTGTTTTTCTAGAGATAGGTAAAAGGAACTTTGCTCTGATGGGTCACCTGACCAAAAAACATCAGTAGCTGCTAACATTTATCAGTGTCAACATTCAAAATCAAAAGAGAGGAAATGGAAAACAAAGTCTCAAACTCATCTATTATCTAATATTTTTGTCTATTTTATAAATTCACACAGAGGATACAAGACAGACTCATAGCAGCAGAAGAGTAAGTGACAAAAAAACCTTTAAGGGATATAAAGAAGGAGGAAAACATCAGAAAAAATCTGAACTAGGTCTTCAATATAGATTCAGTCCTTGTTTAAATTATGTCAGGTGAGAATTCCACCTAACAAGCTGAGTGAGATCACCTGAATCCTTTGCACTAAGTTTGGTTTATATTCATTATCAGGAAAAATGATTATGATTCCTTTAACTAGATTTTAAACTACATTAAGAACAAATAGCACAATTGCTCTGCAATTAATTTTTAAAATACCCATTGCTCAGTTGCATTTTTTTACCCTGGAGAATTTACAAGAGCCATGTCCCCACTTAGTTAAAGCCACCATCCCATTCTAACCAACTCATGTATACACACACAGATCTGTACGTACCATAAATGCATACTTGTCAATCACATGAATTACAGAGCGAAATGGAATTTTGCTTGTTAAAGTGTGACCATGATACACAATAGGTTCATTGTTGGTGCCATCCCAGCAGTCAATCTCCAGGCAACGGCATCCTTTTAACAGAGCACTTCAGAAGAACAAGAGAAACAATTTTGCAGCCAAAAGAAAGATAGCAAACTTTTTTATACAAGTTGCTGTGTTTCTAATTACAAGCACAGGGATTAATTACAGAAAAAACACCTCATTTTCACCATAAATAGAAATCCTACAGAATTATATGAGACAGACATATTTTCTGTTTCTGCCTATTTTAGGTGTGTGTTATTTAATAAACTTTATTAGACCTTTAAAGAATATGGGATTACCTGCATTATTTTCCTTAAAAGGCTAAAAATCAAAGATTTCAATTAAGGAATTTTGGAACAAAGGCAAATTGCCACTTAAAATAAAAGAATAAATATTTTCAATGCTATTTTGTGCTACTATTCCAAACTTGCTTAGAATTTTGAGAATCACTATATTTAAAAATCTATAGTACTTGGAGAATCAGGTTGCACTTGGTCTTTACATAAAACAGTTCCTCTCCCCAGACCACATTTCTAAGAGTGCTAAAGTTTCTGAGACACCCTGACTTTACTGCTTTAATCTGAATATGTTAGTGTCATCCCTTAAATTCTTAGGTTTCTAATATTTGACTTGCAACTAACTGAAACATTTCTTATAAACTGTTTTACTTAATTACCAAGCTGTCTTTTACATCCCGCTTTTCACACATTAACAATATGTCAAATATGCCTTTAGCTGATTTTAGCATTTTCCTCACACATATAGGAGATAAAGAGAGAGGGGGTTATACCTTCTTTGCAATTACTTTCAGCAAGGCAGCATTAACATAATGGAATTTTAAATACTGTTAGAAATTCAGTACTGTTTCTGATGGTTGCAAGTCACTAAAGAACATCAAGAGAGCAACCAAAAAAAAAATTACAAAGTGTTCAGATAGATGATGATTCCTGCTGCTTTCTCTTCATTAAAGTAGTACAAATAATT
Organism: Poecile atricapillus; assembly: GCF_030490865.1. Lineage (NCBI taxonomy): Eukaryota > Metazoa > Chordata > Aves > Passeriformes > Paridae > Poecile > Poecile atricapillus. The sequence continues at coordinate 7,306,384 of NC_081266.1, forward strand.
CTGGACACATCTCCTCCTAATTCTTAATACATCCTGCCCTCTCAGTGTTGCATTTACTACACAATTAATTTCTTTCTTCCCTGTCTTGGCAATAAGGCATCCTGGTCATCATCCTCTTGGAGTCACACACTGCACAGGTTCCTCTCCCTGCTGCCTACTTGAATGCCCATGTTTTGTTGTTTTTGTTGTTTCTAACCTGCCCACACTGCAACATGCACTGAACACAGATATCCTTGACACAGACATACTCCAACACACATCTTCTACATTGAACAGATCACAGCTTGCCCAGGAATTTTACATTTCTTTCAGGGAGTTATTTATTTTTTGCATGGCACGTTGAGATTAAAAACTGATTTAATCGTGTACTGTACAATATACTATAGATTCCATTTGCTGCAAGGTTGATTTTCTGAGATGTAAGTGAAAAAAATAGATTGCTTCCAGACTATGAACAGATGGTTTGGCAAATATATTGAAAAGTGTACACACAAAATAAAATACCACTCTCATTTCAACTTGTATCTTTGATGGCTTTGTCCCTTATTTCCAAGTAGGATTGTATGTGACTTAGCATTAATTAAAAAAAAAAAAAAAAGCCAAAGAAAGTTTAAAATATTAAAAAATTATGTCTATATACCTGATATAGCCCCATAAGTGACTGGGTCCCATTAGCTGGTCAGCTATCGAGTAGGTGTTGTGAGAAGATGAAATAAAATAGTCACATAATGGCTGGTTCATATCTTGATAGACGGTCTTGTGCTGGCTTTTAAATATTGAACATTCGTCTGAGTTCATGTATCTTATAAATCCTTCAAATGACAACTGCCTTTTCTTCCTCACTGAACAAAAACAAAAGGAAAAAAAAAGAAATCTCTGTTGTGAAGCCACTCTGATGCACTTTCTGAAATTTTTAATAGCCAATTCTGAACACTGCTAAAGGTTATACAGCACAATGCTTTCCTGCAATTTTAAAATTCATACCAAATGTATAAACAACACAAACATCAGATACGTGTGACTCTGGAGCTGAATTGCTGTGGTTCAAACTTCTGAGAGGAAAAAAATGTGTTTTGACACTTTTATTCTTCTATGGACAGCACTAAGAAGAATTTTCAGTAGTCCTAATTAAATATAAATAAAATATTTGTCATTTACTTTGGAAAGTAACATGCCAGACAACGTGTTAAGGGAATCTTCTCTTTTAAAAGAACCAGGATTGTTCTCTAAAAAGTCAGAAATTCTCAATATAATCTTGCAGAAACTATGACTTCTAGCACCAAATGTCTTTGCCAGGGGTGGAAAATTCCAAATAAATATTGATCAAATCATGTTTAGAAATATTTGAAATAAAAATAGCATTGTAACCAAAGAAATAACTGTCTACACAGATGAATTGCAAATCAAGCCTATTACACTACTATATTTATAACAAAATGAACTAATTGAGTCCATACCAGTGATAGTCATCCCATTTGTTTTGGTTTTGACTGATTTAATGGCAAACAGAGCCATTACACTGCCAGCTACTGCTCTCAATGTCATGTTTGTAATGCAGTCATTTTACAAATGATATAATCTCAAAAGTTAGATTTGCTTCAAAATATAGTTTGAATTAGTGAGGGATTTTGCTCAGTTCTTACTCTAAAATAATTTTATTGTCACCGTTAGGCTAGTAGTTAACAATAAGTAAATAATCCAAGATTATTTTATGTTAATAATAGTTTAGAAGTCGATGTATACAAACTTGGGGACTGGAAATACCTGTAGGAAAACCCCCTTTTCTGCCCTGGTAATTCTTACTGCAGCTATAAGAATCAGAATGTACAAGTTAGAATTGCAATTATCGATCTTTGGTGTGTGACAGACTGGAAGTTTTACACCTGGATGAGAATTTACAGAAAATAATTGTTTCTCAATTACACAGGTCTTTGAACTAGAAAACTTGCAATGTTTTACAATGATAAAGAAAAACAGAAGGGCATCCAGACATCAAACATGCATTCACCCAACAACTTATTCCTAACAGAAGTCTTTCTGAAGTTATTCTTCCAGTCTTCCATTGATGAAGAATCCACAGACAACCCAACAAAAGCATTTCAACTGCTAAATAACCTTGTTAGGAAATTTTTCATAATTAGGAAACAGAAATTTACCCTGAAACTTCCTTGCTGTCCAAAATATTTGTTCTGTTTGGTATTATTCCTCTCCTCTTTTTTCACACTTTTTCTCCTATGAACACTGCTTTTGCACTTCCCACTTTCCACTCCTTTCCTCAAAAAAAAAATCCAATCCAGGGCATTTTCTGTTTCAGATTTCTGATAATTTTCGTTTTTCTGCTATCCATCTGTATTGTTAATCTTTCATAGGAGAAAACAGGATACTATTTCTTCATGGAATGTCCTGACAAACTGCTACTCACTTTTACCATCTTAGAAGGGTTTACGTATTTATTATTTTCTCCTTTTTTTTTCTAGTCACTGACAGTGACTAGTTCTTTAGATGTTCCCTTTCTAAAACAAATATTACATTTGATCTTTTCCAGTCTTTCAATTCATCATTCATTTCCCCCCTGTTTTCAAAAGTAACCTTTGACTTGTATTAGTCAAGCTTGTTACAATTTTCTAAGAACTTGGATTTGTCAACCTGTCTTCACTGACCTGATTACATCATTTAAGAAGGTCCTACCCTGTTCCATCCATATTTTTGACTATCTTACTCAGATTAATAATATTAATAATATTACAGAACCGACTGTACTTATTGCATCGGGAATTTCTTTGGTCTTCTTTTAGCTGAGAGATTTGCAGGATGACTTCTTGCAGCCTTGATGACTCTTGAAAAGTGAATCCTATAGATTTATCCACATGCACGTGGTATATTGTTCTATACTTGTAACAACTGGATTAAATTTCTACTGTCTGGATCTTTAAAAAACATTTTGAATTTTTTCACATTACTCAAAACAGAATACACTCATCCTGTATGTTTTGCCTCTAATGAATTACATGAGCTGTCTGGATTTCATTTTGGATTATTTTATTTTTCATGGTCTATAGATTTCTCTGAGCAATTACAAGTAGAGCTAGTAACTATTTGTGTGTGTGTGTGTGTACATCTTTTATGTTCTACCTTTTCTGCATTTATTTATTAAATTAGTGAAAAAATACTGGCTTTTCAGTCTTGCTTTTTTTCTGAATTATTTATGATGTTTTCCTGGCTGTTCTTGTCATCGACAAAAGTTAACTGCAATATTCTCAAGAGAAATTAATGTTCAAGCAAATATGCTAATGACCATAATCCCCAAAAAATGAACATCTAACATTGTTTTGTTAGTCAAGATGTAAGCTCATAGACTTCAGTAAAACATTCAGCTCATGTCTCCAATCAACAGACTAAAAATCTTTGTATTTTTACAGAGCTTACATTTCTGAGGAATAGCCCAGCCATGCTATTTTCTGACCACTTACAGACATTTTCTGCTTCTACATTAAAGGAAATGGGAATTCATCTCCATAACTATTCCACAGTGAAAAGACTTTCATCAAGACCTTACATTTCTCCCCTGGAGGAACCTCAGTCTTTTTCTCCATTAGGACCTTTTAGCAGTAGTTAGTGTGCACACACATATCCATTTGTTGTAGAAAGGGAAGGCAAGAAAAGATTTCTGCCTTCTCGTTGCCTCTTTTTGTTCACAAAGTTCAATGATTTCTTTTTTCTTGCCCTCCTCTTTTGGATAGTGTACAATTCATTTTATTAACAATATTCCTTTATATTGTTTGGGGTTTTTTAAAATCTGATTTAAGATAAAATTATTTTTCTCATTCCTCCTGTTAGGGTAAACTCCAGCTCTGCCATATATACAAATACTGTCATATCAGAGAGGAATTATGGATATTTGAACCTGGGTATTTGAAAAACTTGGATTACATTATACATTATTTTCAGAGTTTATTACATTCCATTTTTCTTATTTACCTTGGAATTTCTTTGAAAATGTTTCTCTTCAGAAAGAAAAAATGGAAAACTATCACAAGATGTTTGTTGCCCTGAAGGCCTTTAGAGTACCCACAATGAGGCAGACAAACCAAGCAAGAAATCACTCTGCACTGGCCAGAGCCTCCTGCAAGACCCATTTCCTCCTGAAGGGACTGAGTACAACCTGCAGCCCTGCCAGGGTCTGGGAGAGGTGTCTGGACTGAAATAGAGACTCAGGAGTGGGGAGGAGAAGAGCCTGAACGGAATGTGAGACTAGGAAATGTGGAGAGAGAGATGTTTCCCATGTTTTTAAATGTATGTGAGTGCTCTTTGCTTCCAGAGAGCTAAATGAGTAATTAAATGTCTATGGTACTTGGGACAGAGAGAGTGGAGTGGGTACAGATACATTTGCTGGGAATTTTAGGGGTGAACTCATGAGAAATACTTGCAATCACAGACAAGGGTTTTACTCTGCTATAATGGAAGGAGGAATCTTTCAGTCATTAAAAGGCAGAAACATCATCAGATGGAATTTCATACTATGAAATTTGACTACATCAGTATGAAACATTCATGCTCTAAGGGAACAGTAAAGAGAGAAGTATTTCCTTGACTAAAGTTATAATACACTTAATTCTTTTCTAGTCTCAGTTTATATTCTAGGGAGGCTTTTTCTCCCTTACCCACACTTACAACTGGTGCATGCTGGAATAAAGTATCTATCTGAGCAGCAGTTCAGTTTTCTAAGGGTTTATATCTCATAATCACCTTGTCTTGAATTTTTTCCCTGAGACTAGACCTTTACACATCTTTTCATAATCTGATATATTGTGTCTCTCAAATCCAGCCACAGCCATTGTCTTTGTTGAGATTTTTAAGCCATCTTTCTTACTTCACATGATTTTTTATGAAATCTGTGGGAGTTTGGCAGAGATGTCTCCTTTATTAAGTTTGATTTACCTTGGCCAATGGGATCAAATGCTCTCTTCTGCAAATTTGTGCTCTACATTCAGCTCTGTCTCGCATACATCAAAAATCCAAAAAAAACCTTCACGACTGTGTGCACTAGGAATAAACTGCGAATGTTTTTTTTTTGCTTCACAAATACATTCTGGATTACTCAAAGTCCTTGTCTGACAGATGCACCAGGCTTATATTGTTATTTACAAAGCAAGCTGTTTTTTTTAAGACAGGATTGCATTTTTGCCCTGTTTTTGTATTGCCTAGCAGGAAAATAGGCAGGAATAGAGTCCTTGAATGGCTCTACATTGTAAATAATACTGGGATGCACTTTCTTATCCTCACTGTGCCTCTAATCCTATCCATGTAAATGAGCAGAATTTTTTTTAAAAAAGACATATATACCAAGCTTAAAAAAAAATTATTTAGTTAGCATGTTTTCTTTAATCTCATTTAATGAGTTGAGTCTTCTATTCAAAGCTAATAGTAAAACGGGAAGATAATGGAATGTTTGGGAAGAATAAAACTCTCATTGGGGTGCTAGTAAGACACAACTGTCAGGTGTGAATCACATATTTTGTGATCAATTCCATAGAAATGGCTCTTTCTACCAAAAATGCAAGGTTTTAGCGCACACGTGAAAAAACCTGTTAGTGTAGTATTTTGACATTGGGCATCTAAATTGTATAACAAGAATGAAAGATTAGTTTATTCCATACTGTCCTGAGCTAGCTACAGTACCTACAGAGAATAAATTCAAAGTTATCTGGCTCAATAGCTTTGAAAATCTCTCTGCAGAAATGTTAGGGATGCACTGGATGCTATAAATGGATTTATTTAAATTAGATGTAAAATGTAGTCATTGTTTTCATCCTAATCTTGACATAGCAGTGCTATCACATTTATGAGAGAATGGTCATTACTATTAGCAAACCTGTCAATCAAATGTCAAAGCCTGGCCTTTTCCCTTTTTGTAAGACACAGGGAGGGCAAGGGTGACAGATGAGTCCAACAGATCATCCTGATGAATAATGTTCTGTAGCAAATTCAGAACGACACTTACACAAAATGGTCTATCACAATACCATATGAATCATCTCTCATGTCAATCATAACTGGAACTTTTCAAGAAATATGTTTGAGTGGGAGTATGAATTCACTCAAAGGAGCATGAACAATACAGAGGTTATTTTGTTCAGCGAGATTATTTCCAATAACAAGACAAACAAATTTATCACAGGTGAAGAAACAAACAAGAATTTGTCTCAGCATCTGAAATTTCAACCAGACATTAAATTAAACCTATAGAAACTTCAGTTGATATTTATAAAGGTGTTTTCTAATGGACTGAAGATTATTCATTGTTTAACTGTGCTATAGATTTGAACTTTCCCATCAAAACAGGTAACACAAAATAAAAGGAACCTTTTAAGCTGGTAATTTGAACAATTAGTAAACATTAGCTCCTCTGAAAGAGCAGAATATGTTTAATAAAATACAGTTAAATTTGAAAGGCAGCCTTAAAGAGTAAAGGCATAAGGAGTCACATGTTTTTATTACTGGACAGTAAGTGCCTCTAAATGAAACACCCAATGTTCTTCTGTTTCTCATTGAAAAAGTGGCATTTTCCATTTTCTTCTTCCACCACAGGTCACCATAGAAAATCCAGTGCTATTATCCCAGAAGAAATATTTTCCCCTAGGGTTTGTTTTTCTTAACCACTTATCAATTCCACCCGTTTTCAACGACTGGGAACCAAGGAAACGAAAGAATTGAACATATTCCACTGAATAAAGTAACAGCTTGCAGCAAAATGCAGTTCTATCCTTTTCCTAGCTGTAAATTTTGCCACAAGTTGAAATCAGTGACGCTCAGCAGAAGTGTTACACCCCAACTTGAGGCACCTTTAAATAGGTGAAGAACATGTTACAGATTTATGAAGCCCTCCTCATCTCAGCATTCTAGTGATTCACAAAAGGTGACCAGGCACCTACAAAAATTTTCCACAGTGCCCCTGCAAGGAAGTCAGAAGGACATAAAAGTCTTGTCTGAGGCCTTGAATTTTCACTAAGTTACTCAAGGGAGAGAAGACAGTGTAACGAGCAGAGAAGAAAAATGGCAGATATGGACTTTAAGAAAAACAAATTGAAAATGGTTTGTAATGTGCTGAAGAACAGAATTTGTAGAAGGACTAGAAATAAAAAGATAAAGAAATGACAGAAAAAAGAACAGAGCAGAGAAAGGAGGGCACCATAAAAAGAAATTAAAACACAGGAAGAAAACATAATAAATAGATGAAAAGACATGCTTTTAAAGAAATAAATATATGAGGTTTAGGACAACACAGTCATTGAGAGAAGCACGAGAAATAAGAGCTAGATATCAAATAGTTAAACTGTACATACCTTCATCAATGGGTTCATACTTCATAATAATTTCTAAGGCAGTTGTTTCATTAGCTTCAGTTTGAAATTGTTCTTTTATAAGAAATTTAAGGAGCTGGCTGTCAGGTAGAATTTTGCCATCTGTCGAGTAAGCCTTGAATAGTTCTTCAAATTCAGGCCTGTGTACAAGAGCTCGATAAATTGCTCTGAAGTCGTCCATGCTAATAATATTTCCTGACTGTTTGTCAATAGTTTTCTGAGGGAAAAAAGCAAGCAAAATTTATTAAAAAAAAAAAAAGAAATTAATGAAACAACATGCAATTATACAAATTATGCACCAAACACTCTTTTATAACTGACCATAAGAGTGAGCATCATAGAAGAATCCTCAGGCAACAGTGACTACAATCAGATTACACTCCTCAACTTTTAGATGACACTTTGTGTGCTACAAATATTTTATGTAAAGTAAAATGGACCATATGACACAATTAGCATCTAAATAAGTGCAATAAATTTAGATTTAATGCATTTTTAATATTCAAACACATTGTTGAAAATCTTTAAAATGCTACGCATTAAAATAAATGTGCAGCATAAAACTTATCAAGTGGAAAATATATTTAGTATAATACCTCTCCAACAGCTATTTACACCATAATGTAAATACTGTCAGTCAAATTTGCACACAAAATCAGCAACCAGTAATCTTAAAAATGAAATAAGGATGACCAAATTACCAAGAAATACAAACCTTTCAACACTTCAATAAACGAAGTTTATTGTTTCACAACAAAACAATATTCAAGTTTGAAGACAAGATATTTTGTAATAACCTATGACACCATGTTCTAATCTTAACAAGCCAGAATGTTGAACTTAGATTAATTATTCACACTTTCAGAATTCTTGAATTGTAAGCTTGTTTTCATACAGCTTACAGAATGTTAGCATAGTAATTAATTTCTGTGTTTCAGTATAAAAGTCACTAGAAAAGTTAAAAGGCCACAAAAGAATTTGAGAAGAATACTGCTTTTTTACCATTTCTGCTTTTTACATTTTTCACAGGTTTAACAATTCTATTTTTCCTTTAAAATTTTCTACTTAAAATAAGTAACTGCATATATATAAAAATAACCATAGAAATAAATATATGTCTTGCATATATATAAACATAATATATAAAAATATAAATATAATATATATAATATATAAATATAAATTGCATTTCTATATAAATATAAATATAAATATATTAAATATATTAATATATATTAATATATATTATAATATATAATATATATTAATATATATTAATATATAATAATATTTATATTAAATATATAAATAGAAATAGAAATAGAAATAGAAATAGAAATAGAAATAGAAATTTATTAAAACATTAATAATATAATATAATATAATATAATATAATATAATATAATATAATATAATATAATATAATATAACCATAATAAGATATAATATGTAATACGTATATTAAGATATAATAGCATATATATAATAATATATAACATATATTCTATTATATAAACTATATAATATATACTATGTATATTAATATTATTTATTAATATATAATATAAAATATAGTATATGCTATATGCTGTATATTGTATATATGTTATATATTAGTTAATTATGTACTGATTAATTAATTAATATCAATACAGAAATATAAATGTTTCTATCATTTTAGCCTGATTTTTGCTTAAAACCTGCCAAATCAAGAGAAATCTTCTGACAAAATTGCTCACAAAAACCACAAATGGCAATCCACTGCCTCAGTGCTTATGACTGTAAACTGATGAAAATTCTCAGTTGTTGGCTCCTTAAACTGAGATGCCAAAGACACCACGTTCCAGCATCCAAACATCCAAACATGGCCCTTACTATGGCTGCTTTGGCTTCCACAGAAATGTCTAGAAGCAGGAAATTGCTTACTTGAGCTCTGGCTGCTCTTTGATCAAGAGATTGGATTACTGCTAAATTAGATTGGTTTTGAAGCCATACCATGAAAGCTAAAAGTTTAAAGATCTGGTGCCAGTTCCTTCCTATGCAGTAAAGTTCTTTCTGCACTTCTGAATAAGTACAATAGGAGTAAAAATATATTAAATTACTGAAACGAGTACAAAATTAAATTTCATGAGGAGTTCTAGTGAAAAAATCTTACAAATGAGTACTTCAGTGTTTGCTTTGAGTTTGCAAAAGAGAATAATAATGATCATTATTAACAGAAATCACCAGCAAGAAAATATTTCTGTACAAATGCTAATTATACACATTTCATTACTGCTGAGAAATTCCCCATCTAAGGTTGATTTCTTCCATCCAATTTTTAATGTTCTTAACAATGCTGCAAATTTGCTTATAACCATTAAGCAGGAAAAGAAAATACCAACTTCTTTTGAAAATAAACAGTCTATCAGGACTTGGAGGATGTTCACTTAGTTACTGGCACAAAGAGAAGCTGGACAAAAAAGTAAAGTTTCTATTTTAGCTGCCTCCTGGTGAAATACAGGCAATAATACTACACAAAAGAACTCTTCAAATTAAAGTGATAAAAATCATGTCACTACTATAAAAAGATATTGTAAATTTTTGGGGTAGATTTTTATCATTCCTATTTTTATTAATGCACATCAAATTTTTGCTGTTCAGAAAAAGAAGAGACAAAGTCTTGAGAGAAATTAGATGAAAATTTATTATTCCTTAAAACCTTAATGTTCATAATTCTGATACTGCTCAAAAGAGTATTACAGTAAAATAAGCTCAAAGAGAACAGAGAAGAAAAAAAGCTGATTATTCCTTAAAATTAGCTTTCTATAAAATGTATTTTGCTATGTATAACCATTAGATTAACTGCTGATGTGCAGTTAATTACAAAGATGTCAGTAACATCCAGAATGCTTTGGATTTTTACATACTGTTTCGCTGATGAAATATTTGAACCCCTCAAACTACTGAACCCCTGTAAATCTTTCTCAAATAGCATAGGGCACCTAACAGTACTGCTATAAATAACTAGATCAGGCTATTGGGTATAATATGTTGTTAAATACAACTAGATCAGACTTCTTCTTTGCAGGTCACTTCCCTCAAATCTCCTTTTCTCTTCCCACAGCTGACCATCTCTCACATTCCTGCCAGAAACCAAAGTAGGGGGAAGATAGAGGAAACAACGAGAAATATTTTTAAGTTCTCAAGAGATCCTCTAGCTTTGAAACTTTCTCCATGCAGTGAAAGTTCAAAAAACCACAGGAAGCCTCTTCAGCCAGGGTTGAGCTCATGCTGCTGGTTCTACCTTGGTTTGAGAAGGCAAACAATGAGAGAGGAAGACAGGGTGAGGAAAGCTTAGTGCCTTCCTTCTTATGACCTTTCTGACTTGCCATAGTTAATTGTCTCTGCCAAATCAGGACAAAATTTGCCAGCTGGTTGCAACATTCTCAAAAGAATCATATCTATAAAGGTGAAAGTAAGTAAATATACATGTATTTATATAAATATATATATATATATATTTATATATATATACACACTTGTTTTCATTCCCTTAGGGAAAAAGCATTACCAGACAGATGGGGTTTTTTGGGGGGGAAATGATGTAAAGGGAAAATCTTAGATATTTTGAGTCATTACATGAAGAAAATATGTATCCAGTACTCATTTGTTAGTATTTGCTCACTGAGACAAGATCTGCTTGGCAGTAGTTTGCTTGCCTACACTAAATGAACTTAAGTCCAGCTTCTAGCTGCATCATGTCATCTTCACAGAAATATCTTAAAAACTGCCACCTCTCAAGGCCAAATCCATTCCTAGGGAGTTAGAGAGCGATTCCCACCCATTCAGGCACACCTCTTAAATATTACAGGAGAGGTATAGTGGAGAAAGGAATGAATGTGTGCTGGATCTAAAGCCTGGACAGCTCAGAGAAATCCCAATTGTCCTCCTGGAAAGAGGATTTTGAGAAGATTGCTCTCATGGCTCTGTCCAGAATCAGACAGACATGTCTGGGCTCATTAGCTTGACCAGAGAAGCTGAATAGGATGAAACCAGAATGCTTTAACTTTTCTCAAGCACAGACATGTTACAAAAAAAAACCTGGGAATCCAAACCAACATATTTTCCATCTTACACTAATTTGTTGTGGAGAAAAGACAGAGTTATGTGGGTGTCAGTCTCTCCGAGTAACAAGCAGTAGGACAAGCAGGAGTGGACTCAAGTTGTGCCAGGCTATTAGGAAAAATTTCTTCACTGAAAGTGTTGTCAAGCATTGGAACAGGCTGTCCAGGGAAGTGTCTGAGTCACCATTCCTTGAAAGTACTTAAATGCTTGCAGGTGTGGTGCTTAGGGACAAGTTGCAGAGATGGACTTTTCAATGTATTAATGGTTGGACTCAGTGATCTTAGAGATACCTTCCAATCTAAAGGCTCATGATTCAAATTCAAACCCTGGGTTATCTATTTTACACAGACATGAAAGACCTGGAGGAGGAAAATTCTTTGCTGATTTTGCACACCACACTAGCTTGAAATACATTTCCCAAAAAATTAACTTGAAAAAAATCAGCAAACATATGATGTGTGTAACTGAACTTCTAAACCATTCATTGCTTAATGTACATACACCTTACCTTGAAAATATGTTTTAAATGGTCTTCATCAAATTTTATTTGCATTTTTTCAAGCAGCCTCCTGCAGCCCTCTAAATCAACATTCCCATTCTTGAAATCATTCTGAATTGTATTCCAAAACCACGTATGAGACGTCAGGTTAAGGAAGATTCTGGCCAATTAAATTGCCTTTTAATGGAGGGGATGGGGGGGAAAAGTTTAATTTCATTAAACCTAAGAAGATTGTGCTTCCCTTTCTTCATACTCTAGAACATCCTTGCATTCTGCCCTCTGAGAATGCAGCAGGCCCCAAGGTGTGCAGGAAGAGATTTCTGCTCTGTCCTCAAAGTCCCAGAGAGCAGTGACAGAAGGGCCGAAGGGAGGGTGTGATCAAGGGGTGGTCAGGGTGCAAAAAGGGCTGCAGTGAGAGGAGGGAAACGTGGGGAAGCCGAGGGGATTCAGCAGGCTCAGGGAATGGTGGGGAGTGCCAAGAAACACCAGGGAACGAGTGCTCCCAGCACTGTGCCCACCCAAACATTATCAACCGGCCCTGGCTGACAGGACTGGCTGCCCCAGGCCCTCCAGGGCATCCCCTGTGTGCCCAGGCCTGAGGGGAAAGGGCCATGTCAGGGGCATCCCAATGGCAGCTGTCACAGGGCAGGGAGAGCAGAGGAAGAGGAGAAGGTAGAAGAAGAAAAGGATATCTGTTCTCATCCATGGTGGCTGTGCACCGCCTGCTCCAGGCCCCTCACTGCAGTGGCATAGCCGAGATCTCACTTGGGCTCACAGTGGGCTCCTCATGCCACTGTGACCTGACAGAATGGCATGGAATGTTCACTCCCCCATCCTTCCAGTGTCGCTCCAGTGTTGCTCTGGTGATGTCACAAACTGCAGGCGCCCAGCACAGGCCCCTTCCTGCCCCCGCTCCACCACCCTGCCACCATCCTGTGCCTTTTCCTTCCAGCACAAAGTGTCCCCAGGCCCTGCCCCTGTCTCCCACCCATTGCTCCACCACCCTGCCACCATCCTGTGCCTTTTCCTTCCAGCACAAAGCGTCTCCAGGCCCTGCCCGTCTCCCACCCTTAGGATATCCCACACCCACAGCACGTGTGCTGGCAGGAGCTGTGTGGGGCAGAGCAGGCCTTTTGCAGCCAGCCGTGCCAATGTCCTCCAGGGGAGCTTGGCCAGCTTGGCCGAGGTCTCTCTGTCCCGGTCCAAGGTGACAAGCTGGTGAGGCAGAGGCTGCCAGCACAACATCTTCCCCCAGATAACCAGGAGCACTGTGCTACCAACCCACTGCAGAGACCTGGGGGGAAATCCCTTCTTTGGGCCTTGGGGAACCAGCTGGCTTCACGGCACAGGGTGATGGTGGATGTTGAGAGCTGTGGGATGCCACCCCAAAGTGCTGGGAGGCCACCCAAGCTCCCACTTTCCTGCTGGGAACTTCTCTGTCCTCAAAACCAGCCTGGGCAAGAGCAGCTGTCCATGTCCTGCTTTGAGGCATACCAGTATCAGCCTTCAAATCACTGGGACAGCCCTTGGAAATCAGGCTGGACTTACACCCTGACTCCATTTCCCACTCGTTTTACAGGAATTCTTCCCCAGGCAAACTGCTTCGAAGTTGCCAGCTTCCGTGTAGCTGTCAGCAAGCCTGAGTGAGACTCGAAATGTGACAGACCAAAGGCAGTTTGCCACAGATTTTATGAAACTTGTGAAAGCTGAGGACACCAAGTTTTGTATTGACATTCTGGAAAACATTCAGGTTTTGTCAGAGGATGTATGGGACGAAAATCTGTCGAGGAATTCCCTGTTACTCACACTTTTATGAAGTGGAATAAACTATGGAACAATCAGCATCTGAACACCAAGGTCTCCAGTGCTGAAGTGCCTCAATGCTTACTGAAATACCAGCTTTGATACGATGGCCTAAATAAAAAATGGGGGGAAAAAAAAAATGGAGTTGTTTAATTGATTTATTTCTGGATCACTCAGGAGAGTACAGAGACTTCCAGCAGTCAATCACCACTTTAAAAATAATTCAGGTCTGCGGTGACTGGAAATAATTTGTTTGGTTTTTTTTTTTCACTTTCTTCATGTACTTTTCAAGTACTTTACCAGGGATGGTCAAGATGTCAAAGGCAGCACAGTGCTCCAGCTGAGATAGCAAGCAAATTCTTACTTTCCTTCGCAGTTTTAACCAAAATTATATTCACTTTTGTAATTTCACACCAAATGAACCATTGATTATAAGGAATCTAGTAAGGAAGATCAGCAAAGACATTGGGACATTATATCTAGATTTTTTTTTTCATTGCTACTGAAACCTTGTAAATTCAGCCTTCAGGCTTTGCTTGTGCATATATCTCTCAATCCCTTATATAGATACATGAACAAAGAGAAGATCAGGACACTGGAGGAATAAATTTCTTATAGCTAGTGCAGAAGATATTTCAGGACTGACCAGGGATGTAGGCTGGGTGTTGCAGCATTAAAGAATAAAGAAATGCTATTCCTCTCTCCCAGTATTTATTACAAAGGTCAAAGGAATGCATGTGATTTTGGTTTACTTTCAAACTATAATAGTGATTATTTCCTAACATTTATCACAGATTATTACAAATGCCTACCATCCTTGCTGTTTTCTGTAAACATAACTTTTAATTAGAGTTTCAACAGAAACAAAGTTTAATTGCAAGAACTACTGTAAATACTACACTTTAAAAACAAAAGGTGTAAACATTCAAGCATTATTCTTGCACATATTAGATGTTTTCATTGTAAGCATAAGATTTTGCTGTTGTTCATCACAGCTGGTGGGAATTGCAGTGCCACATGGGTCAAACACACCCTTTTGTAAATACTCATTTGTGGCTTTATAGATTCACTGCTGACTGGCCATGATTGCTCTCATTGTCTTGGTTTTAAAATGTCATAAAGAACTATGCATTGATATGGTTTCAAGGAGAAAAAACTGTGTAAAAATAGGCATCTTCAGATTACTCTTGTGATGACAAATGAAGATTTTGCATACTTACTGCCCTCTGATTTGGGAGGTTCCTTTCTCTATGTATCTGGATATGATAATAAATATCCCAGAGAAACCAATGCAGTTGAATAGAGAGAAAGATGGAGCACAGAGAGCATTTTCTGTGCTCCCTCCGTTCTTCAAAGAGAGCTGCATTACCTTTGGGTCATTCTCTTTTCACCCCACAGCTGCTACTGAGATCCATCCAACACCAATCCAACCCTTTAGTGCCTATTTCCTGCTGGAGACCATTCAATGAACAAGTAGCTGTCTTTACATGAAATTTGGTTGAATAAGTGATTATTTCTTTATTGAAAGTAGAAGTAATTTTATTAAAAATGTTATACAATCCAGGGCTGCTATAGTGAAGATGGCTTATTGGGAGTGTAGTTTATATCTTTATATCTGCAGTACCAGAAAATAGACAAAATTTTGGCCATAGATGTAAGTGCTCACAGAAACAGATATAACACTAGAAATTCTGGATTGGAAAAAAATCACTTTTTCACAAATATTGAGCATGAACAAATAATAAGGAACAACAAAGAATGATGAAAAAGATGGAACAGTTAAATGACTTTCAGTTTCAAGATTTATTCCACCAGATCAATCCCTTATGAGATATGATTTTGCAATACATTGTTTTGTTCTGTAGAATTAAATTCTGTCAACTTTAAAATGCTGTTTCTATATAGAAAAACTGTAGCAAAGAGTGCAATAATAAAAAGCATTTAATATTGTAGTATCAGTCTATCAGCCTACCTTTATGAACTTCTCATTTTCTTTCAATTTCTTTTCTCTAGAAAAGAGGGGATCTATGATACCAGAATTTGTAACAAAAGCTGCTCAGAAGGATGAAATTTCAGCAGAATAAATGTTCTGATGTCACTGAAAATGCCTACTCATTTTTAGCAATGCTATGAAATTAATTTGAAGAAGGTAATTACAAAACAGGCTTTGCCAATTTTCCCTCTACATTCTCCAGGATGGGCTTTGATTTATTTTATTTCACTTTATTTAATTTTATTTTATTTTATTTATTTTTTATTTTTTTATTTTTGGAAAGTGGAAATTTGAGAAAGAATAAAGATTATGAGAAGAAACTAAAGGTGTACAACTCCATGGAAAACTTCACTGAACTTTTATTTATACATTTTTATGGCTCTGAATGTCTTTGAGACTTAGTTGCAACTGCTCCCTTTTTTGTCTGTAAGTGATTTTTTGTTGCATAGGGAATATGCCAACTTTCATTATTTTTATTCCTGAAATTGCCTCCTGTTCTCTCTAATGCTTTGAAAACCATTCACATTCTTATAGCTGCTTGTGAATCCCTCTCTTTTATTTTTTTTTCGGTTCCCTGTATTTTAAAATTTAATGAAGGATTGACATGTATAATATATGCATATTTATATACACAACAAAAACAAAAATTCAAGTTTTCCACTGCAGTAAGGAGTTCAGAACACCTTTTTTTCAGAACACAAATTTCAATTCTTCAAGAATGTCTCGGGCCCTTCTCTAGTTAGGATGTGATTAAAAATGTATTTTTGTACTCTCTACAGGGGAGGCATTGGAGATGGATTCATATTCTGAGATTCCATTCCAAGCATCCTAAACTCAGCAGTGCTGGTATCCAGGCTGCCTGGAAAAATTATATTATGGCAGCTGCATGTACACACTGTGTTATTTCTAATTCATTCGAGTTCCCTTCCTTAGGATAAATGGCAATTACAGCGGCTCTCTGGCTGTCAGTAGTACATGACACCACTGTCATTGTGTCTGCTGAGCAGTTATTTTAGTCTCTGTTCGCTCCAGAGGTTACACATTTGGTTTCTTCAGAAAAATACACCCAGTGTGGCTTATTCATTAGAACAGCCTCATGCTGCCTCCTGTGCTGAGCCACAGAGCAAAGGCTGAGCAGAGGGAGTTGCATTTCTTGCTGCCACCGCCCTGGCTGTAAGAGCTCTGGGGCACATGTGGGGAGGAGAGGACAAGAGCAGGACAGGGAGTGCCCAGGTGCCAGCTGAGGATGAAAGGGACAGGTGGGAACCCTCCTGCTACCCAGGGGAACAGTCCTGGTACTCCCTGAAAAGCCTCCTGTGGCAGTGCATGACCCTGGCGCGTGGTGGCTCTTCTTACGTTCTCATCATCCTTTCCCACTGCCTCTGCTTCTCAGAAGATGTGTTTCTATTTAAAGAATTAATTACCACTCTATTGTCTTGTCTTGTGTTGTTATGTCACCCTGCAGCAGGTTCAGGGCTGCTGTGTCAGTGACAGATCCCAAGGTGCAGGATGGAGAGCAGCACTTCTCTGTCTCAGGTCTCTGTTTTAACAGGGAGCAGGGAGAGCAGAGCCCAGCTCATGAGACATCCTTGTTGTGTTGTAAGCCTTGCAGGATTGAGTTCTTACTTTTTTGGGTAAATTGTGGTTGTAATACAGCTTTGGTCTAGTTAAATGTAGCCCTATTTGCCTGAATAAAACCAGGCAACTTCACACGGGCAGTGTCTGGGCTGTCCTCGCTGACCAGGTGGTGCAAAATGGCTCAAGCCCAGCTCCTCATCCCCTGCTCAGGTGAAACACCACAAAATAAGGAGGTCAGATGGATATTGAGGAGAGGTTTTGCTCACCATTACCTGATTTACAGTGGTAAAAGGCATCTTTTCCCTGCTGTGATTCCCTGCTGTCTCTGCAGGGCAGGTAAACCACATTACCAGCTTCAAGGACACACCTTTCTGGCACTGAAGACAGCTGCCTCAGTGCCTCCAGCAGAAAGATGGAGCAGGATTTGCTTAGTCATTTCTTCCACGTTATGAGACTGATTCTTCTTGCTTGGAAAATGAAAAATAGCTTTTTTCAGTGGGAATTGTATCAGACTCCTAAAGTGCATCTTAGTAGAAAAATCTATGAAAGCAATGGGTTGCATGAAAACCAACTTGGAATACATAAAGTAGAGAAAGAGGAAGAGAGAATTTATATGTGATGTTGTTTCTCTAACTTGTTTTGGAGCTGGTCAGGAAACTTGCTCTTTTTTCCCTTTGTTATTTTTCCCTTTCTCTTGGAAACTGGAGGAAAAAAAAAATAAAATCCAGTGTTTTTGACCAGACAGAACTGCAATAGTGAATAGTGTCATCAGTGACTGCCAAAAAAAAAACACCCCAATTATTTGTCACTCAAGCATTAATTTGCCACTGAATTTCAGACTGATGGCAATTAGTAAACAGAAAATCTCACTGGCAGTTAACAAACAGGAAGGAAAATGAGCACTGCATGTCAGACCACTTTCTTCCATCACACTCCTTATCTGTGTTTTTTAATTTCATCCCTGATTTAAGCATGGAGCAGGTTTTAATATGTTAGCTAACATGTATTTCAATATTTTACAGATCTGCTTCCTCTAAGTTGTTAACTAAAAATAATCAAGCTGTCTGGCCTTTTTTAGGTCCTCAGTCAGCTGGTCACAATCCTGGAGTACAATTGGTCATATCCTATGAGAACAGCCATCTGACAATAATGCTGAAACACATGAGGAACCTTGTGAGTATTTTTATCAGAATGTGTAACCTGTAAGTCCTTGCATTTGCAGAGTACTGTGAAAACATTAATCTTCAAACAGCCTTTCTGGGAGAACTAATTTCAACTCAAAGTAGTGATAGTGCTGCTCTGTCATGATTTAACAATTGGTTTTTCCCTTTGAGATCACTCAGTATGGTTACAGGTGTGAGACAGATACAGAAACTGGGTTTCCTTAATGGCTGGTAATGGCCTTTTCCAAGAAAACCAATTTTGATACTGTTTTGGCCCTCTCAGCAGACACATTTTGATAGCAGTCAGACATAAGGCATGGTGCAGCAGCATGACTTTTTGCAGCACCTCAGCCTGGAGCTCTGGGTTGATTATCCAGACATTGCTTTCTAGTCCAGCCTGTCTATGAAGAGGGAAGAGCTCAGCAGAGGGAGCAGTGGTGAATTTTAAGGAGCAATGTCATTTGGAGGTGTGATGCTCAGCTTTGTAACACTGTCAGGAGGCTGAGAGGTAAATGTTGAGTGCTCCTGGAGCCAGGCTACGGGAGGGGAAGCTGGCAGTGCTCCTGCAGCACAGAATTCCTGCAGGTGGAATTGGCTGCTGAGGGTGACTTCAGAGATGGAGCTGGGGCTGTGTGTGAAGTGTGATCTCTCGGTGCAGGAGCGTGTCAGCTGCTCCATAATGAATTCCCTGCCTAGATGTGCTCTCGAATTCCCATGGCTCACGTCTCCAGCAATATCTGTGGCAAGAGAGCCTTTACTTGTCTAGCCTGGGGATTAGAGCAGTTATGAGCTATTGTGGGTTCTCAGTGCATACTCTATTCCACCTCCATCCCAAACTGCATTACAATCCTTTTCCTAAATGGGGCCAGATTGAGGGGCTTATGTGGGCACCAGCCAGAAATAAAATGAGGCTGATGGTTTAATTAGTGGGATGAAGCACATGAGGCTTACATAGCTCTGACTGTTTTCTGCTGGCCACTCTGGCTTCTCATTTGCAATTCAAGCATCTCCATTCTGGTCTGTAACATTCAATACTTCTCTGTCCTGAGGCTTGTTTTCTGTGTCCTGTGTGTCACTTTGACAGGTGAGATCAGCCTCTGCTGACAGGCCCAATTTATACAAACTTTACCTTCAGGATGTAGCATAAGACCCTCTTTATTTTTTGTGTTGAGCTTTCTAAATCTAAGTGACTTTGATAAACTTCTGATAAAGTTCTAATTGGTGAGAGGGGCATATCAAAGTGATTGCCATGCTGATGATATCATTGAGATTTCAAGCAGGTGGTGTGGAGATGCACACAATTTGCAGGTGTTGGAATTAGTCTTTGTTTCTCCTTGTTTCCATCTTTGTAAATGTGTAGGTTCCTAACTGTGTTCTTAGGAAGTTCTGGTCATTTAATTAAATGAAAGTAAATTACAGCATAGATAGCTGTGTAGTGCAAACATAAAATCCAGGGTTCAGTTCACTTCATTATGGAAAGGGTGCTGTGGATAGACAGGGAAAGCCGATCGGAAGATCTCGCGTTGTACGCGAAGATAGGGCCCCTCCTTCTACAATGTTCTATAACCCATAATACTACGGTGATTACGTCATCATATCTCGGTGATATAAAAACCTAGCTCACCGGCAATAACGGCTTTTTCACCGTCCACCAGATTGGTGTTAGCGCGTGATTTGCCAGACAGGCCTGTAAGTTCAGCCGTCGTGTCACCCACGAACCGGGTCGCTACGCCTCACCCCGAGGCGACAAGTGCTGCCGAAACCCGGGACCGCTCCCCGATACACGCGGGTTCGAGCGGCCGGAGTTCAGGAGTCTCGCCGGACGCTGAGTGACGGCTGGAGCGGCAGGACCGACTCCAGCGGGGAGGACGCTCCCGTACCGCCGAGATGCAGTCGATCAGCAAGGTAGATTCGCAGCTGCATAAGCAGAGCGGTATAGACTGCAAAAAATCCAGGAATTTTGAATGCGTGGTTGTCAGATTGTTAGAATCGTGTTACCGATGATCCCGTAGATATTATTCTCCCAGATTGCTGGGATAGGTGTTCCGAGGCGCTCACAAATGACGTCTTGCGCATTAAGTCCAGCAAGTGCCTTAAAAGCTGGGTGAGAGTTACGCAAGCGCTGAGAAAAGCGCTTCACGAGCAGAAAGTTTGCAAGGCAGCTCAAAGCTGTTTAAGGGTTACACCACGGGTGGGGGTAGGAGCTGCCACTCAGACCACGTGTATTGATTACCCCACCGATTTTAACGAGCCATCTAATGATGACGGCCGACCCAAGTCGCCGTCCCGCCTGCCCGGTCCTAATGCAGGTTTGGCCGCGGAACACACTTTGCCGCCGGGGCGTACCGATGCCACGGAGCCACGGGGCGCACCCGACACCGCGGGCCCTGGAGATGTCGGGGAAAGGCCCCCGCCATATGCGCCGCGAAATGGCGCCGGGGACACGAGCAAGGGGCGGAGCGAAGGGTGCCTAACACACGCGGACATACGCGATCGGGAGTCTAAGGGGAGGCGGGCGGACAGCGCCGAGAGTGAAGGGGAGGAGAGCTCACGGTCCAACCGGAGAGCATGCTCTAGAGTGTCTCTAGTAAGGAAAAGAGCCCGCTGGAAGGAAGGCGGAGAAAGGGAGGGGACAAACCCGTCCCTGGAAAAGGGAGAGGGCGAAGCCCAACAAAAAGGCACCGCAGCCTGGAAACCTCGAGTCAGTCAACTTCCGGCACTGATCCAGACACCGGTCAGAGCAAGCGGTCAAATGACGAGCCCACAGCGCAGGCTTGCAACCGCAGTAAACTAAGCCCTTGTATTTACACCCAAGGCTTTGGCTCCTCTGCTGACTCTGTTGGGAGATCCACGTCCCTTGTAGAGGGAATTCCCTGAAGGGAATTTGCCCATTCACGTGGGGTGTCCTAGAGAAAAAACCTTTGGATCCGTCACATCCACACGTGCCAGATTTGCTGCTGATGCACAACTCTCACCCCTGGATCAGCTTCAGAGTGTCCTCTCCCTCACTGCTGCAACATTTCAGTCATGTGTGAAAAAAGCCAGTCCTGACTGAGGGAAACTCTACCAAAATTTCTGCAAAGACAAACAACGGAGAACAGCCCTATGGATTTTGTGACTGGAAAGGACCATTAATCTGATCTAACCCTCTGCAAAGTAAAAGCTGTATTTTTTCACTAAGGCAATACTTGCAGCCAAGGAAACTGTTTGAACACAGAGATGTTAAGACTGGTTGGTAATGTTTGCCTACAGTTTAAGGCTGTGGGTGCACAATGAAGACAAGTTCTGTTAAACAGATATTTAGAAGATACTAAAAATGTTTCAGTCTCAAGATTTCCCTCAGCAATTCATAGGTTCATTTGAATCCTGAGATTCTGTAAGTCAGATGGCTCACTGCTTCTGCTTATGATTTGAATGGCATCACCACGATTGCTGAGGAAAATAACTTTAAATTCCATTTTCAAATATAGAAAAGCCATGATGCCAATAAAATGCAATTTTCCAAGCGTGTATTACATAACTTGAAGTCAGCTTATTGGGGCACTGCTCGCTCCTCTCAAATACAAACAGTGCAACACTGGGCACTTTATGCATAGGGTTTACAGTCAATATTGCCTTAATAAAGTGAGGCTGGGCTAGAAGGAAACATTTGTGTAGGGGTGAAAACCCTGGAGGCCTGGAGATTTTGCCTCTGGAGTCATGGAGGATGTGGCAGGTGGAGGGGTGAGACAGGGCAGGTTTATTTTTTAAAGACAATAGCACAGTACCTGGCAAAGTGCACTGAATGGTCTTAGGAGGAATATAAAGGAGCCCCAGAGGAGGTTTTTTTTTGCCTCTGAAAGAATTTGTTAGCTTAGAACAAGAATAGTCCGACTGTGGCAGCACAATACCCAGAAAAGCAGCAGTAGGCAGGAACAGAACACAGGGGGAATGCTGCTCTACTGTAAAAATGTAGGCTTGTGCAGATGTGGAGATGAATTTATGAACACTGAAATACATGTAGGTTTTGAACTTGAACAAGTCCAGTTCTGTTCACCTTCATTAACCAACACAGAGAGTGGGAGCTATCCAGAGCCCACCAGGTCTCACACAGGGCTGGCTATGGGCTGGTTTAGCTCCTCACAGGCAGAAACAGCCAGGCTTCCTACTGCTGGGCTTGCTCACTCCTCAAAAAATACCAGAGACAAGAGAAACAGCCATTGCTGACATCCAGAGAGAGGTTTCTAGCATATTTCCTTGCCTGCTTCACGGAGAAGAAAAGGGAACAGTGGCTCAGCATTGGCTCAGGAGGAAGCCTGTTTTTGCCACTGACTTCATTGCCATGACTTCAGGCATGCCCTGTTTTCCTAGATAAGCAGCTAAACTTTCAATCCTCACTGATAAACATTTTTGCCCATTACTTCTTGTGGACAGAGTAACTCCTCAGGGGTAGAGGGGAGGAGAAACAAAGCCAAGTTATCCTGAACGTCATGCCAGTAAATGTAAAATATTACTAGAATTCAGGAAAGCGTGCGTGGGCGATGAATTCAGAACCAATTTTACAGGGGGAAAATTTGCTGCAAGAAAAAGAAACTCCTACAGTTCTGTGCAAAAGTACTTCCAGCTTTCCTTTTATAAAAGCTCTGAAGCTGTCATGTACCACTCCTGGTGATTAATGATTGTGGGATAGCTGATATGTGGGTGACAAATGAGTAATCAGCTTTAGGCTTACACAGACATCCAGCCTCTTTCCATTTCGTGTCCTATGCCGTGAGAGTACAAATTGCTTTCAAAAATGTTTGTGAGATGCGATGGTTTAAATGTGCTGGGACGAAAGGTGGAAGCCAATCTTTCCCCAATCCAAAGGGATGAAGTCTAAGCCTGCAGCACAGGGCTATAGGGATGTTCCCACCTACAGTACAGGTGGATTCTCTGCTGCCTTTTCTGGCATTTCTTTCAGCTTGAGCTGGGAAAGGGTTGGAGATCGTTGTTCAGTCTTAGCTGGTTCCCATCGTTCCTCTCATGGGCTCCCTAACTTTTACACTTTATGATTATCCTGATATAGATTTAAATGGAAAATATAGAATACCTGCCAACAACGCAGTGCCTGCCAGTGAAATAAAAAGCCACATTATCCTTTCAGAATATTATGAATGTGTACTGCTTTCCTTACTGCAGCCAACAGGGATGGGAATGGAGGTGCACAGGTAGGCAAGGCAGGGATGGAAAACAAGTGGGAAAAATATCACTTTGAGCTGAACAAAGTTATCCAGAGAGTATCAGTAGCAGAATTAAATCAGCAGCTTGGCTGACAGAGGGGAGGTAACATTCAGGTGAAGTTCTCCTTAGTCTGGCACAGGAAAACAAAACAAAAAGCCATAGGAAAAAAGCTCTCATACTAACTATAGCTTATAAAGCATTTGTATTTAATTTTATATTCATAGAAAATTCTTTTGAAGTGAAAGGAAATTAGCTCTGATAAGCTATGTTCTCCTTGAGACTCAAAATTAGCTGAACACCTCTAAACAAAGGGTACTACAACTCAGCAGTAGTTTAAATTGGAAAGAGATGAGGTCTGTTCTTGTGGCACAGGGATTACTGTTGGATTCAAACATATTTGTTTTGAAAGGTGTTTGACAAATATGTTGTACAGAAAGTTCTGTTATTATTTCTTGTTAAACACTTTAATCTGTCACAGTCACAGTACTGCCTCAGCTCTAAATTCTAACTGCTCATTTTTAAATAAGTAATTCCCTACATAGTTGATATGTGTTGAATAAGAAAAAAAAAAAAAAAAGACAAGACAACAAACAGTGAGTTCTGTTTAATGATAGGAGTGATCT
The DNA here is from genome assembly GCF_030490865.1 of Poecile atricapillus. Taxonomy (NCBI): domain Eukaryota; kingdom Metazoa; phylum Chordata; class Aves; order Passeriformes; family Paridae; genus Poecile; species Poecile atricapillus. The sequence continues at coordinate 7,330,710 of NC_081266.1, forward strand.
GGGAGATGAAGGTGAACAAAAATTAGATTTGCCACTGGTTGCAAATGAAGAAAACATTAAAAATAATAGTGCAGACAGAGCAAGATCAAGAGAATAAAAATAATTTCCAGAACCCTACGACCGGCTTAGACAAATGAAAAATATTTCCTCAGGGAGGGAGAGATCTATATCCCAGAGAAATGGGAAGATAAAACAAGCCCATGGTGAGACATGAGGTTGCTACAAGAGATGCCAATGAGAAAGGCCAGATCCTGGTGTCATGGGGCAGAAATGAAGTAGTTCATCTTTATAAGGCTTTGATAATAAACTATTTCTCTCAGGATGTTTTCTTAACTAGAATACAAGTTCAAAGAACAGTTCTCAGTAGGGTTGCTGGGGAGTGATTGATTCTTCAGGAGTGATTTATTGTTACTAAAACTTAGTTAAGGACAGACTAACAAGGACACGAGTCAATTGTGCAAATATTTAAGGGAGAAGACAGGAAGGTTCAAGAGGAATTATTTAGAACATTGAGCAAGAGCGTAAGTAGAAGTAATGAGAGCTAATTAAGGAGCAGAAATTGCAAGCCTCATATAATGAAATGCTTTCTTACACAGGGAGATGGCATGCTGTAGAATAATTGAAGGAAAAGTGCAGAGAGATTGTACAGTTGGAGAAATTAAAGATAGGCACATACAGACTTTTGTAACTAATTAAGAAATTGAGAAGAAAAATAGTGCAGAATGAAGACACAGATCACAATCTCACTGTTTCTTTACACATTTTTATATTCACTTACTATCTGGGCCCAGGCAAGGAGAGAAAAGAATTTGTATGTGGCAGAGAGATAGAAACAGAACAACAGCCTCTGCTTGTGTTTCTTTTCTCAAAGGCTAATTTATTTTCATGCCCTCTAACAGGCAGCAGTGCTCTTAATCCTGAGTGATTTCAAAAAGAAAGTGAAACGGGGATTTGTCTAAAGTATTTGTTCTCCTTTGTGTTTTATTCAAAAGAAGAAATTCTGGGATCTATGTTTCTAAGGGTCAAAACAAGATCATTCTTATCTCAGCCAGTGTCATAGACTTTGTGACTAAATGTTCATCTGAAAGTAACATGTTCCAAGCACAGCAGTAATACAAGGCTGAAAGCAGTGGAATTTAGTTTCCTTATGGGCTTGGTGGTGATTCTGAAATAAAAGCTTCTAAGACTTCTTTATGAAATCTACTCTCTGCATTCTTCACCCTGCACCAACATTGCTGATCCACAGGATAATAGAGCATGACTGAGCCTTGATTCTTGATTTCTCTCACCTATTAGAAAAAAACCCAAACCAGTGGAGTTAATTGTCTCAAAGATAGCAATGCAAACACATTGCCTTTTCTTTCAGGAAAAAAAAAATCTATGTGATTCTCACTCAGCTCTTTCACTGGGAGTTGTACGTTTATTCCATACATTCCCACTTCTGTTTTATATTCTTTTTTTCAGCCTTGGTAACTTTTTTATGCCCTCATGGTGCCACGTGGAGCACACAGTGATCGAGTCCCAGGCATCAGTGAAGATCCTGTGGATGTACAGACTCTTCCCCATTCCATTCCATTCTATTATTTTATATATATATATATATATATATATATATATTTTTTTTTATATTTATATTTATATTTATATTTTATTGACATTATATCAAGTTGGGGTTGTGTCTCTCCTTATCTCTTTGTGGATCATCAGGACAATAAATTATTCTTTTTAAATGGGTCATCAGAGATACATTTCAGTGCATTTCTTCAACTTTCTGGTTTCAGAGCACCATAGAAATAAAGGCTTGAATAAAGGGAGAGAAACCCATGTGAGCTTCTGGGTATCCTAGGCCAGCTTTCATTTTATATAATTCATTTAAGCAGAGGTAGATGGGCTGTCCTCTATAAATGACTGAAGCAGATGAGAAGCATTTTGCATAATTCTTATAAAACTCTGGGTCTTTTGGGATCCAGTCCATTTTCCAGAACCATCTCCTTTAAAAAAATTAAAAAAACAAAACCAAAAATTTGTTTTTTTAAAATATTTAACAAATAATTCCTGCTCATTTTGAAAATCCCAGTATCTCTGTGCCTTGGGCTCAGTTTGAAACTGAGATGCGCTGGAATCACATTTCCATCTCATTGTGATGGATCACCTGCCTGACCACGGCTGTTTTGAACACCATGAATTATCTTGCCTAACCTCCAGTGGTCACCCCAGAATGGACCATTTTCCCTCCAGTTTCTGGTTCCATACACACATTTTGTCACTGGTGATGATACAAAGCAGCAGGATCAGCACAAACCAGCTGGGGCCAGGCACCAATGTGGGGGCAATTCAACCAAGCCAAGCCAGGAGATGTCCCCAATATGACAGAGTGAACCTCTTGCTGGTTTCCCCCTTGACAGGGCTACTTTTTCCCCATTTGACAGCCAGGACCCCTTGGAAATTGTTGGTTGACTTTTTAGAAATTTTGTGTCTCAGGACAGCTCTAACCCTATTTTTGCCAGCACAATTGTTCCCCCTCAGGAATGCTGCATAAGCAGCTGTTCCAGCCAGGCTGCTCCAGTCCTGGCCACTCTGCTACAGGCAGGTTGATGAGGATGCTGAAGGTATTGGACATAAGCTATATTTGGATATTCACATCAATAACGTGCATAGAGCATCTTTACATTTTTAGCATGGTAAATGACAAAGCCATCTGGAGGCTCGCTCCACAGACGCTGCCAGATTTCTGAAAGGTAGAAAATGCCTGCTCAAAAAAATGCTCTCCAGAATTTCCCTGACAGCAAAATATTTCTATTGTCCTGCATTAAGTTGAGATAAATGCAATTTCTTCTTTGGTTGCCTTGCCACTGACCTCCATGGCAGTGATCTCTGTCAGTGTGTCTTCTGTCTTCATGCACATACCCAGATAACCCAAAAAAAATTGGATCAGGAAATGTAACAAAAAAAGAAACTGCTGCTGAAGAGCAGCAGTTAAATATTTTCAAATTTTAGGTAAAAAAGGCAGTTGTTTGGGGGAAGAAAAATGCCATATTTCTGCAATCACTTTTGGCCAGTTGCCTTCCAGTTTTGTCTTGCCGATAGCAGACAGTGCAGGGTGTACCGTAGTGACAGAGTGGGTTATCTTCTTTTGTAATTATTATTGAATTACTGCGATTGGGATTTTATTTTTAATTTTCTTCGAAGCAATTTGGGTCTATTCTGCAAGAGGAAAATGAAAGTAGCAGGGTAGAAGAGAGGTGTTCATGCCTTGGTATATGCTCAAAGGAAGAAGAAGGAAGGGTCTTGGTACCACATTAATATTTGGGAAGCAACCATAACCACCCATTTTTCCTAAAGTTTATATATCCTGCTTTTGAAGGAGCCTCTTGCTTTGTAATACTAATTTCTCAGCTCTGCAAGCTTAGAAGTAGCCCAGAGGATGTTCTCTTTTTCCTGAGGCAGAGGCTATATTTGCTAATTAAGCTGCAGCTTTGACAGACAGGGTTTAGCCTTCCTCTGCTCAGTTACACAGGGACTCAGAGGAAGTGAAAAGCAGCAGCAGTGATGGTTCTTCCACGTTCCTTACTGGTTTTAATTTAGTCTAGAGGCAGCCAGTAATTTACAGAGGTTGCTGCAGTGCAAGGATGATTTCTTCTGTGGATTTTTTTTCCTAATCCTCCTTTATTGGATAATAATCAAATCCAACTAATGTCTGTATATAATATATAGATATTTTGTCTTGTTGAAGGTTTTTTCCTAACCACTTACTATATTGATTTGCTTTCAAAAGGTGTATGAATATCTTGATATTAAAAATTAAGAAATATTTTGTAGTCCTTTCTTCGCTATGTAAATAAAGTCTTACAGCAGTGTATGTAAGAGAAGAACATAAGGATGGTAAAGGATAGGAAGACTAAGAGAACTACTGAACAAAGTGAATTATTTTTATTTGAGGACAGGAGCTGAAATGGGAGTCTTTCTAATGTCTGGATATATATATCCATATATATATATCTATCTTTATATAGATATATATTGTTTCTTTTTCCATTGAAGAAAAGGAAGAGAGAAACTGAGATTTAAAAATGTCAAGGAAATTAATTTTTCAGGGAAGAAAAGTAGTTATTTATAGAGGAGGAAAGATGTCATTGGTTAATACAAGTTGATCATTTGTTTTTACTGTCAAAATTGTTGAAAATGAAAAATGGGAAAAAGAGAACAGCAGCTGGAACTATCAAATGTTCAGGAGCCATCAATCTCTAGGACAAAAGGTGATCTGCATGTCTAACACTAACAGAAACTGATGACATGATTTAAATTTGAGGCAAAAGTCTCCTAAAAAGAAAATTTTACGTTGCTTAGGAAGACGTGAGTTTTAAAAAGTTTTACAATAAATAATCCTTAAAATGCATATTTTAAAAATCATGTGAGTATGGCTCAATATTCATATTGGGTGCTAAATCACTTAATAGTTGAATATGTGGCAAATTTTTCAGTAGTTATGCCTATAGTAATGCTAACAAAGAATGCTTATGTTAGGAGAGCTGAGGATCATTAGTAATGATCATGGGAGAAAAGTCATTAGGATAAAATATTTCTTGTGGAAAAATTAATTGAATTTCATCCATTATATCCCAGCCACAGCTACTATTTTTAAAATTAAGTTATATAGGATGTAACCTATCTGTGTGGATTTCTGTAAGCAAATATCAACATTTTTTGGTTTTGGAAAATAAAACTGGAGTGGAAAATGGAACAGTCATAACAGATGCAGGCTCTGTATTTTAGGTTTTCAGTATTGAATTAGACATATGAAAAGAAGCAAATCCAGAGTATTATTTTCTCTCCCTCATTCTCCCTCATTCTTAAAGATTTTCAGCACCTTCTGCCTGACTTTAGAAGAAAATAATGTTTCCAAAGTAAATTCGTTTTTTCACATAAATACAGGCAGTTGTAACTGAGTTCCTTAAAAAACATCTGTCATTATCAAGGTCAAGTAGGCTGGTCATTCTCTGAGAAGACAGTTCAATCATCACCTGGCTGTTGAAGAAAGAAAATACAGTCAGTTTCTAAATTCAATTTGAGCCAACTTCTAAATTCAGGTTTTTTTATTGGCAGATCAAAATCATCAGTTTTGTGGGAGTTTTGTCCCTAAGCATATCAAGAGAACCTATGGCATTTTTGGTGGGAGCTTGGTGTTACACCTTTACAGTCTTGCAGATTTTTATAGCTTGGATTTATTTGCAAACTAACACAATGAAAGTTTTAAGACAGTAATTTAAATTGGGAATAACTTCTCCTTAAGGAAGTAAAAGCCTTTATTTTTGGGTTAATGAAATTACTTCAGAATTAAACACAAATAGAATTCATTTTAAAACTTTAGGATTTTTCTGTTACCTTGATCACAAGTCCATTCAAGCCATAAAGGTTTTGTAAAGTGCAAAATTACTTTCCCAAGGTACCCTTTGATTTTCCATCTGCCCTGGACTATGGACAAAAATAATTGATTTTTTAAAAACTTTTAATAAGAGGGAATTTGCTGGATTTCAGAACTACTTATGAGTCTGCTAGAAATCTTACTCTGTTTCTGTCATGAACTATCAGAGCAGGTACTCTTTGCTGCAAAGAGAGAAGTTCCACATGAATATGAGGAAGAATTTCTTTCCTGTGTGGGTGACCAGAGTCTGGAACAGATTGCCCAGAGAGGGTGTGGAGAATCCCTCACTGGAGATGTTCCAGAACCATCTGGATGCAATGCTGTGCCATATGCTCTGGGATGACCCTGCTGGAGCAGGGAAGTGGGGCCAGATGACCGCTGTGGGCCCTTCCAGCCTGACCCCATCTGGGATTCTGTGGTTTTGGTCAGGTATTCCTCATGTTAACCTAAATTTATAAATAAGCCAGGGCAGACTGAGTTAGAAGTGATCACTAAATGTGATACTGTAATATGACAGAAGTCATAATCCTTAGTAAGAAAAATATTTCTGATGTTTCCTCCATTTTTCCTTTATTCTCCATTCTCCTTTATTTATAACTCAGAAACCCTAGGAGAGGATTAGTTTGCCCAAAACTTGGGGGTTTTTTGCCTGCTATGTCTGTTGTCTTAATAAAACAGTTTACTTCAAATTCCACCTACTCATGATTTTAAAAGAGATTTTTTGCCACGTTAATCCAAGCCTTGTTTTTGCACTATTACAGTCAAACTGCCACTATCACTCCTTGTTCCTGCTAGGAAGTGTCTAGCAAAGTACAACTCTTTCCATTGCAAGTCTTGCCTCAAGAAATCCTATGGTTAAACAGGCTCTTCACAAGAAGAGAAATTCAGCTCTTGTGCCAATCAAAAGAGAAACCGACATAAACTCATCATATGAGCTTTTTTGATTGTTTGGTGGCATAACAGTGCCTCTGCAGATGGAAAACTGGGACAATAGTGGGGTTTGGAGCAGCCTGTTTGCCTTTCCTCAGCAAGGGAGGAGGAAGGAGGGAAATGTCACCTCTAAAGTGGGGGAGAAAAGAAACAATAATCAGAACTACAATGTCTACTTGGAATTCAGGTGGCTGCACATCAAGTTACCTCTAACAGTCTGACTGCTGATTGCTACTATTCATGAAAAGGGGCTTTATTTTAGTTCTGAAATAATCCAGAGCAACAGCTCCCCCGTCGAGTTTTCCCGTCTGAATCTCTAAAATGTTCTCTCTTTTAATTTTCTCTCTTGACCCTCTCCTCCCACTCACCTCTTTGAACACAGATTTAAATACATTCAAAGAGATAGTGAGGAAGTAGTTTTCAGTCCATCTCATACAGCCAAAACACTGCTGCAAAGTGCCTCCCTTAAATTTTGGGAGGAATCAGCTGACAGAGGAAGGTTAGTTGGCTGAAGGCAAGGTAACATGAGAAAGAGCAGTTCAAAAGCACAGTGACAGTTTTACCTGACTCCTTTTCAGTTAATCACATCCACTTCTGGACACCCATGTCCTGTTAAACTACATTACCTTTGGAGCCTGTCACCTCAGCCTGGTTCCTTCCTTTGTCTGAAACAACTAAAATCAGTTGACCTTCAAGTTACAGTGATGTTTACCTATTCATTGAGAAGTGCAGATCTAGATTGCACTTAGGATCCTGGTTCCTTGGACTGGGACTTAGGGCTGCATTTCATTCTCCCTCCTGATTTTTAAGAGATGCTCTGTTTACTGTTACTTGTAATCCTCAATGAAGTTTTAGTACAGTCCTAAATCAACAGAGGTGGGTTTTCAAGTGGACAGTGTAAATTATAAATCCTGCATTAACAATGTGGCCACATTGGAAAATACCCTTTAGTTCCATTGCCCTTTAATGGCTCTCTTATGTTGGCTATTGAATCCCATCTATCTAAATCCCATGGGAATTTTAAATCAGATGTGCTTTGGGGAACTTAGCAATAGCAATATTAATCACTCCCATAGTGCTGACAATATGTAATGGTTTGAGTGGGGCATCCTTTGATGCTGTATGATGTTAATGGTAGCAAGAATCAGCTTTGCAGTAGACCACATCATTTGCCTTGAAGGATCACTTCAGATAACAAAAACCAGAGGTTTGTTGTGCAAGAACTGGTTGTTCACACACACAAGCACTGTTTTCCTTCCCAACAGAGAAATTATTTATTGCTAGGAGACAGCAGTTTCTTCTGTCCCAGGGATATGATGTTGGTAATGCTGTAGAAAGCCCCACATTTCCAGACACATACTGTGAATAATCAAAATCTGAGAAATTTCTTCATCCTGAGCCAGGTGTAAAACTACAACAGGAGATAGAAATGCAAGTGCCTGTATAATCCTTTGGGTTCATTGGCTCCAAATGTTTTAAGTTCTCTTCTTTTTGCCTGTATTCTCATTTGCATCATGTCACTGCATTGCTTGGCTGCTGACAGGCAAACTTCCTGTCTAAAATGCTGATTATATGATCAAAATTATTGATATTTTGATACACTCCATTTTGTGCTTTCTGACTGTATACTGTGTAACCAACACAAGGGTTTGTATTTAGTTATAAGCCAAGCATTAAGTGACACGTGCCTGCTCCGTAGTTTTTAATTTTTATGTTTCTTGTGTGTTCTTTTGAAGCCTCAAGTAATAGAATGTGTTTCCTGAGTAATTGTAATCTGCTTTAGGAATGACTTTACAGCTCCTCAGAAGTTATCAGAAAATTCTCCACCCACCAGCACTGGCTGGTGTTGATGACTGAGCCTGGTTAATAGATTGTCTCTGATCTCGAGTTGCTGCCGTATAAGATGGAATATCTGGAATATCATTCAGTAACCTGAACTGGAAAATTAGAGATTGCAGCTGTGTGATGGGTGAGATCAGAAAGGCTGCTGTAAGAATCCTGTTCTGCCCATATTGCTGCAGGAAATGCTCCTGGCTCTTCTATAGCAATATGTTTTACAAAACACCCTTAGAAACCATCGGTCTCCCCAATATCAGCACAGATACTTGGGGGTTAAAATCAGTAGGAGCTTGCCATCTAAAATCCAGTTCCTATGCCTTGCTCTGGAAAGTGGAAAGGCCAGACTTTGTATCAGATTAAGATGAGTTAGAGTAGATTGAGGCTTAAGGATTTTTTCCATCAGAATGAAAATATTAAAGACAGATAATTTTACCTTGTCTCTGTGTTATTTAATTTTTATTTTCCTGATTCCATTTTAAGCTGAATTCTACTAATGCTTGTTATTCCACTGGCACTCCAGTTTAGCCCAGAGAATACTGAAAATGCAACATGTTTTTATGTCTGCTAAAAACACAGATTTCATTTGGTACTTTTTATTTGTTTTCTTTGCTAGAACATGGACACTCATATTTATGACCTTCTTGTTTTCCAGCACCTCCCAGATGGCTCTGCCCCAAGTGCACACGCTGAATTTTATCTTCTGCCAGATCCTTATGAGGTCAGTCGAAGGAAAACAAGAACAGCTCCAAGAGGCTCTGACCCTACTTACAATGAACTTGTGAGTACTGTTCACTTTCCTCCACCCCTTCTTGTTTCATGGAATCATGGAAGGGGTCAGGCTGGAAGGGCCCACAGTGGTCATCTGGTGCCACCTCCCAGCTCCAGCAGGGCCATCCCAGAGCACGTGGCACAGGATTGTTTCCAGATGGTTCTGGGATATCACCGGTGAGGGATTCTCCACAGCCTCTCTGGGCAATCTGCTCCAGTGCTCAATCACTGCACAAGGAAGTTCTTCCTCCCATTCAGGTGGAGCTTCCTGGGTATCTGTTCCTCCTGTTGCCTCTTGTCCCATTTCTGGGCCTCATGGAGCAGATCCTGGTACATTCCCTGACCTCTTCCTGCAGATGCTGACAGACATGGATGAGGTCCCCTCTCAGCTGTCTCTTTTCCAGGGTGAGCCCAGCTCACTCAGAGTTTTCTCTTGAGAGACATGCCCCAGTCCCCTCACCATCTCCATAGCCCTTCACTGGACTCACTCCAGTGGTTCCCTGCTTTTCTTCATCTGCTGAGCTTGGAACTGAACACAGCACTCCAGATGTGCCTCACTAGGGCTGAGTAAAAAGGCAGGGTCACCTCCCTCAACCTCCTGTCAATGCTTTTCTTGATGCACCCCAGGATCCCTTTTTGGCCATGAGGGCACATATTTTTGCCAGCACAATTGTTCCCCCTCAGGAATGCTGCATAAGCAGCTGTTCCAGCCAGGCTGCTCCAGTCCTGGCCACTCTGCTGAGGGCAGGTTGATGAGGATGCTGAAGGTATTGGACATAAGCTATATTTGGATATTCACATCAATAACGTGCATAGAGCATCTTTACATTTTTAGCATGGTAAATGACAAAGCCATCTGGAGGCTCGCTCCACAGACGCTGCCAGATTTCTGAAAGGTAGAAAATGCCTGCTCAAAAAAATGCTCTCCAGAATTTCACTGACAGCAAAATATTTTTATTCTCCTGCATGAAGTTGAGATAAATGCAATTTCTTCTTTGGTTGCCTTGCCACTGACCTCCATGGCAGTGATCTCTGTCAGTGTGTCTTCTGTCTTCATGCACATACCCAGATAACCCAAAAAAATTTGGATCAGGATATGTAACAAAAAAAGAAACTGCTGCTGAAGAGAAGCAGTTAAATATTTTCAAATTTTAGGTAAAAAAGGTGGTTGTTTGGAGGAAAAAAAATGTCATATTTCTGCAATCACTTTTGGCCAGTTGCCTTCTAGTTTTGTCTTGCCGATAGCAGACAGTGCAGGGTGTATCGTAGTGACAGAGTGGGTTATCTTCTTTTGTAATTATTACTGAATTACTGCAGTTGGGATTTTATTTTTAATTTTCTTTGAAGCAATTTGGGTCTATTCTGCAAGAGGAAAATGAAAGTAGCAGGGTAGAAGAGAGGTGTTCATGCTTTGGTATATGCATAGCTCAAAGGAAGAAGAAGGAAGGGTCTTGGTACCACATTAATATTTGGGAAGCAACCATAACCACCCATTTTTCCTAATGTTTATATATCCTGTTTTTGAAGGAGCCTCTTGCTTTGTAATACTAATTTCTCAGCTCTGCAAGCTTAGAAGTAGCCCAGAGGATGTTCTCTTTTTCCTGAGGCAGAGGCTATATTTGCTAATTAAGCTGCAGCTTTGACAGACAGGGTTTAGCCTTCCTCTGCTCAGTTACACAGGGACTCAGAGGAAGTGAAAAGCAGCAGCAGTGATGGTTCTTCCACGTTCCTTACTGGTTTTAATTTAGTCTAGAGGCAGCCAGTAATTTACAGAGGTTGCTGCAGTGCAAGGATGATTTCTTCTGTGGATTTTTTTCCTAATCCTCCTTTATTGGATAATAATCAAATCCAACTAACGTCTGTATATAATATATAGATATTTTGTCTTGTTGAATGTTTTTTCCTAACCACTTTCTATATTGATTTGCTTTCAAAAGGTGTATGAATATCTTGATATTAAAAATTAAGAAATATTTTGTAGTCCTTTCTTCGCCATGTAAATAAATTCTTACAGCAGTGTATGTAAGAGAAAAACATAAGGATGGTAAAGGATACAAAGACTAAGAGAACTTAATTAAAATTAAAATACCACCTGGGCAGTTTCCATCTAGAATGGAACACTGCAGTGGGAAGAATCACCTGCCATTAATATTGTTCTGATTTCAACATCACGGATTTGCATTCAGAGAATATGTTTATTTCAAAAAACAGAGAGTGCCATTTATTCATTTTGTTACAAAATTGTGCTCTAGAGAATAAACGTAGTGCTGAAGTCTCTCAATGCTATAGTAACAAAAAAAGCCTGGAATGTTGCAGATTTTTTTGAGCTGTTATAGGTGGTTGACATAAAAGTATTACCTGTTGTTGCAGGCAGTCAATTAATTTTATTTACACAATTAGTTGGTTTGTTCCTGTTGTCCCCCCCCCGTGGTTCTGTGTTGGTTTCACCCATTTGTCAATTATTGTAAACCCTAGCCCCTTTTTCCAGATTGTTCCTCATACATTACCCTGATCCTGCCCCCGAGCCCTATCAATCTATGTAAACCCAACCCTTTGATCCAGCAAGTTCCCTGCTTTTCATCCCTTACTCGAAGCCCCATTGGCATTATGACTGCCGCCCCTCCCACGTGTTATCCCTATTGGCCCCCAACATTGTAAACCCTCCCCCCAACTCCTCCCCTGAAATACCCTGATTGGTTCCTGAGTTTGTACCCTCCCCACCTTAAATTGCGGCGCACAGAGGTGCTGCTCGCTCAGTTTGTCCTACCTTTGACCTTTCCAGTCCCTTCCCCGTCTACTGTTCCTGTCTCCTACAATAAATCCGGTTTCTGGGAAGATTATTGGACTCTGAGCCTCCTCCGTTCCTCCACCGAGCATCCACAACGTGCTGAGACCGCAGTGCCTGAGGGCTTAAGAGCTCTGAAGGTTCGGTCTGGGACAAATAGCTCCCAGGTCATTCCCCACTCCTGACGCTGCTAGCGGTCAGTGAGGCAGAGCTAGCCTGAGCTGGAAAGGCCGCGGAAGGAGCAGCGTTAACTGGCGCCCAACGTGGGGCCTCTGCAGCCTGTGGAGACCCCTGGAGGAGTCGACCCTGTGGATTACAAAGACTTGTGGGCGGCAGTTACCCCGGTTGTAGCAGGTCGGTTTTTGTCTGGCGGCACTCCCGGGGAAGAAGCGACAACCTCCGGTGTGCAGGAAACCGCTTCTGGGGCTCGGACGCCTTCCACAGCCCAAGTCAGGACCTGGTGAGTTTCCCCAGTGGGGGAAGGAGGGGTGTGTGTGTGTGTGTGTGAGTCCCCCTTGTGTGTTGTGAATTGGGTCCTGACCCTTATTTTCAGTTAAGTTTACATTTGCTGCTGGGAGGCGGTGGAACTGCGGAGCCAGGGGGGAATCAGAGATGGGCGCATGTTTGTCGGCTCCGCAGAGGGGGATTTTCCTCCAAGTTGTGGGTATCCTCGAGGGTGGGAATCATAAATTTTCGCGTGGGTTGGTCAAAAGGCTAGTACGTTGGCTGTTCCTGCATTTTCCCCATGTGTCCCCTGAAAATGTTATCTCAGTGATATTTTGGAATTCGGTTGGGTCCAAATTAACGGCTTTGGTGGTTCAGGGTGACAAAACAGCCGCCAAATTAATCCCACTTTTCGTTTTAATTCAGACTGCCTTAATTGAAAGAAAGGGAATGCAGAGGCAGCCAACGCAGCCTTCCCCAGTTTCTTCAGTTTCCCCAGTTTCCCAATCCCCATGCTCCTAAGTTGGGGGAGACCTGCGGAGCAACCCGTAGAACGCAGGGCTCCGAAGTCGGCAGCAGTCTCCCTGGCTCCCCAAGCCTCCCTCAGAACCCTTGCCCCAGTAGCCCTGGCCAAGCTGCCGGAGCCCTTACCCATTCCCCTGTTCCCCCAGTTGACAATCCAAAGTTATCCCCTTTCCAAGTTGCAAATCCCCAGTTTAATAAAGTTAATGATCCCCAGTTACTTTCCCAGAACCCTGGATCCCCTATTTTCCCTTGTCTCCAGTGCTCTCCTATGTCTCCCCATGCCCTGCCTGACCCTCAAAATGGCCCCCAAGGGGCACAAGATGGCGGGGACCGCATGGTCGGAGCCTTCCCTTGTTCTCCTTCTTCCCAGAACCCCTTTCTTCCCACAAAGTGCAACCCCTTCTTCCCTAGCCCCTCCCTTCTATCCTACCCTGACTCCTCCCACCTCCCCTTGGGTGGTTCCTCCTCCTCGGGGGCGTGCCCCCAAAGTGTAACCTCCCAAAACCCCACCTCTTCCGGCTGCGGCTCCTCCCTCCAACCCTCCTCCTCAGTCGGCCCTCCAGCCCCGCCTCTTCTGGCTCCTGGTTCCCACGCCCCTCCTCCTGGTTCCCACGCCCCTCCTCCTGGTTCCCATGCCCCTTCTCCCAGTTCCCGTGCCGCCCCATCCGGTCCCCATGCTTTGGGGACCGGAAGTGACAGGCCTCAGGACCAGAACCCGGAACAGGTTGTGATTCCCTTTGCCGCACCAGTCAGTTTTCGAGGAAGGGGAGGGAGGTACCGAGAATGGGAACCCTTCTCCTTCCAGACAAAGAGGGAGCTGTGCAAAGCCCAGGAGGAGTTCAGCAGGAGAAGTGAATATTTTAAGGGCTTATTAAAGGCCACCTTCTCGGCGAACGAGATGGTTCCCCACGATTTAAAAGAACTGTTTGCCTGCCTCCTTTCCCCAGCTGACTATAGGCTGTGGAAACAAAGGTGGAAGAAATCGTTGGAGGCCATCCTTCCTGAGCTGTTGCGCAGCGAGGAGTCTTGCGGTTGACGCAGACGAGAATCCCCTCTCGATAGACCACCTGTGCGGTGAAGGGAATTGGGGGAAGCCAGAAGAACACGCCAGGGTTTTACCTTGGCCTGTCCTAATTAAAATAACAGAGGCCGCTGAGAAGGTATTTAACATCTTGCCGGGAGGGGAACCCCTGACCAACTTTTCAAATATCAAGCAGTCGCCCAATGAGCCCTTTACCATTTTTGTCAGCCGATTACAGGAACAGATAGAGAGGCAGGTTGACAGACCTGAGCTGCAGGAGCAGCTTATCCTGGAGATGGCAAAGACAAATTGTAATGACATTTGTAAACAAGTTATTTTCAGCCTGCCTTTGTATCCACCGCCAACCTTGGATGTCCTCATTGATGCCTGCGAGAAGAAAGTGCCATTAGTGGGGACGTCCAGGGCGCCATCTCTACCACCGGCGGCCACGAGACCACCGACTGCAGCAATAGCCCAGCACCCGCCAGGCCAACCTCCACCACTGTCTGGAAAACCTCTGCAGTGCTATCGCTGTGGGCAGCTGGGGCATATGACCAGGGATTGCCCTGCCGCGCATCCCTGCCCTGGACCTGCGAGGGGCAATATGGGGGGAAAAGGGGGAGAGGGAGTCTTTAATAAAAAAAACTAAAAGCGCGGCGCGAACCTGCCCCGCGTGAAGCAACAAATGGGGCAGGTATCGCGGTGGGGGGGAAAAACACCAACCGGACATGGCCTATTCACTGGACGAGACACTTGGTAACGACACGAGACATCCTCTTCCGGTCCCAGCACTGGACAGTAGTAGCTGTGGACCCGCTGGAGGAAAAGACAATGGACACCGGACGTGACAGTAAGTACATCGCCATCGGGGACACCAAGCACACCCCTCCGGAGATTGAGATTTCTCCGATCACCTTTCCGGGTGGTCCGGAGAACCTCATAAAAGTATTACCTCTATTGAGGCTCATCACAGGTAAAGTGTATTGGCCAAGGAATTCGTTGTTAGACAGAGAAATCTCATCCTGCACGCAGAAGCGTATCATTGCCAGTTCTGGAACTTGGATGTTAAAAGAGAATGTTTCGTTCCATTTAGGGCTCAAAGCTAATTAAAGGAGAAAAGAAACAGGATTAAAATATGATTTCTTTTTTTTCTACTCTATAACTAAGCTGCTATCACTAGTCTGAACTGGTAAAGAGTTTCTTTTACCCTAGGTATCTGTGCCCATTTAAACAAATAACTAAACTCCCACTGACTGTAGTGGGGCAAAAGCCTAAGATAGTTGGTGTCATCCCTTAAAAGAGAGAAAAATGAGACAAGGATAGCCAGGTTAAGAACTTCTGCTCAGCTTAAATTTTCCTATAGCCATACCAGTTTCATGCTTTTGTCAAAGTTTCTCCTTTCACAGTGCTGGAAATGAATAAATTCAGGTAGTAGAACGTTCACTTGACCAGAAATACAAAAAGAGAATGTGGAACAGGAGGGGTTTGCCTGGTCTTTAGCAATGTTCATACAGGGAAAAGAAATTCAGGGGCTGATTTAAAACAGCAGCTATCTATAAAAAAGAAAAAGGAAGCATAGAAGACAGAGGCACAGACAAAATGAGATCACAGAAAGCTTGTAGTCTGAGACATCAAGAAGATCTGTATTATAAAGATAAGGGAGTGCTCAAAGACAGCTACAAAGAGTACACACTTCACCTGTCAAGCAATTAAGGGATTACTCCTACCAGAGACTTCAAATGAGACGAGTGATGAAGTTACAGCAATTTCTTAAGAAAACCTCGTCATTAAGTTAAGTGGTTAAGGCTGGGATAGGGTTAACTTTCTTCATGTCAACCCCTATGGTGCTGCATTTTGGATTTTTGACTCAAACAGCACTGACTACACCCCAGTGTTTGAGCTATTGCTGAACAGGGCTTCCACAGTGTCGAGATTTCTGTCTTTCTCACTGCAGAGCAGCCTCCCCATCCCAGTGAGGGGGCTGGGGGTACCCAGGAAGTTGGGAGGAGGCACAAGTGGTACAGCTGACCCCAGCTGGCCAAGGGGATGTTCCTTACAAATGGTGTCATGCTCACAGCTGGGGGGAAGGAGGAAGGGAGGGCATTCAGAATTGCAGTGTCTGTCTTCCCAAGTAACCTCAGAGCTCCAAAATGAAGCCTTGTTTCCCTGGGAATGGCTCTACACCTGCCTGCCATGGGAAGTGGTGAATGAATTCCTTATTTTGCTTTGCTTGTGTGGGCAGCTTTTGCTTTATCTATCAAACTGTCTTCTTCTCTACCCGAGGGTTTTCTCATTTTGAACTTTCCAGCCCTCTTCCCATTCAACTAGAGGAGAACAAGCAAGCAGCTCTTTGGAGCTGAGCTGCTGTCCAGGATGAGCCCACAGCAGTGTGCAAAAAAAACAATTCCACCTTCCTTTAGAAAGGGGGAGTGCTCCCAGCTGTGTGTTTGTGCTTCCTTAATCTACCAATCTACTTAATCTACCAATCTACTTAATCTACCAATCTAGAAAAATGGCACACACAGCATGAACAACTGCTACAGATTTTGTGCCAGGAAATCCTAGTCTAGAGAGAAATAATTGGTGTTTCCTTATAAAATGTTGTTGTGCTTTGTTCACAGCCTAGAGAAGCAGACTGATGCTCACCATTACTAGATTCTACCAATACTAGATTCTACCAATTACTACATTCTACCATTACTAGATTCTACCAATACTAGTTTTCTTTCTTGCTTCATCCTCTGGCACACCATAGATTTCTATCTGTACCATGGGGTTAGCTTTGTTGGTCCTTGACATGCTGCTGCGTGGTAACTGATGGCCACTGATCAGCTGGAAAATTAAAGTTATATTGAAGTAACTGTAAGAATGAACTAATTCACCACAGCCATATAGTCACCATAATAGAAATAGCTTTCAAAAGAAATTACTTTAAGTATATGCTAGTCATAAACTGGTGTAATAAACACAGTGGAATCAAGAATATGGTGCTTCACATCCAATTTAATTTTTTATATATAATTTTTTAGAAATATTGTGGTTTAGGAACATTTTTTAACTAGATCAGATTCCTCTGAGCCCAGTCCAAACTGACCTTGAATGGTTAGAGGGATGGGATACACATAACCTCTCTGGGCTGCCTGTGCCAGTGTTTCACCACCCTCTTTTAAATAAATAAATAAATAAATAACTGAAATAATATTTTAAACAATAATTTTCAGGTTTTTTTATTCAATAGCTATACATAAAAATTATATTTTGCTACTGTACAAAATAATCCTATTGGAATCAGCCTACAGTGATTTTTACATTTTCTGCTATCGAGCTCATGAATTCCAATCTGTGTGGAGAGGATCAGCAT
Source organism: Poecile atricapillus (assembly GCF_030490865.1). Classification (NCBI taxonomy): domain Eukaryota; kingdom Metazoa; phylum Chordata; class Aves; order Passeriformes; family Paridae; genus Poecile; species Poecile atricapillus. The sequence goes on from NC_081266.1 coordinate 7,347,805, forward strand.
CAAGACCCACCGTGACATCAGCATTGTGCTACAGGGTATGTAGCAGACTGCCTCACCTGTGCCTCATCTCTTGCACAGTATTCCTTAGTATTAGACAAAAACTCTTCATTCAGTGAGCTTCCTGATGTGTTTTGACCAAAATTTCCAAAAACAGGAAATTTTGTCTCAGACTGCCCTGTAATCTGGCACCCAGACTAAGACAGGATTTATGAAAGTCACAACTTTGTCTGCTTTTTATCTATATTTCAGGGTAGCTAGGAAAGAGTCAACATCTGTGCAGTAATCAGCCTTTTAGGAATCAGTATATAACATGTATTGAGAGAGATATACAAGCCTGAAAGCCCAGGTGAAAGATATGACTCCCAATCCTGGTCTCAGGCCTGTTATGAATTATGTTTGTTCATTAACTGGGATTAATTGGGATGATGTTCGTCAGTTAATCAGGATGTGGTTGGTTGTTTTTTTTTCTTTTTTTTTGCTCTCTTTTCCTTCGCAAGCTAATGTGGAAAGCTTTTCGCAAGTTGTGGTCGGGGTTGTTTTCGTACAGACCAGGCGTGGGACTTTCCAGGAAGAAGAATAGAAGTGAAGCAAGATGTTTCAACAACAACCCCGAAGCATGTGCAAAAGGCTCGTGAACATCTTAAAAAGACTGACTGAAACCTCAGTATGCGCGGCAGTGGCGGAACAGAGAACCCCCTGTCGCCCAGCGCTGCATTGCCTCCATGTTTTGCTGCTATGATTAATAAAATTTGTTAATTAGTTGCTAATTTGACTCTTATTAATCAATATAATCAATAACAATTGGTGCCGTGACTCGGATGGGAATATTGGTGAGCTATTGAGGTTTGGGGAGGCGCCCCGCTGTAACTTGCGGCCCCAGCTTCGGTTGCTTGCCCTACTTCCACCGACGAACCCAAATTAAAACAGGGAGGCAAGGAAGGACCGGTCGACCCCTTAAATTTTGTGCACAAAAGTCCGGGCGAAGACGCGGAACGCGGACGCGTAAGTTACTGCCTGTTTGGCAGGGGTTTCCGTTTGGTCGGGGTCGGGTTCCCGGAGTGTGGCGATTGTGGTTTGTGTGTTTGAGAGGGGAACTGGCAGCCGGATTCCCCAAGCGAGTGCGGACCCTCAGTAGTGCATTTCCCATTGTCCGCGAGGACGTGGGTCACGAAAAAGGGGAAGTGAGTGAAGCGAGTGAAACGCACACACGATCGAGAGAAGGCACTCCGGAAGATGGGACAAGGGAGAAGCAAGCCCCTTTCACCCATGAAGCGTTCTCCAGTACCCAGGGACTCCCCATTGGGATTTATGTTGGAGATGTGGAAGTATTATCCTGGGACTGGGAATAAAGATAAGGCCAAGATGATCTATTATTGTGTAAAAGTGTGGGGAGGAAAACAAATTGATGAGGCAGTATGGTGGCCAAAGTTCGGTTCTACTGAGGATTGGATGCAACAAAAATCAAATATTTGGGTAAATAATAAAATCCCATTCAATCAAGAGGAGAGTGAGTATGCAGCAGTCTGGGTTACACGCCCAGGAGGACCGGGAGTCTCAATTTTTAAATTATCAGAAATAGACCCGGAAAGTAAAAAACAAAAACCCCGACAGGAAGAGGATCTTCCTGTAAGACCCCCACCGTATGTCCCACCGCAACCGATGGCTCCCCCACCGCCACAGGCGGAGCCGGAGTTAAATAATCAGGGAGATCGGGGTCTGCAAGAAAGACCAAATGAGCAGGAAGGAAGCCAAGATCAGGGACCCAGAACTAGGAGCCGTGCGCGGCAACAAAACTTGTTTCCGTTAAGAGAAGTGCCCATGGGAGGTCCTAATCCACAGATGGGATTTATTTCAGTACCTCTCAGTTCGGGGGATGTGAGAGATTTTAAAAAGGAGATGGGAAAGATTTTAGAAGATCCTCTGGCGGTCGCTGAGCGAGTGGATCAATTTTTAGGACCTAATATCTATACTTGGGATGAACTGCAGTCCATCTTAAATATATTGTTTACCACTGAAGAGAAGAATATGATAAGGACTGCAGGGATGCGCATTTGGGACGCTCAACATGCACAAGGACCCCAGGCAGACATAAAATGGCCCCTGCAGAGGCCTCAGTGGGACCACCAGAACGGAGATCATAGGACGCATATGCAGGATTTGCGCACTATAATTATTCAAGGAATTAGGGAAGCAGTTCCTAGGGGTCAGAATATCAATAGGGCCTTTAATGAGAGGCAAAAGAAGGAAGAATCTCCCAATGAGTGGCTGGAAAGATTGCGTAAAAACTTGCAAATGTATTCTGGTTTGGATCCAGACACTCAGTTAGGTCAGGCTTTATTAAAGACTCAGTTTGTTGCTAAGGCCTGGGACGACATACGTAAGAAATTAGAGAAAATTGAAAACTGGCAAGATAGAGGATTAGATGAACTTCTTAGAGAGGCGCAGAAAGTTTATGTTAGGAGGGAGGATGAGAGTCATAAGAGACAAGTTAGAATGATGGTTGCGGCAGTCAGGGAAAGTAGAGAATTGGATAAACAGGAAAGACGGCCATTTCGGGGGAAGCCCCCAAACCGGGAGGGAAATAGAGGAGTGGAAGAAAGAAGAGAAGAAAGGAATTGTTTTTATTGTGGGAGGAAGGGACATCTTAAAAGAAATTGCAGGATTAAGGTGCAGGATGAAAAGATGTTCAAGGAAGATTAGGGATGTCAGGGGCTCAATTTGTACTTGTTGGGGACCCAGAAACATCGTGAGCCCTTGATAAAACTAAAAGTGGGTCCCCACCGCGAAGAAATAGAATTTTTGGTAGACTCGGGGGCTGAGAGATCTACCGTACAAAAATTGCCCTCTGGATGTAAACTATCCAGAGAGACAGCCCTGGTTGTAGGAGCTAAGGGAGAACCCTTTAAAGTTGGAATTGTTAAAGATGTAGAGGTAGAAACTAAATGTAAGATAGGGTTAGGGAATCTTTTAGTAGTACCTGAAGCAGAGTTTAATTTATTAGGTCGGGATTTAATAATTGAATTAGGAATAAACTTGGAAGTGGAGAATAAAGAAATAAAAATAAAGCTTTGTCCCCTTAGAGTAGAAGATGAAGAGATGATTAACCCTGAGGTTTGGTATACCCCGGAGACTGTAGGGCGACTAGAGATACCCCCTTTTACGGTAAAAATTAAAAACCCGGAACTTCCAATTAAAATCAAACAATACCCTATTTCACTAGAAGGAAGGAAGGGATTAAAACCAGAAATAGAGAGACTTATAAATCAAGGACTATTAGAACCTTGCATGTCCCCATTTAATACTCCCATCTTGCCGGTAAAGAAGCCTAATGGGACGTATCGATTAGTACACGATTTGCGGGAAATAAATAAAAGAACTATTTCTCGGTTTCCCGTAGTGGCCAATCCCTATACGTTGCTAACTAAATTAGGCCCTGAAAATCTATGGTATAGTGTGATTGATTTAAAGGATGCATTTTGGGCCTGTCCCTTAGATGAAACATGCAGAGATTACTTTGCATTTGAATGGGAGGATCCTGATACTGGGAGAAAACAACAACTGAGGTGGACGGTTTTACCTCAGGGCTTTACTGAGTCCCCCAATTTATTTGGACAAGCACTAGAACACATTTTGCAGGAATACAAGCCTGCTTCAGGTATTACTCTTATTCAATATGTAGATGACTTATTAATTGCGGGGAAAGAGGAAGAACAGGTCAGAAGAGAAAGTATCAAACTCCTTAATTTCTTAGGATTAAAAGGTCTCAAAGTATCAAAAATCAAACTACAATTTGTAGAAGAAGAAGTACGATATTTAGGACATTACATCAACAAAGGAGAAAAGAAAATAGACCCCGAACGCATAAAAGGAATCTTGTCATTACCACCTCCTAAAAATAAAAGGCAAATTAGACAAATCCTAGGTCTAATGGGATATTGTCGGCAATGGATCGAAAACTACAGTAGTAAAGTTAAATTTTTATATCATAAATTGACTCTCGGGGGTTTAATTACTTGGACTCAGCAAGATGAGGAGAACCTTCAGGCATTACGAGAAGATCTGATAAACGCCCCAGTTTTAAGTCTGCCGGATCTGAATCGGCCTTTTTATTTATTTATAAATGTGAGTGATGGCACAGCATATGGGGTCCTGACCCAAGAATGGGCTGGGAAGAAAAAGCCGGTAGGCTATTTGTCAAAGTTATTAGATCCCGTAAGCAGAGGATGGCCTACCTGTTTGCAAGTGATCGTAGGATGTGCCTTATTAGTAGAAGAGGCCAGAAAAATCACCTTTAATAGCTGCATAAAAGTGTTGTCCCCTCATAATATCCGGGGTGTGTTGCAGCAGAAAGCTGAGAAATGGATATCAGACTCCCGTCTACTTAAATATGAGGGAATTTTATTGGAAGCTCCGAATTTAACTTTAGAAACAACGAGCCTCCAAAACCCTGCCCAATTTCTATATGGAGGGTCTGAAGAGTCAGAACTAACACATAATTGTCTTCAGACCATTGAAGAACAGACAAAGATTAGACCCGACCTGGAAGAAGAAGAATTAGACGATGGGGAGAGAATCTTCGTAGATGGTTCTTCCAGAGTGATTGAAGGGAAAAGAAAATCAGGATACGCAGTTATAGATGGGAAGACATTGGAGATTCTAGAATCAGGACCATTGAACAGTTCTTGGTCAGCACAAGCTTGTGAACTATATGCTGTCCTACGAGCTCTAAAGAGATTAAAGGGAAAGGTTGGGACAATTTACACGGACTCTAAATATAGTTATGGGGTAATACATACTTTCGGAAAAATCTGGGAAGAAAGGGGATTAATCAACTCACAAGGGAAAGATTTGATCCATCAGGAGTTAATAAAAGCAGTTTTAGTCGCTTTGCGAGGACCTGTAAAGCTAGCTGTAGTACACCTAAAAGGACACCAGAAGGGGGTAGATTACAAAACAAGGGGAAATAATGCAGCAGATCAGGAAGCTAAACAGGCAGCATTACGAGAACTAGTGTTAAAGGAAAAGGGAATGGGGCCCTCAGTACCCGAATTGAAAATTTTTGTACTCACCCCAAAAGAGGAACAGAAACTTGCTCAAATGGGGTGCACTAAAAATAAAGAAGGGAACTGGCATTTACCTGATGGAAGAAAAGTGTTACCAAAGTCAATAGCTTTTCAGATTCTAGACAATCTACATAAACAGACACATTGGGGTAGCCAAGCCCTAATAGACCATTTTGCGGCTAAATATATGTGTATAGGACTACATGATCTGGCAAAATATATTACTCAGGGATGCCCCACATGCCTAAAAGTTAATAGAGCTGTACGGAGACAAATGCCAATGGGGGGAAGACCCTTAGCAGTGAGACCATTTTCTAAAGTTCAAATCGATTTTACAGAACTCCCCAAAGTAGGGAGGTATAAATATATTCTAGTCATTGTAGACCATCTTACACATTTCGTAGAAGCCTTCCCAACCATCAGGGCCACCGCACAGACAGTAACAAAGGTTTTATTAGAACATATAATCCCCAGATATGGAATAACCGAAGTTATTGATTCGGATCAAGGACCACATTTTACATCTAAAATCATAAAGAATCTGGTGGAAGCCCTGGGAATAAGATGGGAAGAACACACTCCGTGGCATCCACAAAGTTCAGGTCTAGTAGAACGAATGAATGGAGAACTTAAGAAACAATTAACAAAATTAATGCTTGAGACTAAACTCTCATGGATTAAATGTATTCCTTTAGCGTTGCTGAATATTAGAGCCCAACCCAGAGCTGACATAGGAATATCTCCCTTTGAAATGTTATATGGAATGCCCTATGATGCAGGAATCCCCATGAACCACCCGGGAATCTCAGATAAAATTACTCACACGTATATTCATAAACTGATGCAGTATCGCCAGGAACTTTGGAGAAAAGGACAACTAACCCAGAGACCTCCTCTTGATATTACATTACATCAGGTCAAGCCAGGGGATTGGGTTCTTATAAAAACGTGGAAAGAGACCACTCTACAACCTCGCTGGGAAGGACCGTACCTGGTGCTTTTGACCACCAACACAGCTATCCGAACTGCTGAGAAGGGATGGACTCATGCCAGCCGTATTAAAGGACCAGTGAGCAATAGAGAGTGGATGGTCACTAGTCCTGCGGGAGACTTGAAGGTTAAATTGTCCAAGAGACCGCGGCAATAATAAGGGACATTAAAATTTCAGAATTTGATGAACAAGAGCAACCAAAATAGAACTTTTGTAATTAAACACCTGTCTAAGGCACTTAAATTTAATGAGCAAGGAAACATTTATAACAAAGATGTGGGTGTAACATGCACCGATATTAGTTGTGGGGGAAATTGCTATCCATTTGTTTGTTTTATTTGTTTAGTTTGTAAGGAAAAGTGGTGGACCCATTGCAGAAACGGACATCCCCCTCGAGGAGTGTGCCGGCCGTGCTGGACATTCCAGCGAGAATTAACTGATTGGGTATTAGCTCAAAGAGTCAAAACAGGAGACCTAGAAAAAGGATCGGCCGAGTGGTGGAATATATTTACAAAGGGGGTAAATCCGGACCTATACTGTTATCACCCGAACGAGCCTCGACCCTTTGTGGCCCGGCTAGTGGCAGGACTGTGTCGCCGAAGGGTGGCATCAGCGAGCTGCAAAGCCCCGGAGGTGAAGAATTGTAACTGGCAGTCTTATAGACTGAGGCTCACACAGACAGGGAGACAGTTCCCTCCTGAAGAATTCTCTTGCTGCCGAGAAGATGGCTCACCCCGTGGCTCAAAGCAACCGAGTCGACGGGCGAGGCAGAGGGGAAGTAAACAGTGGAGGGAATTCTCCGGTTGTCAATGGGATCACAATATTATGGTCCAGGAGATGCCCCAAGAGTGGGAATAACTTCTCTAAGAGGTGGGATCCCCATTACTGGAATGGGAAAGCCATGGGCCTTTTGTTATCCTGGATATTGTTTTGGAATCTATTGGGAGTTTATGGGAATGATAGAGTTACGCATGAACCCTTTGAGTGGTCCCTAATTAGGGAAGAAGAGCAGAGAGTAATTCAATCGGTAATCAGTTCAGGGGCGCCCACTTTCGAATGCCGGCTTTTTGAGTTACTTTCAATAGATCAGCCAAGTCAGTTTCTTGAGTTAGTTGCAAAAGGTCCACCAAGACGACCAATCTATATATGCCCAGCTTCGAATCCTGGGAAAGGATATTGTAATTATCCCGGAGAATTCTATTGTGGATATTGGGGTTGTGAGACCCTGGCATTAGGATTTACACCCGGAGGGGGCCCAGATCCATATATTTCTGTAAAGTGGCTACCCTGCACAGAGGAGGGCATTTGTGATAGGTTAGGAATTACAGTGGAATCTCAAACATTGGCAGACCTCGGTTGGTTTATTGGGAAGACATGGGGAATACGAGTGTGGGAACCTGGAAAAGATCGAGGAGGACACTTTCTTATAAAGAAAGAAAGGATTCCTCATAATTTACCAGAGGCAATAGGACCCAATGAACCCTTGAAAAACATAATCGAAGGAGAAACCGAGAAGAGAAAGCCTGCATCTAGCGGTAATACCACCTATAGTATATCTAAAGAAAAAGATATCATGATGCTACCCACAGAACATTCACCCCCTGAAGCATATGATACTTTTTGGAAGATTATGCAAGCTAGCTTTAGTGTTTTAAATCAAACCCATCCTGAATTAACTAAAGAATGCTGGCTATGTTATGACATTCATCCTCCATTTTATGAAGCAATAGGGTCAGTAGCTAATATAAGAAGGAGGAACGGAACTAATCCCAGAGAGTGTTTATGGAATCGGGAAAAAGGAACCCCGGGGATTACAATAACGCAAGTTACCGGACAGGGGTTATGTATAGGAGCTATCCCTCCAGAGCAAAAGTACTTGTGTAATAAAACTATAAAAATACAGAAGAAGGAGGTCGCTAATTGGTTAGTGCCAGCTTATAATAATAAATGGATATGCTCCAAGTTAGGGGTAACACCATGCTTGTCCACCACAGTATTCGATGAAAAATCTGAATACTGTATACAAGTAATCATTGTCCCTCGAATTATATACCATCCCAAAGAATATATACTAGACCATCACGAGGCAGAAAAACATCATTTAGTAAAAAGAGAACCATTTACAGCACTTACGATTGCATTACTGTTAACAATAGGAGGAGCTGGAGCAGGAACAGGTATAGCTTCTCTAGTATCCCAAGGAGCTGGGCTAACAACATTGAGAAAATCAGTGGATGAAGATTTGCTAAAAATAGAAAGAGCTATTGATGCTCTTACCAAATCAGTACGGTCTTTATCAGAAGTAGTCCTACAAAATAGGAGAGGATTAGACCTTCTGTTAATACAACAGGGAGGATTATGTATAGCCTTGAAGGAACAATGTTGTACCTATGTGGATTCGACAGGGGTGGCAGTAGACACTATGGCTGAGCTCAGGAAGCAACTTGAGCAAAGGGAACGTGAAAGAGAATCTCACCAGAGTTGGTATCACAAATGGTTCAATCAGTCTCCCTGGCTTACCACCCTTCTGTCAACAATAGCTGGACCAGTGCTTATATTTGTTCTAGCATTAACTCTTGGTCCCTGCATCTTTAATAAAATAATAGCTATTGTTAGAAAAAGACTAGAAGCAGCTCATCTGATGTTAATACGGGCAAAATATGAACCCATCAACCTAGCCCCGGATGAAGAAGAGTTAGAATGGAGTAGACAAGAACTAAAAAGGTTTAATGAACAAAGCAAAGAATTGTCCTAGATAAAAAGGGGAGGGACTGTTATGAATTATGTTTGTTCATTAACTGGGATTAATTGGGATGATGTTCGTCAGTTAATCAGGATGTGGTTGGTTGGTTTTTTTTCTTTTTTTTTGCTCTCTTTTCCTTCGCAAGCTAATGTGGAAAGCTTTTCGCAAGTTGTGGTCGGGGTTGTTTTCGTACAGACCAGGCGTGGGACTTTCCAGGAAGAAGAATAGAAGTGAAGCAAGATGTTTCAACAACAACCCCGAAGCATGCGCAAAAGGCTCGTGAACATCTTAAAAAGACTGACTGAAACCTCAGTATGCGCGGCAGTGGCGGAACAGAGAACCCCCTGTCGCCCAGCGCTGCATTGCCTCCATGTTTTGCTGCTATGATTAATAAAATTTGTTAATTAGTTGCTAATTTGACTCTTATTAATCAATATAATCAATAACAAGGCCTAAGCATCATAAGAGATTCTTATTCCCCTGTCAACCACCCCAAAAATCAAAACCCACAAATCCCACACTTTGCTTTGATATTTTCCAGTGCTTGTAGCACCTTGCCCCAAGAGAAGTTCTAGCCTGAAATACTGAAGAGCAGTGGCTTGGCAAACACTGATGCTCTTTCTTCCTAAGGAATAGCTGCTGCCTTCACCAGGAATCTTTGCAATCACTGATGGGTTGCCCACTAAGGACATGGGCCTACAGCCTGCTCCGAAGCTAGCCTCCAGAATTCACCCTTTCAGTTTAGGAAAAAAATAAAAAATATACAGTGTTTGTAACATCCTGCTGGGCCCTGCAGGAGGGAGAACAAACACGGCACAAGTGGTTTCTTTTACTAGATATTGGAACGGATACTCATTTGGAATTTTGGTTTATGATTTTGATGTTTAAAGATTGTTTTCCTTGCAAGGATTTGACGGTTGAGTCAAATATCTTTAACTCAGTGAACGAATACAAAACATTGTTAGTCTGGTCGAACTAACAGTCTAACTTGTCAATATAGTAGTTAAAAGGAACACTAAAGTGGTACAAGGTGAGCAAATTTGGGTCTCGCAGGGATTGCAGGACTTTGGTGCGGTTCACCCCCTGCAAGGCGGGGGGGAACGCGTGCCGGCCGGTGCACTGCTCGAGCCCCGGCATCGTCTCGCAGGGCAGCTCGGGTTCGCAGGAGAAGAACCTGGCAGCACAAGGCTGGCAGAACTCGGCCCGGCGCCCGTAGCACGGTCCGCGCGCGCGCGGGCCGCTCTGACGGGCGCGGGGGGGAGCAAAGTTCGCTCTCCGCGCTCACCTCCGCTTCCCCGCTGGAGCGCGAGCGAGCGCGGGGCGCTGTGCGGGCCCCGTGGTTCCGTGCCGCTTCTCGCGGCTCGCTCCGCGCGGGGGGAGCAGGGGCGTCCGCGCGGGCTCCGCGGTCTCGCGCCGCTTCCCGCGGCACAGAAGAAAGGAGCTCACAGGCCGCGCGCGCGCGAGCGAAAGGGGGGCTTGGGCTCCCCCCCCTTCCCCCGCCGCTTCTTGGCTGGCACCTTGGATGGGTGCGGGGGGGGGGGAATGCTCGCCACGGCCCCGGCCCCAGCTCCAGATCTGGGCTTGGGCTCGGCTTTTACGGGGTTTTTGCGGCCGGCCGGAGCTAGGGGGCCCGGCTGGCCGCCCGGCCCGCGGCTGGCGGCGGCGGGCGGGCGCAGGGGGAACGGGGTTGTTGCTGCCCCTCCCGCCACCGCTTCTCTGCCGGGGGGAGCCGCACGCTCCGCCGCGTTGGTACACGGGCGGTTTGTCACTCATGTTACGGATCTGGTTCTGGTCCCAGACCCGGGATCGGGCTCGGTTTCTACAGGGCTCTCGCGGCCGGCTGGCGGCCGCGACCGGACCGGTTGCCCGGGCTCCCCTGCGGCGGTGGCGGCGGCGGCAGCGGGCAGGGGCGCCCCGGACAGTTCCAGCGGCGCTTCGAACTTGTTTTTTTTTCTCTTTTCCATTTTTTTTCTCGGTTTTTTTTCACCGCTGCTGCTGCCGCTGCCGCCGAGGTGGTTTTGCCGGTGGCTGCGGCGCTTCTGTGTGTTCGGGTTTCTCGGCGGCGGCGGCGCCCTGCACGCTGGGCGCGGGGGGGCTGAAGAGAGGGTTTTTCGCGGCCGCGCTGGCAGCTATTTGGGGCACCGGCGGAGGCTCCATGGCGGCCGCTGGCAGCAGTGCCCGCAGCGCCGGTCCTGGAGGGGCCGGCGGAGGCTCCGCGGAGGGCGCAGGCAGAAGCGGCTCTCGCGGCGCTGGCGATGGCGGCGCCTGCGGGTGCGGTAAAGGCAGAGCCGCGCGACTTCTGCTCTGTTGTTGTTTTTCTGCTGGCAAAGCCTGCGCGCCGAGCTCTGCGGATGGCGGGCGCACAAACTTTTTTGGGGAGGGAGATTTCTGGCTCACGGACTGCTCCTTTCAAAAACAAGGGTCTGGACTCTTCTGGATGTTAAAAGAAGTAGCCAAACCTTTATTCGATGGCAAAAATACCAACAGGAGTAGGAAGACAGGCTAGCCTGACTCCCTGCAACTCACAACCCGAGGAGCAAGGAGATCTCCCCCAACACAGCTGTGCACAAGGTTATATACCGCTTGAGCCCCAGGGGATGGTACAACTCAGGGTCCAATGAGGGATCAGGGGAGGAGGAGTGAGGGGAGGCGGTTACACTACTGGGAACCAATAGGGACATGTCATGGGCGGGACGGCAACTAAGGAACCAATCGCGAACCGAACTAGGGGTGAGGAGCATGGAAGGTTCTGGAAGAAAGGGTCGGGTTTACAATGATGGATAGGGGGATTAGGGCAGGCCGGGGTGATGGGCAGGGAAGGTTGGGGATTAAGGGGAGGGGTTTACATAATTGACAACTGGGGTCAAAACCAATACAGTTAATAGGGGAGAACAAGAACATACCAACAGACTAACAATTACAATCATAACACTATAAATACTTATAACACTCCTGCCCGCTGCTAAAGTTCTCTAAGGGTCTGGGCAGAGCTGAAGGACCGCCACGCAGTTCGGTTTCACTGTTTTTAGGCTGGCACTGTTTCAGTGCCTTAAAAATCACTCCCCAGGTTGCTGCCAAGCTGCATGCACTGGTATCTCCCGCAGCCAGCCTAGTCCACAGGTGGTCCCCCACTGACCACCAAATCTCAAGGTTAAACACATCATTCACAGTCATAGCAAACTCCTGCGCTTTCACCCAGTGGAACAAAGCGCATTTATCTTCTTCAGGAATACAGAGTCCCATGCTCAGCAAGGCGTCTTGCCATGCAAGGCTGACAAGTTGCTCGTCAGCTAAATCACAAGTTCTCCATTATGAAATTTTTTTATCTTGGCGGCTCCGCGAATGCAATTATGCAAACGCTAATGGCTCAGACCCGGGTTTTTGAGCTCTGCTTCACCAAGATGAGCCGTTCCAAGCCCGCTCTCTGGTAGGCTCCACTATCCCGTTGGTTAAAATACCAGTTCCCTCTAGGAGAACCCGGGAGAATTCCACTTACCCCTCTAGGGGGAAGGGCTGGCTTTGTCCTCGCTCGCTGCTTACCCTCAGGGGATTAGCAGATGTCGTCACGTCGGTTGCTTTCTGACCTCGGGGGTTGGCTGCACATCACGTCGGGTTACCAGACCTCGGAGGGTCGGTTCATCATCATGCGGGGTCACCAGATGTCGTTCTAATTGGGAACGGCATAAAGAACGACACGGACTCTCAAGGGAGTCAGAACAGGAGAGAATCTCTAGTTTATTGCTACAGCCATGTTATATAGACTAGTTTGTGGAAAGTACAGAAAAGAAACTCTTATTGCTTAGTAAAGTGCTACATTACCATCATTGGTCAGTGGGGTTCACCACCCACCCTGACCCTCTCCTGCAAGGAAAACAAGAGAACAGACAAACAGCACCTGCAGGCTGTTTTCTGTCTTTGAGGATTGTTTGAAATCCTCCCATGAAATTCCCAGGCTAGCTCTCAGGCAGGTCTGGCAGGCCATGGGCCTACAGCCTGCTCTGAAGCTAGCCTCCATAAAGTTCCACCTGAATATGAGGAAGAATTTCTTTACTGTGTGGGTGACCACACTCTGGAACAGATTGCCCAGAGAGGGTGTGGAGAATCCCTCACTGGAGATGTTCCAGAACCATCTGGATGCAATGCTGTGCCATATGCTCTGGGATGACCCTGCTGGAGCAGGGAAGTGGGGCCAGATGACCGCTGTGGGCCCTTCCAGCCTGACCCCATCTGGGATTCTGTGGTTTTGGTCAGGTATTCCTCGTGTTAACCTAAATTTATAAATAAGCCAGGGCAGTCTGAGTTAGAAGTGATCACTAAATGTGATACTGTAATATGACAGAAGTCATAATCTTTAGTAAGAAAAATATTTCTGATGTTTCCTCCATTTTTCCTTTATTCTCCATTCTCCTTTATTTCAGTGCTCAACTCAGAAACCCTAGGAGAGGATTCGTTTGCCCAAAACTTGGGGGTTTTTTGCCTGCTATGTCTGTTGTCTTAATAAAACAGTTTACTTCAAATTCCACCTACTCATGATTTTAAAAGAGATTTTTTGCCACGTTAATCCAAGCCCTGTTTTTGCACTATTACAGTCAAACTGCCACTATCACTCCTTGTTCCTGCTAGGAAGTGTCTAGCAAAGTACAACTCTTTCCATTGCAAGTCTTGCCTCAAGAAATCCTATGGTTAAACAGGCTTTTCACAAGAAAAGAAATTCAGCTCTTGTGCCAATCAAAAGAGAAAACGACATAAACTCATCATATGAGCTTTTTTGATTGTTTGGTGGCATAACAGTGCCTCTGCAGATGGAAAACTGGGACAATAGTGGGATTTGGAGCAGCCTGTTTGCCTTTCCTCAGCAAGGGAGGAGGAAGGGGGGAAATGTCACCTTTAAAGTGGGGGAGAAAAAAACCAATAATCAGAACTACAATGTCTACTTGGAATTCAGGTGGCTGCACATCAAATTACCTCTAACAGTCTGACTGCTGATTGCTACTATTCATGAAAAGGGGCTTTATTTTAGTTCTGAAATAATCCAGAGCAACAGCTCCCCCGTCAAGTTTTCCCGTCTGAATTGCTAAAATGTTCTCTTTTTTAATTTTCTCTCTTGACCCTCTCCTCCCACTCACCTCTTTGAACACAGATTTAAATACATTCAAAGAGATAGTGAGGAAGTAGTTTTCAGTCCATCTCATACAGCCAAAACACTGCTGCAAAGTGCCTCCCTTAAATTTTGGGAGGAATCAGCTGACAGAGGAAGGTTAGTTGGCTGAAGGCAAGGTAACATGAGAAAGAGCAGTTCAAAAGCATAGTGACAGTTTTACCTGACTCCTTTTCAGTTAATCACATCCACTTCTGGACACCCATGTCCTGTTAAACCACATTACCTTTGGAGCCTGTCACCTCAGCGTGGTTCCTTCCTTTGTCTGAAACAACTAAAATCAGTTGACCAAGTTACAGTGATGTTTACCTATTCATTGAGAAGTGGAGATCTAGATTGCACTTAGGATCCTGGTTCCTTGGACTGGGACTTAGGGCTGCGTTTCATTCTCCCTCCTGATTTTTAAGAGATGCTCAGTTTACTGTTACTTGTAATCCTCAATTGAAGTTTTAGTACAGTCCTAAATCAACAGAGATGGGCTTTCAAGTGGACAGTGTAAATTATAAATCCTGCATTAACAATGTGGCCACATTGGAAAATACCCTTTAGTTCCATTGCCCTTTAATGGCTCTCTTACATTGGCTATTGAATCCCATCTATCTAAATCCCATGGGAATTTTAAATCAGATGTGCTTTGGGGAACTTAGCAATAGTAATATTAATCACTCCCATAGTGCTGACAATATGTAATGGTTTGAGTGGTATGGAGGCTAGCTTTGGAGCAGGCTGTAGGCCCATGGCCTGCCAGCCCTGCCTGAGAAGCTAGCCTGGGAAATTCATGGGAGGATTCAAAACAATCCTCAAAGACACAAAACAGCCTGCAGGTGCTGTTTTCTGATTCCCGTGTTTTCCTTGCAGGAGAAGGTCAGGGGGTGGTAAACCCCACTGACCAATGATGGTAATGTAGTACTTTACTAACCAATAAGAGTTTCCTTTCTGTACTCTTCACGAACTAGTCTATATAACATGGCTGTAACAATAAACTAGAGATTCTCTCCTGTTCTGACTCCTTTGAGAGTCCGTGTCGTTCTTTCCGCCGTTCCTAATTAGAACGACATCTGGTGACCCCTCGTGATGACGGACCGACCCTCCGAGGTCTGATAACCCGACGTGATGTGCAGCCGACCCCCGAGGTCAGAAAGCAACCGACGTGAAGACATCTGCTAATCCCCTGAGGGTAAGCAGCGAGCGAGAAAAATACCAGCCCTTCCCCCTAGAGGGGAAAGTGGAATTCTCCCGGGCTTTCCAAGAGGAAGCTGGTTTCTAACCAACGGGATAGTGGAGCCTGCCGGAGAGCGAGCTTGGAACGGCCTATCTTAGTGAAGCAAAGCTTGAAATCCCGGGTCCAAGCCGATAGCGTTTGCATAATTGCATTCGCGGAGCCGCCAAGATAAAAAAAGTTTTCATAATAGAGAACTGTGATTTAGCTGACAAGCAACTTGTCAGCTTTGCATGGCAAGACACCTTGCTGAGCATGAGACTCTGTATTCCTGAAGAAGATAAATGCGCTTTGTTCCACTGGGTGAAAGCGCAAGAGTTTGCTGTGACTGTGAATGATGTGTTTAACCTTGAGATTTGGTGGTCAGTGGGAGACCACCTGTAGACTAAGCTAGCTGCGGGAGATACCAGTGCGTGCAGCTTAGCAGCAACCTGGGGAGTGATTTTTAAGGCACTGAAACAGTGCCAGCCTAAAAACAGTGAAACCGAACTGTGTAGCAGTCCTTCAGCTCTGCCCGGACCCTTAGAGAACTTTAGCAGCGGGCAGAAGCAATCCGTAGAGCAGAGATCTCCCTCTCCAAAAAATTTGAGCGCCCGCCCTCCACGGAGCTCAGCGCGCAAGTTTTGCCGGCAGAAAAACAACAAAAGAGCAGAAATCGCGCAGCTCTACCTTCACCGCACCCCCAGGCGCTGCGAGCACTGCTGCCAGCGGCCGCCGTGGAGCCTCCGCCGGTGCCCCGGGTGCCTGCCAGTGTGGCCGCGAAAAACCCTCTCTTCAGCCCCCGCCGCGCCCAGGGGGCGGGGGGGCGCCGCCGCCGCCGCCGCCGCCGCGGAGCCAGGGCAGACGCCCGAGCACACAAAAGAACCGCAGCCACCGGTAAAATCCCCACAGCGGCAGCAGCAGCGGCGAGAAAAAAACGAGAGAAAAGGTGGAAAAGAAGGAAGAAAAAGCTAACTCAGGACGCTGCCCGCCGCCACCGGCCGCGGGCCGGGCGGCCATCCGGGCCCCCTAGCTCCGGTCGGCTGCAAAAACCCCCTAAAAGCCGAGCCGAAGCCCGGATCTGGAGCCGGGGCCGGAGCCGTGGCGAGCATTCCCCCCCCCCACACACCCATCCAAAGTGCCGGCCGAAAAGCGGCGGGGGAGGGGGGGGGAGAGCCAGGCCCCCCTTTCGCTCGCGCGCGCGCGCCCTGTGAGCTCCTTTCTTCTGTGCCGCCGGAAGCAGCGCGAAACCGCGGCACCCGCGCGGACGCCCCTGCTCCCCCCGCGCGTGCGCGCCCCGCGCGGAGCGAGCCGCGAGGGTCGGCGCGGAGCCGCGGGACCTGCACAACACCCCCGCTGCCCCGCGCTCACCCGCGCTCCAGCGGGGAAGCGGCGGGGAGGACGGGGAGCGAACGTCGCTCCCCCCGCGCCCGTCAGCGTGGCCCGCGCGCGCGGACCGTGCTACAGGCGCCGGGCTGGGTTCTGCCAGCCTTGTGCTGCCAGGTTCTTCTCCTGCGAACCCGAGCCGCCCCGCGAGACGATGCCGGGGCTCGAGACCCCGGCCAGCACGCGTTTCCCCCCGCCTTGCAGGGGGTGAACCGCAACAAAGTCCTGACCACTTTAGTGTTCTTTTAAACTACTATATTGACAAGTTAGACTGTCAGTTTGAACAGACTAACAATGTTTTGTATTAGTTCACTGAGTTAAAGATATTTGACTCAACCGTCAAATCCTTGCAAGGAAAACAATCTTTAAACATCATCATAAACCAAAATTCCAAATTAATATCCATTCCAATATCTAGCAAAAGAAACCACTTGTGCCGTGTTTGTTCTCTCTCCTGCAAGGGCCCAGCAGGATGTTACAAACACTGTACATTTTTTATTTTTTTTCCTAAACCGAAAGGGTGAGTTATGGAGGCTAGCTTTGGAGCAGGCTGTAGGCCCATGGCCTGCCAGCCCTGCCTGAGAAGCTAGCCTGGGAAATTCATGGGAGGATTCAAAACAATCCTCAAAGACACAAAACAGCCTGCAGGTGCTGTTTTCTGATTCCCGTGTTTTCCTTGCAGGAGAAGGTCAGGGGGTGGTAAACCCCACTGACCAATGATGGTAATGTAGTACTTTACTAACCAATAAGAGTTTCCTTTCTGTACTCTTCACGAACTAGTCTATATAACATGGCTGTAACAATAAACTAGAGATTCTCTCCTGTTCTGACTCCTTTGAGAGTCTGTGTCGTTCTTTCCGCCGTTCCTAATTAGAACGACAGAGTGGGGCATCCTTTGATGCTGTATGATGTTAATGGTAGCAAGAATCAGCTTTGCAGTAGACCACATCATTTGCCTTGAAGGATCACTTCAGATAACAAAAACCAGAGGTTTGTTGTGCAAGAACTGGTTGTTCACACACACAAGCACTGTTTTCCTTCCCAACAGAGAAATTATTTATTGCTAGGAGACAGCAGTTTCTTCTATCCCAGGGATATGATGTTGGTAATGCTGTAGAAAGCCCCACATTTCCAGACACATACTGTGAATAATCAAAATCTGAGAAATTTCTTCATCCTGAGCCAGGTGTAAAACTACAACAGGAGATAGAAATGCAAGTGCCTGTATAATCCTTTGGGTTCATTGGCTCCAAATGTTTTAAGTTCTCTTCTTTTTGCCTGTATTCTCATTTGCATCATGTCACTGCATTGCTTGGGTGCTGACAGGCAAACTTCCTGTCTAAAATGCTGATTATATGATCAAAATTATTGATATTTTGATACACTCCATTTTGTGCTTTCTGACTGTATACTGTGTAACCAACACAAGGGTTTGTATTTAATTATAAGCCAAGCATTAAATGGCACGTGCTTGCTCCGTAGTTTTTAATTTTTATGTTTCTTGTGTGTTCTTTTGAAGCCTCAAGTAATATCATGTGTTTCCTGAGTAATTGTAATCTGCTTTAGGAATGACTTTGCAGCTCCTCAGAAGTTATCAAAAAATTCTCCACCCACCAGCACTGGCTGGTGTTGATGACTGAGCCTGGTTAATAGATTGTCTCTGATCTCGAGTTGCTGCCGTATAAGATGGAATATCTGGAATATCATTCAGTAACCTGAACTGGAAAATTAGAGATTGCAGCTGTGTGATGGGTGAGATCAGAAAGGCTGCTGTAAGAATCCTGTTCTGCCCATATTGCTGCAGGAAATGCTCCTGGCTCTTCTATAGCAATATGTTTTACAAAACACCCTTAGAAACCATCGGTCTCCCCAATATCAGCACAGATACTTGGGGGTTAAAATCAGTAGGAGCTTGCCATCTAAAATCCAGTTCCTATGCCTTGCTCTGGAAAGTGGAAAGGCCAGACTTTGTATCAGATTAAGATGAGTTAGAGTAGATTGAGGCTTAAGGATTTTTTCCATCAGAATGAAAATATTAAAGACAGATATTTTTACCTTGTCTTTGTGTTATTTATTTTTTATTTTCCTGATTCCATTTTAAGCTGAATTCTACTAATGCTTGTTATTCCACTGGCACTCCAGTGGAATACTGAATACTGAAAATGCAACATGTTTTTATGTCTGCTAAAAACACAGATTTCATTTGGTACTTTTTATTTGTTTTCTTTGCTAGAACATGGACACTCATATTTATGACCTTCTTATTTTCCAGCACCTCCCAGATGGCTCTGCCCCAAGTGCACACGCTGAATTTTATCTTCTGCCAGATCCTTATGAGGTCAGTCGAAGGAAAACAAGAACAGCTCCAAGAGGCTCTGACCCTACTTACAATGAACTTGTGAGTACCATTCACTTTCTTCCACCCCTTCTTGTTTCATGGAATCATGGAATGGGTCAGGCTGGAAGGGCCCACAGTGGTCATCTGGTGCCACCTCCCAGCTCCAGCAGGGCCATCCCAGAGCACGTGGCACAGGATTGTGTCCAGATGGTTCTGGGATATCACCGGTGAGGGATTCTCCACAGCCTCTCTGGGCAATCTGCTCCAGTGCTCAATCACTGCACAAGGAAGTTCTTCCTCCCATTCAGGTGGAGCTTCCTGGGTATCTGTTCCTCCTGTTGCCTCTTGTCCCATTTCTGGGCCTCATGGAGCAGATCCTGGTACATTCCCTGACCTCTTTCTGCAGATGCTGACAGACATGGATGAGGTCCCCTCTCAGCTGTCTCTTTTCCAGGGTGAGCCCAGCTCACTCAGAGTTTTCTCTTGAGAGACATGCCCCAGTCCCCTCACCATCTCCATAGCCCTTCACTGGACTCACTCCAGTGGTTCCCTGCTTTTCTTCATCTGCTGAGCTTGGAACTGAACACAGCACTCCAGATGTGCCTCACTAGGGCTGAGTAAAAAGGCAGGGTCACCTCCCTCAACCTCCTGTCAGTGCTTTTCTTGATGCACCCCAGGGTCCCTTTTTGGCCATGAGGGCACACTGCAGGCTCATATTGTCCACCAGAACCCCCAGGTCCTTCTCTGCAGAGCTCCTTCCCAGCAGGTCACCTACAACCCACACAGGTGCAATTTGTTCTATTCGCTTTGCCCTCTCTTGAAACAAAACAACAATACAACATTTTTAGAGCCATTGCAATGAGGGTGACCAAGAAGAAGGAATGTACCATAAGGAGAACCACAAATGGTGATGACTGTCTGCTTTGCATCTTTCTCAGAAGTGAAACAGCGTCTTTTATGTCTCTCTGTTCAGGAAAACAGTTGGATTTTTCACAGTGCCCTGTCTTACCCCATAACCACAGTTACACGTTAGCCAAATGAGATCAAGCATCATTGCACCATAACCCAGCAGTTCTGAATGAAGTTATGCACAATAGCATGAAAAGTATTAATTGAATGGATGCTGTTATTCAAATTAACATTTGAAAATTGGCTGTCACTGTCCTAAATGATAACACAAGAATGAATAGCCAGGTTCTTTTCATGTTAAAATGCCATTAGTTCACAGCTATATATGATTCTTTCACACACCACTGAAGTGCTCATGCCTCTGGGGTGAAAGGAAACATTTGTATGGAGAAGCATTTATGGCAGAATGGGAAGTGGTATAAACTGTGTTCATTTGTAAGGGCAGATGAGATTGAAACAGTAGGTGGGATTGGAGATTATAATTATTACATGTAACAAATCTCCTAAAGATCTCAAAGCAATTTACAAATGCTCTTTCAGCAGGCTATAAAGTAGAAGGTGTGGAAAATATTACCACTCCACCCTGTTCCATAGATAAGATATGATGAAGGTTAGGTTAGTCAGCAGAGTCTCAGTGCTTATCTCTTCGTTTCTCAGTCCTGGAGTTGTAATATTTCTCTTTTCCCACATCTGTTAATTACAAAAGTTGCCTGCTTACACTGATGACTTCCAGCGTTCTGTAAGAAGGCTCCCTGAGTAGTATTGCTGCTCACAGCTGAGACAAATTTCCCTCCCTACAGTACTGCAGTGGAATAACAAGAAACTAGGCTTTATTTTTTCTGTTCTTTCCTTCTTTTTTCGCTATCAGAGTGGAATAAATCTAATTAATCTGTCTAAAGAAATTCCTTTACATTTGAAAGATATTTAAAGCAAACAAACATAATATGATTATATCATTACATTCATTGTAAGGTATCCAAAATGGACAACAGATAAGAGCCAGCCAGCAACACTGGAAGACAATTATCTTTCAAATTGCTCTTAGAAACCTTTGAATGCAAGGAAATCCAAAATCCCGTCTGCAGTTAGTCACTAGTCACTGGGAGGAGATTTAATTGTGGTTCACGAGTATTCCGCTGCTGTTAAAAGAAATCCCGTGAAAGCTTTAATGTCCTTAATCAAAACGGAGAGCCTTCTTCCCAGATGCTCAATCTTTTTCACTGGGAAGTGCTAATCACAGTGGGGACATATGGTTCCACTGAACTTGGCCCCTTCCAACCCGATGCCTGTGCTTTAGCAGCTCTGCTCCTCCATATGTGATGTCATTCTGGATGCATTTTTTTGTCCAAGGCTGGTAGACTGAGGCAGAAGCCGCCCCAGGGAAGCAAAACTACTAAAAATATAAGTCAGCTGTCTCTTAAGTTAGTTGCTGTCCAAAACACTGTGTACAGAAATGTAGTAGCCTTTTTTATGAGTTCATAAGTTTTTATTAAAGCCAAATGGCTGGAAGGAAGCTGTATATTAATTTCCTTCTTTGTTCCAGACTGAGAAAAACCTGAAATGTGCTTCTCTTGGGTATTTTTGATTCTAGTTTTGTACTTCTATTGCTTATGACTGCCTACAGCAAATTATCAACCTTGCAAAACTGCTTTTTATGTTTGATTTTTACTCGGGTGTGAGAGTGAAGATGTGAAAGTCCAGGAGGGCTGACAATAAAATGAGTTACAGCAAATGTTGTGGAGCTGCTTTTAGCAAACAAATCCTTCTTTTCTCTTGTGCCTGTGTTTGGATTTTGGAATTTGTGGCACTCATAGCAGTTAATGTTATATTGCATTAAGAAATGGTGGTAGAGAAGAGGAGAAGGAACACAGAAAAGTGGAATGCAGTGTAAAGAGAAAAGGAAGGCAGAGCAGCCCCAGCCAGTCTGATGAAAGGGGAGGAGGGGAACTGCACCAGGAGCCACGGCTGCTCCCTCCAGCACCATGCATCAAAACTGCCTTGGATTAATTACCAAATCTAGGAACTGTGCCATGGCTACCTATGGAGAAGCAACTGTCCCTCATTTGTGATTAAAATGTCATTAGACTCCTGTAGGTCAACAGTGTTTCTCTTTTTGCAGCCAGCAATAGTTGAATTCCAGCCCTAACTGTCCCACTGATTTGCTGCATGGCCACATATAACTCACCTCCATCGGATCTGTCTGTGTAAAAGGCAGGCAAATATTCTCACAGCACAATCATTTCAGGATTTAACTGTTCCCAAATTCTGGAACGTGTCATTTGTTTTATCCACACCCTTATTCAGCTTTCTCCAGACCTTTCTTCTGTCCCTACATCCTGATAATAATCCTTACTCCAGCTGAATTTGCAATACCATTTTAGAAACAGTTTACTGGGAGAATTTGAAAACCACCTACCCTGCACTGCAAAAGTCTGTCATTGCTCAAAGATGAAAGCCTATTTTTGGCCAAAGATTGAAAGTTGCTCATTACCCCAGTTCAGTTTCTTAACATTTACAGCTGATATGTGTAGGTTTTGGTGATTTAAAGCAACAGCTGGTACCTTTAATACATTGGCAAAGAAACAAGGCAGCTTTCTTTGATAGCATTAGCATCACCTCAGCATCAGATCACAGACTTATTCTAAATTATATTCTGCTTACTGTGCCTGTCCTTGCTTTTCAGATTTTCTTCATCATCTCACTTTTATTTTGGTGAGGAAAAGAGAAGCTGTGGAATCTGTAATTCATGGGCAATCTGGCAAATTAGGCACAGTAAACATGAAAACCAAAAAGCACCAGGTGCAAATTTCATGACAGCCATCCCAAGCTATTATTTCCAAAGGCTTCTAAATGGAAAAGGGAATTTTAACCCCCTGGTAAGACCTTTCTTGGTGTCCTGTTGGTGCTTTCTGTGAGGGTCACCTGATGTCCTGTCCATTCCATGAATGCAATTGCAAGTGGAAATACAGAGAGGGTTTATCAGTCCAGCCCACAGAGGTCCAAGCCAGAGGGGCTCAGTCTGCCTCTCCTTTCCCTCAGCAGTGCCATAGGTAACAGCCTGCATTCAGATTCCATGGAAAATCCAAGCAGGCAAATGACTTTAAGGCAGTTTCAGTTTTCCATTCTCCTGAAGTGAGAGAATGTCGCCACGTTTGCTTTTTAAATGGCATAGAGAGATTAAAATTTAAAGCATTTTTCCACTGCAAGTGAAATAGCAAAAACATTTCCAGCCATACAAATTTTAGATTAAATGAGCTTCTCTTAAGCAAACTTACCTTTCAGGCCCGCTCTGAGAGCATTTTCCTTCATATTTTTATCAGCCCACATGCAGTTTGCTCAACAGTTTTTGATTAATGCAGGGACTGAAGCATGGGAATTTGTTCTAAGTGCAATTTATTCTTGTTAGGCTATTGCTCCAGATTATTTGGGTTTTTTTTAAAATTCAGAAACTACACCATTATAATTTCATACTTTATCCCTGTGTGTTCTCACAATATTAAGGTAATTTAAAAGCTATTTTAAATCTATAGACATTAATAATTGTTTAAGACATGCTAAACTACCATCTCATTTATTTGGAGAAGTATCAACAGCAGATCTGGAGTATCAGATATATCTAAATTTAGTAACTTCCATTTGCTCAACTGGGTCCAATCTTTCCCAGTTTTCACAGGGAAAATTATGAATACTGATTTTTTTTTTTCCTCAAGCATTGTTCAAGACAGGTTTCAAATTTATTTTAAAATGGTAATCAGATTTCACGAGCTTAAGCTCGTGATTCTAAGGTAGAATCTCTTTATATAAACTAGATAAGGTCAAATGTATTTCTGAGGTAAATTCACTAAGTTAAGTGAATTTGGCTCATGGTTAATAGCTTACTATTCTGGATGGAAGTTTAAAGCAATTATCACAAAGTTGGATTAATCATCATCCTATTTGAAGTGCTTTGCCTGTCAAATAGATTAACAAACTTGTATTTTTTTTTCTATTTCACTAGATATTATTGCAGATTGTATATGACAGAGTCCCAGAGCTCCAAGGCCGTGTACTGAAGCTTGTTGTGAAAAGCAAAGGAACATTTGTGGAACATTCAGCTGAGCAGTGTCCAGTTCAATGAAGAAAAGTGGTACTCCCTGGGAAACAGTGTAATTTAAATGCTCTCCGAGATGATTCAATTATTTGCCCACTCACTAATGTTTCTTTATCCCATTTCCCACGGTACATTTTGTCTCAGTTGCCCTTGAGAATAGGCAGTCATCTGCTGAGCACATATCCTAACATTTCATAATGCTGTTGTCTTAAATGTGCTACCATGTTCCTGCCACAGATTCCTGACAGCGTGAGTTTAAGGAATCACGTGCTAAGGACTTGTAGCAATATGCAGAAGTTCTTATGACAGCAATGAAGGGCTTGGTTTTGTTAATATTAAATAGTACAGTAAAAATACTAAATTCTCAGTGTGTGGGGCCGCATTCTTTGCCCATTAATTCCACTGATGGTGTTGAAACAATGCTGGTAATGATGTAATTTATCATCATTGCATGTGATGAGTTCACCAGAGGACCATGGGATGGTTCCCTGACAATACATTTCCCTACAGATGTCCAGCAAATTTCACATTAAATCTTATCCAATCAATACTTTGGGTTTTTTAAAGAATGTTAGAAGTTTTGATACAATGTCACATTTAATCCAGGACATTAATTTGTCAACAATATGTATCATTGTTTTTTTATTCTGACATCCAAGAGGCAGATATAACTGGTCATTTGTGTGAAGAGAGGAGGGAGAAGCTGATGTTCATGAATAAAGAGATTATATTGAGTGTGAGCTTTCAGGGGGGATTTATTTAAGCTCATGATGCCACAGATATTTGTTCAGCAGTCTTCCCACATTGCACTCCTATGCTGCATAAGGGGTTCAAGTCAATACATGCATTGAATAGATTTAGAGTATTTATATATTAAATAATGAACATGAGTGGTTCCTTTAAGTTCACAGATGCTAATTATGGGCCCTGTTTTTCTCTAATTTGAGGAAGCACTTAAACACCTCTTTAAGCATTTGGCATATGAGCAGCCACAATGAGCTGTCCATTACTGCCAGACTCGTGCACACACCCACTGACCATGTAAATAAACCTTTCCAGGGCCAGGGGCACAGTTTTAAGGCACAGGAGATGTGTTGATTTGTGGTCTGATCTGCTGTAAATTTTAAGTTCCCTTATACTGGGCAGATCTGACATTTGTCCTACCAGGTGGAAAAGTGGTCAACAGAGGGGTAATAATCCCAGAAGTGAAGATAATTGCCTTCTTCTCCCAAAGGACACCCACAGCAGTCGTCAGAATAGAAAGTTGTATAAAGCTCCTGAAGTGGGACTTGGAGTGTTAGGAAATAAAATAAGCTGGAGTTTTTCTCAGCATCAAACAAATGGACTTGATCAGGTTTTATCTAAAAATACTTTCCCTAGTCAAACTGATGTACTAAGCTCCTCCTCAGTAAGGGGAGGTCAGGGGAACTCTGTTTGGATATTAATATTATTCATCTATTCAGAGCTGTGAGAAACTGTAAAATATTCGCCACATGCAAAGGATATTGGCTGGCACACAGAATATCATCACTACAAAGATCAGGACACCAAACATTTTTGTACTATAGGGTCTCATGGGAGACAAATCAAGTGCCTTGTCATTCAAGCACAGAAAACACACTGAGACCAGCTTACAAAGTTATGGAATCACCTGACCTTACATTCCAATATTGATTTTAGATTCCTCTTAGTCTACTGTCTCAGTTTCCTTATTAAAACTATAATGCAATTTTCTAACAGTGTTATTTCCTGTGACATTTTCTAACACTTGTTTACCACATGCCCTGATTTTCCATCTTAGAGCAACATTTAATGAAACAGCATTAGAATAACAATAAAGAAAAAGAGCATTAAAATCTATCATCAGAACTGTCTGTAAACTTAAGCAATATTATTTGGTATTAAAGAAACTTGTTGATATAACATCCTTTTTTTAAAAAAAATCATATTTGAGTGACAAATCTGCCATTAGTTGTGTAACTGTAGTCCTGTGGAAGGTCAACAATGCTTCAGTTCTGAAAGGAAGATGGGAAAATTGTGTCTTATGGGTAAGATCTACACTGATGTTAAGCAAGTAGTTGTCCTCCTAGATTTCACACACATAATCAACCCTTGATTTTTCTAAAACTCTCCAGTTCTCCTCGGAATACTGTGTTTCCAACTTCCTGAGTTCCCGGTAAGATGTATCCTGAGCTCCCTGCTCCTATGAGGAATATGGTTCTTTACAAACTCTCCATGAATTTTTTTATCTTGCTTTAGCAGCAGAACATTCAAGACTAAGCTAAGGAAAGGTACCAATACTAGCATATGATTTTTTTATGATTTTAATTTTTTTCTGAAAACTGTTTTTTCAGGTAAGAAAATGACAGTAGGCACTAAAGAGGAATAATTCAGTCAGAGCCCACTTTTTCCAAATTTAAAGGGAACATTGTATGTATAATTTTTCCTGTCCCCTTGAAAAGCTACAATGGTAAGAGATGTTGTTCAATACAAATAAAAATGCCAAATTCACATGCTTATATCCTAAAAAATTAGCATGATCTCTTATATGTATTGGATTATTATTCTCACTCAATAATTAATCATAAATTTGAAATTAGCTTCAACTGACATTAACTCAATTTTTAAAATATTCAAAAGCATTCAGTGTTTATTAATTGTTTCTAAACATTCATAGAATAATTGAATCACAGAATGGCTTGGGTTGGAAGGGATTTTAAAGATCATCTCATTCCAACCCCATGCCATGGCCAGAGACACTTTGTAGGTTGCTCAGAGCCCCATCCTACTGGTTTTGAACTCTTCCAGGGATGAGGAGTCCACAACTTCTCTGGAAACCTGTGCCAGTGCCTCACCACCCTCACAGTAAATAATTTCTTCCTTATACCCAGTTAAACTTACAGTTTAATTTACAGTTAAATGTAAATTACAGTTTAATCTTTCAGTTTAAAGCCATCCACCCTTTTCCAATCGCTACATACCCTTCTACTGGAAGGTTCTATAAGGTTTCCCTGGAGCCTTTTCTTCTCTAGGCTGAACAGCTCCAACTCTCTCAACCTTTCCTCACAGCAGAGGTGCTCCACACCTCTGATCATTTTCATGACCCTCCTCTAGACTCTCTCCAAAAGATCAACCTCTTTCTTGTGTTGGAGGCCCCAAAGCTAAATGCAACTTCCCAAGTGGGACCTCCTGAGAGCAGACTAGGAGGGTAAAATCACCTCCCTCAACGCTGATTTTGATAGCAGATGTGGGCTATGTTTCCACTTTTTCCATCAGTGGGAACTTCCCCAACCTGCCCTGACTTCCCAAGTGAGGGATCGCGGCTCAGGCCAGTTTCCTCAGGACCTGTGGATGTTTCTCATCACGTCCCATGGACCTGTGCACCTCAAGGCTCCTTAGGTTTTCTCAGACCCAGTCTTCTCCTACAGAAAAACAGCAGTAGGGCCAAGGACAGCAGCCCTTATTTGGGATACCCCCTCCATAATATTCCCTCTGGCTTCACAAAATCATTGTGAATGTGCCTCTCTGGGAATCAGGCCACTGGGGCTGTTGCGAAGCCAGAGATGTTATTTTATTGGAGCAGGGGGCAATCCTCCAGAATGATTTCTTGTGCAGAAAGATATCACTAATAGTACCAGATATGAACAAACAAAGAAGCAGGTTCCAGCTTGATGCCTTCTTTGGATATCAATGGAATGTTACGGTAACCTGTAAATATAATGACACCTTTATTAGCGTATAAACCACAAGCACAAATATTATGATGGAGTGTTTTTATGATCACCAATGCAAACAAGGCATAATTTATGATTCTGTAAGTAGCTCTTTAAAATAAAATGAAATTATACTAGAACTGAATATCATTTGTGCTGGTTTTTCTCATTTATATATATATAGTATTTCAATTCTGGTATTTTTGGTGTCAGAGTGAAAAAGCCCAGTGTTTTGCAGGATGTGATATTTTTTCAAATGGAAGACTTTCAGCCCAGTGATATTTAAACATGGGCAAACTTACATTGTAACATCCCAGGTTATGTGCTGCACACATTGTTTTGAGAGCAAATGAAAGAACTTGTGAATCAGCAGTGATAGCACCTACAGAACGGTGCTGCAGCAGCCATGCACTGTGCAGCTGAGGCAGAAAAAAGTGAAGTGTAAGACTTCCTACCATGACTTCTTAAATGTTAATTTCATATGAGTAATTCACTTTATCAGAGATAAGTCATGCCATCATGAAGCTACGTGTTCATCTGGTTATTGAAGCATTTGGAAAAGCCATAGTTCTCAATTTCAAACATAATTCACTTACCTGCTTAGAAAACAAAACAACTTTTTCTTAAAAATCCCGGCCTGTACTGCTTTATATGACTAAATGTCCCTTATTTAATAACAAGTGACAATGTCACTTATGGTTAAAAAAAATTCTGTGTTTTTTCTATGTATATATGTAAATAATTCCAGCTATTTAAGTAAGTCTGTTTTGTAGAAGTATCCATGTTCTGAACTGCAGTTTTCAAAATCCCTCTTTAGCTGTGTGTGGATGCCTGTGGAGTCTTTGGGAGCCACATTTACCTGGGTTTGGAATTTCTTGCTTCTTTCATACAGAATCATAGAATTGTTTAGATTGGAAAAGAGCTCTAAGATCATCAAGTCCAGCCTTTGACTGAACACCTCCTTGTGAACCAGGGCATGGCACTGAGTGCCACATCCAATTGTTTCTTGAGCACCTTCAGAGATGGTGGTTCCACCTCCTGTCTGAGCAGCTCTTTCTAATAATGGACAACCCTACCAGTGACAAAATTCTCCCTGATGTCCAACTGAACCTTCCCTGGCACAGCTTGAGCCATTTCCCCTTGTTCTGTCACACTACACATAAGTTCCTCTGGTATTTAAGGTTCAGATTCTAGGCAGCAAATATTAAAGCTGGTTGTAGGCAATTTACATTTGAGATCAGTTTTTAAGGCATGCACACAATATGTGGAAGGCTTGGTTGATTTCCTATCCAAAGATACACTTCAAAGACTAAGACTAATTTCTGAAGACTTGTGTTCTAGCCCCTACCTACAGAAGATTCTACAAAGTTTCCTGAGAGAAGTAAAACTTCTTTTTTGTTATTGAAATTGCCCCAATTTGCATTAAATGATTAACTACTCTTGGATCCCATGATAATAGAGTTAAAAATTGAGTTCCTGTCCTGTATTAGTATTCACCATGGCAGATTCATTGGCACAGGGACTGTAAGAGAGGACTCCCCCCTCCTATTTGCCTTTAACCACCCAGGTAGAGAATTTTTCTCAATTTCAGCCCCTCTGAGTATAGCTACAGAATCACTACATGGAAAATCAAATTCTGCTGCAGCTGGACAGCGAGCATTCCTCCCCAGTGGAGTCTACAGGTAGTTGGGAGTCTGCTGCTGGGGAAAGGAAGGCAGTGTGGATATAGATTTGAATCCTTTCAAAAGAAAATGCAGAGGAGGGAGGAAATGGCACAACTTTGCCCCTCTGGCTGTCAAAGAAAATAAAAGATGTAAGCACTGCTCAGCTTTTGGAAGCAACTTGCCCTCAGGGAAACCTCAGGGATATGAATCCTAGGGACCTGGGGACAGTCCTGTAGTACAGATTTAAGCAATTGGAATGCTGAAGACTAAGACTGAAATCCATGCTCACTCTCCAGCATATTAGGCAGTTCTTGCCTTGTCTTCTGCTTGTTGTGACTCCCTCTGCAAGAACATTATTTTCCTATTTCACTGTTTAGAGAGTACTTGGGTACCTAAAGCAAAACCATCGTTCCAGACCTGCTTTCAGAGATCTCAATGTTAAGCATTGCAATGAATGTAATAAATTGTAATAAATGTTGAAATTATTTATCACTTTACCTCTTAGAAGCATTTTATTTATGGCCTCTGGGCATTCTGATAGCAAATTACTTTTTTTATATTGTGTTAAGTGGGGATTGGGGCAATTTGTTTGGCATCATTTATAATTTTTGTACCTAGACTCACTCCCTAGAATTTTAATTATTGCACTGAAAATGTTTCCTCAGAAATCTACTGCTCTTACTTTTCCAAAATATGAATCCCTCATTTGTAACCAAAATTATAAAGACATTAAGCCTCACTGAAAATTTGTATCTAAAAAAGCCTCAATCAATAATTTTGCAAGTACTTGTAAGCAGCAGTGCCTGATATTTGAATTTGTCTCAGATATTGTGAATTGTTAGGTTGAGTGTTCTTTCATTATCCTGAAGTATACAAATAAAAGGAAACGAAAAGGTTATCAGTGTAAAAATTCATGTTGTAGAAAAACAACTGAGCTCTAAGAGTAATGTCATTTTTCTTGTATAACTCCTCAGCCTCAACTAAGAATCACAAGCAGCTTTATGACTTCCAAACATGAGGGAAAAAAAATGCACCATTTAAAATCCTGTTAAGCTTAATAAAAAAGGTGTGGTGCCTGTTGCCAGCTCCAGTGTTTTGCCTTGCCGTCTTTATTCACTAATAAAAGCTGTTTGTTTTGTCAGAAATGGCTTTGGAAAGCCAGTGTAGTAAACAGCCATTTTACATAAGCCTTTCTCCTTGGCCTATTGGCTTCTGTGTCTGCTCTTTATGAGCAGCCTTTTCATTACAAAAGTTCCAGGAACTCTACTGGCTTAACAAAAGAAACTCCAGCAAGAAAAATACCATGAATATTTTGCCCTATTTTTAACCATTGTGCTCCACTCTGAAAAGTTGCAGATAGGTTACCTGAGGGGGTTTTGGTGGTTGATTTTGTTTTAATTTGGTATTGGGTTTTGAACTTATCTAAGTGCACAAAACCACTGTCTTCATAGCAGCTCTGACTAGTCTCACTTCTTGCAATGAATTAAAATACCACCTGAGCAGTTTCCATCTAGAATGGAACACTGCAGTGGGAAGAATCACCTGCCATTAATATTGTTCTGATTTCAACATCATGGATTTGCATTCAGAGAATATGTTTATTTCAAAAACAGAGAGTGCCATTTATTCATTTTGTTACAAAATCGTGCTCTAGAAAATAAACATAGTGCTGAAGTCTCTCAATGCTACAGTAACAAAAAAAGCCTGGAATGTTGCAGATTTTTTTGAGCTGTTATAGGTGGTTGACATAAAAATATTACCTGTATTCAGGCTCATCACAGGTAAAGTGTACTGGCCAAGGAATTCGTTGTTACACAGAGAAATCTCATCCTGAACGCAGAAGCGTATCATTGCCAGTTCTGGAACTTGGATGTTAAAAGAGAATGTTTCATTCCATTTAGGGCTCAAAGCTAATTAAAGGAGAAAAGAAACAGGATTAAAATATGATTTCTTTTTTTTCTACTCTAAAACTAAGCTGCTATCACTAGTTTGAACTGGTAAAGAGTTTCTTTTACCCTAGGTATCTGTGCCCATTTAAACAAATAACTAAACTCCCACTGACTGTAGTGGGGCAAAAGCCTAAGATAGTTGGTGTCATCCCTTAAAAGAGAGAAAAATGAGACAAGGATAGCCAGGTTAAGAACTTCTGCTCAGCTTAAATTTTCCTATAACCATACCAGTTTCATGCTTTTGCCAAAGTTTCTCCTTTCACAGTGTTGGAAATGAATAAATTCAGGTAGTAAAACGTTCACTTGACCAGAAATACAAAAAGAGAATGTGGAACAGGAGGGGTTTCCCTGGTCTTTAGCAATGTTCATACAGGGAAAAGAAATTCAGGGGCTGATTTTAAACAGCAGCTATCTATAAAAAAGAAAAAGGAAGCATAGAAGACAGAGGCACAGACAAAATGAGATCACAGAAAGCTTGTAGTCTGAGACATCAAGAAGATCTGTATTATAAAGATAAGGGAGTGCTCAAAGACAGCTACAAAGAGTACACACTTCACCTGTCAAGCAATTAAGGGATTACTCCTACCAGAGACTTCAAATGAGACGAGTGATGAAGTTACAGCAATTTCTTAAGAAAACCTCGTCATTAAGTTAAGTGGTTAAGGCTGGGATAGGGTTAACTTTCTTCATGTCAACCCCTATGGTGCTGCATTTTGGATTTTTGACTCAAACAGCACTGACTACACCCCAGTGTTTGAGCTATTGCTGAACAGGGCTTCCACAGTGTCGAGATTTCTGTCTTTCTCACTGCAGAGCAGCCTCCCCATCCCAGTGAGGGGGCTGGGGGTACCCAGGAAGTTGGGAGGAGGCACAAGTGGTACAGCTGACCCCAGCTGGCCAAGGGGATGTTCCTTACAAATGGTGTCATGCTCACAGCTGGGGGGAAGGAGGAAGGGAGGGCATTCAGAATTGCAGTGTCTGTCTTCCCAAGTAACCTCAGAGCTCCAAAATGAAGCCTTGTTTCCCTGGGAATGGCTCTACACCTGCCTGCCCATGGGAAGTGGTGAATGAATTCCTTATTTTGCTTTGCTTGTGTGGGCAGCTTTTGCTTTATCTATCAAACTGTCTTCTTCTCTACCCGAGGGTTTTCTCATTTTGGCCTTTCCAGCCCTCTTCCCATCCAACTAGAGGACAACAAGCAAGCAGCTCTTTGGAGCTGAGCTGCTGTCCAGGATGAGCCCACAGCAGTGTGAAAAAAAATAAATTCCACCTTCCTTTAGAAAGGGGGAGTGCTCCCAGCTGTGTGTTTGTGCTTCCTTAATCTACCAGTCTAGAAAAATGGCACACACAGCATGAACTTCTGCTACAGATTTTGTGCCAGGAAATCCTAGTCTAGAGAGAAATAATTGCATTTTCTATAACTCCTTGGGATGCAAAGTTGGTGTTTCCTTATAAAATGTTGTTGTGCTTTGTTCACAGCCTCGAGGAGCAGACTGATGCTCACCATTGCTTCTTACAATACTAGATTTCTTTCTTGTTTGGTCCTCTGGTACACCATAGATTTCTATCTGCACTATGGGGTCAGCTTTGTTTGTCCTTGAGATGCTGCTGGGTGGTAATTGATGGCCACTGATCAGCTGGAAAATTAAAGTTATATTGAAATAACTGTAAGAACGAACTAATTCACCACAGCCATATAGTCACCATAATAGAAATAGCTTTCAAAAGAAATTACTTTAAGTATATGCCAGTCATAAACTGGTGTAATAAACACAGTGGAATCAAGAATATGGTGCTTCCTATCTAATTTACTTATATATATATATATAATTTTTTTTAGAAATATTGTGGTTTAGGAGCATGTTTTAACTAGATCAGATTGGTCTGAGCCCAGTCCAAACTGACCTTGAATGGTTAGAGGGATGGGATACACATAACCTCTCTGGGCTGCCTGTGCCAGTGTTTCACCACCCTCTTTATAAATAAATAAATATATAGATAAATAAATAACTGAAATAATATTTTAAACAATAATTTTCAGGTTTTTTTATTCAATAGCTATACATAAAAATTATATTTTGCTACTGTACAAAATAATCCTATTGGAATCAGCCTACAGTGATTTTTACATTTTCTGCTATCGAGCTCATGAATTCCAATCTGTGTGGAGTGGATCAGCATCAAGACCCACCGTGACATCAGCATTGTGCTACAGGGTATATGTAGCAGACTGCCTCACCTGTGCCTCATCTCTTGCACAGTGTTCCTTAGTATTAGACAAAAACTCTTCATTCAGTGAGCTTCCTGATGTGTTTTGACCAAAATTTCCAAAAACAGGAAATTTTGTCTCAGACTGCCCTGTAATCTGGCACCCAGACTAAGACAGGATTTATGAAAGTCACAACTTTGTCTGCTTTTTATCTATATTTCAGGGTAGCTAGGAAAGAGTCAACATCTGTGCAGTAATCAGCCTTTTAGGAATCAGTATATAACATGTATTGAGAGAGATATACAAGCCTGAAAGCCCAGGTGAAAGATATGACTCCTGACCCTGGTCTCAGGCCTAAGCATCATAAGAGATTCTTATTCCCCTGTCAACCACCCCAAAAATCAAAACCCACAAATCCCACACTTTGCTTTGATATTTTCCAGTGCTTGTAGCACCTTGCCCCAAGAGAAGTTCTAGCCTGAAATACTGAAGAGCAGTGGCTTGGCAAACACTGATGCTCTTTCTTCCTAAGGAATTGCTGCTGCCTTCACCAGGAATCTTTGCAATCACTGATGGGCTGCCCACTAAGGACATGGGAGATTCCTTGCCATTTCCTGAGGGCCATTGCCAAGGCCTGCATGACCCACTGCTAGACCTAGCCTAAGCCTCCCCTGGCATGGGAAAAGAGTGAGTTCTTTCAAGCACACCGTGACCCAAAGCCATAAATCAAATCAATTTTTGACATCCAAGGTGAAGCAGACATACAGAGTGATGTAAAAATTTAGGAAGCACCTTGAACATCCCTATTTCTGCTTCAAAGGCTCTATGCCTCTTGATGGGAATTGTGGCACATTGGGTTAAGGATAAGGAATTCAGTAACATCAGGCCCTATGTGATTTTTCTATTCTTCATTCGTTCATTCATTCATTCGTTCAGAGAGATTTGCCCTTTAGATGTTTTCTATCTTTGCTTTCTGTTGTCATTTCTGCATTCATCTGGTTAGTAACTTTTTCAGCAGAAGCTGCTTTTCCTTTGACTCCTGCTCCAAATTGCTTTTGTCTTCAACCACAATTTCCTGGTTTTTGCTGCTGGCTATGAATGGGGCTCTCTGTGCCCTTCATTCCCTCAGCCAGTGGGATGCCATTGCCTCTCTGCAGCCCGCACTATCCAGCCTGAAGTCTCAGTCTAAAGTCCTCAATCTTAAACACAGCCTTTCTCTTCTCCAGCTCCTTCCAAACTCAGACACTTCCTCTGCATTGACAATGGTTTTGTCTGTCTCCTGCATTACAATTCAGGGTTTCTCCTCATCCTAATTCCAGCTTCATACAAATTAGGGCTAAAATAAGTGATGTATTTGCCTGGCTGCCTGAAATCATCCAGCAATGTCTATTCACAATTGGTATGCTCACTGTCAGGACACTAGAATGTTCTTGATTAGGTGCGTGCATT
Organism: Poecile atricapillus; assembly: GCF_030490865.1. Taxonomy (NCBI): domain Eukaryota; kingdom Metazoa; phylum Chordata; class Aves; order Passeriformes; family Paridae; genus Poecile; species Poecile atricapillus. Next base: position 7,382,665 of record NC_081266.1, read on the forward strand.
ATGTAAGTATTTTATAATTGTCACTAACTATTGTTTTATCTCTGCTATTTATTACTCTGAAAGAAACAAAATAGCAATTACACACTAATTATATGCTAATTAAATAGCATTTATGCAAGTGGTATTCTGTGTAATCAGAAATATTACTTTTTCATTGGGAAAAGGGACTTTTCTAATTAGTGAACAATTATAACAAATCTACTTGACCTCAAAATAAAGGCCTTATCTAATCATTTATTTGTAAATGGCATGCATTTCAAGTATTTTTGGGAAGTCAATCACATTATAATTTGGGAGAAGTAGAAATAATTCAAAGACTTACTAATTCATCCCTCCTTTCACCCTTATTTATACCATTTAAGGATTATAAATAGTCTTTTATATATGCATAGAAAGATAATGAGACTTAAAAGAAGCATAAAGCTTCCTATCTTATCTTTAAAAATTTCCATTTGTCAATTAACATTATAATAGTACAGGTGGTATTATTGATAGTGAAAGAAATAACACCCAAAGTGCACATTTGAATTCTGTGTTTTCAGTTCAGCTTCCACATGCACAATTGTCTGGCCCCTTTTTCAGCTACATTATTTATATTTATTTGTACAGCATCCTTAAAAATCATGTATTTTTACAGTCTCCTGGAGGCTCTGAACCCCTACATATTTTTAGCAAGCATAAGTGAAATACAGATGGGAAAGCACCCAAGCAGCAGTTGATACTCTGTGAGAGTTTTACCATCTTGTTCAAAACATTAGTTCCCAACAAACAGGAATAGGAATAAAATGGGGAAAAAAATTAGATAATAATTGCATCTGAAATACATAAAATTTGCTTTCCCATTTTCATGGAACAAAACAACACTTCAGTCATCTTACCCTTATTGACAGAGACATTGGTTTGCTGTATCCTCCCACATTTCGGGGTGTAAATGTGGTATTGCGATCCCTCAAGAATACAGGTTTCAGCACATAGCCACAACCACCATTGTCCAGGAATTTTCCATCTTGCAATTCCATTTGTGTTCCCGGTGTTTGGAAGTTTAAGGCCACTGTAAAATTATATCAGTATTGATTTTAGTGAATTAGATTTGATAACATTTTATAAAAAAAAGTTAAAAAAAATTTCAAATGAGCTTAAGATATCTACATCTTTCAATTCATATGTAGGATCCTGTTATTTCCCTTAAATTAAGTGATACTCAATAACGAATTATTTGTGCACAAAAACAGTACACTCTTTAGAACTGCACCCTCTTTTAAGAACTAATCTATAGATCTTTTTTACATTGCTATACCTCTCTTCCCTTTTCTTTCTAAATTAGACCTTGGAGAATATGAAATAAGAGATCCTTCTCTCTGCAAGAACTGAATTCACATCCAAGTTTCTCTACAGCAGCAAGACCCTGCACTCCAAACCTGCTATCAAAGATCTGGTGCAGAAGTCAAAACCTCAGGATTGTATCTAACCTTAGTTATGGTGCAGAATTCATCACAAAAACATCTCACCCAGAAGATTAAGAAGCTTTAGTTTAGTTAGAATACTCAGTGAAAATACATATAAATTTATAGAACTAGAAGCAATTTTAAAAGTGTTCTTAAATTTATGTGAGCACACACTCTCTTGGAGCTTAATCCTCAAGTACTGGTGATTATTCTAAGAATACACCTGACAGATTTTTTCCTTTCCTTGGCAGTTCAAAACATTTTCAGTTTGCTGCAGCACCAATAATAAAATATCACACTTCTCATCAACAGGATATTGTAATTCATGAGATAAAGCCAACATTGAAATAGACCTGTTTAATGAAATTTCCCCCTATTCCAGTGCATTGGAGCTTCTTGTCACATTCCAAATAGAAAATGCAGAAGTCAAATCAGCAATGAATTATGACATTATGAACCCATGACATGTGTTAAACAGAGAATGATAAGAAGTCATTTACTTAAAAGGATGGTTTGGTAGGAATGAAAAAAGAAGACTTTAAGCAGTTCAAGTGACTCATAATAATTCATAAAGAGGACCTTATTACATTTTCCTGGGAGATAATATGAATGTATTGAATGAACATTTGACATAATGCAAAAATCCTTATTGCAAGTGGAAAACACAGAAAATTGTTTTCACTGCAAAAATTACTCATTCCTTCACTGCTTTGATGATCATTTTAAAATATTCTGAAGCAAACAACACAAATAGGAATGAAGCAGCTGGTACAATGGACCTGATATTTATAATATGATATATAAACACATGTTTTTGGTGGGGTTACTTCTGAAGAGCTCTGGTTCCGTAGTCTCAAAACCAATGAATGGGTGGAATACATGAAGTGCTCCCAGAGTGCATCATCTGTTTAATCTGAAAGAAATCCCATCTGTGCTAGCTAAAATTGCTCTGCATCATGAACCAACATGCAGCAAGTAGGAATAACTGGAAACCTTGTCTAGAAAAACCTCAAACAAAACGAAAAAAGCCTCCAAAACAAAACACAACATGCACTCCTGCTTTGATCTAAGTGTTAATGTAAAGACATGATTTTATGTTAATATACACAGGAATTTTGTTTTACCTTTAACAACAGAAACCAAACTTCAGAGTGTTCATATTGCCCATTGCCCACCATTGCCTTTTTTAAACAGGGTTGGTATTTTCTTGGTATGGTTTTGGCAGCGGTTCAAAATTTTCTCTTTATGACTCAACCCATCATCCAGAAACAGCCCCAAATTTGGTGCTATATGATGCTTGTATATTTTAATGCACTGAATCAAGCTGTGCAGAGGATGCTACAGGAGCTGCAACCCTGTGGCCCCTGGAAGTCTGAACTACAGATAAGCCAGGATCTCTCACTCCTCAGGTGAGTCCTAGGCCACACTTTCAGGATACGTGGGTTTAAAAGTGCAACTGAAATTAGGCACATCGAACAGTCAGCTTCAAATAGCAGCTTCCACATGATGAACCAAATTACATGACTGCACATAATGAGACTATTGCTAAATTTACCAAGCTTTATAGGCGACTAAGCAGGAAAATCTGATGTAACAACAGCAACAAGCAAACGAGAATACTTTATATTTTATCACATTAGGAAAATTACTTTTGCAACACAAGTGAAGGGCAATGTTATTATGGGTTGATATCTCTAAACATCAGCACTGTGTTTTCACTTAATTTAATTTGACCTTAAGAACAAGTTAAGAAACGCATGGAACAGTAGTTTTAATTTACTTACTGGTTTCTTTGTATTGCAAGTTTTAAGGTGATTAAGCAAATGTGAGATTTTGTGTCATATTCTCTGAGATGCAAACCTCTACTAAAACTGTTTACAGGGCTCATAGCTGCTTGGAGCCTCCCAGGGCACTACTTTATGGTGCATTGATGTACAATTTTTCTTTTTAAACAGGTGCAGTATAGCCCTAACACTTCTTGAGAAATGGCAAGGATCATAAACTAAAAGCTATGCCCAGCAGCTTGGGCTGAGCAATATCTTTCTGCAAACAATCCTGAACTTCTACCCAGTGTTTCATTTTAGCTTTGGTGAATTCAAGAGCAGAACTGTTCAATAATATTCTTTGTACTTTTGTTTTATGAAACAGTATAAATATAATGCATGTATGAAGAGAGATTTAAACTGACAGTTTATTTTGGAAAGAAACCCAAATGAGCTTGCAATGAAACCATCTGAGCAGTACATAATCTTAATGCATGGTTTTCATGGGGAAGTAAAGGCATCTGAAGTTGAACACGGTGTACATTAAATTTTCTCCTCAGTCCTTTCATTAAGCACCAGAAGAATTTTAATATTGACATCAAAATCAAAGCAGCACAGCAAAACATGGGCTTGGGGAACAACCTGAGCAAAGCAATTCTTCACTGTGATTCCTGCACCTAAAACAGATTTAACTATTCCTAGAACCATGAGGCTAAATCCCCTTCAGATCAGAGTATTGAATACTCAAATCATCTTGCAAAGTACCAAAGCTGCCATGGCAGTCCCAGTAAGCCCCAGGTGTAAATAACTTCATATGGCAAATTGAGGTTAGGAAATAGACTAGCTCCAAAAAATGAGCCAATCCATAATACACAGAAGAATATTATTTTTGACCCCAAACCTCTGTATCACAAGCAGTTAACTGAAGTCAGTTCCACCACTAATTGCAGAACTAAAGACACTCTAAATATTCATACACAGCACCTTCTATAGGTGCCACCATTCAAGACATAATTGATTTGTGGACTAAAAGCAAAAGCTTTGTAAAACCAAAATGAGAATTGTGACTGTGATTTGAAGGCATTGAGGAAAACTGCACATCTTTTGATCCTGCCTCTCATTAATATTCCCAGTGGGACTTTTAAATTGTAATTTTTTATTTTTTGTTCTTTGCTTGCTGGTTCTATCAGCTACATCACAACCATAAGGTTTAATGCATTTTCCCATTTAAATGGGAAGATTTTAAAATAGATAAGGACACATTTGTCACCATTTTTTCTTGAAATGGGTTACTTAATTGCATTTTATGCCATTTAAAAATGCATCTCAAAATGTATCAATTTTATGCCCTTTCAAAAAAACTCATATTCAGAAAGCACTCACAGTGCCAATGTTCCTATCCCCATGGTTTACCTCACTCATTTGAATCTAAAGAGATGTAATAGATCACACTTTTATCAGCCTTCTTGTCTTGCTCTCAGCTCTTTCCAGTTGTCTGTGCTCTTAAAGTGGGCCACTCACAATGAATGCAACGAAAATCTGTGCCTCAGATATCCCAAATCTGAGCTGAATTCCACCCAGCCTGGGAAATGCTATTGCAAACAGGAGCGTATCCTAATGCTCTGGAATGTTGCCATTGCTTATGAGATGATCAATGTGATTGGATTTGAAGCCACTGCTTTCATTCCACACCAGCACTCCAAGCTGGGCACAGACTGTCTAGGCTTTCTTCTCACATGCAGGTCACAGCTGCACTCAATCCTTCACTGCCCAAATTTACAGAAATATTTCAGAAGTCCAGGAAAGATGGAGCGAGACTATTTACAGGGGCATAACAGGACAGGGGGGAAGAGCTTCAAAGTGAAAGAGAATAAACCCGTGAAGAGGTGAGACCCCACACAAACTTTATGAGCAAGGACTTTGGTCTACTAGACCAAAAATAAAGAAAAAAAACCTCTTTTTTTTCTACCAGAAAAAAAATAAAATATATAATGATTGATTTTCCTACAACACAGAGCAAGCTTATATGGACAATATACATTTTGGCATAAAAAGTATCACCTCTCTTCCTGGCAAAAAAAAAAAAAATCAGTAAAACTGTATTTTTTCTCTTCCCTAACAGACTCCAAATTGTATTAATCTTAATGATAACTTCTGGCTTTATTTTTCACCTACACATTTTGAAATGGTTGTTTTCACTCTACAGAAGCTTGATTTATGGCTTACAATGTGAGGGATTCTGCCATAGGAAGAGGGACTGCTCCTCTGAGAGCTGAATAAATGCATAACTGCATGACATAACATCCTTAAAATGTGCAGTCAGTCTTTTTTGTATGGTCTTTGGGCCAGTTTAATACTGTGGCTCTAAAGACACTGTCATTAGAAATGTGAAGAATCCAGTCACACAGTTCATAACTGCTGACATTGCTCCTACTTCATTACAAGTGGTCCTACTGGAAAAGAGATGTCAGGTGATTAAGAGTCCTCCATTGTCCAAGTAAATCTGCAAAGGGTTTAAGTAGAGATCCTCTCTTGTGAGATTCTCATGGGAAAAGTACCTAAAGCATTTCTGATAAATTATCAGATCTAAAAATCTAAATTGATTTTTGCTGTCTAATTAATGTGTCAGTCTGAAAGTCACACTTCAGTGTAAGTCTGAGTATTTTTGGTTGTCATTTGACCAATTTTACACCTGAAATGTTTCCAATATAATTTTTAAAATTTACTTAACTTGTGATTCTTGGCAGAAAAGTGAATATTATCAGCTTCCCTCTCCTGTTTTAGTCTGGAGTCACTGACAGGTTTTAGAACAAGATCAGCAACTACTTCAGAAACAATTGTGTTCCTGCAATTTTTTCCCATCTTCCTTTAAAATTTATTAGACTTCACATAAATTATTTACTATTCTATTGGTTGTCTGCAGTGAAGACAGCTGGAAAAACTGATAAAATGGAATTTCAGTGTTTCTTTGCTTTAAAGTGAAATTCCAGTATCTATGACACACACCAAAAACTGCCTAAAAAGAAGCAGAATAGCCCAAGAGATTTTTCATAAACCTGGCAGTAGAAGCATTTCTGCAGAAGAGACATAAAACCTTCATTCAAAACCACTCCCAGCATTTGGAGCCATTCCAAAGGAAAGTTGAGTGCATTTGGAGAGCTTCAGATGTTGAATCATATTATCCCACCTATCTTGCAGGTGTCTACACCTGAATTAGCAGTACCACTTCACTCTTTGTGAAGACTAAATCAGTGAAATTCAAGGGAAAACATTAAAAAAAAATTAGTCCTCTAGGTTTCACTTCCTAAGGAGGCATTTCTGGACTATTAAAACCAGTAGAAGAGAGCAATAATATAGTTATTGACACAGAACCCAAGCAGGGTCGGGTTTGAGTCATTTTAATTTCCACAGGTGAGGCATACCAAGATCAAAATTAGTTGGTTTCTTTTCCCTTGGTTGCTTCAGAGGTTAAAATCAGAACTAGTTAGAGAGCTCCTTATCACTCCTCTTTTCATGCATCATTTTTTACCATATTTTGTCATATTATTGCACACAAGACTGAACCACAAAACAGATGTGACAAAATTGCCAAGCTGCATTTCAGTGTCACAGTCCAAAATAAAACCTACAGAAAGTAAAAAACCCATCATACAAGTACAACTTTCACAGCAGCATATAAATTTATGCACACCCCAAAAAGCACATATGAGATATTCTGAAATAAAATTCTGAACCTACAACACCATGGTTTTCTCCTGTAAGTTATGGCATGTTTTGGTCATTCCTGCAGAGTGCTTTGGTACATGTAGAACATTTCCAAATGCCACATTCAAAAGGTTATTTAAGTCTTTTTTTATTATGATTTTCACCAAGGCTTTCTTTCATTTTGGATTTTTGTTGTTTTTTTCAGTCTATATAAAACAACTGATATCAGTTTATTTAAATAAATGTCCTGAATTTTATTTCCCTGCATAAATCTTTCCATTTCATTTTATTTCCTAAATAAAAAGGAGACATGGATACATCAAACCAGTTCTTTCCAGTGCCTCACTGCAGTTGTATGCAGGAGGCATACTAATTTTCACAGACTATGAAAAGTGAGGGTTTTTCTCCATAAGACCTCTTTTTTCCCAAAACCTCCTGTTCTTATGAGTCTCAATTTTCAGAGAATGGACAGGGAGTACACAGTGATATCCAAAAGCTATTTTGTGGAAACTCTGTACTTTTTACTGAGCTTTTTAACTTGCCTTCCTCTGGAAATTAGGTTTACACAATTACATGTCTTGTCCTCAGCCCCAAAAAGTCTTGAGCCTGTTGGACCATTTCATCCTGCTTTAGCTGAGTGCCAGGCTGCTCCAAGTTAATATGTTCCAAGCAATTCAGAGAAAATTGCTGGCAAGGTACAGAAGAAAGCACTGTTTTGAGTCAGTCACTAAGGGAAGTGAAGGAGTAACTCAGTTCTCATAATTACAAGATGCAGAGGCCTGGAAGGCAGTGTTATGTGTAGGTTTGAACAAAACCTAATATATTTTCTTTGCCCAGCCAGAAAGGTTATGGATGTTAAAGGAATGTAAGCTTGCAGGTGTGGGGAGGAGAAGGGAGTTAAGAAGGGGAATAGGTGGCAAAGAGAAATCCAAGAGTCCTTTGAAGAGTTTCAGGGAATTGCAAAAGGGATCTAGAGGATTCACTTCTGTGCATGGGGTGTAAAGCACAAAGGCAGGCAGACAGGAGGGGTGTGTGAATTATACAGACATGGGACAGATATAAAAATCAAAAGTCTGTGTTAAATCAGTGAAAGGACATCAGCAGAAGATTCACTGAGATACCCTCACTTTGGGAGTTGCATTGTGAAGAGCTGCTATATTTCTGCCAAACAGCTATCTAAAGCAGATTAGGGAATTAATAGATCTAACATAGCTTGGAAATAATGTATGTGGAGAATTGTTTTTAATCAGCCTATTCCCATGTGAAAAATAGAGGGGTTTTTAAGTGAAGATGCAAATGAAGTGACCAAGAGGGCAAATCTAACCACTTCCTGCAGATTTTTAATTCTTCCAGGAAGGGGCCCAAACCCCCTATGCACCAAAAGTCATATGTTTTGCATATTAATGTTAGACTGACTTCTCATTAAGGCACACTCTGAGTAAACAGCCAGTGTAGTAATTTTGAAAGATTTTGGCGCTGTCTGTGATCTAACAAATGGTTATCCTTTGCAGAGATAAGTGTGGAGATTCGCAGGCTAGAAAGAAAACTAGTAAATTGCAGTATGATAAGACTGGGAGATTAATTCAATTTTAAATTAAGGACCTCTGGCGAGTGCTTTCTCTAAGAATGAAACAAACTTCCTAGTTTTTAATGGCAATGTATAGTTTAGATAGCAATGATAGCACACAGGGAGGGCAGCACCCCAGGTAAATAATCCAGACATGGCACTAAGTGTGGATGAACCACAAGGACACAACATAATCAAACCAATTTCACACAGTATGGTGATGAGAAGATACTTGGATAGTCCAGCACAAGTCCAAATCTGTACTGCAAATAAGCATTTATGAGGACATAGAAGCAAGTCAAATTTATACTAAATAGTAATTTTTGTACTCCTTATGTAGTTACGTAAAATAACAGTCAGGATGGAGAAAGTAACTTGTCACAGAAGATATATGGAGAGCTGAGAAAGGAAACAAGTGGAAAAGGAAGCCTGGAACAAGGGTGACATAAGCTCCAGGGCCCTACAGACAGAATGAAATCTGTGCCTGTCCTTGGATGAGTGTGTATTTCAACATAACAAGGTGAATCCACACCTTTCACCTCTCAAAACGGAGAGCCTAAGGCAAAGTGCCCCGCTCACCCCACAGTCTCCCTCAGGTGGCCTTGGCAAAGACTCAAAGACAGAATATATACCTGGGTACAAAACCTATTCTGCTCTACTTTACCTAGGGCTGAAGAAAATTTAGCAGGCAAACATAGAAATATGTTCTGGAACTGAGAATCTTTTAAACTGAAGAATAAACACGTGAAGGTAAAATTGTCTCTAAAGCCATTAAAAAGGACAAAATGCTTACAGGTGAGAGGTTTTCCAAAGCCTGCTGGGTACAGAAGTCATGCCATGCTTATTTTGAAAAAATTCAAATAAATAACTTTCAATGAAGAAGCAGAAGTTACCACTTTTTTTGTTGCCCAGGAAACGAATATGTTTTGTACTGGAAATTAAAATTCTACATGTATGTTCATCTGAATAAAGACTGGAGACTCCCAGCAGCTCCCAGCTGTCTCTGGATGTTGTGCTGACCAGGAATGTTTGAGTGCTGCCTTGTGTAGCATATCCTGTTCTGGGAATTTTTGGCACTACTATCAATTGTTGTGCTCACATCTGCACCTAAGCAAGTCACAGAGTGCCACTGAAAACCCACAGACCCTTCAGAAGAAACTTGCATTGCTGAGTAATGGAAACTTAAAAATGCTGAGCTTGTTATTAGTGATTTTCTTAATATCCAATTCAAAGAGGTAGTTTAAAGAGATTAATAAAATAGAATAAATGGAATATCTGGGATAGGAAACAGCTATTTAACACAAAGTGATATTTACAATTACTAGTGAGAAAAAACTGGTGGGATATGTGGGTTGAAGGAAAATTTTATATAACAAAAAATTAAAATAATGCCACTGGGGGAAAATACGTAACCTACATAACACCAGAATACTATAGGAAGCAAGAAACTCCTTTATCTGTAAAGCCTAGAATGCAATAGTTTCTGCAAGGATACATACCCATCTGACACCCTACATTCCAGAACTCCTGAGGATTATAATTTGACGAGCTCATTCTTGTTCCCTTGGGGTAAATTCTTGTAATAAATCTTGTAGTATGTGAAATAAACTCTTTAGCTGATAAACAGAAGGATAAAATCTTGGTAAGAAAACCTTTGTTATTAAAGAAATCCTATTTGAACAAATAATAAAAATACAGTAATTTGATCCAGCAATTTTTTTACACAATATTATGCCAATTTATTCTATTTTAACATCATTTTATTTTGAAATATATTCATTTGTTCATTTAATAATTAATTTTTAAACCTTAATATTTTGTGTGTATTTGAATCTGACAGTATTCCTGTATAAAGAAATATATATTCCTTTGTAAGAAGTTCATTATCCAAAAACCATCCCTTCACTGAAATATTCTGTTTCTTCACCTTTTTGCAGGGTAAGCTTATGATTTCTACACTAAAGCCCACTGTATTCTCATGGGAAACTGAGACACAGGAAACTGCACAAAAGTTTCCCCCTTCTATAATAGCTCAAAATGAAAAAAAAAGGGGAAAAAAATCATCTTTAGATGATCTTGGCTTGTTTGTTGTTTGGAGGTTTAAATAAAATGGCTAAATAATATTAGGACCAGGGAAGAGCACGTTTTCAAAAGCCACTGAAATTCTTGTTATATAAGCCTCAGAAGATAACTATCATGTACATTGTTTTTCCTTCTGCTGGCAGTGTTCCCTCCTTTCTCATATGTAAGCATTGACTGCAGGGATGTGGGAAACTTCAGATGACTTCTATCTGCACGATTCCTTTTTAGTGATTAAACAAAAATCTACATTTCCAGGGTCATCTCTCTGATCTCCATTTTCCTCTCACCTCATTTTTTGTTTGTTTAGCGGTTTTGTTTGGTAGAGTTTGGTTTGCTTTGTTGTTTGGGGGTGGTTTTATTGAGGGGGAGGAGAGGTTCTAGAGCTACTTTTCTATCTCCTAGAGTGCTGGAGGAACCAGAGAGAGGACTCAGTGGCTGGAAAATCCTACTTTGTGACACTGTTCAGCATCATTCACCTCGCCAGCTGCTGCCCTGAAAACTAAAACCTGATAATGTTTTCATAGCTTTAGTTACTTTCCCATGGAAGTTCTATAAACAGAAGTTGTTTATCACATTCCTTCTAAGAAACATCTTTTGATGGACGTTTCACACGACCAGTGTGCTTGGGAAGGTGTAACTTAATTATCCAATCCCTGGTCATTGTTGAGAATCTATAAATACTGGGGTCAGAAAATAAAGTTCCTTCTTTCCTGTTCTACCACTGGAAAGTGTTCATGTGAATCATTTTGTGTCCTTTAGCAACAGCCAGCCACTGAATCACCTCCACAAAGTGAGTGGGCATGTGGCAGCCTTCATTGTCATTGTCACTGTCATGCTCGGTGATCTCTGCTTTTAACGCTCCCTCGGGGCTCTCTGCAGGCAGCTGGAGCTCAAACAGCAGAGGCTGCACCAAATGGAGCTGCTCCAGCCCAGAATGGTTTGGATAATTCAGTTTGGCTGGGATGGAAGGTCTGGTCCAGTGGAGCAAGCTGCCTGCTCTGGGGTTTATCCATCCCATTAATGAGGACTCTCTTATCTGCACTTGTCACCAAAGCCAGGCGACTGCCGAGCCAACTCCGCTCAGTTCTCAGCCCAGACATGGGGTGGGGAGGGAGGTGGTGAAATTTATTCCACGCTTTTTCAAGTGCTGACTGCAATTCCTAAATTACTTGATGCAGAAAACAATGAATCGAAAGGCAGACGTACATTTTTTAGACTGTGTTAATATTTGTTCTTATAAAAATACACGGAATTAAAGCAAAGTTGAATTTCAGTTTTCCTCCCAAAGCCAACAGAAATAAAAATATTATGCAAAGGACATATCTAAAACAGTGTTATACAAAGAACCAAATAAAATCAGACAGCAGGTGTTTCATAAAATTTTAACCCTTCAATGCCTAAGCAGTGAAGCAATCATAGCACCAATGTAACTTTTAACTGATTGACTCCAAAGAAATTACCTGAAGATCTTAAAAGTTTTCGTGCTGCACTCTCTCCAATTGAATTATTTTCATAACACTGCTGATGCTGCAGGGAATGCTCAAAGCTCACAAACTTCTGAGATTTGGTATAAACCACGAGGTCTGACAATGCAAGGGCAATCTTTCCCTTTCTCACCTAAACATCATCAGATGAATAATGGAATAAAAAAGTCACAATGATGAGTATTTCATTATTATTAATATTAATAATTCAGAGAAACAATCATTTTGGATGCATAAAGCATGAAAAAACGTCTCAGTTAATGAATCTAATAAATATGACCTTTAATAGTGAGATCTGATCTGCTGAGAGAAAATTGAGGTTATTGTGCCCACGTTTATCACAGTAATCATAGGGTGAGTGGAGAAATCCTTCCTAGCAGAATGTTCTTCTCGATAGCTTTACAGTTTTCCTGCTCCTAAGAGTGGTTTGCAAATAATATAATTTTTCATGGCTTTTAATGTTGCTCCTTAAAAATATACCTCCAACTTTCTATTCATAAATATATAAAGTACTAGAAAAGACCAACAGAATAAACTCATCTATAAAATGTAGAATAACAGGAAAATATTACATTGCGCCAAGAAAATTAATCAAAGGCCTATTCCTTTAAGCATTGCCCTGAAGTTAGGAAAACTCTTTTCTTCTTGATTAAGGTTGAAAGTTCTCTCACCAAAATCTTAATTTAGTCTTGCTCAATTACCAAAATAAGCCAAAGTGACTGAAATTTTACCAGGATCTTCTCTCTTACAGAGAAGCACTGTGTGACCACTTCATTTTCCTCAGCATAACTTCTGAGCTAATTGGGGGCAGTAGCCAGCAGAGAGCTGCTGATGCTAATCATGTTTACATTCCATTAAAGCTTTTGAAGGCAAATTCTCATCCCACAAAATAATAGAGATTGCCTGCTCATGGCTCTTAAACTATGCAACGTTCAAGTGCATTAATTATTCTGGGGCTATGTCCCATGAGGACACCAGGAGTCTACTGCCATGGAAATCCTGAAAAATACAACTCTGGAGGCAGGCAAAGCCAGCAGCATCACTGGGGTATCTTGGCTGTGGATTCAAATGCTCTCCCACCCTCCCATAAAGCAATACAGTGGGACATCAAGGCAAATATTCCAACAGAGTGGGACCCTGGAAACCACTTTCTCTTCTGCCTGGGAAACATGAGCAGATCCTTTTTGTTGCTGCTGTTTAAGAGTCTGTGGAATTCATTCTAGTCTGTTACATGGTCCTACAAATATTCTTGAAACCTATTGTCTAGAGAGCTGGTCCTTCCTGGTCAGAGTCCATCCTTCCTCAGAATTTTTCCTTACTATTTCTCCATGTCAGTTGGAATGAGAAAGAAGAAAAAAACTTTCAAATCATATAAAAAAAAAGAGACACTGCTTCTCAGCGAGAGTGCTGGGCTCTGAGGAGCACTGCTGGTTTAGCCACATTCAGGCAATCAGAGCATGATGTGCAAGAGTGACTGGGTACACCAGGTGCTGCCTGACATCCTAAAAAAGCTGAACAAGGCAGTTTCAACCTTGATGAAGCAACAGATTTTCCGTGGTAGAGAATTATAGTTGGTTAAAAAAACTAAGTTCAATTTGACTTTCAAACACCAAATTTTTACACTTTTTTCAGAAATAAAGTTAAGTCTCTGCATGATAAATCTAAAAACACCTCTTCAGCTCCAGGTGCTGAAAAATGTTCCAGCACAACCAGGAATGTGCACCTAATTTAATGCAAAAAAATCCAGAACTGAAGAAAATAGGAGACTTTATCTATCTTAAAAATAGACTGGAAGACCTGGGGAAGAAATGGTTAACTCTGCCTGTTGTCATCAGGTACTGCTGTAAGTGTTCTCTATACATAGTTCCAGGAGAGCCATGGCACCAACAAAACACATCTTAAATCTACTGTGGGACCGAGAGCCTGGGACAAGCACAAGTTTTGAGAGAGGAAAATGTTGAAGTTCAAGATGGGAGCACAGGAAGGGGTTGATTTTGAGTTGGGTACTAAAATGTGGTCCAGTCTGACTTTTCTTATAAGAGTAGGAAAATTCTGAAACCTCGAGCTAAAAAATGTAATTTCCAAATGCACTGATCTTAGTAATTTTAAAGTTTTCTCTTTAAATTTTAAATTAAATTTAAAATATAAATTATTTTAAAATAACTTATTTATAACAACTTTTCAGTTTAGTCTCTATTTTAAGATAATCGAGTTTCTTTAAAAAAAAAAAAATCTGTGTGTTCTCTATATTCAATTGCAGCAAAAGTTACCTTTGGTTTTTTTTGAGGTGGGGGTGAAGGTCTATGATCTCTTCTTCTTCTGGTGGGACTCCTTGATGGCTGAAGAGGTAACGTGTCATCTGTGTCGTCATCCTCAGACTCAGATTCAGAGTCACTCAGTTCCTCTGTCTCACCACCATATTCAGCATCCATCCTGAGCAGACCTTCCTCAATTGTTCCAACTTTTTTATTTTTTATCAGAACTTTGAATTTTAATGCCTATAGAAAAGAGGTTGAACAATAGTAACTAGAATTACTTAGGTTTTCATCTCTTGGTGTTATTTAACCAATCTTCAAAGTTGTTTATTAAATATAATGATGTGAGGTTGCAAAATGAATTAAAATAGAGTGAGGCAGAAGCCAAAGCCAAAGAAACCAAACAGAATCTGGGGATCAATGTACACAACAGAATGAGCCTATCTAACACCATGACAGGAAAAAAGGCTCTCTGCCACAGGAACCCAGATGCTGAAACTATGAAAAGATAAAAGTAGAAAGCTAAGTAAGAGCCAAAAGTGATAGCCAGGCAAGACATAGAAGGTATATTTTTTTACTTATTTTTTTACTTCTATTTTAAGCCTAAATGTACTTCTATGTGTATATACACACTTAAAGATGTGTCTGCTATTCATTTGGAATGTTTTCATCTATCACTAAGCCTGCAGGAAATTTGTTATTTGATTAATGCCTTTGTGCATATCTCTCTGGTGTACCAAATGAAAACTTTTGTTTATAACTTGTGTTATTTTACAGTAGAACCTTATGCTGGTCTTACCTGGCCAGGGAAACAAAAGTTTGGTGATTTTGCCTAAGCAGTTTCTCTATTTTTAAATAGACGTGTATCAACCTCCATAATATGTAATGTAAAGGGAGAAAAACATCATTGAATTATATTGATTCTAACAGCATGGCTTTCATCTATGGAACAGAATCCTATGAGTATATATTTCACTTCAATTTACAAAACTATATTAATAGTAAAGCTTCTATTATGCAGCAGTACATCTGTACACAGGAGCTGTCAGGGAGTAACAGGACTTACTGTCACTCTTGAATAAAGTGATCCACAAAAATGTTCTTTGAATTTCCTATGCTCTAGTGGAAAGGAAGATTACACTACTGGGAGTGTGGCGGGAAGAGGGAACAAAAAAATTCACAATAAATGAAAGGTAACTGAAATGCTGTGTTTTAAGGTATCCACGAAGTAAATATGAAAGGTATGGATAACAGAAATATATAAAGCCAAAGTTTTTTAGTAGAAACCAGAGCCATAGGCAAGGATAGAGACATTCCATTTATTTCCATTGCAAGCTCCATTGCTCATAATCCCCCTATCGCTTCAGATCTCGTGTTGGTAGTTTGCCAGGGTGCCAGTGGAATGAGACATCCTATGCCCAATATCTATCAATGCCATGCTGCTGGAAGGTTTGATTAGTCTCTCTGCACTGGTGACTCAGGATAAGGATGCCCTTTAACATTGCCTTCATTTCTTATTAATGCACTCTTTTTTTTATTTTTCTCTGGTATTTTTAGAAGAGTTTTAATATGATTAATGCTACTCATGTTTTTTAAGAGTTCTGAATTTTGCTTTGCATGTTCACATTTCCCAGTATCTAAAAGCAATTCTATCCACTTTTGATCTTGTATTTTGTTATTCATGGGAAGACTTCATTCTACAAATAAAAAAAAATAAAATACAATAAAAAAGACCTGGTATACAAGGGAAGAAAAAACTATCTATGGTTACATTACTGCCTCCTATATGCAAACATAACTTTAAGTAAAGAAAGACAATAGTGTGTGTGTGTAATGATATAAAAATGGGTCATGATGTCAATCAGTCTCTAAAATTCTGTTTGCGAGCTGTTAGCAAAAACATAAACATCCTGAGGTAGGAGAAGTTTTTTAAGGTTTGCTTTGTTTTCTACAAAGGTAACATTCTAAAATCATGGTTCTTTTCAGAAACAGTTACAAAAATACTCCAGAGAATTTGCTATTTTTTGGCCAGAAGCAAATGACAATAATAGTTACCCCCAATCACTGAAAGTGAAACACAGAGTGAAAAAATGGCATAGGCTTTTGTCTGAACTTCACACATCTTCAAAAAAACTTATAACAAATGTATGGTTACAAATTCAGTGACTGTGTGAAATCTGAGTTCTTTAATTGGTAATCAGCACTCCTAAACATGTGACACCTTTTTCTCTACATGTCCAGGTCTTCTAAGAGAGCTGAAAAGCCTTTTAATGAGCTGAAAGTCTGAGCATTCACTATAACTTCTCCTTTCTAGTTTTATTATGAAAGGCAAAATATGTTAAAAATACATTTGCTGTTTACTTCTATAAAAACTGCAAGCATACTAAAAAATTCAAATATGTAAAACATCATAGGACCTCCCTAGAGCATAGTGGGACTTCAAGGCTGGCATAAGCAAAAACCTCGAATTGCAATCAACTAGAACAAATATTTACATAATTAAATGAACAAAACCTTTTTCTTGTGCATTCTGGTTAATGGGATGTATAACACAAATCAGCTGAAGTAATGCCAAGTTTCCAAGATAAAAATCACAAGCACTTTGGATCGGGCAAACCCACCTATTGATGACTACAATTAATGTGAAAATTCAGTGCCCAGAAATGTAAGGAACAAACCCTGGATTTGAGACAGAAGTATTAAAGACAGAATAGCTTCTCCTGTTTAAATTGAGCTTGTTGTTCTCCCTTCTTCTCTCCTGACCAGCTGTAGGTGCTCAGTTAGAGGAATATCAAGCCTTGAAAATCTTGCTAAGTAACAAAGTTAAAATCTCTTCTGAGTTTTACATAATATTCTATTTCAAGAATGATACTGCTGCCTTAAATACTGATATAGGGTTAAGATACAACACCTCCTGTGAAGTCTGACACAGGGAAAGGTTTTGAGACAATGACAAGATTTGTTAAGTACAACTGTTAAAAAAACCCAACACCAGCTATCTTTAACGAATCACACTTAGTGAAGTGTGAATGGATGTCTTTGTGGCAGCCTTATAAATCACAGTTATCATCTACAGATACTTTATATCAATACTGTATACTTATTATACAGATATTTTTAATCAATACCACCAGCAAGGTCTGAGCTCTAGGCAAACAAATATTAATTATATCAGGAGCAGCATTTTAGCTACCTCATAGCAAGTTTTCCTACAACACATTTACCCAGTGAGAAGCACCCTACCCTGAAAATTCCATTTCTGTGTTGTGCTCTGTAGTAGACTTCAGGTAAGTCTACTTACCTTAAGTCTACTTAAGGATAAATAGCTGTGCTATAGCTGAAACTATATTCTACATGGGCAACTAAATCTCTGCATGCATTGGAAATAAGTCCAGATGATTGCAGAGAAAGATGGTTACAGGTTGGCTCAGAGTCTTCATTGCACAGATTCCTTACCAAAGTTCAATGGTCCAAGAAGATGCCTTACCAAACAAACCACATGATTTTTATACACCAAATAAGCCATTGACCCAAGACCTACCTGGGTAATGATATAAAATATGGCAATGTCTTGTTTTTAGTTACCTCCTGAAGTTGCTTTACAATGCAAAGAAGCTATTAACAGATAATGACTGTCACATGTTTACCACATTTCTGGGAAAATCATGTTCCCTCAAGAGTGCAATGCCTAAAAATAGTGAAGGAATTAGATGAGTCTTCTGTATGTACTCACTACAGCCTAGAGATTCCTGAAATTTTATGAGAAACAGTATGGATTTTTTTATTATTATTTTTGAGGTCATCACCAAGACATACCACATTCTCTTTTTTTTTTTTTTTCATATTTTTTGTAAAGAATAGATGCCATAGACTGATCAAAAGGCATAAGAGTGACTAGAAACATTTTGACTTGCTAAGAAACAAAAGTATTTCTGATGCAAAGACTTGGTCAAGACCTTTGCATATGTGAATGTGTTGGTCAAAATAAATAGGAATTAATCTCATAAATGAAGCAACAGAATTAGATGTGCTTAATCTTGAATTTCTCACTGAAAACACTCACTGTGTAGAGAAAGCTCTCCTTTTTATACTGAGTAGATAAAGGTGAAGAAAAGTGTGAAGGATGAGTCCTGGCTTATGGAGTTAGCTGGTTTTCCCCATAATAGCAGAATTTAAAATATCCATAGCCCATGAAGTTGTACTGGGGGCCTTCTATTGATCTTTCTCAAGGATCTCATTAAACAGATCCTTTTATTTGGACACCACAGGTTTAACAACCATAGGGAAGCCTTGGCAATCCTAGCCAGAAATGCTTCTGAGACATCACAATGCAGTAATTGATCTTGCAGCTGTGTGGTAAACATTAAAGAGAACTTGTAAAATCACAGTAGTTGCCACTTCACTTTCAGTTAATCACACATCAATATCTCATTCCAACTTTGTGACAGGAAACCTGCAAATAATAAAAGATTCCTAACTATCTGATATATCTATCCTGTCAGCAGTGTAAGGCAGTTCAATGCTCTACAATGCAAAATAATTGAGGAACAAACTTTCATCAAAGCATCAATGTGCTTACATTCTTTTCTGTGTTATATTGGATGCCCACATGCTCCTTTCAATTGCTGTCAGATCTCTTGAGAGGAAGAACACAGCAGGGTAAGTAAAACCTTATCTCTTCTAGCATCCTGATATTTTCTAAGTTCATCTACAAATTGCTGCATAAGGCACTTCATTCCTTCACTTTCTATCAGCACATCACCACGAGTGCTGGTACAACCAGCAGAGATGTCTGGCGCCCGTCACTGATGTCAAATCTAATTTAATGCAGGACCTGACTCAAAGGACCTGTTATTCCAGTGAAGATTAGAGGGAGTTCATGAAGTCTCTTTAGAAGCACCATGATGGCCAAGACTGGGAGCAGAGAATTGTATCAGGTCTGTCGCTTTGGGTAGCAAAACATCTTCTTGGGAAAGAGATGGGACAGGTGAAGCTTAAAAGCAGCCTCAGTTTCTCATGGGATAAAGTTTGTGGGAAAGAAAGAAGTAGTGCAAAAGTCTTCTCCTTCCTCCATATGTAGAGGAGGAATTGTGTGCTGAGATGCCACAGAATACAGGAATTGCAGGGAATTAATAATATCAATATAGTCAGATGGAAGTGTGAATATATGACTGAAGGCAAAGAATTAAAAAACCTTTAGTCCTGAAATTTTCTGGGGTTTGTTTTTCAGATGAAGCAAGTGTTGGGAAAAGCAGAGAGAGGAAGTGTTCAGTGATCCTCCGCTTTTATTTCCTGCGCCTCCATGTGATTTTCACTTAGAATTACAATGGTAGGAGACATCATTGCAAGGTGGTCCAAGGAACCACCTAAGAGTGGGCGTGTTCCTCATTTTAACCTCCTTCCACACACACACAATCATCTCAGTTGACAAAGGTATAGTTCAAGACCTACTTAAAGAAAGAAGCAGAAGATTGACCATATAAAAGAAAATTATTTCGATGGAAGCCTCCAAAACTCCAAAACCTAAAAGGAACCTGTAATTGTCTAATGTTTCTTTGAAGTGTTTGGAGAAACTATGTGATTTCCCACTTCATGTACACACAAAATAACCATTCAATTCTGATCTTGAAGAGCACTGAGGTGGATTTTTCCCTTTTCTTGCTAATGCTCCATCTTGAAAAAAGTGGACCAACAACTTATATAGGTGACAGCTTTTTTCTTTTTCACACTAACTGAGGATCCTTCCAACAAAGAGCATTTCAAATTCATCATTTGTGGTTCTGTAACATCTCTTTTGCACAGCTTGAGTAAAGCAGTCTGAAGACTAAATTCAGAATTTGGTTTTCTCAAATGACAATGAATTTACCCAGGCCTTGAAAATGCACAAGGTCCCAAGCTTTAAAGATGTGATGTCACTAAACTCCTTTTTTGGCTCTTCAAAAAGATGCCAGCCAAAGTCAAGCTTATAACTGAATTTACAAATTCAGTCATAGCTACATATTTCCATTGCTAAGTAAAGTCCTACTGACTTTTCTTACATGCATGATCAGAAAACCTAGGAGAAACAGAGAAGATCCTCATTTGTGTTCATTCTCAAGATAATAATTTTCTGAATTAAAACTTTTGTAATCAGGTGACGACAGTGGCGTTATTTAGGTAATCCTTACACCTTGCACAGATGGGAAATATGTCTCACAATACTTTAATATGTTAAAAGCTCAGGAGAATTAATCTCAGCTGACAGCATTTCCATACACAGACCCAGCAATCCATTTTCAGGCAAAACTCTACAGAGCTGACTCATGAAAACTCTAAGCTGTGGAAATATGAAGTATGAACTCCCTGTATCACAGTAACCATATGGTAAGGGACATATATCATAGAAATTAATATTTTTAAGTGTGTGATTCAGTGATTCCATTTCACTGATTTTGTGCTTGCTTCAGAGGACATATGATCCTTGCACATCTCCTACACTGAATCCAGCCGTGATTTGAGAAGCTTTACAACAAGCCCTCCTGTTTGATAGAGTTTAGATTTTTTCCTAATTGAAAAAACAGTTTTCAAGGCTTCAAAATTATGTTGGAAACCATGATGCAAAAAAATATATTGCTACAATAAAAAAAAAAAAGGGTGGAGAAACATGAACATTAAATATTACAACATTGTTATGGAAATATAAGAGTACGGTAATACTTCAGCACATCTTCTTGCACAGATCACTTCAAAAATATTTTTCCTTGACAAATCCTTAAAAAATTATTTTAAACACCTTTTGTGTGTTGTTTTTCCTTATGGCAGTGCTTCCTTCCCACATTTTCATTTGCATTTTTTTAGCTACTGTAAAAACACAAGGAATAAAATATGGCTATACTGGCAACAGCGAGAAGCTGAAATAAGTATTTTGTATGTGTGCACGTATTTGTGCTACAAAAGACTTGAAAAAAGTTTTTGTCCTTGAAAGAAAATTATGTGCAAAGACTGGAACAAAGGAAATGTATTTGTTTTAGTTTGCAATAAAATTTTCAACACCCATCTAATTGCCTTTTCTGACTTCATGTCCCAGGGGTCTCGGGCCATCCGCTGAGAAACGCTGTCTGAGGGAGAAACACACTGAGAAAGAGAATGGCTTTGCAGTAGCAGAGGACCAAAAAAAACCTCCATCATCACTGTTATTGACAAAAAATGTAGGCTCAGGTTTCCATTTCAATAACATGTTTAAATTTCAGGAATTTCCTTCAATTTAAGCAACAAAAAAATAAATCAGCAAATAACAGATGTATTTCCATGTGTTTTTTTGGTGCAGTTTAAATATTTTTGTTACTACCTGAAGTCTATTTCTGACACAGATGTGATCCATAAATTCAGTCCCAGAGGACTGAAAAAAAAAAATAATGAAGAACCCCACCATCATTTCCATTTCTTTCACAGAGAAAAATGAAAACTTATTACCTCAGGAGAAGGCAGTTCAGTCATATCTACTGCACCACCAATTGGTGTAGTGAGAAGTTTGTCACCTAGAATACTTTTCAAGCAGTCTGCCATTACTTCCTGCTGTTTAGGGCTGCAGTGGTTCTCCAGAGACAGTATAACTGGATAGGCAGATGACTGGAAATATAATTTTAGGATTTTATTATTAATAAATAAAAATATGAATAATTGCTTTTCCAAAATATCTTACAAAAGTCCCCTTGGCCATCTGTATTTACATTCATTTTCAAAAACTTCAGAATATAGATCACTTGTTCCAGGTTAGTAACACAATAAAACAGGTAACATTTGTGGAAAAAAGAAAGCACAATTGAAGAAGAAAAAAGAAATGCACCTTCAGAAAGTTAAAACAGAGCTAGACATATATGAAAAAAGGACTGCTTTGTTTTGGTTTTAAAAGCTAAAATCAGATTCTAAAATTAAAATTGAAAGCATAAATCAGAATTAAATGTCTTTTGCTTTAGTTTATGACAGATTTTTTGACTACTTTTCAAATAGTCTATCAAGACTCTGATAGTCTTCCCAAAGCTTGTTCAGAAATTATTTCCTTTACATGAACAAGCTATGGATATTTTTTATTTTTGATAATACCACAAACTTTTCTAGGGACAGTATACACTTTTCTCATCACACTACTCAAGCAAGGGTAATTGAGTAAAAATTAAAGCTAAAAGGTGAAAAAGAGAAAATTAGTAAAAATTAGAGAAGAACTCAAAAGAAATGCATCCATCTAGACTTATAAGTAAATCTCATAAGTTGCCAATAATACTGGTGGATACCAAAAATATAGTCTGAATGAAATCTTTGCTCAGGCAGAGCCTAAATTGTCAATAAGGAAAACACCATTTTATGTTTTTCCTGTCTTTACATTTGTCTCCTGAGCACTTGCTATTGACTTTTAAGAGAAGAAAAGCTCAGCCTGCATGGACAGCTGGTACCAACCATGACCTGTTGTGATTTTATCATCTCATTGGCACTTGGGCTTGAGAACTGAAGTTTGAATTAGAGTTAAGCACAATATGCTGTGTGTTAGCAAGAAGAGGAAAGTTTTATCCAGTGGGTTTTGAAAAACAGTGGAATAAAATCATGTTTTTAATTTCACTTTTAAAATCAGAGATTAAGTTTTATATAGAAAACAGAAAAAAACCACAGCTTTGATTAACACTGAGAAGGCTATAAATACATATGCATGAAAATCCACATAAATTTATGATCGTGGATGTATATATTCATACACATAATGCTGGCCTGATTCTGAGATTTATCTTAATAGTCATTCAGCACTTCCTTTGAGCAGGAGTTTCACCAGAAGCTTATACAAAAGCCTGAGACGGTGCAAAAACTCTCCAGATTTCAGTGTTTTTCTAGAGATAGGTAAAAGGAACTTTGCTCTGATGGGTCACCTGACCAAAAAACATCAGTAGCTGCTAACATTTATCAGTGTCAACATTCAAAATCAAAAGAGAGGAAATGGAAAACACAGTCTCAAACTCATCTATTATCTAATATTTTTGTCTATTTTATAAATTCACACAGAGGATACAAGACAGACTCATAGCAGCAGAAGAGTAAGTGACAAAAAAACCTTTAAGGGATATAAAGAAGGAGGAAAACATCAGAAAAAATCTGAACTAGGTCTTCAATATAGATTCAGTCCTTGTTTAAATTATGTCAGGTGAGAATTCCACCTAACAAGCTGAGTGAGATCACCTGAATCCTTTGCACTAAGTTTGGTTTATATTCATTATCAGGAAAAATGATTATGATTCCTTTAACTAGATTTTAAACTACATTAAGAACAAATAGCACAATTGCTCTGCAATTAATTTTTAAAATACCCATTGCTCAGTTGCATTTTTTTACCCTGGAGAATTTACAAGAGCCATGTCCCCACTTAGTTAAAGCCACCATCCCATTCTAACCAACTCATGTATACACACACAGATCTGTACGTACCATAAATGCATACTTGTCAATCACATGAATTACAGAGCGAAATGGAATTTTGCTTGTTAAAGTGTGACCATGATACACAATAGGTTCATTGTTGGTGCCATCCCAGCAGTCAATCTCCAGGCAACGGCATCCTTTTAACAGAGCACTTCAGAAGAACAAGAGAAACAATTTTGCAGCCAAAAGAAAGATAGCAAACTTTTTTATACAAGTTGCTGTGTTTCTGATTACAAGCACAGGGATTAATTACAGAAAAAACACCTCATTTTCACCATAAATAGAAATCCTACAGAATTATATGAGACAGACATACTTTCTGTTTCTGCCTATTTTAGGTGTGTGTTATTTAATAAACTTTATTAGACCTTTAAAGAATATGGGATTACCTGCATTATCTTCCTTAATAGGCTAAAAATCAAAGATTTCAATAAAGGAATTTTAGAACAAAGGCAAATTGCCACTTAAAATAAAAGAATAAATATTTTCAATGCTATTTTGTGCTACTATTCCAAACTTGCTTAGAATTTTGAGAATCACTATATTTAAAAATCTATAGTACTTGGAGAATCAGGTTGCACTTGGTCTTTACATAAAACAGTTCCTCTCCCCAGACCACATTTCTAAGAGTGCTAAAGTTTCTGAGACACCCTGACTTTACTGCTTTAATCTGAATATGTTAGTGTCATCCCTTAAATTCTTAGGTTTCTAATATTTGACTTGCAACTAACTGAAACATTTCTTATAAACTGTTTTACTTAATTACCAAGCTGTCTTTTACATCCTGCTTTTCACACATTAACAATATGTCAAATATGCCTTTAGCTGATTTTAGCATTTTCCTCACACATATAGGAGATAAAGAGAGAGGGGGTTATACCTTCTTTGCAATTACTTTCAGCAAGGCAGCATTAACATAATGGAATTTTAAATACTGTTAGAAATTCAGTACTGTTTCTGATGGTTGCAAGTCACTAAAGAACATCAAGAGAGCAACCAAAAAAAAAATTACAAAGTGTTCAGAAAGATGATGATTCCTGCTGCTTTCTCTTCATTAAAGTAGTACAAATAATTCTGGACACATCTCCTCCTAATTCTTAATACATCCTGCCCTCTCAGAGTTGCATTTACTACACAATTAATTTCTTTCTTCCCTGTCTTGGCAATAAGGCATCCTGGTCATCATCCTCTTGGAGTCACACACTGCACAGGTTCCTCTCCCTGCTGCCTACTTGAATGCCCATGTTTTGTTGTTTTTGTTGTTTCTAACCTGCCCACACTGCAACATGCACTGAACACAGATATCCTTGACACAGACATACTCCAACACACATCTTCTACATTGAACAGATCACAGCTTGCCCAGGAATTTTACATTTCTTTCAGGGAGTTATTTATTTTTTGCATGGCATGTTGAGATTAAAAACTGATTTAATCGTGTACTGTACAATATACTATAGATTCCATTTGCTGCAAGGTTGATTTTCTGAGATGTAAGTGAAAAAAATAGATTGCTTCCAGACTATGAACAGATGGTTTGGCAAATATATTGAAAAGTGTACACACAAAATAAAATACCACTCTCATTTCAACTTGTATCTTTGATGGCTTTGTCCCTTATTTCCAAGTAGGATTGTATGTGACTTAGCATTAATTTAAAAAAAAAAAAAAAAGCCAAAGAAAGTTTAAAATATTAAAAATTATGTCTATATACCTGGTATAGCCCCATAAGTGACTGGGTCCCATTAGCTGGTCAGCTATCAAGTAGGTGTTGTGAGAAGATGAAATAAAATAGTCACATAATGGCTGGTTCATATCTTGATAGACGGTCTTGTGCTGGCTTTTAAATATTGAACATTCGTCTGAGTTCATGTATCTTATAAATCCTTCAAATGACAACTGCCTTTTCTTCCTCACTGAACAAAAACAAAAGGAAAAAAAAATAAATCTCTGTTGTGAAGCCACTCTGATGCACTTTCTGAAATTTTTAATAGCCAATTCTGAACACTGCTAAAGGTTATACAGCACAATGCTTTCCTGCAATTTTAAAATTCATACCAAATGTATAAACAACACAAACATCAGATACGTGTGACTCTGGAGCTGAATTGCTGTGGTTCAAACTTCTGAGAGGAAAAAAATGTGTTTTGACACTTTTATTCTTCTATGGACAGCACTAAGAAGAATTTTCAGTAGTCCTAATTAAATATAAATAAAATATTTGTCATTTACTTTGGAAAGTAACATGCCAGACAACGTGTTAAGGGAATCTTCTCTTTTAAAAGAACCAGGATTGTTCTCTAAAAAGTCAGAAATTCTCAATATAATCTTGCAGAAACTATGACTTCTAGCACCAAATGTCTTTGCCAGGGGTGGAAAGTTCCAAATAAATATTGATCAAATCATGTTTAGAAATATTTGAAATAAAAATAGCATTGTAACCAAAGAAATAACTGTCTACACAGATGAATTGCAAATCAAGCCTATTACACTACTATATTTATAACAAAATGAACTAATTGAGTCCATACCAGTGATAGTCATCCCATTTGTTTTGGTTTTGACTGATTTAATGGCAAACAGAGCCATTACACTGCCAGCTACTGCTCTCAATGTCATGTTTGTAATGCAGTCATTTTACAAACGATATAATCTCAAAAGTTAGATTTGCTTCAAAATATAGTTTGAATTAGTGAGGGATTTTGCTCAGTTCTTACTCTAAAATAATTTTATTGTCACCGTTAGGCTAGTAGTTAACAATAAGTAAATAATCCAAGATTATTTTATGTTAATAATAGTTTAGAAGTCGATGTATACAAACTTGGGGACTGGAAATACCAGTAGGAAAACCCCCTTTTCTGCCCTGGTAATTCTTACTGCAGCTATAAGAATCAGAATGTACAAGTTAGAATTGCAATTATCCATCTTTGGTGTGTGACAGACTGGAAGTTTTACACCTGGATGAGAATTTACAGAAAATAATTGTTTCTCAATTACACAGGTCTTTGAACTAGAAAACTTGCAATGTTTTACAATGATAAAGAAAAACAGAAGGGCATCCAGACATCAAACATGCATTCACCCAACAACTTATTCCTAACAGAAGTCTTTCTGAAGTTATTCTTCCAGTCTTCCATTGATGAAGAATCCACAGACAACCCAACAAAAGCATTTCAACTGCTAAATAACCTTGTTAGGAAATTTTTCATAATTAGGAAACAGAAATTTACCCTGAAACTTCCTTGCTGTCCAAAATATTTGTTCTGTTTGGTATTATTCCTCTCCTCTTTTTTCACACTTTTTCTCTTATGAACACTGCTTTTGCACTTCCCACTTTCCACTCCTTTCCTCAAAAAAAAATCCAATCCAGGGCATTTTCTGTTTCAGATTTCTGATAATTTTCGTTTTTCTGCTATCCATCTGTATTGTTAATCTTTCATAGGAGAAAACAGGATACTATTTCTTCATGGAATGTCCTGACAAACTGCTACTCACTTTTACCATCTTAGAAGGGTTTACGTATTTATTATTTTCTCCTTTTTTTTTCTAGTCACTGACAGTGACTAGTTCTTTAGATGTTCCCTTTCTAAAACAAATATTACATTTGATCTTTTCCAGTCTTTCAATTCATCATTCATTTCCCCCCTGTTTTCAAAAGTAACCTTTGACTTGTATTAGTCAAGCTTGTTACAATTTTCTAAGAACTTGGATTTGTCCACCTGTCTTCACTGACCTGATTACATCATTTAAGAAGGTCCTACCCTGTTCCATCCATATTTTTGACTATCTTACTCAGATTAATAATATTAATAATATTACAGAACCGACTGTACTTATTGCATCGGGAATTTCTTTGGTCTTCTTTTAGCTGAGAGATTTGCAGGATGACTTCTTGCAGCCTTGATGACTCTTGAAAAGTGAATCCTATAGATTTATCCACATGCACGTGGTATATTGTTCTATACTTGTAACAACTGGATTAAATTTCTACTGTCTGGATCTTTAAAAAACATTTTGAATTTTTTCACATTACTCAAAACAGAATACACTCATCCTGTATGTTTTGCCTCTAATGAATTACATGAGCTGTCTGGATTTCATTTTGGATTATTTTATTTTTCATGGTCTATAGATTTCTCTGAGCAATTACAAGTAGAGCTAGTAACTATTTGTGTGTGTGTGTGTGTACATCTTTTATGTTCTACCTTTTCTGCATTTATTTATTAAATTAGTGAAAAAATACTGGCTTTTCAGTCTTGCTTTTTTTCTGAATTATTTATGATGTTTTCCTGGCTGTTCTTGTCATCGACAAAAGTTAACTGCAATATTCTCAAGAGAAATTAATGTTCAAGCAAATATGCTAATGACCATAATCCCCAAAAAATGAACATCTAACATTGTTTTGTTAGTCAAGATGTAAGCTCATAGACTTCAGTAAAACATTCAGCTCATGTCTCCAATCAACAGACTAAAAATCTTTGTATTTTTACAGAGCTTACATTTCTGAGGAATAGCCCAGCCATGCTATTTTCTGACCACTTACAGACATTTTCTGCTTCTACATTAAAGGAAATGGGAATTCATCTCCATAACTATTCCACAGTGAAAAGACTTTCATCAAGACCTTACATTTCTCCCCTGGAGGAACCTCAGTCTTTTTCTCCATTAGGACCTTTTAGCAGTAGTTAGTGTGCACACACATATCCATTTGTTGTAGAAAGGGAAGGCAAGAAAAGATTTCTGTCTTCTCGTTGCCTCTTTTTGTTCACAAAGTTCAATGATTTCTTTTGTCTTGCCCTCCTCTTTTGGATAGTGTACAATTCATTTTATTAACAATATTCCTTTATATTGTTTGGGGTTTTTTTAAATCTGATTTAAGATAAAATTATTTTTCTCATTCCTCCTGTTAGGGTAAACTCCAGCTCTGCCATATATACAAATACTGTCATATCAGAGAGGAATTATGGATATTTGAACCTGGGTATTTGAAAAACTTGGATTACATTATACATTATTTTCAGAGTTTATTACATTCCATTTTTCTTATTTACCTTGGAATTTCTTTGAAAATGTTTCTCTTCAGAAAGAAAAAATGGAAAACTATCACAAGATGTTTGTTGCCCTGAAGGCCTTTAGAGTACCCACAATGAGGCAGACAAAACAAGCAAGAAATCACTCTGCACTGGCCAGAGCCTCCTGCAAGACCCATTTCCTCCTGAAGGGACTGAGTACAACCTGCAGCCCTGCCAGGGTCTGGGAGAGGTGTCTGGACTGAAATAGAGACTCAGGAGTGGGGAGGAGAAGAGCCTGAACGGAATGTGAGACTAGGAAATGTGGAGAGAGAGATGTTTCCCATGTTTTTAAATGTATGTGAGTGCTCTTTGCTTCCAGAGAGCTAAATGAGTAATTAAATGTCTATGGTACTTGGGACAGACAGAGTGGAGTGGGTACAGATACATTTGCTGGGAATTTTAGGGGTGAACTCATGAGAAATACTTGCAATCACAGACAAGGGTTTTACTCTGCTATAATGGAAGGAGGAATCTTTCAGTCATTAAAAGGCAGAAACATCATCAGATGGAATTTCATACTATGAAATTTGACTACATCAGTATGAAACATTCATGCTCTAAGGGAACAGTAAAGAGAGAAGTATTTCCTTGACTAAAGTTATAATACACTTAATTCTTTTCTAGTCTCAGTTTATATTCTAGGGAGGCTTTTTCTCCCTTACCCACACTTACAACTGGTGCATGCTGGAATAAAGTATCTATCTGAACAGCAGTTCAGTTTTCTAAGGGTTTATATCTCATAATCACCTTGTCTTGAATTTTTTCCCCGAGACTAGACCTTTACACATCTTTTCATAATCTGATATATTGTGTCTCTCAAATCCAGCCACAGCCATTGTCTTAGTTGAGATTTTTAAGCCATCTTTCTTACTCCACATGATTTTTTATGAAATCTGTGGGAGTTTGGCAGAGATGTCTCCTTTATTAAGTTTGATTTACCTTGGCCAATGGGATCAAATGCTCTCTTCTGCAAATTTGTGCTCTACATTCAGCTCTGTCTCACATACATCAAAAATCCAAAAAAAACCTTCACGACTGTGTGCACTAGGAATAAACTGCGAATGTTTTTTTTTTGCTTCACAAATACATTCTGGATTACTCAAAGTCCTTGTCTGACAGATGCACCAGGCTTATATTGTTATTTACAAAGCAAGCTGTTTTTTTTAAGACAGGATTGCATTTTTGCCCTGTTTTTGTATTGCCTAGCAGGAAAATAGGCAGGAATAGAGTCCTTGAATGGCTCTATATTGTAAATAATACTGGGATGCACTTTCTTATCCTCACTGTGCCTCTAATCCTATCCATGTAAATGAGCAGAATTTTTTTTAAAAAAGACATATATACCAAGCTTAAAAAAAAATTATTTAGTTAGCATGTTTTCTTTAATCTCATTTAATGAGTTGAGTCTTCTATTCAAAGCTAATAGTAAAATGGGAAGATAATGGAATGTTTGGGAAGAATAAAACTGTCATTTGGGTGCTAGTAAGACACAACTGTCAGGTGTGAATCACATATTTTGTGATCAATTCCATAGAAATGGCTCTTTCTACCAAAAATGCAAGGTTTTAGCGCACACGTGAAAAAACCTGTTAGTGTAGTATTTTGACATTGGGCATCTAAATTGTATAACAAGAATGAAAGATTAGTTTATTCCATACTGTCCTGAGCTAGCTACAGTACCTACAGAGAATAAATTCAAAGTTATCTGGCTCAATAGCTTTGAAAATCTCTCTGCAGAAATGTTAGGGATGCACTGGATGCTATAAATGGATTTATTTAAATTAGATGTAAAATGTAGTCATTGTTTTCATCCTAATCTTGACATAGCAGTGCTATCACATTTATGAGAGAATGGTCATTACTATTAGCAAACCTGTCAATCAAATGTCAAAGCCTGGCCTTTTCCCTTTTTGTAAGACACAGGGAGGGCAAGGGTGACAGATGAGTCCAACAGATCATCCTGATGAATAATGTTCTGTAGCAAATTCAGAACGACACTTACACAAAATGGTCTATCACAATACCATATGAATCATCTCTCATGTCAATCATAACTGGAACTTTTCAATAAATATGTTTGAGTGGGAGTATGAATTCACTCAAAGGAGCATGAACAATACAGAGGTTATTTTGTTCAGCGAGATTATTTCCAATAACAAGACAAACAAATTTATCACAGGTGAAGAAACAAACAAGAATTTGTCTCAGCATCTGAAATTTCAACCAGACATTAAATTAAACCTATAGAAACTTCAGTTGATATTTATAAAGGTGTTTTCTAATGGACTGAAGATTATTCATTGTTTAACTGTGCTATAGATTTGAACTTTCCCATCAAAACAGGTAACACAAAATAAAAGGAACCTTTTAAGCTGGTAATTTGAACAATTAGTAAACATTAGCTCCTCTGAAAGAGCAGAATATGTTTAATAAAATACAGTTAAATTTGAAAGGCAGCCTTAAAGAGTAAAGGCATAAGGAGTCACATGTTTTTATTACTGGACAGTAAGTGCCTCTAAATGAAACACCCAATGTTCTTCTGTTTCTCATTGAAAAAGTGGCATTTTCCATTTTCTTCTTCCACCACAGGTCAGCATAGAAAATCCAGTGCTATTATCCCAGAAGAAATATTTTCCCCTTGGGTTTGTTTTTCTTAACCACTTATCAATTCCACCCATTTTCAACGACTGGGAACCAAGGAAACGAAAGAATTGATCATATTCCACTGAATAAAGTAACAGCTTGCAGCAAAATGCAGTTCTATCCTTTTCCTAGCTGTAAATTTTGCCACAAGTTGAAATCAGTGACGCTCAGCAGAAGTGTTACACCCCAACTTGAGGCACCTTTAAATAGGTGAAGAACATGTTACAGATTTATGAAGCCCTCCTCATCTCAGCATTCTAGTGATTCACAAAAGGTGACCAGGCACCTACAAAAATTTTCCACAGTGCCCCTGCAAGGAAGTCAGAAGGACATAAAAGTCTTGTCTGAGGCCTTGAATTTTCACTAAGTGACTCAAGGGAGAGAAGACAGTGTAACGAGCAGAGAAGAAAAATGGCAGATATGGACTTTAAGAAAAACAAATTGAAAATGGTTTGTAATGTGCTGAAGAACAGAATTTGTAGAAGGACTAGAAATAAAAAGATAAAGAAATGACAGAAAAAAGAACAGAGCAGAGAAAGGAGGGCACCATAAAAAGAAATTAAAACACAGGAAGAAAACATAATAAATAGATGAAAAGACATGCTTTTAAAGAAAGAAATATATGAGGTTTAGGACAACACAGTCATTGAGAGAAGCACGAGAAATAAGAGCTAGATATCAAATAGTTAAACTGTACATACCTTCATCAATGGGTTCATACTTCATAATAATTTCTAAGGCAGTTGTTTCATTAGCTTCAGTTTGAAATTGTTCTTTTATAAGAAATTTAAGGAGCTGGCTGTCAGGTAGAATTTTGCCATCTGTCGAGTAAGCCTTGAATAGTTCTTCAAATTCAGGCCTGTGTACAAGAGCTCGATAAATTGCTCTGAAGTCGTCCATGCTAATAATATTTCCTGACTGTTTGTCAATAGTTTTCTGAGGGAAAAAAGCAACCAAAATTTATTAAAAAAAAAAAAAGAAATTAATGAAACAACATGCAATTATACAAATTATGCACCAAACACTCTTTTATAACTGACCATAAGAGTGAGCATCATAGAAGAATCCTCAGGCAACAGTGACTACAATCAGATTACACTCCTCAACTTTTAGATGACACTTTGTGTGCTACAAATATTTTATGTAAAGTAAAATGGACCATATGACACAATTAGCATCTAAATAAGTGCAATAAATTTAGATTTAATGCATTTTTAATATTCAAACACATTGTTGAAAATCTTTAAAATGCTATGCATTAAAATAAATGTGCAGCATAAAACTTATCAAGTGGAAAATATATTTAGTATAATACCTCTCCAACAGCTATTTACACCATATTGTAAATACTGTCAGTCAAATTTGCACACAAAATCAGCAACCAGTAATCTTAAAAATGAAATAAGGATGACCAAATTACCAAGAAATACAACCCTTTCAACACTTCAATAAACGAAGTTTATTGTTTCACAACAAAACAATATTCAAGTTTGAAGACAAGATATTTTGTAATAACCTATGACACCATGTTCTAATCTTAACAAGCCAGAATGTTTAACTTAGATTAATTATTCACACTTTCAGAATTCTTGAATTGTAAGCTTGTTTTCATACAGCTTACAAAATGTTACCATAGTAATTAATTTCTGTGTTTCAGTATAAAAGTCACTAGAAAAGTTAAAAGGCCACAAAAGAATTTGAGCAGAATAATGCTTTTTTACCATTTCTGCTTTTTACATTTTTCACAGGTTTAACAATTCTATTTTTCCTTTAAAATTTTCTACTTAAAATAAGTAACTGCATATATATATATAAATAAGCATAGAAATAAATATATGTCTTGCATATATATAAACATAATATATAAAAATATAAATATAATATATATAATATATAAATATAAATTGCATTTCTATATAAATATAAATATAAATATAAATATAAATATAAATATAAATATAAATATAAATATAAATATAAATATAAATATAAATATAAATATAAATATAAATATAAATATAAATATAAATTTATTAAAACATTAATATAATATAATATAATATAATATAATATAATATAATATAATATAATATAATATAATATAATATAATATTATATTATTTTATATAATATAATATAATATAATATAATATAATATAATATAATATAATATAATATAATATAATATAATATAATATAATATAATATAATATAATATAATATAATATAATATAACCATAATAAGATATAATATGTAATACGTATATTAAGATATAATAGCATATATATAATAATATATAACATATATTCTATTATATAAACTATATATTATATACTATGTATATTAAGATTATTTATTAATATATAATATAAAATATAGTATATGCTATATGCTGTATATTGTATATATGTTATATATTAGTTAATTATGTACTGATTAATTAATTAATATCAATATAGAAATATAAATGTTTCTATCATTTTAGCCTGATTTTTGCTTAAAACCTGCCAAATCAAGAGAAATCTTCTGACAAAATTGCTCACAAAAACCACAAATGGCAATCCACTGCCTCAGTGCTTATGACTGTAAACTGATGAAAATTCTCAGTTGTTGGCTCCTTAAACTGAGATGCCAAAGACACCACGTTCCAGCATCCAAACATCCAAACATGGCCCTTACTATGGCTGCTTTGGCTTCCACAGAAATGTCTAGAAGCAGGAAATTGCTTACTTGAGCTCTGGCTGCTCTTTGATCAAGAGATTGGATTACTGCTAAATTAGATTGGTTTTGAAGCCATACCATGAAAGCCAAAAGTTTAAAGATCCGGTGCCAGTTCCTTCCTATGCAGTAAAGTTCTTTCTGCACTTCTGAATAAGTACAATAGGAGTAAAAATATATTAAATAACTGAAACGAGTACAAAATTAAATTTCATGAGGAGTTCTAGTGAAAAAATCTTACAAATGAGTACTTCAGTGTTTGCTTTGAGTTTGCAAAAGAGAATAATAATGATCATTATTAACAGAAATCACCAGCAAGAAAATATTTCTGTACAAATGCTAATTATACACATTTCATTACTGCTGAGAAATTCCCCATCTAAGGTTGATTTCTTCCATCCAATTTTTAATGTTCTTAACAGTGCTGCAAATTTGCTTATAACCATTAAGCAGGAAAAGAAAATACCAACTTCTTTTGAAAATAAACAGTCTATCAGGACTTGGAGGATGTTCACTTAGTTACTGGCACAAAGAGAAGCTGGACAAAAAAGTAAAGTTTCTATTTTAGCTGCCTCCTGGTGAAATACAGGCAATAATACTACACAAAAGAACTCTTCAAATTAAAGTCATAAAAATCATGTCACTATAAAAAGATATTGTAAATTTTTGGGGTAGGTTTTTATCATTCCTATTTTTATTAATGCACATCAAATTTTTGCTGTTCAGAAAAAGAAGAGACAAAGTCTTGAGAGAAATGAGATGAAAATTTATTATTCCTTAAAACCTTAATGTTCATAATTCTGATACTGCTCAAAAGAGTATTACAGTAAAATAAGCTCAAAGAGAACAGAGAAGAAAAAAGCTGATTATTCCTTAAAATTAGCTTTCTATAAAATGTATTTTGCTATGTAGAACCATTAGATTAACTGCTGATGTGCAGTTAATTACAAAGATGTCAGTAACATCCAGAATGCTTTGGATTTTTACATATTGTTTCGCTGATGAAATATTTGAACCCCCCAAACTACTGAACCCCTGTAAATCTTTCTCAAATAGCATAGGGCACCTAACAGTACTGCTATAAATAACTAGATCAGGCTATTGGGTATAATATGTTGTTAAATACAACTAGATCAGACTTCTTCTTTGCAGGTCACTTCCCTCAAATCTCCTTTTCTCTTCCCACAGCTGACCATCTCTCACATTCCTGCCAGAAACTAAAGTAGGGGGAAGATAGAGGAAACAACGAGAAATATCTTTAAGTTCTCAAGAGATCCTCTAGCTTTGAAACTTTCTCCATGCAGTGAAAAGTTCAAAAAACCACAGGAAGCCTCTTCAGCCAGGGTTGAGCCCATGCTGCTGGTTCTACCTTGGCTTGAGAAGGCAAACAATGAGAGAGGAAGACAGGGTGAGGAAAGCTTAGTGCCTTCCTTCTTATGACCTTTCTGACTTGCCATAGTTAATTGTCTCTGCCAAATCAGGACAAAATTTGCCAGCTGGTTGCAACATTCTCAAAAGAATCATATCTATAAAGGTGAAAGTAAGTAAATATACATGTATTTATATAAATATATATATATATTTATATATATATACACACTTGTTTTCATTCCCTTAGGGAAAAAGCATTACCAGACAGATGGGGTTTTTTGGGGGGGAAATGATGTAAAGGGAAAATCTTAGATATTTTGAGTCATTACATGAAGAAAATATGTATCCAGTACTCATTTGTTAGTATTTGCTCACTGAGACAAGATCTGCTTGGCAGTAGTTTGCTTGCCTACACTAAATGAACTTAAGTCCAGCTTCTAGCTGTATCATGTCATCTTCACAGAAATATCTTAAAAACTGCCACCTCTCAAGGCCAAATCCATTCCCAGGGAGTTAGAGAGCGATTCCCATCCATTCAGGCACACCTCTTAAATATTACAGGAGAGGTATAGTGGAGAAAGGAATGAATGTGTGCTGGATCTAAAGCCTGGACAGCTCAGAGAAATCCCAATTGTCCTCCTGGAAAGAGGATTTTGAGAAGATTGCTCTCATGGCTCTGTCCAGAATCAGACAGACATGTCTGGGCTCATTAGCTTGACCAGAGAAGCTGAATAGGATGAAACCAGAATGCTTTAACTTTTCTCAAGCGCAGACATGTTACAAAAAAAAACCTGGGAATCCAAACCAACATATTTTCCATCTTACACTAATTTGTTGTGGAGAAAAGACAGAGTTATGTGGGTGTCAGTCTCTCCGAGTAACAAGCAGTAGGACAAGCAGGAGTGGACTCAAGTTGTGCCAGGCTATTAGGAAAAATTTCTTCACTGAAAGTGTTGTCAAGCATTGGAACAGGCTGTCCAGGGAAGTGTCTGCGTCACCATTCCTTGAAAGTACTTAAATGCTTGCAGATGTGGTGCTTAGGGACAAGTTGCAGAGGTGGACTTTTCAATGTATTAATGGTTGGACTCAGTGATCTTAGAGATACCTTCCAATCTAAAGGCTCATGATTCAAATTCAAACCCTGGGTTATCTATTTTACACAGACATGAAAGACCTGGAGGAGGAAAATTCTTTGCTGATTTTGCACACCACACTAGCTTGAAATACATTTCCCAAAAAATTAACTTGAAAAAAATCAGCAAACATATGATGTGTGTAACTGAACTTCTAAACCATTCATTGCTTAATGGACATACACCTTACCTTGAAAATATGTTTTAAATGGTCTTCATCAAATTTTATTTGCATTTTTTCAAGCAGCCTCCTGCAGCCCTCTAAATCAACATTCCCATTCTTGAAATCATTCTGAATTGTATTCCAAAACCACGTATGAGACGTCAGGTTAAGGAAGATTCTGGCCAATTAAATTGCCTTTTAATGGAGGGGATGAGGGGGAAAAGTTTAATTTCATTAAACCTAAGAAGATTGTGCTTCCCTTTCTTCATAATCTAGAACATCCTTGCATTCTGCCCTCTGAGAATGCAGCAGGCCCCAAGGTGTGCAGGAAGAGATTTCTGCTCTGTCCTCAAAGTCCCAGAGAGCAGTGACAGAAGGGCCGAAGGGAGGGTGTGATCAAGGGGTGGTCAGGGTGCAAAAAGGGCTGCAGTGAGAGGAGGGAAACGTGGGGAAGCCGAGGGGATTCAGCAGGCTCAGGGAATGGTGGGGAGTGCCAAGAAACACCAGGGAACGAGTGCTCCCAGCATTGTGCCCACCCAAACATTATCAACCGGCCCTGGCTGACAGGACTGGCTGCCCCAGGCCCTCCAGGGCATCCCCTGTGTGCCCAGGCCTGAGGGGAAAGGGCCATGTCAGGGGCATCCCAATGGCAGCTGTCACAGGGCAGGGAGAGCAGAGGAAGAGGAGAAGGTAGAAGAAGAAAAGGATATCTGTTCTCATCCATGGTGGCTGTGCACCGCCTGCTCCAGGCCCCTCACTGCAGTGGCATAGCCGAGATCTCACTTGGGCTCACAGTGGGCTCCTCATGCCACTGTGACCTGACAGAATGGCATGGAATGTTCACTCCCCCATCCTTCCAGTGTCGCTCCAGTGTTGCTCTGGTGATGTCACAAACTGCAGGCGCCCAGCACAGGCCCCTTCCTGCCCCCGCTCCACCACCCTGCCACCATCCTGTGCCTTTTCCTTCCAGCACAAAGTGTCTCCAGGCCCTGCCCCTGTCTCCCACCCATTGCTCCACCACTCTGCCACCATCCTGTGCCTTTTCCTTCCAGCACAAAGTGTCCCCAGGCCCTGCCCCTGTCTCCCACCCATTGCTCCACCACCCTGCCACCATCCTGTGCCTTTTCCTTCCAGCACAAAGTGTCCCCAGGCCCTGCCCGTCTCCCACCCTTAGGATATCCCACACCCACAGCACGTGTGCTGGCAGGAGCTGTGTGGGGCAGAGCAGGCCTTTTGCAGCCAGCCGTGCCAATGTCCTCCAGGGGAGCTTGGCCAGCTTGGCCGAGGTCTCTCTGTCCCGGTCCAAGGTGACAAGCTGGTGAGGCAGAGGCTGCCAGCACAACATCTTCCCCCAGATAACCAGGAGCACTGTGCTACCAACCCACTGCAGAGACCTGGGGGGAAATCCCTTCTTTGGGCCTTGGGGAACCAGCTGGCTTCACGGCACAGGGTGATGGTGGATGTTGAGAGCTGTGGGATGCCACCCCAAAGTGCTGGGAGGCCACCCAAGCTCCCACTTTCCTGCTGGGAACTTCTCTGTCCTCAAAACCAGCCTGGGCAAGAGCAGCTGTCCATGTCCTGCTTTGAGGCACACCAGTATCAGCCTTCAAATCACTGGGACAGCCCTTGGAAATCAGGCTGGACTTACACCCTGACTCCATTTCCCACTCGTTTTACAGGAATTCTTCCCCAGGCAAACTGCTTCGAAGTTGCCAGCTTCCGTGTAGCTGTCAGCAAGCCTGAGTGAGACTCTAAATGTGACAGACCAAAGGCAGTTTGCCACAGATTTTATGAAACTTGTGAAAGCTGAGGACACTAAGTTTTGTATTGACATTCTGGAAAACATTCAGGTTTTGTCAGAGGATGTATGGGACGAAAATCTGTCGAGGAATTCCCTGTTACTCACACTTTTATGAAGTGGAATAAACTATGGAACAATCAGCATCTGAACACCAAGGTCTCCAGTGCTGAAGTGCCTCAATGCTTACTGAAATACCAGCTTTGATACGATGGCCTAAATAAAAAATGGGGAAAAAAAACAAAATGGAGTTGTTTAATTGATTTATTTCTGGATCACTCAGGAGAGTACAGAGACTTCCATCAGTCAATCACCACTTTAAAAATAATTCAGGTCTGCGGTGACTGGAAATAATTTGTTTGGTTTTTTTTTTCACTTTCTTCATGTACTTTTCAAGTACTTTACCAGGGATGGTCAAGATGTCAAAGGCAGCACAGTGCTCCAGCTGAGATAGCAAGCAAATTCTTACTTTCCTTCGCAGTTTTAACCAAAATTATATTCACTTTTGTAATTTCACACCAAATGAAGCATTGATTATAAGGAATCTAGTAAGGAAGATCAGCAAAGACATTGGGACATTATATCTAGATTTTTTTTTTCATTGCTACTGAAACCTTGTAAATTCAGCCTTCAGGCTTTGCTTGTGCATATATCTCTCAATCCCTTATATAGATACATGAACAAAGAGAAGATCAGGACACTGGAGGAATAAATTTCTTATAGCTAGTGCAGAAGATATTTCAGGACTGACCAGGGATGTAGGCTGGGTGTTGCAGCATTAAAGAATAAAGAAATGCTATTCCTCTCTCCCAGTATTTATTACAAAGGTCAAAGGAATGCATGTGATTTTGGTTTACTTTCAAACTATGATAGTGATTATTTCCTAACATTTATCACAGATTATTACAAATGCCTACCATCCTTGCTGTTTTCTGTAAACATAACTTTTAATTGGAGTTTCAACAGAAACAAAGTTTAATTGCAAGAACTACTGTAAATACTACACTTTAAAAAAAAAAGGTGTAAACATTCAAGCATTATTCTTGCACATATTAGATGTTTTCATTGTAAGCATAAGATTTTGCTGTTGTTCATCATAGCTGGTGGGAATTGCAGTGCCACATGGGTCAAACACACCCTTTTGTAAATACTCATTTGTGGCTTTATAGATTCACTGCTGACTGACCATGATTGCTCTCATTGTCTTGGTTTTAAAATGTCATAAAGAACTATGCATTGATATGGTTTCAAGGAGAAAAAACTGTGTAAAAATAGGCATCTTCAGATTACTCTTCTGATGACAAATGAAGATTTTGCATACTTACTGCCCTCTGATTTGGGAGGTTCCTTTCTCTATGTATCTGGATATGATAATAAATATCCCAGAGAAACCAATGCAGTTGAATAGAGAGAAAGATGGAGCACAGAGAGCATTTTCTGTGCTCCCTCCGTTCTTCAAAGAGAGCTGCATTACCTTTGGGTCATTCTCTTTTCACCCCACAGCTGCTACTGAGATCCATCCAACACCAATCCAACCCTTTAGTGCCTATTTCCTGCTGGAGACCATTCAATGAACAAGTAGCTGTCTTTACATGAAATTTGGTTGAATAAGTGATTATTTCTTTATTGAAAGTAGGAGTAATTTTATTAAAAATGTTATACAATACAGGGCTACTATAGTGAAGATGGCTTATTGGGAGTGTAGTTTATATCTTTATATCTGCAGTACCAGAAAATAGACAAAATTTTGGCCATAGATGCAAGTGCTAACAGAAACAGATATAACACTAGAAATTCTGGATTGGAAAAAAATCACTTTTTTCACAAATATTGAGCATGAACAAATAATAAGGAACAACAAAGAATGATGAAAAAGATGGAACAGTTAAATGACTTTCAGTTTCAAGATTTATTCCACCAGATCAATCCCTTATGTGATATGATTTTGCAATACATTGTTTTGTTCTGTAGAATTAAATTCTGTCAACTTTAAAATGCTGTTTCTATATAGAAAAACTGTAGCAATGAGTGCAATAATAAAAAGTATTTAATATTGTAGTATCAGTCTATCAGTCTACCTTTATGAACTTCTCATTTTCTTTCAATTTCCTTTCTCTAGAAAAGAGGGGATCTATGATACCAGAATTTGTAACAAAAGCTGCTCAGAAGGATGAAATTTCAGCAGAATAAATGTTCTGATGTCACTGAAAATGCCTACTCATTTTTAGCAATGCTATGAAATTAATTTGAAGAAGGTAATTACAAAACAGGCTTTGCCAATTTTCCCTCTACATTCTCCAGGATGGGCTTTGATTTCTTTTCTTTTCTTTTCTTTTCTTTTCTTTTCTTTTCTTTTCTTTTCTTTTCTTTTCTTTTCTTTTCTTTTCTTTTCTTTTCTTTTCTTTTCTTTTCTTTTCTTTTCTTTTCTTTTCTTTTCTTTTCTTTTCTTTTCTTTTCTTTTCTTTTCTTTTCTTTTCTTTTCTTTTCTTTTTTTATTTTTTTTTTATTTTTTTTAATTTTTGGAAAGTGGAAATTTGAGAAAGAATAAACATTATGAGAAGAAACTGAAGGTGTACAACTCCATGGAAAACTTCACTGAACTTTTATTTATACATTTTTATGGCTCTGAATGTCTTTGAGACTTAGTTGCAACTGCTCCCTTTTTTGTCTGTAAGTGATTTTTTGTTGCATAGGGAATATGCCAACTTTCATTATTTTTATTCCTGAAATTGCCTCCTGTTCTCTCTAATGCTTTGAAAACCATTCACATTCTTATAGCTGCTTGTGAACCCCTCGCTTTTATTTTTTTTTTCAGTTCCCTGTATTTTAAAATTTAATGAAGGATTGACATGTATAATATATGTATATTTATATATACAACAAAAACAAAAATTCAAATTTTCCATTGCAGTAAGGAGTTCAGCACACCTGGAATTGAAGCTCTGTCCTATTTACAGTCATAGCTCCACTGCTGGTAAAGACTTGCTTTGTGCCTGCAAAAATAAATTTTTTATATCATCAGGTATCTTTTGGTTCTTCTTATGTTGGGTTGCTCCTGAGTGGCCATGGATCTTTTTTACAGGGAGAAGATCACCCGCTCCATAAGTTCAGAATAGCTTTGCACAGAGATGTAATTTTATTTCAAAATAAAATGGGAATTTTGTTAAAACTCTGCTCCTCCATTTTCAGGTTTGCAGACTCATTGGAATCACCAAGTTGGTACAAATGCACCTGAGGCAAACTGGCTCAAATTTTTCATTTCTGATAGTAATTTTGAATCTGTCATTAACTGTTGCTGTAAAGAAAATGATCATTTTTACTATGCCAGTCACATTAGAGTTTAGCTTGGACTTCATTGTCAGCTTATAGCTGCATTAAAATGAAAAGACAGCATTTGGACTGAATATTTAATGTTCATTTTAAAGTTTGCTTCATGTTTTGCTACCACTACAGCAGGTGGAAAACCTATCAAAATGAAAACAGTGAAACAAGCTTAATGGTTACATATTCAAATATATATGTGAAAAAAACTGATTTATTTTTCGTTTCAGAATAGATAGATAAATCTGTAACAGGCAATAAAGACTCCAGTTATCTGTTGGCAGAAAGCAAAGTCTATCAATATTCCTAGTCACCAGAAGAAATTAATGTTTTCCTCTCTACATTTTCCAAAAATTCTTTCTTTGCTTCATTCATGGAACAGAAAAGACAATTTTTGTAAAACAAAACACCTTGCTTGTATGTCTTCCAGCCTGTAGTCTGTACTAAAATCTCCACTGTATGCCTAAATTCCCATTCCTTTCCAAATTGTGAGAAAGAAAAGAAAATATGATTTTAAAACAGAGGAAATAAAAATGAAGGAAATCCAAAGAACCTTCTGTCAAGTGTCTCTCTCACTGAGCTCAAACAACCAACACCGTGGTGCTGCAGCTATAGTAAGACTAAATTCAAGGATTATTTTCCCTTCTACAGTAAGAATGGTTTAAAATGTTCCAATAAATCTGAAAAAGCAGATTTATTACATGCCAAGTGCAGGATATTTTCTAAGTCCGTATGTCAGTATGCCATTCCTGGCCAAATATTGGTTTTTATAGTCCTTTTTAATGAAAGCTGCAGAGTTATAAAAAATGTGGAGTGGTTTAAAAAAGTCACTATTTCAAAAAAAACAAACCTGTTTTGAGCTATTCAAAGCATAATATCCTGGGATTCTCCAAAGTTATGAGACATGTTTGTTATAGTACGACTTTGGGATTGCCACCATACAAAACTAAGGGAACAAGAGACAATAATAACAATAACAATAATTATATCAATAATAATATCAATAATAATATCAATAATAACAACAACAACAACAACAACAACAACAACAACAACAACAACAACAATAATAATAATAATAATAATAATAATAATAATAATAATAATAATAATAAATTACCCATTCCATATTAGATCATTAATATAGTCCATTATTCTTGAATGGAAAAAGGAACTACTACACATCCTTAAATTAATGCCCAGAAAATATCCTGAGACACATTATTAAAGGGATGGACAGCATCTAGATTAAATTAGAGACAACAATAGTTGGTTCTTAAAACCTGAGGCAGGGATTAACATAATTATAATAATATATATAAATATATAATTAATATATATACTATATTGCACGTGTGCAAGGCAGCCATAATCCCAGATGAAACTCTTTGATAGCTGATGCAAGTTTCTTTCACAAAATGAAAAAGAATTAAGAAACAAGAAATTTTCTATCCTGGTTGAAGTTTAGAATTACAAACCTACATCCTCAAGCACGCTGCTGTGTTCTCATGTATGACAGCTTTCTTCTCTGCAAAGATTCAAGATCTACCTACACAGATCACAGATGACAGATGACAGATCAGTGCAGCAGCCCCTGGCAAGCCTACAGCTTTTTAGGTGTGCTCATCTTCACTGGCAGAAAGCAAAGGATCAAAGGTCTTTGCTTGTTCAGCTATTCATTGCTTTTTCTTAAATATATTTTGTTTATTCTTAAACACAGGTTTAGGAGCCTGAGGAAGATAAAATATTGAGTATGGTGCTGCTCATGTAATTTTACTGTTACCTGACTTCTGAGACACAACCAGCCCACCAAGGAGTTAGACTTTAACCCAAATAAATTGATCAGGCCATACTAAATCCTACACATTCAACTAAGTTGAAACTATGAGTATGTGTTCACAGTCATTCATGTTCATGGCTGGAGATTGTCACAGGGGCTCCTTTTGGCATTAATCCTCCAGTCATTCTACCTGGGCACATGGTGAACTGCCCATTTCATGTGGCTCATTTTTGTCCACCTACTCACATTTATTTCCCTTGTTTAATGTTTAATTTAGGGTTCTGTTGGGACAGGAGAGCATACTGAGGAACATATCCCACTATGGGAATTCAATGGCTGAAAGAGTCCAAGTTCCTCTAAAGGTTAAGAAAAATAAATACGCTACAAGCCACTTCTCTTGGAGTGGGGAATTGGCAGCTAAACCTCCTAGAGACTGGTATCAGTTAAAAAAGAAAAAAAAAGTTTCAATAAACATCTTTAGTTTCAGATAGAAACTGTTTCTGAAACAAGATAATCAAAGCAAAGATGAACACATTTCTTGGGGGGGGGGGGGGGGGCGGTATTTGTAGAGTTTTGTGAGTTTTACCCTGCAATGAAGATACTGTTAATAGGATTTCCTCTGAGAAACTCACAGAGAAGTAAACACTCCTGTACATGCCTGGAACAGCTGTGTTGTCCTTTATGTACCATTGACTCCATTGATCTTGAAGCAAATGTCATAGATAACTTCTCTTTAGAATCAGGCATGTTCCAAGCCATCGAGTTTCCTTATGCTGTTTTTC
The DNA here is from genome assembly GCF_030490865.1 of Poecile atricapillus. Lineage (NCBI taxonomy): Eukaryota > Metazoa > Chordata > Aves > Passeriformes > Paridae > Poecile > Poecile atricapillus. Next base: position 7,427,189 of record NC_081266.1, read on the forward strand.
TTGCTTTATAGCATTCAACAGATGAGAAAAAGTGAGTTTTTGTTTCCAATTCTTACGAGTTCATTAGTAAATATCTTTTACAAATCCCTGTGATTATTTTTGAGAAGAAAGCAATTGCCAGCTCACTGAAGATATTAATTTTATTTAAGAACTATATTTCACACAAGAATTCCCTTTTTCAACTCACTTTAATTACATAGTCATTAGAGACAGATATGAGAAGCGCAGCTTATTTGAAGTATTTATTATTCATTCTTGTATTGTTAATGAAGTAATGCCTGAAGCGCATCTGCAGTAAGAAGTCACCTTCTTGTTCATCAGTTTTTCAAGTCCATAAAATAAATGTGATTGCTTCAGGTACTGTATTACACAGATTTAATACCATTGCTTTCCATAGTAACATCTACATGCAGATTTATTCTGTTGTTCTTTCTTCAATAATTAACATTATCTGCTAATATATTCTTGCTCAGACCAGTTCCTTTAGTAATTATCATCCAATGCTGTATGTATTCACTGAGCAGCTATAGTTTATTCTTCCTTTTTCCATCAAAAGGTCATTTTAAAGACACATCCACAACATGCCTTCTATGATCTGCAAGCCCTGCAAGAACCAAGCTGTTGTTTCAGCCCCTGGGCTGTAGTTCCATATGCCTAAATCCATTATAAAATCTGGATTTATATCAAGCCAATGAAAAACATAATTAACATTTTGGTATTTGGTGTGCAATAATTTATTTTCTGTTATCAAAGTTACATAGGCTGCCAAATGTGTGATACAGATTATGGGACAAACTGTGCTTAAAATGCAGGTTCTTTCAAAACAACCTGTTATTTCCCATGAAGTATTCATGGGAAGAAAGAGATTAAAATGCATAGGCTCGATTTTGCCTTCAGCTCTTTTCTGGCTCCTCTGTTTAAGTCCCAGTTCAACAAAGTGCTTAATTGTCTGATTAATTGCAATTATGTGACTATTTCCACTGAGAGGAGTAGTATGATATAGGTACCATGATGCTACAGTTGGTTAAATTTCATCATACAAAATGAAGGACTTGATAAAGAGGGTACAGAGAACAACAGAAATGTGCCCTTCTTTTGACTGTGGACTTTAGACCTGGCTGAAGAAAGTTGCTACAGACCAATTTCCAGTCCTTTGCTTAAATCTATTTTATAGCTTTATTTACACGATTCTGCTGCATTTTTTTCGTATTAAATATAATACAAGTTGATTCATTTTCTTTAAATTAATACTTCTAGATCCAGAAATGTTCTTAAAAGTCTAGAAGCTTTGGTAAATTAAATGCTAAGTATTTATTCTTGCTCTAGTCAGAAACACAACATTCAAGTGAAGAGCCTTGTCCATTTAAGCTCTGAGCAAGAGTGTTCAATGTCTCCTGAATTTGAAGAGGTTCTGTTGGAGGCTGAGACACAGAATGTGGGCCCTTGTTTCTGATATTTAGTTCTAAGATCCAGAAAAACACTGAATTTCATGCAATATGAAATTTATGAGCATGTTTTCATGGTGATACATGAAAACAACTGTTAAAGTTAGATAGAAAAAGCTAAAAGTGTGAGTGTGTAGATCAGAGAGTTTTCTTAAGTCACTGGGTGAAAAAGTTAGTTTAGAGTTTAAGTTAATTTAGGAAGCAGAAGGCAAGATGGAGGATTTAGAATGTTGTCTCTTTTCCTTCTTTCTTTTTCATTTTCTTCTTCTAGAGGTTTTTGGGTAATTGTATGTGATTGAATAGAAAACGCTGCAATGCAGCACACAGGTGATGGGTCATTGGGTCATTAAGAAAAATAATACACGTGTCTATTGTTAATTGGATAAGAATGAGTATAAAGATAAAATAATTGCGTAGTTCGAGGCCATTTTGTGCCTTCAAAGCCCAAAGTGAGCCACAAGGCCATTCTGTACCATCAGAAGAAAATGAGCCAGATTGCAGTGAATTGAACTTGTGCAGAAAGTCTGGAGAGACCTGCCAAGTTTTGTGATAACATCCTAATAAACACGAGAAACAAGATCCTAATGAGCTTGAGAGCTTTCTTCAAACCCAGAGAACTGAGATAAGCAGGTCTCTCCACGAGGGAGGATCCCAAAGGAGCTCAGCCCAAAGGGGACTGAGAAATCCGGGAGGAAATAAAAATACAGAAGTGCAGCAGAATCAAGAAAGAGAAAAAAGAAACAAAAAAGAAAAAGTTGCAGGTTCAGCTGTGTGCTTCAACTCATTTTTCCACTGGAGTTCCCTTACAGCTGTAGGAAAATGTTCATGTGTCCTACAGAATGAGCAGTTTGTGGGCATGAATGGAGCAAGATTAGCATCACTCCTGACATAGCAGGGAAGTAGCTGGAGAATGTTCTGGTCATTTCTTCTGCACCAGGAAGATGTAAAAGCAGTTTTTTTAAAACTTTCCATACTGCTTTTGTGGATTCAGAAGAGTGAAGTTCTGTTTCATTTCTATGAGGTAATTGACCATTGTGTATTGGGAAAGTAAATACATGAAGCAATGTGAGCTGATGAGATTCTACAAGAGTGTGGGCTACTTACTTGTTTTCAGATGACAGGGAGGAGATTAGAAATTAAATTCATAATAAGGGTGAAAAAAAAAAATTGGATTTTTGCTTGCCATGGATCTTTAGTTTAGAATTTTAGGTTGTCCAGTAGTTGGGTTTTTTTAAAGCAAGATTTATTATAAGAATTTCCTATAAAAAGGGAATTTCTGCCAATTTTCTGAAGACATAGGACCAGACTAGAAGAGGTGAAAGCATTTGTAGATTTACCCCTGCAACAGAGTAGGTAATTCCAGTGTCTGATTTCTACTGATATTGGCACAATATTTTTATAAGCAAAAAGTTGAAGTAGAAACAAAAAGAACTCAATATATTTATCATAAAATTCTGCAGTCAAAAGTGACTTTGATGCCGTCTGTTCCTGTTTCATTAAGTTCCTCATAGGCAGCATAATCCTGATAATTTCAATTCCCTAGAAGAATATTCTCTATTTCATTTGCTTCTAAAGGACCGAATTATTAACCATGTCATATTGTAAAATTGCCATCTAAAGACTTGATGATGTGCTAAGTAGAAAGGGAATTGCCAGAGGCTGTAAGCTCTGGGTCAAAGGACAGTTGTTTGTAGCTCATTAGTATGATGTGGTGAAATCTGAAATTATATTAAATGTTTGTTTAAGATGTAATTAGTGAACAATTTATGCATTTTCAAGTATTCCATGCAGAGTCTCATGTAGAATCTGTAATCTCATATCAACAGTGGCAGAAATGCTTTCTTGGGTGCATTATTTGCTTCATTCAGCAGCAGGAAAACAATTCAAAAGTCAGAATATATTGCTCAGCATGTTTGCTTCTTTTTTTTTCTTTTTTCTATTTCTCTCTTTACTCAGCTGTGCAGCCCTGACTGCCAATATATGGTTTTACAGGAGAGCTCAATTCAGTCTGTTCTGTTCCCATTCTGCCTTTTGAAGAAAATTCAAGTACAGGCTGAATTAGCCTCATGGCTTTGGGCATGTGTGGGCCAGGAGTCATTTTCCAGGCTGCTGTGACACAAGTGCTGGGTACCTCAGAGGCTCCTGCTCAGATGCACAGGCTAAAGGCTGGGTGACCTCTTTCCTCAGTCTGCTGAGAAGGAGAATAAAGTCATCACACAGAGCACTTCATCTGGACTCCTTGTTTTGATGTCAGGGAGTGTGGCATGAAATAAGAGATTGCACTTTCTCCCAGGGAAGTTGGTCTTGGTGCTGTCTCTCCCCAAGCACACACATCACCTGAGCTGCAAGCTCAATTTAGTGGTTCATCCACCCCCTTCTTCCTCCCTTTAAAGCAAGATCTGGGTGCACACATTCACACCTAACAGCAGAACTCTTCTTCAGTGTGTCAGGTGGAAAGGATTAAGAGCCTGTGTTGGAGTCAGAGGCACAGAGAGCGTGCCCTTATCTCTGATACCTGGCTCTGACATCCAAGAAAGCACTGATTTCTTATAACATCCTGAAAACAACTGTTCAAGTGAAATAGAAAAGCTAGGGGTGTAAATGTGTCAATTAGAAAGTTTTCTTAAGTCACTGGGTGAAAAAGTTAAAGTTTGGAGTTTTAACTAGTTTAGAGAACGGAAGACAAGATGGAGAATTTAGGGTGTTATCTCTCATCTTTCTTTCTTCTTCATCTTCTTCTTCCAGAGGTTTTTGGGTAGTAATGAGTGATTGGATAGAGAATGCCACAGTGCAGCTCACAGGTGTTGGGTCATTGGGACACTAAGAAAAATAATTTACTTGGCATTTGTTAATTGGGTAAATGGACATATGAAGAACCTTGAGCAGGATCTTTTTTGGCCATTTTGCACCTTTCTATCTTAGTGCACATAGCTCCTTGTACCCTGTGTACATGTAATGCTGATAAGAGAAGAATAAACAACCAAGTCCAAACAAGAGAAAAATCTGCCTCCTTCTCATCAACTTCAGTTCAAGGGGAGAAAGAACATAATCACGAATGCCTAACAGAGACAATCCTGTTTTCCACCAACACACCAAAAGAAAAGAGCTTGGCAAGTAGCCTGGTGAATGAGAGTACCCACATCTGAAAATGAAAGAAATGGAAGGAGGCAGAAAAAAGTCTAAGTGTGCTGGGGGAGGAAATAGTGTTTGTCCTTAGAGTACAGTAGTGCCTGTTTCTTTAAAAAGACTCAGAATACAGTAAATGAGGGGCTGATATGCTTCTATCAGACTGTTGAAATAAGGATTTTGGATAGCCAAGTGTGAATCTACATTTGTTTGGTATTAAATCCTTCTAAAATCTTTGCACAACTGATCTTGGTACTGGGATATCCAAACCCTGATCAGCCTAGTTTTTGAACCAGATTCATTCCTGCTCTGCCTGAAGAGCTAAAACCCAGGCTAAGGAGGTTCTATGCACTATGGAACTACTGCAGCTCAGCTGATTTTGGAATTCATGTTGGATCTCTGAGAGAATCCCCAGTTGTGCTGCACAGTACAACTGACATTGCTACCTCTGGGGTCACTGCAAACTGGTTGTGGCCATGAAATGCCCCATATAGGACAGGACAGACCTGCCAAACATATTTCAGGGGAAGAAAAAAGCCTATAGTTGCATCTAAAATATAAAGTGTATGTGTGTATATGTATATAGATAGATATTATAAAGCATAAAGAGCATGTGTGTGTATATATGTACACACTTTGAGATGAAATAGAGCCAATAAAATTAGAAGACCTAAAAATCTCTATTGAGATATTTTATGTATATATTTATAGTATGCTCTAATTCCCATACAGGATGCAAGTTGCAGTCGCTAATTCAATGTTTAATGCTGTATCATTGAAGATTCAGTCTATGAAATAAGGTTGTAGTGGAAGTAATATTTGAGGAATTATTGAAAAATAAATATATCTAAGCAAAATGAACCTGAGTGCACTGGGTACATCTGTATTATGCTACACATGTCAGGATAATAAAAGCTTTCCTTTGAAAGAAAATAATATAATAATTAGTTGACAGCTAAACTTTTTCCCTGGCTGCCAGATAGTTTTACAAATATGCAGTTTAAAATAGTGACTTAGCTACTGTATCTAATATAATTATAGAACATTGAAGGTTTATACACAGAATTCATTGGTATCTGCATACTTTTTTAAAAAACAGCAAATACTGTGTTTTTCAGTATTACAGCCTTGGAAAATGCTATCTGATCACTTAAAAACTTGGACAAAAACCAGTTTTGATTCCAGGTCACTGTAAATATCTCTAAAAGTGGAGTTATTATGTATAAACTTGCTATTACTCATGATAAAAATCTATCCCACATTAAATCTATCCTGCTCTCATACTTAATCTGTTCCTACAAAGACAGTATTTATACACATCAGGATTGCTTTAAACATAATATTTGATTTAAATTTTGTTATTTATATACAAAGAATATTGAAATGCCTGAGTTGTGTCAAATCAAGTGAAATATCACTGAGAGTAAATGTTGCTAAAAGCTTTCAGACTTAGTAAAGGCTTGTGTATGAAATGAGTTTTGTAGCTTTGGCAATGCCCATGTAGAAACCTAGACAAAAGGTATGTAACTATTTATTGAAGACATGTTTATCCTGCATAAAACATTATAATAATAATATATAATAATATATTATAGAATACAATAAAAAGTCCTGAAAACAAACATTACTTGTACCACTATATTCCTGTACCCTGCATCCATCCTATGGGAAGCCCCATCCTAATGAATTGCTGCAATGCTGCAGAAGCACCTGCAATTAAATACACAGAGCAGCCAATACAATTTGGCTTCTTGAGCAAGGGCAAACAGCTTCAGGAGAATCAGTTTCCACCCATGAGGGGAATAAAATTGTGCCAGGTCATAGCTCAGTCTTAGGTGGGAGAGGAATGAAGCCTGCCCAGATGGACGAGGTGGAGTTCATAGTGGAGAACTTAATGGTCACAGTCCCACAAGTGCTGGCCAGGGGGGAGGTCTTCAGACACTCCACCAATACTGAGCAGATTGTTTCCAGCTTTAGGAAGAATATCCCCTGAAATTGCATCTACATGACACTGAGCAGGCAGAAAACCTCTCCTTTTTTTTCTTTTTGGTACTCCTCTGACAGCGAGCTGCACAGCCTAGAGAAGCGGGAATTAAGTGAATTATGGTGCACAGGGGTAAAAAGCTTGTGAAGGATAAAAGAGGGATGACTAGAGACCAGAAGTTAAAACAAGGGGAGATGGAAAAGGACTGGAAGAAAATGGATTTTGTAGAAGCAGACTTGCCCATAGCTCTGGAAGAGTACTCTGCATTTTGCTGTGGTTCAGCTTTGAATTTATTCTGCTGATTCTATATAATTCTAAAATTCAATTCATAATAACCTCCTATTCACTATAACCACCTTTCTTATGGGTATCTCCTTGTGTCAATACTATCTCCATATGTCAATTTGCTATGACATTTTCCTTGGTTTATCAAAGCGACAGACATTGCACTCTGCTTCAAAATGATCTACTCTTATGAATAAAGAAGTACCGATATTTTCCAAGGTTTCAGAATTCTTGTTTTGATCCATTGCTCTTTAAAAATTGTGTCTAAATTTTCTATTCAACGAAAAATATGTTGAAAGCAAAGCAGTGAGATGTTTACCTTTATGTATTTCTACTTTCTGATACACTCTTTAACTGCTCAATCACACATTAGTTATTTTCTGCTTGCTTGGCTGGTGTGTTGCTTAGCTTGGTTTGCACAAATTTTCTCTTTTTTCATTAACTTATTTCATTCACATGGATGAATTTGGGATACAGTTTACACTTTCTCTTCCTTTTGACATGTTAAGAAAAAGAAGAAATAACTTCATTTTGAGGTGGGCCACTTTTAAAATAGATTAAAGAGATTGTTATTGCTGTACAGCACAACAGAATAGCACAACTTCGCATCTCTGACTTCATCAGCAGACTATCCACCCCAATTCACTACATGTGACTGTTTATGTCGTTGTGTATTTGAATGGTCACTGCAAATTTTCATTTCTGTCATCAATTAAATGGAATATTGCAGATGGAAAAGAAATGAAGTTAAACCACTAGACTTTCAGAAGCTCACACTCTCAGCTTTTAAGTTATTGGATGTTGGTTTCCAGTCTCAAGAAGATGGACTATGTTTCAGGAAATCGATTTTGTTCTCATTTAAGCCAAAGGACCTTGCTATTGCTGCATATCCTGCTCCTTCTTCAGAAAGATTTATTACAAAAGATGTAGAAATTCTGATGAGTTTCCCTGAAAATCTAGATTATTTGAAGGCAAACTCTGTAGTGTATAACCTCACTGTTGTGCCAGTGTCTTATCACAGAAATCCCTAAATGTTGCTGCATGTCTCCTCTGTATTAGTGGGGTCTGTATTAGGGCATTCACAGAATTGTGGAATCTTCTGCTGTACTGACTGTGGCTTTGGCTAAACTAGAAAAATCTATATTCCCTCTAGAGATTAAAATCTAAAACCTGTAAAGACTGAAACATCTATTTTACACAGTGTTAAAAACCACACATAAACTTCACAGATTGTTAGGTCATGCACTACAGCAGAGAAGCAATAAGTTCCCTCTTCTCTTTTAAACAGGTGAGCTAAGTAAAACAAATTTTATCACCACTATATGCCTTGCTATGCTGCCAAATATATCCATTTAGGGACATGGAGGGAAGGAACTAGAGGTGAAGCTACACTCTTTACACAGAATAGCACGGAGGCAAAAGTTATCACAAAGAAAGCAGGGGTGCAGCCCCTGGCCCCAGGTCATGCTCTGAATTGCTGTGAAGCTCACTCTGAACTGATCAGCAAGCTGCACATGTCCACCCTGTGCACCTCTCCTGCTTTGCCAGCTCCTAAAGGGGGAAGCAAATGCATGAACTCTGACCCCAGCATCGCTTTCTGCTGCTGTTTCTCTGCCCAGAAAGTAAACAAGGAGTAGGAGTGCTCACAGAACCTGTCCATGGGATTTGATTATATACTGGAGGTACAGCTGAGAAGTCTCCATTACTGTTTGGGAAAGGTCAGCAGTAATCAAAGCTCAGAACTCTTAAGGTAGGAATATATTAAAATTTTTCCTCCCCTTTTCCCTCCCCTTTTCCTTCCCTTCTTTCCTCATACTGGATACAGCCTATAACCACAACCTCTTCTACAGTTCATTATTTCATCTCCTTCATAAAGGTATTCTGCTGTGGGCATTTCTACTGCACTATAATTATTATTACACTGGCAATCTGACTTTCTCTTTTTTTTTTTTTTTCACTTTTATTTTTACCTCATAGTGTTACTGGAAATGTTTTATCTTCTGCTGGTTTACATGATCTTTTCAGCAGTGGTCAACAACACGGAAGAACTTTTTCCCTGGGATAGCTGAACTGGTAAAACTTTTCTTCACCACCACATAAACAGCACTGAACAACTCTTGTTAAAAAAATAATATATCCTTTCTTCTGCTTGTTTTTCTGTTGCAGCAGGCAATCTTTGTAAGTGGTGCTAGACACAAACTCTGTCTGTCATCGAGAAGAAATCAAGCACATCCCTTTCCTTGCAAACCTTCTCCTTTCCTCACATTAGCACAGGGACACACAGATGGTAACAATTGCATTGTCCCATCTCCTACCACACACATTAGGGCATTTATCTGACGAGTCTTGTGGCTCCTTGGCAGGCAGGTTAACACACCCAGGAGGGTTTGCACAACTCCTCGAGCAGGGTGGCCATGTGGCCTCTGCTGCAGCTTGTCGTGAAGCACCAGCAGCCTTTGGGCCTCTGGCGTGCTGCTGCTCACTCCTGCTTTTGATTGAGCAGGGTTGCTTCATTTGTCAGAGCTTTTGCAATCCCCTCTGCAGTTGTCTTTGTTACAGACTCTGTTTAAAAGCCCTCCCCCTGCTCTTGCTGAAGAATTCTGGTTTTCTTTTTTTCATTTCAAAGATTCAGGATTACTTAATTTCTTTCTGTTCCAGAGAGCTCCTGGTTTTCTTTCAAGCTTTTCCCAGCAGCCTGATCTCACAGAGATTTTTCTTACTCTCTTCCTAGTACGACAGTAGTATCCTTTCTTTTTTGCTTCAAGATGTTTTAAGAATAATGGCAAAGCTTGGATGTTAATCTCTTCAAGCTGCAAGGCTGACACATGCCTCCTTGACCTCTCGAAAACCTGAAAAATTAAAAGAGTTACATGTTTAACGATGTCAGTAGCTTGGTTGATGAAATTACCATGAGCATACTGAAATGTCATGAAGAAAGCAAAACAAACAGGGCTTATCTGGAGAAAGAAAGCAGCTGATCTAGCAGAGCAGCAGAGATATCAGTCCAGAAAATGAAATCATCAGCTCTGGGAAGCAAAAATGGAACGCCAGGAGCCAGTTGTAACGGAAGGCTGAGTACAAGAGAGAGAAGAATGGTGTCAGATGGGCATTAAACATAGAAAATGAGTGGGCAGGGAGGAAAAAAAAGAAGTGATAGTCAGAACAGACTGGAGGGAGGGAAGCCTCGTTATTCACAGCACGAATCTGGGTCCTCTGGGGACCAGCTGGAGGAGCAGAGTTCTGCAGAAATTATCACAAGAGAGGACAGGTGCGCAGCCAGCCTTGGAGAGAAGATGCAGCCTTCGGGGAAAGGCAGGCGCAGGGGACAGGTCACCCTGTCACAGCTTTTACCTGTTTCTGTCCTCTGGAGAAGGAGCAGAAGTGTAAATGGAGGAAGAGAGTGGATGAGTTAAAGGGGAACGCCAGGAAATGCAAAGATAAGGAGGAGGAAGTAGGGTTCAAGGTGGAATACGGGGAGCGCCATTTCAGAGGAAGATAAAGAAGAAGTTGAGAAAGGAAGGCAAAATGGGAAGGTAAAAGCTGGTGGGAGCAGCAGAAGAAGGTAGAAAGGAAATAGAATCAGAAAATCATACAATTGTTTAGATTGGGAAAGACAAGATATTCTCCATATGCAGAAATCTGTATAAAAAAATTGAGATGAAAGTTCCTCAGTACAGAAAATATAATTCAGAAAATTAAAAGCATAAAGATTAAAGGCAACTACTACAAATCAAGCTGGCTTAACCTTTGCTACAAGCTGGGACAAATGGAAATAGCTGGGGAAAAAAAGAGATGCATTAACAGCAATATTTAACCAGGGAATTACAGCCTGTGTGTGATGTGTGAACCACAAAGTGTTTAATGAAAGATAACCTTGTTTTCAGCTAATACAACCCTGCCACACAGGGCTCCTGCTTCCCCTGGAGAAGAGAAATCCACAAAAATAAAAATGAAGATTGGAAACCATTTGAATGACAATAGGATATGAGAAAATAAAATGTATGACAGAACTAAACAAGCATAAAACCAAGCACAGATGAGCAGCTGAGATTACGGCAAGACAAATGACAGTGGGTTTCTGGCTATAACAAAGTGACCCATTGCCTTAGAGGCTGGAACACTCCCCAGTTCAGCAACTGCTGTCAGTGATACTTGGTGACAGAAACTGGCTCAGTGGAACATTTTTAGTTTCTCCTTCACAAGTTCTTTCTTCTCTTGTATGTTTATTACTTATATATATATATATATATATATATATACATTTGCATGTGCCCCTTTTTTTTCTATGAGAAATGCCTTTTTTATCACTAATCTGGCATTTTCTTTGATGTAACTTAACATGTGGCAGAGTACAAACAAAAGATGACATGGAGCAAAAAAAAAGACCAGAAGGAGTGGTAAGGGGAGAACACTGGAGCAGAAACTAAAAAAATTCAAAGCATATTAAATTCTCCTGAAATGGGGGATATGGTTGAAGTAGGTTCAATAAAGTAACACAATTTTTCTTTAAAAAGGAGACAGGGCTGATGAAAAGAAAGATGAATTAAGGTAACTCTGAGTACTGCAGGACCAGAAGCACCAGATTGCTAATGAGAAATCCTGTGCTATAGCTTTGAGAAAATATTGTGCTCTTGGAAATACTGAAATATTTGAGACATGGCCACTGTATAACTGAAACCTAGAAGAAATCTTTCCAAATACTTATAATGTTTGAAAGCACTGATGATTGTGTAATTTTCAAAATCAAATCTGAGATCAGAATACTATAGGGACCAAGAGACCCTCAGAAGTTGGTTGCTAGAAGTGCACAGCTTTAGCTTGCTAAAGATTGTCAGAATTGGCTGCAGAACAGAGCTAGATCTGATTACAAGTCTTGAAAATGAAACCAGCTGATGCTACAGAACCTCATCACAAAATGAAGAAGCAGAACAGGTCTGAATAGTCAGAGATGAAGTCTAAAAACTGCAGTCAACCAGCGTGAAGTTTCATGAAGCAATGGAAGAAACTGGTTGGAAGAAAATGCACAGTTAAATTAAATAAGAATAAAAACATCTTGTAAAAGCTTTCCAAGAGTGACTACAGTTGTCTTTGAAAGAAATACTCTGTATGGGAGGCTCTTTGTGGGGACTGTCCAAATGGCAGCTGTGTTTCAGGTGGGATTTGTCTCCTCTGACTACAGCAGTTTACAGTAAAGGTCTCTGCTCCTGCCTGGGAAGGAATCCCACCACTGTTAACAGAGTCAGTGTAGCCAGTCCAGCTCAAGGTGTGATTCAAGTGAGTGGATATAGGTCCCTACATCAGAATAAGAACTGCTCCATAGTCTACATTAACTGTATTGACTATCTAGACCAGCCCATTGCTGCTGTAAAAGAGGCCTTGGAAGACACCTTCCTTTTCTCAGGAAAATCCAGCCCCAGTACCTGAAATCCAAAGAGTTTGAGCTGGACACAATTTTGCAAGCCAAGTTGCAGAAACTTTTTTTTTTTTTTTTTCAGTTAAATAACTATTCAGCACGAGTAGGTAAAAGTCATGTCATGCAGTGAACAAAATATTCTTACTGTGAGTAAAATGTAAATCAGATGTAAGGGAAACAAATGTGAAAGAACAAAACTCTGTCTTACCTCCCGTTGGGAGAGCTGAAACTATGGAAGAACAGCAGTTCATGAAGATAAAAGGAAAGAGATGTGCACAGAAAAGCTGAAGTATACAAAAAATACAACAACAAAAAAAAAAGAATAGAACTTCTAGTAAATAGATTAGGCCAGATAGAACCTGCTGAGATGATAAAAGGTGAGTGCTGTTAACAACAAAACAAACCTTGAAACAGATACCAGCCCATATCTAAATATAGCCAAGGAAATTTTAGATCAACAAGTTAAGATATGGCTTGGATTTGCTTATGTTGCAGGGAAAATTACAGGCTAAAAATAGATTACTTTTCTTGTTCTGCTGTAACACTATTAAAGAACATCACTGGTAATCTTATGTCTAGTCCATAAAGACTGACACACGTATTACACCAACTGTGGTAATTACAGAAAATGGCCCATGATTTGATTAAGATGTTAAATGGCTTGCAAAAATAGTATCACTTAAAGCACTTCATGGCCAAGGTATCCACAACATCATGATTTTATGGAAAATGTCATCCAGATTGCAACAAGGGTGCCTACCAAAATCTCAAGGGTGAAACACAGTATTATTTCACCCTGCTCTGGAAAAAGACTGTCAGCTGCTGAAAGTTGAATGGGAATAGCTTAAAATTCATTATATAGTTGGTATTAAACACAAACATACTTCAAATTCTTACTAGCCCCACTGAAAAAAAAAAAAAAAGAGGGAGGGGGAGAATGAATGCATATGAGGAAAGGTATGAAAAAAGACCACATAAAAGACCACATAAATAAAACCTTTGCAGCCACAGGGCCCTGTATATCTCACATAATGCAAACCACAGGTGAAGCTCTTCCAGATATTCCACATGAAGCTCATTCTTATTTGTTCAAGCAATTACTGAACAAACAAAGGCAATTCTTTGGCAGAAACTCAGGTCATCTTCTTCTAGAGCAGAGAAAGCTTCTTCATCTCCTACTGTTTGAAACAGAGCAGGTTTTTGTGCAACTGGACAGCAGCAGTGAAAAGAACTGTGTGAAGAAAAGCAGATGCTGAAGTCTACCAGATACTGAAGAGATCTGTGAAACAGAGAAGCCAGCTGAGAGACAGGGAATTTATTTGTGTTGCACTGTATATGATTTCCATCTAGATGATTCAAGTGAGAGGGTTATTTGAGAGATGAAATACCCTGGCTTAAGTCAAATGGAGCTAGCAATGGCCAGTTGGAGGAAAAGTAACATATTGAGATCACCGCACTTCCCTCACAAATTATTTCCTTCTTAATACTATTTTAAACTAATCCTGGCAATAAACATGATATTAAAATGTCATTTTTAACACTCTGTGAACATCACAGGCAACTATTGTTATAGTAGGCTTGAGGGCTTCCTAAGCAAGAAGGCTGTGAAATGGTGTGAAAATAAAAAAGAAGGTTCCAGAAAAGTAGCTGCTCATCTTGAAAAGTAGCATCTTCAATCCTTTTTGAAACACTGAATATCATAGCATCACTAAAAGAAACCTGAATGTCCCAAAGAGGGCATCCATCATTTCAGGCTGGAAGATTCTCATGTAACCTCACACATGGCATGGACCATACAGTGAATGAGTCTCTGAAAAAAGGCTTGCAACAAAAAAGTGTATAGACTTTTTTCAAAATTACACTGAACAGGCAAGATGATTCTGGCAAGATGGTGCTGGTTCAGAGAATAATAACCCCTTTTTCTTTTCTGGTGTTGTCTGCCAGGGAAAGGCAAATTTCACACTTTGGCTTTGGAGTTTGTTTTGTATTAGTCTGACTGGATGTTTCAAAGAAAATGGCCTCATATTAGGATTCACTGCCATGAAGGAAACAAAAATTCTACACAGCACAGCTAGACCTGGAAATCATTAGTTGCAGATAAAAAAAAAATAGTTTTGAGATGAGAACAACTGCTTTTCCTGTCAAGCACAGATTGCAAAACTTATGAAGCTGTAAGATACCACTCGTTTCTACTGCCTGAGTGTGCACAGGCTTTGGTTGTGCATCTCCCAGTGTGTGAGGATATCTGGTGCTGATGGCAGGCAGGCTAATGACCCAATGCTTGTTCAGTCACATTGATGCTTTAACCCAGAGGAGGACTCCTGTGCCACTGGTACCAATGACCCCCCGAAAAACTTTCAGCCTCCAGAGCAACCAGACAGGAGCCCTGGACAGTCGTCAGGCTCTTTATTTGGAGTAAAAGAGAGGATCCATTCTAGCAACAGAGCTGTCTGCAGAGGCTGTGTTCAACAGCTTTTTTCCTCTTTCTTATTTCCTCTGACCTAGGCTAATTGCTTCTTTCATCTGCACAGAGATATCCTGACTCCAGAGAACGTTAATTAGCAGATTGTTGATTTTTTCCCCCCTCCTCATCACTGAAGAATGTAGCCTAAAGGAGTGGTTCTTCTCTTCTCACCCCATGTGTTGGATCTAGTTATCAAGTGACCTCAGGATGTGTTAGATCAGCTTATTGATCTGATAGGAAACTAATTATTTGAGAGGATTTGTGATTTATTTTCTAACAGATCAGCAAACTGATGTAATTCACCATGGTCTGCAGTATTGCTACAAAGGCAAGAAAAACTAATGTTTGGGGATGGGGTAAAAGGGAACCCACCCTTCAGAAGTAGAGCAGTGCACATTCCCTCGTGAGAATGTGTAATATAAAACTGCACCTCCAGCAATGGCCTTTCCTCACATTTAAAGGGTTATATTGTCTCACTAGTTAAACAACATAAAAAATGTAAAGTCACAGACTCCATGAAATAACCTCATCCAGTTTGATTCACGTTGACAGAACACACAGAATCAATCGTGATGAACACAGTTCTGCAGAGAGGTTTTAGGTGGAGTGTCTGCACTGGGATGGGGCAGCCCTGGCTGTATGGACAGACTGGGGTCTGGAGTGCTGGAAATGGACCAGCAATGGAATTCTATGGAATGCTGGGGTCTGGAGTGCCAGGGAAAGGGACCTGGGGGTGCTGGTCGAGGGCAAGCTGGACATGAGGCAGCAGTGTCCTGGCAGCCAGGAGGGACATCCCTGTCCTGGGGGTATCAGGGACAGCATCTCCAGCTGGGCAAGGGAGGGGATTGTCCTGCTCTGCTCGGGGCTGGGATGGCCTCACCTCGAGTTTTGGGGGCAGTTCTGGGTGCCACAATATAAAAAGGACATGAAGCTGTTAGACAGTGTCCAAAGGAGGCCACAAGGAAGGTGAAGGGCCTTGAGGGGAAGCCGTGTGAGGAGCAGCTGAGGGCACTGGGTCTGCTCAGGCTGGAGGAGACTGAGGGGACACCTCACTGCAGTCACAGCATCCTTGTGAGGGGAAGAGGAGGGGCAGGCACTGCTCTCTTCGCTCTCATGACCAGTGGCAGGACCCAAGGGAATGGCCTGAAGTTCCATCAGGGGAGGGTTAGGTTGGATGTTAGGATAAGGTGTTTCCCCCAGAGGGTGGTGGGGCACTGGAACAGGCTCCCCAGGGAAGTGGTCATGGCCCCAAGCCTGGCAGAGTTTAAGAAAGGTTTGGAAAACTCCCTCAGGCACGTGGTATGACTGTGCAGGGCCAGGAGTTGGACTTTGATGACCCTTGTGGGTCTCTTCCAGCTCAGGATGTTCTGTGATTCTCTGACTGCAGTCCACTCCCTGCTTCAGAGGCTTTGTCAGATGCTATGCTTAGGGTCTAGCCCTCTTTACTCAGCTCATTGTGTTTGTTGTCACCTCAGACCTGTTGGGAGAGGTGTGGATGGAATTCTCTGAGTCTTATTCAATGAATGTTCTCTCAACACTGTTTTTAATTAATCTCATTTCAAGGGATTCATTGTTTTGTGGGCAGGGTTCCTTTGCCCCAGGAATTTTAAGTATTTTGATTATGAATACATTATTGAACCAAAATTATTTTCTTAAAACATCAATAGTCTTACTTCTCCCTTAGTACTCCCTGGCCTGGAGGGATTTGCTAGGAAAGGTTCTGTCGTGTGGAGGTGAAAGAGGAAGAGAAGAAGCCTGGATCAAGATGGAGAAACACGGGAAAAGTCTCAGTGGAGCTGGGTTTTTGCTTCATCCCATGCTCCCAGGGCTGGGGGTACTGATGGGAGGGCTCTGTCTCACAGATTAACATCCTGCTCCACATCCTCTTCCCGTCGGTGACAGGAGCAGCAGATAAATAAGGCCATACATGCAGAGAGCAGAGAACAGCTGTGCCAGTGGTGGTCACCACTCCAACAGTCTGTCTTCAACTCTTCTGGGAAAAAAAATAAACAAAAAAAAACCCCATTGGGCAGATGGGAACATTCTGATGGATTTCTCTGAGCTTTATAAATCACACTGACCAGTTTCACATTTGGAATCATTAGCTCTTTTTTATAGTAAAAGGAATGATGTGAAAGGTACAATATGTAGTGTCTTGAATTATGCATGCAGTTTTTATAGTGATATAAACTCTTTTCAAAGACAAGTTTTACTCCCCCTAGAGATAAATCTTTTTTTTCCCTGAATGTTGTTCTCGAGTCCCTCTTTTAAGAGCATTCATGCACTTATCTGACTGTAGAAAAAAATGTATCATTACTGACCCTTGCAAAAAAACTCCATGTGTGATTTGTTTTGATCAAACTTTTAGACCAACTTTGAAGCCAAAGTTTTAACTGTGGAACCTACAGCAGCCTTCAGAAAGACAAGCTGCCAGCACCAGCCTGCACAAGTGGTGCAGATGTGCTTTCCCCCATACCCTTTGCTCCACAAAATGGCAACATTTCGGGCTCCCAGGAATCACTGTGAGTTCAGGGTGCATAGCACCTGGCAGGATAAGCATCTGCAAATACATTTTATTTGATGGCTACTTAACATAAAATACTTGAGTCCCTGAACCCAATGTCCCTGGGTGAAGTAGAACCAGGGTCTTCCATCACTCCCTGGCTGAGCTTCCTACTCATGAAACCAGCAAGTCATGCCACCACCCTATAACCCAATAATTACATTTGCAAAATAATGTGAGGGGGAGGAGGAGCACCTTCAGTATCCTCATAGAATAGTCTCAGCTTCAGAACACCGTATAGCTTGGAGCAAAAACATTTTCCTGGGAATAGAGTGGCATGGTTTTGAATGCCCTTCATCCTTGAGGCTGAATATGCTCCCCGTAGTGCTCATGGTGATGACTCTGCTGCCAGCCTGTTTGCTGTGAGTTATTCAGAAATGAAACTTGTCTTTCTTAGGTGTGGCCTGAACACGGCCGATTTATCCAGCCTCTGTGGCATCTGGGGCAGTAATGTCTTGCCTGAGAATTTGGGCATATTTTAAGTACCATGATCCTGGTTTTACCAAGATGGCAGCAATTCTAAGCACAAGCAAAACAGAAAGAGGCTGCAAAGCAAGGGACTGGCAGAACCTGGTGGCCTGAGGAAGCCATTTGGCAAAGCACATGCTGGGACTGGGCAGGATTTATGCACCTAAATTCTACCTAAATACCTAATTTATGGATCTAGGCCAATATAAGTCTAGCTGTGCTGCATGCATTTCTCTGCTTGTGAAAAAAATTGATTCTGCATACTGGAAGGTATCCACTGTTCGGGGGATTAAGAGCACTTGCTCTACGCTTTACTTAGGCTGTGTGGGGAAATATTAGGGCATGAGCACCTCAGGAGCCCCAAATGCACAGGATTCCCACCTTGCTGTTGTCAGGCAGCTTTCCACAGCCCTTCACAGGAAGAGCCATTACTCACTTCACTCATCATCTAAGGGCTCTTTCTCTTAGGAGAGAAGGGAACTGTTTATAGAATAACTTGTGTTTTCCCCAGAGTATTGTTCCTCTGGTAGTCTATAAATCTCAGGTGCTGTCAGTGCTGAGTGGAAATGAAAGGTATTGCTGGACAGGGAGGAATTCTTATCTTGCATCCAGTTACTTAAAGATAACTCCAGATCTTCTCATATGGCTGCTCTTCCTATCTGGAATATCTTGTGTGGGACAACAGGGATTTAAAGTTTTGACCACATGGCACGATGGGGACCAAACAACAAAACACAATTTTAGTTTTCCTAAGGTGTTCAAAATGGGAAAGGGGGCAAAACTGCCTGTGCAAAATACCGTGAATTACAGATGTGGACATGGGAATGCTGCAAGACTTCCCAGCTTTAGTGCTTATTCAGAAAGTGGTATTGCAAGGCAAGGTTCCCTTAGAAATATCATGGCCAGGGCACAGTGTTTTTTTAATTTACATTTGTCATGTATAAGTTAAATCGAAGGGGTGCATGGCTATAATACACGTGCAGTAGGGTAATTTACGTGCATTAAACTATACACAAGGGCACAGAGAGTCATTTCTGCAGTGGGTTTTACCTGAATTACTGCCACTTCCCTGAAGCACTGAAAACACGCACCCATGCCATATCCCAGAGCTCTTTCGCAAGTGGGGCACAAAGCACAGATAGCACGGTTTGCGTGAAGGAAAAATATGCCACTTCTTTATACTTTGAGCCTTTACGTAAGAAATTTCAAAAACGCCTGAAGCGGAGGGTGTGAGAAGAGCGCGTTCACCCGGGGAGGAAATAGGACAAAACTTTCAATTTCCTTTGTCCTTACGGACCCGATGAGGGGCTGCCAGGGGCGCAGCCACGATTCTGGAGTTGGCAGCGCTGGGGTGCGAACGACCGGAGCCGGGCCCGAGGAGCCGTGCCCTCCTCTGGCAGCCGCGCTCCGACCGGCCGCAGCTCCCTCCCTCCCTCCCTCCGTCCGTCCGTCCGTCCGTCCTCCCCGGCTGCCGGCCGCACATCGCCTCCCGGCCCCGCGGGACGGCCCCGGCCGCCTCCCGGCGCTCCGTCCATCCCCGCGGCTCCCTCCCCACACGCCGGAACCCGCCCCCGCCGGCCGGGCGCGCCCCCGCGGCCAGCGCGCCCCCGCGGCGGGCGGGGCGGGGCGGGGCGGGGCGGGCGCTGCTCCCGCCCCTCCCCAAGGTGTTGGCGGCGGCGGGGACGCGCTCGCTGCTCGTGCCCGCGCCGCCCCCCCGCCCGCGCTCCCCTCGGCTCTCCCCGGCTGCGGCTGCTCGGCCATGGCGGAGCTGAGCGCGGAGCGGCTGCGGGCGCTGCCCGGCAGCTGGAGTTACGGGATCAGCCAGGGCGGCCGCGTCTTCTGTGTCCGTGTGTCCGTCCCCGCAGCGAGGAGGCGAAGAGCACGACCTGGCTGCACCCGCTCACCGGCGAGGCCGTGATCACCGGGCACCGCCGCAGCGCAGGTAGGACCCTGCCCGGAGCCCTGCCCGGAGCCCTGCCCGGAGCCCTGCCCGGAGCCCTGCCCGGGGCCCCCGGCCCTGCCCCGGCTCGGCCGCCCCCGCCCGCCCCTGGCCCGGGCGGGCTCAGCCCGGGGTCCCCGCGGAGCCGCCGCAGCCCCCCGGGACAAGTCCCGATCCCGCTTTCCCCGCACTTCGCGCAGTTGTTCCCCCGGGGTGAGCAGCGCTGCAGCCGCCGGGCGCTCCTGCGTGTCCAGCCTGCTCGCCAGTTTCTTCGAGCGCCTTCTCCCCCTGCCCCCGAGTTGTGCCTGTGTAATGTATCTGTCTCCGCTTTCCCTCCGTTGCCTTGTATCACCCCTGCGAGGCTGTGTAGTTACCATTAGAGACCGCCTCGTTCCTCTCGTGCTCCTTGCTGGCTACCCCGGTTATCCACCTGCATAGCATCCTTCCTCACTTGAGCACGAAACCTTTCGCCGTATTTCTGTTTCCAGCGGTACCTAGATTGAACCACGATAGGTGTACTAGAAATGTAGAGGCTGATTTCGCTAGTCACCTAGAAACCCTTTTTCTCCCTGCGCTTCCATCTAGGCTGAGAGTCTGTGTGGTTTCCAAGTGACTGTGAGAGGTGGAATAGGTAGGAGGAAAAGGGACTTGAAACATTAGAAATAACTTGGAGGGAGGAGGGTGGAATCAAGTCTTTGCTTCTGCTGTTTGCTCCACTCTGGAGAAGTAGCAGCAGGAGGTGCTGGAGGAGGAGGATTTACAGCAGACACTCTGGAGACCCGGAGCCAACTCTTGACTGCTGGAATTGCACACAGGCTGCATATGCCACTGGGAGGTGGTGGAGTGTAGTAATACGTGCAGTTGTTTTTATGTGTATAATCACTTGGATAATCACGGGGAAATAATCTGCAAGTGAATTGGTCTGTATCAGATTATCTGCTTTCATGTTTGGTTAATACTTATGCATTAAGGAATCAGAAACAGCCTTTTAGAAAACTGTGGACGGCCTTTCTTTTTTTTTTCTTTTTTTTTTGTAGTTTTTGAGTTGGGAATAGTTTAAAAACCACAGGGTTCTGTTTATTAGAACTCTACAGTTTGATTTGCAGCAAAGGTTCTGTTGTTTAAAAGAAGTCATTTAATGCTTGGGAGTAGAACTACTGATTGCTGTCAGGCTCCTCTTCCTCCTGCTCTCAGTGCTCAGAGAGAGTGGCCTTCATCTACAGCAATATGCATGGGGGCAGATGTGTGTGAAGTGCTTTTCTCATTCAACACTGGCATTAGCTGAGTATTAATTCTTTTTTTAAACTATTCCCACTGTCTCTGTTGACTGATGATGATTTCCCGGTAATTTTCCAAGTGTCTCATTTGTTTCTGCTGTTAAGTGCCTTCGAAAGGAAATGCAGTTTGCTTTTGAGTGTCTGGAGTATTGTGTATAACAGAGTAGAGTTATCATCAGGTAAATTAAACTTATTTTTGAACACAAGACTGAGACATGACCTTGGATACATTGGCCATAATTCATCAATCAGATACCAAAGTGTCTAAAAACCAGATCTGTTCCTAATGTTTTCCTCATTCACAAGTATGTAAATGAATCTCTCCATACACAGATATAATCAAACAGAATTATTCTGAGGTTTATCTCTTCTTTTGCTCTGACCATTGTTTTGGAACCTAGTCAAAATATGTTCAAAATGCATCTATCTTCTCTTAAACAATTTTTGAGTGAATGGCACTTCTTTTGCAGATGTATATTATTGCAAAGCTCTCTGTTAAATAATTCTGTGAGGCATGTTCTAGACGGTGAGGAGAGCTTTGTCCTCCAGTATGAATTGAAGTGCTTTTTATTCTTGCAGCTATTCAGCACTGGAAGGGTATTTTTTGCAAAGTTCTTATAGCAACCATAAATACTTCTGCTGGAGAGACTTCCTGTTTGCTGTACTTTGCCCCATTGTCGAAATACACCTTGATTTTTTGTTCTGCAGAAGACGGGAGCGAAAAAAAAAAAGCAGCCAGAGCAAATAAGTAATAAGGAGGATGAAAACCACCACATAACCCAGACTGATTGCTTTCTTTTTCTTTAGGAATGCATTCTTGCTTTTATAATTCAATGAGAGAGCTCTATGTATCAATCATTATTTTTATTGACAGGGGCAAACTTTTAAGGGTGGTGGTGCATCTAGAGGTGCAATATCTCCAGAGCTTCAATCACACCAGGAAACTGTTAGTTGAGAGATTTTGACCATTAGTGGTATGGGTTTTTTTTATATCTGGACTCCTGACTCCAAAGAGTGGTAAAAGAAAGGAAGAGATATGCCCACATTCTCTACTAGATTTACATGGAAAATGATTTTCATGTAAAATGCAATAGAGTTGTAAACACTGCAGGAACACTTGTTAGTCACAAGAGTGGTGGAATTATGCTAATACAATGCTAATGCTCTGGTATAGTTGATATCGTGCCTCTTCAGGAGCTTCTGACTTGCATGGAACTCAGTTAGGTGGATTTTTGTTTAGATCTCTGCCTGCCAGGTAATGTGATGCTGCTCAAGTTCAAGGCAGGGAGATGTGGCGATGACCCCGAGTTGCTGGGCAAAGGGACCTTAAACAAGGGCACACTGAAGCCATCCTTGTTATTATTTGAGAACAAGAAAGCCCAATCAGATTTTCAGGCGTGCAGCTTCTCTTGGCTCACAGAATTCACACTTAGGCAGTTTTGTGAGTCAATTCTGAAATACTTGTTTCTGGGACTAAAGGTTTCGACATGTGGAATCAGACACCGTATTTCAACTCCCTCAGTGTTAGGGAGTAGACCAGTATGGCTAGCATCATTTCAGAAGGTAATTGGAATGTTTTGCTGCTTGTTTTCCAGACTTGCCCACAGGTTGGGAGGAAGCATATACTTTTGAAGGTGCAAGATATTATGTAAAGTAAGTTGAATGTTTGTCACATTACTATAATTTTCAATTAGTTTGTCTAAATGTCACTGTAATTTTGAATGCGTTCCCAACTGAACTTGAGTGTTGTGCTGTCAATCCAAAAGGTGCATTTAAATTTGTCATAGGGTATGTAGCCCTTTTTTTACTGAATTCTGCACAGCTAAAACAATTTCTTGACTTTTTGTGTTTATTAAAGCTGTTTGAGGATGCAGATTCAAATGCAGTTTCTGCTATGAATGTAACCATCTGACAACAAATGTCCTTGCAATTCAAGAATACCTGGAATTTGTCTGTTTGCTTGACATTTGTGTGCGTACCCTCTTGTGCCATAAATGCTTTCACAAAGGCAAGATTTTACTTCATCACTGGGAGAAGAGTTGATTTCAGCCCTGTTGGCTAATTACATTGTTTAAAGCCACACTGAAGGTTTAATTTGGCCATTTTCTTTGCAGACCTCCTGCTTCTGCTTCTAGCATTGATTTCCATTATTTATTTCTTTTTTCTTCTGGTTTCAGTATGTTTTGAGGAGCACGTTCACTGTGGTAGCCTTGCTGTGTGTATTGTCTTCTTGGATGAGAGACATGAAAATCAAGCTCTTGTGTAGAAATCCAGGGGGTGTATTGGTTGGATCTGTACAAATTTCTTACAAGCTTTTCCCCTCCAGATAGTTAGTCCATTATTCCTTATCTGGAAAATTTTTAAGTGGCTAAAAATACACTATGTATATTTGGTTAATATGCTTCTTTTTCTTCTATTTAACAATTCACAGGCTTTTCTCAAATCATTCAGGAGTTTTTGCTCACTGCACTGTGTTTGGTTTGCTGTCTTTAAGCTAGTAATGTCATTAGTGGGGTAACTTTTATGAGTGAACTTTACAGATAGAGTTTATAGGCTGCAGGTAGGTTTTTCCTGTGTTGTAGTGTTGAGCACAAGGTTGCTGCTCTGTGTAAGAGGCATTGTAGGCAGCGTGAGGTGGCTGTTACATGTGTGTTTCATGGTTGATTTTATATGAGTGTGTTTGATTTGGTCCTAAACAAAAGTTAAAATAGAGAGCATACAATAGAGCATAATGCTCCCAAAAATCTGACCAGAATAGGCACTGTGCTGTCTACGAGGGCAGATTATTTGTTAATAAGCAAGTTGTTTTTCTGTTCTATTCCGCCTTCTTGCAATTTACATTGCAGGAGTGTTGTGTAGCAGTTGACAAGAAATACACCAATCTGAGGACAAGGATCCATTAAAAATTTCACCTCAGGAGTACTGTGCAGATTGTTAAATGATGACAAGTGAGAATTAAAGAAAGCTGTGTTTGTGTGTGTATACAATATGAAAAAAAAAATATTCTTCTGGACTTTGAGATGGAACCTTTTCTTGTAGAATAAACCCATGAACAGAGTGTTGGCTAGCTGTAGTAACTGGAAAATAGCAACTTGAGTTTTCCTGAATAAACAAGTGTGTGAACAGCTGTTGTACAGTAACTGATGCTCTTCTGGCCAGATTTACTGAGTGCTGAGTTGGTTGTGCACCCTTGTCCTTCCAAGATCTTGTGTTCAAGGTGCTGCCATAACTGTGAGATGTGCATGGAGCTGATTGTCTTGCTGACAGCCAACAGAAAATAGCTCTGTTTGTGTTTGGAAGTTGTGCTGCCTTTGAAAACATGTTGCACAAACACTTCTGTGTGGTTTGAGAGCTGTAGGAGGATAGCAGGGATGGTGCTGTCAGGCCTGCTGAAAGGTTCACGTGGTCTGACCAGTTTGGCATCCTAAGTTAAATACTGGTTTGTTGTGTAGTGTCTCAGGCTGAATTTGAATTCCTGCCCGGTGATAGCTTCTTTTAAAGCTGTCTCGCATTCCCTCTCTGTGCTGGTGCTAGAGAGGATGTGAGAGCTAACGAAGACAGGGTGACAACGTTATAATCACTGTCTTCTAATCCCAGGCACTGTAACTCCGGGTGATGTGTTGATTATAATAATTCTGGTTGTCTGAATTTTAACTACTGTGGGGCTTCTGCATGAGGGGCAAACAGCACGGGCTGTTGTGACCTTCTGCTATACAAACACCCCCACATGTGGATTTTTAACCATAACCTGCTGATTTGTGTGTACTGATTTGCTGAATGTTATTAATACCCAATTACGGCGTAATAAAGCTATGTTAAAAACTAAAAATATTGAAATCTTGTTTGTGGTTCTGGAAGAAACAGATCGTTTTATGTTCCATATGAGTTACAAAGTTACAATGAAATGAATTTTAATGTCATGCTTTTGGTGCTTCATCCGCTGAAACCTGTCTGTTGGATTGCTGCAATGTTTCCAGTCAGAGTTAGACAAGAAGGATAGTCAAGTTTCCTGATCACATAAATAATTTGACCTAAGTTCTGAGGCACAGCTTCAAATATGTGGGTTGAATAGAAATGTTTAACAACCTTCCTTTGTGGTAAGTTCTTATGCTAGACTGTGTTTGAAAATAAAAACCTTTTGAAAATTATTCCTCTGGTTCTTTAAAAATAGGTCTTCAGTGTTCCAAGTGGGTGTGTTGCTGAATCTATTACTGTGCTTTTTTTGGCTTTGATGTAGTAAACACTGTATAATCAAATTGGGATAATGTCGAGGAGATAATCGTCAGCTAAATCTTAGCATTCCTTGGACTGGCATTTCAAACAAATGACTCAGTTTACAGACTGCATTGAAATGTGATTATTTTTAAAGGACACTCTATTTTTCTTGGGATGTGTGCACTCGGTTTCAGAATAAGTAAATACCAAACGGTGACTATTTGACACTTTTTTTTTCCTCTCCCATGGCATTGAATTTGTTCTAGTTTTAAGCTGGAAAGATACACTATAACAGGGAGAGATAAGGGGTTTTTCCCTTTGTATACTGTGGTTTTCTTTTGGTGTAGGGTTGTCTTAATAAGTTGATGCTAGCTAGGACTTTGACCTTTTTTGCATGTTATTTTTTGGGTTTTTTCGAGTAGTAGAATATTTGCTAATGACAGAACCATTTCCCCACATCCTCCTCACCTCTAGTAAACCTGAATGACAAAAGGTGTAGTTTGCTATTTGGAGTTAAAAAGAATGTGCAATGTGGTGATACCTTGTGTATGTTCTCAGGAGAGTGGTTGTGTTGTTTAGGGGTTTTGTCCCTTTCAGAGTGAGAAGTCTGGGTTTGTTTAATTTACATTAGACCTGTGCACTGACAGCCCTTCACTGGCACTTGGTGGGAACTCCAGCAATAAACTTTGCTGAAGTAGTGCTTGGTTTGGTATTTATACAACTAAACTTTTACCCAGAATATAGGTCCCCTGACTGTAGAACCAAGACATTCAATTACAACATTTGTTGTTTTCAGTTAAGTATTGAATCTTCTGAAGTAAAACTCATGGGGCTTGAAAATTGTGATGCAGCAAACTTGATATTCCTTTTGTCCTGCTTTGGGTCTCTCACTGGCCTGGTTAATTGTGCTGAGTGTATTGTGCACTTTGAGCTCTGGAAAGTTAAGGGCTTTACTCCCAAAACACATCTAAGCTGGAGAGTAGTATGGGGAGCTTAAGTTACTTATGTTATTTATAAGTGCCTAAGGAAAAGGACCCCATGGGACAATCCCATTGTGATCCTTCCCAGTGGAGAAGACAGACCTGGTCACGGGCCACAGACTCCTCATCTAGTAAGATCATTGAGAATTTCCAGCTTGATCTTTTTAGGATTTTGTGATGACTTCATAATCTTTAGGCACCGAAGCACTGGGTTTGAGTACTATAAAATTACATAACTGTGTATGTGCATTTATGTATTTGCATAAGAAACCCCTTTTGGTGGTTAAAACGACCCAATGATCTAAACTCAGGCACTTGCTTCCTGTTCTTGCAGTTTTGGTTCTCATTGCAATAGTTCTGAATACATGTTCAATATTTATGTAATTTTTTGTTTTCCTTTCCAAACAAGGGTTATATTATATTATTTAAATTGCTAATTTGTCAAATAAGGTTGTTCTAAAAATCAATCCAAATACAATATTTGTGGAATTTTGCATCAGTTTGCCTAGGTTGGCTTGTACAGAAGTACTATTAGGTAAGCTGTTTGGATGTTAGAATTTGATTTTTCTCAACTTTGCTGTAGGACTGACACTTTTTGGGCAGTAAAAAAGCTGACTGCAGAAGTTCTTAAAAACTCAAAGAATTAAGAGGGTTGAAGTTTCATTTTTAGGGTTTGCTCTTGAAGTTTACCTTTTTCTGTATTCATCAGAACAGTTTTTTCCTGTTGCTAGCTGAATCAAGGCATTGGCAAACCCTGGCCACAGCCAAGGTGAATGCACTGTTGCATCAAACAGAGGTTTTGTGTGCTTTTATAGAGGCTTTTTGTCAGTGCAGGTTTGTTTATTGTAGACATGTAGCTTGAAAATTGGGAAGGCAAGAAAAATTTATTAAGTGATTAAAAGGGATAAGATCTCGTTCAGCTCTGAGTTTCTATTGTTTACTAAAATAAACCTGTGCTCATTGAGAATTCAGCTTTCATTTGAACCTTTGTCTTTTATGTGCATTCTAAAGACCCTTTCCCATTCAGATGAGACTTTCTCCAGAAAAATCAAAGAACAACCAGTAGTGTTTGCAGAAAAGCCCTTTCTTGAAAGGAAATTGGACTTTGAGAAAAATATGAACAGATCAAACAGTTTTTCTCCAGGACTAAAAAATCGCAGTGTTCCTCCTGGAAATTTAGTTCTTGTTACCCCTAACCTTTATTTTACTAAAATGAAGAATAAACTCAATTCTTTTTCTTACATGGTATGATCTGTAGGTCAAATAATGGTGTGTGGGTGAACTGGGACGTAGCTACAAGCTATCCTGTGCCTTTTGTAGTGAGCAAAGCTGTTCAGATAAGGAGAACTTTTTTGGGAATGCCTGCACATTTATTATCTGTTTTAACATTTGCTTCTTTCTTCCACTGAAATATTTTGAGAACCAAAAATACTGCAAAGCTCAAGCTGGGTGTGGAGGTGGAAGGATTCTAGGCACAGGAAGAGATGGGTGTGGGTCAGAGGAGAGGTGGGACTGCATCCAAAAAGCAGCTTCTTATGGGTTGGATGTGGAAGGACAAGGCTGTAGGTAGTGCTGTAGTGCAGGGGAAGGCTAAAAGGGTGGGAGAAGTTGCAGAAAGGGAAAGAGTGGAGAGACAAGCAGGTAGGAAGGAGCAGTGGCAAGTCAGGAAAAGGAGTGGGAGCTGATTTCCTAGGAGCAAACTTAATGGGATTTCTCCCAGAGGGAAGGGTGGCAAAAGTTCACCCTGCAAAAACAAGTTGTCTGACTCGTGTGCAGGTCTGGAAGGGCCCATTATCCCTGGCTTAGGAGTCTTTTTCAAAGTTAGTCTGGGAGGTGGAATACCAAATGTGAACGTTAGGAATTGCTGTGCTTCTAAAGGATCTTTTTGCCTATGACGTCTGTGGTTGATATTTTGAGCTGTCTCTTTCCTGCAGTGTGTTTCTAAATTGGGCAATACCTTAAATGCTTCAGTTTCACTGAGAAAGACTTGAAAGCATAAGAAAACTTACTGATTTTTTAAAAATCTTTACCAAGTTTTTCAACACTTGTAAGAATTGACAAGTAATTATTTAAAAATACAAAAATACCTATACATGAGTAGTCACATGAGATACTGAAGTCCATGAGAAAGATATTGAAGACACTCAAACTTTTTTGATATTTGTTAACAAATTAGTAAATTGGTCTCTAGCTTTAGATCCTTGTTTTTGAAGTGGAAAGATCTTTTCCCTAGCTTTGGTCTTTTTTTGGTGATTAAGTACTACTGGCAGATAAAGTGGATATACTCTACATTTATTACAGTGAAGTGAATTCTTGCATGGTCTTTCATGTGTGAAGGATGGCAAAAAGCAGAGGAAATGCTCATCAATCAAAACTTTCATGTAGGTGGTTGCTGCAGTGTTTAATAAATACAGTAGTACATTTTTTTTCCCCAAGCCCTCCCCCCTTTGCAAAAAAAAAAAAGATAACTGATGTGCCTTCTTCAGACTGATTTTGGGGCACATACCTGTATTTCATCTTCCTGTTGTGTCTGGGTGCTGCACAGGTTCTTTTTCTCTTCCTCACCTTGGTACCATATCCTGCAGCACCCGGAGCTGAGGGACACTTCCATAAACCTCACCTGGTGCCTTGTGAACTACTCGTTGTAGCTCTGTTTGCTAGAGCTTTTACAGGTCCAAATTTTACCTGGTGCCTTTTATGTTCTGCTTTTGCTTTAAAGGAGTTGCACCCACTTTTCTTTTTTAACCCTGTGGTCTGACGGAGTTTTGTTGTGCTGATCAAACCCGGTGTCTGTTGTGGTGTTGCGCCAAGCCTGTTTTTCCTGCACATGTTTATGTTACCCCAGCTCTTATTCTAATGAATTAGACTTCATGAAACCTGAGATACACTCGGGCTGGCAGTGCAGAGCACTCCTCAGTTCGCTTCTGTGTGCTTGTGAGAGGGGGAGAAGGCTCTTGTGGAGCTTCAGGCAAAGAAATCCTTGCTGGAAGCAAAGCTCCACAGCCCTGACTGCTGGGATTCCTGCCAGCGTGGTGCCTGGATATGTGTTCTTTTCTGTGTTTCAGTAAGTAAATACCTAAATTTAAACTCTTTCCCCTTCTCTCTCTCCCTCCTCCCTTGCCTTCTTTCTTTGGAATGTGTGAGATAACCATGCCTTGCAGCTCTCTCCTTGCATTTGCTTGAAGGTGAGGTGTTCTCTGACAGTGATGGTGAGGAGGGAAGAAGCTGCATCAGTGGTGGCCATCAGAAGTAGAAATTTGGGGATGGGAACTTGACAGCAGAGGCACTCCAGTAAAACTCTGCTTCCCAGTGCTGGGTAGGACAGGGAGGTCTGGTTAAATGCTTGGTTGAGAAGTTTCATCTCTTCTTCATCTCTGCTCCAGACCTATGAAACTTGAATACTTATTTGAAATCTATGGGGTGGGGAAAAAAAGGGTTTTTAAGACAGTATTTTGAATTTCTGTGCGGCCTGTGATTGTCTTGAAGCTTTATAGAAGCAATTAAAAAAATACTTGCATATTCAGGAGGTTCCACAAACTTAATTCTTCATGGCTTTCTCCACTGTGATTTAGTAAGAACAATTATTTGTAAGGAAAGGTACATTGCCAAGCAACCTAACCTTTAAAATTGGCTCTCTGTTTTTACTTCTTCCAGAATCTATAAAAAATCATGTTTAATAGAAACAAGTGCTTTAAAAATAAATCTTGTGTTTTATTAACTGGAAATGTTTCAGTGTGTCAGACCATGCAAGAGAGGTCCTACTAGGAAAAGGTATTTGGAAGCAAAATGCCTGGTGAAAGCTCCAATTTTCAAATGTCATCTTTGCCATCTTTCCACTCCAGTATTTCCTGGAAGCTTTTATCATCTACTCCCTGAATAAGTAGGATACCGTAATTGCACAAATCCTGCAAAAATACAGCTTTGGATTTTGTTCTGAGCTGTACTACTAGCAAAATTCTGTCATTTTGGATTTTTTTTTATTCCCTATTTTTTTATTTAATCCTGAAGATTATGCAGCTCCTGACCAACGTCTGTAAGATTTATCATTTTTGAGACTATTTTTGAGATGAGTAAAAACATGTGATGTATAATCTAAAAATTTTTTTCAGTGAACTTGGTTTATAAAAAGGACAGAAATCTCTCTTTTAAATAAAATTTTGTGAGCAACAAGAATAAACACGTGATGCTCTCAAATGCTTACAGTGAAAAACAAAACCTTTTAATCTTATTTACTTGAATGCCTGAAAGAGTAACTTGGTTTCCTCTTGGCTAAGACTGTGAGGTGGAGGGTTTTGTTGTGGATTTTAAATTTTGTTCACACCATTTTGTAGGGTTACTTTTGTCTTTTTTGATGTATAAGGAAAATCCTCTAGATGAATATAAAACTCTTTGGTTGGAAATTTTTGTAAGGTTTGATGCAAAGGTTGACAAAGAAAGTTGCAAACAAAAATACATGTTTGAGCAATCAATGTCGTAAGATCAAGTGTTCATTTAATGATGAATTTTAATCAGAAGAATGATGCAAGCTAAACCTCATTAGATATTCATATCATCTGTTCTGATCTGAAATCTCTCTTGTGGTACAAACTCATCTTCTCTGCTTGATGTGGGGATCCGTTGCTTACATGGTCTGAAACACTGAAATATTTTCAGTTGGTAAAGCACCCAAATGTTACTATTTTTTTTTTTCAATTAATAGCATTTCAGCTTGTGCTGATTGATCCATCTTCTTTGTTGTATCAGCAGAGTTAAAATAATTTGATTTTTGAATCAATAAAATTTTAACTTGTTTAATTGAAACCTGAAAATATCCCTATTACAGTGAATTTTGGAGGAATATGGCACTAAAGTTACCCTAACCCACCTCAACCTTGCCTTGAAATGCTGTGAGGATGAGGCTGGAAGGAGGCAGAGTGTGAATTTTGCTAACCCTGCTGCAAAAAGTGTTTTATTTCCTTTGTACTCCTCTTCCTCTTGTATTTCTTCATCTGCAGCTCCTGTCTGTCTGACGATTCAATAACTAAATGAAAGGGTTTTTTCCTGTAAACTGAATTTAAAAGTTTCCCAGGTTTAGGATTGCCACATTAGTGATTGCCACAAGGAGGAGGGTTAAAGGAAAGTTTTTTGTTCTTTAGAGCAGATAAAGTGACAACAAAACCATTAAATTTGCCTACTTTCCTAGCTGAATATACTGCACAGTGCATAGTACACAGCATAAAAAGTGTCATTTTAGCATTATTTAGATGAGTGATGCCTAGTAGTATGGTAAAGTGACTTCTGTTTAAATGCAAATCTAATGAAAGGGTATCCTTTTGGTCTTCCTGTTACCACTAGTGTTTATATCTTACATCTATATGTATATATATACACACATATATATATACAGAACACATTGTTCTTTATGCCTCTTTTACAGACCACCCACTCCCAAGTTTCTTACCTGGAACATTTGCATTTTACTTCACTTTCAAGGTATAATAAATATCTGAACCTTTTCCTGAAGTGCTCTTTATTCTTGCATTCGAAGCTACACACTTTGCAATGTGCTTCAGAACTGAGCTCACTCTGTGGTTTTCATCCAACTTCAGGTGAAAGTGCCAAACCTGTCTAACAAGAAATTCGGGATTTCTGGTGCCTCTGATTGCTCATTTTGTGGTTCAAAACAACAAAAAGTGCTATCAAATTCAGCAATTCAAATACCAGTCTTTTATCCTGTTCATTATAATCTTTTGTTTGGGTGACTGCTGCCTCAAAACATTTTTGAGTTCAGATATGTAAGTTCCTTGAAAATCTTGCTGTTTGGTTGCTGAAGGAGAACTAGAAGTGAGACATAAATAGAAAACAGTCTGTTGATTAAAGTGGTGATGTCCTATTAGGCTCTAAGTGGGGTTTCGCAGCCCTTGATGATTTAAGCAAAGATTGCATCAGGCTGAGGAGTTGGAATTATCAGCATCCTGGTTTTAAATAAGAGGGGGAGGAAGTCTTTTGCTCAGTAATGGAGTTGTTTTTTCTTTCTGACTTTTAGTGATGCTGTTTTTATGTCATTAGTGCAGACAGAGACTTCTCAAACTTTTAATGAGGATTGAAGGTACCATCATTTTTGTCAAGTATTGCAACCATTAACTTACACAAGAGCTCTTGCTTTTATTATTTTCTGTGAAAAACTGCATTGTGCAATTTGAAACAGGGTTTTAAAAGGCGTTCTGGTAACTTAAGGCTTTTATTTATTTTTTCAAGGAGCTGAAGAAATGAATCTGGCTCTGGTTCAGGACCTGTGTGTCTCATACACTTTCACCAGGCCTGATATACAGGAGATTATGTTGCTGGCAGAGTGAATCTGTAAAGAACAAACAAAATTTTTCACTTGTTTGAAGATGGGTTAAGCACCTCTAAGAAATATTGGAGTAGAATTTGTGGAAAATTGGCTCCTGTATTCCTGTCTAATTTCTTTGCAGCAGTAGGAACCTGAATTGCAATGAATGGAGGTGAGCAGGTTTTGGATTTAACAGCTGGGTTCACCACGTGTCTCTGTTAGGAGTGGAGAGGGGATGGTCAAAAGCAGAGCTTATGGAGGATTTTATGGTCTGGGTTGTTTTTTTCTGTCCAAATTTGACATAGACATGTCAACCACAACAAAAAATTCAACACAATGCAGACAAAGCTACAGTTGGCAGCTGTTAATTTGTTTTGATCAGAGGCAAATATTTCAAGTCTTCTGATCAGTTTATTTTCCTTGAGCTAAAGTAATTTGGTTTTTTAGTAGTCTGAAAGCCTCTCTGCACCATTGGTTTGGAAAAAAAAATAAGGATTTATTTATATCAGAAAAACAACTGTCTCCAAGTCTTTGTCTCTTCAGTTCTTCTCCTCTTCTGCTGTTTGACCTTCTCTTTCTCTTCCTTTTTATTTTATTTCTGTGTACATGCCCTTACTGTTCACCCTACTATTTTCACTGTTACTCTGCTTGCTTCTAGCACTGGTAGCTCAAGTAGTGTTAGACATGATCTTCCCCAGTTGGACTGCATGCCAGATTTTCCTGAGGGGAATGTAAATACTGCGAGGTCAGTGCAGTATCAAATGCCTGCAGCCTGAAATGAACCCAGCAAGATTTTCTGCTGTTCAGTCAAAATTAAAGCCTGCTCAGGATACGCTGCTAAATGTTGAAGAGTTGAGACTTTGAATTGTATATTCAACTTTACAGATTTTTAATTTTATTTTTTTTTATTTTAATTAAGCTTACTTTTTTCCCCTAAAGTAAGTGTGCACTAGGGACTACTCACTAGAATTGTGGTAATTAACAGATATGTTTAGAAATCTCTCTCTGTAAATTGATGGATTAGATTACTTGATTTATTTCTGAAAATGAGGAAGAGGTGTATGTGTGTGCATGCTCACCTGCAACATATTTAATACAGTGACACTTAAACATTCAACTAATGTGCTGTTAATAGCAAATAAAATCTTCAGCCCATCTATTCCTCTGTTTTTCCCCTCACCTCCTTCACTCTTCCCTTTCTCCCTGGACAAGGATGGAGAGGGGTAAACTCACATGGCAGAGCAAAAACAAATCGTTCTTTATGACTTTCTCCTGTACTTCAAACAACCTGCTGGTCATTCTTTCCAGGGAGAATTGCACCCTGTGATTCCTTCAGATCAGTGATGCTCTTTAATTTGCCATATGATAGTTTGAATTGCTTGCTAGGGGCCAGTACTTCTCGTTTTACAAGGAGTGGAAGTAGAGATGAACAATTGAACTTGAGGGGTTTTTGCTTTGTAGGGCTGCTGTCATTAGACTGACATACTTTAATTCTATTTGTCTTCCAGACTGTTGTCTGTGAAAGACTGGCTGCTATGAGTTTGGGGAAGAATCTGTCTAATTGAAGAAATTAGAAGAAAATAACCTCTGAAGGTTAATAGACAAGCCAGGGGTTGAGTTGTGTTTTGGTATTTTCTGTTGGCACACCATGGCAAGACTGATTCTTTCTCCATTTCTCTCCAGGTCTCTTAGATGTCTTGGTAATGTCACTGTGATAACAGAAAAATACGATTTGTGGTCAGGGAATTTTTGTTGGTTTTTTTTAAAATCAAAGCTGTTTTCTTTTTGGGAGGAGATAAATAGTGTTGTAGTCATTAGATAAGTCCTTACTGCTTCACAATGTTTTTGTTATGTTCCTGGTAGAGTTTCATGTTTTTGTCTTGGAGACTTCATGATGCTCAGATGAAGGAATATTTGGTTATTAAATACAACACTTTGATTTTCTCAGTGGATTGAAGTGGGTATTGAAAATAACTGTTAGAGGTATTGATGAAAAACTACAGTGCTGAACACAGAATAAAAGAGATTTTAAAATGAAAAGCATTAGTAGCTGTCATGTAAGCAAAGTAGTGTTAAGTTCAAATGAATACATTAGGAAATACTCCTTCTGAAGCAAAGATGAATGCATTATGGAGTGTAAAACTATCTTTCAAGAATAGCACTAAAATACGTTCCTTGAACAGCTTTATTAATACTTAGTTTTGTGCCATTGGACAGCAGCATTTTTTCCTAGAAATGATTTACTTGGGAGATCAACATTTCATACCTTTTCTCTCTAAAAATTAAAAGATAAAACACCTGTGTGCTGATAGACCCTTGCTTAAAATATTCAAGTGAAAACTCAGGCTATTAGATGTGAAGGAGTAGGAACAGCTCATCTATCAGTTCTTTCTTTTAAAATAAAATTAAAAGCTATTGATGGTGCTTAATAGAAGAATATATATGTGGTGTTTTTGTTGTTGTTTATGTAATGATATAATAGGAATTCCCAATGTCCATTTGAAAACGATGGGAATTTCATCAGCAGGATGACAAGAAGTCTGGCATGTGGCTGGCTGGGATTTGTGAGGTTGGTTGGTTTGTTTTTTACAACACTGTTGAATTGGGTTTTGGAAACACCAGTAAGTGCCTGACTTCACCATCTGGATTGGCTGAGGTTTGGGTTTTGCCTGAGTGAACACCACGATGTCCCTTCAGCTCATCACTGCATCACTGATTTCCCTGGTCTGATTCTGTAACCCCAGCGTTTCTTTTGGGAAAGATCCAATATTGTTGGCTGAGATGTCTACAAGGGAATGTAGTTTCCAATGTTTGTTTGGTTTTTTGGGTTTTTTTTTTCAATCAAGTAGAACATTGATCTTTTTTAGAGGCTTCTTTTGAAGTGTTTAATGATTCCTCCTCATGAGGTGTGATGATTAAACATAGCATCCCTGTGCATCATTAAAACTTGAAAAAAAAGTGCTGATACTTGTTTTTCATTTCAGTAGGAAAGGGTGGTTGCATCTGCTGTCTTTTGTACAGCTCTGTGCCATGCAAGGCACGGTTTCTTCTCATTGCTGAGTGAAAAATACCTGGTGAAAGGCTCTGAGAACAACAGGGGTTCCGTCAGCGCGTCCACTGAGCGGGCTTTGGGATGACTTTGGAGCATCACCTCTGTGGTTTTGCCTCTCTGCAAACCACTGGCAGCTCTGAATGCTCTGAAATCTGTGTTTAAGCAATTTGTCTGCACCCCTTTTCTGTAGGTTAAGCTTTTCCTGGTCAGTGAAGATGAATTCTGAGAGTTTTGGGAGGAAATTCTCATTCTCGAGAAGGTGGCTGCAGCACCTCTACTCCAGGTGCACTTTCAAGTTGCATCTGTTAGATTTTGTCATCTTAAATAATTGAATCCAAAAGGAGAAGAGTTCTTTAGCATCCCTAAAATTATCTGGAGCTTATTGGCAAGTACTTTCCTCATATACAGTTTTTTAATAAGTATAAACCCAGCTTTTTCTTTGGATGGGGAGAGTAAACTGAAAGCAGATAATTGTTTCAAATCCTGATCACACCGCAGGCAGTAAAATCTTATGTCTGAGCAACCACTAGAATATCATCATGGAAAAATTAAAGTTACAGGAAATTATGTTGCTGTGGAAAAAATAATTTACTTTATTCCCACAGGCACTTATTATCAGGGCTCTAAACTGAAACTTGTACTTTTCTGCAAAGGATCATTGTAAGGAAAACATAATCGAGAGCCACTAAAATCTCTGGTCTTGTTTTAAGAGATAAGTTGTGCCATTTCACTGGTTGCTTTCCAAGTTATGTATTGAAATGGTAAAACAAAGCAAAAAATTTTTGCTTGACTGAATTCCACATAATGGTACATTCTTAACACCCAGCACTCAAATAAAAGAGGTGGAAATGGAGAAGAATGTAATTTCATAATAATTTCCATAATTTAGCAACTTGAGTTTACTATGTTTTTAAATATTTGATTTTTTTTTTTTAATTTGCATACGAAACCACTGCTCGTGTTTGCTCACTTTTCAAAGCATCTCAGCTTTTCATGCTCTTTAGGCCATGTTTTGTATTGCACAAAATACCATGGAAATGTTAGTTCTAGAGTTCTCTGGTGACACTGCTTTGAGCTATTTCTGATTGCTGTTCTGGTGATTCTTTGGACCACCAAAAATTATGTAAGACCATTGCTAGTTTGTAAGTTATCCTTGGATGTTTAATAAATTTATATATATTTATTTATTTATTTATTTACTTGCTTGAGGCGTAATAAAGAAGAGTATATAAATATTGTGTGTGGAATGAATGATCTTTGAAGCTAGGATTTTGTTTTCAGTAATTTGCTATACTCTTCCAGTGCTCTTACTTTGATTCACCTGGTGCTAATGGCCAGGGTAATAATTTGGGGAGAGCTGACTCATGTAAAGCTGAGGAGGTGCAGCTCCCAAAAAAAAAGAGAATGGTATAGAGTAGGAGCTGATGTGCATTGGTAACTTTAGAGATGTAAATATTTTGTGAGTTACAGCAGTAAACAGGGAGCTCTTGGGGAAGAGGCAGCATCCCTCTGAATGGAGACGTTTCTTCAAAATAAAACTTATAATGGAGGAAAGAAAATATCTACAAGAAAGATTGTTTCTCCAAATGCTCAGGAGTAGGATTGATGAGCAGTCCTGGCAGCTGAGGAGAGAGTGATGAACACCCTACATGAAATTAGGACAGGAATTTACATACAGGAGCTGTTTCCTTTAAGCTGAGAAGAACAGCAGTGTTTTCAAGATATGACCTGTCTTGGCAGTAGATGAACTAAATAGTGTGAATTCATCAAAAGTTTATGTATCTTTGTAACCTGTTTTGAGGCTGCTGAAGTGGTTGATGTTAAATATTTTACATGGCTCAGCTCTCCCTTTTAAAGGATTTTATTTTTATCTAACCAAAATTAACCATCTGCTTGTCAGAGATTGTTTTGCCACAAAAACAGATTAAAGCTTTTCATTGTGGTGCAAGATTAATAGGTGGAAGAATATGAAGTTAGAGGCCAATTAAAATATTTTCTTGGTTACCCTGTATAGGTAGTCAGCATTAAAAAAAAAATAAAAAGAGATGTGTAATGACATTCTAGAGAGAATTTATTTTGGTAAATGTTTTTTCCTCTTTATATACTTGTTCATTTTGACTACTTAATTGATTTTCTTCTATTTTCTTTATTTTTATTTTATTTTCCCATTTGCCTGGGGGGAGGGACTTTTTGAAATTAAAATAATAGCCAAAAAAAGCACATCTATGTAGTGTTAATACTGGTTCAAGGTTTTTCTCTATAGCTGACACGTAGGGTTCATTCTTTAGGTACTGACTTGAACACTGAAATCCCTTTCTTTGCAGATTTTACCACTGGTTTCTTTAGAAAAAGAATTAAAAAAATATAAGAATCTGTTTCTTATTTAAGATAACTAGGAAGAAAACTGGCCTCTCACTTTAAATGTGTCAAGGTGAATACTGAGTTCAGCAGTAACACAGAGTACAGAGGAGTATCAGCTCCATATTCTTTCAGACTTTCAAAGTTTTCAAATATATCCCAACTGTTGTCAATTGTGGTACAGATTTTTTTGTGAAGCAGGCACTAAAATTAAAATTTAATTTTGAGTTAAACAACAGCTTGTGCTTGTTTTTGGGTTTTTTTGGTTTTTTTTTTTGTTTGTTTTTGCCTGATGTGATTTGAACCTCTTGAAAGGCAACCTGCAGATAATAGATGCTATTTTATCACTTCAGCTTATGGAGCCACCAGGTCTTAAATTTTAGTGATGACTTTCCAAAGGTGGATGAGTTGGAGTTTGTGTTTTTCTTTTCTTCTTTATGTCTCCTTTTGAGCCGGTATCTTAATTGAATCTTTCATTTCTACTTTGCTAAAATTAACTTGGAGCAAATGTTGCTTCTTTAATGGCTACTCCTCTGGTTTGAGCGAGGAAATTCTGCATGCATTTAAAAAAAAACTTTACATGCAATTATATCAATTTGTTGCCTTATTGGTATTTCTAGTTCTTAGAGAGTCCTAAGCTATTCAGATGAGTGGGGATTTTTAATAATTTCATTTGAGAAGTAAAAAGTGCTTTTTGATTCTTAGGTGTGCTCTTTTTTGTCACAATGCCACTGCTTTTCACTGACCTTTTCAAGCAAGGATTTCTGGCTCTTTTTAACAAGATTTCCTTTTCCTATTTGAAAGGCAGCACTACTTGCTCAAATTCGATTGATATCTTCGTGATGCTAAGCTTATGAATTGACAGAATTGCATGCCCTCAGGATAGGAAAAAATGTAATCTATTGATATTTGGATGATATTTTATCACTTTCATTTAGGAGAAGAAGCAGAAGCTATGGCCTTCATCCACAGTGCAGAGAGAAAACAGGCTTCTTAAAATCAGACTCCAGCTGGAAAAGCCATGTGGCTGTAAAGGCCTGACATCTGAAATAATATTGTTCCAGTTCAGCGAGCTTAGTTTTATGCTAAAGTAGTACTGGTTTAACAGGAAAATGATATAACAGGACTGGAGACCCAGAGGAGTTTGACAAGGGTGATCAAAGATGGAAGAGCTTCATTTGAGGAATGCCTGCAATTCCTCACTGAGGGCTGATGTGGAGAGTGCAGGTCTTCAAAGTTAGAAATAGTAAAGTGAAGAACAAGTAAAGAACATGTTTGCTGTGTGTTCCACTAAGAGAGCTACCAGGAGGAATCACAAATCAAGAAGAGCTGGCCCTTGTGGCTGGTGTTCCAAAGGTCTGAAAGAAATGCCTGTCATTCAGGAAAGTGGCTGAAAACACGTGGAAAGTGTAGCTGGGGATGGTGTAGGCTGGAAGTCTTCAGTCATGGAATCCTGTGGTCACTCCTTTCGTTTGGTGTCCCACTTGTGAACATTGGAATTGCCAAAACAAGGCATCCCTGTGCATCCCTCCCATCCTGATGGGCTGTCCCAGGTGTTTGCTGCTGATCACAGCACTGCTGTGTGGATCTAACCTAGTTCAGCAGCTCTGGAGAGCAGTGTTAATTACCAGGGTATAAATATTAATTTACTAGGAGTAAATGAGAGGAATGTTGTTTTAATTATGGCGCTGCAGGTACTTAGAAATGGTCTTGCAGAGTATCTCTGGCTGGTATCTTATCACTAAAGCTTTGATGGATGCTGTGTGTGCACAAAGCATGGCTGCATGCTTAATAGTTTGCTTATAGTAAGGTTTTGGCTTTAACTTGTTTTGAAAATAAACTGTGTAAACATGAAAACCTTACTGATCTTCCTACTGAAGCTTTACTACACACACAGATTTAATGAGAGAAACATAAAAGTTATGAAATCATTAGATACTGTCTGCTGGCTGAGTATTGATTCAGACTGGTGTAATTGACTTTTTGCACAAAGGGGTTTGGGTGAATGAGTTGGAACCTGGCAAAAAGGTTTTAAAGCTGAATTGTTTTTCAGATTATAAATGGATTTGAAGTATTAAACTTGTACCTGCTTTCAGAAATCCTATGAGATCATTTTAGAGATAGTAGGAGATTAATTTAGATGATACAAGCTTGGGGTGTGTAGAGTAAGATGCTTACAACAGTCTAAATGATGAAATATTTACTTACTTGAAAAGAAAATCTTCTCTTTTTCTCTCCCTTTCTTCCCAAAAGATCCATTTTATCAAAGCACATGGGCATCTGAAGAATGATTTTTCTTCAACTCTAGATCAGTACTTGGATTATTAGGAAGTAACTATCTTTTCTATATTATTCTCTAAAGAAATAAATTGTTTGGAAAATGTAACAAGTGGGATATAAATGTTGTAGAGGTTTAATCATAATTTAGACAACATTTTTCTCTGAAGTTATGGATTTGGATTTTTTTCCTTATAGCTAGTGAAGCTATGAATTTATTTGAGTAATGAATCCAGAAGCTTTTTTACATATGGATCTCAATGTTGGTCAGCTCTGAAAATGAATTTCTGTTTTCCTAAGAAAATAGTGTCAGAATACAAAGTTGCATATTCCTAAAATCTGACAGCCAAATACTTACCTTAGTATTGCTAATAGTAAATCAGTGTGGGTTGTATACACACAACTCCAAAAGGGTTTGGAGGACAAGAACCCTCTGTTAGAAGGTTCTGTGAAAGGTTTGATGCTTTGGGCTCAATATTATTTCATGTTATCAAACAGAACAGAAAACCTGTGGTGTTTTTTCCTATTTAGATGTTTGGAAGAGTGGAAATACAGATTACTGGTCTGACACAGATTATGGGTTTTGTTGTTAAACTGTATTTGTGGGGATAGACTTGTAAACTTTCTCAAAGGATGGGAATCAATTCCTAAATTTGCTGGATGTGCCACTGGAATATCTTTAAAATATGAAGAAAATGCTATGAAGAGAATTTAGCTGGTAAAAGCTGCTTAGTGTACCACCAGCTGGATTCCCACTGTAGGGTTTATGTGCTTTTAATGATTTCTCATTTGGGTTGGGAGGAGCAAGATTAGGAGTAAGTATCTAAGAGTACTGGAAACCTGGGTTCTCATGTGATCTAGTAAACAAGAGAGAACTGAGTAACAAGAATATTGGAAACGAATACTTTTTAATTCAAGTTTGTTTCTTTAAGTTGTTCATCAGCAGAAATTAGGTTGTGAAGCTTCTACCAACACTGCCTGAATTAAATCCTACCAGGTATTCAGCAAAGCTTTTAAAGCCATTTGGTGGCTTTTTTTGCATGGTTGTCCATTTCTGAAGAGAGAATAAGAAAATAACAAAACTGAAGAATAGCCGAGTGAGTTTCCAAATGCTGATAAAGATCTTGCCATGCTTTCCCAATTTTCAGGCTCTTTAATTTGGACTGGTTTGTGACTACTCCTTATCCAAAAAGAAGCCTGTTTAAATCCTGAGGAACAACAGAAGAATTGTTTGGCAGAGAAGCCAGCAGCCAGTATCTTGGCACTACCTTCAGCTTTTTAAGCCAGGTTGCTGACAGCAAAAGCACGAACAGAACTTTGAAAAAAAAAGTTAAAGATCTCCAGTCTTCCAGAAGCAAGTCTAAATGGAAAATGGACTCCACTCTAGAGAGACTACAGCTTTCTATGCAGTTACTTTAAAATTCTTCTGCATAAAATAATGACACTTGAAAAGTATTTTTATCTAAAAATAGTTTTTGTTTTATGTGCAAGCTTTTCAGCTCACATAATTGCTTGCACCTAATCTAATGTGATGGCCTGTCTGCATCAAAAATTATTGGGGTGCGGCTTTCTAATTTTCATTCTCTACAAAAACCTCTTGGGACCTAACTCTTTCAGAACTCTTTGTAATAGCTGAAGAAATTGGAATGCAGGAAACAACACAAGGAATTTGACATAACTTAGAAGTTATGTCAAGAGCTGCATTTGTCAAAGCAGCATTTGCTTTCTGCCACTGTTTGATGTGTAATTTT
Organism: Poecile atricapillus; assembly: GCF_030490865.1. Taxonomy (NCBI): domain Eukaryota; kingdom Metazoa; phylum Chordata; class Aves; order Passeriformes; family Paridae; genus Poecile; species Poecile atricapillus. The sequence continues at coordinate 7,469,099 of NC_081266.1, forward strand.
TGAGCAAGCTTGAAGCAATGGTGAATTGAGGCCACTTTAATTGCTGACAGTATGAAATGTATAATCATATTGAAAGACCCCCGAGCTGTTCACCAGTCTTCACAGAAGTAATTGTGAATGCCGTTTATTTCTGTCTTTAGCACACCTTTTATAGGGTTCTACAGGGTCTGCAGGCAGAGCAAGCTACTATTGGCTAACACACACAGTTTACATTTTTTCTCTTACACACAGGGATATTGTTTTGCTTTACTCTCTCTTCTGCATGAAGGTTTCAAGGACTTTAGCCCTTAATATCACGACTTATTTCAAAGGCTGGTTTGTGCATACAGGCCTTTACTAATATATAAAATATAGCAACATAATCAGAATAGGGGAAAGATGATAATGGATCTTCTTCAGGCTCTGCTGTACAATTATGTATTGTAGAATGGCTTGGGTTGGGAGGGACCTTAAAGACCATCCATGGCAGGGACACCTTCCACTGTCCCAGGTAGCTCAGGACTCCATCCAACCTGGCCTTGGACACTTCCAGGGATGGGGCAGCCACAGCTTCTCTGGGAACCCTGTGCCAGGGCCTCACCATCCTCATAGTAGAGAATTTTTTCCTAATATCCAATCTAAACCTACTCTCTGTCAGTCTGAAGCCATTCCCTCTTGTCCTGTCCCTCCAGGCCCTCCATCTTTCCTGTGGGCTCCCTTCCTGTACTGGAAGGCCACAATTCGGTCACACCTAAGCCTTCTCTTTTCCAGGCTGAACACTTCAAACTGCAGTCAGAGAAATAAATAGAGTGGATGTGGCTTTGCCAGGCTCAGGGTTAATGGCTCAGTCCAAGGGTAAAAGGTGTTCAGGGGTTTTTATTTGCTTGTATTTTCACTGTACCTTTGGAGCACTTTGCCAGGATTGGTTCATCTTGGCTGAGATTGGCTTGAAGCTATAAAAGTTATCAGTGCCACAGATTCCTTTTCCTGTGGTCATGAAGTCTTTCCTCTCTTGCAATAATTTTTGCAATCATGCAGCCACAGGGCAAGTCTCATCAAAATGAAAATGTGTCATTTGTAGTTTACAGTGAGATATGAGCTGATGTGGACCTGTATCACTTTCCAGAAGAGCTGCTGCAAATACCAGCTCCTCAGACAGTTTCAGCTATTCAGGGAAAAGACTTTTGTGCTGGCATAGGCTCCATCTGCCTAAAGAAGGTTTGTTAATGCTGAAATGTTTCTCACCAAATATCATGCTGCCTGGTAATGCTCTATGGGGGGAAAAAAATCTGCCATGTAGATTTGCTTATAGTTTTTATACAGTATTTTTATGTGCATACTTAAGTGATGCCAGCTCAGTATTTCCCTGCGGTTCACTGGTGTTTCTATTTATGCTTACAGTTTTCTTTGATTAACTAAAACAGTAAGTAGGTGCTATTTCTAGCATAGAAGGCATATTGAAATAAAGATGTGGAGATATTCTTTGAAGTCTGCCTCCAAAATCAGCAGAAACTTTAGAACCCAGCAAAATTGCTAATACTGCTTATTGGGTTGAGCGACTTGCCTGTCCACAGAAGTTTGAAAAAGAATGTTGTTGGGTACAGCTGAAATGGAAGCTGAATCAAGTTAAAAAGTAACTGTACTGACAGGAATGAATCAGAACTGTAGAATTAGCTGCTCTGGCTTAGCAGTGTGTGTTGAGATCTTAAATAACTAGAACTCTCTGAAACGAGTGTAAAACCTGTGGATTACACTTGCCAGGTGCAAGTCTAAACTTCTAGGTGCTTTCAAAAGTGAACTTTGGCACTGGGGGAAGGCTGATTCCCCTGTGTGTTTTCTCTTGGCTGTCACGTGTGTGCACGTGTGTTTGTATGCACATGAAACAAACTTTGGTATTTAGTATAGTTTCCTGCCAGTTTCAATATCAAAAATTCAGGTCCTCTCTTGGACTTACAGATCATATCTAGAGACTAAACTATTGAAGTTAACATAGGAAAATGAGTGCCAAGCTGACTGAGCAGGTAAAGATTTGTTTTTCAATCAAGGAGGGAAGCACCAAATATAAAATAATGGCAAAAGGAGTGTTTACCTTGGCAACAAGTTTCAGGGGGAATTTGAATCTTTAAGTTGTCTTTGATTCATTACTATATTTGATTAAAACTAAACAAAACAAAACCCCAAAATAACAAAAGAAGTTGACTTCAGAAGTGATTCAGCAAGTCATTTATCATGTTGATAAAATAAGGGAAAAGACCATTCATTTAGCTGACTTGTTCGTAAGCACTGTGTTTTCTCCATGGATTATTTGATGTGTCTGTTGCTTTTAAAGGCAGAAAACGTATTCTGCATTTGACCCACCTGTTATCGCAGCATAGCAGTAAATATATGGACCTCTATGCCATGAAATAGAGGAGGTATTTCTGACTGAATACCCAGAGTTCTGTCAGTTTTGGCAAGATGACTTCAGGAAATGGTTGTGCTTTGAAAAATACTGTCAGAAACAGTTTTCAGTGCAGAAACTCTGTTATTGGGCATTGACAGCTGCTGCTGCTGTTGCTGCTAACTCTTCCAGTGCTATTTGACGTAGTAATATTAATATCATTTTGTCAGCAATGGCAGGGGCTTTTGCCAGCTCTTGATGATAAGGAAATGTAATTATCCTTGAGAGGAGCATAATCTGTGACCTGCTTCATCTCAGCTTTAGACCAGAGGGGCCGTGGGGTCTCTGTCTTTGAAGATTGTTGAAACTTGACTGCACAAGGTTCTAATTAACCTGAACGAGGTTTGAGGCTGTTCCTGCTTGGAGCACGGGGTCAGAATAAATGAGCTCCAGAGGTGGCTCCCAGCCTAAATCATTGGGTGATGTTTTGTCAGTGAAGCAGTGGCTCTTCCATAAGATGATAACATTACAGTATTTTTTCCCCATGGACATCAGCTTGTGGCTGAGATATGGAAGCACTAAGAATAAATGTGAGTGCAAACACAGATCTCAGTTCTGAGAAGTGAGTGATATCAGGGTGAGCAGAGATGGGGATTTTTGATGCTTTTGTGGTCGCCAGTATAGTTGTAGGTTACAGAGAGCTGGAAATGTCTCTGAAATTGCAGTTTGTTCAGTAATGATAAAAACTGAGCACCTTTGTGGATCTCACTACCAATGAGAGGTGACTTTCAGTTTAGCCCCCTGAACTAAAAAATCAAGACACACCTTAAATGTAGACTTTAAAGTCTTGGCTGTGTGTACCTGGGGGGGAACTGAAGCTCAAACTGAGGTGGTTGACTCAGTTCTGAGCTGCCTGATGTGATGCAGTCTGGACTGGGATGAATACTGGGAGCAAGCACCATGCCCAGGCTTCTCACAAAAGCTGCATTTTGACTTTGTTTGCAGTGTTGGGGTTGGCTGTGATGTTAAGAGAAAGCTTAAAGACCCCCCCTCATATCCCAGTGGATGCAATGAAAGATTAATATTTGAAATACAGAATAAAAGTTAATGGAAGTGGGTTAAGGCACCGGCTTGTCCTGAGCTTGGTGAACTGTGAAGGAGAAATTTATGGTGCTTTTACTGTGTTTAGTGTTTTTAGTGGGTTTTATTATGCTTGTGGATTTTCTTTTATTTTTTTTTTGGTAGCAAGGATTATTTCTACTTCATATTAATTTGTATATTTTGTTTGGAAGGGCTACAGTAATTATTAAGGAAAATCTTCTCTATATCACATTGAATTTGGAACGTAGCACTTTTCAGTTTATAAAAAAATGTTGAAATGAGTCTTAGTAATCAAATTACCTCTTCTTCCAGGATGCAGATGTGTCTAGGACAAGGCATTTTTCCTGCCTTGTGCTTTAATGGCATCTCAGGAATAAATAAAAGAGTAGAGGGAGCTTGGTAGTGTCTTTGAATTGTCTAAAAACAGCAGCAGCCAAACAAAACAATCCAACACTTGTGTACCTTCTTGGGATAGCTTTGTGGTACACAAATGAAAATATGCAGGAAGGTTGCAGAGCAGTGTTGTAAGTTGCTTCATTTCTGGTTTGGTCCAGTAAAATATTACTTCATAAGAGAGAGGAAAATCTCTTTTCAATCCCATGGATGATGATAATGATAAAGTGTTTCTCAGTTTGGTTCATGTTGTTTTTTTTACTTCTGGGTAGACAGCAAAAGAACTCAAATATTAAAGTTTGTTCTTTTACGTGTTTTTTTTTAAACTTGTAATTTGTTTCTGTGCTTTTATATGGGCTTGTCCATGAAGAATTTGATGCTAAATCATTTAAAATTAAATTGGAGGATAATTGAGTGTGACAGCATTTCTGGGTGTTATCACACAAAATAAGTTTGATTTGATAAAGCATAAATCAAATAAGTTGTTTGATATTTGTTGTTCTTGTTTGGTTGTTATTTTTAGTTTTGTTTTAAATTCAGTGGCAATTGAATATTTACTTGTAATTGTTATAGGCACAATGCTTGCCTAGATGTTTCTGGTTTGCTATGTGTAAAATAAGTAGCACTGCTAGTAAGAGTAGGGCTCCAAGCACAAGTGCAGATGTAAGCTACCATTATATGTTTATTTTTTGAATTGACTCTTGATAGAGTACATTCAAACAAACTGTATGTTATGAAGTCTCAGGAATGTGTAGGTTTTTAGGTACCAAACATCTCTCTCCATAATATGATTGTACTATATATCTGTATTTATATATATATATATATATTTATATATATATACACCTATAGATGTGATACATAGGTGCTTTCATTTTTTTTCTTTCTTTTCTTTATTTTCTAGACCAAGAAGTCTAGAAACCAGGACAGTCTTATTTTTTACATTTTGCATGCCTGTTTTTGCATTAGTTTTAATTTATGTAGTGTAACTGTGAATGTTACTTGTAAATATGATAAAAAGAGGCAGAACTTCCTTAAATTTGGGGAGCCTAAATTTATAAATAACAACTAAAGTTGTTAGTACTTGCACTATTGAGGGGTTTTTTGGTGGTTTGAGTCTGTTGCAGTGTGTTACAAATAATCCTGGTTTAATTTATGCTTCAAATCTAATTTAAAAATTTTACAATTCCCTCTATTAAGTGGGAATCCAAAATGGGAAGAGAGAAACAGGGACTTTTGTAGAAATTACAGACTCATCTTTATTTTTTTTTTGTTTGTTCTAGAGCATCTGTTGTGGAAATTTGATAACAAATGTGCTTATTTGGGGAGTTTTGGGTTTTTTTTTAATTTTTGCTGTCTTTTGTAACTACTGCCTTTTCATGCCAGTAGATGAATTTCCTAATCTTATTTCACTGGGACGTGTTTCTTGAAGAAATAATTGCAGGGAGAAGCTTTGGCCTTGTGACTGTGATCCCACACAGACTTGTAACTCGGTTGAGGTCACTTTTTTGGATTGACTGGGTTTATGCACTCTCTGGAAGCATCAATTAGTGCAACTTTGCCGTGGCAAATGCAGATGACCTGAGAGAAAAACAGCTTTGCCTCTTTATGTGGGAGAAAAGCACCAAGTATGGGGTACAGCTACCCTCGGAAACTTTTGTCCTCTCATTGTCTCTGTTTTCCTTGGTGGTCTCTCTTGCCACTGCGTTTAAAACCTCAAACCTTGTAGCTGTTGTCACCTGGGCAAGGTCATTGTGTCAGCTTGAGAGCACTGTGGGGTTCTTAGTGGGATGTTGATTTAGGTGGTGTTATCCTCATCCTTGATTTTCAGCCCAGGGGAAGCCAAGCTAACAGGCACAGGGTTCCAATGTGACTGTGAAGAGATGAATTTCTACATGTTTATAAAGGCATTTATCTACTGTAAGTAATTTCAAACATGCCTGGTGTGGGTTAGAGCTCAAACATGATTAATCCCTACAAGGTTTTGTGTAAACAGATAGAAGCATTTATTCTGTGTGGAGAAAATATAATGGAGAACTTCAGAAATTAATTTTTGTGTGATACGCTATAGAATCCACTACTTAAATCAAGAAATCTTTCCTGAGTGAATTTTCTGGAGCATAAAAAGATTTTCAGATTGTTTGTTTTTCATCTCTGGCATACTTCTGTGCTAGTTCCAGACCAAAGCAGCATTGCTGCATAGTTCTGTGTTGTGTGCAAGTATTTCCAGTTTGATGGCTGTTAGAGATTTCCACTGTGCTTTCACATCTTTAACGTGTCCTACATTTCTTGACATTCCCTGGTAGAGCAGAGAGAAGGCTGCCTAACCAGATGCCTTCCAAAGTGTGGTGTTTTCCAGCCTCCAGAAAATAGAGCAAGCATGAACTTTGGGCACCTCCTTGAGTGAGTCTGTGTTGGTGAGATCATCGCTGCAGTTAATTTTAGTTCATGTGTCTGGAAAAAAAAAACAAAACTTGGAAGCAGGGATGAAGAAGTGGTACAATGAGGAGCAGACTGGAGGAAATGATAACTTTTAGGGTGCATGGAGTGAAGCTTCATGTTTTTGTGCAGGCAACCCCCAACTTCCTACCCCATCATGGCAGTGTAGGGGGAAATAAGTTGTAAAAGACACGGGGAAAATTCTATTTGACTGCCGTGGTTTCATCTGGACAGGAGAAACTATTTGCAAGAGTAACAAGGATTCTGTAAGCAGCTCATTTGTGGAGCAGGATATTGAGAACACCCTACCTGTTGAGTCTGCAACTTCTTCACTCGGTCAAACCTGTTTCTTTAAGAAGCAGAATGAATGTGAGTCATGGCTGCAGTTGTGTCACCTCATATGAGAAGCTTTGATCTTTTATCTAAATCATGCTAATTTCTTTGACAGTGGTTTTTAAAGCCAAATCAGTGTACATTTGTTGTGGGGTTTAGGGATAGGTGTTTCTCGTGGTGGGTTTTTTTTGAGTATTCAAATAGTGCCTTTCTATTAGAAATATTATTTAGGAAGAAAACTGCAGTAGTTAAAGCAGAGGGCAAGGAACCACTAATACTGTACTTAAAGGCTGTAAATGATGCAGGGTTATTGAGGCTTAATGGGCTCAGAACCTTTCTTCTAGACACAGAGATTGTAAGATGAGGTTGCAGCCGCCTGTTCCTGGTGTGAGTGATGTCCCTGTACTAAAATAATGATCCAGTTCTGACTGTATTGGTTTGGGTTTGCTTACCTAGAGACTACTCTTAACTTTGCAGCTTGACTGCTCAGGAGGGCACTAATTGCCAGGATCAGAACTCTGAGCAAGAGTAATTTGGGAATTTAGGACACAGATTGTTTTTTGACTCGTAGAAGCAGAAGAGAAACAGAACTCGAGCTTCTTGTTGAAGTGACCCACATGTTAAACTATAGCCCTCACCTTTTCTCTCCTAGGGCTGACATAGGTTAAAAGGAAGTGGAATAAACACTTGTATTTTAGACTAATAATATGCTTCAAAGCATAAAGCAAGACTTTTCATCTACGGGAGAAGGAGTCCTGTTATTAAGTCTGTTGTGGCAATGTGTGAAAGTGCCTAATTTTTTTGAGCTTCAGAGAGCTATCTTGTAATATTTTCCTCTATTTTTTTATAGCATCTGGATGTTTAATCACTTTCCCAAATTAAGAGAAATTCCCCCAGATATCATTCTTAGACACCTCTCAAAAATGAGCAATCCTGTGTCCAAAACCTCAGTATCTTTCTCATCTGACATCATGAAATAGCAAGTGCCTGTAAAACGTCTTCCATAGGTGCTTAGCATCCCTTTGGATCCCTTATTTGCTCCAACATGAAAACCTCATCTTTGGGAGCAAGAAAAGAAGTCAGTTGCTTCTGTGGGAGTCCTTTTGCCAGAACCACATCAAACAATGGACAACATTCATCAGCAAAGTTAATTTATTGCTTTTAAGACCCACAATATTGTAGCTATCAGAAATTACCCAATGCAAGCTGTGGTGAACGTGGGGTTGAGTGAGTTTTGTATGAAGTTTATTAAGTGTGTTGCACAACGTTGTCCATGTGATTTTGGCTCTCCTGGGCGGTGGTGCAGGTGATGAACTTAGAGTTTACAACAGTTTACAACCAGTTTAGGACCTCGTCTTTCAAGTGTAGTTGAACAGGTAATAGCAATAAAATGCTGGCTTAGGTGTTTGTGTTGCTTTGATTTGAACACAGTGTCTCTTAAGCTTTTCACTGTTTTGTTCCACTTCTAGCTTGAAACACATGAGTAATGCTGGGGTGGAGGAGCTTTGGCAATTAATTATCTTACCTCGATTATAAATGATCAAGGACTAACACAGAAGGAAAAAAATAAACATCCTTTCTGTGCACCACTGCTTAATTGGAGTGTGTTCTTCCATGTTAAACTATGAACTTTATGGTTGGTGTGGTCAACAAGAAAAACTTGTTTTAGGCCCCAGGGTGAGTAACTGATGAGTGCTGTGAAGCTCTTGAGGGTTTTCTTTTCTTATTTCTTTATTTTTTTTTCTCCATTTTCAAATAATTTAGGATTACACAAACTTTAATGCTGGTGTTGACTTTTTTGCTTCATTGAGAAATAGTGTGTTATGCCAGTATGAAAGAGTAAAAATCTGTAGGACTTCACAAACACAGCTTTGTATAAGTGGGATTTATAATTTTCAGGCCAAAATATTTAAATAAATTTGGCTTAGGGAGATTAAAGTTTAATCTTTTAGGAAGAAGATTCAACAGTAAGATATAACAAAAATCCCTCAAGGCAGGAAGTAGTTTCATGAATGTGAATGTGTGTTGATTTTTAACATGGAAAATGGTGTATCACATTGGTACCTACCAAAAAAATTATAAGTTGAATTTATTGCATGACAACTCATAAATTAAACTAAATGAAAACAGCAACAACAAAACTAAGAGAGGAGCAAGAGCAGAAGGAATGACTCAATACAGTGCTAATAAAAGTTGTTCAGCATTAAAGATTTTTAGATTTTGAGTTTGTTGCCTGGGCAATGGGGCAGAGTCAAGCATCTCCCAAGGCTTTTGGTGGTTAGAATTCACCAGCAGCAGTGATAAGAACATCAGAACTTCTGAACTAATGAAGTTGAATAGCTGTCACAAGTGGTAGGTACTTCAGGACTATTTGAAGTCGTTCTTCTGGGTGAGAAGGTGCTTGAAGTGGCAGATGCATCCTGAAACCCTCAGTGCAATCTGAATATGGCAGAAAATGGACTACACTATATATGTTACATAAATAAGTGTAAAGAACCAAGGTAGGGGAATAATGATTGGAAACTTGCAAGATGTGGAAGCTGAGCTGATCCTTTAATGAGTCTACTTTCATATAGACTTCAGCATTTTACAGTGGTTTAAGAGGTTTCCTTGCTTAGATGTTAAATTTAAGAGGCTGCTTTACTTCTACACTTTTACCAAAGGTATTTTTGTGTCATTCTCTTAGGAGAGTCAATGCAGCAAGAGATGTTCCTGTTATTTATAGCACATCATAAAGAAAATCTATAGCTTACAGTCCACAAATGAGCACGTATTTTAATGTGTCTTAGTTCTTGAATTGCCAGAGTGCATCCCTGAGCTGTCAGGTTATCAATTTTTAGATATTTTGGGAGGAGGGGATGCACAGAAGTGTATTTGAAAGTCTTCCCATAACCTCAAGTAACCCTATGGAACTAATAGTTTCTTTTTTTTCCAAAAGTAGACAGGCATTAATTGTGTATATAATATATGAGAGGATTTTTCTCATTTGTATTTTATCTTTAGTAGATATCAACTGGCATCTTAATCAATTAGTTACAGATCCTTATCAGCCCTTGATTCAAGTAGCTCTTACATGTGAAAATACTGAAGTGTCTCGCTTTTTCTTCTGAGAAATGTTAGGAACATAATTTTGCTTCTGCAAGAATTTCAAGTGCTAAAAAAATATAAAATCCTGGTAATTTTAAAACTGGTAGCTGCAATATGCATGCATGTTATGGATATGATTAACAGCCACCTTCTTCTTATCTTCCCATCGACTTGAAAGAGAATCTCTTGGAAGTCTTCTGTCTGTCAAAAAGTAATTTATAAATGAAGCCAGGATACTGAAGTCTGCATTTGAATTTTACTGCACCTTGGGGGCAAGAGGAAGAGCCCTTTTAATTTAAATCCACATCAAAGAGTTCTTTCACAAATTGTCCGGAGTCAGGATGGTCACAGCTTGACATTCACACTTGTGACAATGAATAATTCGCTCGTGTGGTTTCATATGGAATTATGGAAAAGGATAAGATTTAGCAGTGCTGTGGATTTTTAGCAGCTTTTAAACCCAGAAAAAAATTATCTTTTTTTCTTTTTTTTTTTTTCCAAATTAGTGGAATCACTGTGAGATGATTTTCAGCTTCTCTGCCTGCTGGGCAATAAGGGTGTCCCCTCTGCTGGTCTGTTCATGACCTGTAAGCAGCCTACTAATTGGAATAGATTACAAATTTTTTTTAATTTTTTTTTTTTTTAAGTGATCATATTCAACTGAAATGTCTCAAATAAAACCAAACATCTTGCCACTTGCTTGCCTTAGAATCTTCTGTTTGTTGGATTTTTTATGAGATAATGTGACATTCCCCCATTTTTATATAGCCTGGCTGCTGGCATGTTTAAATTCTGCTTCCTACAGAAGTGAGAATAAGTTATTCCGTGTGGTTGGTTTACCTCTGAGTTTTATTTTGAGACCAGCAAGACTACCATGCAAGTTTGGCCAGCTCCCTCTGTTGGAAACTGGGGAGATTTCTGTGCTGAGCATCTCTGTGAGCATCCTTTCTTCCACAGATCATCCCTCCAGGAAAATGTGGGCCTGCAGCTCTACTCTGTCAGCCAAGAGAGGCCATGGAAGCAGAAATAGTAGCTTAAATTTTCCTTTTCCTGTGCTCTGTTTCAGGTGATAACCTATGGGAGTAATTTGTAGCTCCTCAGGAGTGTTTGAAACCAAAACCAAACCTAATGTGTAGTGTCCTTGGCACCAAGGGTTTTGCTTTTAAAGTTCTGTTCCTGTTTCTTCTACTTGTTTCTGTAGTCAATGACTGTAAAATGTGCTTGTTATGATCTGTTAATTGCTCACATGGTTTTAAAACAGGCTATTACTTATTTATCAGCAGGAAATGGACAATATTCAAAATAGTATAATCAGTTTCTGATGTATTTCCCTGCTTGTTTTCCCATCTGTTCAAAAGTTTTTATGGATTGTGTCTGCTCAGGATTTTAAACGTTTTGTGATGTGCCTTCTATCAATTAGTGAATCTTTTAATTGACACTTCTTTCCTTTTAGAAAAATCTGATAGTCTTTGGTCTTGGAAGAGTGCCTTCCATTATGTAATCCTTTGCTGCTGCTTTCTGCTCAGAAATCTCCAAGTTTTGAAATGCCAATTAAGGCAGCAAAGTAAAAATTCTTAGTTTTTTAAACGTTTACCTTGCACACCATTAAAAATGGTCATGAAGGCCTATTTTTCTTGCCTTTCCTGTTTTAATGAATCCTAGAAACCTTTTCAGCAAAGAGAGTCACACAGGATGCATTGCAGTTATACAATTGTTATATTAAACACTTAATATCCGTAATCTATAAATTTTATGCAACCTCTGGCTGAGCATAGGTGCTTAATTTGTACGGGCTTCATTTGAATATTTCATGTAGAAATGGAAAAATAATTCACTATCTTTTATTTTAGCGCATAAAGACTGCCAACATTAGTTTTAATTGTAACTTTTACAGCAAAAGTGACTATTGTGGCACAGACAGCTGTAAAAATACAGAACAAAAATATGAAATACGTCATATTTTTCTCACTTCATTATGAAGCAAATTGCTATGTCCATGGTATAGTCCATAATACCTGTGTTTTCACAAAGCAAACTGACTTTTCTTTAAGGAAGAATTTACTGCAGGCAGAGGAGTTGTATTTAAACAGAGATGCAACCAAACTTTGGCTGCTGAGTTCCTTAAAAGATTGTGATGTGAGCCCCAAGGTACTGGCAGGAAGGGCTTAGCTGAATTACTGTGTAGGAAAAGGGGTCCCTGCAGGTCTGAAATACAAGTTCCAGCTGTCACACAGGCAGGTGTTGGTTTGAATTTGCAGTGTCTGCGTTCTGCTGCAGCAGAATCACTGAACTGAAATGATTTGGACCCTGGACACAAACTCCCTGGCCAGTTAGATATTACTGGGAAACTCGCAGAGGCAAGAGGAATACACAGTTGTGTTTTGCAGGAAGCACATGGAACGTGTTTCACAGTAGAAAATATTTCTTTGAACCTTTCAATTTTGTAAATGGGAAAATGGTTCTGGTTTCAACTTCCTCAGTACAGGAACTGAACTGAAATAAATCCAGAAGGGAAACTTGTACATTATAGCCCAACTAATGCATTTCCACCAAAAAGTTGCTTGTACTGTGTGCTTAGCAATTACTCTGTGTTTAAGTTTTCCTTGGAAACATTTGGATTCAGTAACTCTTCTGATGGGAGCAGTATTTTGATCTCATCAGAAGTCCAAAACAGCTTAAAAATAACAATACTGTTAAAAAGAAATCTGTTTTGCTAAAGGTATAGTCAAGGTGCGTAATCCTGAGATCACGAGAACTGATTGAAGCTGCATTGTTCTCTGGGGATATTATTCTTTTCTTTTTTTCTGCACAGGAATTAAAACAGGTCTGAAACAGCTTAAATATGAAGAGTTTCTTAAGAAAAGTACTAATGCATTGAGATCTCTTCTTGCCTAAAGCATGCAGAAAGTTGATCGCTATGGATCCTATAACTTGTGGAAATTTACAATTTTACTGAAAAAATGGTTCCCTCTAAAGAAAAATAAGAAGCGCCTTTGTTTGTACTTCTGATCTTCATCTTCAGATGTATTTCATGTGCAGATTTTAACATTTTAGACTTGGAAGGTAGTCGTAAATGGAAATGTAAAGACATTCTGCAACCACATGTAGAATACTTCGATTTTTTTTTAAAGCTTGAATATTCCTGCCAGGTGTTCATCTCTACTTTATATCCTCAGTTATCCTCCTATGGTTTCCTATTCCCATTCTAAGCATTTCTCACATTTCCTTACCTCATGTGAGTGCATTCATTTCCCTACGACCCCCCACATCTCCATATGAAAAGACTGGCAAGAATGTTAATAGTTGTTTAAGCAATAAGCAATTTATGAGGGTCACCCCATCCCTCAGTATTTCAGTTTTTATTCTTGCCAGTAAAATGTTTTTTGTTAACTTCTTTTCCTTTTTTGTTTGTTGAGAAACAAATGATGGAGAATCACACATGAAAATGTCATTGTTTGGAGGGTTGGACTGTCAGTGTGTTTGAGTGTTAAACAACTCTGGTTTGTTATAAATGGAAATTCAAAAGAAGTGATAAACTTAAAATGCATAGCAACTCGTAGTTGCCATGGTGCTTCAACTTGAAGTAATTTTCTTCAATATTAAAATGCTTTTGGGGTATCGCTTTTGCTTTTAAGTAGTCACTCTTTAAGAAGGAAATGGCTCTGGGGAGAAGTAACGGGAAATTATTTCGGAATATTTGATGTGACAACCAATGAAGAAGTGTCAAGAAAATTCCTCAGTGTTCTAGAATGTTTGGGACCTGTGTTTTTTTGGCAATGGAGGCTTTTATGGCACAACTTCACAAAACTAAAGACATTAGTTCTAGACATTAGGTGGGTTAGCGCATTCTTGCTCCCAGTTAGGGAGAGGGTCATGAGTCAGTTCTTCACGAAACAAATACGAAGTTGAGTTTGTCAAATTCAGGAACCTCAGTCCCCAGTGTGTCCTGTCCCTTTGTGTCAGTCAGTGGATGAGCGCTTGTCCTTCTCCTCCCTTCCATCCGCGATGTTCGCCTACCTGCAGCGCTTCCTTCTGCGGTAATCAGAAAGATGATTTGTCTGGATGTGCCACTTTGGAAAGACTTTAAACTTCTCCCAGAGCTGTGATGATGTCTCACCTCGGGAATATTCGGTGCCAGAGCTATTGAAGTGTTAGGCTTGGGTCCCCCATGTGGACCCGAGCTGCACTACGGCTCCAGCTGCTGGATTTACTCTTTATTTTTCCTGCCTCTCTTTGTTTCAAATGAGCACCTTCCATATGTTCTTCTTGCACGAGACCTTTGACTTCTTAACAAGATATAAATAATGAAGAATTCTATCAGTTACTAATCATTTTATTGTGTTCTTGGAAACAACAAAGGCGTGCAAAAGCCTCCAAAGTGGTGCATGACTTTGATACATAAGTAGTTATAATCCCAAACTGGCAGTGTAGAAACTGGCTGTAAATGAATTTGCATTGAATTTCATTTAAGGAGTTCTAATACTGAGCATTTCTCTCTGACTCTTTAGCTTCATTGCATGTAAAAATCAGTAAAAGTGTCTCAGGAAATAACTGCAGGAAGTTGTTGGTTTTCATCTTTCTTCCATAAAATACTTTCTATTTTAAAGGCATAACATTTGATTTTTAAAAAATAGAGTTTAAATCTGCTCCTTTGCTGTAGTCACACAAAGACTGCAGCTGGTGGAATCTTCCTGTACAGTGAACAGGCCAATTAATACAAGTTGCATAATATAAACTTCAGATTGCAGCACTGGCTTCTTTAAAGAGCTTGCATCATGTTCATTCAAATGATCAATGCTGTGTGAACCAAACATGTCAGTTAACTCAACATGACCATGTTCAGAGTTAATTTGGGCCTCTGTATTTTGACTCCTGCTGTATAGCTTGGAAACTCAAGAAAAAAACAAACCACTGCAGCTTGTAGCTTAAAAGTCTTTAGTTAGGGTTCACTCTGCTTCTTAGGGAACCATCAGTAGAGAAGTAAAATAACTTGTTTTTCTAGGAGTAAAAAAAAATGTTGCCTTGGGTGTATTTTAGAGTATTTTGGTTTTTGGTTGGGGTTTTATTGGCTTGTAAACAACAAGCATCTTTCTTTTCTAATTAGTCACTGAAAACATAACAAACTAAATATAAACAGAACAAACTAAATATAGCATGTTTTGAATGCCATTATTTCAGGCTGAGGCATAACAGGGCAGTGATTTTCTTAACACTAAAAGATGACCTCTCCAAAAAAAGCAGCATTCTGCAGCTGTTCAAAGCAACCTAATGGGTAAAGCTGAAATTCGTATGCAGCTTTATCCAGGACAGTAGGGCAGTGAGTGGTTATTTACTCTTGCTAGAAAGCTCTGTGCGTTCCAGCAAGGTTTTAAACAATTTCCTCTCAAAAACAAGCAATAAAATTTTGCATATTTTACATCTCCACGTTGGGTTCAGAGCTGAGAAATTATCTGGGAAGCAGTCAGGAAAGCCGTAGTGCACACTGCCTTCTAAAGAATGCCTTTCTGACCCTGTCACATCCCTGCAGCGGCTTGTGATGAGAACCAGAATGTTTACGTTCTGCTTCTCAGTCTAATGCTCCACCAGCTCAGGAGCTCTGTCCTCGTTTCCAGAGTCAGGAATAAATCACATCACTTCAGAGAGCAGGTCGGTTTTTGAAATGTGCCTTCAGATTAGTCTTTCTGTCTGTCAGCAGTCAGCACAACTTAAGTTGCTTTTTACTCAATTAAGGTGACGTAACCCAGCAGTGCGGTGGACGTAGCTGAGCAGTCTGAGAAGTTTGAGGTAATTTGCCTGCCAGCAAATCCTGCTGGAACCTCCACATCAACAATACTCGAGTTGTTATTGTGAATGGGATAGTGTTTTGAGTTAGAATTCCTAAGGGATTTAATCTTGTAGCTTCAGGCACCTCAGAAGTTATTTCAAAAAGGTTGCCTGTGTTGGCACTTACACTGTGTCCTAGTGATTTCTGGGCTGACTTTTTAGACTTTCCTTACACACCAAAAGTGGTTAAACCAGAGAGAAAGATAGAACTTGACATGTTTTTGAAGCTTTCTTCCCAATGCCTCTGCTCTGCTTTCACCTCAAAATTCCCTCTGCAGTTCCTCACTGGTAATTCCTATGCTTTTATAGTTTCAAGTGTGTTACCTCTATTGTGTCAGATTTTAGGAAAGGGAATACAAGGCTCTTCTGTGCTGCTGCTGTTCCAGTGAAGCTCATAGTTATAAGAACATTTAGCAGCTCCTTCATTACCCATCTGAAGTTGTGTATTCTGTCCTGTTCAATTCCAAATGCTTCCATAGCTTTTAGCAAGACGGCTTTGTGTTTTGTGCAGTAGAACTGTAAATTAAATAATCTCATTCATGTAGCTTCTCTAGTCGAATACCAGATGCTTCCAAAAGGTGCTGTTGCTCAAGGAGCTTCTTACAATGAGAATTTTTCAATTTATCTCTTGTTCCTGCTTGCCAGCAGATATCAGTGATGACAAACACAACCTAAAACTGTGCGAGTTGCTACCAGATTGACACCACCTTAAAGCAGTAGATTTTTACCTAAAGAAATGTCAGCTAGGACATTAAATCCTGTGACTTCACTGTAGCTGCTGTGTGGAGCCCGTGGATCTCATTGTCCTAACAGCTGAGTCTGTAATACCCTCATGATTGGGTGTTCTTTACCAAAACAATCTGCAGTGTTAAGTGCAGCGTGTGGTTGTGTTGCTGCTTTAAAAACAGGCAGAATTCAGTTCAGGACATCTTCACATCAGCATCAGAATCACCATCAGTTTCAGGCTTCTGTTTTTATCTGCTCTGTGGATCCCTGTGGCACTCTGGTGTAACTTTGTGCAGACAAAAGCCTGTTTCCTCATCTCCTAAGTGTGTTCCAGCTGGCTTTTGAAATAAAACTGATGCCTTGAGGAAGCTGCTACCAGTGCCTTTAGGCTGTCACCTTGGATTCGTTCCATATGAAGTAAGACCTTGTGTCTTGACTTTGGTTGGTTTTTGTTTGGTGTTTGTGTGTTTTTGAGGTCCCACTGAGAAAAGATGCCAGAGACTTCTTAATGTCAGGGGAGGGGTGGGGGATGGTGTTTATGAAAGGAGTTTCATTTCTCAAGTCAGAAGTAATCATGATCTCTTAAGAAGTGTGTGAGGAGTAATAAATCTTAATTTGTGTGAGATGAGAGGCAGTTTTGGATGTACTCCAAGGAAAAATGGTACCTTTAAAATGAAATATTTACTTCTAATCTTTATTTTCTTTGCAAGGAACCTGTAGAGGTTGTTTGGATTCTTAATTTTTAATATTAGGGTGGTATCAAGAGGACTGAACCTGCTCTAAAAGGGGGTGAAGTGAGAAGAGGCAAGTTAATACAACTGTTTGTCTGACACAAAAAGGGATGCCCTAACTAGGAGAGTTAAAACAGTCGTAGAGACATGAAATGAAAAGTGAGAATTCAGCATATAAGAAGAGAGAGTGGAGAAATCCAGAAGGGAAATAGGAATACATGTTATTTTGTTAAGGTGACTCTTACAGGATATGTATAACAAGCATTTAATATCTAATGTAGTATTGGTAGGGGAACCCTGGACAAGGAAGTCTCTAAGTCTGGGAAAGGTCTTTGAAGCGTGAAATAATTGGGTAGTTTGGCTGGGGGAGCTCCAGAGTGTTTTGACAGCCTAATGCAGTCTGAACTAATTGGTAGTTTATGAGCTTGATCCTTGTTCCATTTGAGAGGAGGGACTGGCATTGAGTGAATTGTCTTTGGTAGTGCTTTGAACTGCCTCTATGACTTGTTGGAGTTCTTCCAAGTTATCTCCAGCTTATTTCTTTATAAATACGGCTCATTTTGTCATACTTGATGTCCTCCTCTGAGAGTGTATGCATTCTTGTTATGAGATTTGGTGCCTCAACTTGGAATTAGTGGCAAGGCCAGATTTGCCACTGGTGTAGTCTGGCACATAACCCATTCTTCTTTCTTTGTATTCATTTTATTCTTCTCTTGCTCTCCCTGCCTGGCATGTCAGGCAGGAGAAGGGCAGGAAAGCTTTCAGATGCAATGGATTGCTTCAACTCCAGTAGGGCCATAATGTTTGGTCTTTTGGAAGACTTTTGAGTCTGTTTCCTTGCTGAAGCTGCTCCTCTGTCATTCTTAGGAGCATCCTGGAAATGGACTTCTCTGGTCAGCCTTGGTTGCTGTAGAAGCTCATATCCAGTCAATTGATACTCAAGTCCTATTAAAACCAGTCCTGTCTGAAGTGCTTTTGGCAGCAAAGAATCTCTGAGTGCTGCAGGGGTTGGTACTGAAGATTTCTGTGTCTAATTTTTCCCTGTATTCTGGAATTATGAAGCACTCACATAAATATGCAAGTATACATAGGTAAGCTGTAAAATATTCCAGTAAAGAGGAAATAACTCCTTATTTAAATTGCAACATTATCTTATTAATAATTTATTCATTACATGTAAATTGATCCTATATTATAACTCTCTCCATGGACAAACTGTTCTCTTCCTTTTTGTTCCAAAATTAATTTTTTTTTTTCAATACTGATGCACTGGTAAAATGGACAAGTTGGATCAGTACCCCTGTTGCTCCTTTCCAAAAATACTATGCCTACAAATTAATATTGGAAAAGCTTTTTTTGTCTAGTGCTCATTACAGTTACTTAGTTCAGGATTGACAGTGGTTATATGGGGGAAATTATTTGGTATTAAAATGTGCAATTACTGTAAGTTCTTATTAAAAATATACACAGGATGAGTAAAGAAATAGATATAATTAGATATTCAATCCAGTTAATGTTTTTGATGCCACAGTTATGAAGCAAAGCCCATTTGGGTATGGACCATTCCCAGTCCATCACGGTGGCTTGTTTGCAGTTCTCCTACAGTTTTATGGTTTCTTCATTCTCAGAAAACAGCAAGGAAGGAACCTCAAAAAACACTCTATCTGCCTCATTAATGGAAAGATTTGAGCCGTGACAAAAGTGGTGCAGATGAGGAGGCTGTTTTAGATGTTCATGCAACGATTGTTGCTTTGGAAGGAAACTCTGAGGCAGATTTTTGGGGCTTGAAGGATAAAGTAAGTATTTCTGTACAAAAGTTTATTCCCAAGTTGTAAGTACTGTGGTGACATGTTTGCTTTGTTTAAAAGAAAGTGTTGGTATTATTCTAAGATCAACATGAGATTTCTCTGTAATACTCTATCCAGTAAGATTTCCTTGTTGCAAGATCACTTTCAAGCCCATATGTAATTAACTGGCTTACAAAAGCATCTTGATTTCCCTGTCAGCAATGCAGTAGTTTTATGATAAGAGCTTGCTAATTCTTATGTCCTTGCTGGAGGACAATCTTGTTCTTGCATTCTCTCTTGCCAGGATTTGGTCATCCTGGATAGAACTGGTAACTGAATCTTAGGGGTTGCTCTACAATTGATCTGTTTTATTGTGAGAGTGCTGCAGAGGTGCATCCTCAGCCATAGAGATCAACTAAAAATACCCCCAAATACTTAAATACTGAAGATATGGAGTGTGCCTGTTGAGGATGAGCAGGGCTGGTGATTTCATCCATACTAGGAATTTTGGATTGTGAAAGCCCGGTGTCCCCAGTTCCATTTATTAGAGTGGAAACCTGGTTAGGGTGAATGAGCCCCTGTTAAAAGCAGTAGTGGATTTCAGAACATGCACATTTCCACTTTCTTCAACTGTCACATCAAATGTACTGCAAAAAATAGTGAAAAGGTTGTAAATCCATGGGTGTACCACATTTAAGCAATAATCCGGTAAAATCACATGCAGCGGGTGCAGACTTTGAGATAACAAAAACTGTGCAAAGCGATCAGAGAGTCAGGGAAACACAACCTGTAAGGAGAGATTATGTAGCCTACAGAAGAGGGAGCTGGAAGGAACTCCAGAAATACACTAATAATAGCTGCAGCAAAGTGAGAGCAATTGGTTTTCTGTGTCTGGTAGCTGGGACAAGTACTAATGCTCTGAAGCTGGAGCTGGGAAATAAACAACGTAAAAAGAAGAATATTCCTGATAGTTTCAAAAGCCTTGGTGGGACAAATTACAGTTGCAGTCTGTGTTTGTAGTCATGGTGTTAACACACATCCAAATGATTGTTTTGTTTATTAAGCATGTGATCAAAGCATTCAAATATCTAGCTATAGCCTAGATTTATTGGCTAAGAATGTGCTCTGCATGAGCATTTTTGTTTTTATTTTGAAATTATTATGTCACTAATAAGTTGACATGTGTTAAACTTTCACATTTATTTTTGAATCAGTGTTTGTTCAGTCTTGAGATTTTTTTTTTTTTGTTTGTTTGTTTTTTTGGTGCTGCAGTCTGCATTGTGAAAGACTTTACAGATGCGTATTACTTTTAGGATGGATTTATTAGCTTTCCAGTAGTAATTAATCAGGTACATTCTGTTGCATATTGTCTGCATTTTTTGGTCTATTTTTCCCCTCTCTGAATGTAAATCTCATTGAAGTTTCATTCTATGCTTATATGGATGATAAGATATTAATCCTTGACTGAGTTTTCCTTTATCATGTGTAGCGCACAAATCAAAATACCACTTGGTTTCTGGGCTAAGAAGGGGATTTTCTCAGGTAAAGCTGAGGCAGCTGTATGTGTTTATAATGGTACCAGGTATCAGAGCAGCTGTATTATGTGGTAGCTGTGTTCTGTGGTATCTATTCAATGGTTATTAAAGTGGTTATTATATAAATACTGGAACCAGTATTATGTACTATAACCCACTGTCTGTTACCTTTAGGAATCTGCCTTGCTTTGCATGCTAAACCAAGTGCTTTCTTTGGGGAGCCAAATTTTTTTTATTTTCCTTTGTTCATCTAGTTACCAAGATTTTACAAGTAAATGCTCCTGCAGGGAAATTAATTTTGTCTTTTGGGAGTTAATGCTGTGTTTCTTAAAAATATGTGTGTAGCAATGGCTGAATGGACTGCCTGGGAAACGAGTAAAGAGTCTTTTAGTGCTTTAGCACTCAAGAGTTGTTTTCTGTGATTGCTGGCAAAATTCTTGATGGAAGGTGAAGTCAGTTCACCTGAGTTAGGATGTTAACCTTGCTGTGATGTAATGTGGGGATAAAAGGGTTAGGCTTGAAGTTTGGGTTGATGCCTGAAGTGCCATTAGTAATTAAATTTGTGGTGCAGTGTGAAAATATTGTTGTTGGGAACAATAGATTTTTTTTTTATTTGTTAATAAACTAGTTAACTGGGAGTGCAGGTTCTGTGCTCTGGCATTAATATTGATTAAACATATTATTTTTTAATAAGTGGAGGGGAGAAAAGCCCCACAAGCATCAGTTTGTTCTCATAAAGGATTATATACCTGTTTCAGAACAATTCTAATGCATTCCCTAAGTGCATATTCAGGGTAGGATTTTATTGTAATCTTAAATGTTCTATTTTGTTATTACACTGATACCCATGTTCCTATGCAAAAAAGCATTAAGGCTGCCTTTGGGATGTTTTGTCAAAGTGGTTGAATTTTATAGCTCAATTTTAATTGTCTAGGAAATGGGGGGTTGCTTTTGTTTTTGTTTTAATGAATGGTCATCTAGAGTATAACCTCAGAATGGTTGTACTAGGCAGACAGACCTAAAAGACCTGTGTGTGATGAATGTTAAGACCTTGAGGAAAAAATACAATGAAAATAGGGTATCTACTGGGTGTGTGGGTGTAGCTAAATGCTGCACCAAAGCATGTTGTGGTATTTTAGTACTTTTAATCTGCATATGCATGTGGGTTTTTTTGCTCTCTAGGATACTTTATGATGGAAGATAAAGAATGTGTTCCATTTGTTTCTTTTGATGAGCAAAACTTGCTTTTCAGTGAAGCTGCTCATCCATCCCATCCGTCCCATCCGTCCCATCCGTCCCATCCATCCCATCCATCCCTCCATCCCTCCATCCCTCCATCCATCCATCCATCCATCCATCCATCCATCCATCCATCCATCCATCCATCCATCCATCCATCCATCCATCCACCCATCATGATGAATGATGATGAGTGCAGAAGGAATTTTCAGTATCACTTTTCAGTGTGGCTCCCCAGTTTGTCTTTCTGCTTTGTCTGTGCCATTTCTCTCGTGTGCCTCCTCCCCATTCTCTGTGCTTGAGTGCAGGTGACCGCGGGCTCTCAGAGACCCTCCGTGTTCATTGCTGTCCCTGGGGCTGGAGTAGGGCACAATGCTGCATCTCCATGGCCCCTGGAGTTCCGTGGTGACAGGGTTGGCTGCTGTTCCATGTTTGCTTTTTGACTGCCTCTGGGCTTTTCTTTTCCAGCCCTTTTCTGAGAGGCAGCACCTAATCCAAGCCTGATGCCTGGCTGCGCTTCTGTTCCCTGTAAGAATCCCTTTTCAATTAATGCACCCCTTTCAATTGCTATCTTGTATCTCAGGCACAGGCTATTGTGGGTTTTCTCAGCAGCCCTCTTCAATCAAATTTCCCTGTCCTGAATAATTTTATATCAAGTGCAAGTTATTCCTGTGCACTTCACTTGCTTTTTCAGGGAGTTTATGAATATCTTGAGTATAATGGGTCCTGTATTCTGCATATTCCTACCTGTACATACACGGGGCTCAGGTTTTGTTTCATTACTGTGAGACTTCTTTAAGAGATCTGAGTGAAGGACTTAAAAAAAATAAAAATCACATTTTTACAGATAACCATGTGGCTCTGATTAATATGATTCCATTACAATAAATGTGAGAGGCTTTCCCCTGCAGAGGTGATACTAATTTTCTTCACGGTATACTCTATACATTGAAATTTCTATTAATTATGTTCTTCTCTGAATACCTGATAATTATATTCTTCTTAATACCCGATAACCACCCAATAGAGGCTGAACTGGGAAAAAAGCAGAGAAGTGAATAAGCAGACAGGATCACCCTTTGGTATCCACATTCTTTGGATAAAACCATCCTCTTACATGTGAAGAGCAGCCATTATGTCATATTACTAATTCTTCTCCTTATTTCCTTAGAATAATTAATATTACTTTAAAGTAATATTTTTTTTTTAAATACTAATTTAACCAGGTGGTTTTATTGCAGTTCACTTATGAGTTCTCCAAAATAAAACTTCCTTAGTGACATGCTTTGGGACGCTTTATAACTCTCTTGCCTATAAAGAAATGCTTCAGTGCTTCTAAGGGGAACTTGGTTTCTCCAGTGAGAAAAACGTGTTTTACTGTGGTTTTGCCTGTCTTAAATGTATTTTCTGCCTCCTCAGATCTAACCTCTTCTTAAGATTCTAAGAGAATTTTGTCTGTTTGGAGCAAGCCTCTGTTCGATTTTTGTGCCATATGCCAGAGGCAATTTTTCTTGGCCTGCTGAAATGCAGCTTTACGTTTTTGCTTTCCATACTTGGACCGGGTTCCACCTTTTGGAGGGTCTTTTTTTTCTTGTGGATTTTATTTAGTGGCTTTTATGTTTTAAAGATTACGACTGAATAAGAATTGGCTGCTGTGTTTACCCAGCAGCTCCTCTGCCTTCCCCCCAGCTCCCTGCTTTCTTACTTGCAGCTGAAACAGAAAACTCCTGACTTTCTGGTAGATGGCAGCATTTACTGCCTGTTCTCCTGCCCATCCCAGTGCTTGCTGGAGGAGCTGGATTCACTTAATATGTGGGCAAACACGTTAAAGCCAAGAGGGAGGAGGGGGGGAGATTCTTGTCAGCTTTTTCCCAGACTTGGAGCAAGGATGCCATCCATACCTTTTGGAACGTGGCTTATGCTGAGCAGCTTGGCTCAGGAGAGGTTTTTCTTTTTCAGATCCTGGTTGTGTGGAATTTCTCAGAGGAGATTGAGTAGCTCAGCCTCTGAGTAAGAGGTGATGCTTCTCTGTTGCACAAGTCTGAGTACTGGATGCACAACCTATAAATACAGGGTATATAAATAGCATATGTTAAAGATTACTTAAGGTGAATTTGAACATAAAGACTAGGATTATTCTAGAAAGAAATCTGTCATTAATGTTGCCTGGCTTTAATAGCAGAGATTATTCAGGCTGTTTAAATCAGGTGGTATTTCCAGTCTTTCTTTCAAGCTCTCAATATTCTCTTCTCTTTGCAAATTTTCTGTGAGAACACACTTGATGTCCAGTTTAACATTTTACTTTGGCATAAATTTAGAAGTGAACTGAGAGGACAAAAAAGCAGTGTTGGAGTAGGATGTGGAATAAAATGCAATGGGGACACAAATGAGGATGATGTGGGAAAAGTAGGTATGTCAGGGGTAAATAGAATTGCAATATTTGGTGTTTTCATCCTTCCTGTGGAAAAAAAAAGCATGACTGGCTTCATTGGGTAACTGTGCTTTCAACCAGTTAGTGTATATATATCTAAAGGGGAGGCAAGTGTCAAAATATTGTTAAATGTTGATTTTTATGTCCTTGAAATGATTGAATATAGGGGAGGGAATGGAAATAGTTCATTGCATTATGGAAGTGTTGACTTTTGTGTCCAAACCAATTCAAGGAACATATTGAAAATGCAGTTATAATCTGTTTATCATGTTCCTCCTGTTAACAAAAACATTTGGATATTTTTTGCCAATCATATCAGACACTTTAAAATCATCAGAGTATAGATGGAAATATCTTTTGAAGAATATGTAACTCACAGACTGGTAAAAATATTAGCCTTTATGGAAGAACTTCATAATACCTGTGCTGTGAATGTTAAATAATATAGCACTTTTCTAATGAAATCTCTAACTCACTGCATTTTTGGGCTGTAAATCTGCTGGAGCTGACTAAATCCTTATGTGTCTTGAAGGCCCAGGTCACTGGTGGGTTACAGGTGTATCAGTGTGACTAAATCAAATTATTGATTCAGAAGAAGAAAGAATGACTTTTGTAATGATACAAGATTTAAAAGGTAGAGTAATTCTGTTATTGCTAGGAACAGAAATTTTTGACTGTTTAATCCATTCTGGCTCTTTCCTTCTCCCTCCTTTCTGTCCCAGCCTGAGTAGATAGCCCAGAGGAAAGAAGTCTTTTTCTCCAGGAAACCTACTATTTTTATTTTCCATGCTCTGAAGGCGAATTCTGTTCTTCGTATAAAAATTTATGTAAAGGATTTTTGGGGATAAACCACAGCAGTCCTTTCTCAGCATCTTTGAAACTTGAGATGAAGTCTAAACCAAACAAACGTGAGACTGTTTGGGGGGTTTGGTTTTTGTTTTTTTTTTTTTTTCTGAAGGAATTTACCTCATGTCTCTTTTACTACTTAAAAGGCTTTTGCTTAGGGTAAGACCCATTCTTGTAGCAACCTTCCTGCTCTTGCTGTTCAAGCCAGGAAGAACATTTGAGGCTCATTTTAATAAATGTAGACTGTCTTATGTTGTGAGATTCATTTTGTTGGGACAAGCTAAATACTTGGATAGGATTTAGTTTTTATTTGGTGGGGTATTGTTATTTTTTTTAAAGTTGCATTTGTATATTAGCTTATGCTGCAGATCAGGTTACTTCTTTCGCATGCTTCTGTGAATAAGCTGTGCATGTTCCACATTAAAATATTAATGCAGGACATATTTGACTCCTTGGCACAAGAATAAGATTTTCCAGGTGAAGTGACTTGAGGTTGTAAAAACCATGCCAAGTACTGCAGTGCCAAAGAGCACTAGTTTATATGTAATTATTCTCAGATGTACTTCATACAATTAATAATTATATTGTACTTAGCATCATGAATAAAACCTGTTTTTCCAACTGTTTAGGTTATTCATATCTGAATCACTTCAACATGGGTTATTCTGGGGAAGGAAGTTGGCACTAAGTAGAATTTCTTAATGTTTCCAAGAGTGAAGAGGAATTTGGGACTGATTTTTAGAATGGACCTGTTGCCACACTAACCTGTGTTCATCCACAAACAGGCATAAATGTTCTGTACACAATTTAAACCAGAAAGCTGCTGTGAGAGGATACCAGTCAGGTCATCTTTCTAAAGCTGCTTCCAAACTTTAAAACTTGGATGAAGTATTTGAGGGTTAATGCTACTTTTGAGTTAATAAAATCAAAAGCTTTGGAGGAAATATGTGTTACAGGCAAGCATAAATGCTGACACTTTGTTTGGAGGATCTCTTACCAGGTCTTAAAAGAGCAGAAATGCTTGGTCTGGTCTTTAAAATAAAAATTTAGGGTTTAAAATTCATATCCAGAAGGAATAAATGTGATAATCATCAAAGGTAACTTCTGTCTTCACACTCAAAAGGAAATTCAAATGCCTCTAAGTCAACTTGCACTCAAGTCAAATTTCTCAAGCACACAAAATCTAAAACAGTTTGTCTAAAGAGAATAAAAAGGAAAAATGTAGTAGGCCACAATGTAGCTCTAAAGAATCAAAATACCCCTGTATGAAAGTAAAACAAGTCACTTTGACATTCTTTAATACACTCAGGACATTCTTTATCACATTTGAAATGTGAAGTGGTGATGTAATTTTGATTGATCATACAATAATGACACTGAAAATATCTCTATGTGTGCAGTTCAGATATTGGTATTTCTAAGAAGCTTTTGGTAGCATTTTTTATCTGAATGTGCTCTTTGGACGGTTCCTATTTCCGTGGGTTGGCAGTGGAGTACTAGATTATTGCTTGTGGAGATTGATTTTTTTTTTTTTTTTACCTCCTGATATAAAAACTAAAGGAAATTGTAACTCTAAAATCTGGGAGCAGTAAGTAAAGGATTTCTTTGAATATTAACTTATTACAAGCTATAAAAAAAATAAATAAAAACCCAACCAAACAAAACCAACCCAGAAAACAAAGCAACAAAACCCCAGCACAAACACACCCTGCAATTCCTATATTTAACAGAATTTAGTAATACAATGTGTAATACTTACCTGAACAAAAAGTTACTTTCAGACTATGGTAGTATTTTCCCTTAAATACATTTAGTAGGAGCACCTGTTTTAAAACTTACAGCAGAATTAACTTTTTTAATACTGTTCATAGATTGTTTTTGATGTTTTGGTGCAGTAAGAACACTGTATCTTATTTAATTTAATCTTAAAAAATAATACAAGTGTGAGGACACCTTGTGTCAGAGAGAGAGAGAGATTAGGGTTTTAGCACATTAATTGAAACCTACTTTTTGGGAAAGCACTTTTTTCTTTGTCTGTCAAACTTCCAGTTCTAAACAAATTACTGAACTTCAGACCCTGGGTTTTCTTGAGCAGGGAGTGTTTGGGTGAGGAGTTTAGAACAGGAGTTGTGTTTTATTTGTTTGCTTTACACATTGAATGAATTATTCAAAACAGGGGAAAGATGTCAGTGAATCTTCAAGTACTGCTGTGCAATCCTGTGTATCCCAGCACATCCTGATGGGCTGTGGTGTGACTTCCTGGGAGCTGGAAGCTGCAAGTATGTGCCTCAGGAGCTGTCCTGGTGTAGGTGGACAAATAAAAAAATCCTGTCATACTCAATTAATAATCCTCAATTAATAGCTGGGGGTTAGTTGACGCTGCTGTCTCATTAGCCCTTGCAAGTACAAGATTTGGCAGATGTCAACACCTGTAAGGCACCCTTTGCTATGGAAATACAACAAATTCTTGTTTTTCTCTAGTGGCAGGATGTTGCCAACCTATTTCAGCTCTGTTGGCATCGCTCTGCAGTTGAGAGCACAATGATTCATTTGGTAGTACTATAATATCTCAGCATTATAGTCTCAGCAGCTAAGGATTTACCAAGAAACAGTATTAATCCATAATTAATGCTCTTTTATAATTATTCTGCAATGCTACATGTTTATATACAGAGTAAATTAGATTATTATTTCGAAGGTTTTCAGATATAATTTGCTATTTGAACTGCAGCATAGGATATTGCCTTGTAGCTCTATGTAAATTGTTTAAAGGCACCTAACACAATAGATATTTTTTCAGATGAAGGAATTAATGTGATAAAAATGTTAAACTTTTATTTGTCTGGAGATGGTTGCTGGAGAGTTTTGTAGCTGACAATAAAGATGGTCCAGGAGGGTTTGCTCTGTGCATGGTTGAGTTGTGTAGGTCAAACGTGGTGATTTTTGTCTACAGAATCATTGTCTGTCAAACTGCACATTGCAGTTACAGATTTCTTTGGGTACAATCCACTGCAGAAGACAGAGCTGCTGTTGGGCGGAGAAACTTGGAGACAAGTTGGAATAAACACATTTACAGGTTTTGTCCGTTTATGCTGTTTGCACACTCACAATGTGCCTGAACTTGAACTGTACAAACTTCTCTTTTTCAAACTGGATTACTGAAAGTAATTCAGTCTTTTTATATAATTTTCTTCCTTTTCAGTTAAGAACAAAACCAGTTTGTCATATTTTCTTATTTTATTTGAATTTATGCAATTGTTTAGGGATTTTTTTCTGAGTTTCAAGCAGTTTGCTTTGAAATCTTGGGTCACAAATGGCTTAAAAGGTGCAGAATCAGCAGCAGTTTCGAAACACAAGCAAATTTTGATTTGTTCTTTTCATCTCTTCAGCAGAGGATTAAAGTAATCATGTTCTCATGTAATAATCAGTGTATAATAAAGCATTTGATCTTTCTTTTATTTTTCTGGTTTTCGAGTAGGATGTCAGAACATTTTTTTTAAATTTTCACTTTCAGTGCTGCTTTATGACTGTTTGTATTTCAGTGTTTGTGTGGATATTTCTAAGTAATACCTTAGCCTTAAGAAAAGCCCATCAGAGGCTGATGAAAAGAACAAGCTGTGAATGAATTGCCTCTGGCTTTCACTGAAGGCTGTCTTGCTCATTAATTTTTCTCTTTTCTTTTTTGGGCTAACTGGGTTTTTGTACTTTGGTTTCAGCATGTAATATACCATACAGTTTACCTCTCAAATTTCCTGTGATTTTTCTTTTTTTTAAGTTCTTTGGATGATAAGGAGCTTTTTACTTACAGGAAGCCAAAACTCCAGTATTTACTATTCTATTCTTAAAGGTACTGTAAATACACATGAATGTACATCAGTGTTAGTAATTTTAAAGATGGGTATTCTAAGAAAATATAATCACTAAATATTCTTGGTGTATACTACCTTAAAAGAATTTGTACTGGAGGATTCAAAACTGAAGAGACTTTTATTACTCTTGTAAATCCAATTGAATTGTTGATTTTCTTGTGGTTTTGTTTTTAGTTTATTTCCTGTGAATCATGTTTGAATAGTATCCTGAGAATAAATTGTGTACTTTTTGAAGGACATGAAATATTGGAGTGATAATGAAACTTCGTCCCTGGACTGTTGTCCCGAAAGCAAAAGTCAATTAAAAAAGCATTTTCAAGTGTTGCTCCCTCTAGTTTTTATTGATGTATGTAGGCTTTTTCCTATTGAGGAGAGTATAAAGCTCATTAAATCAGTTAAATCTGTTTTAACGAGAGGGAAAGGCAGAATGTGATGATTTTCATCTGTGCTGGTTTTATTTGAACTGTCACTGAGATTAGATTTGCTTGCAGCAGCTTTAGGAGGTTGGTGTCTGACGTGGAGTTCTTGGGGAGGGTAATGCTGAGCTGGTGGCAGCTTGGACAGAAGGAAAGCCTGTGCTATTAGGGGCTAATCCACTCTGCTGGATCCTGTGATTCAGCTGACAACAAAATTAAACAGCTACACCCTGGCTGGTGAATTTTGTTGTCTGAATATAATAAATAGTATCCCTGTTTCAGGCATCTGTCTGTGAAACCCCCCTAACACAGACTCGTATCAAGTATCTGATGGAAATTTATAATTACAGACCTGTATTGTGTAGGGAAGTTCAACTGCAAATTAGCTGTGGATCGTTCAGAGTTTAATTATCCTGTTCACTGGTTTCATAATCTTTCAGTGTCTGTGGCTTGAGAATTACTCTACTCTCCCTTCCACAATCCATGCTGCATCAGTTTCCAGGGAAACAGGGAACAGAGGGTAAAGCTCTGGCCTGCTGGAGGGAGATGTTCTTATTTGGCAGGCTTGTGTAATAGGCAGTGAAAGTCAACTCTGTGTCACAAGTGGGTGGATCACGTCCTGCCTTGTTGAAAAGGTGAAGAAGCCAGGGGAATAGAAAAAACTGTTGGAAGTTAGTTTTAAAGTTTGAAAATACAAAACCCTGGTTTCTAATCCATTGATGCTGTATCATCATTCCCACTGGGCTTCATGTAGCTGTGAAAAGCAG
Source organism: Poecile atricapillus (assembly GCF_030490865.1). Classification (NCBI taxonomy): domain Eukaryota; kingdom Metazoa; phylum Chordata; class Aves; order Passeriformes; family Paridae; genus Poecile; species Poecile atricapillus. The sequence continues at coordinate 7,498,981 of NC_081266.1, forward strand.
CCAAATGTAGGAGAGATTATCTCCCCTACATTTATTATTATATTATATTATTATCCAGCAGTTTGTCGTGTGCTGTGTTCAAGGTTTTTTGAACAGTGTATTTAGTGGTTTTTGCAGCATTTGACAGAAACAGATTGCCAGAGGTGAGGATTTGTTTTGGAGGTTTTTTGGAGAACCTGCACAAGAATTCCTGGCCAGCAGCTGTCTGTGGTTCAGTGACTTCAAGAGTCAGAGCTGATATCTTTGTGTTTAACTGCACCTGATGGGTTTCTGTGTTCACCCCTGACCCCACACCAACTCTCCACAAGTTGTTTTAAAAACTAATTAAAAGCTCTGTGTTGTTTCATACATGCACACAAAACTTTCAGTGAATTCTCTGAGATGACCAGTCTATGAAATGGTATCTATTACTAGATTATATTACTGTTACTGCTAAGGTTTTATTCCATAGTAGAAATGGTCGTCTCAGAGCCCCCTGTTGGATTTTTCAGAATCATGGAATGGTTTGGCTTGGAAGGGGATTTAAAGATCATCTTGCTGCCATGGGCAGGGACACCTTCCACAGGACCAGGTTGTTCAAAGCCCCATCCAACCTGGCCTTGAACACCTCCAGGGAAGGGATGTCCAAAGCTTCTCTTGTCTGTCTTGTTCCAGTGTCTCACCACTCTCATAGTAAAGATTTTTTTCCAATATCTAATGTAACTCTACACTCTTTCAGTTGGCAGCCATTCCCTCTTGTCCTGTGTAAAATAGAGAGGGTTTTTTTTCATTAGTACCACTATGAAATACCACTTGCTATTTTACTGCTTGTGTTCCTAATCTTGTGTAAATCTTCTGTGATCCTTCAGCTGGGCCCTTCTTGTCATCCTGAATGGCACCCATGGTTCTGGGAATACTGCTAAGGTTTAACTTGTGTATTCACTCCCTCTTTGAAATCAGGGTGAAGAGTTTGTGAGCTCAAGTCCTTGCAGGTTTGTTAATTTGCATCCTTTCATTGTTGTGAACCACTACCATCTCTTCATTTCTGGCACCTTAGTTTCTTTCAGCAGCTTTAACAAGTGACCTTATAGGGTACTTTCAGGAGAACCAGATTCTCTGTGAGCTGAAAGGCCTGTTAGATGTTTTTATTATTATTTTTTGGTTTTGTTCATTTTTTCCCTTATTTGGTTTATGGGGTTCTTTTTGTTGTTGTTAGCTTGTTTTACCCAATAGTTCTCTGTGCTATGGCATTCATTTTCAAAAGCTGTTGTGAATGTTTTTATTTCTTTTTTAATTCATTGGGGCTTTTTTTGGTTGAAAAGCTTTCTGATTTTGAAGTTTGAAATATGAGCTGTGTTAGGTTTGAGATATAGGCCTGTCTCTCCCCTTTTTACTCTACACATTTGCAAGTGATTCCTCAGAGCCTGCAATGTATTTATATTTAGACTTGTGACTTTTCATTGAATTTTGTATTCCTTTTTCCATTTGATCACTTTGAGAATTTTTCTTTGTTCAGTACTTCTCTTACTTTGCTATTAGTGATGCTGATCTCTGTTTTGTTTTAATTAATTTGGAGTGCTAGTCACGTTTCCCTTGCAATATATTAAACTTCCTCTAATGCAGACGAGTTTTGCTGCCACTGTTTTATCACTGTTATTTCATCAACTTAATTTTTGCATATTGAGAGACTTGAGAGATGAGGCAGAGATCTTGTGCTTCTTCAGATTGGTTCAGCCAGTGCTCATGGTTGTAATTCTGCACTGGCTACACAGTCAGCAAGTTGTCAGAATAGCATGTTCTTCTAAGTAGTTAATTTTAAATTCGTTAAATTTGTTTTTATAAACTGATAACTCTACAAAAGGGTATTGTAATTTCTCTTTCTTTGCCTCCCTTGGGCTCTATTCTCTGTGTCTACAACTTTTCTCTAGTCTCCCAGCCTTCTTTGGGCTGAATTCTTTTGGGATCCTCCCTCGTGGGGAGTTCCACTTATCTCAGTCTTTATGATTCGAAGAAAACTCCCGAGCTTGTTAGAATCTTGTTTCTCCTGTTTATTGAAGGATCCTTACAAAACTTAACAGGTCTCTCCAGGCTGGTTACAAGGTTAATCTTTGCAATCTGGTACATTTCTTTCTTCTGATGGTACAAACAAGGCCTTGTGGCACACTTCGTGTCTGATACACAAAATGGCCCCGAACTCCGCAGTTCTTTTATCTTTATACCTATTTTTACCCAATTAACAATAGACACGTATATTATTTTTCTTAATGACCCAATGACCCATCACCTCTGTGATGCACTGCGGCATTTTCTATCCAATCACTTACTATTACCCAAAAACCTCCAGGAGAAGAACATGAAGAAGAAAGAAGAAAGGACAAGGGACAACACCCTAAATCCTCCATCTTCTCTCCTGTTCTCTAAACTATTTTTTTTCACCCAGTGATTTAAGAAACTTTCTAATCTACACACCTACACTTTTAGCTTTTTTCATCTAACTTTATCATTTGTTTTCATGTATCACCATGAAAACATGCTCATGAATTTCATATAATATGAAATTCAGTGTTCTCTTGAATCCCAGAACTAAAAATTAAAAACAAGGGCACACAGTCTGTATCTCAGACTCCAACATTGGTGTTACACCTTTACAGTCTTGCAGATTTTTATAGCTTGGATTTATTTGCAAACAAACACAATGAAAGATTTAAGACAGTAATTTAAATTGGGAGTAGCTTCTTCTTAAGGAAGTAAAAGCCTTTATTTTTGGGTTAATAAAATTACTTCAGAATTAAACACAAATAGAATTCATTTTAAAACTTTAGGATTTTTCTGTTACCTTGATCACAAGTCCATTCAAGCCATAAAGGTTTTGTAAAGTGCAAAATGACTTTCCCAAGGTACCCTTTGATTTTCCTTCTGCCCTGGACTATGGACAGAAATCACTGATTTTTTAAAAACTTTTAATAAGAATAAAGAGGGAGTTTGCTGGATTTCAGAACTACTTATGAGTCTGCTAGAAATCTTACTCTGTTTCTATCATGAACTATCAGAGCAGGTACTCTTTGCTGCAAAGAGAGAAGTTCCACCTGAATATGAGGAAGAATTTCTTTCCTGTGTGGGTGACCAGAGTCTGGAACAGATTGCCCAGAGAGGGTGTGGAGAATCCCTCACTGGAGATGTTCCAGAACCATCTGGATGCAATGCTGTGCCATATGCTCTGGGATGACCCTGCTGGAGCAGGGAAGTGGGGCCAGATGACCGCTGTGGGCCCTTCCAGCCTGACCCCATCTGGGATTCTGTGGTTTTGGTCAGGTATTCCTCATGTTAACCTAAATTTATAAATAAGCCAGGGCAGACTGAGTTAGAAGTGATCACTAAATGTGATACTGTAATATGACAGAAGTCATAATCCTTAGTAAGAAAAATATTTCTGATGTTTCCTCCATTCTTTATTTCAGTGCTCAACTCAGAAACCCTAGGAGAGGATTCGTTTGCCCAAAACTTGGGGGTTTTTTGCCTGCTATGTCTGTTGTCTTAATAAAACAGTTTACTTCAAATTCCACCTACTCATGATTTTAAAAGAGATTTTTTGCCACATTAATCCAAGCCCTGTTTTTGCACTATTACAGTCAAATTGCCACTATCACTCCTTGTTCCTGCTAGGAAGTGTCTAGCAAAGTACAACTCTTTCCATTGCAAGTCTTGCCTCAAGAAATCCTATGGTTAGGCAGGCTCTTCACAAGAAGAGAAATTCAGCTCTTGTGCCAATCAAAAGAGAAACCGACATAAACTCATCATATGAGCTTTTTTGATTGTTTGGTGGCATAACAGTGCCTCTGCAGATGGAAAACTGGGACAATAGTGGGATTTGGAGCAGCCTGTTTGCCTTTCCTCAGCAAGAGAGGAGGAAGGGGGGAAATGTCACCTTTAAAGTGGGGGAGAAAAAAACCAATAATCAGAACTACAATGTCTACTTGGAATTCAGGTGGCTGGACATCAAGTTACCTCTAACAGTCTGACTGCTGATTGCTACTATTCATGAAAAGGGGCTTTATTTTAGTTCTGAAATAATCCAGAGCAACAACTCCCCCGTCGAGTTTTCCCGTCTGAATCTCTAAAATGTTCTCTTTTTTAATTTTCTCTCTTGACCCTCTCCTCCCACTCACCTCTTTGAACACAGATTTAAATACATTCAAAGAGATAGTGAGGAAGTAGTTTTCAGTCCATCTCATGTCAGCCAAAACACTGCTGCAAAGTGCCTCCCTTAAATTTTGGGAGGAATCAGCTGACAGAGGAAGGTTAGTTGGCTGAAGGCAAGGTAACATGAGAAAGAGCAGTTCAAAAGCACAGTGACAGTTTTACCTGACTCCTTTTCAGTTAATCCCATCCACTTCTGGACACCCATGTCCTGTTAAACCACATTACCTTTGGAGCCTGTCACCTCAGCCTGGTTCCTTCCTTTGTCTGTGTCCTGGGTTGATTATGATGTTAAATTGTATCCCCATTCGTCCACCTAACCCAGAGACAGGTTTTATATTCTTAAAATTCCATCTAAGACTAAAAGTGAGTGGAAAAGAAGCACCGAGTCTGTTATCAGAGACTGTACTTGCTCCCCCCACATTGGGAGTTTTGACTACAGCACAGACAGACAACAAGACACAGATCGCCTTGGCTTTCCAACTAGCCGGAGCAGAGAGGTCTTCCTGGACTGTTTTCTGTCCCTTTTCTGAAACAAATCGAACCTGCTTTGGACTGGGGACTCGGGGGAGCACCGGGAGCTTGCACCCGTGGACTACCGGGAGCCCAGCCTGGGCAGCGGCATTTTCCAGCGACGAAGGGACTGATAACAGAGCGAACACCCACAAGAAAGAGACCCTCTGAAGTTTGTCATCTCTTCTGAAGGGCGAGAGGTTTTGTAATTTGATATCATTCATTTTTGTGCTGAGTGGTGCTGTGCCTGTGAAATAAACAGGTTTTTTCCACTTCTCTCAGAGAAATCTCTTCCCGAACCGGTTGGGGGGTGGGGGAAAAGAGCCACGTGAGTTTCCTTCCCGGGGAGGGGGGGAAGCCCCACTGGAGGTTTTCTCCTGAATTTGCCCTAAACCAGGACAAATACATTCATTGGCGCCCAACGTGGGGCGCGAGAGAGTGGAAAAACCCTGTACTGATTGTATTATTGTATTGAAGTGGCAATTACTTTGTATTGGGATAAGATAAAGCAGTCCCTAGCCATCCAGCCATGCTGCTTGAATTAATAATGTCTTTTGGGGTGCAGGCCTTCATGTGTTTCTGGTCGCTAGGCTTTTTTGAGGTTCTAATACCTTTATGGTCCCTTGGTTTATTTTCTTATCCACAACTAGCCCCGGTGTTGTCCCTAACACATAGCTTTTACAGTAGAGGGGCACGGACTAGAATAGCTATTGGGCTGGGCCTAGTGATTATGATTTCTAAGAAGGTTATTCAGGTGCTGGAGTCTGTTCCAAATATAAAAGATTCATGGGTATGGTTATGCACCCAGTTTGTTAAAGGAGGAGCAGGGAACGAGGCTTTTCAACCTTTCCTTTCCTTCTTCTCCTCTGAATCGGTTACATCACTATTGGCAAGTGTTCAGTTCCCCCTGAATGTTAAAGAGACCATCTTCCTGGCATTTAATCTAGTAAGTTTCCTCTATACAGTCTTCAGCCTCTCTAGAATGAGGGCTGAGATTTCTAGAGGGACTGATGAGACCCCTGAACCGAGCATGGAAAATCCTGAGTGGGGTGGAAAATGGGAGGATATGGGCCAAATCCTGAAGGAATTCTCTGACCCTGTAGTTTGGCACTTCCCACATGAACAAATTCTGAATCCAGCTGAGATGGGGAAATACCTGAAAGAGAAGTGTCAGGTTAATTCCAAAGAAAAAAAGATCATTGCAGTAAGCTGGGCCCTGGCATATGCGTACCGTGCAGTGCTGGATACTGTAGGGCAGCAAACAGGAGGAAGGGGACAGGGAGATAAATCAACAGCTACCCCAATTACTCAGGCTGCAGCCAACCTCCCAGTTACAAAGCTGGTAGCTAAACCAGACAGCAAGCCTCAACCAATGGCTGTTGCTACTAGCACAAGAAGTGGAAAGTGCACAAACAAAACCGATCGACCAGTGGATGATGATGATGAGGATGCAGGAGAAGGACCTTCAACACCTGCTGACACAAAACCAAGAGTCAAAGCAACTGGAACAAGATCAGAAGCTAATATTGAGTCCTTTTCCCTGAAAGATCTTCGTGGCCTGAGGAAGGACTACACTCGACGACCAGATGAATCTATAATTAGTTGGTTAGTCCGTCTGTGGGATGCTGCAGGTGAAGCTACAGTTCTGGATGGCACTGAAGCGAGGCATCTGGGATCCCTGTCACATGATCCGGTTATCGACCAGGAGATGATGAGAGGGGCTAACCCTCGCAGTCTCTGGGCATGGGTCCTTGAAAGTGTAGCCCAAAGATATCTGTGTGTAGATGACCTCTACATGCAACAAACACAATGGAAAACCATCGAACAAGGGATCCAACGCCTGAGAGAAATGGCAGTGGCAGAGATAGTTTTTTCAGATGACATACCAACTAAGAATCCTGACTTGGTGCCATGTACATCCGTGATGTGGCGAAAATTGGTACGACTTGGGCCGCAAGAATATGCATCTGCTTTAGCAATGATGAAACGGGATGAAAGGGAGGAGACCGTGCTGGATATGGCGAAGAAGCTTCGAGCATACGCAGATGCCGTGCATGGGCCCACACATGCAAGAATCGCAGCTGTGGAAACACGTCTGCTGAAATTAGAAGATAAGATAGAGGAGAATCACAAAAAACTTAGAGATGAGATTAAAGAGGACCTTCTCCAAATCTCAGCAGTACAGATCAGAGGTCCTGGCACTCAACGCAGGCGTTCCCCAGATGGGGAGAAAAGGTATACCCCACGAGCTGAGCTGTGGTTCTTCCTGCATGATTGCAGAGAAAAAATGAGGAGATGGGATGGGAAATCTACTGCAGCTCTGGCACAACAGGTGCGTGAATTGAAGGAGGAGAAGAGTTACAAAGGAAGTTCCACCAAAAGAGAAGCAGCTCCAGTTGCCCGTAGCCAAACTGCCAGGTATGATGAGGATGACATGTCCGATCCCCTTGAAGGAACATCCAAGACATATACCAAAGGAAAAAAGGATAACCAGGCTTAGAGGGGCCCTGCCTCTAGCCAGGTAGAGGCTAGGGAAAATCGTGTTTTTTGGACTGTGTGGATTCGTTAGCCTGGCACATCAGAACCACAACGATATGAGGCCTTGGTTGACACAGGTGCACAGTGCACAATAATCCCATCAAGACATGTAGGGGCAGAATCTGTTTCTATTGCTGGCATGACAGGGGGATCACAGGATTTTACCTTAGTGGAAGCAGATGTGAGCCTGACTGGAAAGGAATGGAAGAAACACCCCATTGTGACAGGCCCAGAGGCCCCATGCATTTTGGGCATAGACTACCTCCGAAGTGGGTATTTCAAAGACCCAAAAGGATTCAAGTGGGCATTTGGAATAGCAGCTGTGGAGACAGAGGGTGTCCAGCAACTGAACACCTTGCCTGGACTGTCCGAGAAGCCATCTACAGTAGGACTTCTGAAGGTGAAAGAACAGCAAGTACCAATTGCCACCTCGACAGTACACCGCCGACAATATAGAACAACTCGAGATGCTGTGATCCCCATCCACAAGATGATCAGAGAGCTGGAGAGCCAAGGGGTGGTCAGCAAAACCCACTCACCCTTCAACAGCCCCATCTGGCCTGTGCGTAAATCTGAAGGAGAATGGAGATTGACTGTGGACTATCGTGCATTGAATGAAGTGACTCCACCTCTGAGCGCTGCCGTGCCGGACATGCTGGAGCTCCAGTACGAGCTGGAGTCCAAGGCAGCAAAGTGGTATGCCACTATTGACATTGCCAATGCATTTTTCTCCATTCCCCTGGCAGCAGAATGCAGGCCTCAGTTTGCTTTCACGTGGAGGGGAGTGCAGTACACCTGGAACCGACTGCCCCAGGGGTGGAAGCACAGCCCCACCATCTGCCATGGACTGATCCAGGCTGCCCTGGAAAAGGGTGAGGCTCCAGAACATCTACAGTACATAGATGACATCATTGTCTGGGGGAACACAGCAGCAGAAGTGTTTGAGAAAGGAGAAAAGATCATCCAGATCCTCCTGAAAGCTGGTTTTGCCATCAAGAAGAGCAAAGTTAAGGGACCAGCTCGTGAGATTCAGTTCCTGGGGGTAAAGTGGCAAAATGGACGGCGTCAGATTCCTACTGATGTCATCAACAAAATCATAGCAATGTCTCCACCAACTAATAAGAAGGAAACACAAGCTTTCTTAGGTGCCATAGGGTTCTGGAGAATGCATATTCCTGAATACAGTCAGATTGTGAGCCCTCTTTACCTGGTCACTCGGAAGAAGAATAATTTCCATTGGGGCCCTGAGCAGCAATAAGCCTTTACTCAGATCAAGCAGGAGATCGCCCATGCAGTAGCCCTTGGCCCAGTCAGAACAGGACCAGATGTGAAGAACGTGCTCTACTCTGCAGCCGGGAGCCATGGTCTGTCCTGGAGCCTCTGGCAGAAGGTGTCTGGTGAGACTCGAGGTCGACCATTAGGATTTTGGAGTAGAAGCTATAGGGGGTCCGAAGCCCATTACACCCCAACAGAAAAAGAAATTTTGGCAGCCTATGAAGGAGTCCAAGCTGCCTCAGAAGTGATTGGCACTGAAGCACAACTCCTCCTGGCACCCCGACTACCGGTGCTAGGATGGATGTTCAAGAGAAAGGTTCCTTCCACCCATCATGCAACCAGTGCCACATGGAGCAAGTGGATTGCTCTTATCACACAGCGCGCCCATATTGGTAAACTGAACCGCCCTGGGATTTTGGAAATAATTACAAACTGGCCGGAAGGTGAAAATTTTGGTCTCACAGATGAAGAACAAGAGGAAGTGACAAGGGCTGAAGAAGCTCCACCATATAACCAGCTTCCAGCAGAAGAAACACGCTATGCTCTGTTCACTGATGGTTCCTGTCGCATCGTAGGGATGAACCGGAAGTGGAAAGCAGCCGTATGGAGCCCCACACAACAGGTCGCAGAGGCCACTGAAGGAGAAGGTGGATCAAGCCAACTTGCTGAACTGAAAGCTGTTCAACTGGCCCTGGACATTGCTGAAAGAGAGAAGTGGCCAAAGCTGTACCTCTACACTGATTCATGGATGGTGGCCAATGCTCTGTGGGGATGGCTGGAGAGGTGGCAAGAGGCTAATTGGCAGCGTAGAGGAAAACCAATTTGGGCTGCTAAAGAGTGGAAAGATATTGCTACCAAAGTAGGGAGACTACCAGTGAAAGTCCGCCATGTAGATGCCCATGTCCCCAAGAGTAGAGCTAATGAGGAACACCAAAATAATAAGCAGGTAGATCAGGCTGCGAAGATACAAGTGTCAAAAATAGATTTGGATTGGGAACATAAGGGAGAGTTGTTCCTAGCCCGATGGGCTCATGATGCCTCAGGTCATCAGGGTAGAGATGCCACCTATAAGTGGGCACGAGATCGAGGGGTGGATTTAACCATAGACAGCATTTCTCAGGTTATCCATGACTGTGAGACATGTGCTGTGATCAAGCAGGCCAAGCGGTTGAAGCCCCTCTGGTACGGTGGGTGGTGGTCCAGATACAAGTATGGGGAGGCCTGGCAGATTGACTACATCACACTGCCCCAAACCCGCCAAAGAAAGCGCTACGTGCTCACGATGGTAGAAGCCACCACTGGATGGTTGGAAACCTACCCTGTGCCTCATGCCACTGCCCAGAACACCATCCTGGGACTTGAAAAGCAGGTCCTTTGGAGGCACGGCACCCCTGAGAGGATTGAGTCAGACAATGGGACTCATTTCAAGAACAGCCTCATAAACAGCTGGGCTAGGGAACATGGCATTGAGTGGGTGTACCATATCCCCTACCATGCACCTGCTGCTGAGAAAGTGGAGAAGTACAATGGACTATTAAAAATCACCTTAAAGGCACTGGGTGGAGGATCTTTTAAAAACTGGGAGCAACATCTAGCAAAGGCCACCTGGTTAGTCAACACCAGAGGTTCCACCAACCGAGCAGGTCCTGCCCAGTCTGAGTCTTTACATGTAGTAGATAGAGACAAAGTCCCAGTGGTACATGTCAGAGGTCTGCTAGGGAAGACAGTTTGGGTCAATTCTACCTCGAGCACAGACAAACCCATTCGTGAGGTTGTCTTTGCTCAAGGACCAAGTTGTACATGGTGGATAATGCAGAGAGATGGAACAACACAATGTGTACCTCAGGGAGACCTGATCATTGGGTAAAAGGTTACTGCCATTGTCTGTACATTAAACCATGCAGACGTGAAATAGAAGGAAATGTGCAAGTGTTGAAAGTATGAGCAAGTGAAAGATGGTGTTTTGAGTGAGTAAAATGAGAGAGTGGGGAATCCTGCAGCTCTCTAGCGTGGGGGTCTGGATTCAGTAGCTTGGTGTGGGGCGTGACAGGGGCATGATGGATATATTGTTTGTATTTTTTTGGGTGGAACGGAGGGGAAGTTTTTATGTATGTAAAGGTGTGCAGAGTTAGAATGTTAGTTTTGGCAGTAAGTCGATGATATGGGGATAAGGGGTGGAATGTCCTGGGTTGATTATGATGTTAAATTGTATCCCCATTCGTCCACCTAACCCAGAGACAGGTTTTATATTCTTAAAATTCCATCTAAGACTAAAAGTGAGTGGAAAAGAAGCACCGAGTCTGTTATCAGAGACTGTACTTGCTCCCCCCACATTGGGAGTTTTGACTACAGCACAGACAGACAACAAGACACAGATCGCCTTGGCTTTCCAACTAGCCGGAGCAGAGAGGTCTTCCTGGACTGTTTTCTGTCCCTTTTCTGAAACAAATCGAACCTGCTTTGGACTGGGGACTCGGGGGAGCACCGGGAGCTTGCACCCGTGGACTACCGGGAGCCCAGCCTGGGCAGCGGCATTTTCCAGCGACGAAGGGACTGATAACAGAGAGAACACCCACAAGAAAGAGACCCTCTGAAGTTTGTCATCTCTTCTGAAGGGCGAGAGGTTTTGTAATTTGATATCATTCATTTTTGTGCTGAGTGGTGCTGTGCCTGTGAAATAAACCGGTTTTTTCCACTTCTCTCAGAGAAATCTCTTCCTGAACCGGTTGGGGGGTGGGGGAAAAGAGCCACGTGAGTTTCCTTCCCGGGGAGGGGGGGAAGCCCCACTGGAGGTTTTCTCCTGAATTTGCCCTAAACCAGGACAGTCTGAAACAACTAAAATCAGTTGACCTTCAAGTTACAGTGATGTTTACCTATTCATTGAGAAGTGGAGATCTAGATTGCACTTAGGATCCTGGTTCCTTGGACTGGGACTTAGGGCTGCATTTCATTCTCCCTCCTGATTTTTAAGAGATGCTCTGTTTACTGTTACTTGTAATCCTCAATTGAAGTTTTAGTACAGTCCTAAATCAACAGAGATGGGCTTTCAAGTGGACAGTGTAAATTATAAATCCTGCATTAACAATGTGGCCACATTGGAAAATACCCTTTAGTTCCATTGCCCTTTAATGGCTCTCTTATGTTGGCTATTGAATCCCATCTATCTAAATCCCATGGGAATTTTAAATCAGATGTGCTTTGGGGAACTTAGCAATAGCAATATTATTCACTCCCATAGTGCTGACAATATGTAATGGTTTGAGTGGGGCATCCTTTGATGCTGTATGATGTTAATGGTAGCAAGAATCAGCTTTGCAGTAGACCACATCATTTGCCTTGAAGGATCACTTCAGATAACAAAAACCAGAGGTTTGTTGTGCAAGAACTGGTTGTTCACACACACAAGCACTGTTTTCCTTCCCAACAGAGAAATTATTTATTGCTAGGAGACAGCAGTTTCTTCTATCCCAGGGATATGATGTTGGTAATGCTGTAGAAAGCCCCACATTTCCAGACACATACTGTGAATAATCAAAATCTGAGAAATTTCTTCATCCTGAGCCAGGTGTAAAACTACAACAGGAGATAGAAATGCAAGTGCCTGTATAATCCTTTGGGTTCATTGGCTCCAAATGTTTTAAGTTCTCTTCTTTTTGCCTGTATTCTCATTTGTATCATGTCACTGAATTGCTTGGGTGCTGACAGGCAAACTTCCTGTCTAAAATGCTGATTATATGATCAAAATTACTGATATTTTGATACACTCCATTTTGTGCTTTCTGACTGTATACTGTGTAACCAACACAAGGGTTTGTATTTAATTATAAGCCAAGCATTAAATGGCACGTGCTTGCTCCGTAGTTTTTAATTTTTATGTTTCTTGTGTGTTCTTTTGAAGCCTCAAGTAATAGAATGTGTTTCCTGAGTAATTGTAATCTGCTTTAGGAATGACTTTACAGCTCCTCAGAAGTTATCAGAAAATTCTCCACCCACCAGCACTGGCTGGTGTTGATGACTGAGCCTGGTTAATAGATTGTCTCTGATCTCGAGTTGCTGCCGTATAAGATGGAATATCTGGAATATCATTCAGTAACCTGAACTGGAAAATTAGAGATTGCAGCTGTGTGATGGGCGAGATCAGAAAGGCTGCTGTAAGAATCCTGTTCTGCCCATATTGCTGCAGGAAATGCTCCTGGCTCTTCTATAGCAATATGTTTTACAAAACACCCTTAGAAACCATCGGTCTCCCCAATATCAGCACAGATACTTGGGGGTTAAAATCAGTAGGAGCTTACCATCTAAAATCCAGTTCCTATGCCTTGCTCTGGAAAGTGGAAAGGCCAGACTTTGTATCAGATTAAGATGAGTTAGAGTAGATTGAGGCTTAAGGATTTTTTCCATCAGAATGAAAATATTAAAGACAGATAATTTTACCTTGTCTTTGTGTTATTTATTTTTTATTTTCCTGATTCCATTTTAAGCTGAATTCTACTAATGCTTGTTATTCCACTGGCACTCCAGTTTAGCCCAGAGAATACTGAAAATGCAACATGTTTTTATGTCTGCTAAAAACACAGATTTCATTTGGTACTTTTTATTTGTTTTCTTTGCTAGAACATGGACACTCATATTTATGACCTTCTTGTTTTCCAGCACCTCCCAGATGGCTCTGCCCCAAGTGCACACGCTGAATTTTATCTTCTGCCAGATCCTTATGAGGTCAGTCGAAGGAAAACAAGAACAGCTCCAAGAGGCTCTGACCCTACTTACAATGAACTTGTGAGTACCATTCACTTTCTTCCACCCCTTCTTGTTTCATGGAATCATGGAATGGGTCAGGCTGGAAGGGCCCACAGTGGTCATCTGGTGCCACCTCCCAGCTCCAGCAGGGCCATCCCAGAGCACGTGGCACAGGATTGTGTCCAGATGGTTCTGGGATATCACCGGTGAGGGATTCTCCACAGCCTCTCTGGGCAATCTGCTCCAGTGCTCAATCACTGCACAAGGAAGTTCTTCCTCCCATTCAGGTGGAGCTTCCTGGGTATCTGTTCCTCCTGTTGCCTCTTGTCCCATTTCTGGGCCTCATGGAGCAGATCCTGGTACATTCCCTGACCTCTTCCTGCAGATGCTGACAGACATGGATGAGGTCCCCTCTCAGCTGTCTCTTTTCCAGGGTGAGCCCAGCTCACTCAGAGTTTTCTCATGAGAGGGATGCCCCAGTCTCCTCACCATCTCCATAGCCCTTCACTGGACTCACTCCAGTGGTCCCCTGCTTTTCTTCATCTGCTGAGCTTGGAACTGAACACAGCACTCCAGATGTGCCTCACTAGGGCTGAGTAAAAAGGCAGGGTCACCTCCCTCAACCTCCTCTCAGTGCTTTTCTTGATGCACCCCAGGGTCCCTTTTTGGCCATGAGGGCACACTGCAGGCTCATATTGTCCACCAGAACCCCCAGGTCCTTCTCTGCAGAGCTCCTTCCCAGCAGGTCACCTACAACCCACACAGGTGCAATTTGTTCTATTTGCTTTGCCCTCTCTTGAAACAAAACAACAATACAACATTTTTAGAGCCATTGCAATGAGGGTGACCAAGAAGAAGGAATGTACCATAAGGAGAACCACAAATGGTGATGACTGTCTGCTTTGCATCTTTCTCAGAAGTGAAACAGTGTCTTTTATGTCTCTCTGTTCAGGAAAACAGTTGGATTTTTCACAGTGCCCTGTCTTACCCCATAACCACAGTTACACGTTAGCCAAATGAGATCAAGCATCATTGCACCATAACCCAGCAGTTCTGAATGAAGATATGCACAATAGCATGAAAAGTATTAATTGAATGGATGCTGTTATTCAAATTAACATTTGAAAATTGGCTGTCACTGTCCTAAATGATAACACAAGAATGAACAGCCAGGTTCTTTTCATGTTAAAATGCCATTAGTTCACAGCTATATATGATTATTTCACACACCACTGAAGTGCTCATGCCTCTGGGGTGAAAGGAAACATTTGTATGGAGAAGCATTTATGGCAGAATGGGAAGTGGTATAAACTGTGTTCATTTGTAAGGGCAGATGAGATTGAAACAGTAGGTGGGATTGGAGATTATAATTATTACATGTAACAAATCTCCTAAAGATCTCAAAGCAATTTACAAATGCTCTTTCAGCAGGCTATAAAGTAGAAGGTGTGGAAAATATTACCACTCCACCCTGTTCCATAGATAAGATATGATGAAGGTTAGGTTAGTCAGCAGAGTCTCAGTGCTTATCTCTTCGTTTCTCAGTCCTGGAGTTGTAATATTTCTCTTTTCCCACATCTGTTAATTACAAAAGTTGCCTGCTTACACTGATGACTTCCAGCGTTCTGTAAGAAGGCTCCCTGAGTAGTATCGCTGCTCACAGCTGAGACAAATTTCCCTCCCTACAGTACTGCAGTGGAATAACAAGAAACTAGGCTTTATTTTTTCTGTTCTTTCCTTCTTTTTTTGCTATCAGAGTGGAATAAATCTAATTAATCTGTCTAAAGAAATTCCTTTACATTTGAAAGATATTTAAAGCAAACGAACATAATATGATTATATCATTACATTCATTGTAAGGTATCCAATGGACAACAGATAAGAGCCAGCCAGCAACACTGGAAGACAATTATCTTTCAAATTGCTCTTAGAAACCTTTGAATGCAAGGAAATCCAAAATCCCGTCTGCAGTTAGTCACTAGTCACTGGGAGGAGATTTAATTGTGGTTCACGAGTATTCCGCTGCTGTTAAAAGAAATCCCGTGAAAGCTTTAATGTCCTTAATCAAAACGGAGAGCCTTCTTCCCAGATGCTCAATCTTTTTCACTGGGAAGTGCTAATCACAGTGGGGACATATGGTTCCACTGAACTTGGCCCCTTCCAACCCGATGCCTGTGCTTTAGCAGCTCTGCTCCTCCATATGTGATGTCATTCTGGATGCATTTTTTTGTCCAAGGCTGGTAGACTGAGGCAGAAGCCGCCCCAGGGAAGCAAAACTACTAAAAATATAAGTCAGCTGTCTCTTAAGTTAGTTGCTGTCCAAAACACCGTGTACAGAAATGTAGTAGCCTTTTTTATGAGTTCATAAGTTTTTATTAAAGCCAAATGGCTGGAAGGAAGCTGTATATTAATTTCCTTCTTTGTTCCAGACTGAGAAAAATCTGAAATGTGCTTCTCTTGGGTATTTTTGATTCTAGTTTTGTACTTCTATTGCTTATGACTGCCTACAGCAAATTATCAACCTTGCAAAACTGCTTTTTATGTTTGATTTTTACTCGGGTGTGAGAGTGAAGATGTGAAAGTCCAGGAGGGCTGACAGTAAAATGAATTACAGCAAATGTTTTGGAGCTGCTTTTAGCAAACAAATCCTTCTTTTCTCTTGTGCCTGTGTTTGGATTTTGGAATTTGTAGCACTCATAGCAGTTAATGTTATATTGCATTAAGAAATGGTGGTAGAGAAGAGGAGAAGGAACACAGAAAAGTGGAATGCAGTGTAAAGAGAAAAGGAAGGCAGAGCAGCCCCAGCCAGTCTGATGAAAGGGGAGGAGGGGAACTGCACCAGGAGCCATGGCTGCTCCCTCCAGCACCATGCATCAAAACTGCCTTGGATTAATTACCAAATCTAGGAACTGTGCCATGGCTACCTATGGAGAAGCAACTGTCCCTCATTTGTGATTAAAATGTCATTAGACTCCTGTAGGTCAACAGTGTTTCTCTTTTTGCAGCCAGCAATAGTTGAATTCCAGCCCTAACTGTCCCACTGATTTGCTGCATGGCCACATATAACTCACCTCCATCGGATCTGTCTGTGTAAAAGGCAGGCAAATATTCTCACAGCACAATCATTTCAGGATTTAACTGTTCCCAAATTCTGGAACGTGTCATTTGTTTTATCCACACCCTTATTCAGCTTTCTCCAGACCTTTCTTCTGTCCCTACATCCTGATAATAATCCTTACTCCAGCTGAATTTGCAATACCATTTTAGAAACAGTTTACTGGGAGAATTTGAAAACCACCTACCCTGCACTGCAAAAGTCTGTCATTGCTCAAAGATTAAAGCCTATTTTTGGCCAAAGATTGAAAGTTGCTCATTATCCCAGTTCAGTTTCTTAACATTTACAGCTGATATGTGTAGGTTTTGGTGATTTAAAGCAACAGCTGGTACCTTTAATACATTGGCAAAGAAACAAGGCAGCTTTCTTTGATAGCATTAGCATCACCTCAGCATCAGATCACAGACTTATTCTAAATTATATTCTGCTTACTGTGCCTGTCCTTGCTTTTCAGATTTTCTTCATCATCTCACTTTTATTTTGGTGAGGAAAAGAGAAGCTGTGGAATCTGTAATTCATGGGCAATCTGGCAAATTAGGCACAGTAAACATGAAAACCAAAAAGCACCAGGTGCAAATTTCATGACAGCCATCCCAAGCTATTATTTCCAAAGGCTTCTAAATGGAAAAGGGAATTTTAACCCCCTGGTAAGACCTTTCTTGGTGTCCTGTTGGTGCTTTCTGTGAGGGTCACCTGATGTCCTGTCCATTCCATGAATGCAATTGCAAGTGGAAATACAGAGAGGGTTTATCAGTCCAGCCCACAGAGGTCCAAGCCAGAGGGGCTCAGTCTGCCTCTCCTTTTCCTCAGCAGTGCCATAGGTAACAGCCTGCATTCAGATTCCATGGAAAATCCAAGCAGGCAAATGACTTTAAGGCAGTTTCAGTTTTCCATTCTCCTGAAGTGAGAGAATGTCGCCACGTTTGCTTTTTAAATGGCATAGAGAGATTAAAATTTAAAGCATTTTTCCACTGCAAGTGAAATAGCAAAAACATTTCCAGCCATACAAATTTTAGATTAAATGAGCTTCTCTTAAGCAAACTTACCTTTCAGGCCCGCTCTGAGAGCATTTTCCTTCATATTTTTATCAGCCCACATGCAGTTTGCTCAACAGTTTTTGATTAATGCAGGGACTGAAGCATGGGAATTTGTTCTAAGTGCAATTTATTCTTGTTAGGCTATTGCTCCAGATTATTTGGGGTTTTTTTAAAATTCAGAAAATACACCATTATAATTTCATACTTTATCCCTGTGTGTTCTCACAATATTAAGGTAATTTAAAAGCTATTTTAAATCTATAGACATTAATAATTGTTTAAGACATGCTAAACTACCATCTCATTTATTTGGAGAAGTATCAACAGCACATCTGGAGTATCAGATATATCTAAATTTAGTAACTTCCATTTGCTAAACTGGGTCCAATCTTTCCCAGTTTTCACAGGGAAAATTATGAATACTGATTTTTTTTTTTCTCAAGCATTGTTCAAGACAGGTTTCAAATTTATTTTAAAATGGTAATCAGATTTCACGAGCTTAAGCTCGTGATTCTAAGGTAGAATCTCTTTATATAAACTAGATAAGGTCAAATGT
Organism: Poecile atricapillus; assembly: GCF_030490865.1. Taxonomy (NCBI): domain Eukaryota; kingdom Metazoa; phylum Chordata; class Aves; order Passeriformes; family Paridae; genus Poecile; species Poecile atricapillus. The sequence continues at coordinate 7,516,931 of NC_081266.1, forward strand.
ATTTCTGAGGTAAATTCACTAAGTTAAGTGAATTTGGCTCATGGTTAATAGCTTACTATTCTGGATGGAAGTTTAAAGCAATTATCACAAAGTTGGATTAATCATCATCCTATTTGAAGTGCTTTGCCTGTCAAATAGATTAACAAACTTGTATTTTTTTTTCTATTTCACTAGATATTATTGCAGATTGTATATGACAGAGTCCCAGAGCTCCAAGGCCGTGTACTGAAGCTTGTTGTGAAAAGCAAAGGAACATTTGTGGGAGCTGTTAACATTCAACTGAGCAGTGTCCAGTTCAATGAAGAAAAGTGGTACTCCCTGGGAAACAGTGTAATTTAAATGCTCTCCGAGATGATTCAATTATTTGCCCACTCACTAATGTTTCTTTATCCCATTTCCCACAGTACATTTTGTCTCAGTTGCCCTTGAGAATAGGCAGTCATCTGCTGAGCACATATCCTAACATTTCATAATGCTGTTGTCTTAAATGTGCTACCATGTTCCTGCCACAGATTCCTGACAGCGTGAGTTTAAGGAATCACATGCTAAGGACTTGTAGCAATATGCAGAAGTTCTTATGACAGCAATGAAGGGCTTGGTTTTGTTAATATTAAATAGTACAGTAAAAATACTAAATTCTCAGTGTGTGGGGCCGCATTCTTTGCCCATTAATTCCACTGATGGTGTTTAAACAATGCTGGTAATGATGTAATTTATCATCATTGCATGTGATGAGTTCACCAGAGGACCATGGGATGGTTCCCTGACAATACATTTCCCTGCAGATGTCCAGCAAATTTCATATTAAATCTTATCCAATCAATACTTTGGGTTTTTTAAAGAATGTTAGAAGTTTTGATACAATGTAACATTTAATCCAGGACATTAATTTGTCAACAATATGTATCATTGTTTTTTTATTCTGACATCCAAGAGGCAGATATAACTGGTCATTTGTGTGAAGAGAGAAGGGGGGAGAAGCTGATGTTCATGAATAAAGAGATTATATTGAGTGTGAGCTTTCAGGGGGGATTTATTTAAGCTCATGATGCCACAGATATTTGTTCAGCAGTCTTCCCACATTGCACTCCTATGCTGCATAAGGGGTTCAAGTCAATACATGCATTGAATAGATTTAGAGTATTTATATATTAAATAATGAACATGAGTGGTTCCTTTAAGTTCACAGATGCTAATTATGGGCCCTGTTTTTCTCTAATTTCAGGAAGCACTTAAACACCTCTTTAAGCATTTGGCATATGGGCAGCCACAATGAGCTGTCCATTACTGCCAGACTCTTGCACACACCCACTGACCATGTAAATAAACCTTTCCAGGGCCAGGGGCACAGTTTTAAGGCACAGGAGATGTGTTGATTTGTGGTCTGATCTGCTGTAAATTTTAAGTTCCCTTATACTGGGCAGATCTGACATTTGTCCTACCAGGTGGAAAAGTGGTCAACAGAGGGGTAATAATCCCAGAAGTGAAGATAATTGCCTTCTTCTCCCAAAGGACACCCACAGCAGTCGTCAGAATAGAAAGTTGTATAAAGCTCCTGAAGTGGGACTTGGAGTGTTAGGAAATAAAATAAGCTGGAGTTTTTCTCAGCATCAAACAAATGGACTTGATCAGGTTTTATCTAAAAATACTTTCCCTAGTCAAACTGATGTACTAAGCTCCTCCTCAGTAAGGGGAGGTCAGGGGAACTCTGTTTGGATATTAATATTATTCATCTATTCAGAGCTGTGAGAAACTGTAAAATATTCGCCACATGCAAAGGATATTGGCTGGCACACAGAATATCATCACTACAAAGATCAGGACACCAAACATTTTTGTACTATAGGGTCTCATGGGAGACAAATCAAGTGCCTTGTCATTCAAGCACAGAAAACACACTGAGACCAGCTTACAAAGTTATGGAATCACCTGACCTTACATTCCAATATTGATTTTAGATTCCTCTTAGTCTACTGTCTGTTTCCTTATTAAAACTATAATGCAATTTTCTAACAGTGTTATTTCCTGTGACATTTTCTAACACTTGTTTACCACATGCCCTGATTTTCCATCTTAGAGCAACATTTAATGAAACAGCATTAGAATAACAATAAAGAAAAAGAGCCTTAAAATCTATCATCAGAACTGTCTGTAAACTTAAGCAATATTATTTGGTATTAAAGAAACTTGTTGATATAACATCCTTTTTTAAAAAAAAATCATATTTGAGTGACAAATCTGCCATTAGTTGTGTAACTGTAGTCCTGTGGAAGGTCAACAATGCTTCAGTTCTGAAAGGAAGATGGGAAAATTGTGTCTTATGGGTAAGATCTACACTGATGTTAAGCAAGTAGTTGTCCTCCTAGATTTCACACACATAATCAAGCCTTGATTTTTCTAAAACTCTCCAGTTCTCCTCGGAATACTGTGTTTCCAACTTCCTGAGTTCCCAGTAAGATGTATCCTGAGCTCCCTGCTCCTATGAGGAATATGGTTCTTTACAAACTCTCCATGAATTTTTTTATCTTGCTTTAGCAGCAGAACATTCAAGACTAAGCTAAGGAAAGGTACCAATACTAGCATATGATTTTTTTATGATTTTAATTTTTTTCTGAAAACTATTTTTTCAGGTAAGAAAATGACAGTGGGCACTAAAGAGGAATAATTCAGTCAGAGCCCACTTTTTCCAAATTTAAAGGGAACATTGTATGTATAATTTTTCCTGTCCCCTTGAAAAGCTACAATGGTAAGAGATGTTGTTCAATACAAATAAAAAGGCCAAATTCACATGCTTATATCCTAAAAAATTAGCATGATCTCTTATATGTATTGGATTATTATTCTCACTCAATAATTAATCATAAATTTGAAATTAGCTTCAACTGACATTAACTCAATTTTTAAAATATTCAAAAGCATTCAGTGTTTATTAATTGTTTCTAAACATTCATAGAATAATTGAATCACAGAATGGCTTGGGTTGGGAGGGATTTTAAAGATCATCTCATTCCAACCCCATGCCATGGCCAGAGACACTTTGTAGGTTGCTCAGAGCCCCATCCTACTGGTTTTGAACTCTTCCAGGGATGAGGAGTCCACAACTTCTCTGGAAACCTGTGCCAGTGCCTCACCACCCTCACAGTAAATAATTTCTTCCTTATACCCAGTTAAACTTACAGTTTAATTTACAGTTAAATGTAAATTACAGTTTAATCTTTCAGTTTAAAGCCATCCACCCTTTTCCAATCGCTACATACCCTTCTACTGGAAGGTTCTATAAAGTTTCCCTGGAGCCTTTTCTTCTCTAGGCTGAACAGCTCCAACTCTCTCAACCTTTCCTCACAGCAGAGGTGCTCCACACCTCTGATCATTTTCATGACCCTCCTCTAGACTCTCTCCAAAAGATCAACCTCTTTCTTGTGTTGGAGGCCCCAAAGCTAAATGCAACTTCCCAAGTGGGACCTCCTGAGAGCAGACTAGGAGGGTAAAATCACCTCCCTCAACGCTGATTTTGATAGCAGATGTGGGCTATGTTTCCACTTTTTCCATCAGTGGGAACTTCCCCAACCTGCCCTGACTTCCCAAGTGAGGGATCGCGGCTCAGGCCAGTTTCCTCAGGACCTGTGGATGTTTCTCATCACGTCCCATGGACCTGTGCACCTCAAGGCTCCTTAGGTTTTCTCAGACCCAGTCTTCTCCTACAGAAAAACAGCAGTAGGGCCAAGGACAGCAGCCCTTATTTGGGATACCCCCTCCATAATATTCCCTCTGGCTTCACAAAATCATTGTGAATGTGCCTCTCTGGGAATCAGGCCACTGGGGCTGTTGCGAAGTTAGAGATGTTATTTTATTGGAGCAGGGGGCAATCCTCCAGAATGATTTCTTGTGCAGAAAGATATCACTAATAGTACCAGATGTGAACAAACAAAGATGCAGGTTCCAGCTTGATGCCTTCTTTGGATATCAATGGAATGTTACGGTAACCTGTAAATATAATGACACCTTTATTAGCGTATAAACCACAAGCACAAATATTATGATGGAGTGTTTTTATGATCACCAATGCAAACAAGGCATAATTTATGATTCTGTAAGTAGATCTTTAAAATAAAATGAAATTATACTAGAACTGAATATCATTTGTGCTGGTTTTTCTCATTTATATATATATAGTATTTCAATTCTGGTATTTTTGGTGTCAGAGTGAAAAAGCCCAGTGTTTTGCAGGATGTGATATTTTTTCAAATGGAAGACTTTCAGCCCAGTGATATTTAAACATGGGCAAACTTACATTGTAACATCCCAGGTTATGTGCTGCACACATTGTTTTGAGAGCAAATGAAAGAACTTGTGAATCAGCAGTGATAGCACCTACAGAACGGTGCTGCAGCAGCCATGCACTGTGCAGCTGAGGCAGAAAAAAGTGAAGTGTAAGACTTTCTACCATGACTTCTTAAAAAGTTAATTTCATATGAGTAATTCACTTTATCAGAGATAGGTCATGCCATCATGAAGCTACGTGTTCATCTGGTTGTTGAAGCATTTGGAAAAGCCATAGTTCTCAATTTCAAACATAATTCACTTACCTGCTTAGAAAACAAAACAACTTTTTCTTAAAAATCCCGGCCTGTACTGCTTTATATGACTAAATGTCCCTTATTTAATAACAAGTGACAATGTCACTTATGGTTAAAAAAAATTCTGTGTTTTTTCTATGTATATATGTAAATAATTCCAGCTATTTAAGTAAGTCTGTTTTGTAGAAGTATCCATGTTCTGAACTGCAGTTTTCAAAATCCCTCTTTAGCTGTGTGTGGATGCCTGTGGAGTCTTTGGGAGCCACATTTACCTGGGTTTGGAATTTCTTGCTTCTTTCATACAGAATCATAGAATTGTTTAGATTGGAAAAGAGCTCTAAGATCATCAAGTCCAGCCTTTGACTGAACACCTCCTTGTGAACCAGGGCATGGCACTGAGTGCCACATCCAATTGTTTCTTGAACACCTTCAGAGATGGTGGTTCCACCTCCTGTCTGAGCAGCTCTTTCTAATAATGGACAACCCTACCAGTGACAAAATTCTCCCTGATGTCCAACTGAACCTTCCCTGGCACAGCTTGAGCCATTTCCCCTTGTTCTGTCACACTACACATAAGTTCCTCTGGTATTTAAGGTTCAGATTCTAGGCAGCAAATATTAAAGCTGGTTGTAGGCAATTTACATTTGAGATCAGTTTTTAAGGCATGCACACAATATGTGGAAGGCTTGGTTGATTTCCTATCCAAAGATACACTTCAAAGACTAAGACTAATTTCTGAAGACTTGTGTTCTAGCCCCTACCTACAGAAGATTCTACAAAGTTTCCTGAGAGAAGTAAAACTTCTTTTTTGTTATTGAAATTGCCCCAATTTGCATTAAATGATTAACTACTCTTGGATCCCATGATAATAGAGTTAAAAATTGAGTTCCTGTCCTGTATTAGTATTCACCATGGCAGATTCATTGGCACAGGGACTGTAAGAGAGGACTCCCCCCTCCTATTTGCCTTTAACCACCCAGGTAGAGAATTTTTCTCAATTTCAGCCCCTCTGAGTATAGCTACAGAATCACTACATGGAAAATCAAATTCTGCTGCAGCTGGACAGCGAGCATTCCTCCCCAGTGGAGTCTACAGGTAGTTGGGAGTCTGCTGCTGGGGAAAGGAAGGCAGTGTGGATACAGATTTGAATCCTTTCAAAAGAAAATGCAGAGGAGGGAGGAAATGGCACAACTTTGCCCCTCTGGCTGTCAAAGAAAATAAAAGATGTAAGCACTGCTCAGCTTTTGGAAGCAACTTGCCCTCAGGGAAACCTCAGGGATATGAATCCTAGGGACCTGGGGACAGTCCTGTAGTACAGATTTAAGCAATTGGAATGGTGAAGACTAAGACTGAAATCCATGCTCACTCTCCAGCATATTAGGCAGTTCTTGCCTTGTCTTCTGCTTGTTGTGACTCCCTCTGCAAGAACATTATTTTCCTATTTCACTGTTTAGAGAGTACTTGGGTACCTAAAGCAAAACCATCGTTCCAGACCTGCTTTCAGAGATCTCAATGTTAAGCATTGCAATGAATGTAATAAATAGTAATAAATTTTGAAATTATTTATCACTTTACCTCTTAGAAGCATTTTATTTATGGCCTCTGGGCATTCTGATAGCAAATTACTTTTTTTATATTGTGTTAAGTGGGGATTGGGGCAATTTGTTTGGCATCATTTATAATTTTTGTACCTAGACTCACTCCCTAGAATTTTAATTATTGCACTGAAAATGTTTCCTCAGAAATCTACTGCTCTTACTTTTCCAAAATATGAATCCCTCATTTGTAACCAAAATTATAAAGACATTAAGCCTCACTGAAAATTTGTATCTAAAAAAGCCTCAATCAATAATTTTGCAAGTACTTGTAAGCAGCAGTGCCTGATATTTGAATTTGTCTCAGATATTGTGAATTGTTAGGTTGAGTGTTCTTTCATTATCCTGAAGTATACAAATAAAAGGAAACGAAAAGGTTATCAGTGTAAAAATTCATGTTGTAGAAAAACAACTGAGCTCTAAGAGTAATGTCATTTTTCTTGTATAACTCCTCAGCCTCAACTAAGAATCACAAGCAGCTTTATGACTTCCAAACATGAGGGAAAAAAAATGCACCATTTCAAATCCTGTTAAGCTTAATAAAAAAGGTGTGGTGCCTGTTGCCAGCTCCAGTGTTTTGCCTTGCCGTCTTTATTCACTAATAAAAGCTGTTTGTTTTGTCAGAAATGGCTTTGGAAAGCCAGTGTAGTAAACAGCCATTTTACATAAGCCTTTCTCCTTGGCCTATTGGCTTCTGTGTCTGCTCTTTATGAGCAGCCTTTTCATTACAAAAGTTCCAGGAACTCTACTGGCTTAACAAAAGAAACTCCAGCAAGAAAAATACCATGAATATTTTGCCCTATTTTTAACCATTTTGCTCCACTCTGAAAAGTTGCAGATAGGTTACCTGAGGGGGTTTTGGTGGTTGATTTTGTTTTAATTTGGTATTGGGTTTTGAACTTATCTAAGTGCACAAAACCACTGTCTTCATAGCAGCTCTGACTAGTCTCACTTCTTGCAATGAATTAAAATACCACCTGGGCAGTTTCCATCTAGAATGGAACACTGCAGTGGGAAGAATCACCTGCCATTAATATTGTTCTGATTTCAACATCATGGATTTGCATTCAGAGAATATGTTTATTTCAAAAACAGAGAGTGCCATTTATTCATTTTGTTACAAAATCGTGCTCTAGAAAATAAACATAGTGCTGAAGTCTCTCAATGCTACAGTAACAAAAAAAGCCTGGAATGTTGCAGATTTTTTTGAGCTGTTATAGGTGGTTGACATAAAAATATTACCTCTATTGAGGCTCATCACAGGTAAAGTGTATTGGCCAAGGAATTCGTTGTTACACAGAGAAATCTCATCCTGAACGCAGAAGCGTATCATTGCCAGTTCTGGAACTTGGATGATAAAAGAGAATGTTTCATTCCATTTAGGGCTCAAAGCTAATTAAAGGAGAAAAGAAACAGGATTAAAATATGATTTCTTTTTTTTCTACTCTATAACTAAGCTGCTATCACTAGTTTGAACTGGTAAAGAGTTTCTTTTATCCTAGGTATCTGTGCCCATTTAAACAAATAACTAAACTCCCACTGATTGTAGTGGGGCAAAAGCCTAAGATAGTTGGTGTCATCCCTTAAAAGAGAGAAAAATGAGACAAGGATAGCCAGGTTAAGAACTTCTGCTCAGCTTAAATTTTCCTATAGCCATACCAGTTTCATGCTTTTGCCAAAGTTTCTCCTTTCACAGTGCTGGAAATGAATAAATTCAGGTAGTAGAACGTTCACTTGACCAGAAATACAAAAAGAGAATGTGGAACAGGAGGGGTTTGCCTGGTCTTTAGCAATGTTCATACAGGGAAAAGAAATTCAGGGGCTGATTTTAAACAGCAGCTATCTATAAAAAAGAAAAAGGAAGCATAGAAGACAGAGGCACAGACAAAATGAGATCACAGAAAGCTTGTAGTCTGAGACATCAAGATCTGTATTATAAAGATAAGGGAGTGCTCACAGACAGCTACAAAGAGTACACACTTCACCTGTCAAGCAATTAAGGGATTACTCCTACCAGAGACTTCAAATGAGACGAGTGATGAAGTTACAGCAATTTCTTAAGAAAACCTCGTCATTAAGTTAAGTTAAGTGGTTAAGGCTGGGATAGGGTTAACTTTCTTCATGTCAACCCCTATGGTGCTGCATTTTGGATTTTTGACTCAAACAGCACTGATTACACCCCAGTGTTTGAGCTATTGCTGAACAGGGCTTCCACAGTGTCGAGATTTCTGTCTTTCTCACTGCAGAGCAGCCTCCCCATCCCAGTGAGGGGGCTGGGGGTACCCAGGAAGTTGGGAGGAGGCACAAGTGGTACAGCTGACCCCAGCTGGCCAAGGGGATGTTCCTTACAAATGGTGTCATGCTCACAGCTGGGGGGAAGGAGGAAGGGAGGGCATTCAGAATTGCAGTGTCTGTCTTCCCAAGTAACCTCAGAGCTCCAAAATGAAGCCTTGTTTCCCTGGGAATGGCTCTACACCTGCCTGCCCATGGGAAGTGGTGAATGAATTCCTTATTTTGCTTTGCTTGTGTGGGCAGCTTTTGCTTTATCTATCAAACTGTCTTCTTCTCTACCCGAGGGTTTTCTCATTTTGACCTTTCCAGCCCTCTTCCCATCCAACTAGAGGAGAACAAGCAAGCAGCTCTTTGGAGCTGAGCTGCTGTCCAGGATGAGCCCACAGCAGTGTGAAAAAAAAAAAAATTCCACCTTCCTTTAGAAAGGGGGAGTGCTCCCAGCTGTGTGTTTGTGCTTCCTTAATCTACCAGTCTAGAAAAATGGCACACACAGCATGAACTTCTGCTACAGATTTTGTGCCAGGAAATCCTAGTCTAGAGAGAAATAATTGCATTTTCTATAACTCCTTGGGATGCAAAGTTGGTGTTTCCTTATAAAATGTTGTGTGCTTTGTTCACAGCCTCGAGGAGCAGACTGATGCTCACCATTGCTTCTTACAATACTAGATTTCTTTCTTGTTTGGTCCTCTGGTACACCATAGATTTCTATCTGCACTATGGGGTCAGCTTTGTTTGTCCTTGAGATGCTGCTGGGTGGTAATTGATGGCCACTGATCAGCTGGAAAATTAAAGTTATATTGAAATAACTGTAAGAACGAACTAATTCACCACAGCCATATAGTCACCATAATAGAAATAGCTTTCAAAAGAAATTACTTTAAGTATATGCCAGTCATAAACTGGTGTAATAAACACAGTGGAATCAAGAATATGGTGCTTCCTATCTAATTTACTTATATATATATATATAATTTTTTTTAGAAATATTGTGGTTTAGGAGCATGTTTTAACTAGATCAGATTGGTCTGAGCCCAGTCCAAACTGACCTTGAATGGTTAGAGGGATGGGATACACATAACCTCTCTGGGCTGCCTGTGCCAGTGTTTCACCACCCTCTTTATAAATAAATAAATATATAGATAAATAAATAACTGAAATAATATTTTAAACAATAATTTTCAGGTTTTTTTATTCAATAGCTATACATAAAAATTATATTTTGCTACTGTACAAAATAATCCTATTGGAATCAGCCTACAGTGATTTTTACATTTTCTGCTATCGAGCTCATGAATTCCAATCTGTGTGGAGAGGATCAGCATCAAGACCCACCGTGACATCAGCATTGTGCTACAGGGTATGTAGCAGACTGCCTCACCTGTGCCTCATCTCTTGCACAGTGTTCCTTAGTATTAGACAAAAACTCTTCATTCAGTGAGCTTCCTGATGTGTTTTGACCAAAATTTCCAAAACCAGGAAATTTTGTCTCAGACTGCCCTGTAATCTGGCACCCAGACTAAGACAGGATTTATGAAAGTCACAACTTTGTCTGCTTTTTATCTATATTTCAGGGTAGCTAGGAAAGAGTCAACATCTGTGCAGTAATCAGCCTTTTAGGAATCAGTATATAACATGTATTGAGAGAGATATACAAGCCTGAAAGCACAGGTGAAAGATATGACTCCTGACCCTGGTCTCAGGCCTAAGCATCATAAGAGATTCTTATTCCCCTGTCAACCACCCCAAAAATCAAAACCCACAAATCCCACACTTTGCTTTGATATTTTCCAGTGCTTGTAGCACCTTGCCCCAAGAGAAGTTCTAGCCTGAAATACTGAAGAGCAGTGGCTTGGCAAACACTGATGCTCTTTCTTCCTAAGGAATAGCTGCTGCCTTCCCCAGGAATCTTTGCAATCACTGATGGGCTGCCCACTAAGGACATGGGAGATTCCTTGCCATTTCCTGAGGGCCATTGCCAAGGCCTGCATGACCCACTGCTAGACCTAGCCTAAGCCTCCCCTGGCATGGGAAAAGAGTGAGTTCTTTCAAGCACACCATGACCCAAATCCATAAATCAAATCAATTTTTGACATCCAAGGTGAAGCAGACATACAGAGTGATGTAAAAATTTAGGAAGCACCTTGAACATCCCTATTTCTGCTTCAAAGGCTCTATGCCTCTTGATGGGAATTGTGGCACATTGGGTTAAGGATAAGGAATTCAGTAACATCAGGCCCTATGTGATTTTTCTATTCTTCATTCGTTCATTCATTCATTCGTTCAGAGAGATTTGCCCTTTAGATGTTTTCTATCTTTGCTTTCTGTTGTCATTTCTGCATTCATCTGGTTAGTAACTTTTTCAGCAGAAGCTGCTTTTCCTTTGACTCCTGCTCCAAATTGCTTTTGTCTTCAACCACAATTTCCTGGATTTTGCTGCTGGCTATGAATGGGGCTCTCTGTGCCCTTCATTCCCTCAGCCAGTGGGATGCCATTGCCTCTCTGCAGCCCGCACTATCCAGCCTGAAGTCTCAGTCTAAAGTCCTCAATCTTAAACACAGCCTTTCTCTTCTCCAGCTCCTTCCAAACTCAGACACTTCCTCTGCATTGACAATGGTTTTGCCTGTCTCCTGCATTACAATTCAGGGTTTCTCCTCATCCTAATTCCAGCTTCATACAAATTAGGGCTAAAATAAGTGATGTATTTGCCTGGCTGCCTGAAATCATCCAGCAATGTCTATTCACAATTGGTATGCTCACTGTCAGGACACTAGAATGTTCTTGATTAGGTGCGTGCATTATGTAAGTATTTTATAATTGTCACTAACTATTGTTTTATCTCTGCTATTTATTACTCTGAAAGAAACAAAATAGCAATTACACACTAATTATATGCTAATTAAATAGCATTTATGCAAGTGGTATTCTGTGTAATCAGAAATATTACTTTTTCATTGGGAAAAGGGACTTTTCTAATTAGTGAACAATTATAACAAATCTACTTGACCTCAAAATAAAGGCCTTATCTAATCATTTATTTGTAAATGGCATGCATTTCAAGTATTTTTGGGAAGTCAATCACATTATAATTTGGGAGAAGTAGAAATAATTCAAAGACTTATTAATTCATCCCTCCTTTCACCCTTATTTATACCATTTAAGGATTATAAATAGTCTTTTATATATGCATAGAAAGATAATGAGACTTAAAAGAAGCATAAAGCTTCCTATCTTATCTTTAAAAATTTCCATTTGTCAATTAACATTATAATAGTACAGGTGGTATTATTGATAGTGAAAGAAATAACACCCAAAGTGCACATTTGAATTCTGTGTTTTCAGTTCAGCTTCCACATGCACAATTGTCTGGCCCCTTTTTCAGCTACATTATTTATATTTATTTGTACAGCATCCTTAAAAATCATGTATTTTTACAGTCTCCTGGAGGCTCTGAACCCCTACATATTTTTAGCAAGCATAAGTGAAATACAGATGGGAAAGCACCCAAGCAGCAGTTGATACTCTGTGAGAGTTTTACCATCTTGTTGAAAACATTAGTTCCCAACAAACAGGAATAGGAATAAAATGGGGAAAAAAATTAGATAATAATTGCATCTGAAATACATAAAATTTGCTTTCCCATTTTCATGGAACAAAACAACACTTCAGTCATCTTACCCTTATTGACAGAGACATTGGTTTGCTGTATCCTCCCACATTTCGGGGTGTAAATGTGGTATTGCGATCCCTCAAGAATACAGGTTTCAGCACATAGCCACAACCACCATTGTCCAGGAATTTTCCATCTTGCAATTCCATTTGTGTTCCCGGTGTTTGGAAGTTTAAGGCCACTGTAAAATTATATCAGTATTGATTTTAGTGAATTAGATTTGATAACATTTTATAAAAAAAAGTTAAAAAAAATTTCAAATGAGCTTAAGATATCTACATCTTTCAATTCATATGTAGGATCCTGTTATTTCCCTTAAATTAAGTGATACTCAATAACGAATTATTTGTGCACAAAAACAGTACACTCTTTAGAACTGCACCCTCTTTTAAGAACTAATCTATAGATCTTTTTTACATTGCTATACCTCTCTTCCCTTTTCTTTCTAAATTAGACCTTGGAGAATATGAAATAAGAGATCCTTCTCTCTGCAAGAACTGAATTCACATCCTAGTTTCTCTACAGCAGCAAGACCCTGCACTCCAAACCTGCTATCAAAGATCTGGTGCAGAAGTCAAAACCTCAGGATTGTATCTAACCTTAGTTATGGTGCAGAATTCATCACAAAAACATCTCACCCAGAAGATTAAGAAGCTTTAGTTTAGTTAGAATACTCAGTGAAAATACATATAAATTTATAGAACTAGAAGCAATTTTAAAAGTGTTCTTAAATTTATGTGAGCACACACTCTCTTGGAGCTTAATCCTCAAGTACTGGTGATTATTCTAAGAATACACCTGACAGATTTTTTCCTTTCCTTGGCAGTTCAAAACATTTTCAGTTTGCTGCAGCACCAATAATAAAATATCACACTTCTCATCAACAGGATATTGTAATTCATGAGATAAAGCCAACATTGAAATAGACCTGTTTAATGAAATTTCCCCCTATTCCAGTGCAATGGAGCTTCTTGTCACATTCCAAATAGAAAATGCAGAAGTCAAATCAGCAATGAATTATGACATTATGAACCCATGACATGTGTTAAACAGAGAATGATAAGAAGTCATTTACTTAAAAGGATGGTTTGGTAGGAATGAAAAAAGAAGACTTTAAGCAGTTCAAGTGACTCATAATAATTCATAAAGAGGACCTTATTACATTTTCCTGGGAGATAATATGAATGTATTGAATGAACATTTGACATAATGCAAAAATCCTTATTGCAAGTGGAAAACACACAAAATTGTTTTCACTGCAAAAATTACTCATTCCTTCACTGCTTTGATGATCATTTTAAAATATTCTGAAGCAAACAACACAAATAGGAATGAAGCAGCTGGTACAATGGACCTGATATTTATAATATGATATATAAACACATGTTTTTGGTGGGGTTACTTCTGAAGAGCTCTGGTTCCGTAGTCTCAAAACCAATGAATGGGTGGAATACATGAAGTGCTCCCAGAGTGCATCATCTGTTTAATCTGAAAGGAATCCCATCTGTGCTAGCTAAAATTGCTCTGCATCATGAACCAACATGCAGCAAGTAGGAATAACTGGAAACCTTGTCTAGAAAAACCTCAAACAAAACAAAAAAAGCCTCCAAAACAAAACACAACATGCACTCCTGCTTTGATCTAAGTGTTAATGTAAAGACATGATTTTATGTTAATATACACAGGAATTTTGTTTTACCTTTAACAACAGAAACCAAACTTCAGAGTGTTCATATTGCCCATTGCCCACCATTGCCTTTTTTAAACAGGGTTGGTATTTTCTTGGTATGGTTTTGGCAGCGGTTCAAAATTTTCTCTTTATGACTCAACCCATCATCCAGAAACAGCCCCAAATTTGGTGCTATATGATGCTTGTATATTTTAATGCACTGAATCAAGCTGTGCAGAGGATGCTACAGGAGCTGCAACCCTGTGGCCCCTGGAAGTCTGAACTACAGATAAGCCAGGATCTCTCAGTCCTCAGGTGAGTCCTAGGCCACACTTTCAGGATACGTGGGTTTAAAAGTGCAACTGAAATTAGGCACATCGAACAGTCAGCTTCAAATAGCAGCTTCCACATGATGAACCAAATTACATGATTGCACATAATGAGACTATTGCTAAATTTACCAAGCTTTATAGGCGACTAAGCAGGAAAATCTGATGTAACAACAGCAACAAGCAAACGAGAATACTTTATATTTTATCACATTAGGAAAATTACTTTTGCAACACAAGTGAAGGGCAATGTTATTATGGGTTGATATCTCTAAACATCAGCACTGTGTTTTCACTTAATTTAATTTGACCTTAAGAACAAGTTAAGAAACGCATGGAACAGTAGTTTTAATTTACTTACTGGTTTCTTTGTATTGCAAGTTTTAAGGTGATTAAGCAAATGTGAGATTTTGTGTCATATTCTCTGAGATGCAAACCTCTACTAAAACTGTTTACAGGGCTCATAGCTGCTTGGAGCCTCCCAGGGCACTACTTTATGGTGCATTGATGTACAATTTTTCTTTTTAATCAGGTGCAGTATAGCCCTAACACTTCTTGAGAAATGGCAAGGATCATAAACTAAAAGCTATGCCCAGCAGCTTGGGCTGAGCAATATCTTTCTGCAAACAATCCTGAACTTCTACCCAGTGTTTCATTTTAGCTTTGGTGAATTCAAGAGCAGAACTGTTCAATAATATTCTTTGTACTTTTGTTTTATGAAACAGTATAAATATAATGCATGTATGAAGAGAGATTTAAACTGACAGTTTATTTTGGAAAGAAACCCAAATGAGCTTGCAATGAAACCATCTGAGCAGTACATAATCTTAATGCATGGTTTTCATGGGGAAGTAAAGGCATCTGAAGTTGAACACGGTGTACATTAAATTTTCTCCTCAGTCCTTTCATTAAGCACCAGAAGAATTTTAATATTGACATCAAAATCAAAGCAGCACAGCAAAACATGGGCTTGGGGAACAACCTGAGCAAAGCAATTCTTCACTGTGATTCCTGCACCTAAAACAGATTTAACTATTCCTAGAACCATGAGGCTAAATCCCCTTCAGATCAGAGTATTGAATACTCAAATCATCTTGCAAAGTACCAAAGCTGCCATGGCAGTCCCAGTAAGCCCCAGGTGTAAATAACTTCATATGGCAAATTGAGGTTAGGAAATAGACTAGCTCCAAAAAATGAGCCAATCCATAATACACAGAAGAATATTATTTTTGACCCCAAACCTCTGTATCACAAGCAGTTAACTGAAGTCAGTTCCACCACTAATTGCAGAACTAAAGACACTCTAAATATTCATACACAGCACCTTCTATAGGTGCCACCATTCAAGACATAACTGATTTGTGGACTAAAAGCAAAAGCTTTGTAAAACCAAAATGAGAATTGTGACTGTGATTTGAAGGCATTGAGGAAAACTGCACATCTTTTGATCCTGCCTCTCATTAATATTCCCAGTGGGACTTTTAAATTGTAATTTTTTATTTTTTGTTCTTTGCTTGCTGGTTCTATCAGCTACATCACAACCATAAGGTTTAATGCATTTTCCCATTTAAATGGGAAGATTTTAAAATAGATAAGGACACATTTGTCACCATTTTTTCTTGAAATGAGTTACTTAATTGCATTTTATGCCATTTAAAAATGCATCTCAAAATGTATCAATTTTATGCCCTCTCAAAAAAACTCATATTCAGAAAGCACTCACAGTGCCAATGTTCCTATCCCCATGGTTTACCTCACTCATTTGAATCTAAAGAGATGTAATAGATCACACTTTTATCAGCCTTCTTGTCTTGCTCTCAGCTCTTTCCAGTTGTCTGTGCTCTTAAAGTGGGCCACTCACAATGAATGCAACGAAAATCTGTGCCTCAGATATCCCAAATCTGAGCTGAATTCCACCCAGCCTGGGAAATGCTATTGCAAACAGGAGCGTATCCTAATGCTCTGGAATGTTGCCATTGCTTATGAGATGATCAATGTGATTGGATTTGAAGCCACTGCTTTCATTCCACACCAGCACTCCAAGCTGGGCACAGACTGTCTAGGCTTTCTTCTCACATGCAGGTCACAGCTGCACTCAATCCTTCACTGCCCAAATTTACAGAAATATTTCAGAAGTCCAGGAAAGATGGAGCGAGACTATTTACAGGGGCATAACAGGACAGGGGGGAAGAGCTTCAAAGTGAAAGAGAATAAACCCATGAAGAGGTGAGACCCCACACAAACTTTATGAGCAAGGACTTTGGTCTACTAGACCAAAAATAAAGAAAAAAAACCTCTTTTTTTTCTACCAGAAAAAAAATAAAATATATAATGATTGATTTTCCTACAACACTGAGCAAGCTTATATGGACAATATACATTTTGGCATAAAAAGTATCACCTCTCTTCCTGGCAAAAAAAAAAAAATCAGTAAAACTGTATTTTTTCTCTTCCCTAACAGACTCCAAATTATATTAATCTTAATGATAACTTCTGGCTTTATTTTTCACCTACACATTTTGAAATGGTTGTTTTCACTCTACAGAAGCTTGATTTATGGCTTACAATGTGAGGGATTCTGCCGTAGGAAGAGGGACTGCTCCTCTGAGAGCTGAATAAATGCATAACTGCATGACATAACATCCTTAAAATGTGCAGTCAGTCTTTTTTGTATGGTCTTTGGGCCAGTTTAATACTGTGGCTCTAAAGACACTGTCATTAGAAATGTGAAGAATCCAGTCACACAGTTCATAACTGCTGACATTGCTCCTACTTCATTACAAGTGGTCCTACTGGAAAAGAGATGTCAGGTGATTAAGAGTCCTCCATTGTCCAAGTAAATCTGCAAAGGGTTTAAGTAGAGATCCTCTCTTGTGAGATTCTCATGGGAAAAGTACCTAAAGCATTTCTGATAAATTATCAGATCTGAAAATCTAAATTGATTTTTGCTGTCTAATTAATGTGTCAGTCTGAAAGTCACACTTCAGTGTAAGTCTGAGTATTTTTGGTTGTCATTTGACCAATTTTACACCTGAAACGTTTCCAAAATAATTTTTAAAATTTACTTAACTTGTGATTCTTGGCAGAAAAGTGAATATTATCAGCTTCCCTCTCCTGTTTTAGTCTGGAGTCACTGACAGGTTTTAGAACAAGATCAGCAACTACTTCAGAAACAATTGTGTTCCTGCAATTTTTTCCCATCTTCCTTTAAAATTTATTAGACTTCACATAAATTATTTACTATTCTATTGGTTGTCTGCAGTGAAGACAGCTGGAAAAACTGATAAAATGGAATTTCAATGTTTCTTTGCTTTAAAGTGAAATTCCAGTATCTATGACACACACCAAAAACTGCCTAAAAAGAAGCAGAATAGCCCAAGAGCTTTTTCATAAACCTGGCAGTAGAAGCATTTCTGCAGAAGAGACATAAAACCTTCATTCAAAACCACTCCCAGCATTTGGAGCCATTCCAAAGGAAAGTTGAGTGCATTTGGAGAGCTTCAGATGTTGAATCATATTATCCCACCTATCTTGCAGGTGTCTACACCTGAATTAGCAGTACCACTTCACTCTTTGTGAAGACTAAATCAGTGAAATTCAAGGGAAAACATTAAAAAAAAAATTAGTCCTCTAGGTTTCACTTGCTAAGGAGGCATTTCTGGACTATTAAAACCAGTAGAAGAGAGCAATAATATAGTTATTGACACAGAACCCAAGCAGGGTCAGGTTTGAGTCATTTTAATTTCCACAGGTGAGGCATAGCAAGATCAAAATTAGTTGGTTTCTTTTCCCTTGGTTGCTTCAGAGGTTAAAATCAGAACTAGTTAGAGAGCTCCTTATCACTCCTCTTTTCATGCATCATTTTTTACCATATTTTGTCATATTATTGCACACAAGACTGAACCACAAAACAGATGTGACAAAATTGCCAAGCTGCATTTCAGTGTCACAGTCCAAAATAAAACCTACAGAAAGTAAAAAACCCATCATACAAGTACAACTTTCACAGCAGCATATAAATTTATGCACACCCCAAAAAGCACATATGAGATATTCTGAAATAAAATTCTCTACCTACAACACCATGGTTTTCTCCTGTAAGTTATGGCATGTTTTGGTCATTCCTGCAGAGTGCTTTGGTACATGTAGAACATTTCCAAATGCCACATTCAAAAGGTTATTTAAGTCTTTTTTTATTATGATTTTCACCAAGGCTTTCTTTCATTTTGGATTTTTGTTGTTTTTTTCAGTCTATATAAAACAACTGATATCAGTTTATTTAAATAAATGTCCTGAATTTTATTTCCCTGCATAAATCTTTCCATTTCATTTTATTTCCTAAATAAAAAGGAGACATGGATACATCAAACCAGTTCTTTCCAGTGCCTCACTGCAGTTGTATGCAGGAGGCATACTAATTTTCACAGACTATGAAAAGTGAGGGTTTTTCTCCATAAGACCTCTTTTTTCCCAAAACCTCCTGTTCTTATGAGTCTCAATTTTCAGAGAATGGACAGGGAGTACACAGTGATATCCAAAAGCTATTTTGTGGAAACTCTGTACTTTTTACTGAGCTTTTTAACTTGCCTTCCTCTGGAAATTAGGTTTACACAATTACATGTCTTGTCCTCAGCCCCAAAAAGTCTTGAGCCTGTTGGACCATTTCATCCTGCTTTAGCTGAGTGCCAGG
This sequence comes from Poecile atricapillus, assembly GCF_030490865.1. Taxonomy (NCBI): domain Eukaryota; kingdom Metazoa; phylum Chordata; class Aves; order Passeriformes; family Paridae; genus Poecile; species Poecile atricapillus. The sequence goes on from NC_081266.1 coordinate 7,535,750, forward strand.
CTGCTCCAAGTTAATATGTTCCAAGCAATTCAGAGAAAATTGCTGGCAAGGTACAGAAGAAAGCACTGTTTTGAGTCAGTCACTAAGGGAAGTGAAGGAGTAACTCAGTTCTCATAATTACAAGATGCAGAGGCCTGGAAGGCAGTGTTATGTGTAGGTTTGAACAAAACCTAATATATTTTCTTTGCCCAGCCAGAAAGGTTATGGATGTTAAAGGAATGTAAGCTTGCAGGTGTGGGGAGGAGAAGGGAGTTAAGAAGGGGAATAGGTGGCAAAGAGAAATCCAAGAGTCCTTTGAAGAGTTTCAGGGAATTGCAAAAGGGATCTAGAGGATTCACTTCTGTGCATGGGGTGTAAAGCACAAAGGCAGGCAGACAGGAGGGGTGTGTGAATTATACAGACATGGGACAGATATAAAAATCAAAAGTCTGTGTTAAATCAGTGAAAGGACATCAGCAGAAGATTCACTGAGATACCCTCACTTTGGGAGTTGCATTGTGAAGAGCTGCTATATTTCTGCCAAACAGCTATCTAAAGCAGATTAGGGAATTAATAGATCTAACATAGCTTGGAAATAATGTATGTGGAGAATTGGTTTTAATCAGCCTATTCCCATGTGAAAAATAGAGGGGTTTTTAAGTGAAGATGCAAATGAAGTGACCAAGAGGGCAAATCTAACCACTTCCTGCAGATTTTTAATTCTTCCAGGAAGGGGCCCAAACCCCCTATGCACCAAAAGTCATATGTTTTGCATATTAATGTTTAGACTGACTTCTCATTAAGGCACACTCTGAGTAAACAGCCAGTGTAGTAATTTTGAAAGATTTTGGCGCTGTCTGTGATCTAACAAATGGTTATCCTTTGTAGAGATAAGTGTGGAGATTCACAGGCTAGAAAGAAAACTAGTAAATTGCAGTATGATAAGACTGGGAGATTAATTCAATTTTAAATTAAGGACCTCTGGCGAGTGCTTTCTCTAAGAATGAAACAAACTTCCTAGTTTTTAATGGCAATGTATAGTTTAGATAGCAATGATAGCACACAGGGAGGGCAGCACCCCAGGTAAATAATCCAGACATGGCACTAAGTGTGGATGAACCACAAGGACACAACATAATCAAACCAATTTCACACAGTATGGTGATGAGAAGATACTTGGATAGTCCAGCACAAGTCCAAATCTGTACTGCAAATAAGCATTTATGAGGACATAGAAGCAAGTCAAATTTATACTAAATAGTAATTTTTGTACTCCTTATGTAGTTATGTAAAATAACAGTCAGGATGGAGAAAGTAACTTGTCACAGAAGATATATGGAGAGCTGAGAAAGGAAACAAGTGGAAAAGGAAGCCTGGAACAAGGGTGACATAAGCTCCAGGGCCCTACAGACAGAATGAAATCTGTGCCTGTCCTTGGATGAGTGTGTATTTCAACATAACAAGGTGAATCCACACCTCTCACCTCTCAAAACCGAGAGCCTAAGGCAAAGTGCCCTGCTCACCCCACAGTCTCCCTCAGGTGGCCTTGGCAAAGACTCAAAGACAGAATATATACCTGGGTACAAAAACTATTCTGCTCTACTTTACCTAGGGCTGAAGAAAATTTAGCAGGCAAACATAGAAATATGTTCTGGAACTGAGAATCTTTTAAACTGAAGAATAAACACGTGAAGGTAAAATTGTCTCTAAAGCCATTAAAAAGGACAAAATGCTTACAGGTGAGAGGTTTTCCAAAGCCTGCTGGGTACAGAAGTCATGCCATGCTTATTTTGAAAAAATTCAAATAAATAACTTTCAATGAAGAAGCAGAAGTTAGCACTTTTTTTGTTGCCCAGGAAACGAATATGTTTTGTACTGGAAATTAAAATTCTACATGTATGTTCATCTGAATAAAGACTGGAGACTCCCAGCAGCTCCCAGCTGTCTCTGGATGTTGTGCTGACCAGGAATGTTTGAGTGCTGCCTTGTGTAGCATATCCTGTTCTGGGAATTTTTGGCACTACTATCAATTGTTGTGCTCACATCTGCACCTAAGCAAGTCACAGAGTGCCACTGAAAACCCACAGACCCTTCAGAAGAAACTTGCATTGCTGAGTAATGGAAACTTAAAAATGCTGAGCTTGTTATTAGTGATTTTCTTAATATCCAATTCAAAGAGGTAGTTTAAAGAGATTAATAAAATAGAATAAATGGAATATCTGGCATAGGAAACAGCTATTTAACACAAAGTGATATTTACAATTACTAGTGAGAAAAAACTGGTGGAATATGTGGGTTGAAGGAAAATTTTATATAACAAAAAATTAAAATAATGCCACTGGGGGAAAATACATAACCTACATAACACCAGAATACTATAGGAAGCAAGAAACTCCTTTATCTGTAAAGCCTAGAATGCAATAGTTTCTGCAAGGATACATACCCATCTGACACCCTACATTCCAGAACTCCTGAGGATTATAATTTGACGAGCTCATTCTTGTTCCCTTGGGGTAAATTCTTGTAATAAATCTTGTAGTATGTGAAATAAACTCTTTAGCTGATAAACAGAAGGATAAAATCTTGGTAAGAAAACCTTTGTTATTAAAGAAATCCTATTTGAACAAATAATAAAAATACAGTAATTTGATCCAGCAATTTTTTTACACAATATTATGCCAATTTATTCTATTTTAACATCATTTTATTTTGAAATATATTCATTTGTTCATTTAATAATTAATTTTTAAACCTTAATATTTTGTGTGCACTTGAATCTGACAGTATTCCTGTATAAAGAAATATATATTCCTTTGTAAGAAGTTCATTATCCAAAAACCATCCCTTCACTGAAATATTCTGTTTCTTCACCTTTTTGCAGGGTAACCTTATGATTTCTACACTAAAGCCCACTGTATTCTCACGGGAAACTGAGACACAGGAAACTGCACAAAAGTTTCCCCCTTCTATAATAGCTCAAAATGAAAAAAAAAGGGGAAAAAAATCATCTTTAGATGATCTTGGCTTGTTTGTTGTTTGGAGGTTTAAATAAAATGGCTAAATAATATTAGGACCAGGGAAGAGCACATTTTTAAAAGCCACTGAAATTCTTGTTATATAAGCCTCAGAAGATAACTATCATGTACATTGTTTTTCCTTCTGCTGGCAGTGTTCCCTCCTTTCTCATATGTAAGCATTGACTGCAGGGATGTGGGAAACTTCAGATGACTTCTATCTGCACGATTCCTTTTTAGTGATTAAACAAAAATCTACATTTCCAGGGTCATCTCTCTGATCTTCATTTTCCTCTCACCTCATTTTTTGTTTGTTTAGCGGTTTTGTTTGGTAGAGTTTGGTTTGCTTTGTTGTTTGGGGGTGGTTTTATTGAGGGGGAGGAGAGGTTCTAGAGCTACTTTTCTATCTCCTAGAGTGCTGGAGGAACCAGAGAGAGGACTCAGTGGCTGGAAAATCCTACTTTGTGACACTGTTCAGCATCATTCACCTCGCCAGCTGTTGCCCTGAAAACTAAAACCTGATAATGTTTTCATAGCTTTAGTTACTTTCCCATGGAAGTTCTATAAACAGAAGTTGTTTATCACATTCCTTCTAAGAAACATCTTTTGATGGACGTTTCACACGACCAGTGTGCTTGGGAAGGTGTAACTTAATTATCCAATTCCTGGTCATTGTTGAGAATCTATAAATACTGGGGTCAGAAAATAAAGTTCCTTCTTTCCTGTTCTACCACTGGAAAGTGTTCATGTGAATCATTTTGTGTCCTTTAGCAACAGCCAGCCACTGAATCACCTCCACAAAGTGAGTGGGCATGTGGCAGCCTTCATTGTCATTGTCACTGTCATGCTCGGTGATCTCTGCTTTTAACGCTCCCTCGGGGCTCTCTGCAGGCAGCTGGAGCTCAAACAGCAGAGGCTGCACCAAATGGAGCTGCTCCAGCCCAGAATGGTTTGGATAATTCAGTTTGGCTGGGATGGAAGGTCTGCTCCAGTGGAGCAAGCTGCCTGCTCTGGGGTTTATCCATCCCATTAATGAGGACTCTCTTATCTGCACTTGTCACCAAAGCCAGGCGACTGCCGAGCCAACTCCGCTCAGTTCTCAGCCCAGACATGGGGGTGGGGAGGGAGGTGGTGAAATTTATTCCACGCTTTTTCAAGTGCTGACTGCAATTCCTAAATTACTTGATGCAGAAAACAATGAATCGAAAGGCAGACGTACATTTTTTAGACTGTGTTAATATTTGTTCTTATAAAAATACACGGAATTAAAGCAAAGTTGAATTTCAGTTTTCCTCCCAAAGCCAACAGAAATAAAAATATTATGCAAAGGACATATCTAAAACAGTGTTATACAAAGAACCAAATAAAATCAGACAGCAGGTGTTTCATAAAATTTTAACCCTTCAATGCCTAAGCAGTGAAGCAATCATAGCACCAATGTAACTTTTAACTGATTGACTCCAAAGAAATTACCTGAAGATCTTAAAAGTTTTCGTGCTGCACTCTCTCCAATTGAATTATTTTCATAACACTGCTGATGCTGCAGGGAATGCTCAAAGCTCACAAACTTCTGAGATTTGGTATAAACCACAAGGTCTGACAATGCAAGGGCAATCTTTCCCTTTCTCACCTAAACATCATCAGATGAATAATGGAATAAAAAAGTCACAATGATGAGTATTTCATTATTATTAATATTAATAATTCAGAGAAACAATCATTTTGGATGCATAAAGCATGAAAAAACGTCTCAGTTAATGAATCTAATAAATATGACCTTTAATAGTGAGATCTGATCTGCTGAGAGAAAATTGAGGTTATTGTGCCCACGTTTATCACAGCAATCATAGGGTGAGTGGAGAAATCCTTCCTAGCAGAATGTTCTTCTCGATAGCTTTACAGTTTTCCTGCTCCTAAGAGTGGTTTGCAAATAATATAATTTTTCATGGCTTTTAATGTTGCTCCTTAAAAATATATCTCCAACTTTCTATTCATAAATATATAAAGTACTAGAAAAGACCAACAGAATAAACTCATCTATAAAATGTAGAATAACAGGAAAATATTACATTGCGCCAAGAAAATTAATCAAAGGCCTATTCCTTTAAGCATTGCCCTGAAGTTAGGAAAACTCTTTTCTTCTTGATTAAGGTTGAAAGTTCTCTCACCAAAATCTTCATTTAGTCTTGCTCAATTACCAAAATAAGCCAAAGTGACTGAAATTTTACCAGGATCTTCTCTCTTACAGAGAAGCACTGTGTGACCACTTCATTTTCCTCAGCATAACTTCTGAGCTAATTGGGGGCAGTAGCCAGCAGAGAGCTGCTGATGCTAATCATGTTTACATTCCATTAAAGCTTTTGAAGGCAAATTCTCATCCCACAAAATAATAGAGATTGCCTGCTCATGGCTCTTAAACTATGCAACGTTCAAGTGCATTAATTATTCTGGGGCTATGTCCCATGAGGACACCAGGAGTCTACTGCCATGGAAATCCTGAAAAATACAACTCTGGAGGCAGGCAAAGCCAGCAGCATCACTGGGGTATCTTGGCTGTGGATTCAAATGCTCTCCCACCCTCCCATAAAGCAATACAGTGGGACATCAAGGCAAATATTCCAACAGAGTGGGACCCTGGAAACCACTTTCTCTTCTGCCTGGGAAACATGAGCAGATCCTTTTTGTTGCTGCTGTTTAAGAGTCTGTGGAATTCATTCTAGTCCGTTACATGGTCCTACAAATATTCTTGAAACCTATTGTCTAGAGAGCTGGTCCTTCCTGGTCAGAGTCCATCCTTCCTCAGAATTTTTCCTTACTATTTCTCCATGTCAGTTGGAATGAGAAAGAAGAAAAAAACTTTCAAATCATATAAAAAAAAAGAGACACTGCTTCTCAGCGAGAGTGCTGGGCTCTGAGGAGCACTGCTGGTTTAGCCACATTCAGGCAATCAGAGCATGATGTGCAAGAGTGACTGGGTACACCAGGTGCTGCCTGACATCCTAAAAAAGCTGAACAAGGCAGTTTCAACCTTGATGAAGCAACAGATTTTCCGTGGTAGAGAGTTATAGTTGGTTAAAAAAACTAAGTTCAATTTGACTTTCAAACACCAAATTTTTACACTTTTTTCAGAAATAAAGTTAAGTCTCTGCATGATAAATCTAAAAACACCTCTTCAGCTCCAGGTGCTGAAAAATGTTCCAGCACAACCAGGAATGTGCACCTAATTTAATGCAAAAAAATCCAGAACTGAAGAAAATAGGAGACTTTATCTATCTTAAAAATAGACTGGAAGACCTGGGGAAGAAATGGTTAACTCTGCCTGTTGTCATCAGGTACTGCTGTAAGTGTTCTCTATACATAGTTCCAGGAGAGCCATGGCACCAACAAAACACATCTTAAATCTACTGTGGGACCGAGAGCCTGGGACAAGCACAAGTTTTGAGAGAGGAAAATGTTGAAGTTCAAGATGGGAGCACAGGAAGGGGTTGATTTTGAGTTGGGTACTAAAATGTGGTCCAGTCTGACTTTTCTTATAAGAGCAGGAAAACTCTGAAACCTCGAGCTAAAAAATGTAATTTCCAAATGCACTGATCTTAGTAATTTTAAAGTTTTCTCTTTAAATTTTAAATTAAATTTAAAATATAAATTATTTTAAAATAACTTATTTATAACAACTTTTCAGTTTAGTCTCTATTTTAAGATAATCGAGTTTCTTTAAAAAAAAAAATCTGTGTGTTCTCTATATTCAATTGCAGCAAAAGTTACCTTTGGTTTTTTTTGAGGTGGGGGTGAAAGTCTATGATCTCTTCTTCTTCTGGTGGGACTCCTTGATGGCTGAAGAGGTAACGTGTCATGTGCGTCGTCATCCTCAGACTCAGATTCAGAGTCACTCAGTTCCTCTGTCTCACCACCATATTCAGCATCCATCCTGAGCAGACCTTCCTCAATTGTTCCAACTTTTTTATTTTTTATCAGAACTTTGAATTTTAATGCCTATAGAAAAGAGGTTGAACAATAGTAACTAGAATTACTTAGGTTTTCATCTCTTGGTGTTATTTAACCAATCTTCAAAGTTGTTTATTAAATATAATGATGTGAGGTTGCAAAATGAATTAAAATAGAGTGAGGCAGAAGCCAAAGCCAAAGAAACCAAACAGAATCTGGGGATCAATGTACACAACAGAATGAGCCTATCTAACACCATGACAGGAAAAAAGGCTCTCTTCCTTCCACAGGAACCCAGATGCTGAAACTATGAAAAGATAAAAGTAGAAAGCTAAGTAAGAGCCAAAAGTGATAGCCAGGCAAGACATAGAAGGTATATTTTTTTACTTATTTTTTTACTTCTATTTTAAGCCTAAATGTACTTCTATGTGTATATACACACTTAAAGATGTGTCTGCTATTCATTTGGAATGTTTTCATCTATCACTAAGCCTGCAGGAAATTTGTTATTTGATTAATGCCTTTGTGCATATCTCTCTGGTGTACCAAATGAAAACTTTTGTTTATAACTTGTGTTATTTTACAGTAGAACCTTATGCTGGTCTTACCTGGCCAGGGAAACAAAAGTTTGGTGATTTTGCCTAAACAGTTTCTCTATTTTTAAATAGACGTGTATCAACCTCCATAATATGTAATGTAAAGGGAGAAAAACATCATTGAATTATATTGATTCTAACAGCATGGCTTTCATCTATGGAACAGAATCCTATGAGTATATATTTCACTTCAATTTACAAAACTATATTAATAGTAAAGCTTCTATTATGCAGCAGTACATCTGTACACAGGAGCTGTCAGGGAGTAACAGGACTTACTGTCACTCTTGAATAAAGTGATCCACAAAAATGTTCTTTGAATTTCCTATGCTCTAGTGGAAAGGAAGATTACACTACTGGGAGTGTGGCGGGAAGAGGGAACAAAAAAATTCACAATAAATGAAAGGTAACTGAAATGCTGTGTTTTAAGGTATCCACGAAGTAAATATGAAAGGTATGGATAACAGAAATATATAAAGCCAAAGTTTTTTAGTAGAAACCAGAGCCATAGGCAAGGATAGAGACATTCCATTTATTTCCATTGCAAGCTCCATTGCTCATAATCCCCCTATCGCTTCAGATCTCGTGTTGGTAGTTTGCCAGGGTGCCAGTGGAATGAGACATCCTATGCCCAATATCTATCAATGCCATGCTGCTGGAAGGTTTGATTAGTCTCTCTGCACTGGTGACTCAGGATAAGGATGCCCTTTAACATTGCCTTCATTTCTTATTAATGCACTCTTTTTTTTATTTTTCTCTGGTATTTTTAGAAGAGTTTTAATATGATTAATGCTACTCATGTTTTTTAAGAGTTCTGAATTTTGCTTTGCATGTTCACATTTCCCAGTATCTAAAAGCAATTCTATCCACTTTTGATCTTGTATTTTGTTATTCATGGGAAGACTTCATTCTACAAATAAAAAAAAATAAAATACAATAAAAAAGACCTGGTATACAAGGGAAGAAAAAACTATCTATGGTTACATTACTGCCTCCTATATGCAAACATAACTTTAAGTAAAGAAAGACAATAGTGTGTGTGTGTAATGATATAAAAATGGGTCATGATGTCAATCAGTCTCTAAAATTCTGTTTGCGAGCTGTTAGCAAAAACATAAACATCCTGAGGTAGGAGAAGTTTTTTAAGGTTTGCTTTGTTTTCTACAAAGGTAACATTCTAAAATCATGGTTCTTTTCAGAAACAGTTACAAAAATACTCCAGAGAATTTGCTATTTTTTGGCCAGAAGCAAATGACAATAATAGTTACCCCCAATCACTGAAAGTGAAACACAGAGTGAAAAAATGGCATAGGCTTTTGTCTGAACTTCACACATCTTCAAAAAAACTTATAACAAATGTATGGTTACAAATTCAGTGACTGTGTGAAATCTGAGTTCTTTAATTGGTAATCAGCACTGCTAAACATGTGACACCTTTTTCTCTACATGTCCAGGTCTTCTAAGAGAGCTGAAAAGCCTTTTAATGAGCTGAAAGTCTGAGCATTCACTATAACTTCTCCTTTCTAGTTTTATTATGAAAGGCAAAATATGTTAAAAATACATTTGCTGTTTACTTCTATAAAAACTGCAAGCATACTAAAAAATTCAAATATGTAAAACATCATAGGACCTCCCTAGAGCATAGTGGGACTTCAAGACTGGCATAAGCAAAAACCTCGAAGTGCAATCAACTAGAACAAATATTTACATAATTAAATGAACAAAACCTTTTTCTTGTGCATTCTGGTTAATGGGATGTATAACACAAATCAGCTGAAGTAATGCCAAGTTTCCAAGATAAAAATCACAAGCACTTTGGATCGGGCAAACCCACCTATTGATGACTACAATTAATGTGAAAATTCAGTGCCCAGAAATGTAAGGAACAAACCCTGGATTTGAGACAGAAGTATTAAAGACAGAATAGCTTCTCCTGTTTAAATTGAGCTTGTTGTTCTCCCTTCTTCTCTCCTGACCAGCTGTAGGTGCTCAGTTAGAGGAATATCAAGCCTTGAAAATCTTGCTAAGTAACAAAGTTAAAATCTCTTCTGAGTTTTACATAATATTCTATTTCAAGAATGATACTGCTGCCTTAAATACTGATATAGGGTTAAGATACAACACCTCCTGTGAAGTCTGACACAGGGAAAGGTTTTGAGACAATGACAAGATTTGTTAAGTACAACTGTTAAAAAAACCCAACACCAGCTATCTTTAACGAATCACACTTAGTGAAGTGTGAATGGATGTCTTTGTGGCAGCCTTATAAATCACAGTTATCATCTACAGATACTTTATATCAATACTGTATACTTATTATACAGATATTTTTAATCAATACCACCAGCAAGGTCTGAGCTCTAGGCAAACAAATATTAATTATATCAGGAGCAGCATTTTAGCTACCTCATAGCAAGTTTTCCTACAACACATTTACCCAGTGAGAAGCACCCTACCCTGAAAATTCCATTTCTGTGTTGTGCTCTGTAGTAGACTTCAGGTAAGTCTACTTACCTTAAGTCTACTTAAGGATAAATAGCTGTGCTATAGCTGAAACTATATTCTACATGGGCAACTAAATCTCTGGATGCATTGGAAATAAGTCCAGATGATTGCAGAGAAAGATGAGATGGTTACAGGTTGGCTCAGAGTCTTCATTGCACAGATTCCTTACCAAAGTTCAATGGTCCAAGAAGATGCCTTACCAAACAAACCACATGATTTTTATACACCAAATAAGCCATTGACCCAAGACCTACCTGGGTAATGATATAAAATATGGCAATGTCTTGTTTTTAGTTACCTCCTGAAGTTGCTTTACAATGCAAAGAAGCTATTAACAGATAATGACTGTCACATGTTTACCACATTTCTGGGAAAATCATGTTCCCTCAAGAGTGCAATGCCTAAAAATAGTGAAGGAATTAGATGAGTCTTCTGTATGTACTCACTACAGCCTAGAGATTCCTGAAATTTTATGAGAAACAGTATGGATTTTTTTATTATTATTTTTGAGGTCATCACCAAGACATACCACATTCTCTTTTTTTTTTTTTTCATATTTTTTGTAAAGAATAGATGCCATAGACTGATCAAAAGGCATAAGAGTGACTAGAAACATTTTGACTTGCTAAGAAACAAAAGTATTTCTGATGCAAAGACTTGGTCAAGACATTTGCATATGTGAATGTGTTGGTCAAAATAAATAGGAATTAATCTCATAAATGAAGCAACAGAATTAGATGTGCTTAATCTTGAATTTCTCACTGAAAACACTCACTGTGTAGAGAAAGCTCTCCTTTTTATACTGAGTAGATAAAGGTGAAGAAAAGTGTGAAGGATGAGTCCTGGCTTATGGAGTTAGCTGGTTTTCCCCATAATAGCAGAATTTAAAATATCCATAGCCCATGAAGTTGTACTGGGGGCCTTCTATTGATCTTTCTCAAGGATCTCATTAAACAGATCCTTTTATTTGGACACCACAGGTTTAACAACCATAGGGAAGCCTTGGCAATCCTGGCCAGAAATGCTTCTGAGACATCACAATGCAGTAATTGATCTTGCAGCTGTGTGGTAAACATTAAAGAGAACTTGTAAAATCACAGTAGTTGCCACTTCACTTTCAGTTAATCACACATCAATATCTCATTCCAACTTTGTGACAGGAAACCTGCAAATAATAAAAGATTCCTAACTATCTGATATATCTATCCTGTCAGCAGTGTAAGGCAGTTCAATGCTCTACAATGCAAAATAATTGAGGAACAAACTTTCATCAAAGCATCAATGTGCTTACATTCTTTTCTGTGTTATATTGGATGCCCACATGCTCCTTTCAATTGCTGTCAGATCTCTTGAGAGGAGGAACACAGCAGGGTAAGTAAAACCTTATCTCTTCTAGCATCCTGATATTTTCTAAGTTCATCTACAAATTGCTGCATAAGGCACTTCATTCCTTCACTTTCTATCAGCACATCACCAGGAGTGCTGGTACAACCAGCAGAGATGTCTGGCGCCCGTCACTGATGTCAAATCTAATTTAATGCAGGACCTGACTCAAAGGACCTGTTATTCCAGTGAAGATTAGAGGGAGTTCATGAAGTCTCTTTAGAAGCACCATGATGGCCAAGACTGGGAGCAGAGAATTGTATCAGGTCTGTCGCTTTGGGTGGCAAAACATCTTCTTGGGAAAGAGATGGGACAGGTGAAGCTTAAAAGCAGCCTCAGTTTCTCATGGGATAAAGTTTGTGGGAAAGAAAGAAGTAGTGCAAAAGTCTTCTCCTCCCTCCATATGTAGAGGAGGAATTGTGTGCTGAGATGCCACAGAATACAGGAATTGCAGGGAATTAATAATATCAATATAGTCAGATGGAAGTGTGAATATATGTCTGAAGGCAAAGAATTAAAAAACCTTTAGTCCTGAAATTTTCTGGGGTTTGTTTTTCAGATGAAGCAAGTGTTGGGAAAAGCAGAGAGAGGAAGTGTTCAGTGATCCTCCGCTTTTATTTCCTGCGCCTCCATGTGATTTTCACTTAGAATTACAATGGTAGGAGACATCATTGCAAGGTGGTCCAAGGAACCACCTAAGAGTGGGCGTGTTCCTCATTTTAACCTCCTTCCACACACACACAATCATCTCAGTTGACAAAGGTATAGTTCAAGACCTACTTAAAGAAAGAAGCAGAAGATTGACCATATAAAAGAAAATTATTTCGATGGAAGCCTCCAAAACTCCAAAACCTAAAAGGAACCTGTAGTTGTCTAATGTTTCTTTGAAGTGTTTGGAGAAACTATGTGATTTCCCACTTCATGTACCCACAAAATAACCATTCAATTCTGATCTTGAAGAACACTGAGGTGGCTTTTTCCCTTTTCTTGCTAATGCTCCGTCTTGAAAAAAGTGGACCAACAACTTATATAGGTGACAGCTTTTTTCTTTTTCACACTAACTGAGGATCCTTCCAACAAAGAGCATTTCAAATTCATCATTTGTGGTTCTGTAACATCTCTTTTGCACAGCTTGAGTAAAGCAGTCTGAAGACTAAATTCAGAATTTGGTTTTCTCAAATGACAATGAATTTACCCAGGCCTTGAAAATGCACAAGGTCCCAAGCTTTAAAGACGTGATGTCACTAAACTCCTTTTTTGGCTCTTCAAAAAGATGCCAGCCAAAGTCAAGCTTATAACTGAATTTACAAATTCAGTCATAGCTACATATTTCCATTGCTAAGTAAAGTCCTACTGACTTTTCTTACATGCATGATCAGAAAACCTAGGAGAAACAGAGAAGATCCTCATTTGTGTTCATTCTCAAGATAATAATTTTCTGAATTAAAACTTTTGTAATCAGGTGACGACAGTGGCGTTATTTAGGTAATCCTTACACCTTGCACAGATGGGAAATATGTCTCACAATACTTTAATATGTTAAAAGCTCAGGAGAATTAATCTCAGCTGACAGCATTTCCATACATAGACCCAGCAATCCATTTTCAGGCAAAACTCTACAGAGCTGACTCATGAAAACTCTAAGCTGTGGAAATATGAAGTATGAACTCCCTGTATCACAGTAACCATATGGTAAGGGACATATATCATAGAAATTAATATTTTTAAGTGTGTGATTCAGTGATTCCATTTCACTGATTTTGTGCTTGCTTCAGAGGACATATGATCCTTGCACATCTCCTACACTGAATCCAGCCGTGATTTGAGAAGCTTTACAACAAGCCCTCCTGTTTGATAGAGTTTAGATTTTTTCCTAATTGAAAAAACAGTTTTCAAGGCTTCAAAATTATGTTGGAAACCATGATGCAAAAAAATATATTGCTACAATAAAAAAAAAAAGGGTGGAGAAACATGAACATTAAATATTACAACATTGTTATGGAAATATAAGAGTACGGTAATACTTCAGCACATCTTCTTGCACAGATCACTTCAAAAATATTTTTCCTTGACAAATCCTTAAAAAATTATTTTAAACACCTTTTGTGTGTTGTTTTTCCTTATGACAGTGCTTCCTTCCCACATTTTCATTTGCATTTTTTTAGCTACTGTAAAAACACAAGGAATAAAATATGGCTATACTGGCAACAGCGAGAAGCTGAAATAAGTATTTTGTATGTGTGCACGTATTTGTGCTACAAAAGACTTGAAAAAAGTTTTTGTCCTTGAAAGAAAATTATGTGCAAAGACTGGAACAAAGGAAATGTATTTGTTTTAGTTTGCAATAAAATTTTCAACACCCATCTAATTGCCTTTTCTGACTTCATGTCCCAGGGGTCTCGGGCCATCCGCTGAGAAACGCTGTCTGAGGGAGAAACACACTGAGAAAGAGAATGGCTTTGCAGTAGCAGAGGACCAAAAAAAACCTCCATCATCACTGTTATTGACAAAAAATGTAGGCTCAGGTTTCCATTTCAATAACATGCTTAAATTTCAGGAATTTCCTTCAATTTAAGCAACAAAAAAATAAATCAGCAAATAACAGATGTATTTCCATGTGTTTTTTTGGTGCAGTTTAAATATTTTTGTTACTACCTGAAGTCTATTTCTGACACAGATGTGATCCATAAATTCAGTCCCAGAGGACTGAAAAAAAAAAATAATGAAGAACCCCACCATCATTTCCATTTCTTTCACAGAGAAAAATGAAAACTTATTACCTCAGGAGAAGGCAGTTCAGTCATATCTACTGCACCACCAATTGGTGTAGTGAGAAGTTTGTCACCTAGAATACTTTTCAAGCAGTCTGCCATTACTTCCTGCTGTTTAGGGCTGCAGTGGTTCTCCAGAGACAGTATAACTGGATAGGCAGATGACTGGAAATATAATTTTAGGATTTTATTATTAATAAATAAAAATATGAATAATTGCTTTTCCAAAATATCTTACAAAAGTCCCCTTGGCCATCTGTATTTACCTTCATTTTCAAAAACTTCAGAATATAGATCACTTGTTCCAGGTTAGTAACACAATAAAACAGGTAACATTTGTGGAAAAAAGAAAGCACAATTGAAGAAGAAAAAAGAAATGCACCTTCAGAAAGTTAAAACAGAGCTAGACATATATGAAAAAAGGACTGCTTTGTTTTGGTTTTAAAAGCTAAAATCAGATTCTAAAATTAAAATTGAAAGCATAAATCAGAATTAAATGTCTTTTGCTTTAGTTTATGACAGATTTTTTGACTACTTTTCAAATAGTCTATCAAGGCTTTGATAGTCTCCCCAAAGCTTGTTCAGAAATTATTTCCTTTACATGAACAAGCTATGGATATTTTTTATTTTTGATAATACCACAAACTTTTCTAGGGACAGTATACACTTTTCTCATCACACTACTCAAGCAAGGGTAATTGAGTAAAAATTAAAGGTAAAAGGTGAAAAAGAGAAAATTAGTAAAAATTAGAGAAGAACTCAAAAGAAATGCATCCATCTAGACTTATAAGTAAATCTCATAAGTTGCCAATAATACTGGTGGATACCAAAAATATAGTCTGAATGAAATCTTTGCTCAGGCAGAGCCTAAATTGTCAATAAGGAAAACACCATTTTATGTTTTTCCTGTCTTTACATTTGTCTCCTGAGCACTTGCTATTGACTTTTAAGAGAAGAAAAGCTCAGCCTGCATGGACAGCTGGTACCAACCATGACCTGTTGTGATTTTATCATCTCATTGGCACTTGGGCTTGAGAACTGAAGTTTGAATTAGAGTTAAGCACAATATGCTGTGTGTTAGCAAGAAGAGGCAAGTTTTATCCAGTGGGTTTTGAAAAACAGTGGAATAAAATCATGTTTTTAATTTCACTTTTAAAATCAGAGATTAATTAAGTTTTATATAGAAAACAGAAAAAAATCACAGCTTTGATTAACACTGAGAAGGCTATAAATACATATGCATGAAAATCCACATAAATTTATGATCGTGGATGTATATATTCACACACATAATGCTGGCCTGATTCTGAGATTTATCTTAATAGTCATTCAGCACTTCCTTTGAGCAGGAGTTTCACCAGAAGCTTATACAAAAGCCTGAGACGGTGCAAAAACTCTCCAGATTTCAGTGTTTTTCTAGAGATAGGTAAAAGGAACTTTGCTCTGATGGGTCACCTGACCAAAAAACATCAGTAGCTGCTAACATTTATCAGTGTCAACATTCAAAATCAAAAGAGAGGAAATGGAAAACAAAGTCTCAAACTCATCTATTATCTAATATTTTTGTCTATTTTATAAATTCACACAGAGGATACAAGACAGACTCATAGCAGCAGAAGAGTAAGTGACAAAAAAACCTTTAAGGGATATAAAGAAGGAGGAAAACATCAGAAAAAATCTGAACTAGGTCTTCAATATAGATTCAGTCCTTGTTTAAATTATGTCAGGTGAGAATTCCACCTAACAAGCTGAGTGAGATCACCTGAATCCTTTGCACTAAGTTTGGTTTATATTCATTATCAGGAAAAATGATTATGATTCCTTTAACTAGATTTTAAACTACATTAAGAACAAATAGCACAATTGCTCTGCAATTAATTTTTAAAATACCCATTGCTCAGTTGCATTTTTTTACCCTGGAGAATTTACAAGAGCCATGTCCCCACTTAGTTAAAGCCACCATCCCATTCTAACCAACTCATGTATACACACACAGATCTGTACGTACCATAAATGCATACTTGTCAATCACATGAATTACGGAGCGAAATGGAATTTTGCTTGTTAAAGTGTGACCATGATACACAATAGGTTCGTTGTTGGTGCCATCCCAGCAGTCAATCTCCAGGCAACGGCATCCTTTTAACAGAGCACTTCAGAAGAACAAGAGAAACAATTTTGCAGCCAAAAGAAAGATAGCAAACTTTTTTATACAAGTTGCTGTGTTTCTAATTACAAGCACAGGGATTAATTACAGAAAAAACACCTCATTTTCACCATAAATAGAAATCCTACAGAATTATATGAGACAGACATACTTTCTGTTTCTGCCTATTTTAGGTGTGTGTTATTTAATAAACTTTATTAGACCTTTAAAGAATATGGGATTACCTGCATTATCTTCCTTAAAAGGCTAAAAATCAAAGATTTCAATTAAGGAATTTTGGAACAAAGGCAAATTGCCACTTAAAATAAAAGAATAAATATTTTCAATGCTATTTTGTGCTACTATTCCAAACTTGCTTAGAATTTTGAGAATCACTATATTTAAAAATCTATAGTACTTGGAGAATCAGGTTGCACTTGGTCTTTACATAAAACAGTTCCTCTCCCCAGACCACATTTCTAAGAGTGCTAAAGTTTCTGAGACACCCTGACTTTACTGCTTTAATCTGAATATGTTAGTGTCATCCCTTAAATTCTTAGGTTTCTAATATTTGACTTGCAACTAACTGAAACATTTCTTATAAACTGTTTTACTTAATTACCAAGCTGTCTTTTACATCCTGCTTTTCACACATTAACAATATGTCAAATATGCCTTTAGCTGATTTTAGCATTTTCCTCACACATATAGGAGATAAAGAGAGAGGGGGTTATACCTTCTTTGCAATTACTTTCAGCAAGGCAGCATTAACATAATGGAATTTTAAATACTGTTAGAAATTCAGTACTGTTTCTGATGGTTGCAAGTCACTAAAGAACATCAAGAGAGCAACCAAAAAAAAAATTACAAAGTGTTCAGATAGATGATGATTCCTGCTGCTTTCTCTTCATTAAAGTAGTACAAATAATTCTGGACACATCTCCTCCTAATTCTTAATACATCCTGCCCTCTCAGTGTTGCATTTACTACACAATTAATTTCTTTCTTCCCTGTCTTGGCAATAAGGCATCCTGGTCATCATCCTCTTGGAGTCACACACTGCACAGGTTCCTCTCCCTGCTGCCTACTTGAATGCCCATGTTTTGTTGTTTTTGTTGTTTCTAACCTGCCCACACTGCAACATGCACTGAACACAGATACCCTTGACACAGACATACTCCAGCACACATCTTCTACATTGAACAGATCACAGCTTGCCCAGGAATTTTACATTTCTTTCAGGGAGTTATTTATTTTTTGCATGGCACGTTGAGATTAAAAACTGATTTAATCGTGTACTGTACAATATACTATAGATTCCATTTGCTGCAAGGTTGATTTTCTGAGATGTAAGTGAAAAAAATAGATTGCTTCCAGACTTTGAACAGATGGTTTGGCAAATATATTGAAAAGTGTACACACAAAATAAAATACCACTCTCATTTCAACTTGTATCTTTGATGGCTTTGTCCCTTATTTCCAAGTAGGATTGTATGTGACTTAGCATTAATTTTAAAAAAAAAAAAAAAGCCAAAGAAAGTTTAAAATATTAAAAATTATGTCTATATACCTGGTATAGCCCCATAAGTGACTGGGTCCCATTAGCTGGTCAGCTATCAAGTAGGTGTTGTGAGAAGACGAAATAAAATAGTCACATAATGGCTGGTTCATATCTTGATAGACGGTCTTGTGCTGGCTTTTAAATATTGAACATTCGTCTGAGTTCAGGTATCTTATAAATCCTTCAAATGACAACTGCCTTTTCTTCCTCACTGAACAAAAACAAAAGGAAAAAAAAATAAATCTCTGTTGTGAAGCCACTCTGATGCACTTTCTGAAATTTTTAATAGCCAATTCTGAACACTGCTGAAGGTTATACAGCACAAAGCTTTCCTGCAATTTTAAAATTCATACCAAATGTATAAACAACACAAACATCAGATACGTGTGACTCTGGAGCTGAATTGCTGTGGTTCAAACTTCTGAGAGGAAAAAAATGTGTTTTGACACTTTTATTCTTCTATGGACAGCACTAAGAAGAATTTTCAGTAGTCCTAATTAAATATAAATAAAATATTTGTCATTTACTTTGGAAAGTAACATGCCAGACAACGTGTTAAGGGAATCTTCTCTTTTAAAAGAACCAGGATTGTTCTCTAAAAAGTCAGAAATTCTCAATATAATCTTGCAGAAACTATGACTTCTAGCACCAAATGTCTTTGCCAGGGGTGGAAAATTCCAAATAAATATTGATCAAATCATGTTTAGAAATATTTGAAATAAAAATAGCATCGTAACCAAAGAAATAACTGTCTACACAGATGAATTGCAAATCAAGCCTATTACACTACTATATTTATAACAAAATGAACTAATTGAGTCCATACCAGTGATAGTCATCCCATTTGTTTTGGTTTTGACTGATTTAATGGCAAACAGAGCCATTACACTGCCAGCTACTGCTCTCAATGTCATGTTTGTAATGCAGTCATTTTACAAATGATATAATCTCAAAAGTTAGATTTGCTTCAAAATATAGTTTGAATTAGTGAGGGATTTTGCTCAGTTCTTACTCTAAAATAATTTTATTGTCACCGTTAGGCTAGTAGTTAACAATAAGTAAATAATCCAAGATTATTTTATGTTAATAATAGTTTAGAAGTCGATGTATACAAACTTGGGGACTGGAAATACCAGTAGGAAAACCCCCTTTTCTGCCCTGGTAATTCTTACTGCAGCTATAAGAATCAGAATGTACAAGTTAGAATTGCAATTATCGATCTTTGGTGTGTGACAGACTGGAAGTTTTACACCTGGATGAGAATTTACAGAAAATAATTGTTTCTCAATTACACAGGTCTTTGAACTAGAAAACTTGCAATGTTTTACAATGATAAAGAAAAACAGAAGGGCATCCAGACATCAAACATGCATTCACCCAACAACTTATTCCTAACAGAAGTCTTTCTGAAGTTATTCTTCCAGTCTTCCATTGATGAAGAATCCACAGACAACCCAACAAAAGCATTTCAACTGCTAAATAACCTTGTTAGGAAATTTTTCATAATTAGGAAACAGAAATTTACCCTGAAACTTCCTTGCTGTCCAAAATATTTGTTCTGTTTGGTATTATTCCTCTCCTCTTTTTTCACACTTTTTCTCCTATGAACACTGCTTTTGCACTTCCCACTTTCCACTCCTTTCCTCAAAAAAAAATCCAATCCAGGGCATTTTCTGTTTCAGATTTCTGATAATTTTCGTTTTTCTGCTATCCATCTGTATTGTTAATCTTTCATAGGAGAAAACAGGATACTATTTCTTCATGGAATGTCCTGACAAACTGCAACTCACTTTTACCATCTTAGAAGGGTTTACGTATTTATTATTTTCTCCTTTTTTTTTCTAGTCACTGACAGTGACTAGTTCTTTAGATGTTCCCTTTCTAAAACAAATATTACATTTGATCTTTTCCAGTCTTTCAATTCATCATTCATTTCCCCCCTGTTTTCAAAAGTAACCTTTGACTTGTATTAGTCAAGCTTGTTACAATTTTCTAAGAACTTGGATTTGTCAACCTGTCTTCACTGACCTGATTACATCATTTAAGAAGGTCCTACCCTGTTCCATCCATATTTTTGACTATCTTACTCAGATTAATAATATTAATAATATTACAGAACCGACTGTACTTATTGCATCGGGAATTTCTTTGGTCTTCTTTTAGCTGAGAGATTTGCAGGATGACTTCTTGCAGCCTTGATGACTCTTGAAAAGTGAATCCTATAGATTTATCCACATGCACGTGGTATATTGTTCTATACTTGTAACAACTGGATTAAATTTCTACTGTCTGGATCTTTAAAAAACATTTTGAATTTTTTCACATTACTCAAAACAGAATACACTCATCCTGTATGTTTTGCCTCTAATGAATTACATGAGCTGTCTGGATTTCATTTTGGATTATTTTATTTTTCATGGTCTATAGATTTCTCTGAGCAATTACAAGTAGAGCTAGTAACTATTTGTGTGTGTGTGTGTGTACATCTTTTATGTTCTACCTTTTCTGCATTTATTTATTAAATTAGTGAAAAAATACTGGCTTTTCAGTCTTGCTTTTTTTCTGAATTATTTATGATGTTTTCCTGGCTGTTCTTGTCATCGACAAAAGTTAACTGCAATATTCTCAAGAGAAATTAATGTTCAAGCAAATATGCTAATGACCATAATCCCCAAAAAATGAACATCTAACATTGTTTTGTTAGTCAAGATGTAAGCTCATAGACTTCAGTAAAACATTCAGCTCATGTCTCCAATCAACAGACTAAAAATCTTTGTATTTTTACAGAGCTTACATTTCTGAGGAATAGCCCAGCCATGCTATTTTCTGACCACTTACAGACATTTTCTGCTTCTACATTAAAGGAAATGGGAATTCATCTCCATAACTATTCCACAGTGAAAAGACTTTCATCAAGACCTTACATTCCTCCCCTGGAGGAACCTCAGTCTTTTTCTCCATTAGGACCTTTTAGCAGTAGTTAGTGTGCACACACATATCCATTTGTTGTAGAAAGGGAAGGCAAGAAAAGATTTCTGCCTTCTCGTTGCCTCTTTTTGTTCACAAAGTTCAATGATTTCTTTTGTCTTGCCCTCCTCTTTTGGATAGTGTACAATTCATTTTATTAACAATATTCCTTTATATTGTTTGGGGTTTTTTTAAATCTGATTTAAGATAAAATTATTTTTCTCATTCCTCCTGTTAGGGTAAACTCCAGCTCTGCCATATATACAAATACTGTCATATCAGAGAGGAATTATGGATATTTGAACCTGGGTATTTGAAAAACTTGGATTACATTATACATTATTTTCAGAGTTTATTACATTCCATTTTTCTTATTTACCTTGGAATTTCTTTGAAAATGTTTCTCTTCAGAAAGAAAAAATGGAAAACTATCACAAGATGTTTGTTGCCCTGAAGGCCTTTAGAGTACCCACAATGAGGCAGACAAAACAAGCAAGAAATCACTCTGCACTGGCCAGAGCCTCCTGCAAGACCCATTTCCTCCTGAAGGGACTGAGTACAACCTGCAGCCCTGCCAGGGTCTGGGAGAGGTGTCTGGACTGAAATAGAGACTCAGGAGTGGGGAGGAGAAGAGCCTGAACGGAATGTGAGACTAGGAAATGTGGAGAGAGAGATGTTTCCCATGTTTTTAAATGTATGTGAGTGCTCTTTGCTTCCAGAGAGCTAAATGAGTAATTAAATGTCTATGGTACTTGGGACAGAGAGAGTGGAGTGGGTACAGATACATTTGCTGGGAATTTTAGGGGTGAACTCATGAGAAATACTTGCAATCACAGACAAGGGTTTTACTCTGCTATAATGGAAGGAGGAATCTTTCAGTCATTAAAAGGCAGAAACATCATCAGATGGAATTTCATACTATGAAATTTGACTACATCAGTATGAAACATTCATGCTCTAAGGGAACAGTAAAGAGAGAAGTATTTCCTTGACTAAAGTTATAATACACTTAATTCTTTTCTAGTCTCAGTTTATATTCTAGGGAGGCTTTTTCTCCCTTACCCACACTTACAACTGGTGCATGCTGGAATAAAGTATCTATCTGAACAGCAGTTCAGTTTTCTAAGGGTTTATATCTCATAATCACCTTGTCTTGAATTTTTTCCCTGAGACTAGACCTTTACACATCTTTTCATAATCTGATATATTGTGTCTCTCAAATCCAGCCACAGCCATTGTCTTAGTTGAGATTTTTAAGCCATCTTTCTTACTTCACATGATTTTTTATGAAATCTGTGGGAGTTTGGCAGAGATGTCTCCTTTATTAAGTTTGATTTACCTTGGCCAATGGGATCAAATGCTCTCTTCTGCAAATTTGTGCTCTACATTCAGCTCTGTCTCGCATACATCAAAAATCCAAAAAAAACCTTCACGACTGTGTGCACTAGGAATAAACTGCGAATGTTTTTTTTTTGCTTCACAAATACATTCTGGATTACTCAAAGTCCTTGTCTGACAGATGCACCAGGCTTATATTGTTATTTACAAAGCAAGCTGTTTTTTTTAAGACAGGATTGCATTTTTGCCCTGTTTTTGTATTGCCTAGCAGGAAAATAGGCAGGAATAGAGTCCTTGAATGGCTCTACATTGTAAATAATACTGGGATGCACTTTCTTATCCTCACTGTGCCTCTAATCCTATCCATGTAAATGAGCAGAATTTTTTTTAAAAAAGACATATATACCAAGCTTAAAAAAAAATTATTTAGTTAGCATGTTTTCTTTAATCTCATTTAATGAGTTGAGTCTTCTATTCAAAGCTAATAGTAAAATGGGAAGATAATGGAATGTTTGGGAAGAATAAAACTCTCATTGGGGTGCTAGTAAGACACAACTGTCAGGTGTGAATCACATATTTTGTGATCAATTCCATAGAAATGGCTCTTTCTACCAAAAATGCAAGGTTTTAGCACACACGTGAAAAAACCTGTTAGTGTAGTATTTTGACATTAGGCATCTAAATTGTATAACAAGAATGAAAGATTAGTTTATTCCATACTGTCCTGAGCTAGCTACAGTACCTACAGAGAATAAATTCAAAGTTATCTGGCTCAATAGCTTTGAAAATCTCTCTGCAGAAATGTTAGGGATGCACTGGATGCTATAAATGGATTTATTTAAATTAGATGTAAAATGTAGTCATTGTTTTCATCCTAATCTTGACATAGCAGTGCTATCACATTTATGAGAGAATGGTCATTACTATTAGCAAACCTGTCAATCAAATGTCAAAGCCTGGCCTTTTCCCTTTTTGTAAGACACAGGGAGGGCAAGGGTGACAGATGAGTCCAACAGATCATCCTGATGAATAATGTTCTGTAGCAAATTCAGAACGACACTTACACAAAATGGTCTATCACAATACCATATGAATCATCTCTCATGTCAATCATAACTGGAACTTTTCAATAAATATGTTTGAGTGGGAGTATGAATTCACTCAAAGGAGCATGAACAATACAGAGGTTATTTTGTTCAGCGAGATTATTTCCAATAACAAGACAAACAAATTTATCACAGGTGAAGAAACAAACAAGAATTTGTCTCAGCATCTGAAATTTCAACCAGACATTAAATTAAACCTATAGAAACTTCAGTTCATATTTATAAAGGTGTTTTCTAATGGACTGAAGATTATTCATTGTTTAACTGTGCTATAGATTTGAACTTTCCCATCAAAACAGGTAACACAAAATAAAAGGAACCTTTTAAGCTGGTAATTTGAACAATTAGTAAACATTAGCTCCTCTGAAAGAGCAGAATATGTTTAATAAAATACAGTTAAATTTGAAAGGCAGCCTTAAAGAGTAAAGGCATAAGGAGTCACATGTTTTTATTACTGGACAGTAAGTGCCTCTAAATGAAACACCCAATGTTCTTCTGTTTCTCATTGAAAAAGTGGCATTTTCCATTTTCTTCTTCCACCACAGGTCACCATAGAAAATCCAGTGCTATTATCCCAGAAGAAATATTTTCCCCTTGGGTTTGTTTTTCTTAACCACTTATCAATTCCACCCGTTTTCAACGACTGGGAACCAAGGAAACGAAAGAATTGAACATATTCCACTGAATAAAGTAACAGCTTGCAGCAAAATGCAGTTCTATCCTTTTCCTAGCTGTAAATTTTGCCACAAGTTGAAATCAGTGACGCTCAGCAGAAGTGTTACACCCCAACTTGAGGCACCTTTAAATAGGTGAAGAACATGTTACAGATTTATGAAGCCCTCCTCATCTCAGCATTCTAGTGATTCACAAAAGGTGACCAGGCACCTACAAAAATTTTCCACAGTGCCCCTGCAAGGAAGTCAGAAGGACATAAAAGTCTTGTCTGAGGCCTTGAATTTTCACTAAGTGACTCAAGGGAGAGAAGACAGTGTAACGAGCAGAGAAGAAAAATGGCAGATATGGACTTTAAGAAAAACAAATTGAAAATGGTTTGTAATGAGCTGAAGAACAGAATTTGTAGAAGGACTAGAAATAAAAAGATAAAGAAATGACAGAAAAAAGAACAGAGCAGAGAAAGGAGGGCACCATAAAAAGAAATTAAAACACAGGAAGAAAACATAATAAATAGATGAAAAGACATGCTTTTAAAGAAAGAAATATATGAGGTTTAGGACAACACAGTCATTGAGAGAAGCACGAGAAATAAGAGCTAGATATCAAATAGTTAAACTGTACATACCTTCATCAATGGGTTCATACTTCATAATAATTTCTAAGGCAGTTGTTTCATTAGCTTCAGTTTGAAATTGTTCTTTTATAAGAAATTTAAGGAGCTGGCTGTCAGGTAGAATTTTGCCATCTGTCGAGTAAGCCTTGAATAGTTCTTCAAATTCAGGCCTGTGTACAAGAGCTCGATAAATTGCTCTGAAGTCGTCCATGCTAATAATATTTCCTGACTGTTTGTCAATAGTTTTCTGAGGGAAAAAAGCAAGCAAAATTTATTAAAAAAAAAAAAAAGAAATTCATGAAACAACATGCAATTATACAAATTATGCACCAAACACTCTTTTATAACTGACCATAAGAGTGAGCATCATAGAAGAATCCTCAGGCAACAGTGACTACAATCAGATTACACTCCTCAACTTTTAGATGACACTTTGTGTGCTACAAATATTTTATGTAAAGTAAAATGGACCATATGACACAATTAGCATCTAAATAAGTGCAATAAATTTAGATTTAATGCATTTTTAATATTCAAACACATTGTTGAAAATCTTTAAAATGCTATGCATTAAAATAAATGTGCAGCATAAAACTTATCAAGTGGAAAATATATTTAGTATAATACCTCTCCAACAGCTATTTACACCATATTGTAAATACTGTCAGTCAAATTTGCACACAAAATCAGCAACCAGTAATCTTAAAAATGAAATAAGGATGACCAAATTACCAAGAAATACAAACCTTTCAACACTTCAATAAACGAAGTTTATTGTTTCACAACAAAACAATATTCAAGTTTGAAGACAAGATATTTTGTAATAACCTATGACACCATGTTCTAATCTTAACAAGCCAGAATGTTTAACTTAGATTAATTATTCACACTTTCAGAATTCTTGAATTGTAAGCTTGTTTTCATACAGCTTACAGAATGTTACCATAGTAATTAATTTCTGTGTTTCAGTATAAAAGTCACTAGAAAAGTTAAAAGGCCACAAAAGAATTTGAGCAGAATAATGCTTTTTTACCATTTCTGCTTTTTACATTTTTCACAGGTTTAACAATTCTATTTTTCCTTTAAAATTTTCTACTTAAAATAAGTAACTGCATATATATATAAATAAGCATAGAAATAAATATATGTCTTGCATATATATAAACATAATATATAAAAATATAAATATTATATATATAATATATAAATATAAATTGCATTTCTATATAAATATAAATATAAATATAAATATAAATATAAATATAAATATAAATATAAATATAAATATAAATATAAATTTATTAAAACATTAATATAATATAATATAATATAATATAATATAATATAATATAATATAATATAATATAATATAATATAATATAATATAATATAACCATAATAAGATATAATATGTAATACATATATTAAGATATAATAGCATATATATAATAATATATAACATATATTCTATTATATAAACTATATACTATATACTACGTATATTAATATTATTTATTAATATATAATATAAAATATAGTATATGCTATATGCTGTATATTGTATATATGTTATATATTAGTTAATTATGTACTGATTAATTAATTAATATCAATATAGAAATATAAATGTTTCTATCATTTTAGCCTGATTTTTGCTTAAAACCTGCCAAATCAAGAGAAATCTTCTGACAAAATTGCTCACAAAAACCACAAATGGCAATCCACTGCCTCAGTGCTTATGACTGTAAACTGATGAAAATTCTCAGTTGTTGGCTCCTTAAACTGAGATGCCAAAGACACCACGTTCCAGCATCCAAACATCCAAACATGGCCCTTACTATGGCTGCTTTGGCTTCCACAGAAATGTCTAGAAGCAGGAAATTGCTTACTTGAGCTCTGGCTGCTCTTTGATCAAGAGATTGGATTACTGCTAAATTAGATTGGTTTTGAAGCCATACCATGAAAGCCAAAAGTTTAAAGATCTGGTGCCAGTTCCTTCCTATGCAGTAAAGTTCTTTCTGCACTTCTGAATAAGTACAATAGGAGTAAAAATATATTAAATAACTGAAACGAGTACAAAATTAAATTTCATGAGGAGTTCTAGTGAAAAAATCTTACAAATGAGTACTTCAGTATTTGCTTTGAGTTTGCAAAAGAGAATAATAATGATCATTATTAACAGAAATCACCAGCAAGAAAATATTTCTGTACAAATGCTAATTATACACATTTCATTACTGCTGAGAAATTCCCCATCTAAGGTTGATTTCTTCCATCCAATTTTTAATGTTCTTAACAATGCTGCAAATTTGCTTATAACCATTAAGCAGGAAAAGAAAATACCAACTTCTTTTGAAAATAAACAGTCTATCAGGACTTGGAGGATGTTCACTTAGTTACTGGCACAAAGAGAAGCTGGACAAAAAAGTAAAGTTTCTATTTTAGCTGCCTCCTGGTGAAATACAGGCAATAATACTACACAAAGAACTCTTCAAATTAAAGTGATAAAAATCATGTCACTATAAAAAGATATTGTAAATTTTTGGGGTAGATTTTTATCATTCCTATTTTTATTAATGCATATCAAATTTTTGCTGTTCAGAAAAAGAAGAGACAAAGTCTTGAGAGAAATTAGATGAAAATTTATTATTCCTTAAAACCTTAATGTTCATAATTCTGATACTGCTCAAAAGAGTATTACAGTAAAATAAGCTCAAAGAGAACAGAGAAGAAAAAAAGCTGATTATTCCTTAAAATTAGCTTTCTATAAAATGTATTTTGCTATGTAGAACCATTAGATTAACTGCTGATGTGCAGTTAATTACAAAGATGTCAGTAACATCCAGAATGCTTTGGATTTTTACATATTGTTTCGCTGATGAAATATTTGAACCCCCCAAACTACTGAACCCCTGTAAATCTTTCTCAAATAGCATAGGGCACCTAACAGTACTGCTATAAATAACTAGATCAGGCTATTGGGTATAATATGTTGTTAAATACAACTAGATCAGACTTCTTCTTTGCAGGTCACTTCCCTCAAATCTCCTTTTCTCTTCCCACAGCTGACCATCTCTCACATTCCTGCCAGAAACCAAAGTAGGGGGAAGATAGAGGAAACAACGAGAAATATCTTTAAGTTCTCAAGAGATCCTCTAGCTTTGAAACTTTCTCCATGCAGTGAAAGTTCAAAAAACCACAGGAAGCCTCTTCAGCCAGCGTTGAGCTCATGCTGCTGGTTCTACCTTGGTTTGAGAAGGCAAACAATGAGAGAGGAAGACAGGGTGAGGAAAGCTTAGTGCCTTCCTTCTTATGACCTTTCTGACTTGCCATAGTTAATTGTCTCTGCCAAATCAGGACAAAATTTGCCAGCTGGTTGCAACATTCTCAAAAGAATCATATCTATAAAGGTGAAAGTAAGTAAATATACATGTATTTATATAAATATATATATATATTTATATATATATATACACACTTGTTTTCATTCCCTTAGGGAAAAAGCATTACCAGACAGATGGGGTTTTTTGGGGGGGAAATGATGTAAAGGGAAAATCTTAGATATTTTGAGTCATTACATGAAGAAAATATGTATCCAGTACTCATTTGTTAGTATTTGCTCACTGAGACAAGATCTGCTTGGCAGTAGTTTGCTTGCCTACACTAAATGAACTTAAGTCCAGCTTCTAGCTGTATCATGTCATCTTCACAGAAATATCTTTAAAACTGCCACCTCTCAAGGCCAAATCCATTCCCAGGGAGTTAGAGAGCGATTCCCATCCATTCAGGCACACCTCTTAAATATTACAGGAGAGGTATAGTGGAGAAAGGAATGAATGTGTGCTGGATCTAAAGCCTGGACAGCTCAGAGAAATCCCAATTGTCCTCCTGGAAAGAGGATTTTGAGAAGATTGCTCTCATGGCTCTGTCCAGAATCAGACAGACATGTCTGGGCTCATTAGCTTGACCAGAGAAGCTGAATAGGATGAAACCAGAATGCTTTAACTTTTCTCAAGCGCAGACATGTTACAAAAAAAAACCTGGGAATCCAAACCAACATATTTTCCATCTTACACTAATTTGTTGTGGAGAAAAGACAGAGTTATGTGGGTGTCAGTCTCTCCGAGTAACAAGCAGTAGGACAAGCAGGAGTGGACTCAAGTTGTGCCAGGCTATTAGGAAAAATTTCTTCACTGAAAGTGTTGTCAAGCATTGGAACAGGCTGTCCAGGGAAGTGTCTGTGTCACCATTCCTCGAAAGTACTTAAATGCTTGCAGATGTGGTGCTTAGGGACAAGTTGCAGAGGTGGACTTTTCAATGTATTAATGGTTGGACTCAGTGATCTTAGAGATACCTTCCAATCTAAAGGCTCATGATTCAAATTCAAACCCTGGGTTATCTATTTTACACAGACATGAAAGACCTGGAGGAGGAAAATTCTTTGCTGATTTTGCACACCACACTAGCTTGAAATACATTTCCCAAAAAATTAACTTGAAAAAAATCAGCAAACATATGATGTGTGTAACTGAACTTCTAAACCATTCATTGCTTAATGGACATACACCTTACCTTGAAAATATGTTTTAAATGGTCTTCATCAAATTTTATTTGCATTTTTTCAAGCAGCCTCCTGCAGCCCTCTAAATCAACATTCCCATTCTTGAAATCATTCTGAATTGTATTCCAAAACCACGTATGAGACGTCAGGTTAAGGAAGATTCTGGCCAATTAAATTGCCTTTTAATGGAGGGGATGAGGGGGAAAAGTTTAATTTCATTAAACCTAAGAAGATTGTGCTTCCCTTTCTTCATACTCTAGAACATCCTTGCATTCTGCCCTCTGAGAATGCAGCAGGCCCCAAGGTGTGCAGGAAGAGATTTCTGCTCTGTCCTCAAAGTCCCAGAGAGCAGTGACAGAAGGGCCGAAGGGAGGGTGTGATCAAGGGGTGGTCAGGGTGCAAAAAGGGCTGCAGTGAGAGGAGGGAAACGTGGGGAAGCCGAGGGGATTCAGCAGGCTCAGGGAATGGTGGGGAGTGCCAAGAAACACCAGGGAACGAGTGCTCCCAGCACTGTGCCCACCCAAACATTATCAACCGGCCCTGGCTGACAGGACTGGCTGCCCCAGGCCCTCCAGGGCATCCCCTGTGTGCCCAGGCCTGAGGGGAAAGGGCCATGTCAGGGGCATCCCAATGGCAGCTGTCACAGGGCAGGGAGAGCAGAGGAAGAGGAGAAGGTAGAAGAAGAAAAGGATATCTGTTCTCATCCATGGTGGCTGTGCACCGCCTGCTCCAGGCCCCTCACTGCAGTGGCATAGCCGAGATCTCACTTGGGCTCACAGTGGGCTCCTCATGCCACTGTGACCTGACAGAATGGCATGGAATGTTCACTCCCCCATCCTTCCAGTGTCGCTCCAGTGTTGCTCTGGTGATGTCACAAACTGCAGGCGCCCAGCACAGGCCCCTTCCTGCCCCCGCTCCACCACCCTGCCACCATCCTGTGCCTTTTCCTTCCAGCACAAAGTGTCCCCAGGCCCTGCCCCTGTCTCCCACCCATTGCTCCACCACCCTGCCACCATCCTGTGCCTTTTCCTTCCAGCACAAAGCGTCTCCAGGCCCTGCCCGTCTCCCACCCTTAGGATATCCCACACCCACAGCACGTCTGCTGGCAGGAGCTGTGTGGGGCAGAGCAGGCCTTTTGCAGCCAGCCGTGCCAATGTCCTCCAGGGGAGCTTGGCCAGCTTGGCCGAGGTCTCTCTGTCCCGGTCCGAGGTGACAAGCTGGTGAGGCAGAGGCTGCCAGCACAACATCTTCCCCCAGATAACCAGGAGCACTGTGCTACCAACCCACTGCAGAGACCTGGGGGGAAATCCCTTCTTTGGGCCTTGGGGAACCAGCTGGCTTCACGGCACAGGGTGATGGTGGATGTTGAGAGTTGTGGGATGCCACCCCAAAGTGCTGGGAGGCCACCCAAGCTCCCACTTTCCTGCTGGGAACTTCTCTGTCCTCAAAACCAGCCTGGGCAAGAGCAGCTGTCCATGTCCTGCTTTGAGGCACACCAGTATCAGCCTTCAAATCACTGGGACAGCCCTTGGAAATCAGGCTGGACTTACACCCTGACTCCATTTCCCACTCGTTTTACAGGAATTCTTCCCCAGGCAAACTGCTTCGAAGTTGCCAGCTTCCGTGTAGCTGTCAGCAAGCCTGAGTGAGACTCGAAATGTGACAGACCAAAGGCAGTTTGCCACAGATTTTATGAAACTTGTGAAAGCTGAGGACACCAAGTTTTGTATTGACATTCTGGAAAACATTCAGGTTTTGTCAGAGGATGTATGGGACGAAAATCTGTCGAGGAATTCCCTGTTACTCACACTTTTATGAAGTGGAATAAACTATGGAACAATCAGCATCTGAACACCAAGGTCTCCAGTGCTGAAGTGCCTCAATGCTTACTGAAATACCAGCTTTGATACGATGGCCTAAATAAAAAATGGGGGAAAAAAGACAAAATGGAGTTATTTAATTGATTTATTTCTGGATCACTCAGGAGAGTACAGAGACTTCCATCAGTCAATCACCACTTTAAAAATACTTCAGGTCTGCGGTGACTGGAAATAATTTGGTTTTTTTTTTCACTTTCTTCATGTACTTTTCAAGTACTTTACCAGGGATGGTCAAGATGTCAAAGGCAGCACAGTGCTCCAGCTGAGATAGCAAGCAAATTCTTACTTTCCTTCGCAGTTTTAACCAAAATTATATTCACTTTTGTAATTTCACACCAAATGAAGCATTGATTATAAGGAATCTAGTAAGGAAGATCAGCAAAGACATTGGGACATTATATCTAGATTTTTTTTTTCATTGCTACTGAAACCTTGTAAATTCAGCCTTCAGGCTTTGCTTGTGCATATATCTCTGAATCCCTTATATAGATACATGAACAAAGAGAAGATCAGGACACTGGAGGAATAAATTTCTTATAGCTAGTGCAGAAGATATTTCAGGACTGACCAGGGATGTAGGCTGGGTGTTGCAGCATTAAAGAATAAAGAAATGCTATTCCTCTCTCCCAGTATTTATTACAAAGGTCAAAGGAATGCATGTGATTTTGGTTTACTTTCAAACTATGATAGTGATTCTTTCCTAACATTTATCACAGATTATTACAAATGCCTACCATCCTTGCTGTTTTCTGTAAACATAACTTTTAATTAGAGTTTCAACAGAAACAAAGTTTAATTGCAAGAACTACTGTAAATACTACACTTTAAAAAAAAAAGGTGTAAACATTCAAGCATTATTCTTGCACATATTAGATGTTTTCATTGTAAGCATAAGATTTTGCTGTTGTTCATCACAGCTGGTGGGAATTGCAGTGCCACATGGGTCAAACACACCCTTTTGTAAATACTCATTTGTGGCTTTATAGATTCACTGCTGACTGACCATGATTGCTCTCATTGTCTTGGTTTTAAAATGTCATAAAGAACTATGCATTGATATGGTTTCAAGGAGAAAAAACTGTGCAAAAATGGGCATCTTCAGATTACTCTTCTGATGACAAATGAAGATTTTGCATACTTACTGCCCTCTGATTTGGGAGGTTCCTTTCTCTATGTATCTGGATATGATAATAAATATCCCAGAGAAACCAATGCAGTTGAATAGAGAGAAAGATGGAGCACAGAGAGCATTTTCTGTGCTCCCTCCGTTCTTCAAAGAGAGCTGCATTACCTTTGGGTCATTCTCTTTTCACCCCACAGCTGCTACTGAGATCCATCCAACACCAATCCAACCCTTTAGTGCCTATTTCCTGCTGGAGACCATTCAATGAACAAGCAGCTGTCTTTACATGAAATTTGGTTGAATAAGTGATTATTTCTTTATTGAAAGTAGAAGTAATTTTATTAAAAATGTTATACAATCCAGGGCTGCTATAGTGAAGATGGCTTATTGGGAGTGTAGTTTATATCTTTATATCTGCAGTACCAGAAAATAGACAAAATTTTGGCCATAGATGTAAGTGCTCACAGAAACAGATATAACACTAGAAATTCTGGATTGGAAAAAAATCACTTTTTCACAAATATTGAGCATGAACAAATAATAAGGAACAACAAAGAATGATGAAAAAGATGGAACAGTTAAATGACTTTCAGTTTCAAGATTTATTCCACCAGATCAATCCCTTATGAGATATGATTTTGCAATACATTGTTTTGTTCTGTAGAATTAAATTCTGTCAACTTTAAAATGCTGTTTCTATATAGAAAAACTGTAGCAAAGAGTGCAATAATAAAAAGCATTTAATATTGTAGTATCAGTCTATCAGCCTACCTTTATGAACTTCTCATTTTCTTTCAATTTCTTTTCTCTAGAAAAGAGGGGATCTATGAAACCAGAATTTGTAACAAAAGCTGCTCAGAAGGATGAAATTTCAGCAGAATAAATGTTCTGATGTCACTGAAAATGCCTACTCATTTTTAGCAATGCTATGAAATTAATTTGAAGAAGGTAATTACAAAACAGGCTTTGCCAATTTTCCCTCTACATTCTCCAGGATGGGCTTTGATTTATTTTATTTTATTTTATTTTATTTTATTTTATTTTATTTTATTTTATTTTATTTTATTTTATTTTATTTTATTTTATTTATTTATTTTTTTTTTATTTTTGGAAAGTGGAAATTTGAGAAAGAATAAAGATTATGAGAAGAAACTAAAGGTGTACAACTCCATGGAAAACTTCACTGAACTTTTATTTATACATTTTTATGGCTCTGAATGTCTTTGAGACTTAGTTGCAACTGCTCCCTTTTTTGTCTGTAAGTGATTTTTTGTTGCTTAGGGAATATGCCAACTTTCATTATTTTTATTCCTGAAATTGCCTCCTGTTCTCTCTAATGCTTTGAAAACCATTCACATTCTTATAGCTGCTTGTGAACCCCTCTCTTTTATTTTTTTTTTCAGTTCCCTGTATTTTAAAATTTAATGAAGGATTGACATGTATAATATATGCATATTTATATACACAACAAAAACAAAAATTCAAGTTTTCCACTGCAGTAAGGAGTTCAGAACACCTTTTTTTCAGAACACAAATTTCAATTCTTCAAGAATGTCTCGGGCCCTTCTCTAGTTAGGATGTGATTAAAAATGTATTTTTGTAGTCTCTACAGGGGAGGCATTGGAGATGGATTCATATTCTGAGATTCCATTCCAAGCATCATAAACTCAGCAGTGCTGGTATCCAGGCTGCCTGGAAAAATATTATGGCAGCTGCATGTACACACTGTGTTATTTCTAATTCATTCGAGTTCCCTTCCTTAGGATAAATGGCAATTACAGCGGCTCTCTGGCTGTCAGTAGTACATGACACCACTGTCATTGTGTCTGCTGAGCAGTTATTTTAGTCTCTGTTCGCTCCAGAGGTTACACATTTGGTTTCTTCAGAAAAATACACCCAGTGTGGCTTATTCATTAGAACAGCCTCATGCTGCCTCCTGTGCTGAGCCACAGAGCAAAGGCTGAGCAGAGGGAGTTGCATTTCTTGCTGCCACCGCCCTGGCTGTAAGAGCTCTGGGGCACATGTGGGGAGGAGAGGACAAGAGCAGGACAGGGAGTGCCCAGGTGTCAGCTGAGGATGAAAGGGACAGGTGGGAACCCTCCTGCTACCCAGGGGAACAGTCCTGGTACTCCCTGAAAAGCCTCCTGTGGCAGTGCATGACCCTGGCGCGTGGTGGCTCTTCTTACGTTCTCATCATCCTTTCCCACTGCCTCTGCTTCTCAGAAGATGTGTTTCTATTTAAAGAATTAATTACCACTCTATTGTCTTGTCTTGTGTTGTTATGTCACCCTGCAGCAGGTTCAGGGCTGCTGTGTCAGTGACAGATCCCAAGGTGCAGGATGGAGAGCAGCACTTCTCTGTCTCAGGTCTCTGTTTTAACAGGGAGCAGGGAGAGCAGAGCCCAGCTCATGAGACATCCTTGTTGTGTTGTAAGCCTTGCAGGATTGAGTTCTTACTTTTTTGGGTAAATTGTGGTTGTAATACAGCTTTGGTCTAGTTAAATGTAGCCCTATTTGCCTGAATAAAACCAGGCAACTTCACACGGGCAGTGTCTGGGCTGTCCTCGCTGACCAGGTGGTGCAAAATGGCTCAAGCCCAGCTCCTCATCCCCTGCTCAGGTGAAACACCACAAAATAAGGAGGTCAGATGGATATTGAGGAGAGGTTTTGCTCACCATTACCTGATTTACAGTGGTAAAAGGCATCTTTTCCCTGCTGTGATTCCCTGCTGTCTCTGCAGGGCAGGTAAACCACATTACCAGCTTCAAGGACACACCTTTCTGGCACTGAAGACAGCTGCCTCAGTGCCTCCAGCAGAAAGATGGAGCAGGATTTGCTTAGTCATTTCTTCCACGTTATGAGACTGATTCTTCTTGCTTGGAAAATGAAAAATAGCTTTTTTCAGTGGGAATTGTATCAGACTCCTAAAGTGCATCTTAGTAGAAAAATCTATGAAAGCAATGGGTTGCATGAAAACCAACTTGGAATACATAAAGTAGAGAAAGAGGAAGAGAGAATTTATATGTGATGTTGTTTCTCTAACTT
The DNA here is from genome assembly GCF_030490865.1 of Poecile atricapillus. Lineage (NCBI taxonomy): Eukaryota > Metazoa > Chordata > Aves > Passeriformes > Paridae > Poecile > Poecile atricapillus. The sequence continues at coordinate 7,570,957 of NC_081266.1, forward strand.
GTTTTGGAGCTGGTCAGGAAACTTGCTCTTTTTTCCCTTTGTTATTTTTCCCTTTCTCTTGGAAACTGGAGGAAAAAAAAAATAAAATCCAGTGTTTTTGACCAGACAGAACTGCAACAATAGTGAATAGTGTCATCAGTGACTGCCAAAAAAAAAACACCCCAATTATTTGTCACTCAAGCATTAATTTGCCACTAAATGTCAGACTGATGGCAATTAGTAAACAGAAAATCTCACTGGCAGTTAACAAACAGGAAGGAAAATGAGCACTGCATGTCAGACCACTTTCTTCCATCACACTCCTTATCTGTGTTTTTTAATTTCATCCCTGATTTAAGCATGGAGCAGGTTTTAATATGTTAGCTAACATGTATTTCAATATTTTACAGATCTGCTTCCTCTAAGTTGTTAACTAAAAATAATCAAGCTGTCTGGCCTTTTTTAGGTCCTCAGTCAGCTGGTCACAATCCTGGAGTACAATTGGTCATATCCTATGAGAACAGCCGTCTGACAATAATGCTGAAACACATGAGGAACCTTGTGAGTATTTTTATCAGAATGTGTAACCTGTAAGTCCTTGCATTTGCAGAGTACTGTGAAAACATTAATCTTCAAACAGCCTTTCTGGGAGAACTAATTTCAACTCAAAGTAGTGATAGTGCTGCTCTGTCATGATTTAACAATTGGTTTTTCCCTTTGAGATCACTCAGTATGGTTACAGGTGTGAGACAGATACAGAAACTGGGTTTCCTTAATGGCTGGTAATGGCCTTTTCCAAGAAAACCAATTTTGATACTGTTTTGGCCCTCTCAGCAGACACATTTTGATAGCAGTCAGACATAAGGCATGGTGCAGCAGCATGACTTTTTGCAGCACCTCAGCCTGGAGCTCTGGGTTGATTATCCAGACATTGCTTTCTAGTCCAGCCTGTCTATGAAGAGGGAAGAGCTCAGCAGAGGGAGCAGTGGTGAATTTTAAGGAGCAATGTCATTTGGAGGTGTGATGCTCAGCTTTGTAACACTGTCAGGAGGCTGAGAGGTAAATGTTGAGTGCTCCTGGAGCCAGGCTACGGGAGGGGAAGCTGGCAGTGCTCCTGCAGCACAGAATTCCTGCAGGTGGAATTGGCTGCTGAGGGTGACTTCAGAGATGGAGCTGGGGCTGTGTGTGAAGTGTGATCTCTCGGTGCAGGAGCGTGTCAGCTGCTCCATAATGAATTCCCTGCCTAGATGTGCTCTCGAATTCCCATGGCTCACGTCTCCAGCAATATCTGTGGCAAGAGAGCCTTTACTTGTCTAGCCTGGGGATTAGAGCAGTTATGAGCTATTGTGGGTTCTCAGGGCATACTCTATTCCACCTCCATCCCAAACTGGATTACAATCCTTTTCCTAAATGGGGCCAGATTGAGGGGCTTATGTGGGCACCAGCCAGAAATAAAATGAGGCTGATGGTTTAATTAGTGGGATGAAGCACATGAGGCTTACATAGCTCTGACTGTTTTCTGCTGGCCACTCTGGCTTCTCATTTGCAATTCAAGCATCTCCATTCTGGTCTGTAACATTCAATACTTCTCTGTCCTGAGGCTTGTTTTCTGTGTCCTGTGTGTCACTTTGACAGGTGAGATCAGCCTCTGCTGACAGGCCCAATTTATACAAACTTTACCTTCAGGATGTAGCATAAGACCCTCTTTATTTTTTGTGTTGAGCTTTCTAAATCTAAGTGACTTTGATAAACTTCTGATAAAGTTCTAATTGGTGAGAGGGGCATATCAAAGTGATTGCCATGCTGATGATATCATTGAGATTTCAAGCAGGTGGTGTGGAGATGCACACAATTTGCAGGTGTTGGAATTAGTCTTTGTTTCTCCTTGTTTCCATCTTTGTAAATGTGTAGGTTCCTAACTGTGTTCTTAGGAAGTTCTGGTCATTTAATTAAATGAAAGTAAATTACAGCATAGATAGCTGTGTAGTGCAAACATAAAATCCAGGGTTCAGTTCACTTCATTATGGAAAGGGTGCTGTGGATAGACAGGGAAAGCCGATCGGAAGATCTCGCGTTGTACGCGAAGATAGGGCCCCTCCTTCTACAATGTTCTATAACCCATAATACTACGGTGATTACGTCATCATATCTCGGTGCTATAAAAACCTAGCTCACCGGAAATAACGGCTTTTTCACCGTCCACCAGATTGGTGTTAGCGCGTGATTTGCCAGACAGGCCTGTAAGTTCAGCCGTCGTGTCACCCACGAACCGGGTCGCTACGCCTCACCCCGAGGCGACAAGTGCTGCCGAAACCCGGGACCGCTCCCCGATACACGCGGGTTCGAGCGGCCGGAGTTCAGGAGTCTCGCCGGACGCTGAGTGACGGCTGGAGCGGCAGGACCGACTCCAGCGGGGAGGACGCTCCCGTACCGCCGAGATGCAGTCGATCAGCAAGGTAGATTCGCAGCTGCATAAGCAGAGCGGTATAGACTGCAAAAAATCAAGGAATTTTGAATGCGTGGTTGTCAGATTGTTAGAATCGTGTTACCGATGATCCCGTAGATATTATTCTCCCAGATTGCTGGGATAGGTGTTCCGAGGCGCTCACAAATGACGTCTTGCGCATTAAGTCCAGCAAGTGCCTTAAAAGCTGGGTGAGAGTTACGCAAGCGCTGAGAAAAGCGCTTCACGAGCAGAAAGTTTGCAAGGCAGCTCAGAGCTGTTTAAGGGTTACACCACGGGTGGGGGTAGGAGCTGCCACTCAGACCACGTGTATTGATTACCCCACCGATTTTAACGAGCCATCTAATGATGACGGCCGACCCAAGTCGCCGTCCCGCCTGCCCGGTCCTAATGCAGGTTTGGCCGCGGAACACACTTTGCCGCCGGGGCGTACCGATGCCACGGAGCCACGGGGCGCACCCGACACCGCGGGCCCTGGAGATGTCGGGGAAAGGCCCCCGCCATATGCGCCGCGAAATGGCGCCGGGGACACGAGCAAGGGGCGGAGCGAAGGGTGCCTAACACACGCGGACATACGCGATCGGGAGTCTAAGGGGAGGCGGGCGGACAGCGCCGAGAGTGAAGGGGAGGAGAGCTCACGGTCCAACCGGAGAGCATGCTCTAGAGTGTCTCTAGTAAGGAAAAGAGCCCGCTGGAAGGAAGGCGGAGAAAGGGAGGGGACAAACCCGTCCCTGGAAAAGGGAGAGGGCGAAGCCCAACAAAAAGGCACCGCAGCCTGGAAACCTCGAGTCAGTCAACTTCCGGCACTGATCCAGACACCGGTCAGAGCAAGCGGTCAAATGACGAGCCCACAGCGCAGGCTTGCAACCGCAGTAAACTAAGCCCTTGTATTTACACCCAAGGCTTTGGCTCCTCTGCTGACTCTGTTGGGAGATCCACGTCCCTTGTAGAGGGAATTCCCTGAAGGGAATTTGCCCATTCACGTGGGGTGTCCTAGAGAAAAAAACCTTTGGATCCGTCACATCCACACGTGCCAGATTTGCTGCTGATGCACAACTCTCACCCCTGGATCAGCTTCAGAGTGTCCTCTCCCTCACTGCTGCAACATTTCAGTCATGTGTGAAAAAAGCCAGTCCTGACTGAGGGAAACTCTACCAAAATTTCTGCAAAGACAAACAACGGAGAACAGCCCTATGGATTTTGTGACTGGAAAGGACCATTAATCTGATCTAACCCTCTGCAAAGTAAAAGCTGTATTTTTTCACTAAGGCAATACTTGCAGCCAAGGAAACTGTTTGAACACAGAGATGTTAAGACTGGTTGGTAATGTTTGCCTACAGTTTAAGGCTGTGGGTGCACAATGAAGACAAGTTCTGTTAAACAGATATTTAGAAGATACTAAAAATGTTTCAGTCTCAAGATTTCCCTCAGCAATTCATAGGTTCATTTGAATCCTGAGATTCTGTAAGTCAGATGGCTCACTGCTTCTGCTTATGATTTGAATGGCATCACCACGATTGCTGAGGAAAATAACTTTAAATTCCATTTTCAAATATAGAAAAGCCATGATGCCAATAAAATGCAATTTTCCAAGCGTGTATTACATAACTTGAAGTCAGCTTATTGGGGCACTGCTCGCTCCTCTCAAATACAAACAGTGCAACACTGGGCACTTTATGCATAGGGTTTACAGTCAATATTGCCTTAATAAAGTGAGGCTGGGCTAGAAGGAAACATTTGTGTAGGGGTGAAAACCCTGGAGGCCTGGAGATTTTGCCTCTGGAGTCATGGAGGATGTGGCAGGTGGAGGGGTGAGACAGGGCAGGTTTATTTTTTAAAGACAATAGCACAGTACCTGGCAAAGTGCACTGAATGGTCTTAGGAGGAATATAAAGGAGCCCCAGAGGAGGTTTTTTTTTGCCTCTGAAAGAATTTGTTAGCTTAGAACAAGAATAGTCCGACTGTGGCAGCACAATACCCAGAAAAGCAGCAGTAGGCAGGAACAGAACACAGGGGGAATGCTGCTCTACTGTAAAAATGTAGGCTTGTGCAGATGTGGAGATGAATTTCTGAACACTGAAATACATGTAGGTTTTGAACTTGAACAAGTCCAGTTCTGTTCACCTTCATTAACCAACACAGAGAGTGGGAGCTATCCAGAGCCCACCAGGTCTCACACAGGGCTGGCTATGGGCTGGTTTAGCTCCTCACAGGCAGAAACAGCCAGGCTTCCTACTGCTGGGCTTGCTCACTCCTCAAAAAATACCAGAGACAAGAGAAACAGCCATTGCTGACATCCAGAGAGAGGTTTCTAGCATATTTCCTTGCCTGCTTCACGGAGAAGAAAAGGGAACAGTGGCTCAGCATTGGCTCAGGAGGAAGCCTGTTTTTGCCACTGACTTCATTGCCATGACTTCAGGCATGCCCTGTTTTCCTAGATAAGCAGCTAAACTTTCAATCCTCACTGATAAACATTTTTGCCCATTACTTCTTGTGGACAGAGTAACTCCTCAGGGGTAGAGGGGAGGAGAAACAAAGCCAAGTTATCCTGAACGTCATGCCAGTAAATGTAAAATGTTACTAGAATTCAGGAAAGCGTGCGTGGGCGATGAATTCAGAACCAATTTTACAGGGGGAAAATTTGCTGCAAGAAAAATAAACTCCTACAGTTCTGTGCAAAAGTACTTCCAGCTTTCCTTTTATAAAAGCTCTGAAGCTGTCATGTACCACTCCTGGTGATTAATGATTCTGGGATAGCTGATATGTGGGTGACAAATGAGTAATCAGCTTTAGGCTTACACAGACATCCAGCCTCTTTCCATTTCGTGTCCCATGCCGTGAGAGTAGAAATTGCTTTCAAAAATGTTTGTGAGATGCGATGGTTTAAATGTGCTGGGACGAAAGGTGGAAGCCAATCTTTCCCCAATCCAAAGGGATGAAGTCTAAGCCTGCAGCACAGGGCTATAGGGATGTTCCCACCTACAGTACAGGTGGATTCTCTGCTGCCTTTTCTGGGATTTCTTTCAGCTTGAGCTGGGAAAGGGTTGGAGATCGTTGTTCAGTCTTAGCTGGTTCCCATCGTTCCTCTCATGGGCTCCCTAACTTTTACACTTTATGATTATCCTGATATAGATTTAAATGGAAAATATAGAATACCTGCCAACAACGCAGTGCCTGCCAGTGAAATAAAAAGCCACATTATCCTTTCAGAATATTATGAATGTGTACTGCTTTCCTTACTGCAGCCAACAGGGATGGGAATGGAGGTGCACAGGTAGGCAAGGCAGGGATGGAAAACAAGTGGGAAAAATATCACTTTGAGCTGAACAAAGTTATCCAGAGAGTATCAGTAACAGAATTAAATCAGCAGCTTGGCTGACAGAGGGGAGGTAACATTCAGGTGAAGTTCTCCTTAGTCTGGCACAGGAAAACAAAACAAAAAGCCATAGGAAAAAAGCTCTCATACTAACTATAGCTTATAAAGCATTTGTATTTAATTTTATATTCATAGAAAATTCTTTTGAAGTGAAAGGAAATTAGCTCTGATAAGCTATGTTCTCCTTGAGACTCAAAATTAGCTGAACACCTCTAAACAAAGGGTACTACAACTCAGCAGTAGTTTAAATTGGAAAGAGATGAGGTCTGTTCTTGTGGCACAGGGATTACTGTTGGATTCAAACATATTTGTTTTGAAAGGTGTTTGACAAATATGTTGTACAGAAAGTTCTGTTATTATTTCTTGTTAAACACTTTAATCTGTCACAGTCACAGTACTGCCTCAGCTCTAAATTCTAACTGCTCATTTTTAAATAAGTAATTCCCTACATAGTTGATATGTGTTGAATAAGAAAAAAAAAAAAAAAGACAAGACAACAAACAGTGAGTTCTGTTTAATGATAGGAGTGATCTGGGAGATGAAGGTGAACAAAAATTAGATTTGCCACTGGTTGCAAATGAAGAAAACATTAAAAATAATAGTGCAGACAGAGCAAGATCAAGAGAATAAAAATAATTTCCAGAACCCTACGACCGGCTTAGACAAATGAAAAATATTTCCTCAGGGAGGGAGAGATCTATATCCCAGAGAAATGGGAAGATAAAACAAGCCCATGGTGAGACATGAGGTTGCTACAAGAGATGCCAATGAGAAAGGCCAGATCCTGGTGTCATGGGGCAGAAATGAAGTAGTTCATCTTTATAAGGCTTTGATAATAAACTATTTCTCTCAGGATGTTTTCTTAACTAGAATACAAGTTCAAAGAACAGTTCTCAGTAGGGTTGCTGGGGAGTGATTGATTCTTCAGGAGTGATTTATTGTTACTAAAACTTAGTTAAGGACAGACTAACAAGGACACGAGTCAATTGTGCAAATATTTAAGGGAGAAGACAGGAAGGTTCAAGAGGAATTATTTAGAACATTGAGCAAGAGCGTAAGTAGAAGTAATGAGAGCTAATTAAGGAGCAGAAATTGCAAGCCTCATATAATGAAATGCTTTCTTACACAGGGAGATGGCATGCTGTAGAATAATTGAAGGAAAAGTGCAGAGAGATTGTACAGTTGGAGAAATTAAAGATAGGCACATACAGACTTTTGTAACTAATTAAGAAATTGAGAAGAAAAATAGTGCAGAATGAAGACACAGATCACAATCTCACTGTTTCTTTACACATTTTTATATTCACTTACTATCTGGGCCCAGGCAAGGAGAGAAAAGAATTTGTATGTGGCAGAGAGATAGAAACAGAACAACAGCCTCTGCTTGTGTTTCTTTTCTCAAAGGCTAATTTATTTTCATGCCCTCTAACAGGCAGCAGTGCTCTTAATCCTGAGTGATTTCAAAAAGAAAGTGAAACGGGGATTTGTCTAAAGTATTTGTTCTCCTTTGTGTTTTATTCAAAAGAAGAAATTCTGGGATCTATGTTTCTAAGGGTCAAAACAAGATCATTCTTATCTCAGCCAGTGTCATAGACTTTGTGACTAAATGTTCATCTGAAAGTAACATGTTCCAAGCACAGCAGTAATACAAGGCTGAAAGCAGTGGAATTTAGTTTCCTTATGGGCTTGGTGGTGATTCTGAAATAAAAGCTTCTAAGACTTCTTTATGAAATCTACTCTCTGCATTCTTCACCCTGCACCAACATTGCTGATCCACAGGATAATAGAGCATGACTGAGCCTTGATTCTTGATTTCTCTCACCTATTAGAAAAAAACAAACAAAAAACCAAAAAAAACCCAAACCAGTGGAGTTAATTGTCTCAAAGATAGCAATGCAAACACATTGCCTTTTCTTTCAGGAAAAAAAAAATCTATGTGATTCTCACTCAGCTCTTTCACTGGGAGTTGTACGTTTATTCCATACATTCCCACTTCTGTTTTATATTCTTTTTTTCAGCCTTGGTAACTTTTTTATGCCCTCATGGTGCCACGTGGAGCACACAGTGATCGAGTCCCAGGCATCAGTGAAGATCCTGTGGATGTACAGACTCTTCCCCATTCCATTCCATTCTATTATTTTATATATATATATATATATATATATATATATTTATATTTATATTTATATTTATATTTTATTGACATTATATCAAGTTGGGGTTGTGTCTCTCCTTATCTCTTTGTGGATCATCAGGACAATAAATTATTCTTTTTAAATGGGTCATCAGAGATACATTTCAGTGCATTTCTTCAACTTTCTGGTTTCAGAGCACCATAGAAATAAAGGCTTGAATAAAGGGAGAGAAACCCATGTGAGCTTCTGGGTATCCTAGGCCAGCTTTCATTTTATATAATTCATTTAAGCAGAGGTAGATGGGCTGTCCTCTATAAATGACTGAAGCAGATGAGAAGCATTTTGCATAATTCTTATAAAACTCTGGGTCTTTTGGGATCCAGTCCATTTTCCAGAACCATCTCCTTTAAAAAAATTAAAAAAACAAAACCAAAAATTTGTTTTTTTAAAATATTTAACAAATAATTCCTGCTCATTTTGAAAATCCCAGTATCTCTGTGCCTTGGGCTCAGTTTGAAACTGAGATGCGCTGGAATCACATTTCCATCTCATTGTGATGGATCACCTGCCTGACCACGGCTGTTTTGAACACCATGAATTATCTTGCCTAACCTCCAGTGGTCACCCCAGAATGGACCATTTTCCCTCCAGTTTCTGGTTCCATACACACATTTTGTCACTGGTGATGATACAAAGCAGCAGGATCAGCACAAACCAGCTGGGGCCAGGCACCAATGTGGGGGCAATTCAACCAAGCCAAGCCAGGAGATGTCCCCAATATGACAGAGTGAACCTCTTGCTGGTTTCCCCCTTGACAGGGCTACTTTTTCCCCATTTGACAGCCAGGACCCCTTGGAAATTGTTGGTTGACTTTTTAGAAATTTTGTGTCTCAGGACAGCTCTAACCCTATTTTTGCCAGCACAATTGTTCCCCCTCAGGAATGCTGCATAAGCAGCTGTTCCAGCCAGGCTGCTCCAGTCCTGGCCACTCTGCTGAGGGCAGGTTGATGAGGATGCTGAAGGTATTGGACATAAGCTATATTTGGATATTCACATCAATAACGTGCATAGAGCATCTTTACATTTTTAGCATGGTAAATGACAAAGCCATCTGGAGGCTCGCTCCACAGACGCTGTCAGATTTCTGAAAGGTAGAAAATGCCTGCTCAAAAAAATGCTCTCCAGAATTTCCGTGACAGCAAAATATTTCTATTGTCCTGCATTAAGTTGAGATAAATGCAATTTCTTCTTTGGTTGCCTTGCCACTGACCTCCATGGCAGTGATCTCTGTCAGTGTGTCTTCTGTCTTCATGCAGATACCCAGATAACCCAAAAAAAATTGGATCAGGAAATGTAACAAAAAAAGAAACTGCTGCTGAAGAGAAGCAGTTAAATATTTTCAAATTTTAGGTAAAAAAGGCAGTTGTTTGGGGGAAGAAAAATGCCATATTTCTGCAATCACTTTTGGCCAGTTGCCTTCCAGTTTTGTCTTGCCGATAGCAGACAGTGCAGGGTGTACCGTAGTGACAGAGTGGGTTATCTTCTTTTGTAATTATTATTGAATTACTGCGATTGGGATTTTATTTTTAATTTTCTTCGAAGCAATTTGGGTCTATTCTGCAAGAGGAAAATGAAAGTAGCAGGGTAGAAGAGAGGTGTTCATGCCTTGGTATATGCTCAAAGGAAGAAGAAGGAAGGGTCTTGGTACCACATTAGTATTTGGGAAGCAACCATAACCACCCATTTTTCCTAAAGTTTATATATCCTGCTTTTGAAGGAGCCTCTTGCTTTGTAATACTAATTTCTCAGCTCTGCAAGCTTAGAAGTAGCCCAGAGGATGTTCTCTTTTTCCTGAGGCAGAGGCTATATTTGCTAATTAAGCTGCAGCTTTGACAGACAGGGTTTAGCCTTCCTCTGCTCAGTTACACAGGGACTCAGAGGAAGTGAAAAGCAGCAGCAGTGATGGTTCTTCCACGTTCCTTACTGGTTTTAATTTAGTCTAGAGGCAGCCAGTAATTTACAGAGGTTGCTGCAGTGCAAGGATGATTTCTTCTGTGGATTTTTTTTCCTAATCCTCCTTTATTGGATAATAATCAAATCCAACTAATGTCTGTATATAATATATAGATATTTTGTCTTGTTGAAGGTTTTTTCCTAACCACTTACTATATTGATTTGCTTTCAAAAGGTGTATGAATATCTTGATATTAAAAATTAAGAAATATTTTGTAGTCCTTTCTTCGCTATGTAAATAAAGTCTTACAGCAGTGTATGTAAGAGAAGAACATAAGGATGGTAAAGGATAGGAAGACTAAGAGAACTACTGAACACAGTGAATTATTTTTATTTGAGGACAGGAGCTGAAATGGGAGTCTTTCTAATGTCTGGATATATATATCCATATATATATATATATATCTTTATATAGATATATATTATTTCTTTTTCCATTGAAGAAAAGGAAGAGAGAAACTGAGATTTAAAAATGTCAAGGAAATTAATTTTTCAGGGAAGAAAAGTAGTTATTTATAGAGGAGGAAAGATGTCATTGGTTAATACAAGTTGATCATTTGTTTTTACTGTCAAAATTGTTGAAAATGAAAAATGGGAAAAAGAGAACAGCAGCTGGAACTATCAAATGTTCAGGAGCCATCAATCTCTAGGACAAAAGGTGATCTGCATGTCTAACACTAACAGAAACTGATGACATGATTTAAATTTGAGGCAAAAGTCTCCTAAAAAGAAAATTTTACGTTGCTTAGGAAGACGTGAGTTTTAAAAAGTTTTACAATAAATAATCCTTAAAATGCATATTTTAAAAATCATGTGAGTATGGCTCAATATTCATATTGGGTGCTAAATCACTTAATAGTTGAATATGTGGCAGATTTTTCAGTAGTTATGCCTATAGTAATGCTAACAAAGAATGCTTATGTTAGGAGAGCTGAGGATCATTAGTAATGATCATGGGAGAAAAGTCATTAGGATAAAATATTTCTTGTGGAAAAATTAATTGAATTTCATCCATTATATCCCAGCCACAGCTACTATTTTTAAAATTAAGTTATATAGGATGTAACCTATCTGTGTGGATTTCTGTAAGCAAATATCAACATTTTTTGGTTTTGGAAAATAAAACTGGAGTGGAAAATGGAACAGTCATAACAGATGCAGGCTCTGTATTTTAGGTTTTCAGTATTGAATTAGACATATGAAAAGAAGCAAATCCAGAGTATTATTTTCTCTCCCTCATTCTCCCTCATTCTTAAAGATTTTCAGCACCTTCTGCCTGACTTTAGAAGAAAATAATGTTTCCAAAGTAAATTCGTTTTTTCACATAAATACAGGCAATTGTAACTGAGTTCCTTAAAAAACATCTGTCATTATCAAGGTCAAGTAGGCTGGTCATTCTCTGAGAAGACAGTTCAATCATCACCTGGCTGTTGAAGAAAGAAAATACAGCCAGTTTCTAAATTCAATTTGAGCCAACTTCTAAATTCAGGTTTTTTTATTGGCAGATCAAAATCATCAGTTTTGTGGGAGTTTTGTCCCTAAGCATATCAAGAGAACCTATGGCATTTTTGGTGGGAGCTTGGTGTTACACCTTTACAGTCTTGCAGATTTTTATAGCTTGGATTTATTTGCAAACTAACACAATGAAAGTTTTAAGACAGTAATTTAAATTGGGAATAACTTCTCCTTAAGGAAGTAAAAGCCTTTATTTTTGGGTTAATGAAATTACTTCAGAATTAAACACAAATAGAATTCATTTTAAAACTTTAGGATTTTTCTGTTACCTTGATCACAAGTCCATTCAAGCCATAAAGGTTTTGTAAAGTGCAAAATTACTTTCCCAAGGTACCCTTTGATTTTCCATCTGCCCTGGACTATGGACAAAAATAATTGATTTTTTAAAAACTTTTAATAAGAGGGAATTTGCTGGATTTCAGAACTACTTATGAGTCTGCTAGAAATCTTACTCTGTTTCTGTCATGAACTATCAGAGCAGGTACTCTTTGCTGCAAAGAGAGAAGTTCCACCTGAATATGAGGAAGAATTTCTTTCCTGTGTGGGTGACCAGAGTCTGGAACAGATTGCCCAGAGAGGGTGTGGAGAATCCCTCACTGGAGATGTTCCAGAACCATCTGGATGCAATGCTGTGCCATATGCTCTGGGATGACCCTGCTGGAGCAGGGAAGTGGGGCCAGATGACCGCTGTGGGCCCTTCCAGCCTGACCCCATCTGGGATTCTGTGGTTTTGGTCAGGTATTCCTCATGTTAACCTAAATTTATAAATAAGCCAGGGCAGACTGAGTTAGAAGTGATCACTAAATGTGATACTGTAATATGACAGAAGTCATAATCCTTAGTAAGAAAAATATTTCTGATGTTTCCTCCATTTTTCCTTTATTCTCCATTCTCCTTTATTTATAACTCAGAAACCCTAGGAGAGGATTAGTTTGCCCAAAACTTGGGGGTTTTTTGCCTGCTATGTCTGTTGTCTTAATAAAACAGTTTACTTCAAATTCCACCTACTCATGATTTTAAAAGAGATTTTTTGCCACGTTAATCCAAGCCTTGTTTTTGCACTATTACAGTCAAACTGCCACTATCACTCCTTGTTCCTGCTAGGAAGTGTCTAGCAAAGTACAACTCTTTCCATTGCAAGTCTTGCCTCAAGAAATCCTACGGTTAAACAGGCTCTTCACAAGAAGAGAAATTCAGCTCTTGTGCCAATCAAAAGAGAAACCGACATAAACTCATCATATGAGCTTTTTTGATTGTTTGGTGGCATAACAGTGCCTCTGCAGATGGAAAACTGGGACAATAGTGGGATTTGGAGCAGCCTGTTTGCCTTTCCTCAGCAAGGGAGGAGGAAGGAGGGAAATGTCACCTCTAAAGTGGGGGAGAAAAGAAACAATAATCAGAACTACAATGTCTACTTGGAATTCAGGTGGCTGCACATCAAGTTACCTCTAACAGTCTGACTGCTGATTGCTACTATTCATGAAAAGGGGCTTTATTTTAGTTCTGAAATAATCCAGAGCAACAGCTCCCCCGTCGAGTTTTCCCGTCTGAATCTCTAAAATGTTCTCTTTTTTAATTTTCTCTCTTGACCCTCTCCTCCCACTCACCTCTTTGAACACAGATTTAAATACATTCAAAGAGATAGTGAGGAAGTAGTTTTCAGTCCATCTCATACAGCCAAAACACTGCTGCAAAGTGCCTCCCTTAAATTTTGGGAGGAATCAGCTGACAGAGGAAGGTTAGTTGGCTGAAGGCAAGGTAACATGAGAAAGAGCAGTTCAAAAGCACAGTGACAGTTTTACCTGACTCCTTTTCAGTTAATCACATCCACTTCTGGACACCCATGTCCTGTTAAACTACATTACCTTTGGAGCCTGTCACCTCAGCCTGGTTCCTTCCTTTGTCTGAAACAACTAAAATCAGTTGACCTTCAAGTTACAGTGATGTTTACCTATTCATTGAGAAGTGCAGATCTAGATTGCACTTAGGATCCTGGTTCCTTGGACTGGGACTTAGGGCTGCATTTCATTCTCCCTCCTGATTTTTAAGAGATGCTCTGTTTACTGTTACTTGTAATCCTCAATTGAAGTTTTAGTACAGTCCTAAATCAACAGAGGTGGGTTTTCAAGTGGACAGTGTAAATTATAAATCCTGCATTAACAATGTGGCCACATTGGAAAATACCCTTTAGTTCCATTGCCCTTTAATGGCTCTCTTATGTTGGCTATTGAATCCCATCTATCTAAATCCCATGGGAATTTTAAATCAGATGTGCTTTGGGGAACTTAGCAATAGCAATATTAATCACTCCCATAGTGCTGACAATATGTAATGGTTTGAGTGGGGCATCCTTTGATGCTGTATGATGTTAATGGTAGCAAGAATCAGCTTTGCAGTAGACCACATCATTTGCCTTGAAGGATCACTTCAGATAACAAAAACCAGAGGTTTGTTGTGCAAGAACTGGTTGTTCACACACACAAGCACTGTTTTCCTTCCCAACAGAGAAATTATTTATTGCTAGGAGACAGCAGTTTCTTCTGTCCCAGGGATATGATGTTGGTAATGCTGTAGAAAGCCCCACATTTCCAGACACATACTGTGAATAATCAAAATCTGAGAAATTTCTTCATCCTGAGCCAGGTGTAAAACTACAACAGGAGATAGAAATGCAAGTGCCTGTATAATCCTTTGGGTTCATTGGCTCCAAATGTTTTAAGTTCTCTTCTTTTTGCCTGTATTCTCATTTGCATCATGTCACTGCATTGCTTGGCTGCTGACAGGCAAACTTCCTGTCTAAAATGCTGATTATATGATCAAAATTATTGATATTTTGATACACTCCATTTTGTGCTTTCTGACTGTATACTGTGTAACCAACACAAGGGTTTGTATTTAATTATAAGCCAAGCATTAAGTGACACGTGCCTGCTCCGTAGTTTTTAATTTTTATGTTTCTTGTGTGTTCTTTTGAAGCCTCAAGTAATAGAATGTGTTTCCTGAGTAATTGTAATCTGCTTTAGGAATGACTTTACAGCTCCTCAGAAGTTATCAGAAAATTCTCCACCCACCAGCACTGGCTGGTGTTGATGACTGAGCCTGGTTAATAGATTGTCTCTGATCTCGAGTTGCTGCCGTATAAGATGGAATATCTGGAATATCATTCAGTAACCTGAACTGGAAAATTAGAGATTGCAGCTGTGTGATGGGTGAGATCAGAAAGGCTGCTGTAAGAATCCTGTTCTGCCCATATTGCTGCAGGAAATGCTCCTGGCTCTTCTATAGCAATATGTTTTACAAAACACCCTTAGAAACCATCGGTCTCCCCAATATCAGCACAGATACTTGGGGGTTAAAATCAGTAGGAGCTTGCCATCTAAAATCCAGTTCCTATGCCTTGCTCTGGAAAGTGGAAAGGCCAGACTTTGTATCAGATTAAGATGAGTTAGAGTAGATTGAGGCTTAAGGATTTTTTCCATCAGAATGAAAATATTAAAGACAGATAATTTTACCTTGTCTCTGTGTTATTTAATTTTTATTTTCCTGATTCCATTTTAAGCTGAATTCTACTAATGCTTGTTATTCCACTGGCACTCCAGTTTAGCCCAGAGAATACTGAAAATGCAACATGTTTTTATGTCTGCTAAAAACACAGATTTCATTTGGTACTTTTTATTTGTTTTCTTTGCTAGAACATGGACACTCATATTTATGACCTTCTTATTTTCCAGCACCTCCCAGATGGCTCTGCCCCAAGTGCACACGCTGAATTTTATCTTCTGCCAGATCCTTATGAGGTCAGTCGAAGGAAAACAAGAACAGCTCCAAGAGGCTCTGACCCTACTTACAATGAACTTGTGAGTACCATTCACTTTCTTCCACCCCTTCTTGTTTCATGGAATCATGGAAGGGGTCAGGCTGGAAGGGCCCACAGTGGTCATCTGGTGCCACCTCCCAGCTCCAGCAGGGCCATCCCAGAGCACGTGGCACAGGATTGTTTCCAGATGGTTCTGGGATATCACCGGTGAGGGATTCTCCACAGCCTCTCTGGGCAATCTGCTCCAGTGCTCAATCACTGCACAAGGAAGTTCTTCCTCCCATTCAGGTGGAGCTTCCTGGGTATCTGTTCCTCCTGTTGCCTCTTGTCCCATTTCTGGGCCTCATGGAGCAGATCCTGGTACATTCCCTGACCTCTTCCTGCAGATGCTGACAGACATGGATGAGGTCCCCTCTCAGCTGTCTCTTTTCCAGGGTGAGCCCAGCTCACTCAGAGTTTTCTCTTGAGAGACATGCCCCAGTCCCCTCACCATCTCCATAGCCCTTCACTGGACTCACTCCAGTGGTTCCGTGCTTTTCTTCATCTGCTGAGCTTGGAACTGAACACAGCACTCCAGATGTGCCTCACTAGGGCTGAGTAAAAAGGCAGGGTCACCTCCCTCAACCTCCTGTCAATGCTTTTCTCGATGCACCCCAGGATCCCTTTTTGGCCATGAGGGCACATATTTTTGCCAGCACAATTGTTCCCCCTCAGGAATGCTGCATAAGCAGCTGTTCCAGCCAGGCTGCTCCAGTCCTGGCCACTCTGCTGAGGGCAGGTTGATGAGGATGCTGAAGGTATTGGACATAAGCTATATTTGGATATTCACATCAATAACGTGCATAGAGCATCTTTACATTTTTAGCATGGTAAATGACAAAGCCATCTGGAGGCTCGCTCCACAGACGCTGCCAGATTTCTGAAAGGTAGAAAATGCCTGCTCAAAAAAATGCTCTCCAGAATTTCACTGACAGCAAAATATTTTTATTCTCCTGCATGAAGTTGAGATAAATGCAATTTCTTCTTTGGTTGCCTTGCCACTGACCTCCATGGCAGTGATCTCTGTCAGTGTGTCTTCTGTCTTCATGCACATACCCAGATAACCCAAAAAAATTTGGATCAGGATATGTAACAAAAAAAGAAACTGCTGCTGAAGAGAAGCAGTTAAATATTTTCAAATTTTAGGTAAAAAAGGTGGTTGTTTGGAGGAAAAAAAATGTCATATTTCTGCAATCACTTTTGGCCAGTTGCCTTCTAGTTTTGTCTTGCCGATAGCAGACAGTGCAGGGTGTATCGTCGTGACAGAGTGGGTTATCTTCTTTTGTAATTATTACTGAATTACTGCAGTTGGGATTTTATTTTTAATTTTCTTTGAAGCAATTTGGGTCTATTCTGCAAGAGGAAAATGAAAGTAGCAGGGTAGAAGAGAGGTGTTCATGCTTTGGTATATGCATAGCTCAAAGGAAGAAGAAGGAAGGGTCTTGGTACCACATTAATATTTGGGAAGCAACCATAACCACCCATTTTTCCTAATGTTTATATATCCTGTTTTTGAAGGAGCCTCTTGCTTTGTAATACTAATTTCTCAGCTCTGCAAGCTTAGAAGTAGCCCAGAGGATGTTCTCTTTTTCCTGAGGCAGAGGCTATATTTGCTAATTAAGCTGCAGCTTTGACAGACAGGGTTTAGCCTTCCTCTGCTCAGTTACACAGGGACTCAGAGGAAGTGAAAAGCAGCAGCAGTGATGGTTCTTCCACGTTCCTTACTGGTTTTAATTTAGTCTAGAGGCAGCCAGTAATTTACAGAGGTTGCTGCAGTGCAAGGATGATTTCTTCTGTGGATTTTTTTCCTAATCCTCCTTTATTGGATAATAATCAAATCCAACTAACGTCTGTATATAATATATAGATATTTTGTCTTGTTGAATGTTTTTTCCTAACCACTTTCTATATTGATTTGCTTTCAAAAGGTGTATGAATATCTTGATATTAAAAATTAAGAAATATTTTGTAGTCCTTTCTTCGCCATGTAAATAAATTCTTACAGCAGTGTATGCAAGAGAAAAACATAAGGATGGTAAAGGATACAAAGACTAAGAGAACTTAATTAAAATTAAAATACCACCTGGGCAGTTTCCATCTAGAATGGAATACTGCAGTGGGAAGAATCACCTGCCATTAATATTGTTCTGATTTCAACATCACGGATTTGCATTCAGAGAATATGTTTATTTCAAAAAACAGAGAGTGCCATTTATTCATTTTGTTACAAAATTGTGCTCTAGAGAATAAACGTAGTGCTGAAGTCTCTCAATGCTATAGTAACAAAAAAAGCCTGGAATGTTGCAGATTTTTTTGAGCTGTTATAGGTGGGTGACATAAAAGTATTACCTGTTGTTGCAGGCAGTCAATTAATTTTATTTACACAATTAGTTGGTTTGTTCCTGTTGTCCCCCCCCCCGTGGTTCTGTGTTGGTTTCACCCATTTGTCAATTATTGTAAACCCTAGCCCCTTTTTCCAGATTGTTCCTCATACATTACCCTGATCCTGCCCCCGAGCCCTATCAATCTATGTAAACCCAACCCTTTGATCCAGCAAGTTCCCTGCTTTTCATCCCTTACTCGAAGCCCCATTGGCATTATGACTGCCGCCCCTCCCACGTGTTATCCCTATTGGCCCCCAACATTGTAAACCCTCCCCCCAACTCCTCCCGTGAAATACCCTGATTGGTTCCTGAGTTTGTACCCTCCCCACCTTAAATTGCGGCGCACAGAGGTGCTGCTCGCTCAGTTTGTCCTACCTTTGACCTTTCCAGTCCCTTCCCCGTCTACTGTTCCTGTCTCCTACAATAAATCCGGTTTCTGGGAAGATTATTGGACTCTGAGCCTCCTCCGTTCCTCCACCGAGCATCCACAACGTGCTGAGACCGCAGTGCCTGAGGGCTTAAGAGCTCTGAAGGTTCGGTCTGGGACAAATAGCTCCCAGATCATTCCCCACTCCTGACGCTGCTAGCGGTCAGTGAGGCAGAGCTAGCCTGAGCTGGAAAGGCCGCGGAAGGAGCAGCGTTAACTGGCGCCCAACGTGGGGCCTCTGCAGCCTGTGGAGACCCCCGGAGGAGTCGACCCTGTGGATTACAAAGACTTGTGGGCGGCAGTTACCCCGGTTGTAGCAGGTCGGTTTTTGTCCGGCGGCACTCCCGGGGAAGAAGCGACAACCTCCGGTGTGCAGGAAACCGCTTCTGGGGCTCGGACGCCTTCCACAGCCCAAGTCAGGACCTGGTGAGTTTCCCCAGTGGGGGAAGGAGGGGTGTGTGTGTGTGTGTGAGTCCCCCTTGTGTGTTGTGAATTGGGTCCTGACCCTTATTTTCAGTTAAGTTTACATTTGCTGCTGGGAGGCGGTGGAACTGCGGAGCCAGGGGGGAATCAGAGATGGGCGCATGTTTGTCGGCTCCGCAGAGGGGGATTTTCCTCCAAGTTGTGGGTATCCTCGAGGGTGGGAATCATAAATTTTCGCGTGGGTTGGTCAAAAGGCTAGTACGTTGGCTGTTCCTGCATTTTCCCCATGTGTCCCCTGAAAATGTTATCTCAGTGATATTTTGGAATTCGGTTGGGTCCAAATTAACGGCTTTGGTGGTTCAGGGTGACAAAACAGCCGCCAAATTAATCCCACTTTTCGTTTTAATTCAGACTGCCTTAATTGAAAGAAAGGGAATGCAGAGGCAGCCAACGCAGCCTTCCCCAGTTTCTTCAGTTTCCCCAGTTTCCCAATCCCCATGCTCCTAAGTTGGGGGAGACCTGCGGAGCAACCCGTAGAACGCAGGGCTCCGAAGTCGGCAGCAGTCTCCCTGGCTCCCCAAGCCTCCCTCAGAACCCTTGCCCCAGTAGCCCTGGCCAAGCTGCCGGAGCCCTTACCCATTCCCCTGTTCCCCCAGTTGACAATCCAAAGTTACCCCCTTTCCAAGTTGCAAATCCCCAGTTTAATAAAGTTAATGATCCCCAGTTACTTTCCCAGAACCCTGGATCCCCTATTTTCCCTTGTCTCCAGTGCTCTCCTATGTCTCCCCATGCCCTGCCTGACCCTCAAAATGGCCCCCAAGGGGCACAAGATGGCGGGGACCGCATGGTCGGACCCTTCCCTTGTTCTCCTTCTTCCCAGAACCCCTTTCTTCCCACAAAGTGCAACCCCTTCTTCCCTAGCCCCTCCCTTCTATCCTACCCTGACTCCTCCCACCTCCCCTTGGGTGGTTCCTCCTCCTCGGGGGCGTGCCCCCAAAGTGTAACCTCCCAAAACCCCACCTCTTCCGGCTGCGGCTCCTCCCTCCAACCCTCCTCCTCAGTCGGCCCTCCAGCCCCGCCTCTTCTGGCTCCTGGTTCCCACGCCCCTCCTCCTGGTTCCCACGCCCCTCCTCCTGGTTCCCATGCCCCTTCTCCCAGTTCCCGTGCCGCCCCATCCGGTCCCCATGCTTTGGGGACCGGAAGTGACAGGCCTCAGGACCAGAACCCGGAACAGGTTGTGATTCCCTTTGCCGCACCAGTCAGTTTTCGAGGAAGGGGAGGGAGGTACCGAGAATGGGAACCCTTCTCCTTCCAGACAAAGAGGGAGCTGTGCAAAGCCCAGGAGGAGTTCAGCAGGAGAAGTGAATATTTTAAGGGCTTATTAAAGGCCACCTTCTCGGCGAACGAGATGGTTCCCCACGATTTAAAAGAACTGTTTGCCTGCCTCCTTTCCCCAGCTGACTATAGGCTGTGGAAACAAAGGTGGAAGAAATCGTTGGAGGCCATCCTTCCTGAGCTGTTGCGCAGCGAGGAGTCTTGCGGTTGACGCAGACGAGAATCCCCTCTCGATAGACCACCTGTGCGGTGAAGGGAATTGGGGGAAGCCAGAAGAACACGCCAGGGTTTTACCTTGGCCTGTCCTAATTAAAATAACAGAGGCCGCTGAGAAGGTATTTAACATCTTGCCGGGAGGGGAACCCCTGACCAACTTTTCAAATATCAAGCAGTCGCCCAATGAGCCCTTTACCATTTTTGTCAACCGATTACAGGAACAGATAGAGAGGCAGGTTGACAGACCTGAGCTGCAGGAGCAGCTTATCCTGGAGATGGCAAAGACAAATTGTAATGACATTTGTAAACAAGTTATTTTCAGCCTGCCTTTGTATCCACCGCCAACCTTGGATGTCCTCATTGATGCATGCGAGAAGAAAGTGCCATTAGTGGGGACGTCCAGGGCGCCATCTCTACCACCGGCGGCCACGAGACCACCGACTGCAGCAATAGCCCAGCACCCGCCAGGCCAACCTCCACCACTGTCTGGAAAACCTCTGCAGTGCTATCGCTGTGGGCAGCTGGGGCATATGACCAGGGATTGCCCTGCCGCGCATCCCTGCCCTGGACCTGCGAGGGGCAATATGGGGGGAAAAGGGGGAGAGGGAGTCTTTAATAAAAAAAACTAAAAGCGCGGCGCGAACCTGCCCCGCGTGAAGCAACAAATGGGGCAGGTATCGCGGTGGGGGGGAAAAACACCAACCGGACATGGCCTATTCACTGGACGAGACACTTGGTAACGACACGAGACATCCTCTTCCGGTCCCAGCACTGGACAGTAGTAGCTGTGGACCCGCTGGAGGAAAAGACAATGGACACCGGACGTGACAGTAAGTACATCGCCATCGGGGACACCAAGCACACCCCTCCGGAGATTGAGATTTCTCCGATCACCTTTCCGGGTGGTCCGGAGAACCTCATAAAAGTATTACCTCTATTGAGGCTCATCACAGGTAAAGTGTATTGGCCAAGGAATTCGTTGTTAGACAGAGAAATCTCATCCTGCACGCAGAAGCGTATCATTGCCAGTTCTGGAACTTGGATGTTAAAAGAGAATGTTTCGTTCCATTTAGGGCTCAAAGCTAATTAAAGGAGAAAAGAAACAGGATTAAAATATGATTTCTTTTTTTTCTACTCTATAACTAAGCTGCTATCACTAGTCTGAACTGGTCAAGAGTTTCTTTTACCCTAGGTATCTGTGCCCATTTAAACAAATAACTAAACTCCCACTGACTGTAGTGGGGCAAAAGCCTAAGATAGTTGGTGTCATCCCTTAAAAGAGAGAAAAATGAGACAAGGATAGCCAGGTTAAGAACTTCTGCTCAGCTTAAATTTTCCTATAGCCATACCAGTTTCATGCTTTTGTCAAAGTTTCTCCTTTCACAGTGCTGGAAATGAATAAATTCAGGTAGTAGAACGTTCACTTGACCAGAAATACAAAAAGAGAATGTGGAACAGGAGGGGTTTGCCTGGTCTTTAGCAATGTTCATACAGGGAAAAGAAATTCAGGGGCTGATTTAAAACAGCAGCTATCTATAAAAAAGAAAAAGGAAGCATAGAAGACAGAGGCACAGACAAAATGAGATCACAGAAAGCTTGTAGTCTGAGACATCAAGAAGATCTGTATTATAAAGATAAGGGAGTGCTCAAAGACAGCTACAAAGAGTACACACTTCACCTGTCAAGCAATTAAGGGATTACTCCTACCAGAGACTTCAAATGAGACGAGTGATGAAGTTACAGCAATTTCTTAAGAAAACCTCGTCATTAAGTTAAGTGGTTAAGGCTGGGATAGGGTTAACTTTCTTCATGTCAACCCCTATGGTGCTGCATTTTGGATTTTTGACTCAAACAGCACTGACTACACCCCAGTGTTTGAGCTATTGCTGAACAGGGCTTCCACAGTGTCGAGATTTCTGTCTTTCTCACTGCAGAGCAGCCTCCCCATCCCAGTGAGGGGGCTGGGGGTACCCAGGAAGTTGGGAGGAGGCACAAGTGGTACAGCTGACCCCAGCTGGCCAAGGGGATGTTCCTTACAAATGGTGTCATGCTCACAGCTGGGGGGAAGGAGGAAGGGAGGGCATTCAGAATTGCAGTGTCTGTCTTCCCAAGTAACCTCGGAGCTCCAAAATGAAGCCTTGTTTCCCTGGGAATGGCTCTACACCTGCCTGCCATGGGAAGTGGTGAATGAATTCCTTATTTTGCTTTGCTTGTGTGGGCAGCTTTTGCTTTATCTATCAAACTGTCTTCTTCTCTACCCGAGGGTTTTCTCATTTTGGCCTTTCCAGCCCTCTTCCCATTCAACTAGAGGAGAACAAGCAAGCAGCTCTTTGGAGCTGAGCTGCTGTCCAGGATGAGCCCACAGCAGTGTGCAAAAAAAACAATTCCACCTTCCTTTAGAAAGGGGGAGTGCTCCCAGCTGTGTGTTTGTGCTTCCTTAATCTACCAATCTACTTAATCTACCAATCTACTTAATCTACCAATCTAGAAAAATGGCACACACAGCATGAACAACTGCTACAGATTTTGTGCCAGGAAATCCTAGTCTAGAGAGAAATAATTGGTGTTTCCTTATAAAATGTTGTTGTGCTTTGTTCACAGCCTAGAGAAGCAGACTGATGCTCACCATTACTAGATTCTACCAATACTAGATTCTACCAATTACTACATTCTACCATTACTAGATTCTACCAATACTAGTTTTCTTTCTTGCTTCATCCTCTGGCACACCATAGATTTCTATCTGTACCATGGGGTTAGCTTTGTTGGTCCTTGACATGCTGCTGCGTGGTAACTGATGGCCACTGATGAGCTGGAAAATTAAAGTTATATTGAAGTAACTGTAAGAATGAACTAATTCACCACAGCCATATAGTCACCATAATAGAAATAGCTTTCAAAAGAAATTACTTTAAGTATATGCTAGTCATAAACTGGTGTAATAAACACAGTGGAATCAAGAATATGGTGCTTCACATCCAATTTAATTTTTTATATATAATTTTTTAGAAATATTGTGGTTTAGGAACATTTTTTAACTAGATCAGATTCCTCTGAGCCCAGTCCAAACTGACCTTGAATGGTTAGAGGGATGGGATACACATAACCTCTCTGGGCTGCCTGTGCCAGTGTTTCACCACCCTCTTTTAAATAAATAAATAAATAAATAACTGAAATAATATTTTAAACAATAATTTTCAGGTTTTTTTATTCAATAGCTATACATAAAAATTATATTTTGCTACTGTACAAAATAATCCTATTGGAATCAGCCTACAGTGATTTTTACATTTTCTGCTATCGAGCTCATGAATTCCAATCTGTGTGGAGAGGATCAGCATCAAGACCCACCGTGACATCAGCATTGTGCTACAGGGTATGTAGCAGACTGCCTCACCTGTGCCTCATCTCTTGCACAGTGTTCCTTAGTATTAGACAAAAACTCTTCATTCAGTGAGCTTCCTGATGTGTTTTGACCAAAATTTCCAAAACCAGGAAATTTTGTCTCAGACTGCCCTGTAATCTGGCACCCAGACTAAGACAGGATTTATGAAAGTCACAACTTTGTCTGCTTTTTATCTATATTTCAGGGTAGCTAGGAAAGAGTCAACATCTGTGCAGTAATCAGCCTTTTAGGAATCAGTATATAACATGTATTGAGAGAGATATACAAGCCTGAAAGCCCAGGTGAAAGATATGACTCCCAATCCTGGTCTCAGGCCTGTTATGAATTATGTTTGTTCATTAACTGGGATTAATTGGGATGATGTTCGTCAGTTAATCAGGATGTGGTTGGTTGTTTTTTTTTCTTTTTTTTTGCTCTCTTTTCCTTCGCAAGCTAATGTGGAAAGCTTTTCGCAAGTTGTGGTCGGGGTTGTTTTCGTACAGACCAGGCGTGGGACTTTCCAGGAAGAAGAATAGAAGTGAAGCAAGATGTTTCAACAACAACCCCGAAGCATGCGCAAAAGGCTCGTGAACATCTTAAAAAGACTGACTGAAACCTCAGTATGCGCGGCAGTGGCGGAACAGAGAACCCCCTGTCGCCCAGCGCTGCATTGCCTCCATGTTTTGCTGCTATGATTAATAAAATTTGTTAATTAGTTGCTAATTTGACTCTTATTAATCAATATAATCAATAACAATTGGTGCCGTGACTTGGATGGGAATATTGGTGAGCTATTGAGGTTTGGGGAGGCGCCCCGCTGTAACTTGCGGCCCCAGCTTCGGTTGCTTGCCCTACTTCCACCGACGAACCCAAATTAAAACAGGGAGGCAAGGAAGGACCGGTCGACCCCTTAAATTTTGTGCACAAAAGTCCGGGCGAAGACGCGGAACGCGGACGCGTAAGTTACTGCCTGTTTGGCAGGGGTTTCCGTTCGGTCGGGGTCGGGTTCCCGGAGTGTGGCGATTGTGGTTTGTGTGTTTGAGAGGGGAACTGGCAGCCGGATTCCCCAAGCGAGTGCGGACCCTCAGTAGTGCATTTCCCATTGTCCGCGAGGACGTGGGTCACGAAAAAGGGGAAGTGAGTGAAGCGAGTGAAACGCACACACGATCGAGAGAAGGCACTCCGGAAGATGGGACAAGGGAGAAGCAAGCCCCTTTCACCCATGAAGCGTTCTCCAGTACCCAGGGACTCCCCATTGGGATTTATGTTGGAGATGTGGAAGTATTATCCTGGGACTGGGAATAAAGATAAGGCCAAGGTGATCTATTATTGTGTAAAAGTGTGGGGAGGAAAACAAATTGATGAGGCAGTATGGTGGCCAAAGTTCGGTTCTACTGAGGATTGGATGCAACAAAAATTAAATATTTGGGTAAATAATAAAATCCCATTCAATCAAGAGGAGAGTGAGTATGCAGCAGTCTGGGTTACACGCCCAGGAGGACCGGGAGTCTCAATTTTTAAATTATCAGAAATAGACCCGGAAAGTAAAAAACAAAAACCCCGACAG
The DNA here is from genome assembly GCF_030490865.1 of Poecile atricapillus. NCBI lineage: Eukaryota > Metazoa > Chordata > Aves > Passeriformes > Paridae > Poecile > Poecile atricapillus. Next base: position 7,596,032 of record NC_081266.1, read on the forward strand.
GAACAGGATCTTCCTGTAAGACCCCCACCGTATGTCCCACCGCAACCGATGGCTCCCCCACCGCCACAGGCGGAGCCGGAGTTAAATAATCAGGGAGATCGGGGTCTGCAAGAAAGACCAAATGAGCAGGAAGGAAGCCAAGATCAGGGACCCAGAACTAGGAGCCGTGCGCGGCAACAAAACTTGTTTCCGTTAAGAGAAGTGCCCATGGGAGGTCCTAATCCACAGATGGGATTTATTTCAGTACCTCTCAGTTCGGGGGATGTGAGAGATTTTAAAAAGGAGATGGGAAAGATTTTAGAAGATCCTCTGGGGGTCGCTGAGCGAGTGGATCAATTTTTAGGACCTAATATCTATACTTGGGATGAACTGCAGTCCATCTTATATTGTTTACCACTGAAGAGAAGAATATGATAAGGACTGCAGGGATGCGCATTTGGGACGCTCAACATGCACAAGGACCCCAGGCAGACATAAAATGGCCCCTGCAGAGGCCTCAGTGGGACCACCAGAACGGAGATCATAGGACGCATATGCAGGATTTGCGCACTATAATTATTCAAGGAATTAGGGAAGCAGTTCCTAGGGGTCAGAATATCAATAGGGCCTTTAATGAGAGGCAAAAGAAGGAAGAATCTCCCAATGAGTGGCTGGAAAGATTGCGTAAAAACTTGCAAATGTATTCTGGTTTGGATCCAGACACTCAGTTAGGTCAGGCTTTATTAAAGACTCAGTTTGTTGCTAAGGCCTGGGACGACATACGTAAGAAATTAGAGAAAATTGAAAACTGGCAAGATAGAGGATTAGATGAACTTCTTAGAGAGGCGCAGAAAGTTTATGTTAGGAGGGAGGATGAGAGTCATAAGAGACAAGTTAGAATGATGGTTGCGGCAGTCAGGGAAAGTAGAGAATTGGATAAACAGGAAAGACGGCCATTTCGGGGGAAGCCCCCAAACCGGGAGGGAAATAGAGGAGTGGAAGAAAGAAGAGAAGAAAGGAATTGTTTTTATTGTGGGAGGAAGGGACATCTTAAAAGAAATTGCAGGATTAAGGTGCAGGATGAAAAGATGTTCAAGGAAGATTAGGGATGTCAGGGGCTCAATTTGTACTTGTTGGGGACCCAGAAACATCGTGAGCCCTTGATAAAACTAAAAGTGGGTCCCCACCGCGAAGAAATAGAATTTTTGGTAGACTCGGGGGCTGAGAGATCTACCGTACAAAAATTGCCCTCTGGATGTAAACTATCCAGAGAGACAGCCCTGGTTGTAGGAGCTAAGGGAGAACCCTTTAAAGTTGGAATTGTTAAAGATGTAGAGGTAGAAACTAAATGTAAGATAGGGTTAGGGAATCTTTTAGTAGTACCTGAAGCAGAGTTTAATTTATTAGGTCGGGATTTAATAATTGAATTAGGAATAAACTTGGAAGTGGAGAATAAAGAAATAAAAATAAAGCTTTGTCCCCTTAGAGTAGAAGATGAAGAGATGATTAACCCTGAGGTTTGGTATACCCCGGAGACTGTAGGGCGACTAGAGATACCCCCTTTTACGGTAAAAATTAAAAACCCGGAACTTCCAATTAAAATCAAACAATACCCTATTTCACTAGAAGGAAGGAAGGGATTAAAACCAGAAATAGAGAGACTTATAAATCAAGGACTATTAGAACCTTGCATGTCCCCATTTAATACTCCCATCTTGCCGGTAAAGAAGCCTAATGGGACGTATCGATTAGTACACGATTTGCGGGAAATAAATAAAAGAACTATTTCTCGGTTTCCCGTAGTGGCCAATCCCTATACGTTGCTAACTAAATTAGGCCCTGAAAATCTATGGTATAGTGTGATTGATTTAAAGGATGCATTTTGGGCCTGTCCCTTAGATGAAACATGCAGAGATTACTTTGCATTTGAATGGGAGGATCCTGATACTGGGAGAAAACAACAACTGAGGTGGACGGTTTTACCTCAGGGCTTTACTGAGTCCCCCAATTTATTTGGACAAGCACTAGAACACATTTTGCAGGAATACAAGCCTGCTTCAGGTATTACTCTTATTCAATATGTAGATGACTTATTAATTGCGGGGAAAGAGGAAGAACAGGTCAGAAGAGAAAGTATCAAACTCCTTAATTTCTTAGGATTAAAAGGTCTCAAAGTATCAAAAATCAAACTACAATTTGTAGAAGAAGAAGTACGATATTTAGGACATTACATCAACAAAGGAGAAAAGAAAATAGACCCCGAACGCATAAAAGGAATCTTGTCATTACCACCTCCTAAAAATAAAAGGCAAATTAGACAAATCCTAGGTCTAATGGGATATTGTCGGCAATGGATCGAAAACTACAGTAGTAAAGTTAAATTTTTATATCATAAATTGACTCTCGGGGGTTTAATTACTTGGACTCAGCAAGATGAGGAGAACCTTCAGGCATTACGAGAAGATCTGATAAACGCCCCAGTTTTAAGTCTGCCGGATCTGAATCGGCCTTTTTATTTATTTATAAATGTGAGTGATGGCACAGCATATGGGGTCCTGACCCAAGAATGGGCTGGGAAGAAAAAGCCGGTAGGCTATTTGTCAAAGTTATTAGATCCCGTAAGCAGAGGATGGCCTACCTGTTTGCAAGTGATCGTAGGATGTGCCTTATTAGTAGAAGAGGCCAGAAAAATCACCTTTAATAGCTGCATAAAAGTGTTGTCCCCTCATAATATCCGGGGTGTGTTGCAGCAGAAAGCTGAGAAATGGATATCAGACTCCCGTCTACTTAAATATGAGGGAATTTTATTGGAAGCTCCGAATTTAACTTTAGAAACAACGAGCCTCCAAAACCCTGCCCAATTTCTATATGGAGGGTCTGAAGAGTCAGAACTAACACATAATTGTCTTCAGACCATTGAAGAACAGACAAAGATTAGACCCGACCTGGAAGAAGAAGAATTAGACGATGGGGAGAGAATCTTCGTAGATGGTTCTTCCAGAGTGATTGAAGGGAAAAGAAAATCAGGATACGCAGTTATAGATGGGAAGACATTGGAGATTCTAGAATCAGGACCATTGAACAGTTCTTGGTCAGCACAAGCTTGTGAACTATATGCTGTCCTACGAGCTCTAAAGAGATTAAAGGGAAAGGTTGGGACAATTTACACGGACTCTAAATATAGTTATGGGGTAATACATACTTTCGGAAAAATCTGGGAAGAAAGGGGATTAATCAACTCACAAGGGAAAGATTTGATCCATCAGGAGTTAATAAAAGCAGTTTTAGTCGCTTTGCGAGGACCTGTAAAGCTAGCTGTAGTACACCTAAAAGGACACCAGAAGGGGGTAGATTACAAAACAAGGGGAAATAATGCAGCAGATCAGGAAGCTAAACAGGCAGCATTACGAGAACTAGTGTTAAAGGAAAAGGGAATGGGGCCCTCAGTACCCGAATTGAAAATTTTTGTACTCACCCCAAAAGAGGAACAGAAACTTGCTCAAATGGGGTGCACTAAAAATAAAGAAGGGAACTGGCATTTACCTGATGGAAGAAAAGTGTTACCAAAGTCAATAGCTTTTCAGATTCTAGACAATCTACATAAACAGACACATTGGGGTAGCCAAGCCCTAATAGACCATTTTGCGGCTAAATATATGTGTATAGGACTACATGATCTGGCAAAATATATTACTCAGGGATGCCCCACATGCCTAAAAGTTAATAGAGCTGTACGGAGACAAATGCCAATGGGGGGAAGACCCTTAGCAGTGAGACCATTTTCTAAAGTTCAAATCGATTTTACAGAACTCCCCAAAGTAGGGAGGTATAAATATATTCTAGTCATTGTAGACCATCTTACACATTTCGTAGAAGCCTTCCCAACCATCAGGGCCACCGCACAGACAGTAACAAAGGTTTTATTAGAACATATAATCCCCAGATATGGAATAACCGAAGTTATTGATTCGGATCAAGGACCACATTTTACATCTAAAATCATAAAGAATCTGGTGGAAGCCCTGGGAATAAGATGGGAAGAACACACTCCGTGGCATCCACAAAGTTCAGGTCTAGTAGAACGAATGAATGGAGAACTTAAGAAACAATTAACAAAATTAATGCTTGAGACTAAACTCTCATGGATTAAATGTATTCCTTTAGCATTGCTGAATATTAGAGCCCAACCCAGAGCTGACATAGGAATATCTCCCTTTGAAATGTTATATGGAATGCCCTATGATGCAGGAATCCCCATGAACCACCCGGGAATCTCAGATAAAATTACTCACATGTATATTCATAAACTGATGCAGTATCGCCAGGAACTTTGGAGAAAAGGACAACTAACCCAGAGACCTCCTCTTGATATTACATTACATCAGGTCAAGCCAGGGGATTGGGTTCTTATAAAAACGTGGAAAGAGACCACTCTACAACCTCGCTGGGAAGGACCGTACCTGGTGCTTTTGACCACCAACACAGCTATCCGAACTGCTGAGAAGGGATGGACTCATGCCAGCCGTATTAAAGGACCAGTGAGCAATAGAGAGTGGATGGTCACTAGTCCTGCGGGAGACTTGAAGGTTAAATTGTCCAAGAGACCGCGGCAATAATAAGGGACATTAAAATTTCAGAATTTGATGAACAAGAGCAACCAAAATAGAACTTTTGTAATTAAACACCTGTCTAAGGCACTTAAATTTAATGAGCAAGGAAACATTTATAACAAAGATGTGGGTGTAACATGCACCGATATTAGTTGTGGGGGAAATTGCTATCCATTTGTTTGTTTTATTTGTTTAGTTTGTAAGGAAAAGTGGTGGACCCATTGCAGAAACGGACATCCCCCTCGAGGAGTGTGCCGGCCGTGCTGGACATTCCAGTGAGAATTAACTGATTGGGTATTAGCTCAAAGAGTCAAAACAGGAGACCTAGAAAAAGGATCGGCCGAGTGGTGGAATATATTTACAAAGGGGGTAAATCCGGACCTATACTGTTATCACCCGAACGAGCCTCGACCCTTTGTGGCCCGGCTAGTGGCAGGACTGTGTCGCCGAAGGGTGGCATCAGCGAGCTGCAAAGCCCCGGAGGTGAAGAATTGTAACTGGCAGTCTTATAGACTGAGGCTCACACAGACAGGGAGACAGTTCCCTCCTGAAGAATTCTCTTGCTGCCGAGAAGATGGCTCACCCCGTGGCTCAAAGCAACCGAGTCGACGGGCGAGGCAGAGGGGAAGTAAACAGTGGAGGGAATTCTCCGGTTGTCAATGGGATCACAATATTATGGTCCAGGAGATGCCCCAAGAGTGGGAATAACTTCTCTAAGAGGTGGGATCCCCATTACTGGAATGGGAAAGCCATGGGCCTTTTGTTATCCTGGATATTGTTTTGGAATCTATTGGGAGTTTATGGGAATGATAGAGTTACGCATGAACCCTTTGAGTGGTCCCTAATTAGGGAAGAAGAGCAGAGAGTAATTCAATCGGTAATCAGTTCAGGGGCGCCCACTTTCGAATGCCGGCTTTTTGAGTTACTTTCAATAGATCAGCCAAGTCAGTTTCTTGAGTTAGTTGCAAAAGGTCCACCAAGACGACCAATCTATATATGCCCAGCTTCGAATCCTGGGAAAGGATATTGTAATTATCCCGGAGAATTCTATTGTGGATATTGGGGTTGTGAGACCCTGGCATTAGGATTTACACCCGGAGGGGGCCCAGATCCATATATTTCTGTAAAGTGGCTACCCTGCACAGAGGAGGGCATTTGTGATAGGTTAGGAATTACAGTGGAATCTCAAACATTGGCAGACCTCGGTTGGTTTATTGGGAAGACATGGGGAATACGAGTGTGGGAACCTGGAAAAGATCGAGGAGGACACTTTCTTATAAAGAAAGAAAGGATTCCTCATAATTTACCAGAGGCAATAGGACCCAATGAACCCTTGAAAAACATAATCGAAGGAGAAACCGAGAAGAGAAAGCCTGCATCTAGCGGTAATACCACCTATAGTATATCTAAAGAAAAAGATATCATGATGCTACCCACAGAACATTCACCCCCTGAAGCATATGATACTTTTTGGAAGATTATGCAAGCTAGCTTTAGTGTTTTAAATCAAACCCATCCTGAATTAACTAAAGAATGCTGGCTATGTTATGACATTCATCCTCCATTTTATGAAGCAATAGGGTCAGTAGCTAATATAAGAAGGAGGAACGGAACTAATCCCAGAGAGTGTTTATGGAATCGGGAAAAAGGAACCCCGGGGATTACAATAACGCAAGTTACCGGACAGGGGTTATGTATAGGAGCTATCCCTCCAGAGCAAAAGTACTTGTGTAATAAAACTATAAAAATACAGAAGAAGGAGGTCGCTAATTGGTTAGTGCCAGCTTATAATAATAAATGGATATGCTCCAAGTTAGGGGTAACACCATGCTTGTCCACCACAGTATTCGATGAAAAATCTGAATACTGTATACAAGTAATCATTGTCCCTCGAATTATATACCATCCCAAAGAATATGTACTAGACCATCACGAGGCAGAAAAACATCATTTAGTAAAAAGAGAACCATTTACAGCACTTACGATTGCATTACTGTTAACAATAGGAGGAGCTGGAGCAGGAACAGGTATAGCTTCTCTAGTATCCCAAGGAGCTGGGCTAACAACATTGAGAAAATCAGTGGATGAAGATTTGCTAAAAATAGAAAGAGCTATTGATGCTCTTACCAAATCAGTACGGTCTTTATCAGAAGTAGTCCTACAAAATAGGAGAGGATTAGACCTTCTGTTAATACAACAGGGAGGATTATGTATAGCCTTGAAGGAACAATGTTGTACCTATGTGGATTCGACAGGGGTGGCAGTAGACACTATGGCTGAGCTCAGGAAGCAACTTGAGCAAAGGGAACGTGAAAGAGAATCTCACCAGAGTTGGTATCACAAATGGTTCAATCAGTCTCCCTGGCTTACCACCCTTCTGTCAACAATAGCTGGACCAGTGCTTATATTTGTTCTAGCATTAACTCTTGGTCCCTGCATCTTTAATAAAATAATAGCTATTGTTAGAAAAAGACTAGAAGCAGCTCATCTGATGTTAATACGGGCAAAATATGAACCCATCAACCTAGCCCCGGATGAAGAAGAGTTAGAATGGAGTAGACAAGAACTAAAAAGGTTTAATGAACAAAGCAAAGAATTGTCCTAGATAAAAAGGGGAGGGACTGTTATGAATTATGTTTGTTCATTAACTGGGATTAATTGGGATGATGTTCGTCAGTTAATCAGGATGTGGTTGGTTGTTTTTTTTTCTTTTTTTTTGCTCTCTTTTCCTTCGCAAGCTAATGTGGAAAGCTTTTCGCAAGTTGTGGTCGGGGTTGTTTTCGTACAGACCAGGCGTGGGACTTTCCAGGAAGAAGAATAGAAGTGAAGCAAGATGTTTCAACAACAACCCCGAAGCATGCGCAAAAGGCTCGTGAACATCTTAAAAAGACTGACTGAAACCTCAGTATGCGCGGCAGTGGCGGAACAGAGAACCCCCTGTCGCCCAGCGCTGCATTGCCTCCATGTTTTGCTGCTATGATTAATAAAATTTGTTAATTAGTTGCTAATTTGACTCTTATTAATCAATATAATCAATAACAAGGCCTAAGCATCATAAGAGATTCTTATTCCCCTGTCAACCACCCCAAAAATCAAAACCCACAAATCCCACACTTTGCTTTGATATTTTCCAGTGCTTGTAGCACCTTGCCCCAAGAGAAGTTCTAGCCTGAAATACTGAAGAGCAGTGGCTTGGCAAACACTGATGCTCTTTCTTCCTAAGGAATAGCTGCTGCCTTCACCAGGAATCTTTGCAATCACTGATGGGTTGCCCACTAAGGACATGGGCCTACAGCCTGCTCCGAAGCTAGCCTCCAGAATTCACCCTTTCAGTTTAGGAAAAAAATAAAAAATATACAGTGTTTGTAACATCCTGCTGGGCCCTGCAGGAGGGAGAACAAACACGGCACAAGTGGTTTCTTTTACTAGATATTGGAACGGATACTCATTTGGAATTTTGGTTTATGATTTTGATCTTTAAAGATTGTTTTCCTTGCAAGGATTTGACGGTTGAGTCAAATATCTTTAACTCAGTGAACGAATACAAAACATTGTTAGTCTGGTCGAACTAACAGTCTAACTTGTCAATATAGTAGTTAAAAGGAACACTAAAGTGGTACAAGGTGAGCAAATTTGGGTCTCGCAGGGATTGCAGGACTTTGGTGCGGTTCACCCCCTGCAAGGCGGGGGGGAACGCGTGCCGGCCGGTGCACTGCTCGAGCCCCGGCATCGTCTCGCGGGGCAGCTCGGGTTCGCAGGAGAAGAACCCGGCAGCACAAGGCTGGCAGAACTCGGCCCGGCGCCCGTAGCACGGTCCGCGCGCGCGCGGGCCACGCTGACGGGCGCGGGGGGGAGCAAAGTTCGCTCTCCGCGCTCACCTCCGCTTCCCCGCTGGAGCGCGAGCGAGCGCGGGGCGCTGTGCGGGCCCCGTGGTTCCGTGCCGCTTCTCGCGGCTCACTCCGCGCGGGGGGAGCAGGGGCGTCCGCGCGGGCTCCTCGGTCTCGCGCCGCTTCCCGCGGCACAGAAGAAAGGAGCTCACAGGGCGCGCGCGCGCGAGCGAAAGGGGGGCTTGGGCTCCCCCCCCTTCCCCCGCCGCTTCTTGGCCGGCACCTTGGATGGGTGCGGGGGGGGGGGGAATGCTCGCCACGGCCCCGGCCCCAGCTCCAGATCTGGGCTTGGGCTCGGCTTTTACGGGGTTTTTGCGGCCGGCCGGAGCCAGGGGGCCCGGCTGGCCGCCCGGCCCGCGGCTGGCGGCGGCGGGCGGGCGCAGGGGGAACGGGGTTGTTGCTGCCCCTCCCGCCACCGCTTCTCTGCCGGGGGGAGCCGCGCGCTCCGCCGCGTTGGTACACGGGGGTTTGTCACTCATGTTACGGATCTGGTTCTGGTCCCAGACCCGGGATCGGGCTCGGTTTCTACAGGGCTCTCGCGGCCGGCTGGCGGCCGCGACTGGACCGGTTGCCCGGGCTCCCCTGCGGCGGTGGCGGCGGCGGCAGCGGGCAGGGGCGCCCCGGACAGTTCCAGCGGCGCTTCGAACTTGGTTTTTTTTCTCTTTTCCATTTTTTTTCTCGTTTTTTTTTCGCCGCTGCTGCTGCCGCTGCCGCCGAGGTGGTTTTGCCGGTGGCTGCGGCGCTTCTGTGTGTTCGGGTTTCTCGGCGGCGGCGGCGCCCTGCACGCTGGGCGCGGGGGGGCTGAAGAGAGGGTTTTTCGCGGCCGCGCTGGCAGCTATTTGGGGCACCGGCGGAGGCTCCATGGCGGCCGCTGGCAGCAGTGCCCGCAGCGCCGGTCCTGGAGGGGCCGGCGGAGGCTCCGCGAAGGGCGCAGGCAGAAGCGGCTCTCGCGGCGCTGGCGATGGCGGCGCCTGCGGGTGCGGTAAAGGCAGAGCCGCGCGACTTCTGCTCTGTTGTTGTTTTTCTGCTGGCAAAGCCTGCGCGCCGAGCTCTGCGGATGGCGGGCGCACAAACTTTTTTGGGGAGGGAGATTTCTGGCTCACGGACTGCTCCTTTCAAAAACAAGGGTCTAGACTCTTCTGGATGTTAAAAGAAGTAGCCAAACCTTTATTCGATGGCAAAAATACCAACAGGAGTAGGAAGACAGGCTAGCCTGACTCCCTGCAACTCACAACCCGAGGAGCAAGGAGACCTCCCCCAACACAGCTGTGCACAAGGTTAGATACCGCTTGAGCCCCAGGGGATGGTACAACTCAGGGTCCAATGAGGGATCAGGGGAGGAGGAGTGAGGGGAGGCGGTTACACTACTGGGAACCAATAGGGACATGTCATGGGCGGGACGGCAACTAGGGAACCAATCGCGAACCGAACTAGGGGTGAGGAGCATGGAAGGTTCTGGAAGAAAGGGTCGGGTTTACAATGATGGATAGGGGGATTAGGGCAGGCCGGGGTGATGGGCAGGGAAGGTTGGGGATTAAGGGGAGGGGTTTACATAATTGACAACTGGGGTCAAAACCAATACAGTTAATAGGGGAGAACAAGAACATACCAACAGACTAACAATTACAATCATACCACTATAAATACTTATAACACTCCTGCCCGCTGCTAAAGTTCTCTAAGGGTCTGGGCAGAGCTGAAGGACCGCCACGCAGTTCGGTTTCACTGTTTTTAGGCTGGCGCTGTTTCAGTGCCTTAAAAATCACTCCCCAGGTTGCTGCCAAGCTGCATGCACTGGTATCTCCCGCAGCCAGCCTAGTCCACAGGTGGTCCCCCACTGACCACCAAATCTCAAGGTTAAACACATCATTCACAGTCATAGCAAACTCCTGCGCTTTCACCCAGTGGAACAAAGCGCGTATATCTTCTTCAGGAATACAGAGTCCCATGCTCAGCAAGGCATCTTGCCATGCAAGGCTGACAAGTTGCTCGTCAGCTAAATCACAAGTTCTCCATTATGAATTTTTTTTATCTTGGCGGCTCCGCGAATGCAATTATGCAAACGCTAATGGCTCAGACCCGGGTTTTTGAGCTCTGCTTCACCAAGATGAGCCGTTCCAAGCCCGCTCTCTGGTAGGCTCCACTATCCCGTTGGTTAAAATACCAGTTCCCTCTAGGAGAACCCGGGAGAATTCCACTTACCCCTCTAGGGGGAAGGGCTGGCTTTGTCCTCGCTCGCTGCTTACCCTCAGGGGATTAGCAGATGTCGTCACGTCGGTTGCTTTCTGACCTCAGGGGTTGGCTGCACATCACGTCGGGTTACCAGACCTCGGAGGGTCGGTTCATCATCATGCGGGGTCACCAGATGTCGTTCTAATTGGGAACGGCAGAAAGAATGACACGGACTCTCAAGGGAGTCAGAACAGGAGAGAATCTCTAGTTTATTGCTACAGCCATGTTATATAGACTAGTTCGTGAAGAGTACAGAAAGGAAACTCTTATTGGTTAGTAAAGTACTACATTACCATCATTGGTCAGTGGGGTTCACCACCCACCCTGACCCTCTCCTGCAAGGAAAACAAGAGAACAGACAAACAGCACCTGCAGGCTGTTTTCTGTCTTTGAGGATTGTTTGAAATCCTCCCATGAAATTCCCAGGCTAGCTCTCAGGCAGGTCTGGCAGGCCATGGGCCTACAGCCTGCTCTGAAGCTAGCCTCCATAAAGTTCCACCTGAATATGAGGAAGAATTTCTTTACTGTGTGGGTGACCACACTCTGGAACAGATTGCCCAGAGAGGGTGTGGAGAATCCCTCACTGGAGATGTTCCAGAACCATCTGGATGCAATGCTGTGCCATATGCTCTGGGATGACCCTGCTGGAGCAGGGAAGTGGGGCCAGATGACCGCTGTGGGCCCTTCCAGCCTGACCCCATCTGGGATTCTGTGGTTTTGGTCAGGTATTCCTCATGTTAACCTAAATTTATAAATAAGCCAGGGCAGACTGAGTTAGAAGTGATCACTAAATGTGATACTGTAATATGACAGAAGTCATAATCCTTAGTAAGAAAAATATTTCTGATGTTTCCTCCATTTTTCCTTTATTCTCCATTCTCCTTTATTTCAGTGCTCAACTCAGAAACCCTAGGAGAGGATTCGTTTGCCCAAAACTTGGGGTTTTTTTGCCTGCTATGTCTGTTGTCTTAATAAAACAGTTTACTTCAAATTCCACCTACTCATGATTTTAAAAGAGATTTTTTGCCACGTTAATCCAAGCCCTGTTTTTGCACTATTACAGTCAAACTGCCACTATCACTCCTTGTTCCTGCTAGGAAGTGTCTAGCAAAGTACAACTCTTTCCATTGCAAGTCTTGCCTCAAGAAATCCTATGGTTAAACAGGCTTTTCACAAGAAAAGAAATTCAGCTCTTGTGCCAATCAAAAGAGAAACCGACATAAACTCATCATATGAGCTTTTTTGATTGTTTGGTGGCATAACAGTGCCTCTGCAGATGGAAAACTGGGACAATAGTGGGATTTGGAGCAGCCTGTTTGCCTTTCCTCAGCAAGGGAGGAGGAAGGAGGGAAATGTCACCTCTAAAGTGGGGGAGAAAAAAACCAATAATCAGAACTACAATGTCTACTTGGAATTCAGGTGGCTGCACATCAAATTACCTCTAACAGTCTGACTGCTGATTGCTACTATTCATGAAAAGGGGCTTTATTTTAGTTCTGAAATAATCCAGAGCAACAGCTCCCCCGTCGAGTTTTCCCGTCTGAATCTCTAAAATGTTCTCTTTTTTAATTTTCTCTCTTGACCCTCTCCTCCCACTCACCTCTTTGAACACAGATTTAAATACATTCAAAGGGATAGTGAGGAAGTAGTTTTCAGTCCATCTCATACAGCCAAAACACTGCTGCAAAGTGCCTCCCTTAAATTTTGGGAGGAATCAGCTGACAGAGGAAGGTTAGTTGGCTGAAGGCAAGGTAACATGAGAAAGAGCAGTTCAAAAGCATAGTGACAGTTTTACCTGACTCCTTTTCAGTTAATCACATCCACTTCTGGACACCCATGTCCTGTTAAACTACATTACCTTTGGAGCCTGTCACCTCAGCCTGGTTCCTTCCTTTGTCTGAAACAACTAAAATCAGTTGACCTTCAAGTTACAGTGATGTTTACCTATTCATTGAGAAGTGGAGATCTAGATTGCACTTAGGATCCTGGTTCCTTGGACTGGGACTTAGGGCTGTGTTTCATTCTCCCTCTTGATTTTTAAGAGATGCTCAGTTTACTGTTGCTTGTAATCCTCAATTGAAGTTTTAGTACAGTCCTAAATCAACAGAGATGGGCTTTCAAGTGGACAGTGTAAATTATAAATCCTGCATTAACAATGTGGCCACATTGGAAAATACCCTTTAGTTCCATTGCCCTTTAATGGCTCTCTTACATTGGCTATTGAATCCCATCTATCTAAATCCCATGGGAATTTTAAATCAGATGTGCTTTGGGGAACTTAGCAATAGTAATATTAATCACTCCCATAGTGCTGACAATATGTAATGGTTTGAGTGGTATGGAGGCTAGCTTTGGAGCAGGCTGTAGGCCCATGGCCTGCCAGCCCTGCCTGAGAAGCTAGCCTGGGAAATTCATGGGAGGATTCAAAACAATCCTCAAAGACACAAAACAGCCTGCAGGTGCTGTTTTCTGATTCCCGTGTTTTCCTTGCAGGAGAAGGTCAGGGGGTGGTAAACCCCACTGACCAATGATGGTAATGTAGTACTTTACTAACCAATAAGAGTTTCCTTTCTGTACTCTTCACGAACTAGTCTATATAACATGGCTGTAACAATAAACTAGAGATTCTCTCCTGTTCTGACTCCTTTGAGAGTCTGTGTCGTTCTTTCCGCCATTCCTAATTAGAACGACAGAGTGGGGCATCCTTTGATGCTGTATGATGTTAATGGTAGCAAGAATCAGCTTTGCAGTAGACCACATCATTTGCCTTGAAGGATCACTTCAGATAACAAAAACCAGAGGTTTGTTGTGCAAGAACTGGTTGTTCACACACACAAGCACTGTTTTCCTTCCCAACAGAGAAATTATTTATTGCTAGGAGACAGCAGTTTCTTCTATCCCAGGGATATGATGTTGGTAATGCTGTAGAAAGCCCCACATTTCCAGACACATACTGTGAATAATCAAAATCTGAGAAATTTCTTCATCCTGAGCCAGGTGTAAAACTACAACAGGAGATAGAAATGCAAGTGCCTGTATAATCCTTTGGGTTCATTGGCTCCAAATGTTTTAAGTTCTCTTCTTTTTGCCTGTATTCTCATTTGCATCATGTCACTGCATTGCTTGGCTGCTGACAGGCAAACTTCCTGTCTAAAATGCTGATTATATGATCAAAATTATTGATATTTTGATACACTCCATTTTGTGCTTTCTGACTGTATACTGTGTAACCAACACAAGGGTTTGTATTTAATTATAAGCCAAGCATTAAATGGCACGTGCTTGCTCCGTAGTTTTTAATTTTTATGTTTCTTGTGTGTTCTTTTGAAGCCTCAAGTAATATCATGTGTTTCCTGAGTAATTGTAATCTGCTTTAGGAATGACTTTGCAGCTCCTCAGAAGTTATCAAAAAATTCTCCACCCACCAGCACTGGCTGGTGTTGATGACTGAGCCTGGTTAATAGATTGTCTCTGATCTCGAGTTGCTGCCGTATAAGATGGAATATCTGGAATATCATTCAGTAACCTGAACTGGAAAATTAGAGATTGCAGCTGTGTGATGGGCGAGATCAGAAAGGCTGCTGTAAGAATCCTGTTCTGCCCATATTGCTGCAGGAAATGCTCCTGGCTCTTCTATAGCAATATGTTTTACAAAACACCCTTAGAAACCATCGGTCTCCCCAATATCAGCACAGATACTTGGGGGTTAAAATCAGTAGGAGCTTACCATCTAAAATCCAGTTCCTGTGCCTTGCTCTGGAAAGTGGAAAGGCCAGACTTTGTATCAGATTAAGATGAGTTAGAGTAGATTGAGGCTTAAGGATTTTTTCCATCAGAATGAAAATATTAAAGACAGATATTTTTACCTTGTCTTTGTGTTATTTATTTTTTATTTTCCTGATTCCATTTTAAGCTGAATTCTACTAATGCTTGTTATTCCACTGGCGCTCCAGTGGAATACTGAATACTGAAAATGCAACATGTTTTTATGTCTGCTAAAAACACAGATTTCATTTGGTACTTTTTATTTGTTTTCTTTGCTAGAACATGGACACTCATATTTATGACCTTCTTGTTTTCCAGCACCTCCCAGATGGCTCTGCCCCAAGTGCACACGCTGAATTTTATCTTCTGCCAGATCCTTATGAGGTCAGTCGAAGGAAAACAAGAACAGCTCCAAGAGGCTCTGACCCTACTTACAATGAACTTGTGAGTACCATTCACTTTCCTCCACCCCTTCTTGTTTCATGGAATCATGGAATGGGTCAGGCTGGAAGGGCCCACAGTGGTCATCTGGTGCCACCTCCCAGCTCCAGCAGGGCCATCCCAGAGCACGTGGCACAGGATTGTGTCCAGATGGTTCTGGGATATCACCGGTGAGGGATGCTCCACAGCCTCTCTGGGCAATCTGCTCCAGTGCTCAATCACTGCACAAGGAAGTTCTTCCTCCCATTCAGGTGGAGCTTCCTGGGTATCTGTTCCTCCTGTTGCCTCTTGTCCCATTTCTGGGCCTCATGGAGCAGATCCTGGTACATTCCCTGACCTCTTCCTGCAGATGCTGACAGACATGGATGAGGTCCCCTTTCAGCTGTCTCTTTTCCAGGGTGAGCCCAGCTCACTCAGAGTTTTCTCTTGAGAGACATGCCCCAGTCCCCTCACCATCTCCATAGCCCTTCACTGGACTCACTCCAGTGGTTCCCTGCTTTTCTTCATCTGCTGAGCTTGGAACTGAACACAGCACTCCAGATGTGCCTCACTAGGGCTGAGTAAAAAGGCAGGGTCACCTCCCTCAACCTCCTGTCAATGCTTTTCTTGATGCACCCCAGGGTCCCTTTTTGGCCATGAGGGCACACTGCAGGCTCATATTGTCCACCAGAACCCCCAGGTCCTTCTCTGCAGAGCTCCTTCCCAGCAGGTCACCTACAACCCACACAGGTGCAATTTGTTCTATTTGCTTTGCCCTCTCTTGAAACAAAACAACAATACAACATTTTTAGAGCCGTTGCAATGAGGGTGACCAAGAAGAAGGAATGTACCATAAGGAGAACCACAAATGGTGATGACTGTCTGCTTTGCATCTTTCTCAGAAGTGAAACAGTGTCTTTTATGTCTCTCTGTTCAGGAAAACAGTTGGATTTTTCACAGTGCCCTGTCTTACCCCATAACCACAGTTACACGTTAGCCAAATGAGATCAAGCATCATTGCACCATAACCCAGCAGTTCTGAATGAAGTTATGCACAATAGCATGAAAAGTATTAATTGAATGGATGCTGTTATTCAAATTAACATTTGAAAATTGGCTGTCACTGTCCTAAATGATAACACAAGAATGAATAGCCAGGTTCTTTTCATGTTAAAATGCCATTAGTTCACAGCTATATATGATTCTTTCACACACCACTGAAGTGCTCATGCCTCTGGGGTGAAAGGAAACATTTGTATGGAGAAGCATTTATGGCAGAATGGGAAGTGGTATAAACTGTGTTCATTTGTAAGGGCAGATGAGATTGAAACAGTAGGTGGGATTGGAGATTATAATTATTACATGTAACAAATCTCCTAAAGATCTCAAAGCAATTTACAAATGCTCTTTCAGCAGGCTATAAAGTAGAAGGTGTGGAAAATATTACCACTCCACCCTGTTCCATAGATAAGATATGATGAAGGTTAGGTTAGTCAGCAGAGTCTCAGTGCTTATCTCTTCGTTTCTCAGTCCTGGAGTTGTAATATTTCTCTTTTCCCACATCTGTTAATTACAAAAGTTGCCTGCTTACACTGATGACTTCCAGCGTTCTGTAAGAAGGCTCCCTGAGTAGTATTGCTGCTCACAGCTGAGACAAATTTCCCTCCCTACAGTACTGCAGTGGAATAACAAGAAACTAGGCTTTATTTTTTCTGTTCTTTCCTTCTTTTTTCGCTATCAGAGTGGAATAAATCTAATTAATCTGTCTAAAGAAATTCCTTTACATTTGAAAGGTATTTAAAGCAAACAAACATAATATGATTATATCATTACATTCATTGTAAGGTATCCAAAATGGACAACAGATAAGAGCCAGCCAGCAACACTGGAAGACAATTATCTTTCAAATTGCTCTTAGAAACCTTTGAATGCAAGGAAATCCAAAATCCCGTCTGCAGTTAGTCACTAGTCACTGGGAGGAGATTTAATTGTGGTTCACGAGTATTCCGCTGCTGTTAAAAGAAATCCCGTGAAAGCTTTAATGTCCTTAATCAAAACGGAGAGCCTTCTTCCCAGATGCTCAATCTTTTTCACTGGGAAGTGCTAATCACAGTGGGGACATATGGTTCCACTGAACTTGGCCCCTTCCAACCCGATGCCTGTGCTTTAGCAGCTCTGCTGCTCCATATGTGATGTCATTCTGGATGCATTTTTTTGTCCAAGGCTGGTAGACTGAGGCAGAAGCCGCCCCAGGGAAGCAAAACTACTAAAAATATAAGTCAGCTGTCTCTTAAGTTAGTTGCTGTCCAAAACACCGTGTACAGAAAAGTAGTAGCCTTTTTTATGAGTTCATAAGTTTTTATTAAAGCCAAATGGCTGGAAGGAAGCTGTATATTAATTTCCTTCTTTGTTCCAGACTGAGAAAAATCTGAAATGTGCTTCTCTTGGGTATTTTTGATTCTAGTTTTGTACTTCTATTGCTTATGACTGCCTACAGCAAATTATCAACCTTGCAAAACTGCTTTTTATGTTTGATTTTTACTCGGGTGTGAGAGTGAAGATGTGAAAGTCCAGGAGGGCTGACAATAAAATGAGTTACAGCAAATGTTGTGGAGCTGCTTTTAGCAAACAAATCCTTCTTTTCTCTTGTGCCTGTGTTTGGATTTTGGAATTTGTGGCACTCATAGCAGTTAATGTTATATTGCATTAAGAAATGGTGGTAGAGAAGAGGAGAAGGAACACAGAAAAGTGGAATGCAGTGTAAAGAGAAAAGGAAGGCAGAGCAGCCCCAGCCAGTCTGATGAAAGGGGAGGAGGGGAACTGCACCAGGAGCCACGGCTGCTCCCTCCAGCACCATGCATCAAAACTGCCTTGGATTAATTACCAAATCTAGGAACTGTGCCATGGCTACCTATGGAGAAGCAACTGTCCCTCATTTGTGATTAAAATGTCATTAGACTCCTGTAGGTCAACAGTGTTTCTCTTTTTGCAGCCAGCAATAGTTGAATTCCAGCCCTAACTGTCCCACTGATTTGCTGCATGGCCACATATAACTCACCTCCATCGGATCTGTCTGTGTAAAAGGCAGGCAAATATTCTCACAGCACAATCATTTCAGGATTTAACTGTTCCCAAATTCTGGAACGTGTCATTTGTTTTATCCACACCCTTATTCAGCTTTCTCCAGACCTTTCTTCTGTCCCTACATCCTGATAATAATCCTTACTCCAGCTGAATTTGCAATACCATTTTAGAAACAGTTTACTGGGAGAATTTGAAAACCACCTACCCTGCACTGCAAAAGTCTGTCATTGCTCAAAGATTAAAGCCTATTTTTGGCCAAAGATTGAAAGTTGCTCATTACCCCAGTTCAGTTTCTTAACATTTACAGCTGATATGTGTAGGTTTTGGTGATTTAAAGCAACAGCTGGTACCTTTAATACATTGGCAAAGAAACAAGGCAGCTTTCTTTGATAGCATTAGCATCACCTCAGCATCAGATCACAGACTTATTCTAAATTATATTCTGCTTACTGTGCCTGTCCTTGCTTTTCAGATTTTCTTCATCATCTCACTTTTATTTTGGTGAGAAAAAGAGAAGCTGTGGAATCTGTAATTCATGGGCAATCTGGCAAATTAGGCACAGTAAACATGAAAACCAAAAAGCACCAGGTGCAAATTTCATGACAGCCATCCCAATCTATTATTTCCAAAGGCTTCTAAATGGAAAAGGGAATTTTAACCCCCTGGTAAGACCTTTCTTGATGTCCTGTTGGTGCTTTCTGTGAGGATCACCTGATGTCCTGTCCATTCCATGAATGCAATTGCAAGTGGAAATACAGAGAGGGTTTATCAGTCCAGCCCACAGAGGTCCAAGCCAGAGGGGCTCAGTCTGCCTCTCCTTTCCCTCAGCAGTGCCATAGGTAACAGCCTGCATTCAGATTCCATGGAAAATCCAAGCAGGCAAATGACTTTAAGGCAGTTTCAGTTTTCCATTCTCCTGAAGTGAGAGAATGTCGCCACGTTTGCTTTTTAAATGGCATAGAGAGATTAAAATTTAAAGCATTTTTCCACTGCAAGTGAAATAGCAAAAACATTTCCAGCCATACCAATTTTAGATTAAATGAGCTTCTCTTAAGCAAACTTACCTTTCAGGCCCGCTCTGAGAGCATTTTCCTTCATATTTTTATCAGCCCACATGCAGTTTGCTCAACAGTTTTTGATTAATGCAGGGACTGAAGCATGGGAATTTGTTCTAAGTGCAATTTATTCTTGTTAGGCTATTGCTCCAGATTATTTGGGGTTTTTTTAAAATTCAGAAACTACACCATTATAATTTCATACTTTATCCCTGTGTGTTCTCACAATATTAAGGTAATTTAAAAGCTATTTTAAATCTATAGACATTAATAATTGTTTAAGACATGCTAAACTACCATCTCATTTATTTGGAGAAGTATCAACAGCACATCTGGAGTATCAGATATATCTAAATTTAGTAACTTCCATTTGCTCAACTGGGTCCAATCTTTCCCAGTTTTCACAGGGAAAATTATGAATACTGATTTTTTTTTTTCTCAAGCATTGTTCAAGACAGGTTTCAAATTTATTTTAAAATGGTAATCAGATTTCACGAGCTTAAGCTCGTGATTCTAAGGTAGAATCTCTTTATATAAACTAGATAAGGTCAAATGTATTTCTGAGGTAAATTCACTAAGTTAAGTGAATTTGGCTCATGGTTAATAGCTTACTATTCTGGATGGAAGTTTAAAGCAATTATCACAAAGTTGGATTAATCATCATCCTATTTGAAGTGCTTTGCCTGTCAAATAGATTAACAAACTTGTATTTTTTTTTTCTATTTCACTAGATATTATTGCAGATTGTATATGACAGAGTCCCAGAGCTCCAAGGCCGTGTACTGAAGCTTGTTGTGAAAAGCAAAGGAACATTTGTGGGAGCTGTTAACATTCAGCTGAGCAGTGTCCAGTTCAATGAAGAAAAGTGGTACTCCCTGGGAAACAGTGTAATTTAAATGCTCTCCGAGATGATTCAATTATTTGCCCACTCACTAATGTTTCTTTATCCCATTTCCCACGGTACATTTTGTCTCAGTTGCCCTTGAGAATAGGCAGTCATCTGCTGAGCACATATCCTAACATTTCATAATGCTGTTGTCTTAAATGTGCTACCATGTTCCTGCCACAGATTCCTGACAGCGTGAGTTTAAGGAATCACGTGCTAAGGACTTGTAGCAATATGCAGAAGTTCTTATGACAGCAATGAAGGGCTTGGTTTTGTTAATATTAAATAGTACAGTAAAAATACTAAATTCTCAGTGTGTGGGGCCGCATTCTTTGCCCATTAATTCCACTGGTGGTGTTGAAACAATGCTGGTAATGATGTAATTTATCATCATTGCATGTGATGAGTTCACCAGAGGACCATGGGATGGTTCCCTGCCAATACATTTCCCTGCAGATGTCCAGCAAATTTCATATTAAATCTTATCCAATCAATACTTTGGGTTTTTTAAAGAATGTTAGAAGTTTTGATACAATGTCACATTTAATCCAGGACATTAATTTGTCAACAATATGTATCATTGTTTTTTTATTCTGACATCCAAGAGGCAGATATAACTGGTCATTTGTGTGAAGAGAGAAGGGGGGAGAAGCTGATGTTCATGAATAAAGAGATTATATTGAGTGTGAGCTTTCAGGGGGGATTTATTTAAGCTCATGATGCCACAGATATTTGTTCAGCAGTCTTCCCACATTGCACTCCTATGCTGCATAAGGGGTTCAAGTCAACACATGCATTGAATAGATTTAGAGTATTTATATATTAAATAATGAACATGAGTGGTTCCTTTAAGTTCACAGATGCTAATTATGGGCCCTGTTTTTCTCTAATTTGAGGAAGCACTTAAACACCTCTTTAAGCATTTGGCATATGAGCAGCCACAATGAGCTGTCCATTACTGCCAGACTCTTGCACACACCCACTGACCATGTAAATAAACCTTTCCAGGGCCAGGGGCACAGTTTTAAGGCACAGGAGATGTGTTGATTTGTGGTCTGATCTGCTGTAAATTTTAAGTTCCCTTATACTGGGCAGATCTGACATTTGTCCTACCAGGTGGAAAAGTGGTCAACAGAGGGGTAATAATCCCAGAAGTGAAGATAATTGCCTTCTTCTCCCAAAGGACACCCACAGCAGTCGTCAGAATAGAAAGTTGTATAAAGCTCCTGAAGTGGGACTTGGAGTGTTAGGAAATAAAATAAGCTGGAGTTTTTCTCAGCATCAAACAAATGGACTTGATCAGGTTTTATCTAAAAATACTTTCCCTAGTCAAACTGATGTACTAAGCTCCTCCTCAGTAAGGGGAGGTCAGGGGAACTCTGTTTGGATATTAATATTATTCATCTATTCAGAGCTGTGAGAAACTGTAAAATATTCGCCACATGCAAAGGATATTGGCTGGCACACAGAATATCATCACTACAAAGATCAGGACACCAAACATTTTTGTACTATAGGGTCTCATGGGAGACAAATCAAGTGCCTTGTCATTCAAGCACAGAAAACACACTGAGACCAGCTTACAAAGTTATGGAATCACCTGACCTTACATTCCAATATTGATTTTAGATTCCTCTTAGTCTACTGTCTCAGTTTCCTTATTAAAACTATAATGCAATTTTCTAACAGTGTTATTTCCTGTGACATTTTCTAACACTTGTTTACCACATGCCCTGATTTTCCATCTTAGAGCAACATTTAATGAAACAGCATTAGAATAACAATAAAGAAAAAGAGCATTAAAATCTATCATCAGAACTGTCTGTAAACTTAAGCAATATTATTTGGTATTAAAGAAACTTGTTGATATAACATCCTTTTTTAAAAAAAAATCATATTTGAGTGACAAATCTGCCATTAGTTGTGTAACTGTAGTCCTGTGGAAGGTCAACAATGCTTCAGTTCTGAAAGGAAGATGGGAAAATTGTGTCTTATGGGTAAGATCTACACTGATGTTAAGCAAGTAGTTGTCCTCCTAGATTTCACACACATAATCAACCCTTGATTTTTCTAAAACTCTCCAGTTCTCCTCGGAATACTGTGTTTCCAACTTCCTGAGTTCCCGGTAAGATGTATCCTGAGCTCCCTGCTCCTATGAGGAATATGGTTCTTTACAAACTCTCCATGAATTTTTTTATCTTGCTTTAGCAGCAGAACATTCAAGACTAAGCTAAGGAAAGGTACCAATACTAGCATATGATTTTTTT
Organism: Poecile atricapillus; assembly: GCF_030490865.1. Lineage (NCBI taxonomy): Eukaryota > Metazoa > Chordata > Aves > Passeriformes > Paridae > Poecile > Poecile atricapillus. The sequence continues at coordinate 7,618,217 of NC_081266.1, forward strand.
ATGATTTTAATTTTTTTCTGAAAACTATTTTTTCAGGTAAGAAAATGACAGTGGGCACTAAAGAGGAATAATTCAGTCAGAGCCCACTTTTTCCAAATTTAAAGGGAACATTGTATGTATAATTTTTCCTGTCCCCTTGAAAAGCTACAATGGTAAGAGATGTTGTTCAATACAAATAAAAATGCCAAATTCACATGCTTATATCCTAAAAAATTAGCATGATCTCTTATATGTATTGGATTATTATTCTCACTCAATAATTAATCATAAATTTGAAATTAGCTTCAACTGACATTAACTCAATTTTTAAAATATTCAAAAGCATTCAGTGTTTATTAATTGTTTCTAAACATTCATAGAATAATTGAATCACAGAATGGCTTGGGTTGGGAGGGATTTTAAAGATCATCTCATTCCAACCCCATGCCATGGCCAGAGACACTTTGTAGGTTGCTCAGAGCCCCATCCTACTGGTTTTGAACTCTTCCAGGGATGAGGAGTCCACAACTTCTCTGGAAACCTGTGCCAGTGCCTCACCACCCTCACAGTAAATAATTTCTTCCTTATACCCAGTTAAACTTACAGTTTAATTTACAGTTAAATGTAAATTACAGTTTAATCTTTCAGTTTAAAGCCATCCACCCTTTTCCAATCGCTACATACCCTTCTACTGGAAGGTTCTATAAAGTTTCCCTGGAGCCTTTTCTTCTCTAGGCTGAACAGCTCCAACTCTCTCAACCTTTCCTCACAGCAGAGGTGCTCCACACCTCTGATCATTTTCATGACCCTCCTCTAGACTCTCTCCAAAAGATCAACCTCTTTCTTGTGTTGGAGGCCCCAAAGCTAAATGCAACTTCCCAAGTGGGACCTCCTGAGAGCAGACTAGGAGGGTAAAATCACCTCCCTCAACGCTGATTTTGATAGCAGATGTGGGCTATGTTTCCACTTTTTCCATCAGTGGGAACTTCCCCAACCTGCCCTGACTTCCCAAGTGAGGGATCGCGGCTCAGGCCAGTTTCCTCAGGACCTGTGGATGTTTCTCATCACGTCCCATGGACCTGTGCACCTCAAGGCTCCTTAGGTTTTCTCAGACCCAGTCTTCTCCTACAGAAAAACAGCAGTAGGGCCAAGGACAGCAGCCCTTATTTGGGATACCCCCTCCATAATATTCCCTCTGGCTTCACAAAATCATTGTGAATGTGCCTCTCTGGGAATCAGGCCACTGGGGCTGTTGCGAAGTTAGAGATGTTATTTTATTGGAGCAGGGGGCAATCCTCCAGAATGATTTCTTGTGCAGAAAGATATCACTAATAGTACCAGATATGAACAAACAAAGAAGCAGGTTCCAGCTTGATGCCTTCTTTGGATATCAATGGAATGTTACGGTAACCTGTAAATATAAAGACACCTTTATTAGCGTATAAACCACAAGCACAAATATTATGATGGAGTGTTTTTATGATCACCAATGCAAACAAGGCATAATTTATGATTCTGTAAGTAGCTCTTTAAAATAAAATGAAATTATACTAGAACTGAATATCATTTGTGCTGGTTTTTCTCATTTATATATATATAGTATTTCAATTCTGGTATCTTTGGTGTCAGAGTGAAAAAGCCCAGTGTTTTGCAGGATGTGATATTTTTTCAAATGGAAGACTTTCAGCCCAGTGATATTTAAACATGGGCAAACTTACATTGTAACATCCCAGGTTATGTGCTGCACACATTGTTTTGAGAGCAAATGAAAGAACTTGTGAATCAGCAATGATAGCACCTACAGAACGGTGCTGCAGCAGCCATGCACTGTGCAGCTGAGGCAGAAAAAAGTGAAGTGTAAGACTTTCTACCATGACTTCTTAAATGTTAATTTCATATGAGTAATTCACTTTATCAGAGATAGGTCATGCCATCATGAAGCTATGTGTTCATCTGGTTATTGAAGCATTTGGAAAAGCCATAGTTCTCAATTTCAAACATAATTCACTTACCTGCTTAGAAAACAAAACAACTTTTTCTTAAAAATCCCGGCCTGTACTGCTTTATATGACTAAATGTCCCTTATTTAATAACAAGTGACAATGTCACTTATGGTTAAAAAAAATTCTGTGTTTTTTCTATGTATATATGTAAATAATTCCAGCTATTTAAGTAAGTCTGTTTTGTAGAAGTATCCATGTTCTGAACTGCAGTTTTCAAAATCCCTCTTTAGGTGTGTGTGGATGCCTGTGGAGTCTTTGGGAGCCACATTTACCTGGGTTTGGAATTTCTTGCTTCTTTCATACAGAATCATAGAATTGTTTAGATTGGAAAAGAGCTCTAAGATCATCAAGTCCAGCCTTTGACTGAACACCTCCTTGTGAACCAGGGCATGGCACTGAGTGCCACATCCAATTGTTTCTTGAACACCTTCAGAGATGGTGGTTCCACCTCCTGTCTGAGCAGCTCTTTCTAATAATGGACAACCCTACCAGTGACAAAATTCTCCCTGATGTCCAACTGAACCTTCCCTGGCACAGCTTGAGCCATTTCCCCTTGTTCTGTCACACTACACATAAGTTCCTCTGGTATTTAAGGTTCAGATTCTAGGCAGCAAATATTAAAGCTGGTTGTAGGCAATTTACATTTGAGATCAGTTTTTAAGGCATGCACACAATATGTGGAAGGCTTGGTTGATTTCTTATCCGAAGATACACTTCAAAGACTAAGACTAATTTCTGAAGACTTGTGTTCTAGCCCCTAACAACAGAAGATTCTACAAAGTTTCCTGAGAGAAGTAAAACTTCTTTTTTGTTATTGAAATTGCCCCAATTTGCATTAAATGATTAACTACTCTTGGATCCCATGATAATAGAGTTAAAAATTGAGTTCCTGTCCTGTATTAGTATTCACCATGGCAGATTCATTGGCACAGGGACTGTAAGAGAGGACTCCCCCCTCCTATTTGCCTTTAACCACCCAGGTAGAGAATTTTTCTCAATTTCAGCCCCTCTGAGTATAGCTACATAATCACTACATGGAAAATCAAATTCTGCTGCAGCTGGACAGCGAGCATTCCTCCCCAGTGGAGTCTACAGGTAGTTGGGAGTCTGCTGCTGGGGAAAGGAAGGCAGTGTGGATATAGATTTGAATCCTTTCAAAAGAAAATGCAGAGGAGGGAGGAAATGGCACAACTTTGCCCCTCTGGCTGTCAAAGAAAATAAAAGATGTAAGCACTGCTCAGCTTTTGGAAGCAACTTGCCCTCAGGGAAACCTCAGGGATATGAATCCTAGGGACCTGGGGACAGTCCTGTAGTACAGATTTAAGCAATTGGAATGCTGAAGACTAAGACTGAAATCCATGCTCACTCTCCAGCATATTAGGCAGTTCTTGCCTTGTCTTCTGCTTGTTGTGACTCCCTCTGCAAGAACATTATTTTCCTATTTGACTGTTTAGAGAGTACTTGGGTACCTAAAGCAAAACCATCGTTCCAGACCTGCTTTCAGAGATCTCAATGTTAAGCATTGCAATGAATGCTTGTAATAAATTGTAATAAATTTTGAAATTATTTATCACTTTACCTCTTAGAAGCATTTTATTTATGGCCTCTGGGCATTCTGATAGCAAATTACTTTTTTTATATTGTGTTAAGTGGGGATTGGGGCAATTTGTTTGGCATCATTTATAATTTTTGTACCTAGACTCACTCCCTAGAATTTTAATTATTGCACTGAAAATGTTTCCTCAGAAATCTACTGCTCTTACTTTTCCAAAATATGAATCCCTCATTTGTAACCAAAATTATAAAGACATTAAGCCTCACTGAAAATTTGTATCTAAAAAAGCCTCAATCAATAATTTTGCAAGTACTTGTAAGCAGCAGTGCCTGATATTTGAATTTGTCTCAGATATTGTGAATTGTTAGGTTGAGTGTTCTTTCATTATCCTGAAGTATACAAATAAAAGGAAACGAAAAGGTTATCAGTGTAAAAATTCATGTTGTAGAAAAACAACTGAGCTCTAAGAGTAATGTCATTTTTCTTGTATAACTCCTCAGCCTCAACTAAGAATCACAAGCAGCTTTATGACTTCCAAACATGAGGGAAAAAAAATGCACCATTTAAAATCCTGTTAAGCTTAATAAAAAAGGTGTGGTGCCTGTTGCCAGCTCCAGTGTTTTGCCTTGCCGTCTTTATTCACTAATAAAAGCTGTTTGTTTTGTCAGAAATGGCTTTGGAAAGCCAGTGTAGTAAACAGCCATTTTACATAAGCCTTTCTCCTTGGCCTATTGGCTTCTGTGTCTGCTCTTTATGAGCAGCCTTTTCATTACAAAAGTTCCAGGAACTCTACTGGCTTAACAAAAGAAACTCCAGCAAGAAAAATACCATGAATATTTTGCCCTATTTTTAACCATTGTGCTCCACTCTGAAAAGTTGCAGATAGGTTACCTGAGGGGGTTTTGGTGGTTGATTTTGTTTTAATTTGGTATTGGGTTTTGAACTTATCTAAGTGCACAAAACCACTGTCTTCATAGCAGCTCTGACTAGTCTCACTTCTTGCAATGAATTAAAATACCACCTGGGCAGTTTCCATCTAGAATGGAACACTGCAGTGGGAAGAATCACCTGCCATTAATATTGTTCTGATTTCAACATCATGGATTTGCATTCAGAGAATATGTTTATTTCAAAAACAGAGAGTGCCATTTATTCATTTTGTTACAAAATCGTGCTCTAGAAAATAAACATAGTGCTGAAGTCTCTCAATGCTACAGTAACAAAAAAAGCCTGGAATGTTGCAGATTTTTTTGAGCTGTTATAGGTGGTTGACATAAAAATATTACCTGTATTCAGGCTCATCACAGGTAAAGTGTACTGGCCAAGGAATTCGTTGTTACACAGAGAAATCTCATCCTGAACGCAGAAGCGTATCATTGCCAGTTCTGGAACTTGGATGTTAAAAGAGAATGTTTCATTCCATTTAGGGCTCAAAGCTAATTAAAGGAGAAAAGAAACAGGATTAAAATATGATTTCTTTTTTTTCTACTCTATAACTAAGCTGCTATCACTAGTTTGAACTGGTAAAGAGTTTCTTTTACCCTAGGTATCTGTGCCCATTTAAACAAATAACTAAACTCCCACTGACTGTAGTGGGGCAAAAGCCTAAGATAGTTGGTGTCATCCCTTAAAAGAGAGAAAAATGAGACAAGGATAGCCAGGTTAAGAACTTCTGCTCAGCTTAAATTTTCCTATAGCCATACCAGTTTCATGCTTTTGTCAAAGTTTCTCCTTTCACAGTGTTGGAAATGAATAAATTCAGGTAGTAGAACGTTCACTTGACCAGAAATACAAAAAGAGAATGTGGAACAGGAGGGGTTTGCCTGGTCTTTAGCAATGTTCATACAGGGAAAAGAAATTCAGGGGCTGATTTTAAACAGCAGCTATCTATAAAAAAGAAAAAGGAAGCATAGAAGACAGAGGCACAGACAAAATGAGATCACAGAAAGCTTGTAGTCTGAGACATCAAGAAGATCTGTATTATAAAGATAAGGGAGTGCTCACAGACAGCTACAAAGAGTACACACTTCACCTGTCAAGCAATTAAGGGATTACTCCTACCAGAGACTTCAAATGAGACGAGTGATGAAGTTACAGCAATTTCTTAAGAAAACCTCGTCATTAAGTTAAGTTAAGTGGTTAAGGCTGGGATAGGGTTAACTTTCTTCATGTCAACCCCTATGGTGCTGCATTTTGGATTTTTGACTCAAACAGCACTGACTACACCCCAGTGTTTGAGCTATTGCTGAACAGGGCTTCCACAGTGTCGAGATTTCTGTCTTTCTCACTGCAGAGCAGCCTCCCCATCCCAGTGAGGGGGCTGGGGGTACCCAGGAAGTTGGGAGGAGGCACAAGTGGTACAGCTGACCCCAGCTGGCCAAGGGGATGTTCCTTACAAATGGTGTCATGCTCACAGCTGGGGGGAAGGAGGAAGAGAGGGCATTCAGAATTGCAGTGTCTGTCTTCCCAAGTAACCTCAGAGCTCCAAAATGAAGCCTTGTTTCCCTGGGAATGGCTCTACACCTGCCTGCCCATGGGAAGTGGTGAATGAATTCCTTATTTTGCTTTGCTTGTGTGGGCAGCTTTTGCTTTATCTATCAAACTGTCTTCTTCTCTACCCGAGGGTTTTCTCATTTTGGCCTTTCCAGCCCTCTTCCCATCCAACTAGAGGAGAACAAGCAAGCAGCTCTTTGGAGCTGAGCTGCTGTCCAGGATGAGCCCACAGCAGTGTGCAAAAAAAAAAAATTCCACCTTCCTTTAGAAAGGGGGAGTGCTCCCAGCTGTGTGTTTGTGCTTCCTTAATCTATCAGTCTAGAAACATGGCACACACAGCATGAACTTCTGCTACAGATTTTGTGCCAGGAAATCCTAGTCTAGAGAGAAATAATTGCATTTTCTATAACTCCTTGGGATGCAAAGTTGGTGTTTCCTTATAAAATGTTGTTGTGCTTTGTTCACAGCCTCGAGGAGCAGACTGATGCTCACCATTGCTTCTTACAATACTAGATTTCTTTCTTGTTTGGTCCTCTGGTACACCATAGATTTCTATCTGCACTGTGGGGTCAGCTTTGTTGGTCCTAGAGATGCTGCTGGGTGGTAACTGATGGCCACTGATCAGCTGGAAAATTAAAGTTATATTGAAATAACTGTAAGAACGAACTAATTCACCACAGCCATATAGTCACCATAATAGAAATAGCTTTCAAAAGAAATTACTTTAAGTATATGCCAGTCATAAACTGGTGTAATAAACACAGTGGAATCAAGAATATGGTGCTTCCTATCTAATTTACTTATATATATATATATTTTTTTTTTTTAGAAATATTGTGGTATAGGAGCATGTTTTAACTAGATCAGATTGGTCTGAGCCCAGTCCAAACTGACCTTGAATGGTTAGAGGGATGGGATACACATAACCTCTCTGGGCTGCCTGTGCCAGTGTTTCACCACCCTCTTTATAAATAAATAAATATATAGATAAATAAATAACTGAAATAATATTTTAAACAATAATTTTCAGGTTTTTTTATTCAATAGCTATACATAAAAATTATATTTTGCTACTGTACAAAATAATCCTATTGGAATCAGCCTACAGTGATTTTTACATTTTCTGCTATCGAGCTCATGAATTCCAATCTGTGTGGAGTGGATCAGCATCAAGACCCACCGTGACATCAGCATTGTGCTACAGGGTATGTAGCAGACTGCCTCACCTGTGCCTCATCTCTTGCACAGTGTTCCTTAGTATTAGATAAAAACTCTTCATTCAGTGAGCTTCCTGATGTGTTTTGACCAAAATTTCCAAAAACAGGAAATTTTGTCTCAGACTGCCCTGTAATCTGGCACCCAGACTAAGACAGGATTTATGAAAGTCACAACTTTGTCTGCTTTTTATCTATATTTCAGGGTAGCTAGGAAAGAGTCAACATCTGTGCAGTAATCAGCCTTTTAGGAATTAGTATATAACATGTATTGAGAGAGATATACAAGCCTGAAAGCACAGGTGAAAGATATGACTCCCAATCCTGGTCTCAGGCCTAAGCATCATAAGAGATTCTTATTCCCCTGTCAACCACCCCAAAAATCAAAACCCACAAATCCCACACTTTGCTTTGATATTTTCCAGTGCTTGTAGCACCTTGCCCCCAGAGAAGTTCTAGCCTGAAATACTGAAGAGCAGTGGCTTGGCAAACACTGATGCTCTTTCTTCCTAAGGAATAGCTGCTGCCTTCACCAGGAATCTTTGCAATCACTGATGGGCTGCCCACTAAGGACATGGGAGATTCCTTGCCATTTCCTGAGGGCCATTGCCAAGGCCTGCATGACCCACTGCTAGACCTAGCCTAAGCCTCCCCTGGCATGGGAAAAGAGTGAGTTCTTTCAAGCACACCATGACCCAAATCCATAAATCAAATCAATTTTTGACATCCAAGGTGAAGCAGACATACAGAGTGATGTAAAAATTTAGGAAGCACCTTGAACATCCCTATTTCTGCTTCAAAGGCTCTATGCCTCTTGATGGGAATTGTGGCACATTGGGTTAAGGATAAGGAATTCAGTAACATCAGGCCCTATGTGATTTTTCTATTCTTCATTCGTTCATTCATTCATTCGTTCAGAGAGATTTGCCCTTTAGATGTTTTCTATCTTTGCTTTCTGTTGTCATTTCTGCATTCATCTGGTTAGTAACTTTTTCAGCAGAAGCTGCTTTTCCTTTGACTCCTGCTCCAAATTGCTTTTGTCTTCAACCACAATTTCCTGGATTTTGCTGCTGGCTATGAATGGGGCTCTCTGTGCCCTTCATTCCCTCAGCCAGTGGGATGCCATTGCCTCTCTGCAGCCCGCACTATCCAGCCTGAAGTCTCAGTCTAAAGTCCTCAATCTTAAACACAGCCTTTCTCTTCTCCAGCTCCTTCCAAACTCAGACACTTCCTCTGCATTGACAATGGTTTTGCCTGTCTCCTGCATTACAATTCAGGGTTTCTCCTCATCCTAATTCCAGCTTCATACAAATTAGGGCTAAAATAAGTGATGTATTTGCCTGGCTGCCTGAAATCATCCAGCAATGTCTATTCACAATTGGTATGCTCACTGTCAGGACACTAGAATGTTCTTGATTAGGTGCGTGCATTATGTAAGTATTTTATAATTGTCACTAACTATTGTTTTATCTCTGCTATTTATTACTCTGAAAGAAACAAAATAGCAATTACACACTAATTATATGCTAATTAAATAGCATTTATGCAAGTGGTATTCTGTGTAATCAGAAATATTACTTTTTCATTGGGAAAAGGGACTTTTCTAATTAGTGAACAATTATAACAAATCTACTTGACCTCAAAATAAAGGCCTTATCTAATCATTTATTTGTAAATGGCATGCATTTCAAGTATTTTTGGGAAGTCAATCACATTATAATTTGGGAGAAGTAGAAATAATTCAAAGACTTATTAATTCATCCCTCCTTTCACCCTTATTTATACCATTTAAGGATTATAAATAGTCTTTTATATATGCATAGAAAGATAATGAGACTTAAAAGAAGCATAAAGCTTCCTATCTTATCTTTAAAAATTTCCATTTGTCAATTAACATTATAATAGTACAGGTGGTATTATTGATAGTGAAAGAAATAACACCCAAAGTGCACATTTGAATTCTGTGCTTTCAGTTCAGCTTCCACATGCACAATTGTCTGGCCCCTTTTTCAGCTACATTATTTATATTTATTTGTACAGCATCATTAAAAATCATGTATTTTTACAGTCTCCTGGAGGCTCTGAACCCCTACATATTTTTAGCAAGCATAAGTGAAATACAGATGGGAAAGCACCCAAGCAGCAGTTGATACTCTGTGAGAGTTTTACCATCTTGTTGAAAACATTAGTTCCCAACAAACAGGAATAGGAATAAAATGGGGAAAAAAAATAGATAATAATTGCATCTGAAATACATAAAATTTGCTTTCCCATTTTCATGGAACAAAACAACACTTCAGTCATCTTACCCTTATTGACAGAGACATTGGTTTGCTGTATCCTCCCACATTTCGGGGTGTAAATGTGGTATTGCAATCCCTCAAGAATACAGGTTTCAGCACATAGCCACAACCACCATTGTCCAGGAATTTTCCATCTTGCAATTCCATTTGTGTTCCCGGTGTTTGGAAGTTTAAGGCCACTGTAAAATTATATCAGTATTGATTTTAGTGAATTAGATTTGATAACATTTTATAAAAAAAAGTTAAAAAAAATTTCAAATGAGCTTAAGATATCTACATCTTTCAATTCATATGTAGGATCCTGTTATTTCCCTTAAATTAAGTGATACTCAATAACGAATTATTTGTGCACAAAAACAGTACACTCTTTAGAACTGCACCCTCTTTTAAGAACTAATCTATAGATCTTTTTTACATTGCTATACCTCTCTTCCCTTTTCTTTCTAAATTAGACCTTGGAGAATATGAAATAAGAGATCCTTCTCTCTGCAAGAACTGAATTCACATCCTAGTTTCTCTACAGCAGCAAGACCCTGCACTCCAAACCTGCTATCAAAGATCTGGTGCAGAAGTCAAAACCTCAGGATTGTATCTAACCTTAGTTATGGTGCAGAATTCATCACAAAAACATCTCACCCAGAAGATTAAGAAGCTTTAGTTTAGTTAGAATACTCAGTGAAAATACATATAAATTTATAGAACTAGAAGCAATTTTAAAAGTGTTCTTAAATTTATGTGAGCACACACTCTCTTGGAGCTTAATCCTCAAGTACTGGTGATTATTCTAAGAATACACCTGACAGATTTTTTCCTTTCCTTGGCAGTTCAAAACATTTTCAGTTTGCTGCAGCACCAATAATAAAATATCACACTTCTCATCAACAGGATATTGTAATTCATGAGATAAAGCCAACATTGAAATAGACCTGTTTAATGAAATTTCCCCCTATTCCAGTGCATTGGAGCTTCTTGTCACATTCCAAATAGAAAATGCAGAAGTCAAATCAGCAATGAATTATGACATTATGAACCCATGACATGTGTTAAACAGAGAATGATAAGAAGTCATTTACTTAAAAGGATGGTTTGGTAGGAATGAAAAAAGAAGACTTTAAGCAGTTCAAGTGACCCATAATAATTCATAAAGAGGACCTTATTACATTTTCCTGGGAGATAATATGAATGTATTGAATGAACATTTGACATAATGCAAAAATCCTTATTGCAAGTGGAAAACACACAAAATTGTTTTCACTGCAAAAATTACTCATTCCTTCACTGCTTTGATGATCATTTTAAAATATTCTCAAGCAAACAACACAAATAGGAATGAAGCAGCTGGTACAATGGACCTGATATTTATAATATGATATATAAACACATGTTTTTGGTGGGGTTACTTCTGAAGAGCTCTGGTTCCGTAGTCTCAAAACCAATGAATGGGTGGAATACATGAAGTGCTCCCAGAGTGCATCATCTGTTTAATCTGAAAGAAATCCCATCTGTGCTAGCTAAAATTGCTCTGCATCATGAACCAACATGCAGCAAGTAGGAATAACTGGAAACCTTGTCTAGAAAAACCTCAAACAAAATGAAAAAAGCCTCCAAAACAAAACACAACATGCACTCCTGCTTTGATCTAAGTGTTAATGTAAAGACATGATTTTATGTTAATATACACAGGAATTTTGTTTTACCTTTAACAACAGAAACCAAACTTCAGAGTGTTCATATTGCCCATTGCCCACCATTGCCTTTTTTAAACAGGGTTGGTATTTTCTTGGTATGGTTTTGGTAGCGGTTCAAAATTTTCTCTTTATGACTCAACCCATCATCCAGAAACAGCCCCAAATTTGGTGCTATATGATGCTTGTATATTTTAATGCACTGAATCAAGCTGTGCAGAGGATGCTACAGGAGCTGCAACCCTGTGGCCCCTGGAAGTCTGAACTACAGATAAGCCAGGATCTCTCAGTCCTCAGGTGAGTCCTAGGCCACACTTTCAGGATACGTGGGTTTAAAAGTGCAACTGAAATTAGGCACATCGAACAGTCAGCTTCAAATAGCAGCTTCCACATGATGAACCAAATTACATGATTGCACATAATGAGACTATTGCTAAATTTACCAAGCTTTATAGGCGACTAAGCAGGAAAATCTGATGTAACAACAGCAACAAGCAAACGAGAATACTTTATATTTTATCACATTAGGAAAATTACTTTTGCAACACAAGTGAAGGGCAATGTTATTATGGGTTGATATCTCTAAACATCAGCACTGTGTTTTCACTTAATTTAATTTGACCTTAAGAACAAGTTAAAAAACGCATGGAACAGTAGTTTTAATTTACTTACTGGTTTCTTTGTATTGCAAGTTTTAAGGTGATTAAGCAAATGTGAGATTTTGTGTCATATTCTCTGAGATGCAAACCTCTACTAAAACTGTTTACAGGGCTCATAGCTGCTTGGAGCCTCCCAGGGCACTACTTTATGGTGCATTGATGTACAATTTTTCTTTTTAAACAGGTGCAGTATAGCCCTAACACTTCTTGAGAAATGGCAAGGATCATAAACTAAAAGCTATGCCCAGCAGCTTGGGCTGAGCAATATCTTTCTGCAAACAATCCTGAACTTCTACCCAGTGTTTCATTTTAGCTTTGGTGAATTCAAGAGCAGAACTGTTCAATAATATTCTTTGTACTTTTGTTTTATGAAACAGTATAAATATAATGCATGTATGAAGAGAGATTTAAACTGACAGTTTATTTTGGAAAGAAACCCAAATGAGCTTGCAATGAAACCATCTGAGCAGTACATAATCTTAATGCATGGTTTTCATGGGGAAGTAAAGGCATCTGAAGTTGAACACGGTGTACATTAAATTTTCTCCTCAGTCCTTTCATTAAGCACCAGAAGAATTTTAATATTGACATCAAAATCAAAGCAGCACAGCAAAACATGGGCTTGGGGAACAACCTGAGCAAAGCAATTCTTCACTGTGATTCCTGCACCTAAAACAGATTTAACTATTCCTAGAACCATGAGGCTAAATCCCCTTCAGATCAGAGTATTGAATACTCAAATCATCTTGCAAAGTACCAAAGCTGCCATGGCAGTCCCAGTAAGCCCCAGGTGTAAATAACTTCATATGGCAAATTGAGGTTAGGAAATAGACTAGCTCCAAAAAGATGAGCCAATCCATAATACACAGAAGAATATTATTTTTGACCCCAAACCTCTGTATCACAAGCAGTTAACTGAAGTCAGTTCCACCACTAATTGCAGAACTAAAGACACTCTAAATATTCATACACAGCACCTTCTATAGGTGCCACCATTCAAGACATAATTGATTTGTGGACTAAAAGCAAAAGCTTTGTAAAACCAAAATGAGAATTGTGACTGTGATTTGAAGGCATTGAGGAAAACTGCACATCTTTTGATCCTGCCTCTCATTAATATTCCCAGTGGGACTTTTAAATTGTAATTTTTTATTTTTTGTTCTTTGCTTGCTGGTTCTATCAGCTACATCACAACCATAAGGTTTAATGCATTTTCCCATTTAAATGGGAAGATTTTAAAATAGATAAGGACACATTTGTCACCATTTTTTCTTGAAATGGGTTACTTAATTGCATTTTATGCCATTTAAAAATGCATCTCAAAATGTATCAATTTTATGCCCTTTCAAAAAAACTCATATTCAGAAAGCACTCACAGTGCCAATGTTCCTATCCCCATGGTTTACCTCACTCATTTGAATCTAAAGAGATGTAATAGATCACACTTTTATCAGCCTTCTTGTCTTGCTCTCAGCTCTTTCCAGTTGTCTGTGCTCTTAAAGTGGGCCACTCACAATGAATGCAACGAAAATCTGTGCCTCAGATATCCCAAATCTGAGCTGAATTCCACCCAGCCTGGGAAATGCTATTGCAAACAGGAGCGTATCCTAATGCTCTGGAATGTTGCCATTGGTTATGAGATGATCAATGTGATTGGATTTGAAGCCACTGCTTTCATTCCACACCAGCACTCCAAGCTGGGCACAGACTGTCTAGGCTTTCTTCTCACATGCAGGTCACAGCTGCACTCAATCCATCACTGCCCAAATTTACAGAAATATTTCAGAAGTCCAGGAAAGATGGAGCGAGACTATTTACAGGGGCATAACAGGACAGGGGGGAAGAGCTTCAAAGTGAAAGAGAATAAACCCGTGAAGAGGTGAGACCCCACACAAACTTTATGAGCAAGGACTTTGGTCTACTAGACCAAAAATAAAGAAAAAAAACCTCTTTTTTTTCTACCAGAAAAAAAATAAAATATATAATGATTGATTTTCCTACAACACAGAGCAAGCTTATATGGACAATATACATTTTGGCATAAAAAGTATCACCTCTCTTCCTGGCAAAAAAAAAAAAATCAGTAAAACTGTATTTTTTCTCTTCCCTAACAGACTCCAAATTATATTAATCTTAATGATAACTTCTGGCTTTATTTTTCACCTACACATTTTGAAATGGTTGTTTTCACTCTACAGAAGCTTGATTTATGGCTTACAACGTGAGGGATTCTGCCGTAGGAAGAGGGACTGCTCCTCTGAGAGCTGAATAAATGCATAACTGCATGACATAACATCCTTAAAATGTGCAGTCAGTCTTTTTTGTATGGTCTTTGGGCCAGTTTAATACTGTGGCTCTAAAGACACTGTCATTAGAAATGTGAAGAATCCAGTCACACAGTTCATAACTGCTGACATTGCTCCTACTTCATTACAAGTGGTCCTACTGGAAAAGAGATGTCAGGTGATTAAGAGTCCTCCATTGTCCAAGTAAATCTGCAAAGGGTTTAAGTAGAGATCCTCTCTTGTGAGATTCTCATGGGAAAAGTACCTAAAGCATTTCTGATAAATTATCAGATCTGAAAATCTAAATTGATTTTTGCTGTCTAATTAATGTGTCAGTCTGAAAGTCACACTTCAGTGTAAGTCTGAGTATTTTTGGTTGTCATTTGACCAATTTTACACCTGAAATGTTTCCAAAATAATTTTTAAAATTTACTTAACTTGTGATTCTTGGCAGAAAAGTGAATATTATCAGCTTCCCTCTCCTGTTTTAGTCTGGAGTCACTGACAAGTTTTAGAACAAGATCAGCAACTACTTCAGAAACAATTGTGTTCCTGCAATTTTTTCCCATCTTCCTTTAAAATTTATTAGACTTCACATAAATTATTTACTATTCTATTGGTTGTCTGCAGTGAAGACAGCTGGAAAAACTGATAAAATGGAATTTCAGTGTTTCTTTGCTTTACAGTGAAATTCCAGTATCTATGACACACACCAAAAACTGCCTAAAAAGAAGCAGAATAGCCCAAGAGCTTTTTCATAAACCTGGCAGTAGAAGCATTTCTGCAGAAGAGACATAAAACCTTCATTCAAAACCACTCCCAGCATTTGGAGCCATTCCAAAGGAAAGTTGAGTGCATTTGGAGAGCTTCAGATGTTGAATCATATTATCCCACCTATCTTGCAGGTGTCTACACCTGAATTAGCAGTACCACTTCACTCTTTGTGAAGACTAAATCAGTGAAATTCAAGGGAAAACATTAAAAAAAAAATTAGTCCTCTAGGTTTCACTTCCTAAGGAGGCATTTCTGGACTATTAAAACCAGTAGAAGAGAGCAATAATATAGTTATTGACACAGAACCCAAGCAGGGTCAGGTTTGAGTCATTTTAATTTCCACAGGTGAGGCATACCAAGATCAAAATTAGTTGGTTTCTTTTCCCTTGGTTGCTTCAGAGGTTAAAATCAGAACTAGTTAGAGAGCTCCTTATCACTCCTCTTTTCATGCATCATTTTTTACCATATTTTGTCATATTATTGCACACAAGACTGAACCACAAAACAGATGTGACAAAATTGCCAAGCTGCATTTCAGTGTCACAGTCCAAAATAAAACCTACAGAAAGTAAAAAACCCATCATACAAGTACAACTTTCACAGCAGCATATAAATTTATGCACACCCCAAAAAGCACATATGAGATATTCTGAAATAAAATTCTCTACCTACAACACCATGGTTTTCTCCTGTAAGTTATGGCATGTTTTGGTCATTCCTGCAGAGTGCTTTGGTACATGTAGAACATTTCCAAATGCCACATTCAAAAGGTTATTTAAGTCTTTTTTTATTATGATTTTCACCAAGGCTTTCTTTCATTTTGGATTTTTGTTGTTTTTTTCAGTCTATATAAAACAACTGATATCAGTTTATTTAAATAAATGTCCTGAATTTTATTTCCCTGCATAAATCTTTCCATTTCATTTTATTTCCTAAATAAAAAGGAGACATGGATACATCAAACCAGTTCTTTCCAGTGCCTCACTGCAGTTGTATGCAGGAGGCATACTAATTTTCACAGACTATGAAAAGTGAGGGTTTTTCTCCATAAGACCTCTTTTTTCCCAAAACCTCCTGTTCTTATGAGTCTCAATTTTCAGAGAATGGACAGGGAGTACACAGTGATATCCAAAAGCTATTTTGTGGAAACTCTGTACTTTTTACTGAGCTTTTTAACTTGCCTTCCTCTGGAAATTAGGTTTACACAATTACATGTCTTGTCCTCAGCCCCAAAAAGTCTTGAGCCTGTTGGACCATTTCATCCTGCTTTAGCTGAGTGCCAGGCTGCTCCAAGTTAATATGTTCCAAGCAATTCAGAGAAAATTGCTGGCAAGGTACAGAAGAAAGCACTGTTTTGAGTCAATCACTAAGGGAAGTGAAGGAGTAACTCAGTTCTCATAATTACAAGATGCAGAGGCCTGGAAGGCAGTGTTATGTGTAGGTTTGAACAAAACCTAATATATTTTCTTTGCCCAGCCAGAAAGGTTATGGATGTTAAAGGAATGTAAGCTTGCAGGTGTGGGGAGGAGAAGGGAGTTAAGAAGGGGAATAGGTGGCAAAGAGAAATCCAAGAGTCCTTTGAAGAGTTTCAGGGAATTGCAAAAGGGATCTAGAGGATTCACTTCTGTGCATGGGGTGTAAAGCACAAAGGCAGGCAGACAGGAGGGGTGTGTGAATTATACAGACATGGGACAGATATAAAAATCAAAAGTCTGTGTTAAATCAGTGAAAGGACATCAGCAGAAGATTCACTGAGATACCCTCACTTTGGGAGTTGCATTGTGAAGAGCTGCTATATTTCTGCCAAACAGCTATCTAAAGCAGATTAGGGAATAAATAGATCTAACATAGCTTGGAAATAATGTATGTGGAGAATTGTTTTTAATCAGCCTATTCCCATGTGAAAAATAGAGGGGTTTTTAAGTGAAGATGCAAATGAAGTGACCAAGAGGGCAAATCTAACCACTTCCTGCAGATTTTTAATTCTTCCAGGAAGGGGCCCAAACCCCCTATGCACCAAAAGTCATATGTTTTGCATATAAATGGTTAGACTGACTTCTCATTAAGGCACACTCTGAGTAAACAGCCAGTGTAGTAATTTTGAAAGATTTTGGCGCTGTCTGTGATCTAACAAATGGTTATCCTTTGCAGAGATAAGTGTGGAGATTCACAGGCTAGAAAGAAAACTAGTAAATTGCAGTATGATAAGACTGGGAGATTAATTCAATTTTAAATTAAGGACCTCTGGCGAGTGCTTTCTCTAAGAATGAAACAAACTTCCTAGTTTTTAATGGCAATGTATAGTTTAGATAGCAATGATAGCACACAGGGAGGGCAGCACCCCAGGTAAATAATCCAGACATGGCACTAAGTGTGGATGAACCACAAGGACACAACATAATCAAACCAATTTCACACAGTATGGTGATGAGAAGATACTTGGATAGTCCAGCACAAGTCCAAATCTGTACTGCAAATAAGCATTTATGAGGACATAGAAGCAAGTCAAATTTATACTAAATAGTAATTTTTGTACTCCTTATGTAGTTATGTAAAATAACAGTCAGGATGGAGAAAGTAACTTGTCACAGAAGATATATGGAGAGCTGAGAAAGGAAACAAGTGGAAAAGGAAGCCTGGAACAAGGGTGACATAAGCTCCAGGGCCCTACAGACAGAATGAAATCTGTGCCTGTCCTTGGATGAGTGTGTATTTCAACATAACAAGGTGAATCCACACCTCTCACCTCTCAAAACCGAGAGCCTAAGGCAAAGTGCCCTGCTCACCCCACAGTCTCCCTCAGGTGGCCTTGGCAAAGACTCAAAGACAGAATATATACCTGGGTACAAAAACTATTCTGCTCTACTTTACCTAGGGCTGAAGAAAATTTAGCAGGCAAACATAGAAATATGTTCTGGAACTGAGAATCTTTTAAACTGAAGAATAAACACGTGAAGGTAAAATTGTCTCTAAAGCCATTAAAAAGGACAAAATGCTTACAGGTGAGAGGTTTTCCAAAGCCTGCTGGGTACAGAAGTCATGCCATGCTTATTTTGAAAAAATTCAAATAAATAACTTTCAATGAAGAAGCAGAAGTTAGCACTTTTTTTTGTTGCCCAGGAAACGAATATGTTTTGTACTGGAAATTAAAATTCTACATGTATGTTCATCTGAATAAAGACTGGAGACTCCCAGCAGCTCCCAGCTGTCTCTGGATGTTGTGCTGACCAGGAATGTTTGAGTGCTGCCTTGTGTAGCATATCCTGTTCTGGGAATTTTTGGCACTACTATCAATTGTTGTGCTCACATCTGCACCTAAGCAAGTCACAGAGTGCCACTGAAAACCCACAGACCCTTCAGAAGAAACTTGCATTGCTGAGTAACGGAAACTTAAAAATGCTGAGCTTGTTATTAGTGATTTTCTTAATATCCAATTCAAAGAGGTAGTTTAAAGAGATTAATAAAATAGAATAAATGGAATATCTGGCATAGGAAACAGCTATTTAACACAAAGTGATATTTACAATTACTAGTGAGAAAAAACTGGTGGAATATGTGGGTTGAAGGAAAATTTTATACAACAAAAATTAAAATAATGCCACTGGGGGAAAATTACGTAACCTACATAACACCAGAATACTATAGGAAGCAAGAAACTCCTTTATCTGTAAAGCCTAGAATGCAATAGTTTCTGCAAGGATACATACCCATCTGACACCCTACATTCCAGAACTCCTGAGGATTATAATTTGACGAGCTCATTCTTGTTCCCTTGGGGTAAATTCTTGTAATAAATCTTGTAGTATGTGAAATAAACTCTTTAGCTGATAAACAGAAGGATAAAATCTTGGTAAGAAAACCTTTGTTATTAAAGAAATCCTATTTGAACAAATAATAAAAATACAGTAATTTGATCCAGCAATATTTTTACACAATATTATGCCAATTTATTCTATTTTAACATCATTTTATTTTGAAATATATTCATTTGTTCATTTAATAATTAATTTTTAAACCTTAATATTTTGTGTGTATTTGAATCTGACAGTATTCCTGTATAAAGAAATATATATTCCTTTGTAAGAAGTTCATTATCCAAAAACCATCCCTTCCCTGAAATATTCTGTTTCTTCACCTTTTTGCAGGGTAACCTTATGATTTCTACACTAAAGCCTACTGTATTCTCATGGGAAACTGAGACACAGGAAACTGCACAAAAGTTTCCCCCTTCTATAATAGCTCAAAATGAAAAAAAAAGGAAAAAAAATCATCTTTAGATGATCTTGGCTTGTTTGTTGTTTGGAGGTTTAAATAAAATGGCTAAATAATATTAGGACCAGGGAAGAGCACGTTTTCAAAAGCCACTGAAATTCTTGTTATATAAGCCTCAGAAGATAACTATCATGTACATTGTTTTTCCTTCTGCTGGCAGTGTTCCCTCCTTTCTCATATGTAAGCATTGACTGCAGGGATGTGGGAAACTTCAGATGACTTCTATCTGCACGATTCCTTTTTAGTGATTAAACAAAAATCTACATTTCCAGGGTCATCTCTCTGATCTCCATTTTCCTCTCACCTCATGTTTTGTTTGTTTAGCGGTTTTGTTTGGTAGAGTTTGGTTTGCTTTGTTGTTTGGGGGTGGTTTTATTGAGGGGGAGGAGAGGTTCTAGAGCTACTTTTCTATCTCCTAGAGTGCTGGAGGAACCAGAGAGAGGACTCAGTGGCTGGAAAATCCTACTTTGTGACACTGTTCAGCATCATTCACCTCGCCAGCTGTTGCCCTGAAAACTAAAACCTGATAATGTTTTCATAGCTTTAGTTACTTTCCCATGGAAGTTCTATAAACAGAAGTTGTTTATCACATTCCTTCTAAGAAACATCTTTTGATGGACGTTTCACACGACCAGTGTGCTTGGGAAGGTGTAACTTAATTATCCAATCCCTGGTCATTGTTGAGAATCTATAAATACTGGGGTCAGAAAATAAAGTTCCTTCTTTCCTGTTCTACCACTGGAAAGTGTTCATGTGAATCATTTTGTGTCCTTTAGCAACAGCCAGCCACTGAATCACCTCCACAAAGTGAGTGGGCATGTGGCAGCCTTCATTGTCATTGTCACTGTCATGCTCGGTGATCTCTGCTTTTAACGCTCCCTCGGGGCTCTCTGCAGGCAGCTGGAGCTCAAACAGCAGAGGCTGCACCAAATGGAGCTGCTCCAGCCCAGAATGGTTTGGATAATTCAGTTTGGCTGGGATGGAAGGTCTGCTCCAGTGGAGCAAGCTGCCTGCTCTGGGGTTTATCCATCCCATTAATGAGGACTCTCTTATCTGCACTTGTCACCAAAGCCAGGCGACTGCCGAGCCAACTCCGCTCAGTTCTCAGCCCAGACATGGGGGTGGGGAGGGAGGTGGTGAAATTTATTCCACGCTTTTTCAAGTGCTGACTGCAATTCCTAAATTACTTGATGCAGAAAACAATGAATCGAAAGGCAGACGTACATTTTTTAGACTGTGTTAATATTTGTTCTTATAAAAATACACGGAATTAAAGCAAAGTTGAATTTCAGTTTTCCTCCCAAAGCCAACAGAAATAAAAATATTATGCAAAGGACATATCTAAAACAGTGTTATACAAAGAACCAAATAAAATCAGACAGCAGGTGTTTCATAAAATTTTAACCCTTCAATGCCTAAGCAGTGAAGCAATCATAGCACCAATGTAACTTTTAACTGATTGACTCAAAAGAAATTACCTGAAGATCTTAAAAGTTTTCGTGCTGCACTCTCTCCAACTGAATTATTTTCATAACACTGCTGATGCTGCAGGGAATGCTCAAAGCTCACAAACTTCTGAGATTTGGTATAAACCACGAGGTCTGACAATGCAAGGGCAATCTTTCCCTTTCTCACCTAAACATCATCAGATGAATAATGGAATAAAAAAGTCACAATGATGAGTATTTCATTATTATTAATATTAATAATTCAGAGAAACAATCATTTTGGATGCATAAAGCATGAAAAAATATGTCACAGTTAATGAATCTAATAAATATGACCTTTAATAGTGAGATCTGATCTGCTGAGAGAAAACTGAGGTTATTGTGCCCACGTTTATCACAGCAATCATAGGGTGAGTGGAGAGATCCTTCCTAGCAGAATGTTCTTCTCAATAGCTTTACAGTTTTCCTGCTCCTAAGAGTGGTTTGCAAATAATATAATTTTTCATGGCTTTTAATGTTGCTCCTTAAAAATATACCTCCAACTTTCTATTCATAAATATATAAAGTACTAGAAAAGACCAACAGAATAAACTCATCTATAAAATGTAGAATAACAGGAAAATATTACATTGCGCCAAGAAAATTAATCAAAGGCCTATTCCTTTAAGCATTGCCCTGAAGTTAGGAAAACTCTTTTCTTCTTGATTAAGGTTGAAAGTTCTCTCACCAAAATCTTAATTTAGTCTTGCTCAATTACCAAAATAAGCCAAAGTGACTGAAATTTTACCAGGATCTTCTCTCTTACAGAGAAGCACTGTGTGACCACTTCATTTTCCTCAGCATAACTTCTGAGCTAATTGGGGGCTCAGAGCACTGCTGATCTCAGATCAGAGAGCTGCTGATGCTAATCATGTTTACATTCCATTAAAGCTTTTGAAGGCAAATTCTCATCCCACAAAATAATAGAGATTACCTGCTCATGGCTCTTAAACTATGCAACGTTCAAGTGCATTAATTATTCTGGGGCTATGTCCCATGAGGACACCAGGAGTCTACTGCCATGGAAATCCTGAAAAATACAACTCTGGAGGCAGGCAAAGCCAGCAGCATCACTGGGGTATCTTGGCTGTGGATTCAAATGCTCTCCCACCCTCCCATAAAGCAATACAGTGGGACATCAAGGCAAATATTCCAACAGAGTGGGACCCTGGAAACCACTTTCTCTTCTGCCTGGGAAACATGAGCAGATCCTTTTTGTTGCTGCTGTTTAAGAGTCTGTGGAATTCATTCTAGTCCGTTACATGGTCCTACAAATATTCTTGAAACCTATTGTCTAGAGAGCTGGTCCTTCCTGGTCAGAGTCCATCCTTCCTCAGAATTTTTCCTTACTATTTCTCCATGTCAGTTGGAATGAGAAAGAAGAAAAAAACTTTCAAATCATATAAAAAAAAAGAGACACTGCTTCTCAGCGAGAGTGCTGGGCTCTGAGGAGCACTGCTGGTTTAGCCACATTCAGGCAATCAGAGCATGATGTGCAAGAGTGACTGGGTACACCAGGTGCTGCCTGACATCCTAAAAAAGCTGAACAAGGCAGTTTCAACCTTGATGAAGCAACAGATTTTCCGTGGTAGAGAGTTATAGTTGGTTAAAAAAACTAAGTTCAATTTGACTTTCAAACACCAAATTTTTACACTTTTTTCAGAAATAAAGTTAAGTCTCTGCATGATAAATCTAAAAACACCTCTTCAGCTCCAGGTGCTGAAAAATGTTCCAGCACAACCAGGAATGTGCACCTAATTTAATGCAAAAAAATCCAGAACTGAAGAAAATAGGAGACTTTATCTATCTTAAAAATAGACTGGAAGACCTGGGGAAGAAATGGTTAACTCTGCCTGTTGTCATCAGGTACTGCTGTAAGTGTTCTCTATACATAGTTCCAGGAGAGCCATGGCACCAACAAAACACATCTTAAATCTACTGTGGGACCGAGAGCCTGGGACAAGCACAAGTTTTGAGAGAGGAAAATGTTGAAGTTCAAGATGGGAGCACAGGAAGGGGTTGATTTTGAGTTGGGTACTAAAATGTGGTCCAGTCTGACTTTTCTTATAAGAGTAGGAAAACTCTGAAACCTCGAGCTAAAAAATGTAATTTCCAAATGCACTGATCTTAGTAATTTTAAAGTTTTCTCTTTAAATTTTAAATTAAATTTAAAATATAAATTATTTTAAAATAACTTATTTATAACAACTTTTCAGTTTAGTCTCTATTTTAAGATAATCGAGTTTCTTTAAAAAAAAAAATCTGTGTGTTCTCTATATTCAATTGCAGCAAAAGTTACCTTTGGTTTTTTTTGAGGTGGGGGTGAAAGTCTATGATCTCTTCTTCTTCTGGTGGGACTCCTTGATGGCTGAAGAGGTAACGTGTCATGTGCGTCGTCATCCTCAGACTCAGATTCAGAGTCACTCAGTTCCTCTGTCTCACCACCATATTCAGCATCCATCCTGAGCAGACCTTCCTCAATTGTTCCAACTTTTTTATTTTTTATCAGAACTTTGAATTTTAATGCCTATAGAAAAGAGGTTGAACAATAGTAACTAGAATTACTTAGGTTTTCATCTCTTGGTGTTATTTAACCAATCTTCAAAGTTGTTTATTAAATATAATGATGTGAGGTTGCAAAATGAATTAAAATAGAGTGAGGCAGAAGCCAAAGCCAAAGAAACCAAACAGAATCTGGGGATCAATGTACACAACAGAATGAGCCTATCTAACACCATGACAGGAAAAAAGGCTCTCTTCCACAGGAACCCAGATGCTGAAACTATGAAAAGATAAAAGTAGAAAGCTAAGTAAGAGCCAAAAGTGATAGCCAGGCAAGACATAGAAGGTATATTTTTTTACTTATTTTTTTACTTCTATTTTAAGCCTAAATGTACTTCTATGTGTATATACACACTTAAAGATGTGTCTGCTATTCATTTGGAATGTTTTCATCTATCACTAAGCCTGCAGGAAATTTGTTATTTGATTAATGCCTTTGTGCATATCTCTCTGGTGTACCAAATGAAAACTTTTGTTTATAACTTGTGTTATTTTACAGTAGAACCTTATGCTGGTCTTACCTGGCCAGGGAAACAAAAGTTTGGTGATTTTGCCTAAGCAGTTTCTCTATTTTTAAATAGACGTGTATCAACCTCCATAATATGTAATGTAGAGGGAGAAAAACATCATTGAATTATATTGATTCTAACAGCATGGCTTTCATCTATGGAACAGAATCCTATGAGTATATATTTCACTTCAATTTACAAAACTATATTAATAGTAAAGCTTCTATTATGCAGCAGTACATCTGTGCACAGGAGCTGTCAGGGAGTAACAGGACTTACTGTCACTCTTGAATAAAGTGATCCACAAAAATGTTCTTTGAATTTCCTATGCTCTAGTGGAAAGGAAGATTACACTACTGGGAGTGTGGCGGGAAGAGGGAACAAAAAAATTCACAATAAATGAAAGGTAACTGAAATGCTGTGTTTTAAGGTATCCACGAAGTAAATATGAAAGGTATGGATAACAGAAATATATAAAGCCAAAGTTTTTTAGTAGAAACCAGAGCCATAGGCAAGGATAGAGACATTCCATTTATTTCCATTGCAAGCTCCATTGCTCATAATCCCCCTATCGCTTCAGATCTCGTGTTGGTAGTTTGCCAGGGTGCCAGTGGAATGAGACATCCTATGCCCAATATCTATCAATGCCATGCTGCTGGAAGGTTTGATTAGTCTCTCTGCACTGGTGACTCAGGATAAGGATGCCCTTTAACATTGCCTTCATTTCTTATTAATGCACTCTTTTTTTTATTTTTCTCTGGTATTTTTAGAAGAGTTTTAATATGATTAATGCTACTCATGTTTTTTAAGAGTTCTGAATTTTGCTTTGCATGTTCACATTTCCCAGTATCTAAAAGCAATTCTATCCACTTTTGATCTTGTATTTTGTTATTCATGGGAAGACTTCATTCTACAAATAAAAAAAAATAAAATAAAATAAAAAAAGACCTGGTATACAAGGGAAGAAAAAACTATCTATGGTTACATTACTGCCTCCTATATGCAAACATAACTTTAAGTAAAAAAAGACAATAGTGTGTGTGTGTGTAATGATATAAAAATGGGTCATGATGTCAATCAGTCTCTAAAATTCTGTTTGCGAGCTGTTAGCAAAAACATAAACATCCTGAGGTAGGAGAAGTTTTTTAAGGTTTGCTTTGTTTTCTACAAAGGTAACATTCTAAAATCATGGTTCTTTTCAGAAACAGTTACAAAAATACTCCAGAGAATTTGCTATTTTTTGGCCAGAAGCAAATGACAATAATAGTTACCCCCAATCACTGAAAGTGAAACACAGAGTGAAAAAATGGCATAGGCTTTTGTCTGAACTTCACACATCTTCAAAAAAACTTATAACAAATGTATGGTTACAAATTCAGTGACTGTGTGAAATCTGAGTTCTTTAATTGGTAATCAGCACTGCTAAACATGTGACACCTTTTTCTCTACATGTCCAGGTCTTCTAAGAGAGCTGAAAAGCCTTTTAATGAGCTGAAAGTCTGAGCATTCACTATAACTTCTCCTTTCTAGTTTTATTATGAAAGGCAAAATATGTTAAAAATACATTTGCTGTTTACTTCTATAAAAACTGCAAGCATACTAAAAAATTCAAATATGTAAAACATCATAGGACCTCCCTAGAGCATAGTGGGACTTCAAGACTGGCATAAGCAAAAACCTCGAAGTGCAATCAACTAGAACAAATATTTACATAATTAAATGAACAAAACCTTTTTCTTGTGCATTCTGGTTAATGGGATGTATAACACAAATCAGCTGAAGTAATGCCAAGTTTCCAAGATAAAAATCACAAGCACTTTGGATCGGGCAAACCCACCTATTGATGACTACAATTAATGTGAAAATTCAGTGCCCAGAAATGTAAGGAACAAACCCTGGATTTGAGACAGAAGTATTAAAGACAGAATAGCTTCTCCTGTTTAAATTGAGCTTGTTGTTCTCCCTTCTTCTCTCCTGACCAGCTGTAGGTGCTCAGTTAGAGGAATATCAAGCCTTGAAAATCTTGCTAAGTAACAAAGTTAAAATCTCTTCTGAGTTTTACATAATATTCTATTTCAAGAATGATACTGCTGCCTTAAATACTGATATAGGGTTAAGATACAACACCTCCTGTGAAGTCTGACACAGGGAAAGGTTTTGAGACAATGACAAGATTTGTTAAGTACAACTGTTAAAAAAACCCAACACCAGCTATCTTTAACGAATCACACTTAGTGAAGTGTGAATGGATGTCTTTGTGGCAGCCTTATAAATCACAGTTATCATCTACAGATACTTTATATCAATACTGTATACTTATTATACAGATATTTTTAATCAATACCACCAGCAAGGTCTGAGCTCTAGGCAAACAAATATTAATTATATCAGGAGCAGCATTTTAGCTACCTCATAGCAAGTTTTCCTACAACACATTTACCCAGTGAGAAGCACCCTACCCTGAAAATTCCATTTCTGTGTTGTGCTCTGTAGTAGACTTCAGGTAAGTCTACTTACCTTAAGTCTACTTAAGGATAAATAGCTGTGCTATAGCTGAAACTATATTCTACATGGGCAACTAAATCTCTGCATGCATTGGAAATAAGTCCAGATGATTGCACAGAAAGATGAGATGGTTACAGGTTGGCTCAGAGTCTTCATTGCACAGATTCCTTACCAAAGTTCAATGGTCCAAGAAGATGCCTTACCAAACAAACCACATGACTTTTATACACCAAATAAGCCATTGACCCAAGACCTACCTGGGTAATGATATAAAATATGGCAATGTCTTGTTTTTAGTTATCTCCTGAAGTTGCTTTACAATGCAAAGAAGCTATTAACAGATAATGACTGTCACATGTTTACCACATTTCTGGGAAAATCATGTTCCCTCAAGAGTGCAATGCCTAAAAATAGTGAAGGAATTAGATGAGTCTTCTGTATGTACTCACTACAGCCTAGAGATTCCTGAAATTTTATGAGAAACAGTATGGATTTTTTTATTATTATTTTTGAGGTCATCACCAAGACATACCACATTCTTTTTTTTTTTTTTTTCATATTTTTTGTAAAGAATAGATGCCATAGACTGATCAAAAGGCATAAGAGTGACTAGAAACATTTTGACTTGCTAAGAAACAAAAGTATTTCTGATGCAAAGACTTGGTCAAGACATTTGCATATGTGAATGTGTTGGTCAAAATAAATAGGAATTAATCTCATAAATGAAGCAACAGAATTAGATGTGCTTAATCTTGAATTTCTCACTGAAAACACTCACTGTGTAGAGAAAGCTCTCCTTTTTATACTGAGTAGATAAAGGTGAAGAAAAGTGTGAAGGATGAGTCCTGGCTTATGGAGTTAGCTGGTTTTCCCCATAATAGCAGAATTTAAAATATCCATAGCCCATGAAGTTGTACTGGAGACCTTCTATTGATCTTTCTCAAGGATCTCATTAAACAGATCCTTTTATTTGGACACCACAGGTTTAACAACCATAGGGAAGCCTTGGCAATCCTGGCCAGAAATGCTTCTGAGACATCACAATGCAGTAATTGATCTTGCAGCTGTGTGGTAAACATTAAAGAGAACTTGTAAAATCACAGTAGTTGCCACTTCACTTTCAGTTAATCACACAGCAATATCTCATTCCAGCTTTGTGACAGGAAACCTGCAAATAATAAAAGATTCCTAACTATCTGATATATCTATCCTGTCAGCAGTGTAAGGCAGTTCAATGCTCTACAATGCAAAATAATTGAGGAACAAACTTTCATCAAAGCATCAATGTGCTTACATTCTTTTCTGTGTTATATTGGATGCCCACATGCTCCTTTCAATTGCTGTCAGATCTCTTGAGAGGAAGAACACAGCAGGGTAAGTAAAACCTTATCTCTTCTAGCATCCTGATATTTTCTAAGTTCATCTACAAATTGCTGCATAAGGCACTTCATTCCTTCACTTTCTATCAGCACATCACCACGAGTGCTGGTACAACCAGCAGAGATGTCTGGCGCCCGTCACTGATGTCAAATCTAATTTAATGCAGGACCTGACTCAAAGGACCTGTTATTCCAGTGAAGATTAGAGGGAGTTCATGAAGTCTCTTTAGAAGCACCATGATGGCCAAGACTGGGAGCAGAGAATTGTATCAGGTCTGTCGCTTTGGGTGGCAAAACATCTTCTTGGGAAAGAGATGGGACAGGTGAAGCTTAAAAGCAGCCTCAGTTTCTCATGGGATAAAGTTTGTGGGAAAGAAAGAAGTAGTGCAAAAGTCTTCTCCTTCCTCCATATGTAGAGGAGGAATTGTGTGCTGAGATGCCACAGAATACAGGAATTGCAGGGAATTAATAATATCAATATAGTCAGATGGAAGTGTGAATATATGACTGAAGGCAAAGAATTAAAAAACCTTTAGTCCTGAAATTTTCTGGGGTTTGTTTTTCAGATGAAGCAAGTGTTGGGAAAAGCAGAGAGAGGAAGTGTTCAGTGATCCTCCGCTTTTATTTCCTGCGCCTCCATGTGATTTTCACTTAGAATTACAATGGTAGGAGACATCATTGCAAGGTGGTCCAAGGAACCACCTAAGAGTGGGCGTGTTCCTCATTTTAACCTCCTTCCACACACACACAATCATCTCAGTTGACAAAGGTATAGTTCAAGACCTACTTAAAGAAAGAAGCAGAAGATTGACCATATAAAAGAAAATTATTTCGATGGAAGCCTCCAAAACTCCAAAACCTAAAAGGAACCTGTAGTTGTCTAATGTTTCTTTGAAGTGTTTGGAGAAACTATGTGATTTCCCACTTCATGTACACACAAAATAACCATTCAATTCTGATCTTGAAGAACACTGAGGTGGCTTTTTCCCTTTTCTTGCTAATGCTCCATCTTGAAAAAAGTGGACCAACAACTTATATAGGTGACAGCTTTTTTCTTTTTCACACTAACTGAGGATCCTTCCAACAAAGAGCATTTCAAATTCATCATTTGTGGTTCTGTAACATCTCTTTTGCACAGCTTGAGTAAAGCAGTCTGAAGACTAAATTCAGAATTTGGTTTTCTCAAATGACAATGAATTTACCCAGGCCTTGAAAATGCACAAGGTCCCAAGCTTTAAAGATGTGATGTCACTAAACTCCTTTTTTGGCTCTTCAAAAAGATGCCAGCCAAAGTCAAGCTTATAACTGAATTTACAAATTCAGTCATAGCTACATATTTCCATTGCTAAGTAAAGTCCTACTGACTTTTCTTACATGCATGATCAGAAAACCTAGGAGAAACAGAGAAGATCCTCATTTGTGTTCATTCTCAAGATAATAATTTTCTGAATTAAAACTTTTGTAATCAGGTGACGACAGTGGCGTTATTTAGGTAATCCTTACACCTTGCACAGATGGGAAATATGTCTCACAATACTTTAATATGTTAAAAGCTCAGGAGAATTAATCTCAGCTGACAGCATTTCCATACATAGACCCAGCAATCCATTTTCAGGCAAAACTCTACAGAGCTGACTCATGAAAACTCTAAGCTGTGGAAATATGAAGTATGAACTCCCTGTATCACAGTAACCATATGGTAAGGGACATATATCATAGAAATTAATATTTTTAAGTGTGTGATTCAGTGATTCCATTTCACTGATTTTGTGCTTGCTTCAGAGGACATATGATCCTTGCACATCTCCTACACTGAATCCAGCCGTGATTTGAGAAGCTTTACAACAAGCCCTCCTGTTTGATAGAGTTTAGATTTTTTCCTAATTGAAAAAACAGTTTTCAAGGCTTCAAAATTATGTTGGAAACCATGATGCAAAAAAATATATTGCTACAATAAAAAAAAAAAGGGTGGAGAAACATGAACATTAAATATTACAACATTGTCATGGAAATATAAGAGTACGGTAATACTTCAGCACATCTTCTTGCACAGATCACTTCAAAAATATTTTTCCTTGAGAAATCCTTAAAAAATTATTTTAAACACCTTTTGTGTGTTGTTTTTCCTTATGACAGTGCTTCCTTCCCACATTTTCATTTGCATTTTTTTAGCTACTGTAAAAACACAAGGAATAAAATATGGCTATACTGGCAACAGCGAGAAGCTGAAATAAGTATTTTGTATGTGTGCACGTATTTGTGCTACAAAAGACTTGAAAAAAGTTTTTGTCCTTGAAAGAAAATTATGTGCAAAGACTGGAACAAAGGAAATGTATTTGTTTTAGTTTGCAATAAAATTTTCAACACCCATCTAATTGCCTTTTCTGACTTCATGTCCCAGGGGTCTCGGGCCATCCGCTGAGAAACGCTGTCTGAGGGAGAAACACACTGAGAAAGAGAATGGCTTTGCAGTAGCAGAGGACCAAAAAAAACCTCCATCATCACTGTTATTGACAAAAAATGTAGGCTCAGGTTTCCATTTCAATAACATGTTTAAATTTCAGGAATTTCCTTCAATTTAAGCAACAAAAAAATAAATCAGCAAATAACAGATGTATTTCCATGTGTTTTTTTGGTGCAGTTTAAATATTTTTGTTACTACCTGAAGTCTATTTCTGACACAGATGTGATCCATAAATTCAGTCCCAGAGGACTGAAAAAAAAAAATAATGAAGAACCCCACCATCATTTCCATTTCTTTCACAGAGAAAAATGAAAACTTATTACCTCAGGAGAAGGCAGTTCAGTCATATCTACTGCACCACCAATTGGTGTAGTGAGAAGTTTGTCACCTAGAATACTTTTCAAGCAGTCTGCCATTACTTCCTGCTGTTTAGGGCTGCAGTGGTTCTCCAGAGACAGTATAACTGGATAGGCAGATGACTGGAAATATAATTTTAGGATTTTATTATTAATAAATAAAAATATGAATAATTGCTTTTCCAAAATATCTTACAAAAGTCCCCTTGGCCATCTGTATTTACATTCATTTTCAAAAACTTCAGAATATAGATCACTTGTTCCAGGTTAGTAACACAATAAAACACGTAACATTTGTGGAAAAAAGAAAGCACGATTGAAGAAGAAAAAAGAAATGCACCTTCAGAAAGTTAAAACAGAGCTAGACATATATGAAAAAAGGACTGCTTTTCAAATAGTCTATCAAGACTCTGATAGTCTCCCCAAAGCTTGTTCAGAAATTATTTCCTTTACATGAACAAGCTATGGATATTTTTTATTTTTGATAATACCACAAACTTTTCTAGGGACAGTATACACTTTTCTCATCACACTACTCAAGCAAGGGTAATTGAGTAAAAATTAAAGCTAAAAGGTGAAAAAGAGAAAATTAGTAAAAATTAGAGAAGAACTCAAAAGAAATGCATCCATCTAGACTTATAAGTAAATCTCATAAGTTGCCAAT
Organism: Poecile atricapillus; assembly: GCF_030490865.1. Classification (NCBI taxonomy): domain Eukaryota; kingdom Metazoa; phylum Chordata; class Aves; order Passeriformes; family Paridae; genus Poecile; species Poecile atricapillus. Next base: position 7,649,365 of record NC_081266.1, read on the forward strand.
AATACTGGTGGATACCAAAAATATAGTCTGAATGAAATCTTTGCTCAGGCAGAGCCTAAATTGTCAATAAGGAAAACACCATTTTATGTTTTTCCTGTCTTTACATTTGTCTCCTGAGCACTTGCTATTGACTTTTAAGAGAAGAAAAGCTCAGCCTGCATGGACAGCTGGTACCAACCATGACCTGTTGTGATTTTATCATCTCATTGGCACTTGGGCTTGAGAACTGAAGTTTGAATTAGAGTTAAGCACAATATGCTGTGTGTTAGCAAGAAGAGGCAAGTTTTATCCAGTGGGTTTTGAAAAACAGTGGAATAAAATCATGTTTTTAATTTCACTTTTAAAATCAGAGATTAATTAAGTTTTATATAGAAAACAGAAAAAAACCGCAGCTTTGATTAACACTGAGAAGGCTATAAATACATATGCATGAAAATCCACATAAATTTATGATCGTGGATGTATATATTCACACACATAATGCTGGCCTGATTCTGAGATTTATCTTAATAGTCATTCAGCACTTCCTTTGAGCAGGAGTTTCACCAGAAGCTTATACAAAAGCCTGAGACGGTGCAAAAACTCTCCAGATTTCAGTGTTTTTCTAGAGATAGGTAAAAGGAACTTTGCTCTGATGGGTCACCTGACCAAAAAACATCAGTAGCTGCTAACATTTATCAGTGTCAACATTCAAAATCAAAAGAGAGGAAATGGAAAACAAAGTCTCAAACTCATCTATTATCTAATATTTTTGTCTATTTTATAAATTCACACAGAGGATACAAGACAGACTCATAGCAGCAGAAGAGTAAGTGACAAAAAAACCTTTAAGGGATATAAAGAAGGAGGAAAACATCAGAAAAAATCTGAACTAGGTCTTCAATATAGATTCAGTCCTTGTTTAAATTATGTCAGGTGAGAATTCCACCTAACAAGCTGAGTGAGATCACCTGAATCCTTTGCACTAAGTTTGGTTTATATTCATTATCAGGAAAAATGATTATGATTCCTTTAACTAGATTTTAAACTACATTAAGAACAAATAGCACAATTGCTCTGCAATTAATTTTTAAAATACCCATTGCTCAGTTGCATTTTTTTACCCTGGAGAATTTACAAGAGCCATGTCCCCACTTAGTTAAAGCCACCATCCCATTCTAACCAACTCATGTATACACACACAGATCTGTACGTACCATAAATGCATACTTGTCAATCACATGAATTACAGAGCGAAATGGAATTTTGCTTGTTAAAGTGTGACCATGATACACAATAGGTTCATTGTTGGTGCCATCCCAGCAGTCAATCTCCAGGCAACGGCATCCTTTTAACAGAGCACTTCAGAAGAACAAGAGAAACAATTTTGCAGCCAAAAGAAAGATAGCAAACTTTTTTATACAAGTTGCTGTGTTTCTAATTACAAGCACAGGGATTAATTACAGAAAAAACACCTCATTTTCACCATAAATAGAAATCCTACAGAATTATATGAGACAGACATACTTTCTGTTTCTGCCTGTTTTAGGTGTGTGTTATTTAATAAACTTTATTAGACCTTTAAAGAATATGGGATTACCTGCATTATCTTCCTTAAAAGGCTAAAAATCAAAGATTTCAATAAAGGAATTTTAGAACAAAGGCAAATTGCCACTTAAAATAAAAGAATAAATATTTTCAATGCTATTTTGTGCTACTATTCCAAACTTGCTTAGAATTTTGAGAATCACTATATTTAAAAATCTATAGTACTTGGAGAATCAGGTTGCACTTGGTCTTTACATAAAACAGTTCCTCTCCCCAGACCACATTTCTAAGAGTGCTAAAGTTTCTGAGACACCCTGACTTTACTGCTTTAATCTGAATATGTTAGTGTCATCCCTTAAATTCTTAGGTTTCTAATATTTGACTTGCAACTAACTGAAACATTTCTTATAAACTGTTTTACTTAATTACCAAGCTGTCTTTTACATCCTGCTTTTCACACATTAACAATATGTCAAATATGCCTTTAGCTGATTTTAGCATTTTCCTCACACATACAGGAGATAAAGAGAGAGGGGGTTATACCTTCTTTGCAATTACTTTCAGCAAGGCAGCATTAACATAATGGAATTTTAAATACTGTTAGAAATTCAGTACTGTTTCTGATGGTTGCAAGTCACTAAAGAACATCAAGAGAGCAACCAAAAAAAAAATTACAAAGTGTTCAGATAGATGATGATTCCTGCTGCTTTCTCTTCATTAAAGTAGTACAAATAATTCTGGACACATCTCCTCCTAATTCTTAATACATCCTGCCCTCTCAGAGTTGCATTTACTACACAATTAATTTCTTTCTTCCCTGTCTTGGCAATAAGGCATCCTGGTCATCATCCTCTTGGAGTCACACACTGCACAGGTTCCTCTCCCTGCTGCCTACTTGAATGCCCATGTTTTGTTGTTTTTGTTGTTTCTAACCTGCCCACACTGCAACATGCACTGAACACAGATATCCTTGACACAGACATACTCCAACACACATCTTCTACATTGAACAGATCACAGCTTGCCCAGGAATTTTACATTTCTTTCAGGGAGTTATTTATTTTTTGCATGGCACGTTGAGATTAAAAACTGATTTAATCGTGTACTGTACAATATACTATAGATTCCATTTGCTGCAAGGTTGATTTTCTGAGATGTAAGTGAAAAAAATAGATTGCTTCCAGACTATGAACAGATGGTTTGGCAAATATATTGAAAAGTGTACACACAAAATAAAATACCACTCTCATTTCAACTTGTATCTTTGATGGCTTTGTCCCTTATTTCCAAGTAGGATTGTATGTGACTTAGCATTAATTAAAAAAAAAAAAAAAAAGCCAAAGAAAGTTTAAAATATTAAAAATTATGTCTATATACCTGGTATAGCCCCATAAGTGACTGGGTCCCATTAGCTGGTCAGCTATCAAGTAGGTGTTGTGAGAAGATGAAATAAAATAGTCACATAATGGCTGGTTCATATCTTGATAGACGGTCTTGTGCTGGCTTTTAAATATTGAACATTCGTCTGAGTTCATGTATCTTATAAATCCTTCAAATGACAACTGCCTTTTCTTCCTCACTGAACAAAAACAAAAGGAAAAAAAAATAAATCTCTGTTGTGAAGCCACTCTGATGCACTTTCTGAAATTTTTAATAGCCAATTCTGAACACTGCTAAAGGTTATACAGCACAAAGCTTTCCTGCAATTTTAAAATTCATACCAAATGTATAAACAACACAAACATCAGATACGTGTGACTCTGGAGCTGAATTGCTGTGGTTCAAACTTCTGAGAGGAAAAAAATGTGTTTTGACACTTTTATTCTTCTATGGACAGCACTAAGAAGAATTTTCAGTAGTCCTAATTAAATATAAATAAAATATTTGTCATTTACTTTGGAAAGTAACATGCCAGACAACGTGTTAAGGGAATCTTCTCTTTTAAAAGAACCAGGATTGTTCTCTAAAAAGTCAGAAATTCTCAATATAATCTTGCAGAAACTATGACTTCTAGCACCAAATGTCTTTGCCAGGGGTGGAAAATTCCAAATAAATATTGATCAAATCATGTTTAGAAATATTTGAAATAAAAATAGCATTGTAACCAAAGAAATAACTGTCTACACAGATGAATTGCAAATCAAGCCTATTACACTACTATATTTATAACAAAATGAACTAATTGAGTCCATACCAGTGATAGTCATCCCATTTGTTTTGGTTTTGACTGATTTAATGGCAAACAGAGCCATTACACTGCCAGCTACTGCTCTCAATGTCATGTTTGTAATGCAGTCATTTTACAAATGATATAATCTCAACAGTTAGATTTGCTTCAAAATATAGTTTGAATTAGTGAGGGATTTTGCTCAGTTCTTACTCTAAAATAATTTTATTGTCACCGTTAGGCTAGTAGTTAACAATAAGTAAATAATCCAAGATTATTTTATGTTAATAATAGTTTAGAAGTCGATGTATACAAACTTGGGGACTGGAAATACCAGTAGGAAAACCCCCTTTTCTGCCCTGGTAATTCTTACTGCAGCTATAAGAATCAGAATGTACAAGTTAGAATTGCAATTATCGATCTTTGGTGTGTGACAGACTGGAAGTTTTACACCTGGATGAGAATTTACAGAAAATAATTGTTTCTCAATTACACAGGTCTTTGAACTAGAAAACTTGCAATCTTACAATGATAAAGAAAAACAGAAGGGCATCCAGACATCAAACATACATTCACCCAACAACTTATTCCTAACAGAAGTCTTTCTGAACTTATTCTTCCAGTCTTCCATTGATGAAGAATCCACAGACAACCCAATAAAACCATTTCAACAGCTAAATAAATTTGTTAGGAAATTTTTCATAATTAGGAAACAGAAATTTACCCTGAAACTTCCTTGCTGTCCAAAATATTTGTTCTGTTTGGTATTATTCCTCTCCTCTTTTTTCACACTTTTTCTCTTATGAACACTGCTTTGGCACTTCCCACTTTCCACTCCTTTCTTCAAAAAAAAATCCAATCCAGGGCATTTTCTGTTTCAGATTTCTGATAATTTTCGTTTTTCTGCTATCCATCTGTATTGTTAATCTTTCATAGGAGAAAACAGGATACTATTTCTTCATGGAATGTCCTGACAAACTGCAACTCACTTTTACCGTCTTAGAAGGGTTTACGTATTTATTATTTTCTCCTTTTTTTTTTCTAGTCACTGACAGTGACTAGTTCTTTAGATGTTCCCTTTCTAAAACAAATATTACATTTGATCTTTTCCAGTCTTTCAATTCATCATTCATTTCCCCCCTGTTTTCAAAAGTAACCTTTGACTTGTATTAGTCAAGCTTGTTACAATTTTCTAAGAACTTGGATTTGTCAACCTGTCTTCACTGACCTGATTACATCATTTAAGAAGGTCCTACCCTGTTCCATCCATATTTTTGACTATCTTACTCAGATTAATAATATTAATAATATTACAGAACCGACTGTACTTATTGCATCGGGAATTTCTTTGGTCTTCTTTTAGCTGAGAGATTTGCAGGATGACTTCTTGCAGCCTTGATGACTCTTGAAAAGTGAATCCTATAGATTTATCCACATGCACGTGGTATATTGTTCTATACTTGTAACAACTGGATTAAATTTCTACTGTCTGGATCTTTAAAAAACATTTTGAATTTTTTCACATTACTCAAAACAGAATACACTCATCCTGTATGTTTTGCCTCTAATGAATTACATGAGCTGTCTGGATTTCATTTTGGATTATTTTATTTTTCATGGTCTATAGATTTCTCTGAGCAATTACAAGTAGAGCTAGTAACTATTTGTGTGTGTGTGTGTGTACATCTTTTATGTTCTACCTTTTCTGCATTTATTTATTAAATTAGTGAAAAAATACTGGCTTTTCAGTCTTGCTTTTTTTCTGAATTATTTATGATGTTTTCCTGGCTGTTCTTGTCATCGACAAAAGTTAACTGCAATATTCTCAAGAGAAATTAATGTTCAAGCAAATATGCTAATGACCATAATCCCCAAAAAATGAACATCTAACATTGTTTTGTTAGTCAAGATGTAAGCTCATAGACTTCAGTAAAACATTCAGCTCATGTCTCCAATCAACAGACTAAAAATCTTTGTATTTTTACAGAGCTTACATTTCTGAGGAATAGCCCAGCCATGCTATTTTCTGACCACTTACAGACATTTTCTGCTTCTACATTAAAGGAAATGGGAATTCATCTCCATAACTATTCCACAGTGAAAAGACTTTCATCAAGACCTTACATTCCTCCCCTGGAGGAACCTCAGTCTTTTTCTCCATTAGGACCTTTTAGCAGTAGTTAGTGTGCACACACATATCCATTTGTTGTAGAAAGGGAAGGCAAGAAAAGATTTCTGCCTTCTCCTTGCCTCTTTTTGTTCACAAAGTTCAATGATTTCTTTTGTCTTGCCCTCCTCTTTTGGATAGTGTACAATTCATTTTATTAACAATATTCCTTTATATTGTTTGGGGTTTTTTAAAATCTGATTTAAGATAAAATTATTTTTCTCATTCCTCCTGTTAGGGTAAACTCCAGCTCTGCCATATATACAAATACTGTCATATCAGAGAGGAATTATGGATATTTGAACCTGGGTATTTGAAAAACTTGGATTACATTATACATTATTTTCAGAGTTTATTACATTCCATTTTTCTTATTTACCTTGGAATTTCTTTGAAAATGTTTCTCTTCAGAAAGAAAAAAATGGAAAACTATCACAAGATGTTTGTTGCCCTGAAGGCCTTTAGAGTACCCACAATGAGGCAGACAAAACAAGCAAGAAATCACTCTGCACTGGCCAGAGCCTCCTGCAAGACCCATTTCCTCCTGAAGGGACTGAGTACAACCTGCAGCCCTGCCAGGGTCTGGGAGAGGTGTCTGGACTGAAATAGAGACTCAGGAGTGGGGAGGAGAAGAGCCTGAACGGAATGTGAGACTAGGAAATGTGGAGAGAGAGATGTTTCCCATGTTTTTAAATGTATGTGAGTGCTCTTTGCTTCCAGAGAGCTAAATGAGTAATTAAATGTCTATGGTACTTGGGACAGAGAGAGTGGAGTGGGTACAGATACATTTGCTGGGAATTTTAGGGGTGAACTCATGAGAAATACTTGCAATCACAGACAAGGGTTTTACTCTGCTATAATGGAAGGAGGAATCTTTCAGTCATTAAAAGGCAGAAACATCATCAGATGGAATTTCATACTATGAAATTTGACTACATCAGTATGAAACATTCATGCTCTAAGGGAACAGTAAAGAGAGAAGTATTTCCTTGACTAAAGTTATAATACACTTAATTCTTTTCTAGTCTCAGTTTATATTCTAGGGAGGCTTTTTCTCCCTTACCCACACTTACAGCTGGTGCATGCTGGAATAAAGTATCTATCTGAACAGCAGTTCAGTTTTCTAAGGGTTTATATCTCATAATCACCTTGTCTTGATTTTTTTCCCTGAGACTAGACCTTTACACATCTTTTCATAATCTGATATATTGTGTCTCTCAAATCCAGCCACAGCCATTGTCTTAGTTGAGATTTTTAAGCCATCTTTCTTACTTCACATGATTTTTTATGAAATCTGTGGGAGTTTGGCAGAGATGTCTCCTTTATTAAGTTTGATTTACCTTGGCCAATGGGATCAAATGCTCTCTTCTGCAAATTTGTGCTCTACATTCAGCTCTGTCTCACATACATCAAAAATCCAAAAAAAACCTTCACGACTGTGTGCACTAGGAATAAACTGCGAATGTTTTTTTTTTGCTTCACAAATACATTCTGGATTACTCAAAGTCCTTGTCTGACAGATGCACCAGGCTTATATTGTTATTTACAAAGCAAGCTGTTTTTTTTAAGACAGGATTGCATTTTTGCCCTGTTTTTGTATTGCCTAGCAGGAAAATAGGCAGGAATAGAGTCCTTGAATGGCTCTACATTGTAAATAATACTGGGATGCACTTTCTTATCCTCACTGTGCCTCTAATCCTATCCATGTAAATGAGCAGAATTTTTTTTAAAAAAGACATATATACCAAGCTTAAAAAAAAATTATTTAGTTAGCATGTTTTCTTTAATCTCATTTAATGAGTTGAGTCTTCTATTCAAAGCTAATAGTAAAACGGGAAGATAATGGAATGTTTGGGAAGAATAAAACTCTCATTGGGGTGCTAGTAAGACACAACTGTCAGGTGTGAATCACATATTTTGTGATCAATTCCATAGAAATGGCTCTTTCTACCAAAAATGCAAGGTTTTAGCGCACACGTGAAAAAACCTGTTAGTGTAGTATTTTGACATTGGGCATCTAAATTGTATAACAAGAATGAAAGATTAGTTTATTCCATACTGTCCTGAGCTAGCTACAGTACCTACAGAGAATAAATTCAAAGTTATCTGGCTCAATAGCTTTGAAAATCTCTCTGCAGAAATGTTAGGGATGCACTGGATGCTATAAATGGATTTATTTAAATTAGATGTCAAATGTAGTCATTGTTTTCATCCTAATCTTGACATAGCAGTGCTATCACATTTATGAGAGAATGGTCATTACTATTAGCAAACCTGTCAATCAAATGTCAAAGCCTGGCCTTTTCCCTTTTTGTAAGACACAGGGAGGGCAAGGGTGACAGATGAGTCCAACAGATCATCCTGATGAATAATGTTCTGTAGCAAATTCAGAACGACACTTACACAAAATGGTCTATCACAATACCATATGAATCATCTCTCATGTCAATCATAACTGGAACTTTTCAATAAATATGTTTGAGTGGGAGTATGAATTCACTCAAAGGAGCAAGAACAATACAGAGGTTATTTTGTTCAGCGAGATTATTTCCAATAACAAGACAAACAAATTTATCACAGGTGAAGAAACAAACAAGAATTTGTCTCAGCATCTGAAATTTCAACCAGACATTAAATTAAACCTATAGAAACTTCAGTTGATATTTATAAAGGTGTTTTCTAATGGACTGAAGATTATTCATTGTTTAACTGTGCTATAGATTTGAACTTTCCCATCAAAACAGGTGACACAAAATAAAAGGAACCTTTTAAGCTGGTAATTTGAACAATTAGTAAACATTAGCTCCTCTGAAAGAGCAGAATATGTTTAATAAAATACAGTTAAATTTGAAAGGCAGCCTTAAAGAGTAAAGGCATAAGGAGTCACATGTTTTTATTACTGGACAGTAAGTGCCTCTAAATGAAACACCCAATGTTCTTCTGTTTCTCATTGAAAAAGTGGCATTTTCCATTTTCTTCTTCCACCACAGGTCACCATAGAAAATCCAGTGCTATTATCCCAGAAGAAATATTTTCCCCTTGGGTTTGTTTTTCTTAACCACTTATCAATTCCACCCGTTTTCAACGACTGGGAACCAAGGAAACGAAAGAATTGAACATATTCCACTGAATAAAGTAACAGCTTGCAGCAAAATGCAGTTCTATCCTTTTCCTAGCTGTAAATTTTGCCACAAGTTGAAACCAGTGACGCTCAGCAGAAGTGTTACACCCCAACTTGAGGCACCTTTAAATAGGTGAAGAACATGTTACAGATTTATGAAGCCCTCCTCATCTCAGCATTCTAGTGATTCACAAAAGGTGACCAGGCACCTACAAAAATTTTCCACAGTGCCCCTGCAAGGAAGTCAGAAGGACATAAAAGTCTTGTCTGAGGCCTTGAATTTTCACTAAGTGACTCAAGGGAGAGAAGACAGTGTAACGAGCAGAGAAGAAAAATGGCAGATATGGACTTTAAGAAAAACAAATTGAAAATGGTTTGTAATGTGCTGAAGAACAGAATTTGTAGAAGGACTAGAAATAAAAAGATAAAGAAATGACAGAAAAAAGAACAGAGCAGAGAAAGGAGGGCACCATAAAAAGAAATTAAAACACAGGAAGAAAACATAATAAATAGATGAAAAGACATGCTTTTAAAGAAATAAATATATGAGGTTTAGGACAACACAGTCATTGAGAGAAGCACGAGAAATAAGAGCTAGATATCAAATAGTTAAACTGTACATACCTTCATCAATGGGTTCATACTTCATAATAATTTCTAAGGCAGTTGTTTCATTAGCTTCAGTTTGAAATTGTTCTTTTATAAGAAATTTAAGGAGCTGGCTGTCAGGTAGAATTTTGCCATCTGTCGAGTAAGCCTTGAATAGTTCTTCAAATTCAGGCCTGTGTACAAGAGCTCGATAAATTGCTCTGAAGTCGTCCATGCTAATAATATTTCCTGACTGTTTGTCAATAGTTTTCTGAGGGAAAAAAGCAAGCAAAATTTATTAAAAAAAAAAAAAAGAAATTAATGAAACAACATGCAATTATACAAATTATGCACCAAACACTCTTTTATAACTGACCATAAGAGTGAGCATCATAGAAGAATCCTCAGGCAACAGTGACTACAATCAGATTACACTCCTCAACTTTTAGATGACACTTTGTGTGCTACAAATATTTTATGTAAAGTAAAATGGACCATATGACACAATTAGCATCTAAATAAGTGCAATAAATTTAGATTTAATGCATTTTTAATATTCAAACACATTGATGAAAATCTTTTAAATGCTATGCATTAAAATAAATGTGCAGCATAAAACTTATCAAGTGGAAAATATATTTAGTATAATACCTCTCCAACAGCTATTTACACCATATTGTAAATACTGTCAGTCAAATTTGCACACAAAATCAGCAACCAGTAATCTTAAAAATGAAATAAGGATGACCAAATTACCAAGAAATACAACCCTTTCAACACTTCAATAAACGAAGTTTATTGTTTCACAACAAAACAATATTCAAGTTTGAAGACAAGATATTTTGTAAGAACCTATGACACCATGTTCTAATCTTAACAAGCCAGAATGTTGAACTTAGATTAATTATTCACACTTTCAGAATTCTTGAATTGTAAGCTTGTTTTCATACAGCTTACAGAATGTTAGCATAGTAATTAATTTCTGTGTTTCAGTATAAAAGTCACTAGAAAAGTTAAAAGGCCACAAAAGAATTTGAGAAGAATAATGCTTTTTTACCATTTCTGCTTTTTACATTTTTCACAGGTTTAACAATTCTGTTTTTCCTTTAAAATTTTCTACTTAAAATAAGTAACTGCATATATATATAAATAAGCATAGAAATAAATATATGTCTTGCATATATATAAACATAATATATAAAAATATAAATATAATATATATAATATATAAATATAAATTGCATTTCTATATAAATATAAATATAAATATAAATATAAATATAAATATAAATATAAATATAAATATAAATATAAATTTATTAAAACATTAATATAATTTAATATAATATAATATAATATAATATAATATAATATAATATAATATAATATAACCATAATAAGATATAATATGTAATACGTATATTAAGATATAATAGCATATATATAATAATATATAACATATATTCTATTATATAAACTATATACTATATACTATGTATATTAATATTATTTATTAATATATAATATAAAATATAGTATATGCTATATGCTGTATATTGTATATATGTTATATATTAGTTAATTATGTACTGATTAATTAATTAATATCAATATAGAAATATAAATGTTTCTAACATTTTAGCCTGATTTTTGCTTAAAACCTGCCAAATCAAGAGAAATCTTCTGACAAAATTGCTCACAAAAACCACAAATGGCAATCCACTGCCTCAGTGCTTATGACTGTAAACTGATGAAAATTCTCAGTTGTTGGCTCCTTAAACTGAGATGCCAAAGACACCACGTTCCAGCATCCAAACATCCAAACATGGCCCTTACTATGGCTGCTTTGGCTTCCACAGAAATGTCTAGAAGCAGGAAATTGCTTACTTGAGCTCTGGCTGCTCTTTGATCAACAGATTGGATTACTGCTAAATTAGATTGGTTTTGAAGCCATACCATGAAAGCCAAAAGTTTAAAGATCTGGTGCCAGTTCCTTCCTATGCAGTAAAGTTCTTTCTGCACTTCTGAATAAGTACAATAGGAGTAAAAATATATTAAATAACTGAAACGAGTACAAAATTAAATTTCATGAGGAGTTCTAGTGAAAAAATCTTACAAATGAGTACTTCAGTGTTTGCTTTGAGTTTGCAAAAGAGAATAATAATGATCATTATTAACAGAAATCACCAGCAAGAAAATATTTCTGTACAAATGCTAATTATACACATTTCATTACTGCTGAGAAATTCCCCATCTAAGGTTGATTTCTTCCATCCAATTTTTAATGTTCTTAACAGTGCTGCAAATTTGCTTATAACCATTAAGCAGGAAAAGAAAATACCAACTTCTTTTGAAAATAAACAGTCTATCAGGACTTGGAGGATGTTCACTTAGTTACTGGCACAAAGAGAAGCTGGACAAAAAAGTAAAGTTTCTATTTTAGCTGCCTCCTGGTGAAATACAGGCAATAATACTACACAAAAGAACTCTTCAAATTAAAGTCATAAAAATCATGTCACTATAAAAAGATATTGTAAATTTTTGGGGTAGATTTTTATCATTCCTATTTTTATTAATGCACATCAAATTTTTGCTGTTCAGAAAAAGAAGAGACAAAGTCTTGAGAGAAATTAGATGAAAATTTATTATTCCTTAAAACCTTAATGTTCATAATTCTGATACTGCTCAAAAGAGTATTACAGTAAAATAAGCTCAAAGAGAACAGAGAAGAAAAAAGCTGATTATTCCTTAAAATTAGCTTTCTATAAAATGTATTTTGCTATGTAGAACCATTAGATTAACTGCTGATGTGCAGTTAATTACAAAGATGTCAGTAACATCCAGAATGCTTTGGATTTTTACATATTGTTTCGCTGATGAAATATTTGAACCCCCCAAACTACTGAACCCCTGTAAATCTTTCTCAAATAGCATAGGGCACCTAACAGTACTGCTATAAATAACTAGATCAGGCTATTGGGTATAATATGTTGTTAAATACAACTAGATCAGACTTCTTCTTTGCAGGTCACTTCCCTCAAATCTCCTTTTCTCTTCCCACAGCTGACCATCTCTCACATTCCTGCCAGAAACTAAAGTAGGGGGAAGATAGAGGAAACAACGAGAAATATCTTTAAGTTCTCAAGAGATCCTCTAGCTTTGAAACTTTCTCCATGCAGTGAAAAGTTCAAAAAACCACAGGAAGCCTCTTCAGCCAGGGTTGAGCTCATGCTGCTGGTTCTACCTTGGCTTGAGAAGGCAAACAATGAGAGAGGAAGACAGGGTGAGGAAAGCTTAGTGCCTTCCTTCTTATGACCTTTCTGACTTGCCATAGTTAATTGTCTCTGCCAAATCAGGACAAAATTTGCCAGCTGGTTGCAACATTCTCCAAAGAATCATATCTATAAAGGTGAAAGTAAGTAAATATACATGTATTTATATAAATATATATATATATTTATATATATATACACACTTGTTTTCATTCCCTTAGGGAAAAAGCATTACCAGACAGATGGGGTTTTTTGGGGGGGAAATGATGTAAAGGGAAAATCTTAGATATTTTGAGTCATTACATGAAGAAAATATGTATCCAGTACTCATTTGTTAGTATTTGCTCACTGAGACAAGATCTGCTTGGCAGTAGTTTGCTTGCCTACACTAAATGAACTTAAGTCCAGCTTCTAGCTGTATCATGTCATCTTCACAGAAATATCTTTAAAACTGCCACCTCTCAAGGCCAAATCCATTCCCAGGGAGTTAGAGAGCGATTCCCATCCATTCAGGCACACCTCTTAAATATTACAGGAGAGGTATAGTGGAGAAAGGAATGAATGTGTGCTGGATCTAAAGCCTGGACAGCTCAGAGAAATCCCAATTGTCCTCCTGGAAAGAGGATTTTGAGAAGATTGCTCTCATGGCTCTGTCCAGAATCAGACAGACATGTCTGGGCTCATTAGCTTGACCAGAGAAGCTGAATAGGATGAAACCAGAATGCTTTAACTTTTCTCAAGCGCAGACATGTTACAAAAAAACACCTGGGAATCCAAACCAACATATTTTCCATCTTACACTAATTTGTTGTGGAGAAAAGACAGAGTTATGTGGGTGTCAGTCTCTCCGAGTAACAAGCAGTAGGACAAGCAGGAGTGGACTCAAGTTGTGCCAGGCTATTAGGAAAAATTTCTTCACTGAAAGTGTTGTCAAGCATTGGAACAGGCTGTCCAGGGAAGTGTCTGCGTCACCATTCCTTGAAAGTACTTAAATGCTTGCAGATGTGGTGCTTAGGGACAAGTTGCAGAGGTGGACTTTTCAATGTATTAATGGTTGGACTCAGTGATCTTAGAGATACCTTCCAATCTAAAGGCTCATGATTCAAATTCAAACCCTGGGTTATCTATTTTACACAGACATGAAAGACCTGGAGGAGGAAAATTCTTTGCTGATTTTGCACACCACACTAGCTTGAAATACATTTCCCAAAAAATTAACTTGAAAAAAATCAGCAAACATATGATGTGTGTAACTGAACTTCTAAACCATTCATTGCTTAATGTACATACACCTTACCTTGAAAATATGTTTTAAATGGTCTTCATCAAATTTTATTTGCATTTTTTCAAGCAGCCTCCTGCAGCCCTCTAAATCAACATTCCCATTCATGAAATCATTCTGAATTGTATTCCAAAACCACGTATGAGACGTCAGGTTAAGGAAGATTCTGGCCAATTAAATTGCCTTTTAATGGAGGGGATGAGGGGGAAAAGTTTAATTTCATTAAACCTAAGAAGATTGTGCTTCCCTTTCTTCATACTCTAGAACATCCTTGCATTCTGCCCTCTGAGAATGCAGCAGGCCCCAAGGTGTGCAGGAAGAGATTTCTGCTCTGTCCTCAAAGTCCCAGAGAGCAGTGACAGAAGGGCCGAAGGGAGGGTGTGATCAAGGGGTGGTCAGGGTGCAAAAAGGGCTGCAGTGAGAGGAGGGAAACGTGGGGAAGCCGAGGGGATTCAGCAGGCTCAGGGAATGGTGGGGAGTGCCAAGAAACACCAGGGAACGAGTGCTCCCAGCACTGTGCCCACCCAAACATTATCAACCGGCCCTGGCTGACAGGACTGGCTGCCCCAGGCCCTCCAGGGCATCCCCTGTGTGCCCAGGCCTGAGGGGAAAGGGCCATGTCAGGGGCATCCCAATGGCAGCTGTCACAGGGCAGGGAGAGCAGAGGAAGAGGAGAAGGTAGAAGAAGAAAAGGATATCTGTTCTCATCCATGGTGGCTGTGCACCGCCTGCTCCAGGCCCCTCACTGCAGTGGCATAGCCGAGATCTCACTTGGGCTCACAGTGGGCTCCTCATGCCACTGTGACCTGACAGAATGGCATGGAATGTTCACTCCCCCATCCTTCCAGTGTCGCTCCAGTGTTGCTCTGGTGATGTCACAAACTGCAGGCACCCAGCACAGGCCCCTTCCTGCCCCCGCTCCACCACCCTGCCACCATCCTGTGCCTTTTCCTTCCAGCACAAAGTGTCCCCAGGCCCTGCCCCTGTCTCCCACCCATTGCTCCACCACCCTGCCACCATCCTGTGCCTTTTCCTTCCAGCACAAAGTGTCCCCAGGCCCTGCCCCTGTCTCCCACCCATTGCTCCACCACCCTGCCACCATCCTGTGCCTTTTCCTTCCAGCACAAAGCGTCTCCAGGCCCTGCCCGTCTCCCACCCTTAGGATATCCCACACCCACAGCACGTCTGCTGGCAGGAGCTGTGTGGGGCAGAGCAGGCCTTTTGCAGCCAGCCGTGCCAATGTCCTCCAGGGGAGCTTGGCCAGCTTGGCCGAGGTCTCTCTGTCCCGGTCCGAGGTGACAAGCTGGTGAGGCAGAGGCTGCCAGCACAACATCTTCCCCCAGATAACCAGGAGCACTGTGCTACCAACCCACTGCAGAGACCTGGGGGGAAATCCCTTCTTTGGGCCTTGGGGAACCAGCTGGCTTCACGGCACAGGGTGATGGTGGATGTTGAGAGTTGTGGGATGCCACCCCAAAGTGCTGGGAGGCCACCCAAGCTCCCACTTTCCTGCTGGGAACTTCTCTGTCCTCAAAACCAGCCTGGGCAAGAGCAGCTGTCCATGTCCTGCTTTGAGGCACACCAGTATCAGCCTTCAAATCACTGGGACAGCCCTTGGAAATCAGGCTGGACTTACACCCTGACTCCATTTCCCACTCGTTTTACAGGAATTCTTCCCCAGGCAAACTGCTTCGAAGTTGCCAGCTTCCGTGTAGCTGTCAGCAAGCCTGAGTGAGACTCGAAATGTGACAGACCAAAGGCAGTTTGCCACAGATTTTATGCTGAAGTGCCTCAATGCTTACTGAAATACCAGCTTTGATACAATGGCCTAAATAAAAAATGGGGGAAAAAAGACAAAATGGAGTTATTTAATTGATTTATTTCTGGATCACTCAGGAGAGTACAGAGTCTTCCATCAGTCAATCACCACTTTAAAAATAATTCAGGTCTGCAGTGACTGGAAATAATTTGTTTGGGTTTTTTTTTTTCACTTTCTTCATGTACTTTTTAAGTACTTTACCAGGAATAGTCAAAATGTCAAAGGCAGCAGAGTGCTCCAGCTGAGATAGCAAGCAAATTCTTACTTTCCTTCGCAGTTTTAACCAAAATTATATTCATTTTTGTAATTTCACACCAAATGAAGCATTGATTATAAGGAATCTAGTAAGGAAGATCAGCAAAGACATTGGGACATTATATCTAGATTTTTTTTTTTTATTGCTAGTGAAACCTTGTAAATTCAGCCTTCAGGCTTTGCTTGTGCATATATCTCTGAATCCCTTATATAGATACATGAACAAAGAAAAGATCAGGACACTGGAGGAATAAATTTCTTATAGCTAGTGCAGAAGATATTTCAGGACTGACCAGGGATGTAGGCTGGGTGTTGCAGCATTATAGAATAAAGAAATGCCATTCCCCTCTCCCAGTATTTATTACAAAGGTCAAAGGAATGCATGTGATTTTGGTTTACTTTCAAACTATGATAGTGATTATTTCCTAACATTTATCACAGATTATTACAAATGCCTACCATCCTTGCTGTTTTCTGTAAACATAACTTTTAATTAGAGTTTCAACAGAAACAAAGTTTAATTGCAAGAACTACTGTAAATACTACACCTTAAAAAAAAAGGTGTAAACATTCAAGCATTATTCTTGCACATATTAGATGTTTTCATTGTAAGCATAAGATTTTGCTGTTGTTCATCACAGCTGGTGGGAATTGCAGTGCCACATGGGTCAAACACACCCTTTTGTAAATACTCATTTGTGGCTTTATAGATTCACTGCTGACTGGCCATGATTGCTCTCATTGTCTTGGTTTTAAAATGTCATAAAGAACTATGCATTGATATGGTTTCAAGGAGAAAAAACTGTGCAAAAATGGGCATCTTCAGATTACTCTTGTGATGACAAATGAAGATTTTGCATACTTACTGCCCTCTGATTTGGGAGGTTCCTTTCTCTATGTATCTGGATATGATAATAAATATCCCAGAGAAACCAATGCAGTTGAATAGAGAGAAAGATGGAGCACAGAGAGCATTTTCTGTGCTCCCTCCGTTCTTCAAAGAGAGCTGCATTACCTTTGGGTCATTCTCTTTTCACCCCACAGCTGCTACTGAGATCCATCCAACACCAATCCAACCCTTTAGTGCCTATTTCCTGCTGGAGACCATTCAATGAACAAGTAGCTGTCTTTACATGAAATTTGGTTGAAAAAGTGATTATTTCTTTATTGAAAGTAGGAGTAATTTTATTAAAAATGTTACACAATCCAGGGTTGCTATAGTGAAGATGGCTTATTGGGCGTGTAGTTTATGTCTTTATATCTGCAGTACCAGAAAATAGAAGAAATTTTGGCCATAGATGTAAGTGCTCACAGAAACAGATATAACACTAGAAATTCTGGATTGGAAAAAAATCACTTTTTCACAAATATTGAGCATGAACAAATAATAAGGAACAACAAAGAATGATGAAAAAGATGGAACAGTTAAATGACTTTCAGTTTCAAGATTTATTCCACCAGATCAATCCCTTATGAGATATGATTTTGCAATACATTGTTTTGTTCTGTAGAATTAAATTCTGTCAACTTTAAAATGCTGTTTCTATATAGAAAAACTGTAGCAAAGAGTGCAATAATAAAAAGCATTTAATATTGTAGTATCAGTCTATCAGCCTACCTTTATGAACTTCTCATTTTCTTTCAATTTCCTTTCTCTAGAAAAGAGGGGATCTATGAAACCAGAATTTGTAACAAAAGCTGCTCAGAAGGATGAAATTTCAGCAGAATAAATGTTCTGATGTCACTGAAAATGCCTACTCATTTTTAGCAATGCTATGAAATTAATTTGAAGAAGGTAATTACAAAACAGGCTTTGCCAATTTTCCCTCTACATTCTCCAGGATGGGCTTTGATTTATTTTATTTCATTTTATTTTATTTTATTTTATTTATTTTATTTATTTTTTTTTTATTTTTGGAACTTGGAAATTTGAGAAAGAATAAAGGTTATGAGAAGAAACTAAAGGTGTACAACTCCATGGAAAACTTCACTGAACTTTTATTTATACATTTTTATGGCTCTGAATGTCTTTGAGACTTAGTTGCAACTGCTCCCTTTTTTGTCTGTAAGTGATTTTTTGTTGCATAGGGAATATGCCAACTTTCATTATTTTTATTCCTGAAATTGCCTCCTGTTCTCTCTAATGCTTTGAAAACCATTCACATTCTTATAGCTGCTTGTGAATCCCTCTCTTTTATTTTTTTTTTCAGTTCCCTGTATTTTAAAATTTAATGAAGGATTGACATGTATAATATATGCATATTTATATACACAACAAAAACAAAAATTCAAGTTTTCCACTGCAGTAAGGAGTTCAGAACACCTTTTTTTCAGAACACAAATTTCAATTCTTCAAGAATGTCTCGGGCCCTTCTCTAGTTAGGATGTGATTAAAAATGTATTTTTGTAGTCTCTACAGGGGAGGCATTGGAGATGGATTCATATTCTGAAATTCCATTCCAAGCATCATAAACTCAGCAGTGCTGGTATCCAGGCTGCCTGGAAAAATTATATTATGGCAGCTGCATGTACACACTGTGTTATTTCTAATTCATTCGAGTTCCCTTCCTCAGGATAAATGGCAATTACAGCGGCTCTCTGGCTGTCAGTAGTACATGACACCACTGTCATTGTGTCTGCTGAGCAGTTATTTTAGTCTCTGTTCGCTCCAGAGGTTACACATTTGGTTTCTTCAGAAAAATACACCCAGTGTGGCTTATTCATTAGAACAGCCTCATGCTGCCTCCTGTGCTGAGCCACAGAGCAAAGGCTGAGCAGAGGGAGTTGCATTTCTTGCTGCCACCGCCCTGGCTGTAAGAGCTCTGGGGCACATGTGGGGAGGAGAGGACAAGAGCAGGACAGGGAGTGCCCAGGTGTCAGCTGAGGATGAAAGGGACAGGTGGGAACCCTCCTGCTACCCAGGGGAACAGTCCTGGTACTCCCTGAAAAGCCTCCTGTGGCAGTGCATGACCCTGGCGCGTGGTGGCTCTTCTTACGTTCTCATCATCCTTTCCCACTGCCTCTGCTTCTCAGAAGATGTGTTTCTATTTAAAGAATTAATTACCACTCTATTGTCTTGTCTTGTGTTGTTATGTCACCCTGCAGCAGGTTCAGGGCTGCTGTGTCAGTGACAGATCCCAAGGTGCAGGATGGAGAGCAGCACTTCTCTGTCTCAGGTCTCTGTTTTAACAGGGAGCACGGAGAGCAGAGCCCAGCTCATGAGACATCCTTGTTGTGTTGTAAGCCTTGCAGGATTGAGTTCTTACTTTTTTGGGTAAATTGTGGTTGTAATACAGCTTTGGTCTAGTTAAATGTAGCCCTATTTGCCTGAATAAAACCAGGCAACTTCACACGGGCAGTGTCTGGGCTGTCCTCGCTGACCAGGTGGTGCAAAATGGCTCAAGCCCAGCTCCTCATCCCCTGCTCAGGTGAAACACCACAAAATAAGGAGGTCAGATGGATATTGAGGAGAGGTTTTGCTCACCATTACCTGATTTACAGTGGTAAAAGGCATCTTTTCCCTGCTGTGATTCCCTGCTGTCTCTGCAGGGCAGGTAAACCACATTACCAGCTTCAAGGACACATCTTTCTGGCACTGAAGACAGCTGCCTCAGTGCCTCCAGCAGAAAGATGGAGCAGGATTTGCTTAGTCATTTCTTCCACGTTATGAGACTGATTCTTCTTGCTTGGAAAATGAAAAATAGCTTTTTTTCAGTGGGAATTGTATCAGACTCCTAAAGTGCATCTTAGTAGAAAAATCTATGAAAGCAATGGGTTGCATGAAAACCAACTTGGAATACATAAAGTAGAGAAAGAGGAAGAGGGAATTTATATGTGATGTTGTTTCTCTAACTTGTTTTGGAGCTGGTCAGGAAACTTGCTCTTTTTTCCCTTTGTTATTTTTCCCTTTCTCTTGGAAACTGGAGGAAAAAAAAAATAAAATCCAGTGTTTTTGACCAGACAGAACTGCAACAATAGTGAATAGTGTCATCAGTGACTGCCAAAAAAAAACCACCCCAATTATTTGTCACTCAAGCATTAATTTGCCACTGAATTTCAGACTGATGGCAATTAGTAAACAGAAAATCTCACTGGCAGTTAACAAACAGGAAGGAAAATGAGCACTGCATGTCAGACCACTTTCTTCCATCACACTCCTTATCTGTGTTTTTTAATTTCATCCCTGATTTAAGCATGGAGCAGGTTTTAATATGTTAGCTAACATGTATTTCAATATTTTACAGATCTGCTTCCTCTAAGTTGTTAACTAAAAAAAATCAAGCTGTCTGGCCTTTTTTAGGTCCTCAGTCAGCTGGTCACAATCCTGGAGTACAATTGGTCATATCCTATGAGAACAGCCGTCTGACAATAATGCTGAAACACATGAGGAACCTTGTGAGTATTTTTATCAGAATGTGTAACCTGTAAGTCCTTGCATTTGCAGAGTACTGTGAAAACATTAATCTTCAAACAGCCTTTCTGGGAGAACTAATTTCAACTCAAAGTAGTGATAGTGCTGCTCTGTCATGATTTAACAATTGGTTTTTCCCTTTGAGCTCACTCAGTATGGTTACAGGTGTGAGACAGATACAGAAACTGGGTTTCCTTAATGGCTGGTAATGGCCTTTTCCAAGAAAACCAATTTTGATACTGTTTTGGCCCTCTCAGCAGACACATTTTGATAGCAGTCAGACATAAGGCATGGTGCAGCAGCATGACTTTTTGCAGCACCTCAGCCTGGAGCTCTGGGTTGATTATCCAGACATTGCTTTCTAGTCCAGCCTGTCTATGAAGAGGGAAGAGCTCAGCAGAGGGAGCAGTGGTGAATTTTAAGGAGCAATGTCATTTGGAGGTGTGATGCTCAGCTTTGTAACACTGTCAGGAGGCTGAGAGGTAAATGTTGAGTGCTCCTGGAGCCAGGCTACGGGAGGGGAAGCTGGCAGTGCTCCTGCAGCACAGAATTCCTGCAGGTGGAATTGGCTGCTGAGGGTGACTTCAGAGATGGAGCTGGGGCTGTGTGTGAAGTGTGATCTCTCGGTGCAGGAGCGTGTCAGCTGCTCCATAATGAATTCCCTGCCTAGATGTGCTCTCGAATTCCCATGGCTCACGTCTCCAGCAATATCTGTGGCAAGAGAGCCTTTACTTGTCTAGCCTGGGGATTAGAGCAGTTATGAGCTATTGTGGGTTCTCAGTGCATACTCTATTCCACCTCCATCCCAAACTGGATTACAATCCTTTTCCTAAATGGGGCCAGATTGAGGGGCTTATGTGGGCACCAGCCAGAAATAAAATGAGGCTGATGGTTTAATTAGTGGGATGAAGCACATGAGGCTTACATAGCTCTGACTGTTTTCTGCTGGCCACTCTGGCTTCTCATTTGCAATTCAAGCATCTCCATTCTGGTCTGTAACATTCAATACTTCTCTGTCCTGAGGCTTGTTTTCTGTGTCCTGTGTGTCACTTTGACAGGTGAGATCAGCCTCTGCTGACAGGCCCAATTTATACAAACTTTACCTTCAGGATGTAGCATAAGACCCTCTTTATTTTTTGTGTTGAGCTTTCTAAATCTAAGTGACTTTGATAAACTTCTGATAAAGTTCTAATTGGTGAGAGGGGCATATCAAAGTGATTGCCATGCTGATGATATCATTGAGATTTCAAGCAGGTGGTGTGGAGATGCACACAATTTGCAGGTGTTGGAATTAGTCTTTGTTTCTCCTTGTTTCCATCTTTGTAAATGTGTAGGTTCCTAACTGTGTTCTTAGGAAGTTCTGGTCATTTAATTAAATGAAAGTAAATTACAGCATAGATAGCTGTGTAGTGCAAACATAAAATCCAGGGTTCAGTTCACTTCATTATGGAAAGGGTGCTGTGGATAGACAGGGAAAGCCGATCGGAAGATCTCGCGTTGTACGCGAAGATAGGGCCCCTCCTTCTACAATGTTCTATAACCCATAATACTACGGTGATTACGTCATCATATCTCGGTGATATAAAAACCTAGCTCACCGGAAATAACGGCTTTTTCACCGTCCACCAGATTGGTGTTAGCGCGTGATTTGCCAGACAGGCCTGTAAGTTCAGCCGTCGTGTCACCCACGAACCGGGTCGCTACGCCTCACCCCGAGGCGACAAGTGCTGCCGAAACCCGGGACCGCTCCCCGATACACGCGGGTTCGAGCGGCCGGAGTTCAGGAGTCTCGCCGGACGCTGAGTGACGGCTGGAGCGGCAGGACCGACTCCAGCGGGGAGGACGCTCCCGTACCGCCGAGATGCAGTCGATCAGCAAGGTAGATTCGCAGCTGCATAAGCAGAGCGGTATAGACTGCAAAAAATCAAGGAATTTTGAATGCGTGGTTGTCAGATTGTTAGAATCGTGTTACCGATGATCCCGTAGATATTATTCTCCCAGATTGCTGGGATAGGTGTTCCGAGGCGCTCACAAATGACGTCTTGCGCATTAAGTCCAGCAAGTGCCTTAAAAGCTGGGTGAGAGTTACGCAAGCGCTGAGAAAAGCGCTTCACGAGCAGAAAGTTTGCAAGGCAGCTCAAAGCTGTTTAAGGGTTACACCACGGGTGGGGGTAGGAGCTGCCACTCAGACCACGTGTATTGATTACCCCACCGATTTTAACGAGCCATCTAATGATGACGGCCGACCCAAGTCGCCGTCCCGCCTGCCCGGTCCTAATGCAGGTTTGGCCGCGGAACACACTTTGCCGCCGGGGCGTACCGATGCCACGGAGCCACGGGGCGGACCCGACACCGCGGGCCCTGGAGATGTCGGGGAAAGGCCCCCGCCATATGCGCCGCGAAATGGCGCCGGGGACACGAGCAAGGGGCGGAGCGAAGGGTGCCTAACACACGCGGACATACGCGATCGGGAGTCTAAGGGGAGGCGGGCGGACAGCGCCGAGAGTGAAGGGGAGGAGAGCTCACGGTCCAACCGGAGAGCATGCTCTAGAGTGTCTCCTAGTAAGGAAAAGAGCCCGCTGGAAGGAAGGCGGAGAAAGGGAGGGGACAAACCCGTCCCTGGAAAAGGGAGAGGGCGAAGCCCAACAAAAAGGCACCGCAGCCTGGAAACCTCGAGTCAGTCAACTTGCGGCACTGATCCAGACACCGGTCAGAGCAAGCGGTCAAGTGACGAGCCCACAGCGCAGGCTTGCAACCGCAGTAAACTAAGCCCTTGTATTTACACCCAAGGCTTTGGCTCCTCTGCTGACTCTGTTGGGAGATCCACGTCCCTTGTAGAGGGAATTCCCTGAAGGGAATTTGCCCATTCACGTGGGGTGTCCTAGAGAAAAAACCTTTGGATCCGTCACATCCACACGTGCCAGATTTGCTGCTGATGCACAACTCTCACCCCTGGATCAGCTTCAGAGTGTCCTCTCCCTCACTGCTGCAACATTTCAGTCATGTGTGAAAAAAGCCAGTCCTGACTGAGGGAAACTCTACCAAAATTTCTGCAAAGACAAACAACGGAGAACAGCCCTATGGATTTTGTGACTGGAAAGGACCATTAATCTGATCTAACCCTCTGCAAAGTAAGAGCTGTATTTTTTCACTAAGGCAATACTTGCAGCCAAGGAAACTGTTTGAACACAGAGATGTTAAGATGTTAAATGTTTGCCTACAGTTTAAGGCTGTGGGTGCACAATGAAGACAAGTTCTGTTAAACAGATATTTAGAAGATACTAAAAATGTTTCAGTCTCAAGATTTCCCTCAGTAATTCATAGGTTCATTTGAATCCTGAGATTCTGTAAGTCAGATGGCTCACTGCTTCTGCTTATGATTTGAATGGCATCACCACGATTGCTGAGGAAAATAACTTTAAATTCCATTTTCAAATATAGAAAAGCCATGATGCCAATAAAATGCAATTTTCCAAGCGTGTATTACATAACTTGAAGTCAGCTTATTGGGGCACTGCTCGCTCCTCTCAAATACAAACAGTGCAACACTGGGCACTTTATGCATAGGGTTTACAGTCAATATTGCCTTAATAAAGTGAGGCTGGGCTAGAAGGAAACATTTGTGTAGGGGTGAAAACCCTGGAGGCCTGGAGATTTTGCCTCTGGAGTCATGGAGGATGTGGCAGGTGGAGGGGTGAGACAGGGCAGGTTTATTTTTTAAAGACAATAGCACAGTACCTGGCAAAGTGCACTGAATGGTCTTAGGAGGAATATAAAGGAGCCCCAGAGGAGGTTTTTTTTTGCCTCTGAAAGAATTTGTTAGCTTAGAACAAGAATAGTCCGACTGTGGCAGCACAATACCCAGAAAAGCAGCAGTAGGCAGGAACAGAACACAGGGGGAATGCTGCTCTACTGTAAAAATGTAGGCTTGTGCAGATGTGGAGATGAATTTCTGAACACTGAAATACATGTAGGTTTTGAACTTGAACAAGTCCAGTTCTGTTCACCTTCATTAACCAACACAGAGAGTGGGAGCTATCCAGAGCCCACCAGGTCTCACACAGGGCTGGCTATGGGCTGGTTTAGCTCCTCACAGGCAGAAACAGCCAGGCTTCCTACTGCTGGGCTTGCTCACTCCTCAAAAAATACCAGAGACAAGAGAAACAGCCATTGCTGACATCCAGAGAGAGGTTTCTAGCATATTTCCTTGCCTGCTTCACGGAGAAGAAAAGGGAACAGTGGCTCAGCATTGGCTCAGGAGGAAGCCTGTTTTTGCCACTGACTTCATTGCCATGACTTCAGGCATGCCCTGTTTTCCTAGATAAGCAGCTAAACTTTCAATCCTCACTGATAAACATTTTTGCCCATTACTTCTTGTGGACAGAGTAACTCCTCAGGGGTAGAGGGGAGGAGAAACAAAGCCAAGTTATCCTGAACGTCATGCCAGTAAATGTAAAATATTACTAGAATTCAGGAAAGCGTGCGTGGGCGATGAATTCAGAACCAATTTTACAGGGGGAAAATTTGCTGCAAGAAAAAGAAACTCCTACAGTTCTGTGCAAAAGTACTTCCAGCTTTCCTTTTATAAAAGCTCTGAAGCTGTCATGTACCACTCCTGGTGATTAATGATTCTGGGATAGCTGATATGTGGGTGACAAATGAGTAATCAGCTTTAGGCTTACACAGACATCCAGCCTCTTTCCATTTCGTGTCCTATGCCGTGAGAGTACAAATTGCTTTCAAAAATGTTTGTGAGATGCGATGGTTTAAATGTGCTGGGACGAAAGGTGGAAGCCAGTCTTTCCCCAATCCAAAGGGATGAAGTCTAAGCCTGCAGCACAGGGCTATAGGGATGTTCCCACCTACAGTACAGGTGGATTCTCTGCTGCCTTTTCTGGCATTTCTTTCAGCTTGAGCTGGGAAAGGGTTGGAGATCGTTGTTCAGTCTTAGCTGGTTCCCATCGTTCCTCTCATGGGCTCCCTAACTTTTACACTTTATGATTATCCTGATATAGATTTAAATGGAAAATATAGAATACCTGCCAACAACGCAGTGCCTGCCAGTGAAATAAAAAGCCACATTATCCTTTCAGAATATTATGAATGTGTACTGCTTTCCTTACTGCAGCCAACAGGGATGGGAATGGAGGTGCACAGGTAGGCAAGGCAGGGATGGAAAACAAGTGGGAAAAATATCACTTTGAGCTGAACAAAGTTATCCAGAGAGTATCAGTAGCAGAATTAA
This sequence comes from Poecile atricapillus, assembly GCF_030490865.1. NCBI lineage: Eukaryota > Metazoa > Chordata > Aves > Passeriformes > Paridae > Poecile > Poecile atricapillus. Next base: position 7,675,219 of record NC_081266.1, read on the forward strand.
ATCAGCAGCTTGGCTGACAGAGGGGAGGTAACATTCAGGTGAAGTTCTCCTTAGTCTGGCACAGGAAAACAAAACAAAAAGCCATAGGAAAAAAGCTCTCATACTAACTATAGCTTATAAAGCATTTGTATTTAATTTTATATTCATAGAAAATTCTTTTGAAGTGAAAGGAAATTAGCTCTGATAAGCTATGTTCTCCTTGAGACTCAAAATTAGCTGAACACCTCTAAACAAAGGGTACTACAACTCAGCAGTAGTTTAAATTGGAAAGAGATGAGGTCTGTTCTTGTGGCACAGGGATTACTGTTGGATTCAAACATATTTGTTTTGAAAGGTGTTTGACAAATATGTTGTACAGAAAGTTCTGTTATTATTTCTTGTTAAACACTTTAATCTGTCACAGTCACAGTACTGCCTCAGCTCTAAATTCTAACTGCTCATTTTTAAATAAGTAATTCCCTACATAGTTGATATGTGTTGAATAAGAAAAAAAAAAAAAAAAGACAAGACAACAAACAGTGAGTTCTGTTTAATGATAGGAGTGATCTGGGAGATGAAGGTGAACAAAAATTAGATTTGCCACTGGTTGCAAATGAAGAAAACATTAAAAATAATAGTGCAGACAGAGCAAGATCAAGAGAATAAAAATAATTTCCAGAACCCTACGACCGGCTTAGACAAATGAAAAATATTTCCTCAGGGAGGGAGAGATCTATATCCCAGAGAAATGGGAAGATAAAACAAGCCCATGGTGAGACATGAGGTTGCTACAAGAGATGCCAATGAGAAAGGCCAGATCCTGGTGTCATGGGGCAGAAATGAAGTAGTTCATCTTTATAAGGCTTTGATAATAAACTATTTCTCTCAGGATGTTTTCTTAACTAGAATACAAGTTCAAAGAACAGTTCTCAGTAGGGTTGCTGGGGAGTGATTGATTCTTCAGGAGTGATTTATTGTTACTAAAACTTAGTTAAGGACAGACTAACAAGGACACGAGTCAATTGTGCAAATATTTAAGGGAGAAGACAGGAAGGTTCAAGAGGAATTATTTAGAACATTGAGCAAGAGTGTAAGTAGAAGTAATGAGAGCTAATTAAGGAGCAGAAATTGCAAGCCTCATATAATGAAATGCTTTCTTACACAGGGAGATGGCATGCTGTAGAATAATTGAAGGAAAAGTGCAGAGAGATTGTACAGTTGGAGAAATTAAAGATAGGCACATACAGACTTTTGTAACTAATTAAGAAATTGAGAAGAAAAATAGTGCAGAATGAAGACACAGATCACAATCTCACTGTTTCTTTACACATTTTTATATTCACTTACTATCTGGGCCCAGGCAAGGAGAGAAAAGAATTTGTATGTGGCAGAGAGATAGAAACAGAACAACAGCCTCTGCTTGTGTTTCTTTTCTCAAAGGCTAATTTATTTTCATGCCCTCTAACAGGCAGCAGTGCTCTTAATCCTGAGTGATTTCAAAAAGAAAGTGAAACGGGGATTTGTCTAAAGTATTTGTTCTCCTTTGTGTTTTATTCAAAAGAAGAAATTCTGGGATCTATGTTTCTAAGGGTCAAAACAAGATCATTCTTATCTCAGCCAGTGTCATAGACTTTGTGACTAAATGTTCATCTGAAAGTAACATGTTCCAAGCACAGCAGTAATACAAGGCTGAAAGCAGTGGAATTTAGTTTCCTTATGGGCTTGGTGGTGATTCTGAAATAAAAGCTTCTAAGACTTCTTTATGAAATCTACTCTCTGCATTCTTCACCCTGCACCAACATTGCTGATCCACAGGATAATAGAGCATGACTGAGCCTTGATTCTTGATTTCTCTCACCTATTAGAAAAAAACCCAAACCAGTGGAGTTAATTGTCTCAAAGATAGCAATGCAAACACATTGCCTTTTCTTTCAGGAAAAAAAAAATCTATGTGATTCTCACTCAGCTCTTTCACTGGGAGTTGTACGTTTATTCCATACATTCCCACTTCTGTTTTATATTCTTTTTTTCAGCCTTGGTAACTTTTTAATGCCCTCATGGTGCCACGTGGAGCACACAGTGATCGAGTCCCAGGCATCAGTGAAGATCCTGTGGATGTACAGACTCTTCCCCATTCCATTCCATTATATTATTTTATATATATTTATATTTATATTTATATTTATATTTTATTGACATTATATCAAGTTGGGGTTGTGTCTCTCCTTATCTCTTTGTGGATCATCAGGACAATAAATTATTCTTTTTAAATGGGTCATCAGAGATACATTTCAGTGCATTTCTTCAACTTTCTGGTTTCAGAGCACCATAGAAATAAAGGCTTGAATAAAGGGAGAGAAACCCATGTGAGCTTCTGGGTATCCTAGGCCAGCTTTCATTTTATATAATTCATTTAAGCAGAGGTAGATGGGCTGTCCTCTATAAATGACTGAAGCAGATGAGAAGCATTTTGCATAATTCTTATAAAACTCTGGGTCTTTTGGGATCCAGTCCATTTTCCAGAACCATCTCCTTTAAAAAAATTAAAAAAACAAAACCAAAAATTTGTTTTTTTAAAATATTTAACAAATAATTCCTGCTCATTTTGAAAATCCCAGTATCTCTGTGCCTTGGGCTCAGTTTGAAACTGAGATGCGCTGGAATCACATTTCCATCTCATTGTGATGGATCACCTGCCTGACCACAGCTGTTTTGAACACCATGAATTATCTTGCCTAACCTCCAGTGGTCACCCCAGAATGGACCATTTTCCCTCCAGTTTCTGGTTCCATACACACATTTTGTCACTGGTGATGATACAAAGCAGCAGGATCAGCACAAACCAGCTGGGGCCAGGCACCAATGTGGGGGCAATTCAACCAAGCCAAGCCAGGAGATGTCCCCAATATGACAGAGTGAACCTCTTGCTGGTTTCCCCCTTGACAGGGCTACTTTTTCCCCATTTGACAGCCAGGACCCCTTGGAAATTGTTGGTTGACTTTTTAGAAATTTTGTGTCTCAGGACAGCTCTAACCCTATTTTTGCCAGCACAATTGTTCCCCCTCAGGAATGCTGCATAAGCAGCTGTTCCAGCCAGGCTGCTCCAGTCCTGGCCACTCTGCTGAGGGCAGGTTGATGAGGATGCTGAAGGTATTGGACATAAGCTATATTTGGATATTCACATCAATAACGTGCATAGAGCATCTTTACATTTTTAGCATGGTAAATGACAAAGCCATCTGGAGGCTCGCTCCACAGACGCTGTCAGATTTCTGAAAGGTAGAAAATGCCTGCTCAAAAAAATGCTCTCCAGAATTTCCGTGACAGCAAAATATTTCTATTGTCCTGCATTAAGTTGAGATAAATGCAATTTCTTCTTTGGTTGCCTTGCCACTGACCTCCATGGCAGTGATCTCTGTCAGTGTGTCTTCTGTCTTCATGCAGATACCCAGATAACCCAAAAAAAATTGGATCAGGAAATGTAACAAAAAAAGAAACTGCTGCTGAAGAGAAGCAGTTAAATATTTTCAAATTTTAGGTAAAAAAGGCAGTTGTTTGGGGGAAGAAAAATGCCATATTTCTGCAATCACTTTTGGCCAGTTGCCTTCTAGTTTTGTCTTGCCGATAGCAGACAGTGCAGGGTGTACCGTAGTGACAGAGTGGGTTATCTTCTTTTGTAATTATTATTGAATTACTGCGATTGGGATTTTATTTTTAATTTTCTTTGAAGCAATTTGGGTCTATTCTGCAAGAGGAAAATGAAAGTAGCAGGGTAGAAGAGAGGTGTTCATGCCTTGGTATATGCTCAAAGGAAGAAGAAGGAAGGGTCTTGGTACCACATTAGTATTTGGGAAGCAACCATAACCACCCATTTTTCCTAAAGTTTATATATCCTGCTTTTGAAGGAGCCTCTTGCTTTGTAATACTAATTTCTCAGCTCTGCAAGCTTAGAAGTAGCCCAGAGGATGTTCTCTTTTTCCTGAGGCAGAGGCTATATTTGCTAATTAAGCTGCAGCTTTGACAGACAGGGTTTAGCCTTCCTCTGCTCAGTTACACAGGGACTCAGAGGAAGTGAAAAGCAGCAGCAGTGATGGTTCTTCCACGTTCCTTACTGGTTTTAATTTAGTCTAGAGGCAGCCAGTAATTTACAGAGGTTGCTGCAGTGCAAGGATGATTTCTTCTGTGGATTTTTTTTCCTAATCCTCCTTTATTGGATAATAATCAAATCCAACTAATGTCTGTATATAATATATAGATATTTTGTCTTGTTGAAGGTTTTTTCCTAACCACTTACTATATTGATTTGCTTTCAAAAGGTGTATGAATATCTTGATATTAAAAATTAAGAAATATTTTGTAGTCCTTTCTTCGCTATGTAAATAAAGTCTTACAGCAGTGTATGTAAGAGAAGAACATAAGGATGGTAAAGGATAGGAAGACTAAGAGAACTACTGAACACAGTGAATTATTTTTATTTGAGGACAGGAGCTGAAATGGGAGTCTTTCTAATGTCTGGATATATATATCCATATATATATATATATATCTTTATATAGATATATATTATTTCTTTTTCCATTGAAGAAAAGGAAGAGAGAAACTGAGATTTAAAAATGTCAAGGAAATTAATTTTTCAGGGAAGAAAAGTAGTTATTTATAGAGGAGGAAAGATGTCATTGGTTAATACAAGTTGATCATTTGTTTTTACTGTCAAAATTGTTGAAAATGAAAAATGGGAAAAAGAGAACAGCAGCTGGAACTATCAAATGTTCAGGAGCCATCAATCTCTAGGACAAAAGGTGATCTGCATGTCTAACACTAACAGAAACTGATGACATGGTTTAAATTTGAGGCAAAAGTCTCCTAAAAAGAAAATTTTACGTTGCTTAGGAAGACGTGAGTTTTAAAAAGTTTTACAATAAATAATCCTTAAAATGCATATTTTAAAAATCATGTGAGTATGGCTCAATATTCATATTGGGTGCTAAATCACTTAATAGTTGAATATGTGGCAAATTTTTCAGTAGTTATGCCTATAGTAATGCTAACAAAGAATGCTTATGTTAGGAGAGCTGAGGATCATTAGTAATGATCATGGGAGAAAAGTCATTAGGATAAAATATTTCTTGTGGAAAAATTAATTGAATTTCATCCATTATATCCCAGCCACAGCTACTATTTTTAAAATTAAGTTATATAGGATGTAACCTATCTGTGTGGATTTCTGTAAGCAAATATCAACATTTTTTGGTTTTGGAAAATAAAACTGGAGTGGAAAATGGAACAGTCATAACAGATGCAGGCTCTGTATTTTAGGTTTTCAGTATTGAATTAGACATATGAAAAGAAGCAAATCCAGAGTATTATTTTCTCTCCCTCATTCTCCCTCATTCTTAAAGATTTTCAGCACCTTCTGCCTGACTTTAGAAGAAAATAATGTTTCCAAAGTAAATTCGTTTTTTCACATAAATACAGGCAATTGTAACTGAGTTCCTTAAAAAACATCTGTCATTATCAAGGTCAAGTAGGCTGGTCATTCTCTGAGAAGACAGTTCAATCATCACCTGGCTGTTGAAGAAAGAAAATACAGCCAGTTTCTAAATTCAATTTGAGCCAACTTCTAAATTCAGGTTTTTTTATTGGCAGATCAAAATCATCAGTTTTGTGGGAGTTTTGTCCCTAAGCATATCAAGAGAACCTATGGCATTTTTGGTGGGAGCTTGGTGTTACACCTTTACAGTCTTGCAGATTTTTATAGCTTGGATTTATTTGCAAACTAACACAATGAAAGTTTTAAGACAGTAATTTAAATTGGGAATAACTTCTCCTTAAGGAAGTAAAAGCCTTTATTTTTGGGTTAATGAAATTACTTCAGAATTAAACACAAATAGAATTCATTTTAAAACTTTAGGATTTTTCTGTTACCTTGATCACAAGTCCATTCAAGCCATAAAGGTTTTGTAAAGTGCAAAATTACTTTCCCAAGGTACCCTTTGATTTTCCATCTGCCCTGGACTATGGACAAAAATAATTGATTTTTTAAAAACTTTTAATAAGAGGGAATTTGCTGGATTTCAGAACTACTTATGAGTCTGCTAGAAATCTTACTCTGTTTCTGTCATGAACTATCAGAGCAGGTACTCTTTGCTGCAAAGAGAGAAGTTCCACCTGAATATGAGGAAGAATTTCTTTCCTGTGTGGGTGACCAGAGTCTGGAACAGATTGCCCAGAGAGGGTGTGGAGAATCCCTCACTGGAGATGTTCCAGAACCATCTGGATGCAATGCTGTGCCATATGCTCTGGGATGACCCTGCTGGAGCAGGGAAGTGGGGCCAGATGACCGCTGTGGGCCCTTCCAGCCTGACCCCATCTGGGATTCTGTGGTTTTGGTCAGGTATTCCTCATGTTAACCTAAATTTATAAATAAGCCAGGGCAGACTGAGTTAGAAGTGATCACTAAATGTGATACTGTAATATGACAGAAGTCATAATCCTTAGTAAGAAAAATATTTCTGATGTTTCCTCCATTTTTCCTTTATTCTCCATTCTCCTTTATTTATAACTCAGAAACCCTAGGAGAGGATTAGTTTGCCCAAAACTTGGGGGTTTTTTGCCTGCTATGTCTGTTGTCTTAATAAAACAGTTTACTTCAAATTCCACCTACTCATGATTTTAAAAGAGATTTTTTGCCACGTTAATCCAAGCCTTGTTTTTGCACTATTACAGTCAAACTGCCACTATCACTCCTTGTTCCTGCTAGGAAGTGTCTAGCAAAGTACAACTCTTTCCATTGCAAGTCTTGCCTCAAGAAATCCTATGGTTAAACAGGCTCTTCACAAGAAGAGAAATTCAGCTCTTGTGCCAATCAAAAGAGAAACCGACATAAACTCATCATATGAGCTTTTTTGATTGTTTGGTGGCATAACAGTGCCTCTGCAGATGGAAAACTGGGACAATAGTGGGATTTGGAGCAGCCTGTTTGCCTTTCCTCAGCAAGGGAGGAGGAAGGAGGGAAATGTCACCTCTAAAGTGGGGGAGAAAAGAAACAATAATCAGAACTACAATGTCTACTTGGAATTCAGGTGGCTGCACATCAAGTTACCTCTAACAGTCTGACTGCTGATTGCTACTATTCATGAAAAGGGGCTTTATTTTAGTTCTGAAATAATCCAGAGCAACAGCTCCCCCGTCGAGTTTTCCCGTCTGAATCTCTAAAATGTTCTCTCTTTTAATTTTCTCTCTTGACCCTCTCCTCCCACTCACCTCTTTGAACACAGATTTAAATACATTCAAAGAGATAGTGAGGAAGTAGTTTTCAGTCCATCTCATACAGCCAAAACACTGCTGCAAAGTGCCTCCCTTAAATTTTGGGAGGAATCAGCTGACAGAGGAAGGTTATTTGGCTGAAGGCAAGGTAACATGAGAAAGAGCAGTTCAAAAGCACAGTGACAGTTTTACCTGACTCCTTTTCAGTTAATCACATCCACTTCTGGACACCCATGTCCTGTTAAACTACATTACCTTTGGAGCCTGTCACCTCAGCCTGGTTCCTTCCTTTGTCTGAAACAACTAAAATCAGTTGACCTTCAAGTTACAGTGATGTTTACCTATTCATTGAGAAGTGCAGATCTAGATTGCACTTAGGATCCTGGTTCCTTGGACTGGGACTTAGGGCTGTGTTTCATTCTCCCTCCTGATTTTTAAGAGATGCTCTGTTTACTGTTACTTGTAATCCTCAATGAAGTTTTAGTACAGTCCTAAATCAACAGAGGTGGGTTTTCAAGTGGACAGTGTAAATTATAAATCCTGCATTAACAATGTGGCCACATTGGAAAATACCCTTTAGTTCCATTGCCCTTTAATGGCTCTCTTATGTTGGCTATTGAATCCCATCTATCTAAATCCCATGGGAATTTTAAATCAGATGTGCTTTGGGGAACTTAGCAATAGCAATATTAATCACTCCCATAGTGCTGACAATATGTAATGGTTTGAGTGGGGCATCCTTTGATGCTGTATGATGTTAATGGTAGCAAGAATCAGCTTTGCAGTAGACCACATCATTTGCCTTGAAGGATCACTTCAGATAACAAAAACCAGAGGTTTGTTGTGCAAGAACTGGTTGTTCACACACACAAGCACTGTTTTCCTTCCCAACAGAGAAATTATTTATTGCTAGGAGACAGCAGTTTCTTCTGTCCCAGGGATATGATGTTGGTAATGCTGTAGAAAGCCCCACATTTCCAGACACATACTGTGAATAATCAAAATCTGAGAAATTTCTTCATCCTGAGCCAGGTGTAAAACTACAACAGGAGATAGAAATGCAAGTGCCTGTATAATCCTTTGGGTTCATTGGCTCCAAATGTTTTAAGTTCTCTTCTTTTTGCCTGTATTCTCATTTGCATCATGTCACTGCATTGCTTGGCTGCTGACAGGCAAACTTCCTGTCTAAAATGCTGATTATATGATCAAAATTATTGATATTTTGATACACTCCATTTTGTGCTTTCTGACTGTATACTGTGTAACCAACACAAGGGTTTGTATTTAATTATAAGCCAAGCATTAAGTGACACGTGCCTGCTCCGTAGTTTTTAATTTTTATGTTTCTTGTGTGTTCTTTTGAAGCCTCAAGTAATAGAATGTGTTTCCTGAGTAATTGTAATCTGCTTTAGGAATGACTTTACAGCTCCTCAGAAGTTATCAGAAAATTCTCCACCCACCAGCACTGGCTGGTGTTGATGACTGAGCCTGGTTAATAGATTGTCTCTGATCTCGAGTTGCTGCCGTATAAGATGGAATATCTGGAATATCATTCAGTAACCTGAACTGGAAAATTAGAGATTGCAGCTGTGTGATGGGTGAGATCAGAAAGGCTGCTGTAAGAATCCTGTTCTGCCCATATTGCTGCAGGAAATGCTCCTGGCTCTTCTATAGCAATATGTTTTACAAAACACCCTTAGAAACCATCGGTCTCCCCAATATCAGCACAGATACTTGGGGGTTAAAATCAGTAGGAGCTTGCCATCTAAAATCCAGTTCCTATGCCTTGCTCTGGAAAGTGGAAAGGCCAGACTTTGTATCAGATTAAGATGAGTTAGAGTAGATTGAGGCTTAAGGATTTTTTCCATCAGAATGAAAATATTAAAGACAGATAATTTTACCTTGTCTCTGTGTTATTTAATTTTTATTTTCCTGATTCCATTTTAAGCTGAATTCTACTAATGCTTGTTATTCCACTGGCACTCCAGTTTAGCCCAGAGAATACTGAAAATGCAACATGTTTTTATGTCTGCTAAAAACACAGATTTCATTTGGTACTTTTTATTTGTTTTCTTTGCTAGAACATGGACACTCATATTTATGACCTTCTTGTTTTCCAGCACCTCCCAGATGGCTCTGCCCCAAGTGCACACGCTGAATTTTATCTTCTGCCAGATCCTTATGAGGTCAGTCGAAGGAAAACAAGAACAGCTCCAAGAGGCTCTGACCCTACTTACAATGAACTTGTGAGTACTGTTCACTTTCCTCCACCCCTTCTTGTTTCATGGAATCATGGAAGGGGTCAGGCTGGAAGGGCCCACAGTGGTCATCTGGTGCCACCTCCCAGCTCCAGCAGGGCCATCCCAGAGCACGTGGCACAGGATTGTTTCCAGATGGTTCTGGGATATCACCGGTGAGGGATTCTCCACAGCCTCTCTGGGCAATCTGCTCCAGTGCTCAATCACTGCACAAGGAAGTTCTTCCTCCCATTCAGGTGGAGCTTCCTGGGTATCTGTTCCTCCTGTTGCCTCTTGTCCCATTTCTGGGCCTCATGGAGCAGATCCTGGTACATTCCCTGACCTCTTCCTGCAGATGCTGACAGACATGGATGAGGTCCCCTCTCAGCTGTCTCTTTTCCAGGGTGAGCCCAGCTCACTCAGAGTTTTCTCTTGAGAGACATGCCCCAGTCCCCTCACCATCTCCATAGCCCTTCACTGGACTCACTCCAGTGGTTCCCTGCTTTTCTTCATCTGCTGAGCTTGGAACTGAACACAGCACTCCAGATGTGCCTCACTAGGGCTGAGTAAAAAGGCAGGGTCACCTCCCTCAACCTCCTGTCAATGCTTTTCTTGATGCACCCCAGGATCCCTTTTTGGCCATGAGGGCACATATTTTTGCCAGCACAATTGTTCCCCCTCAGGAATGCTGCATAAGCAGCTGTTCCAGCCAGGCTGCTCCAGTCCTGGCCACTCTGCTGAGGGCAGGTTGATGAGGATGCTGAAGGTATTGGACATAAGCTATATTTGGATATTCACATCAATAACGTGCATAGAGCATCTTTACATTTTTAGCATGGTAAATGACAAAGCCATCTGGAGGCTCGCTCCACAGACGCTGCCAGATTTCTGAAAGGTAGAAAATGCCTGCTCAAAAAAATGCTCTCCAGAATTTCACTGACAGCAAAATATTTTTATTCTCCTGCATGAAGTTGAGATAAATGCAATTTCTTCTTTGGTTGCCTTGCCACTGACCTCCATGGCAGTGATCTCTGTCAGTGTGTCTTCTGTCTTCATGCACATACCCAGATAACCCAAAAAAATTTGGATCAGGATATGTAACAAAAAAAGAAACTGCTGCTGAAGAGAAGCAGTTAAATATTTTCAAATTTTAGGTAAAAAAGGTGGTTGTTTGGAGGAAAAAAAATGTCATATTTCTGCAATCACTTTTGGCCAGTTGCCTTCTAGTTTTGTCTTGCCGATAGCAGACAGTGCAGGGTGTATCGTAGTGACAGAGTGGGTTATCTTCTTTTGTAATTATTACTGAATTACTGCAGTTGGGATTTTATTTTTAATTTTCTTTGAAGCAATTTGGGTCTATTCTGCAAGAGGAAAATGAAAGTAGCAGGGTAGAAGAGAGGTGTTCATGCTTTGGTATATGCATAGCTCAAAGGAAGAAGAAGGAAGGGTCTTGGTACCACATTAATATTTGGGAAGCAACCATAACCACCCATTTTTCCTAATGTTTATATATCCTGTTTTTGAAGGAGCCTCTTGCTTTGTAATACTAATTTCTCAGCTCTGCAAGCTTAGAAGTAGCCCAGAGGATGTTCTCTTTTTCCTGAGGCAGAGGCTATATTTGCTAATTAAGCTGCAGCTTTGACAGACAGGGTTTAGCCTTCCTCTGCTCAGTTACACAGGGACTCAGAGGAAGTGAAAAGCAGCAGCAGTGATGGTTCTTCCACGTTCCTTACTGGTTTTAATTTAGTCTAGAGGCAGCCAGTAATTTACAGAGGTTGCTGCAGTGCAAGGATGATTTCTTCTGTGGATTTTTTTCCTAATCCTCCTTTATTGGATAATAATCAAATCCAACTAACGTCTGTATATAATATATAGATATTTTGTCTTGTTGAATGTTTTTTCCTAACCACTTTCTATATTGATTTGCTTTCAAAAGGTGTATGAATATCTTGATATTAAAAATTAAGAAATATTTTGTAGTCCTTTCTTCGCCATGTAAATAAATTCTTACAGCAGTGTATGTAAGAGAAAAACATAAGGATGGTAAAGGATACAAAGACTAAGAGAACTTAATTAAAATTAAAATACCACCTGGGCAGTTTCCATCTAGAATGGAACACTGCAGTGGGAAGAATCACCTGCCATTAATATTGTTCTGATTTCAACATCACGGATTTGCATTCAGAGAATATGTTTATTTCAAAAAACAGAGAGTGCCATTTATTCATTTTGTTACAAAATTGTGCTCTAGAGAATAAACGTAGTGCTGAAGTCTCTCAATGCTATAGTAACAAAAAAAGCCTGGAATGTTGCAGATTTTTTTGAGCTGTTATAGGTGGTTGACATAAAAGTATTACCTGTTGTTGCAGGCAGTCAATTAATTTTATTTACACAAATTAGTTGGTTTGTTCCTGTTGTCCCCCCCCCGTGGTTCTGTGTTGGTTTCACCCATTTGTCAATTATTGTAAACCCTAGCCCCTTTTTCCAGATTGTTCCTCATACATTACCCTGATCCTGCCCCCGAGCCCTATCAATCTATGTAAACCCAACCCTTTGATCCAGCAAGTTCCCTGCTTTTCATCCCTTACTCGAAGCCCCATTGGCATTATGACTGCCGCCCCTCCCACGTGTTATCCCTATTGGCCCCCAACATTGTAAACCCTCCCCCCAACTCCTCCCCTGAAATACCCTGATTGGTTCCTGAGTTTGTACCCTCCCCACCTTAAATTGCGGCGCACAGAGGTGCTGCTCGCTCAGTTTGTCCTACCTTTGACCTTTCCAGTCCCTTCCCCGTCTACTGTTCCTGTCTCCTACAATAAATCCGGTTTCTGGGAAGATTATTGGACTCTGAGCCTCCTCCGTTCCTCCACCGAGCATCCACAACGTGCTGAGACCGCAGTGCCTGAGGGCTTAAGAGCTCTGAAGGTTCGGTCTGGGACAAATAGCTCCCAGATCATTCCCCACTCCTGACGCTGCTAGCGGTCAGTGAGGCAGAGCTAGCCTGAGCTGGAAAGGCCGCGGAAGGAGCAGCGTTAACTGGCGCCCAACGTGGGGCCTCTGCAGCCTGTGGAGACCCCCGGAGGAGTCGACCCTGTGGATTACAAAGACTTGTGGGCGGCAGTTACCCCAGTTGTAGCAGGTCGGTTTTTGTCTGGCGGCACTCCCGGGGAAGAAGCGACAACCTCCGGTGTGCAGGAAACCGCTTCTGGGGCTCGGACGCCTTCCACAGCCCAAGTCAGGACCTGGTGAGTTTCCCCAGTGGGGGAAGGAGGGGTGTGTGTGTGTGTGTGAGTCCCCCTTGTGTGTTGTGAATTGGGTCCTGACCCTTATTTTCAGTTAAGTTTACATTTGCTGCTGGGAGGCGGTGGAACTGCGGAGCCAGGGGGGAATCAGAGATGGGCGCATGTTTGTCGGCTCCGCAGAGGGGGATTTTCCTCCAAGTTGTGGGTATCCTCGAGGGTGGGAATCATAAATTTTCGCGTGGGTTGGTCAAAAGGCTAGTACGTTGGCTGTTCCTGCATTTTCCCCATGTGTCCCCTGAAAATGTTATCTCAGTGATATTTTGGAATTCGGTTGGGTCCAAATTAACGGCTTTGGTGGTTCAGGGTGACAAAACAGCCGCCAAATTAATCCCACTTTTCGTTTTAATTCAGACTGCCTTAATTGAAAGAAAGGGAATGCAGAGGCAGCCAACGCAGCCTTCCCCAGTTTCTTCAGTTTCCCCAGTTTCCCAATCCCCATGCTCCTAAGTTGGGGGAGACCTGCGGAGCAACCCGTAGAACGCAGGGCTCCGAAGTCGGCAGCAGTCTCCCTGGCTCCCCAAGCCTCCCTCAGAACCCTTGCCCCAGTAGCCCTGGCCAAGCTGCCGGAGCCCTTACCCATTCCCCTGTTCCCCCAGTTGACAATCCAAAGTTATCCCCTTTCCAAGTTGCAAATCCCCAGTTTAATAAAGTTAATGATCCCCAGTTACTTTCCCAGAACCCTGGATCCCCTATTTTCCCTTGTCTCCAGTGCTCTCCTATGTCTCCCCATGCCCTGCCTGACCCTCAAAATGGCCCCCAAGGGGCACAAGATGGCGGGGACCGCATGGTCGGACCCTTCCCTTGTTCTCCTTCTTCCCAGAACCCCTTTCTTCCCACAAAGTGCAACCCCTTCTTCCCTAGCCCCTCCCTTCTATCCTACCCTGACTCCTCCCACCTCCCCTTGGGTGGTTCCTCCTCCTCGGGGGCGTGCCCCCAAAGTGTAACCTCCCAAAACCCCACCTCTTCCGGCTGCGGCTCCTCCCTCCAACCCTCCTCCTCAGTCGGCCCTCCAGCCCCGCCTCTTCTGGCTCCTGGTTCCCACGCCCCTCCTCCTGGTTCCCACGCCCCTCCTCCTGGTTCCCATGCCCCTTCTCCCAGTTCCCGTGCCGCCCCATCCGGTCCCCATGCTTTGGGGACCGGAAGTGACAGGCCTGAGGACCAGAACCCGGAACAGGTTGTGATTCCCTTTGCCGCACCAGTCAGTTTTCGAGGAAGGGGAGGGAGGTACCGAGAATGGGAACCCTTCTCCTTCCAGACAAAGAGGGAGCTGTGCAAAGCCCAGGAGGAGTTCAGCAGGAGAAGTGAATATTTTAAGGGCTTATTAAAGGCCACCTTCTCGGCGAACGAGATGGTTCCCCACGATTTAAAAGAACTGTTTGCCTGCCTCCTTTCCCCAGCTGACTATAGGCTGTGGAAACAAAGGTGGAAGAAATCGTTGGAGGCCATCCTTCCTGAGCTGTTGCGCAGCGAGGAGTCTTGCGGTTGACGCAGACGAGAATCCCCTCTCGATAGACCACCTGTGCGGTGAAGGGAATTGGGGGAAGCCAGAAGAACACGCCAGGGTTTTACCTTGGCCTGTCCTAATTAAAATAACAGAGGCCGCTGAGAAGGTATTTAACATCTTGCCGGGAGGGGAACCCCTGACCAACTTTTCAAATATCAAGCAGTCGCCCAATGAGCCCTTTACCATTTTTGTCAAGCGATTACAGGAACAGATAGAGAGGCAGGTTGACAGACCTGAGCTGCAGGAGCAGCTTATCCTGGAGATGGCAAAGACAAATTGTAATGACATTTGTAAACAAGTTATTTTCAGCCTGCCTTTGTATCCACCGCCAACCTTGGATGTCCTCATTGATGCATGCGAGAAGAAAGTGCCATTAGTGGGGACGTCCAGGGCGCCATCTCTACCACCGGCGGCCACGAGACCACCGACTGCAGCAATAGCCCAGCACCCGCCAGGCCAACCTCCACCACTGTCTGGAAAACCTCTGCAGTGCTATCGCTGTGGGCAGCTGGGGCATATGACCAGGGATTGCCCTGCCGCGCATCCCTGCCCTGGACCTGCGAGGGGCAATATGGGGGGAAAAGGGGGAGAGGGAGTCTTTAATAAAAAAAACTAAAAGCGCGGCGCGAACCTGCCCCGCGTGAAGCAACAAATGGGGCAGGTATCGCGGTGGGGGGGAAAAACACCAACCGGACATGGCCTATTCACTGGACGAGACACTTGGTAACGACACGAGACATCCTCTTCCGGTCCCAGCACTGGACAGTAGTAGCTGTGGACCCGCTGGAGGAAAAGACAATGGACACCGGACGTGACAGTAAGTACATCGCCATCGGGGACACCAAGCACACCCCTCCGGAGATTGAGATTTCTCCGATCACCTTTCCGGGTGGTCCGGAGAACCTCATAAAAGTATTACCTCTATTGAGGCTCATCACAGGTAAAGTGTATTGGCCAAGGAATTCGTTGTTAGACAGAGAAATCTCATCCTGCACGCAGAAGCGTATCATTGCCAGTTCTGGAACTTGGATGTTAAAAGAGAATGTTTCGTTCCATTTAGGGCTCAAAGCTAATTAAAGGAGAAAAGAAACAGGATTAAAATATGATTTCTTTTTTTTCTACTCTATAACTAAGCTGCTATCACTAGTCTGAACTGGTAAAGAGTTTCTTTTACCCTAGGTATCTGTGCCCATTTAAACAAATAACTAAACTCCCACTGACTGTAGTGGGGCAAAAGCCTAAGATAGTTGGTGTCATCCCTTAAAAGAGAGAAAAATGAGACAAGGATAGCCAGGTTAAGAACTTCTGCTCAGCTTAAATTTTCCTATAGCCATACCAGTTTCATGCTTTTGTCAAAGTTTCTCCTTTCACAGTGCTGGAAATGAATAAATTCAGGTAGTAGAACGTTCACTTGACCAGAAATACAAAAAGAGAATGTGGAACAGGAGGGGTTTGCCTGGTCTTTAGCAATGTTCATACAGGGAAAAGAAATTCAGGGGCTGATTTAAAACAGCAGCTATCTATAAAAAAGAAAAAGGAAGCATAGAAGACAGAGGCACAGACAAAATGAGATCACAGAAAGCTTGTAGTCTGAGACATCAAGAAGATCTGTATTATAAAGATAAGGGAGTGCTCAAAGACAGCTACAAAGAGTACACACTTCACCTGTCAAGCAATTAAGGGATTACTCCTACCAGAGACTTCAAATGAGACGAGTGATGAAGTTACAGCAATTTCTTAAGAAAACCTCGTCATTAAGTTAAGTGGTTAAGGCTGGGATAGGGTTAACTTTCTTCATGTCAACCCCTATGGTGCTGCATTTTGGATTTTTGACTCAAACAGCACTGACTACACCCCAGTGTTTGAGCTATTACTGAACAGGGCTTCCACAGTGTCGAGATTTCTGTCTTTCTCACTGCAGAGCAGCCTCCCCATCCCAGTGAGGGGGCTGGGGGTACCCAGGAAGTTGGGAGGAGGCACAAGTGGTACAGCTGACCCCAGCTGGCCAAGGGGATGTTCCTTACAAATGGTGTCATGCTCACAGCTGGGGGGAAGGAGGAAGGGAGGGCATTCAGAATTGCAGTGTCTGTCTTCCCAAGTAACCTCAGAGCTCCAAAATGAAGCCTTGTTTCCCTGGGAATGGCTCTACACCTGCCTGCCATGGGAAGTGGTGAATGAATTCCTTATTTTGCTTTGCTTGTGTGGGCAGCTTTTGCTTTATCTATCAAACTGTCTTCTTCTCTACCCGAGGGTTTTCTCATTTTGGCCTTTCCAGCCCTCTTCCCATTCAACTAGAGGAGAACAAGCAAGCAGCTCTTTGGAGCTGAGCTGCTGTCCAGGATGAGCCCACAGCAGTGTGCAAAAAAAACAATTCCACCTTCCTTTAGAAAGGGGGAGTGCTCCCAGCTGTGTGTTTGTGCTTCCTTAATCTACCAATCTACTTAATCTACCAATCTACTTAATCTACCAATCTAGAAAAATGGCACACACAGCATGAACAACTGCTACAGATTTTGTGCCAGGAAATCCTAGTCTAGAGAGAAATAATTGGTGTTTCCTTATAAAATGTTGTTGTGCTTTGTTCACAGCCTAGAGAAGCAGACTGATGCTCACCATTACTAGATTCTACCAATACTAGATTCTACCAATTACTACATTCTACCATTACTAGATTCTACCAATACTAGTTTTCTTTCTTGCTTCATCCTCTGGCACACCATAGATTTCTATCTGTACCATGGGGTTAGCTTTGTTGGTCCTTGACATGCTGCTGCGTGGTAACTGATGGCCACTGATGAGCTGGAAAATTAAAGTTATATTGAAATAACTGTAAGAATGAACTAATTCACCACAGCCATATAGTCACCATAATAGAAATAGCTTTCAAAAGAAATTACTTTAAGTATATGCTAGTCATAAACTGGTGTAATAAACACAGTGGAATCAAGAATATGGTGCTTCACATCCAATTTAATTTTTTATATATAATTTTTTAGAAATATTGTGGTTTAGGAACATTTTTTAACTAGATCAGATTCCTCTGAGCCCAGTCCAAACTGACCTTGAATGGTTAGAGGGATGGGATACACATAACCTCTCTGGGCTGCCTGTGCCAGTGTTTCACCACCCTCTTTTAAATAAATAAATAAATAAATAACTGAAATAATATTTTAAACAATAATTTTCAGGTTTTTTTATTCAATAGCTATACATAAAAACTATATTTTGCTACTGTACAAAATAATCCTATTGGAATCAGCCTACAGTGATTTTTACATTTTCTGCTATCGAGCTCATGAATTCCAATCTGTGTGGAGAGGATCAGCATCAAGACCCACCGTGACATCAGCATTGTGCTACAGGGTATGTAGCAGACTGCCTCACCTGTGCCTCATCTCTTGCACAGTATTCCTTAGTATTAGACAAAAACTCTTCATTCAGTGAGCTTCCTGATGTGTTTTGACCAAAATTTCCAAAACCAGGAAATTTTGTCTCAGACTGCCCTGTAATCTGGCACCCAGACTAAGACAGGATTTATGAAAGTCACAACTTTGTCTGCTTTTTATCTATATTTCAGGGTAGCTAGGAAAGAGTCAACATCTGTGCAGTAATCAGCCTTTTAGGAATCAGTATATAACATGTATTGAGAGAGATATACAAGCCTGAAAGCCCAGGTGAAAGATATGACTCCCAATCCTGGTCTCAGGCCTGTTATGAATTATGTTTGTTCATTAACTGGGATTAATTGGGATGATGTTCGTCAGTTAATCAGGATGTGGTTGGTTGTTTTTTTTTCTTTTTTTTTGCTCTCTTTTCCTTCGCAAGCTAATGTGGAAAGCTTTTCGCAAGTTGTGGTCGGGGTTGTTTTCGTACAGACCAGGCGTGGGACTTTCCAGGAAGAAGAATAGAAGTGAAGCAAGATGTTTCAACAACAACCCCGAAGCATGCGCAAAAGGCTCGTGAACATCTTAAAAAGACTGACTGAAACCTCAGTATGCGCGGCAGTGGCGGAACAGAGAACCCCCTGTCGCCCAGCGCTGCATTGCCTCCATGTTTTGCTGCTATGATTAATAAAATTTGTTAATTAGTTGCTAATTTGACTCTTATTAATCAATATAATCAATAACAATTGGTGCCGTGACTCGGATGGGAATATTGGTGAGCTATTGAGGTTTGGGGAGGCGCCCCGCTGTAACTTGCGGCCCCAGCTTCGGTTGCTTGCCCTACTTCCACCGACGAACCCAAATTAAAACAGGGAGGCAAGGAAGGACCGGTCGACCCCTTAAATTTTGTGCACAAAAGTCCGGGCGAAGACGCGGAACGCGGACGCGTAAGTTACTGCCTGTTTGGCAGGGGTTTCCGTTCGGTCGGGGTCGGGTTCCCGGAGTGTGGCGATTGTGGTTTGTGTGTTTGAGAGGGGAACTGGCAGCCGGATTCCCCAAGCGAGTGCGGACCCTCAGTAGTGCATTTCCCATTGTCCGCGAGGACGTGGGTCACGAAAAAGGGGAAGTGAGTGAAGCGAGTGAAACGCACACACGATCGAGAGAAGGCACTCCGGAAGATGGGACAAGGGAGAAGCAAGCCCCTTTCACCCATGAAGCGTTCTCCAGTACCCAGGGACTCCCCATTGGGATTTATGTTGGAGATGTGGAAGTATTATCCTGGGACTGGGAATAAAGATAAGGCCAAGGTGATCTATTATTGTGTAAAAGTGTGGGGAGGAAAACAAATTGATGAGGCAGTATGGTGGCCAAAGTTCGGTTCTACTGAGGATTGGATGCAACAAAAATTAAATATTTGGGTAAATAATAAAATCCCATTCAATCAAGAGGAGAGTGAGTATGCAGCAGTCTGGGTTACACACCCAGGAGGACCGGGAGTCTCAATTTTTAAATTATCAGAAATAGACCCGGAAAGTAAAAAACAAAAACCCCGACAGGAAGAGGATCTTCCTGTAAGACCCCCACCGTATGTCCCACCGCAACCGATGGCTCCCCCACCGCCACAGGCGGAGCCGGAGTTAAATAATCAGGGAGATCGGGGTCTGCAAGAAAGACCAAATGAGCAGGAAGGAAGCCAAGATCAGGGACCCAGAACTAGGAGCCGTGCGCGGCAACAAAACTTGTTTCCGTTAAGAGAAGTGCCCATGGGAGGTCCTAATCCACAGATGGGATTTATTTCAGTACCTCTCAGTTCGGGGGATGTGAGAGATTTTAAAAAGGAGATGGGAAAGATTTTAGAAGATCCTCTGGGGGTCGCTGAGCGAGTGGATCAATTTTTAGGACCTAATATCTATACTTGGGATGAACTGCAGTCCATCTTAAATATATTGTTTACCACTGAAGAGAAGAATATGATAAGGACTGCAGGGATGCGCATTTGGGACGCTCAACATGCACAAGGACCCCAGGCAGACATAAAATGGCCCCTGCAGAGGCCTCAGTGGGACCACCAGAACGGAGATCATAGGACGCATATGCAGGATTTGCGCACTATAATTATTCAAGGAATTAGGGAAGCAGTTCCTAGGGGTCAGAATATCAATAGGGCCTTTAATGAAAGGCAAAAGAAGGAAGAATCTCCCAATGAGTGGCTGGAAAGATTGCGTAAAAACTTGCAAATGTATTCTGGTTTGGATCCAGACACTCAGTTAGGTCAGGCTTTATTAAAGACTCAGTTTGTTGCTAAGGCCTGGGACGACATACGTAAGAAATTAGAGAAAATTGAAAACTGGCAAGATAGAGGATTAGATGAACTTCTTAGAGAGGCGCAGAAAGTTTATGTTAGGAGGGAGGATGAGAGTCATAAGAGACAAGTTAGAATGATGGTTGCGGCAGTCAGGGAAAGTAGAGAATTGGATAAACAGGAAAGACGGCCATTTCGGGGGAAGCCCCCAAACCGGGAGGGAAATAGAGGAGTGGAAGAAAGAAGAGAAGAAAGGAATTGTTTTTATTGTGGGAGGAAGGGACATCTTAAAAGAAATTGCAGGATTAAGGTGCAGGATGAAAAGATGTTCAAGGAAGATTAGGGATGTCAGGGGCTCAATTTGTACTTGTTGGGGACCCAGAAACATCGTGAGCCCTTGATAAAACTAAAAGTGGGTCCCCACCGCGAAGAAATAGAATTTTTGGTAGACTCGGGGGCTGAGAGATCTACCGTACAAAAATTGCCCTCTGGATGTAAACTATCCAGAGAGACAGCCCTGGTTGTAGGAGCTAAGGGAGAACCCTTTAAAGTTGGAATTGTTAAAGATGTAGAGGTAGAAACTAAATGTAAGATAGGGTTAGGGAATCTTTTAGTAGTACCTGAAGCAGAGTTTAATTTATTAGGTCGGGATTTAATAATTGAATTAGGAATAAACTTGGAAGTGGAGAATAAAGAAATAAAAATAAAGCTTTGTCCCCTTAGAGTAGAAGATGAAGAGATGATTAACCCTGAGGTTTGGTATACCCCGGAGACTGTAGGGCGACTAGAGATACCCCCTTTTACGGTAAAAATTAAAAACCCGGAACTTCCAATTAAAATCAAACAATACCCTATTTCACTAGAAGGAAGGAAGGGATTAAAACCAGAAATAGAGAGACTTATAAATCAAGGACTATTAGAACCTTGCATGTCCCCATTTAATACTCCCATCTTGCCGGTAAAGAAGCCTAATGGGACGTATCGATTAGTACACGATTTGCGGGAAATAAATAAAAGAACTATTTCTCGGTTTCCCGTAGTGGCCAATCCCTATACGTTGCTAACTAAATTAGGCCCTGAAAATCTATGGTATAGTGTGATTGATTTAAAGGATGCATTTTGGGCCTGTCCCTTAGATGAAACATGCAGAGATTACTTTGCATTTGAATGGGAGGATCCTGATACTGGGAGAAAACAACAACTGAGGTGGACGGTTTTACCTCAGGGCTTTACTGAGTCCCCCAATTTATTTGGACAAGCACTAGAACACATTTTGCAGGAATACAAGCCTGCTTCAGGTATTACTCTTATTCAATATGTAGATGACTTATTAATTGCGGGGAAAGAGGAAGAACAGGTCAGAAGAGAAAGTATCAAACTCCTTAATTTCTTAGGATTAAAAGGTCTCAAAGTATCAAAAATCAAACTACAATTTGTAGAAGAAGAAGTACGATATTTAGGACATTACATCAACAAAGGAGAAAAGAAAATAGACCCCGAACGCATAAAAGGAATCTTGTCATTACCACCTCCTAAAAATAAAAGGCAAATTAGACAAATCCTAGGTCTAATGGGATATTGTCGGCAATGGATCGAAAACTACAGTAGTAAAGTTAAATTTTTATATCATAAATTGACTCTCGGGGGTTTAATTACTTGGACTCAGCAAGATGAGGAGAACCTTCAGGCATTACGAGAAGATCTGATAAACGCCCCAGTTTTAAGTCTGCCGGATCTGAATCGGCCTTTTTATTTATTTATAAATGTGAGTGATGGCACAGCATATGGGGTCCTGACCCAAGAATGGGCTGGGAAGAAAAAGCCGGTAGGCTATTTGTCAAAGTTATTAGATCCCGTAAGCAGAGGATGGCCTACCTGTTTGCAAGTGATCGTAGGATGTGCCTTATTAGTAGAAGAGGCCAGAAAAATCACCTTTAATAGCTGCATAAAAGTGTTGTCCCCTCATAATATCCGGGGTGTGTTGCAGCAGAAAGCTGAGAAATGGATATCAGACTCCCGTCTACTTAAATATGAGGGAATTTTATTGGAAGCTCCGAATTTAACTTTAGAAACAACGAGCCTCCAAAACCCTGCCCAATTTCTATATGGAGGGTCTGAAGAGTCAGAACTAACACATAATTGTCTTCAGACCATTGAAGAACAGACAAAGATTAGACCCGACCTGGAAGAAGAAGAATTAGACGATGGGGAGAGAATCTTCGTAGATGGTTCTTCCAGAGTGATTGAAGGGAAAAGAAAATCAGGATACGCAGTTATAGATGGGAAGACATTGGAGATTCTAGAATCAGGACCATTGAACAGTTCTTGGTCAGCACAAGCTTGTGAACTATATGCTGTCCTACGAGCTCTAAAGAGATTAAAGGGAAAGGTTGGGACAATTTACACGGACTCTAAATATAGTTATGGGGTAATACATACTTTCGGAAAAATCTGGGAAGAAAGGGGATTAATCAACTCACAAGGGAAAGATTTGATCCATCAGGAGTTAATAAAAGCAGTTTTAGTCGCTTTGCGAGGACCTGTAAAGCTAGCTGTAGTACACCTAAAAGGACACCAGAAGGGGGTAGATTACAAAACAAGGGGAAATAATGCAGCAGATCAGGAAGCTAAACAGGCAGCATTACGAGAACTAGTGTTAAAGGAAAAGGGAATGGGGCCCTCAGTACCCGAATTGAAAATTTTTGTACTCACCCCAAAAGAGGAACAGAAACTTGCTCAAATGGGGTGCACTAAAAATAAAGAAGGGAACTGGCATTTACCTGATGGAAGAAAAGTGTTACCAAAGTCAATAGCTTTTCAGATTCTAGACAATCTACATAAACAGACACATTGGGGTAGCCAAGCCCTAATAGACCATTTTGCGGCTAAATATATGTGTATAGGACTACATGATCTGGCAAAATATATTACTCAGGGATGCCCCACATGCCTAAAAGTTAATAGAGCTGTACGGAGACAAATGCCAATGGGGGGAAGACCCTTAGCAGTGAGACCATTTTCTAAAGTTCAAATCGATTTTACAGAACTCCCCAAAGTAGGGAGGTATAAATATATTCTAGTCATTGTAGACCATCTTACACATTTCGTAGAAGCCTTCCCAACCATCAGGGCCACCGCACAGACAGTAACAAAGGTTTTATTAGAACATATAATCCCCAGATATGGAATAACCGAAGTTATTGATTCGGATCAAGGACCACATTTTACATCTAAAATCATAAAGAATCTGGTGGAAGCCCTGGGAATAAGATGGGAAGAACACACTCCGTGGCATCCACAAAGTTCAGGTCTAGTAGAACGAATGAATGGAGAACTTAAGAAACAATTAACAAAATTAATGCTTGAGACTAAACTCTCATGGATTAAATGTATTCCTTTAGCATTGCTGAATATTAGAGCCCAACCCAGAGCTGACATAGGAATATCTCCCTTTGAAATGTTATATGGAATGCCCTATGATGCAGGAATCCCCATGAACCACCCGGGAATCTCAGATAAAATTACTCACACGTATATTCATAAACTGATGCAGTATCGCCAGGAACTTTGGAGAAAAGGACAACTAACCCAGAGACCTCCTCTTGATATTACATTACATCAGGTCAAGCCAGGGGATTGGGTTCTTATAAAAACGTGGAAAGAGACCACTCTACAACCTCGCTGGGAAGGACCGTACCTGGTGCTTTTGACCACCAACACAGCTATCCGAACTGCTGAGAAGGGATGGACTCATGCAAGCCGTATTAAAGGACCAGTGAGCAATAGAGAGTGGATGGTCACTAGTCCTGCGGGAGACTTGAAGGTTAAATTGTCCAAGAGACCGCGGCAATAATAAGGGACATTAAAATTTCAGAATTTGATGAACAAGAGCAACCAAAATAGAACTTTTGTAATTAAACACCTGTCTAAGGCACTTAAATTTAATGAGCAAGGAAACATTTATAACAAAGATGTGGGTGTAACATGCACCGATATTAGTTGTGGGGGAAATTGCTATCCATTTGTTTGTTTTATTTGTTTAGTTTGTAAGGAAAAGTGGTGGACCCATTGCAGAAACGGACATCCCCCTCGAGGAGTGTGCCGGCCGTGCTGGACATTCCAGCGAGAATTAACTGATTGGGTATTAGCTCAAAGAGTCAAAACAGGAGACCTAGAAAAAGGATCGGCCGAGTGGTGGAATATATTTACAAAGGGGGTAAATCCGGACCTATACTGTTATCACCCGAACGAGCCTCGACCCTTTGTGGCCCGGCTAGTGGCAGGACTGTGTCGCCGAAGGGTGGCATCAGCGAGCTGCAAAGCCCCGGAGGTGAAGAATTGTAATTGGCAGTCTTATAGACTGAGGCTCACACAGACAGGGAGACAGTTCCCTCCTGAAGAATTCTCTTGCTGCCGAGAAGATGGCTCACCCCGTGGCTCGAAGCAACCGAGTCGACGGGCGAGGCAGAGGGGAAGTAAACAGTGGAGGGAATTCTCCGGTTGTCAATGGGATCACAATATTATGGTCCAGGAGATGCCCCAAGAGTGGGAATAACTTCTCTAAGAGGTGGGATCCCCATTACTGGAATGGGAAAGCCATGGGCCTTTTGTTATCCTGGATATTGTTTTGGAATCTATTGGGAGTTTATGGGAATGATAGAGTTACGCATGAACCCTTTGAGTGGTCCCTAATTAGGGAAGAAGAGCAGAGAGTAATTCAATCGGTAATCAGTTCAGGGGCGCCCACTTTCGAATGCCGGCTTTTTGAGTTACTTTCAATAGATCAGCCAAGTCAGTTTCTTGAGTTAGTTGCAAAAGGTCCACCAAGACGACCAATCTATATATGCCCAGCTTCGAATCCTGAGAAAGGATATTGCAATTATCCCGGAGAATTCTATTGTGGATATTGGGGTTGTGAGACCCTGGCATTAGGATTTACACCCGGAGGGGGCCCAGATCCATATATTTCTGTAAAGTGGCTACCCTGCACAGAGGAGGGCATTTGTGATAGGTTAGGAATTACAGTGGAATCTCAAACATTGGCAGACCTCGGTTGGTTTATTGGGAAGACATGGGGAATACGAGTGTGGGAACCTGGAAAAGATCGAGGAGGACACTTTCTTATAAAGAAAGAAAGGATTCCTCATAATTTACCAGAGGCAATAGGACCCAATGAACCCTTGAAAAACATAATCGAAGGAGAAACCGAGAAGAGAAAGCCTGCATCTAGCGGTAATACCACCTATAGTATATCTAAAGAAAAAGATATCATGATGCTACCCACAGAACATTCACCCCCTGAAGCATATGATACTTTTTGGAAGATTATGCAAGCTAGCTTTAGTGTTTTAAATCAAACCCATCCTGAATTAACTAAAGAATGCTGGCTATGTTATGACATTCATCCTCCATTTTATGAAGCAATAGGGTCAGTAGCTAATATAAGAAGGAGGAACGGAACTAATCCCAGAGAGTGTTTATGGAATCGGGAAAAAGGAACCCCGGGGATTACAATAACGCAAGTTACTGGACAGGGGTTATGTATAGGAGCTATCCCTCCAGAGCAAAAGTACTTGTGTAATAAAACTATAAAAATACAGAAGAAGGAGATTGCTAATTGGTTAGTGCCAGCTTATAATAATAAATGGATATGCTCCAAGTTAGGGGTAACACCATGCTTGTCCACCACAGTATTCGATGAAAAATCTGAATACTGTATACAAGTAATCATTGTCCCTCGAATTATATACCATCCCAAAGAATATGTACTAGACCATCACGAGGCAGAAAAACATCATTTAGTAAAAAGAGAACCATTTACAGCACTTACGATTGCATTACTGTTAACAATAGGAGGAGCTGGAGCAGGAACAGGTATAGCTTCTCTAGTATCCCAAGGAGCTGGGCTAACAACATTGAGAAAATCAGTGGATGAAGATTTGCTAAAAATAGAAAGAGCTATTGATGCTCTTACCAAATCAGTACGGTCTTTATCAGAAGTAGTCCTACAAAATAGGAGAGGATTAGACCTTCTGTTAATACAACAGGGAGGATTATGTATAGCCTTGAAGGAACAATGTTGTACCTATGTGGATTCGACAGGGGTGGCAGTAGACACTATGGCTGAGCTCAGGAAGCAACTTGAGCAAAGGGAACGTGAAAGAGAATCTCACCAGAGTTGGTATCACAAATGGTTCAATCAGTCTCCCTGGCTTACCACCCTTCTGTCAACAATAGCTGGACCAGTGCTTATATTTGTTCTAGCATTAACTCTTGGTCCCTGCATCTTTAATAAAATAATAGCTATTGTTAGAAAAAGACTAGAAGCAGCTCATCTGATGTTAATACGGGCAAAATATGAACCCATCAACCTAGCCCCGGATGAAGAAGAGTTAGAATGGAGTAGACAAGAACTAAAAAGGTTTAATGAACAAAGCAAAGAATTGTCCTAGATAAAAAGGGGAGGGACTGTTATGAATTATGTTTGTTCATTAACTGGGATTAATTGGGATGATGTTCGTCAGTTAATCAGGATGTGGTTGGTTGGTTTTTTTTCTTTTTTTTTGCTCTCTTTTCCTTCGCAAGCTAATGTGGAAAGCTTTTCGCAAGTTGTGGTCGGGGTTGTTTTCGTACAGACCAGGCGTGGGACTTTCCAGGAAGAAGAATAGAAGTGAAGCAAGATGTTTCAACAACAACCCCGAAGCATGCGCAAAAGGCTCGTGAACATCTTAAAAAGACTGACTGAAACCTCAGTATGCGCGGCAGTGGCGGAACAGAGAACCCCCTGTCGCCCAGCGCTGCATTGCCTCCATGTTTTGCTGCTATGATTAATAAAATTTGTTAATTAGTTGCTAATTTGACTCTTATTAATCAATATAATCAATAACAAGGCCTAAGCATCATAAGAGATTCTTATTCCCCTGTCAACCACCCCAAAAATCAAAACCCACAAATCCCACACTTTGCTTTGATATTTTCCAGTGCTTGTAGCACCTTGCCCCAAGAGAAGTTCTAGCCTGAAATACTGAAGAGCAGTGGCTTGGCAAACACTGATGCTCTTTCTTCCTAAGGAATAGCTGCTGCCTTCACCATGAATCTTTGCAATCACTGATGGGCTGCCCACTAAGGACATGGGCCTACAGCCTGCTCCGAAGCTAGCCTCCAGAATTCACCCTTTCAGTTTAGGAAAAAAATAAAAAATATACAGTGTTTGTAACATCCTGCTGGGCCCTGCAGGAGGGAGAACAAACACGGCACAAGTGGTTTCTTTTACTAGATATTGGAACGGATACTCATTTGGAATTTTGGTTTATGATTTTGATGTTTAAAGATTGTTTTCCTTGCAAGGATTTGACGGTTGAGTCAAATATCTTTAACTCAGTGAACGAATACAAAACATTGTTAGTCTGGTCGAACTAACAGTCTAACTTGTCAATATAGTAGTTAAAAGGAACACTAAAGTGGTACAAGGTGAGCAAATTTGGGTCTCGCAGGGATTGCAGGACTTTGGTGCGGTTCACCCCCTGCAAGGCGGGGGGGAACGCGTGCCGGCCGGTGCACTGCTCGAGCCCCGGCATCGTCTCGCGGGGCAGCTCGGGTTCGCAGGAGAAGAACCTGGCAGCACAAGGCTGGCAGAACTCGGCCCGGCGCCCGTAGCACGGTCCGCGCGCGCGCGGGCCACGCTGATGGGCGCGGGGGGGAGCAAAGTTCGCTCTCCGCGCTCACCTCCGCTTCCCCGCTGGAGCGCGAGCGAGCGCGGGGCGCTGTGCGGGCCCCGTGGTTCCGTGCCGCTTCTCGCGGCTCGCTCCGCGCGGGGCGCGCACGCGCGGGGGGAGCAGGGGCGTCCGCGCGGGCTCCTCGGTCTCGCGCCGCTTCCCGCGGCACAGAAGAAAGGAGCTCACAGGGCGCGCGCGCGCGAGCGAAAGGGGGGCTTGGGCTCCCCCCCCTTCCCCCGCCGCTTCTTGGCCGGCACCTTGGATGGGTGCGGGGGGGGGGAATGCTCGCCACGGCCCCGGCCCCAGCTCCAGATCTGGGCTTGGGCTCGGCTTTTACGGGGTTTTTGCGGCCGGCCGGAGCTAGGGGGCCCGGCTGGCCGCCCGGCCCGCGGCTGGCGGCGGCGGGCGGGCGCAGGGGGAACGGGGTTGTTGCTGCCCCTCCCGCCACCGCTTCTCTGCCGGGGGGAGCCGCGCGCTCCGCCGCGTTGGTACACGGGGGGTTTGTCACTCATGTTACGGATCTGGTTCTGGTCCCAGACCCGGGATCGGGCTCGGTTTCTACAGGGCTCTCGCGGCCGGCTGGCGGCCGCGACTGGACCGGTTGCCCGGGCTCCCCTGCGGCGGTGGCGGCGGCGGCAGCGGGCAGGGGCGCCCCGGACAGTTCCAGCGGCGCTTCGAACTTGGTTTTTTTTCTCTTTTCCATTTTTTTTCTCGTTTTTTTTTCGCCGCTGCTGCTGCCGCTGCCGCCGAGGTGGTTTTGCCGGTGGCTGCGGCGCTTCTGTGTGTTCGGGTTTCTCGGCGGCGGCGGCGCCCTGCACGCTGGGCGCGGGGGGGGCTGAAGAGAGGGTTTTTCGCGGCCGCGCTGGCAGCTATTTGGGGCACCGGCGGAGGCTCCATGGCGGCCGCTGGCAGCAGTGCCCGCAGCGCCGGTCCTGGAGGGGCCGGCGGAGGCTCCGCGAAGGGCGCAGGCAGAAGCGGCTCTCGCGGCGCTGGTGATGGCGGCGCCTGCGGGTGCGGTAAAGGCAGAGCCGCGCGACTTCTGCTCTGTTGTTGTTTTTCTGCTGGCAAAGCCTGCGCGCCGAGCTCTGCGGATGGCGGGCGCACAAACTTTTTTGGGGAGGGAGATTTCTGGCTCACGGACTGCTCCTTTCAAAAACAAGGGTCTGGACTCTTCTGGATGTTAAAAGAAGTAGCCAAACCTTTATTCGATGGCAAAAATACCAACAGGAGTAGGAAGACAGGCTAGCCTGACTCCCTGCAACTCACAACCCGAGGAACAAGGAGACCTCCCCCAACACAGCTGTGCACAAGGTTATATACTGCTTGAGCCCCAGGGGATGGTACAACTCAGGGTCCAATGAGGGATCAGGGGAGGAGGAGTGAGGGGAGGCGGTTACACTACTGGGAACCAATAGGGAGATGTCATGGGCGGGACGGCAACTAGGGAACCAATCGCGAACCGAACTAGGGGTGAGGAGCATGGAAGGTTCTGGAAGAAAGGGTCGGGTTTACAATGATGGATAGGGGGATTAGGGCAGGCTGGGGTGATGGGCAGGGAAGGTTCAGGAATAAGGGGAGGGGTTTACATAATTGACAACTGGGGTCAAAACCAATACAGTTAATAGGGGAGAACAAGAACATACCAACAGACTAACAATTACAATCATACCACTATAAATACTTATAACACTCCTGCCCGCTGCTGAAGTTCTCTAAGGGTCTGGGCAGAGCTGAAGGACCGCCACGCAGTTCGGTTTCACTGTTTTTAGGCTGGCGCTGTTTCAGTGCCTTAAAAATCACTCCCCAGGTTGCTGCCAAGCTGCATGCACTGCTATCTCCCGCAGCCAGCCTAGTCCACAGGTGGTCCCCCACTGACCACAAAATCTCAAGGTTAAACACATCATTCACAGTCATAGCAAACTCTTGCGCTTTCACCCAGTGGAACAAAGCGCGTATATCTTCTTCAGGAATACAGAGTCCCATGCTCAGCAAGGCGTCTTGCCATGCAAGGCTGACAAGTTGCTCAGCTAAATCACAAGTTCTCCATTATGAATTTTTTTTATCTTGGCGGCTCCGCGAATGCAATTATGCAAACGCTAATGGCTCAGACCCGGGTTTTTGAGCTCTGCTTCACCAAGATGAGCCGTTCCAAGCCCGCTCTCTGGTAGGCTCCACTATCCCGTTGGTTAAAATACCAGTTCCCTCTAGGAGAACCCGGGAGAATTCCACTTACCCCTCTAGGGGGAAGGGCTGGCTTTGTCCTCGCTCGCTGCTTACCCTCAGGGGATTAGCAGATGTCGTCACGTCGGTTGCTTTCTGACCTCGGGGGTCGGCTGCACATCACGTCGGGTTACCAGACCTCGGAGGGTCGGTTCATCATCATGCGGGGTCACCAGATGTCGTTCTAATTGGGAACGGCAGAAAGAATGACACGGACTCTCAAGGGAGTCAGAACAGGAGAGAATCTCTAGTTTATTGCTACAGCCATGTTATATAGACTAGTTTGTGGAAAGTACAGAAAAGAAACTCTTATTGGTTAGTAAAGTACTACATTACCATCATTGGTCAGTGGGGTTCACCACCCACCCTGACCCTCTCCTGCAAGGAAAACAAGAGAACAGACAAACAGCACCTGCAGGCTGTTTTCTGTCTTTGAGGATTGTTTGAAATCCTCCCATGAAATTCCCAGGCTAGCTCTCAGGCAGGTCTGGCAGGCCATGGGCCTACAGCCTGCTCTGAAGCTAGCCTCCATAAAGTTCCACCTGAATATGAGGAAGAATTTCTTTACTGTGTGGGTGACCACACTCTGGAACAGATTGCCCAGAGAGGGTGTGGAGAATCCCTCACTGGAGATGTTCCAGAACCATCTGGATGCAATGCTGTGCCATATGCTCTGGGATGACCCTGCTGGAGCAGGGAAGTGGGGCCAGATGACCGCTGTGGGCCCTTCCAGCCTGACCCCATCTGGGATTCTGTGGTTTTGGTCAGGTATTCCTCATGTTAACCTAAATTTATAAATAAGCCAGGGCAGTCTGAGTTAGAAGTGATCACTAAATGTGATACTGTAATATGACAGAAGTCATAATCCTTAGTAAGAAAAATATTTCTGATGTTTCCTTCATTTTTCCTTTATTCTCCATTCTCCTTTATTTCAGTGCTCAACTCAGAAACCCTAGGAGAGGATTCGTTTGCCCAAAACTTGGGGGTTTTTTGCCTGCTATGTCTGTTGTCTTAATAAAACAGTTTACTTCAAATTCCACCTACTCATGATTTTAAGAGATTTTTTGCCACGTTAATCCAAGCCCTGTTTTTGCACTATTACAGTCAAACTGCCACTATCACTCCTTGTTCCTGCTAGGAAGTGTCTAGCAAAGTACAACTCTTTCCATTGCAAGTCTTGCCTCAAGAAATCCTATGGTTAAACAGGCTTTTCACAAGAAAAGAAATTCAGCTCTTGTGCCAATCAAAAGAGAAACCGACATAAACTCATCATATGAGCTTTTTTGATTGTTTGGTGGCATAACAGTGCCTCTGCAGATGGAAAACTGGGACAATAGTGGGATTTGGAGCAGCCTGTTTGCCTTTCCTCAGCAAGAGAGGAGGAAGGGGGGAAATGTCACCTTTAAAGTGGGGGAGAAAAAAACCAATAATCAGAACTACAATGTCTACTTGGAATTCAGGTGGCTGCACATCAAATTACCTCTAACAGTCTGACTGCTGATTGCTACTATTCATGAAAAGGGGCTTTATTTTAGTTCTGAAATAATCCAGAGCAACAGCTCCCCCGTCGAGTTTTCCCGTCTGAATCTCTAAAATGTTCTCTTTTTTAATTTTCTCTCTTGACCCTCTCCTCCCACTCACCTCTTTGAACACAGATTTAAATACATTCAAAGAGATAGTGAGGAAGTAGTTTTCAGTCCATCTCATACAGCCAAAACACTGCTGCAAAGTGCCTCCCTTAAATTTTGGGAGGAATCAGCTGACAGAGGAAGGTTAGTTGGCTGAAGGCAAGGTAACATGAGAAAGAGCAGTTCAAAAGCACAGTGACAGTTTTACCTGACTCCTTTTCAGTTAATCACATCCACTTCTGGACACCCATGTCCTGTTAAACTACATTACCTTTGGAGCCTGTCACCTCAGCCTGGTTCCTTCCTTTGTCTGAAACAACTAAAATCAGTTGACCTTCAAGTTACAGGGATGTTTACCTATTCATTGAGAAGTGGAGATCTAGATTGCACTTAGGATCCTGGTTCCTTGGACTGGGACTTAGGGCTGTGTTTCATTCTCCCTCCTGATTTTTAAGAGATGCTCAGTTTACTGTTACTTGTAATCCTCAATTGAAGTTTTAGTACAGTCCTAAATCAACAGAGATGGGCTTTCAAGTGGACAGTGTAAATTATAAATCCTGCATTAACAATGTGGCCACATTGGAAAATACCCTTTAGTTCCATTGCCCTTTAATGGCTCTCTTACATTGGCTATTGAATCCCATCTATCTAAATCCCATGGGAATTTTAAATCAGATGTGCTTTGGGGAACTTAGCAATAGTAATATTAATCACTCCCATAGTGCTGACAATATGTAATGGTTTGAGTGGTATGGAGGCTAGCTTTGGAGCAGGCTGTAGGCCCATGGCCTGCCAGCCCTGCCTGAGAAGCTAGCCTGGGAAATTCATGGGAGGATTCAAAACAATCCTCAAAGACACAAAACAGCCTGCAGGTGCTGTTTTCTGATTCCCGTGTTTTCCTTGCAGGAGAAGGTCAGGGGGTGGTAAACCCCACTGACCAATGATGGTAATGTAGTACTTTACTAACCAATAAGAGTTTCCTTTCTGTACTCTTCACGAACTAGTCTATATAACATGGCTGTAACAATAAACTAGAGATTCTCTCCTGTTCTGACTCCTTTGAGAGTCCGTGTCGTTCTTTCCGCCGTTCCTAATTAGAACGACAGAGTGGGGCATCCTTTGATGCTGTATGATGTTAATGGTAGCAAGAATCAGCTTTGCAGTGGACCACATCATTTGCCTTGAAGGATCACTTCAGATAACAAAAACCAGAGGTTTGTTGTGCAAGAACTGGTTGTTCACACACACAAGCACTGTTTTCCTTCCCAACAGAGAAATTATTTATTGCTAGGAGACAGCAGTTTCTTCTATCCCAGGGATATGATGTTGGTAATGCTGTAGAAAGCCCCACATTTCCAGACACATACTGTGAATAATCAAAATCTGAGAAATTTCTTCATCCTGAGCCAGGTGTAAAACTACAACAGGAGATAGAAATGCAAGTGCCTGTATAATCCTTTGGGTTCATTGGCTCCAAATGTTTTAAGTTCTCTTCTTTTTGCCTGTATTCTCATTTGCATCATGTCACTGCATTGCTTGGCTGCTGACAGGCAAACTTCCTGTCTAAAATGCTGATTATATGATCAAAATTATTGATATTTTGATACACTCCATTTTGTGCTTTCTGACTGTATACTGTGTAACCAACACAAGGGTTTGTATTTAATTATAAGCCAAGCATTAAATGGCACGTGCTTGCTCCGTAGTTTTTAATTTTTATGTTTCTTGTGTGTTCTTTTGAAGCCTCAAGTAATATCATGTGTTTCCTGAGTAATTGTAATCTGCTTTAGGAATGACTTTGCAGCTCCTCAGAAGTTATCAAAAAATTCTCCACCCACCAGCACTGGCTGGTGTTGATGACTGAGCCTGGTTAATAGATTGTCTCTGATCTCGAGTTGCTGCCGTATAAGATGGAATATCTGGAATATCATTCAGTAACCTGAACTGGAAAATTAGAGATTGCAGCTGTGTGATGGGCGAGATCAGAAAGGCTGCTGTAAGAATCCTGTTCTGCCCGTATTGCTGCAGGAAATGCTCCTGGCTCTTCTATAGCAATATGTTTTACAAAACACCCTTAGAAACCATCGGTCTCCCCAATATCAGCACAGATACTTGGGGGTTAAAATCAGTAGGAGCTTACCATCTAAAATCCAGTTCCTGTGCCTTGCTCTGGAAAGTGGAAAGGCCAGACTTTGTATCAGATTAAGATGAGTTAGAGTAGATTGAGGCTTAAGGATTTTTTCCATCAGAATGAAAATATTAAAGACAGATATTTTTACCTTGTCTTTGTGTTATTTATTTTTTATTTTCCTGATTCCATTTTAAGCTGAATTCTACTAATGCTTGTTATTCCACTGGCGCTCCAGTGGAATACTGAATACTGAAAATGCAACATGTTTTTATGTCTGCTAAAAACACAGATTTCATTTGGTACTTTTTATTTGTTTTCTTTGCTAGAACATGGACACTCATATTTATGACCTTCTTATTTTCCAGCACCTCCCAGATGGCTCTGCCCCAAGTGCACACGCTGAATTTTATCTTCTGCCAGATCCTTATGAGGTCAGTCGAAGGAAAACAAGAACAGCTCCAAGAGGCTCTGACCCTACTTACAATGAACTTGTGAGTACCATTCACTTTCTTCCACCCCTTCTTGTTTCATGGAATCATGGAAGGGGTCAGGCTGGAAGGGCCCACAGTGGTCATCTGGTGCCACCTCCCAGCTCCAGCAGGGCCATCCCAGAGCACGTGGCACAGGATTGTGTCCAGATGGTTCTGGGATATCACCGGTGAGGGATTCTCCACAGCCTCTCTGGGCAATCTGCTCCAGTGCTCAATCACTGCACAAGGAAGTTCTTCCTCCCATTCAGGTGGAGCTTCCTGGGTATCTGTTCCTCCTGTTGCCTCTTGTCCCATTTTTGGGCCTCATGGAGCAGATCCTGGTACATTCCCTGACCTCTTCCTGCAGATGCTGACAGACATGGATGAGGTCCCCTCTCAGCTGTCTCTTTTCCAGGGTGAGCCCAGCTCACTCAGAGTTTTCTCATGAGAGGGATGCCCCAGTCTCCTCACCATCTCCATAGCCCTTCACTGGACTCACTCCAGTGGTTCCCTGCTTTTCTTCATCTGCTGAGCT
Source organism: Poecile atricapillus (assembly GCF_030490865.1). NCBI lineage: Eukaryota > Metazoa > Chordata > Aves > Passeriformes > Paridae > Poecile > Poecile atricapillus. Next base: position 7,709,891 of record NC_081266.1, read on the forward strand.
TGGAACTGAACACAGCACTCCAGATGTGCCTCACTAGGGCTGAGTAAAAAGGCAGGGTCACCTCCCTCAACCTCCTGTCAATGCTTTTCTTGATGCACCCCAGGGTCCCTTTTTGGCCATGAGGGCACACTGCAGGCTCATATTGTCCACCAGAACCCCCAGGTCCTTCTCTGCAGAGCTCCTTCCCAGCAGGTCACCTACAACCCACACAGGTGCAATTTGTTCTATTTGCTTTGCCCTCTCTTGAAACAAAACAACAATACAACATTTTTAGAGCCATTGCAATGAGGGTGACCAAGAAGAAGGAATGTACCATAAGGAGAACCACAAATGGTGATGACTGTCTGCTTTGCATCTTTCTCAGAAGTGAAACAGCGTCTTTTATGTCTCTCTGTTCAGGAAAACAGTTGGATTTTTCACAGTGCCCTGTCTTACCCCATAACCACAGTTACACGTTAGCCAAATGAGATCAAGCATCATTGCACCATAACCCAGCAGTTCTGAATGAAGATATGCACAGTAGCATGAAAAGTATTAATTGAATGGATGCTGTTATTCAAATTAACATTTGAAAATTGGCTGTCACTGTCCTAAATGATAACACAAGAATGAATAGCCAGGTTCTTTTCATGTTAAAATGCCATTAGTTCACAGCTATATATGATTCTTTCACACACCACTGAAGTGCTCATGCCTCTGGGGTGAAAGGAAACATTTGTATGGAGAAGCATTTATGGCAGAATGGGAAGTGGTATAAACTGTGTTCATTTGTAAGGGCAGATGAGATTGAAACAGTAGGTGGGATTGGAGATTATAATTATTACATGTAACAAATCTCCTAAAGATCTCAAAGCAATTTACAAATGCTCTTTCAGCAGGCTATAAAGTAGAAGGTGTGGAAAATATTACCACTCCACCCTGTTCCATAGATAAGATATGATGAAGGTTAGGTTAGTCAGCAGAGTCTCAGTGCTTATCTCTTCGTTTCTCAGTCCTGGAGTTGTAATATTTCTCTTTTCCCACATCTGTTAATTACAAAAGTTGCCTGCTTACACTGATGACTTCCAGCGTTCTGTAAGAAGGCTCCCTGAGTAGTATTGCTGCTCACAGCTGAGACAAATTTCCCTCCCTACAGTACTGCAGTGGAATAACAAGAAACTAGGCTTTATTTTTTCTGTTCTTTCCTTCTTTTTTCGCTATCAGAGTGGAATAAATCTAATTAATCTGTCTAAAGAAATTCCTTTACATTTGAAAGATATTTAAAGCAAACAAACATAATATGATTATATCATTACATTCATTGTAAGGTATCCAAAATGGACAACAGATAAGAGCCAGCCAGCAACACTGGAAGACAATTATCTTTCAAATTGCTCTTAGAAACCTTTGAATGCAAGGAAATCCAAAATCCCGTCTGCAGTTAGTCACTAGTCACTGGGAGGAGATTTAATTGTGGTTCACGAGTATTCCGCTGCTGTTAAAAGAAATCCCGTGAAAGCTTTAATGTCCTTAATCAAAACGGAGAGCCTTCTTCCCAGATGCTCAATCTTTTTCACTGGGAAGTGCTAATCACAGTGGGGACATATGGTTCCACTGAACTTGGCCCCTTCCAACCCGATGCCTGTGCTTTAGCAGCTCTGCTCCTCCATATGTGATGTCATTCTGGATGCATTTTTTTGTCCAAGGCTGGTAGACTGAGGCAGAAGCCGCCCCAGGGAAGCAAAACTACTAAAAATATAAGTCAGCTGTCTCTTAAGTTAGTTGCTGTCCAAAACACCGTGTACAGAAATGTAGTAGCCTTTTTTATGAGTTCATAAGTTTTTATTAAAGCCAAATGGCTGGAAGGAAGCTGTATATTAATTTCCTTCTTTGTTCCAGACTGAGAAAAATCTGAAATGTGCTTCTCTTGGGTATTTTTGATTCTAGTTTTGTACTTCTATTGCTTATGACTGCCTACAGCAAATTATCAACCTTGCAAAACTGCTTTTTATGTTTGATTTTTACTCGTGTGTGAGAGTGAAGATGTGAAAGTCCAGGAGGGCTGACAATAAAATGAATTACAGCAAATGTTTTGGAGCTGCTTTTAGCAAACAAATCCTTCTTTTCTCTTGTGCCTGTGTTTGGATTTTGGAATTTGTGGCACTCATAGCAGTTAATGTTATATTGCATTAAGAAATGGTGGTAGAGAAGAGGAGAAGGAACACAGAAAAGTGGAATGCAGTGTAAAGAGAAAAGGAAGGCAGAGCAGCCCCAGCCAGTCTGATGAAAGGGGAGGAGGGGAACTGCACCAGGAGCCACGGCTGCTCCCTCCAGCACCATGCATCAAAACTGCCTTGGATTAATTACCAAATCTAGGAACTGTGCCATGGCTACCTATGGAGAAGCAACTGTCCCTCATTTGTGATTAAAATGTCATTAGACTCCTGTAGGTCAACAGTGTTTCTCTTTTTGCAGCCAGCAATAGTTGAATTCCAGCCCTAACTGTCCCACTGATTTGCTGCATGGCCACATATAACTCACCTCCATCGGATCTGTCTGTGTAAAAGGCAGGCAAATATTCTCACAGCACAATCATTTCAGGATTTAACTGTTCCCAAATTCTGGAACGTGTCATTTGTTTTATCCACACCCTTATTCAGCTTTCTCCAGACCTTTCTTCTGTCCCTACATCCTGATAATAATCCTTACTCCAGCTGAATTTGCAATACCATTTTAGAAACAGTTTACTGGGAGAATTTGAAAACCACCTACCCTGCACTGCAAAAGTCTGTCATTGCTCAAAGATGAAAGCCTATTTTTGGCCAAAGATTGAAAGTTGCTCATTACCCCAGTTCAGTTTCTTAACATTTACAGCTGATATGTGTAGGTTTTGGTGATTTAAAGCAACAGCTGGTACCTTTAATACATTGGCAAAGAAACAAGGCAGCTTTCTTTGATAGCATTAGCATCACCTCAGCATCAGATCACAGACTTATTCTAAATTATATTCTGCTTACTGTGCCTGTCCTTGCTTTTCAGATTTTCTTCATCATCTCACTTTTATTTTGGTGAGGAAAAGAGAAGCTGTGGAATCTGTAATTCATGGGCAATCTGGCAAATTAGGCACAGTAAACATGAAAACCAAAAAGCACCAGGTGCAAATTTCATGACAGCCATCCCAAGCTATTATTTCCAAAGGCTTCTAAATGGAAAAGGGAATTTTAACCCCCTGGTAAGACCTTTCTTGGTGTCCTGTTGGTGCTGTCTGTGAGGGTCACCTGATGTCCTGTCCATTCCATGAATGCAATTGCAAGTGGAAATACAGAGAGGGTTTATCAGTCCAGCCCACAGAGGTCCAAGCCAGAGGGGCTCAGTCTGCCTCTCCTTTCCCTCAGCAGTGCCATAGGTAACAGCCTGCATTCAGATTCCATGGAAAATCCAAGCAGGCAAATGACTTTAAGGCAGTTTCAGTTTTCCATTCTCCTGAAGTGAGAGAATGTCGCCACGTTTGCTTTTTAAATGGCATAGAGAGATTAAAATTTAAAGCATTTTTCCACTGCAAGTGAAATAGCAAAAACATTTCCAGCCATACAAATTTTAGATCAAATGAGCTTCTCTTAAGCAAACTTACCTTTCAGGCCCGCTCTGAGAGCATTTTCCTTCATATTTTTATCAGCCCACATGCAGTTTGCTCAACAGTTTTTGATTAATGCAGGGACTGAAGCATGGGAATTTGTTCTAAGTGCAATTTATTCTTGTTAGGCTATTGCTCCAGATTATTTGGGGTTTTTTTAAAATTCAGAAACTACACCATTATAATTTCATACTTTATCCCTGTGTGTTCTCACAATATTAAGGTAATTTAAAAGCTATTTTAAATCTATAGACATTAATAATTGTTTAAGACATGCTAAACTACCATCTCATTTATTTGGAGAAGTATCAACAGCACATCTGGAGTATCAGATATATCTAAATTTAGTAACTTCCATTTGCTCAACTGGGTCCAATCTTTCCCAGTTTTCACAGGGAAAATTATGAATACTGATTTTTTTTTTTCTCAAGCATTGTTCAAGACAGGTTTCAAATTTATTTTAAAATGGTAATCAGATTTCACGAGCTTAAGCTCGTGATTCTAAGGTAGAATCTCTTTATATAAACTAGATAAGGTCAAATGTATTTCTGAGGTAAATTCACTAAGTTAAGTGAATTTGGCTCATGGTTAATAGCTTACTATTCTGGATGGAAGTTTAAAGCAATTATCACAAAGTTGGATTAATCATCATCCTATTTGAAGTGCTTTGCCTGTCAAATAGATTAACAAACTTGTATTTTTTTTTCTATTTCACTAGATATTATTGCAGATTGTATATGACAGAGTCCCAGAGCTCCAAGGCCGTGTACTGAAGCTTGTTGTGAAAAGCAAAGGAACATTTGTGGGAGCTGTTAACATTCAACTGAGCAGTGTCCAGTTCAATGAAGAAAAGTGGTACTCCCTGGGAAACAGTGTAATTTAAATGCTCTCCGAGATGATTCAATTATTTGCCCACTCACTAATGTTTCTTTATCCCATTTCCCACGGTACATTTTGTCTCAGTTGCCCTTGAGAATAGGCAGTCATCTGCTGAGCACATATCCTAACATTTCATAATGCTATTGTCTTAAATGTGCTACCATGTTCCTGCCACAGATTCCTGACAGCGTGAGTTTAAGGAATCACGTGCTAAGGACTTGTAGCAATATGCAGAAGTTCTTATGACAGCAATGAAGGGCTTGGTTTTGTTAATATTAAATAGTACAGTAAAAATACTAAATTCTCAGTGTGTGGGGCCGCATTCTTTGCCCATTAATTCCACTGATGGTGTTGAAACAATGCTGGTAATGATGTAATTTATCATCATTGCATGTGATGAGTTCACCAGAGGACCATGGGATGGTTCCCTGCCAATACATTTCCCTGCAGATGTCCAGCAAATTTCACATTAAATCTTATCCAATCAATACTTTGGGTTTTTTAAAGAATGTTAGAAGTTTTGATACAATGTCACATTTAATCCAGGACATTAATTTGTCAACAATATGTATCATTGTTTTTTTATTCTGACATCCAAGAGGCAGATATAACTGGTCATTTGTGTGAAGAGAGAAGGGGGGAGAAGCTGATGTTCATGAATAAAGAGATTATATTGAGTGTGAGCTTTCAGGGGGGATTTATTTAAGCTCATGATGCCACAGATATTTGTTCAGCAGTCTTCCCACATTGCACTCCTATGCTGCATAAGGGGTTCAAGTCAATACATGCATTGAATAGATTTAGAGTATTTATATATTAAATAATGAACATGAGTGGTTCCTTTAAGTTCACAGATGCTAATTATGGGCCCTGTTTTTCTCTAATTTGAGGAAGCACTTAAACACCTCTTTAAGCATTTGGCATATGGGCAGCCACAATGAGCTGTCCATTACTGCCAGACTCTTGCACACACCCACTGACCATGTAAATAAACCTTTCCAGGGCCAGGGGCACAGTTTTAAGGCACAGGAGATGTGTTGATTTGTGGTCTGATCTGCTGTAAATTTTAAGTTCCCTTATACTGGGCAGATCTGACATTTGTCCTACCAGGTGGAAAAGTGGTCAACAGAGGGGTAATAATCCCAGAAGTGAAGATAATTGCCTTCTTCTCCCAAAGGACACCCACAGCAGTCGTCAGAATAGAAAGTTGTATAAAGCTCCTGAAGTGGGACTTGGAGTGTTAGGAAATAAAATAAGCTGGAGTTTTTCTCAGCATCAAACAAATGGACTTGATCAGGTTTTATCTAAAAATACTTTCCCTAGTCAAACTGATGTACTAAGCTCCTCCTCAGTAAGGGGAGGTCAGGGGAACTCTGTTTGGATATTAATATTATTCATCTATTCAGAGCTGTGAGAAACTGTAAAATATTCGCCACATGCAAAGGATATTGGCTGGCACACAGAATATCATCACTACAAAGATCAGGACACCAAACATTTTTGTACTATAGGGTCTCATGGGAGACAAATCAAGTGCCTTGTCATTCAAGCACAGAAAACACACTGAGACCAGCTTACAAAGTTGTGGAATCACCTGACCTTACATTCCAATATTGATTTTAGATTCCTCTTAGTCTACTGTCTGTTTCCTTATTAAAACTATAATGCAATTTTCTAACAGTGTTATTTCCTGTGACATTTTCTAACACTTGTTTACCACATGCCCTGATTTTCCATCTTAGAGCAACATTTAATGAAACAGCATTAGAATAACAATAAAGAAAAAGAGCATTAAAATCTATCATCAGAACTGTCTGTAAACTTAAGCAATATTATTTGGTATTAAAGAAACTTGTTGATATAACATCCTTTTTTAAAAAAAAATCATATTTGAGTGACAAATCTGCCATTAGTTGTGTAACTGTAGTCCTGTGGAAGGTCAACAATGCTTCAGTTCTGAAAGGAAGATGGGAAAATTGTGTCTTATGGGTAAGATCTACACTGATGTTAAGCAAGTAGTTGTCCTCCTAGATTTCACACACATAATCAACCCTTGATTTTTCTAAAACTCTCCAGTTCTCCTCGGAATACTGTGTTTCCAACTTCCTGAGTTCCCAGTAAGATGTATCCTGAGCTCCCTGCTCCTATGAGGAATATGGTTCTTTACAAACTCTCCATGAATTTTTTTATCTTGCTTTAGCAGCAGAACATTCAAGACTAAGCTAAGGAAAGGTACCAATACTAGCATATGATTTTTTTATGATTTTAATTTTTTTCTGAAAACTGTTTTTTCAGGTAAGAAAATGACAGTGGGCACTAAAGAGGAATAATTCAGTCAGAGCCCACTTTTTCCAAATTTAAAGGGAACATTGTATGTATAATTTTTCCTGTCCCCTTGAAAAGCTACAATGGTAAGAGATGTTGTTCAATACAAATAAAAATGCCAAATTCACATGCTTATATCCTAAAAAATTAGCATGATCTCTTATATGTATTGGATTATTATTCTCACTCAATAATTAATCATAAATTTGAAATTAGCTTCAACTGACATTAACTCAATTTTTAAAATATTCAAAAGCATTCAGTGTTTATTAATTGTTTCTAAACATTCATAGAATAATTGAATCACAGAATGGCTTGGGTTGGGAGGGATTTTAAAGATCATCTCATTCCAACCCCATGCCATGGCCAGAGACACTTTGTAGGTTGCTCAGAGCCCCATCCTACTGGTTTTGAACTCTTCCAGGGATGAGGAGTCCACAACTTCTCTGGAAACCTGTGCCAGTGCCTCACCACCCTCACAGTAAATAATTTCTTCCTTATACCCAGTTAAACTTACAGTTTAATTTACAGTTAAATGTAAATTACAGTTTAATCTTTCAGTTTAAAGCCATCCACCCTTTTCCAATCGCTACATACCCTTCTACTGGAAGGTTCTATAAGGTTTCCCTGGAGCCTTTTCTTCTCTAGGCTGAACAGCTCCAACTCTCTCAACCTTTCCTCACAGCAGAGGTGCTCCACACCTCTGATCATTTTCATGACCCTCCTCTAGACTCTCTCCAAAAGATCAACCTCTTTCTTGTGTTGGAGGCCCCAAAGCTAAATGCAACTTCCCAAGTGGGATCTCCTGAGAGCAGACTAGGAGGGTAAAATCACCTCCCTCAACGCTGATTTTGATAGCAGATGTGGGCTATGTTTCCACTTTTTCCATCAGTGGGAACTTCCCCAACCTGCCCTGACTTCCCAAGTGAGGGATCGCGGCTCAGGCCAGTTTCCTCAGGACCTGTGGATGTTTCTCATCACGTCCCATGGACCTGTGCACCTCAAGGCTCCTTAGGTTTTCTCAGACCCAGTCTTCTCCTACAGAAAAACAGCAGTAGGGCCAAGGACAGCAGCCCTTATTTGGGATACCCCCTCCATAATATTCCCTCTGGCTTCACAAAATCATTGTGAATGTGCCTCTCTGGGAATCAGGCCACTGGGGCTGTTGCGAAGCCAGAGATGTTATTTTATTGGAGCAGGGGGCAATCCTCCAGAATGATTTCTTGTGCAGAAAGATATCACTAATAGTACCAGATATGAACAAACAAAGATGCAGGTTCCAGCTTGATGCCTTCTTTGGATATCAATGGAATGTTACGGTAACCTGTAAATATAATGACACCTTTATTAGCGTATAAACCACAAGCACAAATATTATGATGGAGTGTTTTTATGATCACCAATGCAAACAAGGCATAATTTATGATTCTGTAAGTAGCTCTTTAAAATAAAATGAAATTATACTAGAACTGAATATCATTTGTGCTGGTTTTTCTCATTTATATATATATAGTATTTCAATTCTGGTATTTTTGGTGTCAGAGTGAAAAAGCCCAGTGTTTTGCAGGATGTGATATTTTTTCAAATGGAAGACTTTCAGCCCAGTGATATTTAAACATGGGCAAACTTACATTGTAACATCCCAGGTTATGTGCTGCACACATTGTTTTGAGAGCAAATGAAAGAACTTGTGAATCAGCAATGATAGCACCTACAGAACGGTGCTGCAGCAGCCATGCACTGTGCAGCTGAGGCAGAAAAAAGTGAAGTGTAAGACTTTCTACCATGACTTCTTAAAAAGTTAATTTCATATGAGTAATTCACTTTATCAGAGATAGGTCATGCCATCATGAAGCTACGTGTTCATCTGGTTGTTGAAGCATTTGGAAAAGCCATAGTTCTCAATTTCAAACATAATTCACTTACCTGCTTAGAAAACAAAACAACTTTTTCTTAAAAATCCCGGCCTGTACTGCTTTATATGACTAAATGTCCCTTATTTAATAACAAGTGACAATGTCACTTATGGTTAAAAAAAATTCTGTGTTTTTTCTATGTATATATGTAAATAATTCCAGCTATTTAAGTAAGTCTGTTTTGTAGAAGTATCCATGTTCTGAACTGCAGTTTTCAAAATCCCTCTTTAGGTGTGTGTGGATGCCTGTGGAGTCTTTGGGAGCCACATTTACCTGGGTTTGGAATTTCTTGCTTCTTTCATACAGAATCATAGAATTGTTTAGATTGGAAAAGAGCTCTAAGATCATCAAGTCCAGCCTTTGACTGAACACCTCCTTGTGAACCAGGGCATGGCACTGAGTGCCACATCCAATTGTTTCTTGAACACCTTCAGAGATGGTGGTTCCACCTCCTGTCTGAGCAGCTCTTTCTAATAATGGACAACCCTACCAGTGACAAAATTCTCCCTGATGTCCAACTGAACCTTCCCTGGCACAGCTTGAGCCATTTCCCCTTGTTCTGTCACACTACACATAAGTTCCTCTGGTATTTAAGGTTCAGATTCTAGGCAGCAAATATTAAAGCATTTGAGATCAGTTTTTAAGGCATGCACACAATATGTGGAAGGCTTGGTTGATTTCCTATCCAAAGATACACTTCAAAGACTAAGACTAATTTCTGAAGACTTGTGTTCTAGCCCCTACCTACAGAAGATTCTACAAAGTTTCCTGAGAGAAGTAAAACTTCTTTTTCGTTATTGAAATTGCCCCAATTTGCATTAAATGATTAACTACTCTTGGATCCCATGATAATAGAGTTAAAAATTGAGTTCCTGTCCTGTATTAGTATTCACCATGGCAGATTCATTGGCACAGGGACTGTAAGAGAGGACTCCCCCCTCCTATTTGCCTTTAACCACCCAGGTAGAGAATTTTTCTCAATTTCAGCCCCTCTGAGTATAGCTACAGAATCACTACATGGAAAATCAAATTCTGCTGCAGCTGGACAGCGAGCATTCCTCCCCAGTGGAGTCTACAGGTAGTTGGGAGTCTGCTGCTGGGGAAAGGAAGGCAGTGTGGATATAGATTTGAATCCTTTCAAAAGAAAATGCAGAGGAGGGAGGAAATGGCACAACTTTGCCCCTCTGGCTGTCAAAGAAAATAAAAGATGTAAGCACTGCTCAGCTTTTGGAAGCAACTTGCCCTCAGGGAAACCTCAGGGATATGAATCCTAGGGACCTGGGGACAGTCCTGTAGTACAGATTTAAGCAATTGGAATGGTGAAGACTAAGACTGAAATCCATGCTCACTCTCCAGCATATTAGGCAGTTCTTGCCTTGTCTTCTGCTTGTTGTGACTCCCTCTGCAAGAACATTATTTTCCTATTTCACTGTTTAGAGAGTACTTGGGTACCTAAAGCAAAACCATCGTTCCAGACCTGCTTTCAGAGATCTCAATGTTAAGCATTGCAATGAATGCTTGTAATAAATTGTAATAAATTTTGAAATTATTTATCACTTTACCTCTTAGAAGCATTTTATTTATGGCCTCTGGGCATTCTGATAGCAAATTACTTTTTTTATATTGTGTTAAGTGGGGATTGGGGCAATTTGTTTGGCATCATTTATAATTTTTGTACCTAGACTCACTCCCTAGAATTTTAATTATTGCACTGAAAATGTTTCCTCAGAAATCTACTGCTCTTACTTTTCCAAAATATGAATCCCTCATTTGTAACCAAAATTATAAAGACATTAAGCCTCACTGAAAATTTGTATCTAAAAAAGCCTCAATCAATAATTTTGCAAGTACTTGTAAGCAGCAGTGCCTGATATTTGAATTTGTCTCAGATATTGTGAATTGTTAGGTTGAGTGTTCTTTCATTATCCTGAAGTATACAAATAAAAGGAAACGAAAAGGTTATCAGTGTAAAAATTCATGTTGTAGAAAAACAACTGAGCTCTAAGAGTAATGTCATTTTTCTTGTATAACTCCTCAGCCTCAACTAAGAATCACAAGCAGCTTTATGACTTCCAAACATGAGGGAAAAAAAATGCACCATTTCAAATCCTGTTAAGCTTAATAAAAAAGGTGTGGTGCCTGTTGCCAGCTCCAGTGTTTTGCCTTGCCGTCTTTATTCACTAATAAAAGCTGTTTGTTTTGTCAGAAATGGCTTTGGAAAGCCAGTGTAGTAAACAGCCATTTTACATAAGCCTTTCTCCTTGGCCTATTGGCTTCTGTGTCTGCTCTTTATGAGCAGCCTTTTCATTACAAAAGTTCCAGGAACTCTACTGGCTTAACAAAAGAAACTCCAGCAAGAAAAATACCATGAATATTTTGCCCTATTTTTAACCATTGTGCTCCACTCTGAAAAGTTGCAGATAGGTTACCTGAGGGGGTTTTGGTGGTTGATTTTGTTTTAATTTGGTATTGGGTTTTGAACTTATCTAAGTGCACAAAACCACTGTCTTCATAGCAGCTCTGACTAGTCTCACTTCTTGCAATGAATTAAAATACCACCTGGGCAGTTTCCATCTAGAATGGAACACTGCAGTGGGAAGAATCACCTGCCATTAATATTGTTCTGATTTCAACATCATGGATTTGCATTCAGAGAATATGTTTATTTCAAAAACAGAGAGTGCCATTTATTCATTTTGTTACAAAATCGTGCTCTAGAAAATAAACATAGTGCTGAAGTCTCTCAATGCTACAGTAACAAAAAAAGCCTGGAATGTTGCAGATTTTTTTGAGCTGTTATAGGTGGTTGACATAAAAATATTACCTGTATTCAGGCTCATCACAGGTAAAGTGTACTGGCCAAGGAATTCGTTGTTACACAGAGAAATCTCATCCTGAACGCAGAAGCGTATCATTGCCAGTTCTGGAACTTGGATGATAAAAGAGAATGTTTCATTCCATTTAGGGCTCAAAGCTAATTAAAGGAGAAAAGAAACAGGATTAAAATATGATTTCTTTTTTTTCTACTCTATAACTAAGCTGCTATCACTAGTTTGAACTGGTAAAGAGTTTCTTTTATCCTAGGTATCTGTGCCCATTTAAACAAATAACTAAACTCCCACTGATTGTAGTGGGGCAAAAGCCTAAGATAGTTGGTGTCATCCCTTAAAAGAGAGAAAAATGAGACAAGGATAGCCAGGTTAAGAACTTCTGCTCAGCTTAAATTTTCCTATAGCCATACCAGTTTCATGCTTTTGCCAAAGTTTCTCCTTTCACAGTGTTGGAAATGAATAAATTCAGGTAGTAGAACGTTCACTTGACCAGAAATACAAAAAGAGAATGTGGAACAGGAGGGGTTTCCCTGGTCTTTAGCAATGTTCATACAGGGAAAAGAAATTCAGGGGCTGATTTTAAACAGCAGCTATCTATAAAAAAGAAAAAGGAAGCATAGAAGACAGAGGCACAGACAAAATGAGATCACAGAAAGCTTGTAGTCTGAGACATCAAGATCTGTATTATAAAGATAAGGGAGTGCTCACAGACAGCTACAAAGAGTACACACTTCACCTGTCAAGCAATTAAGGGATTACTCCTACCAGAGACTTCAAATGAGACGAGTGATGAAGTTACAGCAATTTCTTAAGAAAACCTCGTCATTAAGTTAAGTGGTTAAGGCTGGGATAGGGTTAACTTTCTTCATGTCAACCCCTATGGTGCTGCATTTTGGATTTTTGACTCAAACAGCACTGACTACACCCCAGTGTTTGAGCTATTACTGAACAGGGCTTCCACAGTGTCGAGATTTCTGTCTTTCTCACTGCAGAGCAGCCTCCCCATCCCAGTGAGGGGGCTGGGGGTACCCAGGAAGTTGGGAGGAGGCACAAGTGGTACAGCTGACCCCAGCTGGCCAAGGGGATGTTCCTTACAAATGGTGTCATGCTCACAGCTGGGGGGAAGGAGGAAGGGAGGGCATTCAGAATTGCAGTGTCTGTCTTCCCAAGTAACCTCAGAGCTCCAAAATGAAGCCTTGTTTCCCTGGGAATGGCTCTACACCTGCCTGCCCATGGGAAGTGGTGAATGAATTCCTTATTTTGCTTTGCTTGTGTGGGCAGCTTTTGCTTTATCTATCAAACTGTCTTCTTCTCTACCCGAGGGTTTTCTCATTTTGGCCTTTCCAGCCCTCTTCCCATCCAACTAGAGGAGAACAAGCAAGCAGCTCTTTGGAGCTGAGCTGCTGTCCAGGATGAGCCCACAGCAGTGTGCAAAAAAAAAAAAATTCCACCTTCCTTTAGAAAGGGGGAGTGCTCCCAGCTGTGTGTTTGTGCTTCCTTAATCTATCAGTCTAGAAAAATGGCACACAGAGCATGAACTTCTGCTACAGATTTTGTGCCAGGAAATCCTAGTCTAGAGAGAAATAATTGCATTTTCTATAACTCCTTGGGATGCAAAGTTGGTGTTTCCTTATAAAATGTTGTTGTGCTTTGTTCACAGCCTCGAGGAGCAGACTGATGCTCACCATTGCTTCTTACAATACTAGATTTCTTTCTTGTTTGGTCCTCTGGTACACCATAGATTTCTATCTGCACTATGGGGTCAGCTTTGTTTGTCCTTGAGATGCTGCTGGGTGGTAACTGATGGCCACTGATCAGCTGGAAAATTAAAGTTATATTGAAATAACTGTAAGAACGAACTAATTCACCACAGCCATATAGTCACCATAATAGAAATAGCTTTCAAAAGAAATTACTTTAAGTATATGCCAGTCATAAACTGGTGTAATAAACACAGTGGAATCAAGAATATGGTGCTTCCTATCTAATTTACTTATATATATATATATAATTTTTTTTAGAAATATTGTGGTTTAGGAGCATGTTTTAACTAGATCAGATTGGTCTGAGCCCAGTCCAAACTGACCTTGAATGGTTAGAGGGATGGGATACACATAACCTCTCTGGGCTGCCTGTGCCAGTGTTTCACCACCCTCTTTATAAATAAATAAATATATAGATAAATAAATAACTGAAATAATATTTTAAACAATAATTTTCAGGTTTTTTTATTCAATAGCTATACATAAAAATTATATTTTGCTACTGTACAAAATAATCCTATTGGAATCAGCCTACAGTGATTTTTACATTTTCTGCTATCGAGCTCATGAATTCCAATCTGTGTGGAGTGGATCAGCATCAAGACCCACCGTGACATCAGCATTGTGCTACAGGGTATGTAGCAGACTGCCTCACCTGTGCCTCATCTCTTGCACAGTATTCCTTAGTATTAGACAAAAACTCTTCATTCAGTGAGCTTCCTGATGTGTTTTGACCAAAATTTCCAAAACCAGGAAATTTTGTCTCAGACTGCCCTGTAATCTGGCACCCAGACTAAGACAGGATTTATGAAAGTCACAACTTTGTCTGCTTTTTATCTATATTTCAGGGTAGCTAGGAAAGAGTCAACATCTGTGCAGTAATCAGCCTTTTAGGAATCAGTATATAACATGTATTGAGAGAGATATACAAGCCTGAAAGTCCAGGTGAAAGATATGACTCCTGACCCTGGTCTCAGGCCTAAGCATCATAAGAGATTCTTATTCCCCTGTCAACCACCCCAAAAATCAAAACCCACAAATCCCACACTTTGCTTTGATATTTTCCAGTGCTTGTAGCACCTTGCCCCCAGAGAAGTTCTAGCCTGAAATACTGAAGAGCAGTGGCTTGGCAAACACTGATGCTCTTTCTTCCTAAGGAAAAGCTGCTGCCTTCACCAGGAATCTTTGCAGTCACTGATGGGCTGCCCACTAAGGACATGGGAGATTCCTTGCCATTTCCTGAGGGCCATTGCCAAGGCCTGCATGACCCACTGCTAGACCTAGCCTAAGCCTCCCCTGGCATGGGAAAAGAGTGAGTTCTTTCAAGCACACCATGACCCAAATCCATAAATCAAATCAATTTTTGACATCCAAGGTGAAGCAGAGATACAGAGTGATGTAAAAATTTAGGAAGCACCTTGAACATCCCTATTTCTGCTTCAAAGGCTCTATGCCTCTTGATGGGAATTGTGGCACATTGGGTTAAGGATAAGGAATTCAGTAACATCAGGCCCTATGTGATTTTTCTATTCTTCATTCGTTCATTCATTCATTCGTTCAGAGAGATTTGCCCTTTAGATGTTTTCTATCTTTGCTTTCTGTTGTCATTTCTGCATTCATCTGATTAGTAACTTTTTCAGCAGAAGCTGCTTTTCCTTTGACTCCTGCTCCAAATTGCTTTTGTCTTCAACCACAATTTCCTGGTTTTTGCCGCTGGCTATGAATGGGGCTCTCTGTGCCCTTCATTCCCTCAGCCAGTGGGATGCCATTGCCTCTCTGCAGCCCGCACTATCCAGCCTGAAGTCTCAGTCTAAAGTCCTCAATCTTAAACACAGCCTTTCTCTTCTCCAGCTCCTTCCAAACTCAGACACTTCCTCTGCATTGACAATGGTTTTGTCTGTCTCCTGCATTACAATTCAGGGTTTCTCCTCATCCTAATTCCAGCTTCATACAAATTAGGGCTAAAATAAGTGATGTATTTGCCTGGCTGCCTGAAATCATCCAGCAATGTCTATTCACAATTGGTATGCTCACTGTCAGGACACTAGAATGTTCTTGATTAGGTGCGTGCATTATGTAAGTATTTTATAATTGTCACTAACTATTGTTTTATCTCTGCTATTTATTACTCTGAAAGAAACAAAATAGCAATTACACACTAATTATATGCTAATTAAATAGCATTTATGCAAGTGGTATTCTGTGTAATCAGAAATATTACTTTTTCATTGGGAAAAGGGACTTTTCTAATTAGTGAACAATTATAACAAATCTACTTGACCTCAAAATAAAGGCCTTATCTAATCATTTATTTGTAAATGGCATGCATTTCAAGTATTTTTGGGAAGTCAATCACATTATAATTTGGGAGAAGTAGAAATAATTCAAAGACTTATTAATTCATCCCTCCTTTCACCCTTATTTATACCATTTAAGGATTATAAATAGTCTTTTATATATGCATAGAAAGATAATGAGACTTAAAAGAAGCATAAAGCTTCCTATCTTATCTTTAAAAATTTCCATTTGTCAATTAACATTATAATAGTACAGGTGGTATTATTGATAGTGAAAGAAATAACACCCAAAGTGCACATTTGAATTCTGTGTTTTCAGTTCAGCTTCCACATGCACAATTGTCTGGCCCCTTTTTCAGCTACATTATTTATATTTATTTGTACAGCATCCTTAAAAATCATGTATTTTTACAGTCTCCTGGAGGCTCTGAACCCCTACATATTTTTAGCAAGCATAAGTGAAATACAGATGGGAAAGCACCCAAGCAGCAGTTGATACTCTGTGAGAGTTTTACCATCGTGTTGAAAACATTAGTTCCCAACAAACAGGAATAGGAATAAAATGGGGAAAAAAATTAGATAATAATTGCATCTGAAATACATAAAATTTGCTTTCCCATTTTCATGGAACAAAACAACACTTCAGTCATCTTACCCTTATTGACAGAGACATTGGTTTGCTGTATCCTCCCACATTTCGGGGTGTAAATGTGGTATTGCGATCCCTCAAGAATACAGGTTTCAGCACATAGCCACAACCACCATTGTCCAGGAATTTTCCATCTTGCAATTCCATTTGTGTTCCCGGTGTTTGGAAGTTTAAGGCCACTGTAAAATTATATCAGTATTGATTTTAGTGAATTAGATTTGATAACATTTTATAAAAAAAAGTTAAAAAAAATTTCAAATGAGCTTAAGATATCTACATCTTTCAATTCATATGTAGGATCCTGTTATTTCCCTTAAATTAAGTGATACTCAATAACGAATTATTTGTGCACAAAAACAGTACACTCTTTAGAACTGCACCCTCTTTTAAGAACTAATCTATAGATCTTTTTTACATTGCTATACCTCTCTTCCCTTTTCTTTCTAAATTAGACCTTGGAGAATATGAAATAAGAGATCCTTCTCTCTGCAAGAACTGAATTCACATCCTAGTTTCTCTACAGCAGCAAGACCCTGCACTCCAAACCTGCTATCAAAGATCTGGTGCAGAAGTCAAAACCTCAGGATTGTATCTAACCTTAGTTATGGTGCAGAATTCATCACAAAAACATCTCACCCAGAAGATTAAGAAGCTTTAGTTTAGTTAGAATACTCAGTGAAAATACATATAAATTTATAGAACTAGAAGCAATTTTAAAAGTGTTCTTAAATTTATGTGAGCACACACTCTCTTGGAGCTTAATCCTCAAGTACTGGTGATTATTCTAAGAATACACCTGACAGATTTTTTCCTTTCCTTGGCAGTTCAAAACATTTTCAGTTTGCTGCAGCACCAATAATAAAATATCACACTTCTCATCAACAGGATATTGTAATTCATGAGATAAAGCCAACATTGAAATAGACCTGTTTAATGAAATTTCCCCCTATTCCAGTGCATTGGAGCTTCTTGTCACATTCCAAATAGAAAATGCAGAAGTCAAATCAGCAATGAATTATGACATTATGAACCCATGACATGTGTTAAACAGAGAATGATAAGAAGTCATTTACTTAAAAGGATGGTTTGGTAGGAATGAAAAAAGAAGACTTTAAGCAGTTCAAGTGACTCATAATAATTCATAAAGAGGACCTTATTACATTTTCCTGGGAGATAATATGAATGCATTGAATGAACATTTGACATAATGCAAAAATCCTTATTGCAAGTGGAAAACACACAAAATTGTTTTCACTGCAAAAATTACTCATTCCTTCACTGCTTTGATGATCATTTTAAAATATTCTCAAGCAAACAACACAAATAGGAATGAAGCAGCTGGTACAATGGACCTGATATTTATAATATGATATATAAACACATGTTTTTGGTGGGGTTACTTCTGAAGAGCTCTGGTTCCGTAGTCTCAAAACCAATGAATGGGTGGAATACATGAAGTGCTCCCAGAGTGCATCATCTGTTTAATCTGAAAGGAATCCCATCTGTGCTAGCTAAAATTGCTCTGCATCATGAACCAACATGCAGCAAGTAGGAATAACTGGAAACCTTGTCTAGAAAAACCTCAAACAAAACGAAAAAAGCCTCCAAAACAAAACACAACATGCACTCCTGCTTTGATCTAAGTGTTAATGTAGATAAAGACATGATTTTATGTTAATATACACAGGAATTTTGTTTTACCTTTAACAACAGAAACCAAACTTCAGAGTGTTCATATTGCCCATTGCCCACCATTGCCTTTTTTAAACAGGGTTGGTATTTTCTTGGTATGGTTTTGGCAGCGGTTCAAAATTTTCTCTTTATGACTCAACCCATCATCCAGAAACAGCCCCAAATTTGGTGCTATATGATGCTTGTATATTTTAATGCACTGAATCAAGCTGTGCAGAGGATGCTACAGGAGCTGCAACCCTGTGGCCCCTGGAAGTCTGAACTACAGATAAGCCAGGATCTCTCAGTCCTCAGGTGAGTCCTAGGCCACACTTTCAGGATACGTGGGTTTAAAAGTGCAACTGAAATTAGGCACATCGAACAGTCAGCTTCAAATAGCAGCTTCCACATGATGAACCAAATTACATGATTGCACATAATGAGACTATTGCTAAATTTACCAAGCTTTATAGGCGACTAAGCAGGAAAATCTGATGTAACAACAGCAACAAGCAAACGAGAATACTTTATATTTTATCACATTAGGAAAATTACTTTTGCAACACAAGTGAAGGGCAATGTTATTATGGGTTGATATCTCTAAACATCAGCACTGTGTTTTCACTTAATTTAATTTGACCTTAAGAACAAGTTAAAAAACGCATGGAACAGTAGTTTTAATTTACTTACTGGTTTCTTTGTATTGCAAGTTTTAAGGTGATTAAGCAAATGTGAGATTTTGTGTCATATTCTCTGAGATGCAAACCTCTACTAAAACTGTTTACAGGGCTCATAGCTGCTTGGAGCCTCCCAGGGCACTACTTTATGGTGCATTGATGTACAATTTTTCTTTTTAAACAGGTGCAGTATAGCCCTAACACTTCTTGAGAAATGGCAAGGATCATAAACTAAAAGCTATGCCCAGCAGCTTGGGCTGAGCAATATCTTTCTGCAAACAATCCTGAACTTCTACCCAGTGTTTCATTTTAGCTTTGGTGAATTCAAGAGCAGAACTGTTCAATAATATTCTTTGTACTTTTGTTTTATGAAACAGTATAAATATAATGCATGTATGAAGAGAGATTTAAACTGACAGTTTATTTTGGAAAGAAACCCAAATGAGCTTGCAATGAAACCATCTGAGCAGTACATAATCTTAATGCATGGTTTTCATGGGGAAGTAAAGGCATCTGAAGTTGAACACGGTGTACATTAAATTTTCTCCTCAGTCCTTTCATTAAGCACCAGAAGAATTTTAATATTGACATCAAAATCAAAGCAGCACAGCAAAACATGGGCTTGGGGAACAACCTGAGCAAAGCAATTCTTCACTGTGATTCCTGCACCTAAAACAGATTTAACTATTCCTAGAACCATGAGGCTAAATCCCCTTCAGATCAGAGTATTGAATACTCAAATCATCTTGCAAAGTACCAAAGCTGCCATGGCAGTCCCAGTAAGCCCCAGGTGTAAATAACTTCATATGGCAAATTGAGGTTAGGAAATAGACTAGCTCCAAAAAATGAGCCAATCCATAATACACAGAAGGATATTATTTTTGACCCCAAACCTCTGTATCACAAGCAGTTAACTGAAGTCAGTTCCACCACTAATTGCAGAACTAAAGACACTCTAAATATTCATACACAGCACCTTCTATAGGTGCCACCATTCAAGACATAATTGATTTGTGGACTAAAAGCAAAAGCTTTGTAAAACCAAAATGAGAATTGTGACTGTGATTTGAAGGCATTGAGGAAAACTGCACATCTTTTGATCCTGCCTCTCATTAATATTCCCAGTGGGACTTTTAAATTGTAATTTTTTATTTTTTGTTCTTCGCTTCCTGGTTCTATCAGCTACATCACAACCATAAGGTTTAATGCATTTTCCCATTTAAATGGGAAGATTTTAAAATAGATAAGGACACATTTGTCACCATTTTTTCTTGAAATGAGTTACTTAATTGCATTTTATGCCATTTAAAAATGCATCTCAAAATGTATCAATTTTATGCCCTTTCAAAAAAACTCATATTCAGAAAGCACTCACAGTGCCAATGTTCCTATCCCCATGGTTTACCTCACTCATTTGAATCTAAAGAGATGTAATAGATCACACTTTTATCAGCCTTCTTGTCTTGCTCTCAGCTCTTTCCAGTTGTCTGTGCTCTTAAAGTGGGCCACTCACAATGAATGCAACGAAAATCTGTGCCTCAGATATCCCAAATCTGAGCTGAATTCCACCCAGCCTGGGAAATGCTATTGCAAACAGGAGCGTATCCTAATGCTCTGGAATGTTGCCATTGCTTATGAGATGATCAATGTGATTGGATTTGAAGCCACTGCTTTCATTCCACACCAGCACTCCAAGCTGGGCACAGACTGTCTAGGCTTTCTTCTCACATGCAGGTCACAGCTGCACTCAATCCATCACTGCCCAAATTTACAGAAATATTTCAGAAGTCCAGGAAAGATGGAGCGAGACTATTTACAGGGGCATAACAGGACAGGGGGGAAGAGCTTCAAAGTGAAAGAGAATAAACCCGTGAAGAGGTGAGACCCCACACAAACTTTATGAGCAAGGACTTTGGTCTACTAGACCAAAAATAAAGAAAAAAAACTCTTTTTTTTCTACCATAAACAAAATAAAATATATAATGATTGATTTTCCTACAACACAGAGCAAGCTTATATGGACAATATACATTTTGGCATAAAAAGTATCACCTCTCTTCCTGGCAAAAAAAAAAAAATCAGTAAAACTGTATTTTTTCTCTTCCCTAACAGACTCCAAATTGTATTAATCTTAATGATAACTTCTGGCTTCATTTTTCACCTGCACATTTTGAAATGGTTGTTTTCACTCTACAGAAGCTTGATTTATGGCTTACAATGTGAGGGATTCTGCCGTAGGAAGAGGGACTGCTCCTCTGAGAGCTGAATAAATGCATAACTGCATGACATAACATCCTTAAAATGTGCAGTCAGTCTTTTTTGTATGGTCTTTGGGCCAGTTTAATACTGTGGCTCTAAAGACACTGTCATTAGAAATGTGAAGAATCCAGTCACACAGTTCATAACTGCTGACATTGCTCCTACTTCATTACAAGTGGTCCTACTGGAAAAGAGATGTCAGGTGATTAAGAGTCCTCCATTGTCCAAGTAAATCTGCAAAGGGTTTAAGCAGAGATCCTCTCTTGTGAGATTCTCATGGGAAAAGTACCTAAAGCATTTCTGATAAATTATCAGATCTAAAAATCTAAATTGATTTTTGCTGTCTAATTAATGTGTCAGTCTGAAAGTCACACTTCAGTGTAAGTCTGAGTATTTTTGGTTGTCATTTGACCAATTTTACACCTGAAATGTTTCCAAAATAATTTTTAAAATTTACTTAACTTGTGATTCTTGGCAGAAAAGTGAATATTATCAGCTTCCCTCTCCTGTTTTAGTCTGGAGTCACTGACAGGTTTTAGAACAAGATCAGCAACTACTTCAGAAACAATTGTGTTCCTGCAATTTTTTCCCATCTTCCTTTAAAATTTATTAGACTTCACATAAATTATTTACTATTCTATTGGTTGTCTGCAGTGAAGACAGCTGGAAAAACTGATAAAATGGAATTTCAATGTTTCTTTGCTTTAAAGTGAAAATCCAGTATCTATGACACACACCAAAAACTGCCTAAAAAGAAGCAGAATAGCCCAAGAGCTTTTTCATAAACCTGGCAGTAGAAGCATTTCTGCAGAAGAGACATAAAACCTTCATTCAAAACCACTCCCAGCATTTGGAGCCATTCCAAAGGAAAGTTGAGTGCATTTGGAGAGCTTCAGATGTTGAATCATATTATCCCACCTATCTTGCAGGTGTCTACACCTGAATTAGCAGTACCACTTCACTCTTTGTGAAGACTAAATCAGTGAAATTCAAGGGAAAACATTAAAAAAAAAATTAGTCCTCTAGGTTTCACTTCCTAAGGAGGCATTTCTGGACTATTAAAACCAGTAGAAGAGAGCAATAATATAGTTATTGACACAGAACCCAAGCAGGGTCGGGTTTGAGTCATTTTAATTTCCACAGGTGAGGCATACCAAGATCAAAATTAGTTGGTTTCTTTTCCCTTGGTTGCTTCAGAGGTTAAAATCAGAACTAGTTAGAGAGCTCCTTATCACTCCTCTTTTCATGCATCATTTTTTACCATATTTTGTCATATTATTGCACACAAGACTGAACCACAAAACAGATGTGACAAAATTGCCAAGCTGCATTTCAGTGTCACAGTCCAAAATAAAACCTACAGAAAGTAAAAAACCCATCATACAAGTACAACTTTCACAGCAGCATATAAATTTATGCACACCCCAAAAAGCACATATGAGATATTCTGAAATAAAATTCTCTACCTACAACACCATGGTTTTCTCCTGTAAGTTATGGCATGTTTTGGTCATTCCTGCAGAGTGCTTTGGTACATGTAGAACATTTCCAAATGCCACATTCAAAAGGTTATTTAAGTCTTTTTTTATTATGATTTTCACCAAGGCTTTCTTTCATTTTGGATTTTTGTTGTTTTTTTCAGTCTATATAAAACAACTGATATCAGTTTATTTAAATAAATGTCCTGAATTTTATTTCCCTGCATAAATCTTTCCATTTCATTTTATTTCCTAAATAAAAAGGAGACATGGATACATCAAACCAGTTCTTTCCAGTGCCTCACTGCAGTTGTATGCAGGAGGCATACTAATTTTCACAGACTATGAAAAGTGAGGGTTTTTCTCCATAAGACCTCTTTTTTCCCAAAACCTCCTGTTCTTATGAGTCTCAATTTTCAGAGAATGGACAGGGAGTACACAGTGATATCCAAAAGCTATTTTGTGGAAACTCTGTACTTTTTACTGAGCTTTTTAACTTGCCTTCCTCTGGAAATTAGGTTTACACAATTACATGTCTTGTCCTCAGCCCCAAAAAGTCTTGAGCCTGTTGGACCATTTCATCCTGCTTTAGCTGAGTGCCAGGCTGCTCCAAGTTAATATGTTCCAAGCAATTCAGAGAAAATTGCTGGCAAGGTACAGAAGAAAGCACTGTTTTGAGTCAATCACTAAGGGAAGTGAAGGAGTAACTCAGTTCTCATAATTACAAGATGCAGAGGCCTGGAAGGCAGTGTTATGTGTAGGTTTGAACAAAACCTAATATATTTTCTTTGCCCAGCCAGAAAGGTTATGGATGTTAAAGGAATGTAAGCTTGCAGGTGTGGGGAGGAGAAGGGAGTTAAGAAGGGGAATAGGTGGCAAAGAGAAATCCAAGAGTCCTTTGAAGAGTTTCAGGGAATTGCAAAAGGGATCTAGAGGATTCACTTCTGTGCATGGGGTGTAAAGCACAAAGGCAGGCAGACAGGAGGGGTGTGTGAATTATACAGACATGGGGCAGATATAAAAATCAAAAGTCTGTGTTAAATCAGTGAAAGGACATCAGCAGAAGATTCACTGAGATACCCTCACTTTGGGAGTTGCATTGTGAAGAGCTGCTATATTTCTGCCAAACAGCTATCTAAAGCAGATTAGGGAATTAATAGATCTAACATAGCTTGGAAATAATGTATGTGGAGAATTGGTTTTAATCAGCCTATTCCCATGTGAAAAATAGAGGGGTTTTTAAGTGAAGATGCAAATGAAGTGACCAAGAGGGCAAATCTAACCACTTCCTGCATATTTTTAATTCTTCCAGGAAGGGGCCCAAACCCCCTATGCACCAAAAGTCATATGTTTTGCATATTAATGTTTAGACTGACTTCTCATTAAGGCACACTCTGAGTAAACAGCCAGTGTAGTAATTTTGAAAGATTTTGGCGCTGTCTGTGATCTAACAAATGGTTATCCTTTGCAGAGATAAGTGTGGAGATTCACAGGCTAGAAAGAAAACTAGTAAATTGCAGTATGATAAGACTGGGAGATTAATTCAATTTTAAATTAAGGACCTCTGGCGAGTGCTTTCTCTAAGAATGAAACAAACTTCCTAGTTTTTAATGGCAATGTATAGTTTAGATAGCAATGATAGCACACAGGGAGTGCAGCACCCCAGGTAAATAATCCAGACATGGCACTAAGTGTGGATGAACCACAAGGACACAACATAATCAAACCAATTTCACACAGTATGGTGATGAGAAGATACTTGCATAGTCCAGCACAAGTCCAAATCTGTACTGCAAATAAGCATTTATGAGGACATAGAAGCAAGTCAAATTTATACTAAATAGTAATTTTTGTACTCCTTATGTAGTTATGTAAAATAACAGTCAGGATGGAGAAAGTAACTTGTCACAGAAGATATATGGAGAGCTGAGAAAGGAAACAAGTGGAAAAGGAAGCCTGGAACAAGGGTGACATAAGCTCCAGGGCCCTACAGACAGAATGAAATCTGTGCCTGTCCTTGGATGAGTGTGTATTTCAACATAACAAGGTGAATCCACACCTCTCACCTCTCAAAACCGAGAGCCTAAGGCAAAGTGCCCTGCTCACCCCACAGTCTCCCTCAGGTGGCCTTGGCAAAGACTCAAAGACAGAATATATACCTGGGTACAAAAACTATTCTGCTCTACTTTACCTAGGGCTGAAGAAAATTTAGCAGGCAAACATAGAAATATGTTCTGGAACTGAGAATCTTTTAAACTGAAGAATAAACACGTGAAGGTAAAATTGTCTCTAAAGCCATTAAAAAGGACAAAATGCTTACAGGTGAGAGGTTTTCCAAAGCCTGCTGGGTACAGAAGTCATGCCATGCTTATTTTGAAAAAATTCAAATAAATAACTTTCAATGAAGAAGCAGAAGTTACCACTTTTTTTTGTTGCCCAGGAAACGAATATGTTTTGTACTGGAAATTAAAATTCTACATGTATGTTCATCTGAATAAAGACTGGAGACTCCCAGCAGCTCCCAGCTGTCTCTGGATGTTGTGCTGACCAGGAATGTTTGAGTGCTGCCTTGTGTAGCATATCCTGTTCTGGGAATTTTTGGCACTACTATCAATTGTTGTGCTCACATCTGCACCTAAGCAAGTCACAGAGTGCCACTGAAAACCCACAGACCCTTCAGAAGAAACTTGCATTGCTGAGTAATGGAAACTTAAAAATGCTGAGCTTGTTATTAGTGATTTTCTTAATATCCAATTCAAAGAGGTAGTTTAAAGAGATTAATAAAATAGAATAAATGGAATATCTGGGATAGGAAACAGCTATTTAACACAAAGTGATATTTACAATTACTAGTGAGAAAAAACTGGTGGAATATGTGGGTTGAAGGAAAATTTTATACAACAAAAATTAAAATAATGCCACTGGGGGAAAATACGTAACCTACATAACACCAAAATACTATAGGAAGCAAGAAACTCCTTTATCTGTAAAGCCTAGAATGCAATAGTTTCTGCAAGGATACATACCCATCTGACACCCTACATTCCAGAACTCCTGAGGATTATAATTTGACGAGCTCATTCTTGTTCCCTTGGGGTAAATTCTTGTAATAAATCTTGTAGTATGTGAAATAAACTCTTTAGCTGATAAACAGAAGGATAAAATCTTGGTAAGAAAACCTTTGTTATTAAAGAAATCCTATTTGAACAAATAATAAAAATACAGTAATTTGATCCAGCAATTTTTTTACACAATATTATGCCAATTTATTCTATTTTAACATCATTTTATTTTGGAATTTATTCATTTGTTCATTTAATAATTAATTTTTAAACCTTAATATTTTGTGTGTACTTGAATCTGACAGTATTCCTGTATAAAGAAATATATATTCCTTTGTAAGAAGTTCATTATCCAAAAACCATCCCTTCACTGAAATATTCTGTTTCTTCACCTTTTTGCAGGGTAACCTTATGATTTCTACACTAAAGCCCACTGTATTCTCACGGGAAACTGAGACACAGGAAACTGCACAAAAGTTTCCCCCTTCTATAATAGCTCAAAATGAAAAAAAAAGGGAAAAAAAATCATCTTTAGATGATCTTGGCTTGTTTGTTGTTTGGAGGTTTAAATAAAATGGCTAAATAATATTAGGACCAGGGAAGAGCACGTTTTCAAAAGCCACTGAAATTCTTGTTATATAAGCCTCAGAAGATAACTATCATGTACATTGTTTTTCCTTCTGCTGGCAGTGTTCCCTCCTTTCTCATATGTAAGCATTGACTGCAGGGATGTGGGAAACTTCAGATGACTTCTATCTGCACGATTCCTTTTTAGTGATTAAACAAAAATCTACATTTCCAGGGTCATCTCTCTGATCTCCATTTTCCTCTCACCTCATTTTTTGTTTGTTTAGCGGTTTTGTTTGGTAGAGTTTGGTTTGCTTTGTTGTTTGGGGGTGGTTTTATTGAGGGGGAGGAGAGGTTCTAGAGCTACTTTTCTATCTCCTAGAGTGCTGGAGGAACCAGAGAGAGGACTCAGTGGCTGGAAAATCCTACTTTGTGACACTGTTCAGCAACATTCACCTCGCCAGCTGCTGCCCTGAAAACTAAAACCTGATAATGTTTTCATAGTTTTAGTTACTTTCCCATGGAAGTTCTATAAACAGAAGTTGTTTATCACATTCCTTCTAAGAAACATCTTTTGATGGACGTTTCACACGACCAGTGTGCTTGGGAAGGTGTAACTTAATTATCCAATCCCTGGTCATTGTTGAGAATCTATAAATACTGGGGTCAGAAAATAAAGTTCCTTCTTTCCTGTTCTACCACTGGAAAGTGTTCATGTGAATCATTTTGTGTCCTTTAGCAACAGCCAGCCACTGAATCACCTCCACAAAGTGAGTGGGCATGTGGCAGCCTTCATTGTCATTGTCACTGTCATGCTCGGTGATCTCTGCTTTTAACGCTCCCTCGGGGCTCTCTGCAGGCAGCTGGAGCTCAAACAGCAGAGGCTGCACCAAATGGAGCTGCTCCAGCCCAGAATGGTTTGGATAATTCAGTTTGGCTGGGATGGAAGGTCTGCTCCAGTGGAGCAAGCTGCCTGCTCTGGGGTTTATCCATCCCATTAATGAGGACTCTCTTATCTGCACTTGTCACCAAAGCCAGGCGACTGCCGAGCCAACTCCGCTCAGTTCTCAGCCCAGACATGGGGGTGGGGAGGGAGGTGGTGAAATTTATTCCACGCTTTTTCAAGTGCTGACTGCAATTCCTAAATTACTTGATGCAGAAAACAATGAATCGAAAGGCAGACGTACATTTTTTAGACTGTGTTAATATTTGTTCTTATAAAAATACACGGAATTAAAGCAAAGTTGAATTTCAGTTTTCCTCCCAAAGCCAACAGAAATAAAAATATTATGCAAAGGACATATCTAAAACAGTGTTATACAAAGAACCAAATAAAATCAGACAGCAGGTGTTTCATAAAATTTTAACCCTTCAATGCCTAAGCAGTGAAGCAATCATAGCACCAATGTAACTTTTAACTGATTGACTCCAAAGAAATTACCTGAAGATCTTAAAAGTTTTCGTGCTGCACTCTCTCCAACTGAATTATTTTCATAACACTGCTGATGCTGCAGGGAATGCTCAAAGCTCACAAACTTCTG
The DNA here is from genome assembly GCF_030490865.1 of Poecile atricapillus. Lineage (NCBI taxonomy): Eukaryota > Metazoa > Chordata > Aves > Passeriformes > Paridae > Poecile > Poecile atricapillus. The sequence continues at coordinate 7,737,419 of NC_081266.1, forward strand.
AGATTTGGTATAAACCACAAGGTCTGACAATGCAAGGGCAATCTTTCCCTTTCTCACCTAAACATCATCAGATGAATAATGGAATAAAAAAGTCACAATGATGAGTATTTCATTATTATTAATATTAATATTTATATATTAATAAATATAATTAATATTAATAAATTAATATGAATTATTATTAATATTAATAATTCAGAGAAACAATCATTTTGGATGCATAAAGCATGAAAAAACGTCTCAGTTAATGAATCTAATAAATATGACCTTTAATAGTGAGATCTGATCTGCTGAGAGAAAATTGAGGTTATTGTGCCCACGTTTATCACAGCAATCATAGGGTGAGTGGAGAGATCCTTCCTAGCAGAATGTTCTTCTCGATAGCTTTACAGTTTTCCTGCTCCTAAGAGTGGTTTGCAAATAATATCATTTTTCATGGCTTTTAATGTTGCTCCTTAAAAATATACCTCCAACTTTCTATTCATAAATATATAAAGTACTAGAAAAGACCAACAGAATAAACTCATCTATAAAATGTAGAATAACAGGAAAATATTACATTGCGCCAAGAAAATTAATCAAAGGCCTATTCCTTTAAGCATTGCCCTGAAGTTAGGAAAACTCTTTTCTTCTTGATTAAGGTTGAAAGTTCTCTCACCAAAATCTTAATTTAGTCTTGCTCAATTACCAAAATAAGCCAAAGTGACTGAAATTTTACCAGGATCTTCTCTCTTACAGAGAAGCACTGTGTGACCACTTCATTTTCCTCAGCATAACTTCTGAGCTAATTGGGGGCAGTAGCCAGCAGAGAGCTGCTGATGCTAATCATGTTTACATTCCATTAAAGCTTTTGAAGGCAAATTCTCATCCCACAAAATAATAGAGATTGCCTGCTCATGGCTCTTAAACTATGCAACGTTCAAGTGCATTAATTATTCTGGGGCTATGTCCCATGAGGACACCAGGAGTCTACTGCCATGGAAATCCTGAAAAATACAACTCTGGAGGCAGGCAAAGCCAGCAGCATCACTGGGGTATCTTGGCTGTGGATTCAAATGCTCTCCCACCCTCCCATAAAGCAATACAGTGGGACATCAAGGCAAATATTCCAACAGAGTGGGACCCTGGAAACCACTTTCTCTTCTGCCTGGGAAACATGAGCAGATCCTTTTTGTTGCTGCTGTTTAAGAGTCTGTGGAATTCATTCTAGTTCGTTACATGGTCCTACAAATATTCTTGAAACCTATTGTCTAGAGAGCTGGTCCTTCCTGGTCAGAGTCCATCCTTCCTCAGAATTTTTCCTTACTATTTCTCCATGTCAGTTGGAATGAGAAAGAAGAAAAAAACTTTCAAATCATATAAAAAAAAAGAGACACTGCTTCTCAGCGAGAGTGCTGGGCTCTGAGGAGCACTGCTGGTTTAGCCACATTCAGGCAATCAGAGCATGATGTGCAAGAGTGACTGGGTACACCAGGTGCTGCCTGACATCCTAAAAAAGCTGAACAAGGCAGTTTCAACCTTGATGAAGCAACAGATTTTCCGTGGTAGAGAATTATAGTTGGTTAAAAAAACTAAGTTCAATTTGACTTTCAAACACCAAATTTTTACACTTTTTTCAGAAATAAAGTTAAGTCTCTGCATGATAAATCTAAAAACACCTCTTCAGCTCCAGGTGCTGAAAAATGTTCCAGCACAACCAGGAATGTGCACCTAATTTAATGCAAAAAAATCCAGAACTGAAGAAAATAGGAGACTTTATCTATCTTAAAAATAGACTGGAAGACCTGGGGAAGAAATGGTTAACTCTGCCTGTTGTCATCAGGTACTGCTGTAAGTGTTCTCTATACATAGTTCCAGGAGAGCCATGGCACCAACAAAACACATCTTAAATCTACTGTGGGACCGAGAGCCTGGGACAAGCACAAGTTTTGAGAGAGGAAAATGTTGAAGTTCAAGATGGGAGCACAGGAAGGGGTTGATTTTGAGTTGGGTACTAAAATGTGGTCCAGTCTGACTTTTCTTATAAGAGTAGGAAAACTCTGAAACCTCGAGCTAAAAAATGTAATTTCCAAATGCACTGATCTTAGTAATTTTAAAGTTTTCTCTTTAAATTTTAAATTAAATTTAAAATATAAATTATTTTAAAATAACTTATTTATAACAACTTTTCAGTTTAGTCTCTATTTTAAGATAATCGAGTTTCTTTAAAAAAAAAAATCTGTGTGTTCTCTATATTCAATTGCAGCAAAAGTTACCTTTGGTTTTTTTTGAGGTGGGGGTGAAAGTCTATGATCTCTTCTTCTTCTGGTGGGACTCCTTGATGGCTGAAGAGGTAACGTGTCATCTGCGTCGTCATCCTCAGACTCAGATTCAGAGTCACTCAGTTCCTCTGTCTCACCACCATATTCAGCATCCATCCTGAGCAGACCTTCCTCAATTGTTCCAACTTTTTTATTTTTTATCAGAACTTTGAATTTTAATGCCTATAGAAAAGAGGTTGAACAATAGTAACTAGAATTACTTAGGTTTTCATCTCTTGGTGTTATTTAACCAATCTTCAAAGTTGTTTATTAAATATAATGATGTGAGGTTGCAAAATGAATTAAAATAGAGTGAGGCAGAAGCCAAAGCCAAAGAAACCAAACAGAATCTGGGGATCAATGTACACAACAGAATGAGCCTATCTAACACCATGACAGGAAAAAAGGCTCTCTTCCACAGGAACCCAGATGCTGAAACTATGAAAAGATAAAAGTAGAAAGCTAAGTAAGAGCCAAAAGTGATAGCCAGGCAAGACATAGAAGGTATATTTTTTTACTTATTTTTTTACTTCTATTTTAAGCCTAAATGTACTTCTATGTGTATATACACACTTAAAGATGTGTCTGCTATTCATTTGGAATGTTTTCATCTATCACTAAGCCTGCAGGAAATTTGTTATTTGATTAATGCCTTTGTGCATATCTCTCTGGTGTACCAAATGAAAACTTTTGTTTATAACTTGTGTTATTTTACAGTAGAACCTTATGCTGGTCTTACCTGGCCAGGGAAACAAAAGTTTGGTGATTTTGCCTAAGCAGTTTCTCTATTTTTAAATAGACGTGTATCAACCTCCATAATATGTAATGTAGAGGGAGAAAAACATCATTGAATTATATTGATTCTAACAGCATGGCTTTCATCTATGGAACAGAATCCTATGAGTATATATTTCACTTCAATTTACAAAACTATATTAATAGTAAAGCTTCTATTATGCAGCAGTACATCTGTGCACAGGAGCTGTCAGGGAGTAACAGGACTTACTGTCACTCTTGAATAAAGTGATCCACAAAAATGTTCTTTGAATTTCCTATGCTCTAGTGGAAAGGAAGATTACACTACTGGGAGTGTGGCGGGAAGAGGGAACAAAAAAATTCACAATAAATGAAAGGTAACTGAAATGCTGTGTTTTAAGGTATCCACGAAGTAAATATGAAAGGTATGGATAACAGAAATATATAAAGCCAAAGTTTTTTAGTAGAAACCAGAGCCATAGGCAAGGATAGAGACATTCCATTTATTTCCATTGCAAGCTCCATTGCTCATAATCCCCCTATCGCTTCAGATCTCGTGTTGGTAGTTTGCCAGGGTGCCAGTGGAATGAGACATCCTATGCCCAATATCTATCAATGCCATGCTGCTGGAAGGTTTGATTAGTCTCTCTGCACTGGTGACTCAGGATAAGGATGCCCTTTAACATTGCCTTCATTTCTTATTAATGCACTCTTTTTTTTATTTTTCTCTGGTATTTTTAGAAGAGTTTTAATATGATTAATGCTACTCATGTTTTTTAAGAGTTCTGAATTTTGCTTTGCATGTTCACATTTCCCAGTATCTAAAAGCAATTCTATCCACTTTTGATCTTGTATTTTGTTATTCATGGGAAGACTTCATTCTACAAATAAAAAAAAATAAAATAAAATAAAAAAAGACCTGGTATACAAGGGAAGAAAAAACTATCTATGGTTACATTACTGCCTCCTATATGCAAACATAACTTTAAGTAAAAAAAGACAATAGTGTGTGTGTGTAATGATATAAAAATGGGTCATGATGTCAATCAGTCTCTAAAATTCTGTTTGCGAGCTGTTAGCAAAAACATAAACATCCTGAGGTAGGAGAAGTTTTTTAAGGTTTGCTTTGTTTTCTACAAAGGTAACATTCTAAAATCATGGTTCTTTTCAGAAACAGTTACAAAAATACTCCAGAGAATTTGCTATTTTTTGGCCAGAAGCAAATGACAATAATAGTTACCCCCAATCACTGAAAGTGAAACACAGAGTGAAAAAATGGCATAGGCTTTTGTCTGAACTTCACACATCTTCAAAAAAACTTATAACAAATGTATGGTTACAAATTCAGTGACTGTGTGAAATCTGAGTTCTTTAATTGGTAATCAGCACTGCTAAACATGTGACACCTTTTTCTCTACATGTCCAGGTCTTCTAAGAGAGCTGAAAAGCCTTTTAATGAGCTGAAAGTCTGAGCATTCACTATAACTTCTCCTTTCTAGTTTTATTATGAAAGGCAAAATATGTTAAAAATACATTTGCTGTTTACTTCTATAAAAACTGCAAGCATACTAAAAAATTCAAATATGTAAAACATCATAGGACCTCCCTAGAGCATAGTGGGACTTCAAGACTGGCATAAGCAAAAACCTCGAAGTGCAATCAACTAGAACAAATATTTACATAATTAAATGAACAAAACCTTTTTCTTGTGCATTCTGGTTAATGGGATGTATAACACAAATCAGCTGAAGTAATGCCAAGTTTCCAAGATAAAAATCACAAGCACTTTGGATCGGGCAAACCCACCTATTGATGACTACAATTAATGTGAAAATTCAGTGCCCAGAAATGTAAGGAACAAACCCTGGATTTGAGACAGAAGTATTAAAGACAGAATAGCTTCTCCTGTTTAAATTGAGCTTGTTGTTCTCCCTTCTTCTCTCCTGACCAGCTGTAGGTGCTCAGTTAGAGGAATATCAAGCCTTGAAAATCTTGCTAAGTAACAAAGTTAAAATCTCTTCTGAGTTTTACATAATATTCTATTTCAAGAATGATACTGCTGCCTTAAATACTGATATAGGGTTAAGATACAACACCTCCTGTGAAGTCTGACACAGGGAAAGGTTTTGAGACAATGACAAGATTTGTTAAGTACAACTGTTAAAAAAACCCAACACCAGCTATCTTTAACGAATCACACTTAGTGAAGTGTGAATGGATGTCTTTGTGGCAGCCTTATAAATCACAGTTATCATCTACAGATACTTTATATCAATACTGTATACTTATTATACAGATATTTTTAATCAATACCACCAGCAAGGTCTGAGCTCTAGGCAAACAAATATTAATTATATCAGGAGCAGCATTTTAGCTACCTCATAGCAAGTTTTCCTACAACACATTTACCCAGTGAGAAGCACCCTACCCTGAAAATTCCATTTCTGTGTTGTGCTCTGTAGTAGACTTCAGGTAAGTCTACTTACCTTAAGTCTACTTAAGGATAAATAGCTGTGCTATAGCTGAAACTATATTCTACATGGGCAACTAAATCTCTGCATGCATTGGAAATAAGTCCAGATGATTGCACAGAAAGATGAGATGGTTACAGGTTGGCTCAGAGTCTTCATTGCACAGATTCCTTACCAAAGTTCAATGGTCCAAGAAGATGCCTTACCAAACAAACCACATGATTTTTATACACCAAATAAGCCATTGACCCAAGACCTACCTGGGTAATGATATAAAATATGGCAATGTCTTGTTTTTAGTTATCTCCTGAAGTTGCTTTACAATGCAAAGAAGCTATTAACAGATAATGACTGTCACATGTTTACCACATTTCTGGGAAAATCATGTTCCCTCAAGAGTGCAATGCCTAAAAATAGTGAAGGAATTAGATGAGTCTTCTGTATGTACTCACTACAGCCTAGAGATTCCTGAAATTTTATGAGAAACAGTATGGATTTTTTTATTATTATTTTTGAGGTCATCACCAAGACATACCACATTCTTTTTTTTTTTTTTTCATATTTTTTGTAAAGAATAGATGCCATAGACTGATCAAAAGGCATAAGAGTGACTAGAAACATTTTGACTTGCTAAGAAACAAAAGTATTTCTGATGCAAAGACTTGGTCAAGACATTTGCATATGTGAATGTGTTGGTCAAAATAAATAGGAATTAATCTCATAAATGAAGCAACAGAATTAGATGTGCTTAATCTTGAATTTCTCACTGAAAACACTCACTGTGTAGAGAAAGCTCTCCTTTTTATACTGAGTAGATAAAGGTGAAGAAAAGTGTGAAGGATGAGTCCTGGCTTATGGAGTTAGCTGGTTTTCCCCATAATAGCAGAATTTAAAATATCCATAGCCCATGAAGTTGTACTGGAGACCTTCTATTGATCTTTCTCAAGGATCTCATTAAACAGATCCTTTTATTTGGACACCACAGGTTTAACAACCATAGGGAAGCCTTGGCAATCCTGGCCAGAAATGCTTCTGAGACATCACAATGCAGTAATTGATCTTGCAGCTGTGTGGTAAACATTAAAGAGAACTTGTAAAATCACAGTAGTTGCCACTTCACTTTCAGTTAATCACACAGCAATATCTCATTCCAGCTTTGTGACAGGAAACCTGCAAATAATAAAAGATTCCTAACTATCTGATATATCTATCCTGTCAGCAGTGTAAGGCAGTTCAATGCTCTACAATGCAAAATAATTGAGGAACAAACTTTCATCAAAGCATCAATGTGCTTACATTCTTTTCTGTGTTATATTGGATGCCCACATGCTCCTTTCAATTGCTGTCAGATCTCTTGAGAGGAAGAACACAGCAGGGTAAGTAAAACCTTATCTCTTCTAGCATCCTGATATTTTCTAAGTTCATCTACAAATTGCTGCATAAGGCACTTCATTCCTTCACTTTCTATCAGCACATCACCAGGAGTGCTGGTACAACCAGCAGAGATGTCTGGCGCCCGTCACTGATGTCAAATCTAATTTAATGCAGGACCTGACTCAAAGGACCTGTTATTCCAGTGAAGATTAGAGGGAGTTCATGAAGTCTCTTTAGAAGCACCATGATGGCCAAGACTGGGAGCAGAGAATTGTATCAGGTCTGTCGCTTTGGGTGGCAAAACATCTTCTTGGGAAAGAGATGGGACAGGTGAAGCTTAAAAGCAGCCTCAGTTTCTCATGGGATAAAGTTTGTGGGAAAGAAAGAAGTAGTGCAAAAGTCTTCTCCTTCCTCCATATGTAGAGGAGGAATTGTGTGCTGAGATGCCACAGAATACAGGAATTGCAGGGAATTAATAATATCAATATAGTCAGATGGAAGTGTGAATATATGACTGAAGGCAAAGAATTAAAAAACCTTTAGTCCTGAAATTTTCTGGGGTTTGTTTTTCAGATGAAGCAAGTGTTGGGAAAAGCAGAGAGAGGAAGTGTTCAGTGATCCTCCGCTTTTATTTCCTGCGCCTCCATGTGATTTTCACTTAGAATTACAGTGGTAGGAGACATCATTGCAAGGTGGTCCAAGGAACCACCTAAGAGTGGGCGTGTTCCTCATTTTAACCTCCTTCCACACACACACAATCATCTCAGTTGACAAAGGTATAGTTCAAGACCTACTTAAAGAAAGAAGTAGAAGATTGACCATATAAAAGAAAATTATTTCGATGGAAGCCTCCAAAACTCCAAAACCTAAAAGGAACCTGTAGTTGTCTAATGTTTCTTTGAAGTGTTTGGAGAAACTGTGATTTCCCACTTCATGTACACACAAAATAACCATTCAATTCTGATCTTGAAGAACACTGAGGTGGCTTTTTCCCTTTTCTTGCTAATGCTCCATCTTGAAAAAAGTGGACCAACAACTTATATAGGTGACAGCTTTTTTCTTTTTCACACTAACTGAGGATCCTTCCAACAAAGAGCATTTCAAATTCATCATTTGTGGTTCTGTAACATCTCTTTTGCACAGCTTGAGTAAAGCAGTCTGAAGACTAAATTCAGAATTTGGTTTTCTCAAATGACAATGAATTTACCCAGGCCTTGAAAATGCACAAGGTCCCAAGCTTTAAAGATGTGATGTCACTAAACTCCTTTTTTGGCTCTTCAAAAAGATGCCAGCCAAAGTCAAGCTTATAACTGAATTTACAAATTCAGTCATAGCTACATATTTCCATTGCTAAGTAAAGTCCTACTGACTTTTCTTACATGCATGATCAGAAAACCTAGGAGAAACACAGAAGATCCTCATTTGTGTTCATTCTCAAGATAATAATTTTCTGAATTAAAACTTTTGTAATCAGGTGACGACAGTGGCGTTATTTAGGTAATCCTTACACCTTGCACAGATGGGAAATATGTCTCACAATACTTTAATATGTTAAAAGCTCAGGAGAATTAATCTCAGCTGACAGCATTTCCATACATAGACCCAGCAATCCATTTTCAGGCAAAACTCTACAGAGCTGACTCATGAAAACTCTAAGCTGTGGAAATATGAAGTATGAACTCCCGGTATCACAGTAACCATATGGTAAGGGACATATATCATAGAAATTAATATTTTTAAGTGTGTGATTCAGTGATTCCATTTCACTGATTTTGTGCTTGCTTCAGAGGACATATGATCCTTGCACATCTCCTACACTGAATCCAGCCGTGATTTGAGAAGCTTTACAACAAGCCCTCCTGTTTGATAGAGTTTAGATTTTTTCCTAATTGAAAAAACAGTTTTCAAGGCTTCAAAATTATGTTGGAAACCATGATGCAAAAAAATATATTGCTACAATAAAAAAAAAAAAGGGTGGAGAAACATGAACATTAAATATTACAACATTGTTATGGAAATATAAGAGTACGGTAATACTTCAGCACATCTTCTTGCACAGATCACTTCAAAAATATTTTTCCTTGACAAATCCTTAAAAAATTATTTTAAACACCTTTTGTGTGTTGTTTTTCCTTATGACAGTGCTTCCTTCCCACATTTTCATTTGCATTTTTTTAGCTACTGTAAAAACACAAGGAATAAAATGTGGCTATACTGGCAACAGCGAGAAGCTGAAATAAGTATTTTGTATGTGTGCACGTATTTGTGCTACAAAAGACTTGAAAAAAGTTTTTGTCCTTGAAAGAAAATTATGTGCAAAGACTGGAACAAAGGAAATGTATTTGTTTTAGTTTGCAATAAAATTTTCAACACCCATCTAATTGCCTTTTCTGACTTCATGTCCCAGGGGTCTCGGGCCATCCGCTGAGAAACGCTGTCTGAGGGAGAAACACACTGAGAAAGAGAATGGCTTTGCAGTAGCAGAGGACCAAAAAAAACCTCCATCATCACTGTTATTGACAAAAAATGTAGGCTCAGGTTTCCATTTCAATAACATGTTTAAATTTCAGGAATTTCCTTCAATTTAAGCAACAAAAAAATAAATCAGCAAATAACAGATGTATTTCCATGTGTTTTTTTGGTGCAGTTTAAATATTTTTGTTACTACCTGAAGTCTATTTCTGACACAGATGTGATCCATAAATTCAGTCCCAGAGGACTGAAAAAAAAAATAATGAAGAACCCCACCATCATTTCCATTTCTTTCACAGAGAAAAATGAAAACTTATTACCTCAGGAGAAGGCAGTTCAGTCATGTCTACTGCACCACCAATTGGTGTAGTGAGAAGTTTGTCACCTAGAATACTTTTCAAGCAGTCTGCCATTACTTCCTGCTGTTTAGGGCTGCAGTGGTTCTCCAGAGACAGTATAACTGGATAGGCAGATGACTGGAAATATAATTTTAGGATTTTATTATTAATAAATAAAAATATGAATAATTGCTTTTCCAAAATATCTTACAAAAGTCCCCTTGGCCATCTGTATTTACATTCATTTTCAAAAACTTCAGAATATAGATCACTTGTTCCAGGTTAGTAACACAATAAAACAGGTAACATTTGTGGAAAAAAGAAAGCACGATTGAAGAAGAAAAAAGAAATGCACCTTCAGAAAGTTAAAACAGAGCTAGACATATATGAAAAAAGGACTGCTTTGTTTTGGTTTTAAAAGCTAAAATCAGATTCTAAAATTAAAATTGAAAGCATAAATCAGAATTAAATGTCTTTTGCTTTAGTTTATGACAGATTTTTTGACTACTTTTCAAATAGTCTATCAAGACTCTGATAGTCTCCCCAAAGCTTGTTCAGAAATTATTTCCTTTACATGAACAAGCTATGGATATTTTTTATTTTTGATAATACCACAAACTTTTCTAGGAACAGTATACACTTTTCTCATCACACTACTCAAGCAAGGGTAATTGAGTAAAAATTAAAGCTAAAAGGTGAAAAAGAGAAAATTAGTAAAAATTAGAGAAGAACTCAAAAGAAATGCATCCATCTAGACTTATAAGTAAATCTCATAAGTTGCCAATAATACTGGTGGATACCAAAAATATAGTCTGAATGAAATCTTTGCTCAGGCAGAGCCTAAATTGTCAATAAGGAAAACACCATTTTATGTTTTTCCTGTCTTTACATTTGTCTCCTGAGCACTTGCTATTGACTTTTAAGAGAAGAAAAGCTCAGCCTGCATGGACAGCTGGTACCAACCATGACCTGTTGTGATTTTATCATCTCATTGGCACTTGGGCTTGAGAACTGAAGTTTGAATTAGAGTTAAGCACAATATGCTGTGTGTTAGCAAGAAGAGGCAAGTTTTATCCAGTGGGTTTTGAAAAACAGTGGAATAAAATCATGTTTTTAATTTCACTTTTAAAATCAGAGATTAATTAAGTTTTATATAGAAAACAGAAAAAAACCACAGCTTTGATTAACACTGAGAAGGCTATAAATACATATGCATGAAAATCCACATAAATTTATGATCGTGGATGTATATATTCATACACATAATGCTGGCCTGATTCTGAGATTTATCTTAATAGTCATTCAGCACTTCCTTTGAGCAGGAGTTTCACCAGAAGCTTATACAAAAGCCTGAGACGGTGCAAAAACTCTCCAGATTTCAGTGTTTTTCTAGAGATAGGTAAAAGGAACTTTGCTCTGATGGGTCACCTGACCAAAAAACATCAGTAGCTGCTAACATTTATCAGTGTCAACATTCAAAATCAAAAGAGAGGAAATGGAAAACAAAGTCTCAAACTCATCTATTATCTAATATTTTTGTCTATTTTATAAATTCACACAGAGGATACAAGACAGACTCATAGCAGCAGAAGAGTAAGTGACAAAAAAACCTTTAAGGGATATAAAGAAGGAGGAAAACATCAGAAAAAATCTGAACTAGGTCTTCAATATAGATTCAGTCCTTGTTTAAATTATGTCAGGTGAGAATTCCACCTAACAAGCTGAGTGAGATCACCTGAATCCTTTGCACTAAGTTTGGTTTATATTCATTATCAGGAAAAATGATTATGATTCCTTTAACTAGATTTTAAACTACATTAAGAACAAATAGCACAATTGCTCTGCAATTAATTTTTAAAATACCCATTGCTCAGTTGCATTTTTTTACCCTGGAGAATTTACAAGAGCCATGTCCCCACTTAGTTAAAGCCACCATCCCATTCTAACCAACTCATGTATACACACACAGATCTGTACGTACCATAAATGCATACTTGTCAATCACATGAATTACAGAGCGAAATGGAATTTTGCTTGTTAAAGTGTGACCATGATACACAATAGGTTCATTGTTGGTGCCATCCCAGCAGTCAATCTCCAGGCAACGGCATCCTTTTAACAGAGCACTTCAGAAGAACAAGAGAAACAATTTTGCAGCCAAAAGAAAGATAGCAAACTTTTTTATACAAGTTGCTGTGTTTCTAATTACAAGCACAGGGATTAATTACAGAAAAAACACCTCATTTTCACCATAAATAGAAATCCTACAGAATTATATGAGACAGACATACTTTCTGTTTCTGCCTATTTTAGGTGTGTGTTATTTAATAAACTTTATTAGACCTTTAAAGAATATGGGATTACCTGCATTATCTTCCTTAAAAGGCTAAAAATCAAAGATTTCAATAAAGGAATTTTAGAACAAAGGCAAATTGCCACTTAAAATAAAAGAATAAATATTTTCAATGCTATTTTGTGCTACTATTCCAAACTTGCTTAGAATTTTGAGAATCACTATATTTAAAAATCTATAGTACTTGGAGAATCAGGTTGCACTTGGTCTTTACATAAAACAGTTCCTCTCCCCAGACCACATTTCTAAGAGTGCTAAAGTTTCTGAGACACCCTGACTTTACTGCTTTAATCTGAATATGTTAGTGTCATCCCTTAAATTCTTAGGTTTCTAATATTTGACTTGCAACTAACTGAAACATTTCTTATAAACTGTTTTACTTAATTACCAAGCTGTCTTTTACATCCCGCTTTTCACACATTAACAATATGTCAAATATGCCTTTAGCTGATTTTAGCATTTTCCTCACACATGTATGAGATAAAGAGAGAGGGGGTTATACCTTCTTTGCAATTACTTTCAGCAAGGCAGCATTAACATAATGGAATTTTAAATACTGTTAGAAATTCAGTACTGTTTCTGATGGTTGCAAGTCACTAAAGAACATCAAGAGAGCAACCAAAAAAAAAATTACAAAGTGTTCAGGTAGATGATGATTCCTGCTGCTTTCTCTTCATTAAAGTAGTACAAATAATTCTGGACACATCTCCTCCTAATTCTTAATACATCCTGCCCTCTCAGTGTTGCATTTACTACACAATTAATTTCTTTCTTCCCTGTCTTGGCAATAAGGCATCCTGGTCATCATCCTCTTGGAGTCACACACTGCACAGGTTCCTCTCCCTGCTGCCTACTTGAATGCCCATGTTTTGTTGTTTTTGTTGTTTCTAACCTGCCCACACTGCAACATGCACTGAACACAGATATCCTTGACACAGACATACTCCAACACACATCTTCTACATTGAACAGATCACAGCTTGCCCAGGAATTTTACATTTCTTTCAGGGAGTTATTTATTTTTTGCATGGCACGTTGAGATTAAAAACTGATTTAATCGTGTACTGTACAATATACTATAGATTCCATTTGCTGCAAGGTTGATTTTCTGAGATGTAAGTGAAAAAAATAGATTGCTTCCAGACTATGAACAGATGGTTTGGCAAATATATTGAAAAGTGTACACACAAAATAAAATACCACTCTCATTTCAACTTGTATCTTTGATGGCTTTGTCCCTTATTTCCAAGTAGGATTGTATGTGACTTAGCATTAATTAAAAAAAAAAAAAAAAGCCAAAGAAAGTTTAAAATATTAAAAATTATGTCTATATACCTGGTATAGCCCCATAAGTGACTGGGTCCCATTAGCTGGTCAGCTATCAAGTAGGTGTTGTGAGAAGATGAAATAAAATAGTCACATAATGGCTGGTTCATATCTTGATAGACGGTCTTGTGCTGGCTTTTAAATATTGAACATTCGTCTGAGTTCATGTATCTTATAAATCCTTCAAATGACAACTGCCTTTTCTTCCTCACTGAACAAAAACAAAAGGAAAAAAAAAGAAATCTCTGTTGTGAAGCCACTCTGATGCACTTTCTGAAATTTTTAATAGCCAATTCTGAACACTGCTGAAGGTTATACAGCACAAAGCTTTCCTGCAATTTTAAAATTCATACCAAATGTATAAACAACACAAACATCAGATACGTGTGACTCTGGAGCTGAATTGCTGTGGTTCAAACTTCTGAGAGGAAAAAAATGTGTTTTGACACTTTTATTCTTCTATGGACAGCACTAAGAAGAATTTTCAGTAGTCCTAATTAAATATAAATAAAATATTTGTCATTTACTTTGGAAAGTAACATGCCAGACAACGTGTTAAGGGAATCTTCTCTTTTAAAAGAACCAGGATTGTTCTCTAAAAAGTCAGAAATTCTCAATATAATCTTGCAGAAACTATGACTTCTAGCACCAAATGTCTTTGCCAGGGGTGGAAAGTTCCAAATAAATATTGATCAAATCATGTTTAGAAATATTTGAAATAAAAATAGCATTGTAACCAAAGAAATAACTGTCTACACAGATGAATTGCAAATCAAGCCTATTACACTACTATATTTATAACAAAATGAACTAATTGAGTCCATACCAGTGATAGTCATCCCATTTGTTTTGGTTTTGACTGATTTAATGGCAAACAGAGCCATTACACTGCCAGCTACTGCTCTCAATGTCATGTTTGTAATGCAGTCATTTTACAAATTATATAATCTCAAAAGTTAGATTTGCTTCAAAATATAGTTTGAATTAGTGAGGGATTTTGCTCAGTTCTTACTCTAAAATAATTTTATTGTCACCGTTAGGCTAGTAGTTAACAATAAGTAAATAATCCAAGATTATTTTATGTTAATAATAGTTTAGAAGTCGATGTATACAAACTTGGGGACTGGAAATACCAGTAGGAAAACCCCCTTTTCTGCCCTGGTAATCCTTACTGCAGCTATAAGAATCAGAATGTACAAGTTAGAATTGCAATTATCGATCTTTGGTGTGTGACAGACTGGAAGTTTTACACCTGGATGAGAATTTACAGAAAATAATTGTTTCTCAATTACACAGGTCTTTGAACTAGAAAACTTGCAATGTTTTACAATGATAAAGAAAAACAGAAGGGCATCCAGACATCAAACATGCATTCACCCAACAACTTATTCCTAACAGAAGTCTTTCTGAAGTTATTCTTCCAGTCTTCCATTGATGAAGAATCCACAGACAACCCAACAAAAGCATTTCAACTGCTAAATAACCTTGTTAGGAAATTTTTCATAATTAGGAAACAGAAATTTACCCTGAAACTTCCTTGCTGTCCAAAATATTTGTTCTGTTTGGTATTATTCCTCTCCTCTTTTTTCACACTTTTTCTCTTATGAACACTGCTTTGGCACTTCCCACTTTCCACTCCTTTCCTCAAAAAAAATTCCAATCCAGGGCATTTTCTGTTTCAGATTTCTGATAATTTTCGTTTTTCTGCTATCCATCTGTATTGTTAATCTTTCATAGGAGAAAACAGGATACTATTTCTTCATGGAATGTCCTGACAAACTGCTACTCACTTTTACCATCTTAGAAGGGTTTACGTATTTATTATTTTCTCCTTTTTTTTTCTAGTCACTGACAGTGACTAGTTCTTTAGATGTTCCCTTTCTAAAACAAATATTACATTTGATCTTTTCCAGTCTTTCAATTCATCATTCATTTCCCCCCTGTTTTCAAAAGTAACCTTTGACTTGTATTAGTCAAGCTTGTTACAATTTTCTAAGAACTTGGATTTGTCAACCTGTCTTCACTGACCTGATTACATCATTTAAGAAGGTCCTACCCTGTTCCATCCATATTTTTGACTATCTTACTCAGATTAATAATATTAATAATATTACAGAACCGACTGTACTTATTGCATCGGGAATTTCTTTGGTCTTCTTTTAGCTGAGAGATTTGCAGGATGACTTCTTGCAGCCTTGATGACTCTTGAAAAGTGAATCCTATAGATTTATCCACATGCACGTGGTATATTGTTCTATACTTGTAACAACTGGATTAAATTTCTACTGTCTGGATCTTTAAAAAACATTTTGAATTTTTTCACATTACTCAAAACAGAATACACTCATCCTGTATGTTTTGCCTCTAATGAATTACATGAGCTGTCTGGATTTCATTTTGGATTATTTTATTTTTCATGGTCTATAGATTTCTCTGAGCAATTACAAGTAGAGCTAGTAACTATTTGTGTGTGTGTGTGTGTACATCTTTTATGTTCTACCTTTTCTGCATTTATTTATTAAATTAGTGAAAAAATACTGGCTTTTCAGTCTTGCTTTTTTTCTGAATTATTTATGATGTTTTCCTGGCTGTTCTTGTCATCGACAAAAGTTAACTGCAATATTCTCAAGAGAAATTAATGTTCAAGCAAATATGCTAATGACCATAATCCCCAAAAAATGAACATCTAACATTGTTTTGTTAGTCAAGATGTAAGCTCATAGACTTCAGTAAAACATTCAGCTCATGTCTCCAATCAACAGACTAAAAATCTTTGTATTTTTACAGAGCTTACATTTCTGAGGAATAGCCCAGCCATGCTATTTTCTGACCACTTACAGACATTTTCTGCTTCTACATTAAAGGAAATGGGAATTCATCTCCATAACTATTCCACAGTGAAAAGACTTTCATCAAGACCTTACATTTCTCCCCTGGAGGAACCTCAGTCTTTTTCTCCATTAGGACCTTTTAGCAGTAGTTAGTGTGCACACACATATCCATTTGTTGTAGAAAGGGAAGGCAAGAAAAGATTTCTGCCTTCTCGTGGCCTCTTTTTGTTCACAAAGTTCAATGATTTCTTTTGTCTTGCCCTCCTCTTTTGGATAGTGTACAATTCATTTTATTAACAATATTCCTTTATATTGTTTGGGGTTTTTTTAAATCTGATTTAAGATAAAATTATTTTTCTCATTCCTCCTGTTAGGGTAAACTCCAGCTCTGCCATATATACAAATACTGTCATATCAGAGAGGAATTATGGATATTTGAACCTGGGTATTTGAAAAACTTGGATTACATTATACATTATTTTCAGAGTTTATTACATTCCATTTTTCTTATTTACCTTGGAATTTCTTTGAAAATGTTTCTCTTCAGAAAGAAAAAATGGAAAACTATCACAAGATGTTTGTTGCCCTGAAGGCCTTTAGAGTACCCACAATGAGGCAGACAAACCAAGCAAGAAATCACTCTGCACTGGCCAGAGCCTCCTGCAAGACCCATTTCCTCCTGAAGGGACTGAGTACAACCTGCAGCCCTGCCAGGGTCTGGGAGAGGTGTCTGGACTGAAATAGAGACTCAGGAGTGGGGAGGAGAAGAGCCTGAACGGAATGTGAGACTAGGAAATGTGGAGAGAGAGATGTTTCCCATGTTTTTAAATGTATGTGAGTGCTCTTTGCTTCCAGAGAGCTAAATGAGTAATTAAATGTCTATGGTACTTGGGACAGAGAGAGTGGAGTGGGTACAGATACATTTGCTGGGAATTTTAGGGGTGAACTCATGAGAAATACTTGCAATCACAGACAAGGGTTTTACTCTGCTATAATGGAAGGAGGAATCTTTCAGTCATTAAAAGGCAGAAACATCATCAGATGGAATTTCATACTATGAAATTTGACTACATCAGTATGAAACATTCATGCTCTAAGGGAACAGTAAAGAGAGAAGTATTTCCTTGACTAAAGTTATAATACACTTAATTCTTTTCTAGTCTCAGTTTATATTCTAGGGAAGCTTTTTCTCCCTTACCCACACTTACAACTGGTGCATGCTGGAATAAAGTATCTATCTGAACAGCAGTTCAGTTTTCTAAGGGTTTATATCTCATAATCACCTTGTCTTGAATTTTTTCCCCGAGACTAGACCTTTACACATCTTTTCATAATCTGATATATTGTGTCTCTCAAATCCAGCCACAGTCATTGTCTTTGTTGAGATTTTTAAGCCATCTTTCTTACTTCACATGATTTTTTATGAAATCTGTGGGAGTTTGGCAGAGATGTCTCCTTTATTAAGTTTGATTTACCTTGGCCAATGGGATCAAATGCTCTCTTCTGCAAATTTGTGCTCTACATTCAGCTCTGTCTCACATACATCAAAAATCCAAAAAAAACCTTCACGACTGTGTGCACTAGGAATAAACTGCGAATGTTTTTTTTTTGCTTCACAAATACATTCTGGATTACTCAAAGTCCTTGTCTGACAGATGCACCAGGCTTATATTGTTATTTACAAAGCAAGCTGTTTTTTTTAAGACAGGATTGCATTTTTGCCCTGTTTTTGTATTGCCTAGCAGGAAAATAGGCAGGAATAGAGTCCTTGAATGGCTCTACATTGTAAATAATACTGGGATGCACTTTCTTATCCT
The DNA here is from genome assembly GCF_030490865.1 of Poecile atricapillus. Taxonomy (NCBI): domain Eukaryota; kingdom Metazoa; phylum Chordata; class Aves; order Passeriformes; family Paridae; genus Poecile; species Poecile atricapillus. The sequence goes on from NC_081266.1 coordinate 7,755,457, forward strand.
CACTGTGCCTCTAATCCTATCCATGTAAATGAGCAGAATTTTTTTTAAAAAAGACATATATACCAAGCTTAAAAAAAAATTATTTAGTTAGCATGTTTTCTTTAATCTCATTTAATGAGTTGAGTCTTCTATTCAAAGCTAATAGTAAAATGGGAAGATAATGGAATGTTTGGGAAGAATAAAACTCTCATTGGGGTGCTAGTAAGACACAACTGTCAGGTGTGAATCACATATTTTGTGATCAATTCCATAGAAATGGCTCTTTCTACCAAAAATGCAAGGTTTTAGCACACACGTGAAAAAACCTGTTAGTGTAGTATTTTGACATTAGGCATCTAAATTGTATAACAAGAATGAAAGATTAGTTTATTCCATACTGTCCTGAGCTAGCTACAGTACCTACAGAGAATAAATTCAAAGTTATCTGGCTCAATAGCTTTGAAAATCTCTCTGCAGAAATGTTAGGGATGCACTGGATGCTATAAATGGATTTATTTAAATTAGATGTAAAATGTAGTCATTGTTTTCATCCTAATCTTGACATAGCAGTGCTATCACATTTATGAGAGAATGGTCATTACTATTAGCAAACCTGTCAATCAAATGTCAAAGCCTGGCCTTTTCCCTTTTTGTAAGACACAGGGAGGGCAAGGGTGACAGATGAGTCCAACAGATCATCCTGATGAATAATGTTCTGTAGCAAATTCAGAACGACACTTACACAAAATGGTCTATCACAATACCATATGAATCATCTCTCATGTCAATCATAACTGGAACTTTTCAAGAAATATGTTTGAGTGGGAGTATGAATTCACTCAAAGGAGCATGAACAATACAGAGGTTATTTTGTTCAGCGAGATTATTTCCAATAACAAGACAAACAAATTTATCACAGGTGAAGAAACAAACAAGAATTTGTCTCAGCATCTGAAATTTCAACCAGACATTAAATTAAACCTATAGAAACTTCAGTTCATATTTTTAAAGGTGTTTTCTAATGGACTGAAGATTATTCATTGTTTAACTGTGCTATAGATTTGAACTTTCCCATCAAAACAGGTGACACAAAATAAAAGGAACCTTTTAAGCTGGTAATTTGAACAATTAGTAAACATTAGCTCCTCTGAAAGAGCAGAATATGTTTAATAAAATACAGTTAAATTTGAAAGGCAGCCTTAAAGAGTAAAGGCATAAGGAATCACATGTTTTTATTACTGGACAGTAAGTGCCTCTAAATGAAACACCCAATGTTCTTCTGTTTCTCATTGAAAAAGTGGCATTTTCCATTTTCTTCTTCCACCACAGGTCAGCATAGAAAATCCAGTGCTATTATCCCAGAAGAAATATTTTCCCCTTGGGTTTGTTTTTCTTAACCACTTATCAATTCCACCCGTTTTCAACGACTGGGAACCAAGGAAACGAAAGAATTGAACATATTCCACTGAATAAAGTAACAGCTTGCAGCAAAATGCAGTTCTATCCTTTTCCTAGCTGTAAATTTTGCCACAAGTTGAAACCAGTGACGCTCAGCAGAAGTGTTACACCCCAACTTGAGGCACCTTTAAATAGGTGAAGAACATGTTACAGATTTATGAAGCCCTCCTCATCTCAGCATTCTAGTGATTCACAAAAGGTGACCAGGCACCTACAAAAATTTTCCACAGTGCCCCTGCAAGGAAGTCAGAAGGACATAAAAGTCTTGTCTGAGGCCTTGAATTTTCACTAAGTGACTCAAGGGAGAGAAGACAGTGTAACGAGCAGAGAAGAAAAATGGCAGATATGGACTTTAAGAAAAACAAATTGAAAATGGTTTGTAATGAGCTGAAGAACAGAATTTGTAGAAGGACTAGAAATAAAAAGATAAAGAAATGACAGAAAAAAGAACAGAGCAGAGAAAGGAGGGCACCATAAAAAGAAATTAAAACACAGGAAGAAAACATAATAAATAGATGAAAAGACATGCTTTTAAAGAAAGAAATATATGAGGTTTAGGACAACACAGTCATTGAGAGAAGCACGAGAAATAAGAGCTAGATATCAAATAGTTAAACTGTACATACCTTCATCAATGGGTTCATACTTCATAATAATTTCTAAGGCAGTTGTTTCATTAGCTTCAGTTTGAAATTGTTCTTTTATAAGAAATTTAAGGAGCTGGCTGTCAGGTAGAATTTTGCCATCTGTCGAGTAAGCCTTGAATAGTTCTTCAAATTCAGGCCTGTGTACAAGAGCTCGATAAATTGCTCTGAAGTCGTCCATGCTAATAATATTTCCTGACTGTTTGTCAATAGTTTTCTGAGGGAAAAAAGCAAGCAAAATTTATTAAAAAAAAAAAAAGAAATTAATGAAACAACATGCAATTATACAAATTATGCACCAAACACTCTTTTATAACTGACCATAAGAGTGAGCATCATAGAAGAATCCTCAGGCAACAGTGACTACAATCAGATTACACTCCTCAACTTTTAGATGACACTTTGTGTGCTACAAATATTTTATGTAAAGTAAAATGGACCATATGACACAATTAGCATCTAAATAAGTGCAATAAATTTAGATTTAATGCATTTTTAATATTCAAACACATTGTTGAAAATCTTTAAAATGCTACGCATTAAAATAAATGTGCAGCATAAAACTTATCAAGTGGAAAATATATTTAGTATAATACCTCTCCAACAGCTATTTACACCATATTGTAAATACTGTCAGTCAAATTTGCACACAAAATCAGCAACCAGTAATCTTAAAAATGAAATAAGGATGACCAAATTACCAAGAAATACAAACCTTTCAACACTTCAATAAACGAAGTTTATTGTTTCACAACAAAACAATATTCAAGTTTGAAGACAAGATATTTTGTAATAACCTATGACACCATGTTCTAATCTTAACAAGCCAGAATGTTTAACTTAGATTAATTATTCACACTTTCAGAATTCTTGAATTGTAAGCTTGTTTTCATACAGCTTACAGAATGTTAGCATAGTAATTAATTTCTGTGTTTCAGTATAAAAGTCACTAGAAAAGTTAAAAGGCCACAAAAGAATTTGAGCAGAATAATGCTTTTTTACCATTTCTGCTTTTTACATTTTTCACAGGTTTAACAATTCTATTTTTCCTTTAAAATTTTCTACTTAAAATAAGTAACTGCATATATATATAAATAAGCATAGAAATAAATATATGTCTTGCATATATATAAACATAATATATAAAAATATAAATATAATATATATAATATATAAATATAAATTGCATTTCTATATAAATATAAATATAAATATAAATATAAATATAAATATAAATATAAATATAAATATAAATATAAATATTAATATTAATATTAATATTAATATAAATTTATTAAAACATTAATATAATATAATATAATATAATATAATATAATATAATATAATATAATATAATATAATATAATATAACCATAATAAGATATAATATGTAATACGTATATTAAGATATAATAGCATATATATAATAATATATAACATATATTCTATTATATAAACTATATACTATATACTATGTATATTAATATTATTTATTAATATATAATATAAAATATAGTATATGCTATATGCTGTATATTGTATATATGTTATATATTAGTTAATTATGTACTGATTAATTAATTAATATCAATATAGAAATATAAATGTTTCTAACATTTTAGCCTGATTTTTGCTTAAAACCTGCCAAATCAAGAGAAATCTTCTGACAAAATTGCTCACAAAAACCACAAATGGCAATCCACTGCCTCAGTGCTTATGACTGTAAACTGATGAAAATTCTCAGTTGTTGGCTCCTTAAACTGAGATGCCAAAGACACCACGTTCCAGCATCCAAACATCCAAACATGGCCCTTACTATGGCTGGTTTGGCTTCCACAGAAATGTCTAGAAGCAGGAAATTGCTTACTTGAGCTCTGGCTGCTCTTTGATCAACAGATTGGATTACTGCTAAATTAGATTGGTTTTGAAGCCATACCATGAAAGCCAAAAGTTTAAAGATCTGGTGCCAGTTCCTTCCTATGCAGTAAAGTTCTTTCTGCACTTCTGAATAAGTACAATAGGAGTAAAAATATATTAAATAACTGAAACGAGTACAAAATTAAATTTCATGAGGAGTTCTAGTGAAAAAATCTTACAAATGAGTACTTCAGTGTTTGCTTTGAGTTTGCAAAAGAGAATAATAATGATCATTATTAACAGAAATCACCAGCAAGAAAATATTTCTGTACAAATGCTAATTATACACATTTCATTACTGCTGAGAAATTCCCCATCTAAGGTTGATTTCTTCCATCCAATTTTTAATGTTCTTAACAGTGCTGCAAATTTGCTTATAACCATTAAGCAGGAAAAGAAAATACCAACTTCTTTTGAAAATAAACAGTCTATCAGGACTTGGAGGATGTTCACTTAGTTACTGGCACAAAGAGAAGCTGGACAAAAAAGTAAAGTTTCTATTTTAGCTGCCTCCTGGTGAAATACAGGCAATAATACTACACAAAAGAACTCTTCAAATTAAAGTCATAAAAATCATGTCACTATAAAAAGATATTGTAAATTTTTGGGGTAGATTTTTATCATTCCTATTTTTATTAATGCACATCAAATTTTTGCTGTTCAGAAAAAGAAGAGACAAAGTCTTGAGAGAAATTAGATGAAAATTTATTATTCCTTAAAACCTTAATGTTCATAATTCTGATACTGCTCAAGAGTATTACAGTAAAATAAGCTCAAAGAGAACAGAGAAGAAAAAAGCTGATTATTCCTTAAAATTAGCTTTCTATAAAATGTATTTTGCTATGTAGAACCATTAGATTAACTGCTGATGTGCAGTTAATTACAAAGATGTCAGTAACATCCAGAATGCTTTGGATTTTTACATATTGTTTCGCTGATGAAATATTTGAACCCCCCAAACTACTGAACCCCTGTAAATCTTTCTCAAATAGCATAGGGCACCTAACAGTACTGCTATAAATAACTAGATCAGGCTATTGGGTATAATATGTTGTTAAATACAACTAGATCAGACTTCTTCTTTGCAGGTCACTTCCCTCAAATCTCCTTTTCTCTTCCCACAGCTGACCATCTCTCACATTCCTGCCAGAAACCAAAGTAGGGGGAAGATAGAGGAAACAACGAGAAATATCTTTAAGTTCTCAAGAGATCCTCTAGCTTTGAAACTTTCTCCATGCAGTGAAAGTTCAAAAAACCACAGGAAGCCTCTTCAGCCAGGGTTGAGCTCATGCTGCTGGTTCTACCTTGGTTTGAGAAGGCAAACAATGAGAGAGGAAGACAGGGTGAGGAAAGCTTAGTGCCTTCCTTCTTATGACCTTTCTGACTTGCCATAGTTAATTGTCTCTGCCAAATCAGGACAAAATTTGCCAGCTGGTTGCAACATTCTCCAAAGAATCATATCTATAAAGGTGAAAGTAAGTAAATATACATGTATTTATATAAATATATATATATATTTATATATATATACACACTTGTTTTCATTCCCTTAGGGAAAAAGCATTACCAGACAGATGGGGTTTTTTGGGGGGGAAATGATGTAAAGGGAAAATCTTAGATATTTTGAGTCATTACATGAAGAAAATATGTATCCAGTACTCATTTGTTAGTATTTGCTCACTGAGACAAGATCTGCTTGGCAGTAGTTTGCTTGCCTACACTAAATGAACTTAAGTCCAGCTTCTAGCTGTATCATGTCATCTTCACAGAAATATCTTTAAAACTGCCACCTCTCAAGGCCAAATCCATTCCCAGGGAGTTAGAGAGCGATTCCCATCCATTCAGGCACACCTCTTAAATATTACAGGAGAGGTATAGTGGAGAAAGGAATGAATGTGTGCTGGATCTAAAGCCTGGACAGCTCAGAGAAATCCCAATTGTCCTCCTGGAAAGAGGATTTTGAGAAGATTGCTCTCATGGCTCTGTCCAGAATCAGACAGACATGTCTGGGCTCATTAGCTTGACCAGAGAAGCTGAATAGGATGAAACCAGAATGCTTTAACTTTTCTCAAGCGCAGACATGTTACAAAAAAAACCCTGGGAATCCAAACCAACATATTTTCCATCTTACACTAATTTGTTGTGGAGAAAAGACAGAGTTATGTGGGTGTCAGTCTCTCCGAGTAACAAGCAGTAGGACAAGCAGGAGTGGACTCAAGTTGTGCCAGACTATTAGGAAAAATTTCTTCACTGAAAGTGTTGTCAAGCATTGGAACAGGCTGTCCAGGGAAGTGTCTGCGTCACCATTCCTTGAAAGTACTTAAATGCTTGCAGGTGTGGTGCTTAGGGACAAGTTGCAGAGGTGGACTTTTCAATGTATTAATGGTTGGACTCAGTGATCTTAGAGATACCTTCCAATCTAAAGGCTCATGATTCAAATTCAAACCCTGGGTTATCTATTTTACACAGACATGAAAGACCTGGAGGAGGAAAATTCTTTGCTGATTTTGCACACCACACTAGCTTGAAATACATTTCCCAAAAAATTAACTTGAAAAAAATCAGCAAACATATGATGTGTGTAACTGAACTTCTAAACCATTCATTGCTTAATGTACATACACCTTACCTTGAAAATATGTTTTAAATGGTCTTCATCAAATTTTATTTGCATTTTTTCAAGCAGCCTCCTGCAGCCCTCTAAATCAACATTCCCATTCATGAAATCATTCTGAATTGTATTCCAAAACCACGTATGAGACGTCAGGTTAAGGAAGATTCTGGCCAATTAAATTGCCTTTTAATGGAGGGGATGAGGGGGAAAAGTTTAATTTCATTAAACCTAAGAAGATTGTGCTTCCCTTTCTTCATACTCTAGAACATCCTTGCATTCTGCCCTCTGAGAATGCAGCAGGCCCCAAGGTGTGCAGGAAGAGATTTCTGCTCTGTCCTCAAAGTCCCAGAGAGCAGTGACAGAAGGGCCGAAGGGAGGGTGTGATCAAGGGGTGGTCAGGGTGCAAAAAGGGCTGCAGTGAGAGGAGGGAAACGTGGGGAAGCCGAGGGGATTCAGCAGGCTCAGGGAATGGTGGGGAGTGCCAAGAAACACCAGGGAACGAGTGCTCCCAGCATTGTGCCCACCCAAACATTATCAACCGGCCCTGGCTGACAGGACTGGCTGCCCCAGGCCCTCCAGGGCATCCCCTGTGTGCCCAGGCCTGAGGGGAAAGGGCCATGTCAGGGGCATCCCAATGGCAGCTGTCACAGGGCAGGGAGAGCAGAGGAAGAGGAGAAGGTAGAAGAAGAAAAGGATATCTGTTCTCATCCATGGTGGCTGTGCACCGCCTGCTCCAGGCCCCTCACTGCAGTGGCATAGCCGAGATCTCACTTGGGCTCACAGTGGGCTCCTCATGCCACTGTGACCTGACAGAATGGCATGGAATGTTCACTCCCCCATCCTTCCAGTGTCGCTCCAGTGTTGCTCTGGTGATGTCACAAACTGCAGGCGCCCAGCACAGGCCCCTTCCTGCCCCCGCTCCACCACCCTGCCACCATCCTGTGCCTTTTCCTTCCAGCACAAAGTGTCCCCAGGCCCTGCCCCTGTCTCCCACCCATTGCTCCACCACCCTGCCACCATCCTGTGCCTTTTCCTTCCAGCACAAAGTGTCCCCAGGCCCTGCCCCTGTCTCCCACCCATTGCTCCACCACCCTGCCACCATCCTGTGCCTTTTCCTTCCAGCACAAAGCGTCTCCAGGCCCTGCCCGTCTCCCACCCTTAGGATATCCCACACCCACAGCACGTGTGCTGGCAGGAGCTGTGTGGGGCAGAGCAGGCCTTTTGCAGCCAGCCGTGCCAATGTCCTCCAGGGGAGCTTGGCCAGCTTGGCCGAGGTCTCTCTGTCCCGGTCCGAGGTGACAAGCTGGTGAGGCAGAGGCTGCCAGCACAACATCTTCCCCCAGATAACCAGGAGCACTGTGCTACCAACCCACTGCAGAGACCTGGGGGGAAATCCCTTCTTTGGGCCTTGGGGAACCAGCTGGCTTCACGGCACAGGGTGATGGTGGATGTTGAGAGTTGTGGGATGCCACCCCAAAGTGCTGGGAGGCCACCCAAGCTCCCACTTTCCTGCTGGGAACTTCTCTGTCCTCAAAACCAGCCTGGGCAAGAGCAGCTGTCCATGTCCTGCTTTGAGGCACACCAGTATCAGCCTTCAAATCACTGGGACAGCCCTTGGAAATCAGGCTGGACTTACACCCTGACTCCATTTCCCACTCGTTTTACAGGAATTCTTCCCCAGGCAAACTGCTTCGAAGTTGCCAGCTTCCGTGTAGCTGTCAGCAAGCCTGAGTGAGACTCGAAATGTGACAGACCAAAGGCAGTTTGCCACAGATTTTATGCTGAAGTGCCTCAATGCTTACTGAAATACCAGCTTTGATACGATGGCCTAAATAAAAAATGGGGGAAAAAAGACAAAATGGAGTTATTTAATTGATTTATTTCTGGATCACTCAGGAGAGTACAGAGTCTTCCATCAGTCAATCACCACTTTAAAAATAATTCAGGTCTGCAGTGACTGGAAATAATTTGTTTGGGTTTTTTTTTTTCACTTTCTTCATGTACTTTTTAAGTACTTTACCAGGAATAGTCAAAATGTCAAAGGCAGCAGAGTGCTCCAGCTGAGATAGCAAGCAAATTCTTACTTTCCTTCGCAGTTTTAACCAAAATTATATTCATTTTTGTAATTTCACACCAAATGAAGCATTGATTATAAGGAATCTAGTAAGGAAGATCAGCAAAGACATTGGGACATTATATCTAGATTTTTTTTTTTTATTGCTAGTGAAACCTTGTAAATTCAGCCTTCAGGCTTTGCTTGTGCATATATCTCTGAATCCCTTATATAGATACATGAACAAAGAAAAGATCAGGACACTGGAGGAATAAATTTCTTATAGCTAGTGCAGAAGATATTTCAGGACTGACCAGGGATGTAGGCTGGGTGTTGCAGCATTATAGAATAAAGAAATGCCATTCCCCTCTCCCAGTATTTATTACAAAGGTCAAAGGAATGCATGTGATTTTGGTTTACTTTCAAACTATGATAGTGATTATTTCCTAACATTTATCACAGATTATTACAAATGCCTACCATCCTTGCTGTTTTCTGTAAACATAACTTTTAATTAGAGTTTCAACAGAAACAAAGTTTAATTGCAAGAACTACTGTAAATACTACACTTTAAAAACAAAAGGTGTAAACATTCAAGCATTATTCTTGCACATATTAGATGTTTTCATTGTAAGCATAAGATTTTGCTGTTGTTTATCATAGCTGGTGGGAATTGCAGTGCCACATGGGTCAAACACACCCTTTTGTAAATACTCATTTGTGGCTTTATAGATTCACTGCTGACTGACCATGATTGCTCTCATTGTCTTGGTTTTAAAATGTCATAAAGAACTATGCATTGATATGGTTTCAAGGAGAAAAAACTGTGCAAAAATGGGCATCTTCAGATTACTCTTGTGATGACAAATGAAGATTTTGCATACTTACTGCCCTCTGATTTGGGAGGTTCCTTTCTCTATGTATCTGGATATGATAATAAATATCCCAGAGAAACCAATGCAGTTGAATAGAGAGAAAGATGGAGCACAGAGAGCATTTTCTGTGCTCCCTCCGTTCTTCAAAGAGAGCTGCATTACCTTTGGGTCATTCTCTTTTCACCCCACAGCTGCTACTGAGATCCATCCAACACCAATCCAACCCTTTAGTGCCTATTTCCTGCTGGAGACCATTCAATGAACAAGTAGCTGTCTTTACATGAAATTTGGTTGAAAAAGTGATTATTTCTTTATTGAAAGTAGGAGTAATTTTATTAAAAATGTTATACAATCCAGGGCTGCTATAGTGAAGATGGCTTATTGGGCGTGTAGTTTATGTCTTTATATCTGCAGTACCAGAAAATAGAAGAAATTTTGGCCATAGATGTAAGTGCTCACAGAAACAGATATAACACTAGAAATTCTGGATTGGAAAAAAATCACTTTTTCACAAATATTGAGCATGAACAAATAATAAGGAACAACAAAGAATGATGAAAAAGATGGAACAGTTAAATGACTTTCAGTTTCAAGATTTATTCCACCAGATCAATCCCTTATGAGACATGATTTTGCAATACATTGTTTTGTTCTGTAGAATTAAATTCTGTCAACTTTAAAATGCTGTTTCTATATAGAAAAACTGTAGCAAAGAGTGCAATAATAAAAAGCATTTAATATTGTAGTATCAGTCTATCAGCCTACCTTTATGAACTTCTCATTTTCTTTCAATTTCCTTTCTCTAGAAAAGAGGGGATCTATGAAACCAGAATTTGTAACAAAAGCTGCTCAGAAGGATGAAATTTCAGCAGAATAAATGTTCTGATGTCACTGAAAATGCCTACTCATTTTTAGCAATGCTATGAAATTAATTTGAAGAAGGTAATTACAAAACAGGCTTTGCCAATTTTCCCTCTACATTCTCCAGGATGGGCTTTGATTTATTTTATTTCATTTTATTTTATTTTATTTTATTTATTTTATTTATTTTTTTTTTATTTTTGGAACTTGGAAATTTGAGAAAGAATAAAGGTTATGAGAAGAAACTAAAGGTGTACAACTCCATGGAAAACTTCACTGAACTTTTATTTATACATTTTTATGGCTCTGAATGTCTTTGAGACTTAGTTGCAACTGCTCCCTTTTTTGTCTGTAAGTGATTTTTTGTTGCATAGGGAATATGCCAACTTTCATTATTTTTATTCCTGAAATTGCCTCCTGTTCTCTCTAATGCTTTGAAAACCATTCACATTCTTATAGCTGCTTGTGAATCCCTCTCTTTTATTTTTTTTTTCAGTTCCCTGTATTTTAAAATTTAATGAAGGATTGACATGTATAATATATGCATATTTATATACACAACAAAAACAAAAATTCAAGTTTTCCACTGCAGTAAGGAGTTCAGAACACCTTTTTTTCAGAACACAAATTTCAATTCTTCAAGAATGTCTCGGGCCCTTCTCTAGTTAGGATGTGATTAAAAATGTATTTTTGTAGTCTCTACAGGGGAGGCATTGGAGATGGATTCATATTCTGAGATTCCATTCCAAGCATCATAAACTCAGCAGTGCTGGTATCCAGGCTGCCTGGAAAAATTATATTATGGCAGCTGCATGTACACACTGTGTTATTTCTAATTCATTCGAGTTCCCTTCCTCAGGATAAATGGCAATTACAGCGGTTCTCTGGCTGTCAGTAGTACATGACACCACTGTCATTGTGTCTGCTGAGCAGTTATTTTAGTCTCTGTTCGCTCCAGAGGTTACACATTTGGTTTCTTCAGAAAAATACACCCAGTGTGGCTTATTCATTAGAACAGCCTCATGCTGCCTCCTGTGCTGAGCCACAGAGCAAAGGCTGAGCAGAGGGAGTTGCATTTCTTGCTGCCACCGCCCTGGCTGTAAGAGCTCTGGGGCACATGTGGGGAGGAGAGGACAAGAGCAGGACAGGGAGTGCCCAGGTGCCAGCTGAGGATGAAAGGGACAGGCGGGAACCCTCCTGCTACCCAGGGGAACAGTCCTGGTACTCCCTGAAAAGCCTCCTGTGGCAGTGCATGACCCTGGCGCGTGGTGGCTCTTCTTACGTTCTCATCATCCTTTCCCACTGCCTCTGCTTCTCAGAAGATGTGTTTCTATTTAAAGAATTAATTACCACTCTATTGTCTTGTCTTGTGTTGTTATGTCACCCTGCAGCAGGTTCAGGGCTGCTGTGTCAGTGACAGATCCCAAGGTGCAGGATGGAGAGCAGCACTTCTCTGTCTCAGGTCTCTGTTTTAACAGGGAGCAGGGAGAGCAGAGCCCAGCTCATGAGACATCCTTGTTGTGTTGTAAGCCTTGCAGGATTGAGTTCTTACTTTTTTGGGTAAATTGTGGTTGTAATACAGCTTTGGTCTAGTTAAATGTAGCCCTATTTGCCTGAATAAAACCAGGCAACTTCACACGGGCAGTGTCTGGGCTGTCCTCGCTGACCAGGTGGTGCAAAATGGCTCAAGCCCAGCTCCTCATCCCCTGCTCAGGTGAAACACCACAAAATAAGGAGGTCAGATGGATATTGAGGAGAGGTTTTGCTCACCATTACCTGATTTACAGTGGTAAAAGGCATCTTTTCCCTGCTGTGATTCCCTGCTGTCTCTGCAGGGCAGGTAAACCACATTACCAGCTTCAAGGACACACCTTTCTGGCACTGAAGACAGCTGCCTCAGTGCCTCCAGCAGAAAGATGGAGCAGGATTTGCTTAGTCATTTCTTCCACGTTATGAGACTGATTCTTCTTGCTTGGAAAATGAAAAATAGCTTTTTTTCAGTGGGAATTGTATCAGACTCCTAAAGTGCATCTTAGTAGAAAAATCTATGAAAGCAATGGGTTGCATGAAAACCAACTTGGAATACATAAAGTAGAGAAAGAGGAAGAGGGAATTTATATGTGATGTTGTTTCTCTAACTTGTTTTGGAGCTGGTCAGGAAACTTGCTCTTTTTTCCCTTTGTTATTTTTCCCTTTCTCTTGGAAACTGGAGGAAAAAAAAAAATAAAATCCAGTGTTTTTGACCAGACAGAACTGCAACAATAGTGAATAGTGTCATCAGTGACTGCCAAAAAAAAAACACCTCAATTATTTGTCACTCAAGCATTAATTTGCCACTGAATTTCAGACTGATGGCAATTAGTAAACAGAAAATCTCACTGGCAGTTAACAAACAGGAAGGAAAATGAGCACTGCATGTCAGACCACTTTCTTCCATCACACTCCTTATCTGTGTTTTTTAATTTCATCCCTGATTTAAGCATGGAGCAGGTTTTAATATGTTAGCTAACATGTATTTCAATATTTTACAGATTTGCTTCCTCTAAGTTGTTAACTAAAAAAAATCAAGCTGTCTGGCCTTTTTTAGGTCCTCAGTCAGCTGGTCACAATCCTGGAGTACAATTGGTCATATCCTACGAGAACAGCCGTCTGACAATAATGCTGAAACACATGAGGAACCTTGTGAGTATTTTTATCAGAATGTGTAACCTGTAAGTCCTTGCATTTGCAGAGTACTGTGAAAACATTAATCTTCAAACAGCCTTTCTGGGAGAACTAATTTCAACTCAAAGTAGTGATAGTGCTGCTCTGTCATGATTTAACAATTGGTTTTTCCCTTTGAGCTCACTCAGTATGGTTACAGGTGTGAGACAGATACAGAAACTGGGTTTCCTTAATGGCTGGTAATGGCCTTTTCCAAGAAAACCAATTTTGATACTGTTTTGGCCCTCTCAGCAGACACATTTTGATAGCAGTCAGACATAAGGCATGGTGCAGCAGCATGACTTTTTGCAGCACCTCAGCCTGGAGCTCTGGGTTGATTATCCAGACATTGCTTTCTAGTCCAGCCTGTCTATGAAGAGGGAAGAGCTCAGCAGAGGGAGCAGTGGTGAATTTTAAGGAGCAATGTCATTTGGAGGTGTGATGCTCAGCTTTGTAACACTGTCAGGAGGCTGAGAGGTAAATGTTGAGTGCTCCTGGAGCCAGGCTACGGGAGGGGAAGTTGGCAGTGCTCCTGCAGCACAGAATTCCTGCAGGTGGAATTGGCTGCTGAGGGTGACTTCAGAGATGGAGCTGGGGCTGTGTGTGAAGTGTGATCTCTCGGTGCAGGAGCGTGTCAGCTGCTCCATAATGAATTCCCTGCCTAGATGTGCTCTCGAATTCCCATGGCTCACGTCTCCAGCAATATCTGTGGCAAGAGAGCCTTTACTTGTCTAGCCTGGGGATTAGAGCAGTTATGAGCTATTGTGGGTTCTCAGTGCATACTCTATTCCACCTCCATCCCAAACTGGATTACAATCCTTTTCCTAAATGGGGCCAGATTGAGGGGCTTATGTGGGCACCAGCCAGAAATAAAATGAGGCTGATGGTTTAATTAGTGGGATGAAGCACATGAGGCTTACATAGCTCTGACTGTTTTCTGCTGGCCACTCTGGCTTCTCATTTGCAATTCAAGCATCTCCATTCTGGTCTGTAACATTCAATACTTCTCTGTCCTGAGGCTTGTTTTCTGTGTCCTGTGTGTCACTTTGACAGGTGAGATCAGCCTCTGCTGACAGGCCCAATTTATACAAACTTTACCTTCAGGATGTAGCATAAGACCCTCTTTATTTTTTGTGTTGAGCTTTCTAAATCTAAGTGACTTTGATAAACTTCTGATAAAGTTCTAATTGGTGAGAGGGGCATATCAAAGTGATTGCCATGCTGATGATATCATTGAGATTTCAAGCAGGTGGTGTGGAGATGCACACAATTTGCAGGTGTTGGAATTAGTCTTTGTTTCTCCTTGTTTCCATCTTTGTAAATGTGTAGGTTCCTAACTGTGTTCTTAGGAAGTTCTGGTCATTTAATTAAATGAAAGTAAATTACAGCATAGATAGCTGTGTAGTGCAAACATAAAATCCAGGGTTCAGTTCACTTCATTATGGAAAGGGTGCTGTGGATAGACAGGGAAAGCCGATCGGAAGATCTCGCGTTGTACGCGAAGATAGGGCCCCTCCTTCTACAATGTTCTATAACCCATAATACTACGGTGATTACGTCATCATATCTCGGTGATATAAAAACCTAGCTCACCGGAAATAACGGCTTTTTCACCGTCCACCAGATTGGTGTTAGCGCGTGATTTGCCCGACAGGCCTGTAAGTTCAGCCGTCGTGTCACCCACGAACCGGGTCGCTACGCCTCACCCCGAGGCGACAAGTGGTGCCGAAACCCGGGACCGCTCCCCGATACACGCGGGTTCGAGCGGCCGGAGTTCAGGAGTCTCGCCGGACGCTGAGTGACGGCTGGAGCGGCAGGACCGACTCCAGCGGGGAGGACGCTCCCGTACCGCCGAGATGCAGTCGATCAGCAAGGTAGATTCGCAGCTGCATAAGCAGAGCGGTATAGACTGCAAAAAATCAAGGAATTTTGAATGCGTGGTTGTCAGATTGTTAGAATCGTGTTACCGATGATCCCGTAGATATTATTCTCCCAGATTGCTGGGATAGGTGTTCCGAGGCGCTCACAAATGACGTCTTGCGCATTAAGTCCAGCAAGTGCCTTAAAAGCTGGGTGAGAGTTACGCAAGCGCTGAGAAAAGCGCTTCACGAGCAGAAAGTTTGCAAGGCAGCTCAAAGCTGTTTAAGGGTTACACCACGGGTGGGGGTAGGAGCTGCCACTCAGACCACGTGTATTGATTACCCCACCGATTTTAACGAGCCATCTAATGATGACGGCCGACCCAAGTCGCCGTCCCGCCTGCCCGGTCCTAATGCAGGTTTGGCCGCGGAACACACTTTGCCGCCGGGGCGTACCGATGCCACGGAGCCACGGGGCGCACCCGACACCGCGGGCCCTGGAGATGTCGGGGAAAGGCCCCCGCCATATGCGCCGCGAAATGGCGCCGGGGACACGAGCAAGGGGCGGAGCGAAGGGTGCCTAACACACGCGGACATACGCGATCGGGAGTCTAAGGGGAGGCGGGCGGACAGCGCCGAGAGTGAAGGGGAGGAGAGCTCACGGTCCAACCGGAGAGCATGCTCTAGAGTGTCTCCTAGTAAGGAAAAGAGCCCGCTGGAAGGAAGGCGGAGAAAGGGAGGGGACAAACCCGTCCCTGGAAAAGGGAGAGGGCGAAGCCCAACAAAAAGGCACCGCAGCCTGGAAACCTCGAGTCAGTCAACTTGCGGCACTGATCCAGACACCGGTCAGAGCAAGCGGTCAAGTGACGAGCCCACAGCGCAGGCTTGCAACCGCAGTAAACTAAGCCCTTGTATTTACACCCAAGGCTTTGGCTCTTCTGCTGACTCTGTTGGGAGATCCACGTCCCTTGTAGAGGGAATTCCCTGAAGGGAATTTGCCCATTCACGTGGGGTGTCCTAGAGAAAAAACCTTTGGATCCGTCACATCCACACGTGCCAGATTTGCTGCTGATGCACAACTCTCACCCCTGGATCAGCTTCAGAGTGTCCTCTCCCTCACTGCTGCAACATTTCAGTCATGTGTGAAAAAAGCCAGTCCTGACTGAGGGAAACTCTACCAAAATTTCTGCAAAGACAAACAACGGAGAACAGCCCTATGGATTTTGTGACTGGAAAGGACCATTAATCTGATCTAACCCTCTGCAAAGTAAAAGCTGTATTTTTTCACTAAGGCAATACTTGCAGCCAAGGAAACTGTTTGAACACAGAGATGTTAAGACTGGTTGGTAATGTTTGCCTACAGTTTAAGGCTGTGGGTGCACAATGAAGACAAGTTCTGTTAAACAGATATTTAGAAGATACTAAAAATGTTTCAGTCTCAAGATTTCCCTCAGCAATTCATAGGTTCATTTGAATCCTGAGATTCTGTAAGTCAGATGGCTCACTGCTTCTGCTTATGATTTGAATGGCATCACCACGATTGCTGAGGAAAATAACTTTAAATTCCATTTTCAAATATAGAAAAGCCATGATGCCAATAAAATGCAATTTTCCAAGCGTGTATTACATAACTTGAAGTCAGCTTATTGGGGCACTGCTCGCTCCTCTCAAATACAAACAGTGCAACACTGGGCACTTTATGCATAGGGTTTACGGTCAATATTGCCTTAATAAAGTGAGGCTGGGCTAGAAGGAAACATTTGTGTAGGGGTGAAAACCCTGGAGGCCTGGAGATTTTGCCTCTGGAGTCATGGAGGATGTGGCAGGTGGAGGGGTGAGACAGGGCAGGTTTATTTTTTAAAGACAATAGCACAGTACCTGGCAAAGTGCACTGAATAGTCTTAGGAGGAATATAAAGGAGCCCCAGAGGAGGTTTTTTTTTGCCTCTGAAAGAATTTGTTAGCTTAGAACAAGAATAGTCCGACTGTGGCAGCACAATACCCAGAAAAGCAGCAGTAGGCAGGAACAGAACACAGGGGGAATGCTGCTCTACTGTAAAAATGTAGGCTTGTGCAGATGTGGAGATGAATTTCTGAACACTGAAATACATGTAGGTTTTGAACTTGAACAAGTCCAGTTCTGTTCACCTTCATTAACCAACACAGAGAGTGGGAGCTATCCAGAGCCCACCAGGTCTCACACAGGGCTGGCTATGGGCTGGTTTAGCTCCTCACAGGCAGAAACAGCCAGGCTTCCTACTGCTGGGCTTGCTCACTCCTCAAAAAATACCAGAGACAAGAGAAACAGCCATTGCTGACATCCAGAGAGAGGTTTCTAGCATATTTCCTTGCCTGCTTCACGGAGAAGAAAAGGGAACAGTGGCTCAGCATTGGCTCAGGAGGAAGCCTGTTTTTGCCACTGACTTCATTGCCATGACTTCAGGCATGCCCTGTTTTCCTAGATAAGCAGCTAAACTTTCAATCCTCACTGATAAACATTTTTGCCCATTACTTCTTGTGGACAGAGTAACTCCTCAGGGGTAGAGGGGAGGAGAAACAAAGCCAAGTTATCCTGAACGTCATGCCAGTAAATGTAAAATATTACTAGAATTCAGGAAAGCGTGCGTGGGCGATGAATTCAGAACCAATTTTACAGGGGGAAAATTTGCTGCAAGAAAAAGAAACTCCTACAGTTCTGTGCAAAAGTACTTCCAGCTTTCCTTTTATAAAAGCTCTGAAGCTGTCATGTACCACTCCTGGTGATTAATGATTCTGGGATAGCTGATATGTGGGTGACAAATGAGTAATCAGCTTTAGGCTTACACAGACATCCAGCCTCTTTCCATTTCGTGTCCTATGCCGTGAGAGTACAAATTGCTTTCAAAAATGTTTGTGAGATGCGATGGTTTAAATGTGCTGGGACGAAAGGTGGAAGCCAGTCTTTCCCCAATCCAAAGGGATGAAGTCTAAGCCTGCAGCACAGGGCTATAGGGATGTTCCCACCTACAGTACAGGTGGATTCTCTGCTGCCTTTTCTGGCATTTCTTTCAGCTTGAGCTGGGAAAGGGTTGGAGATCGTTGTTCAGTCTTAGCTGGTTCCCATCGTTCCTCTCATGGGCTCCCTAACTTTTACACTTTATGATTATCCTGATATAGATTTAAATGGAAAATATAGAATACCTGCCAACAACGCAGTGCCTGCCAGTGAAATAAAAAGCCACATTATCCTTTCAGAATATTATGAATGTGTACTGCTTTCCTTACTGCAGCCAACAGGGATGGGAATGGAGGTGCACAGGTAGGCAAGGCAGGGATGGAAAACAAGTGGGAAAAATATCACTTTGAGCTGAACAAAGTTATCCAGAGAGTATCAGTAACAGAATTAAATCAGCAGCTTGGCTGACAGAGGGGAGGTAACATTCAGGTGAAGTTCTCCTTAGTCTGGCACAGGAAAACAAAACAAAAAGCCATAGGAAAAAAGCTCTCATACTAACTATAGCTTATAAAGCATTTGTATTTAATTTTATATTCATAGAAAATTCTTTTGAAGTGAAAGGAAATTAGCTCTGATAAGCTATGTTCTCCTTGAGACTCAAAATTAGCTGAACACCTCTAAACAAAGGGTACTACAACTCAGCAGTAGTTTAAATTGGAAAGAGATGAGGTCTGTTCTTGTGGCACAGGGATTACTGTTGGATTCAAACATATTTGTTTTGAAAGGTGTTTGACAAATATGTTGTACAGAAAGTTCTGTTATTATTTCTTGTTAAACACTTTAATCTGTCACAGTCACAGTACTGCCTCAGCTCTAAATTCTAACTGCTCATTTTTAAATAAGTAATTCCCTACATAGTTGATATGTGTTGAATAAGAAAAAAAAAAAAAAAAAGACAAGACAACAAACAGTGAGTTCTGTTTAATGATAGGAGTGATCTGGGAGATGAAGGTGAACAAAAATTAGATTTGCCACTGGTTGCAAATGAAGAAAACATTAAAAATAATAGTGCAGACAGAGCAAGATCAAGAGAATAAAAATAATTTCCAGAACCCTACGACCGGCTTAGACAAATGAAAAATATTTCCTCAGGGAGGGAGAGATCTATATCCCAGAGAAATGGGAAGATAAAACAAGCCCATGGTGAGACATGAGGTTGCTACAAGAGATGCCAATGAGAAAGGCCAGATCCTGGTGTCATGGGGCAGAAATGAAGTAGTTCATCTTTATAAGGCTTTGATAATAAACTATTTCTCTCAGGATGTTTTCTTAACTAGAATACAAGTTCAAAGAACAGTTCTCAGTAGGGTTGCTGGGGAGTGATTGATTCTTCAGGAGTGATTTATTGTTACTAAAACTTAGTTAAGGACAGACTAACAAGGACACGAGTCAATTGTGCAAATATTTAAGGGAGAAGACAGGAAGGTTCAAGAGGAATTATTTAGAACATTGAGCAAGAGCGTAAGTAGAAGTAATGAGAGCTAATTAAGGAGCAGAAATTGCAAGCCTCATATAATGAAATGCTTTCTTACACAGGGAGATGGCATGCTGTAGAATAATTGAAGGAAAAGTGCAGAGAGATTGTACAGTTGGAGAAATTAAAGATAGGCACATACAGACTTTAGTAACTAATTAAGAAATTGAGAAGAAAAATAGTGCAGAATGAAGACACAGATCACAATCTCACTGTTTCTTTACACATTTTTATATTCACTTACTATCTGGGCCCAGGCAAGGAGAGAAAAGAATTTGTATGTGGCAGAGAGATAGAAACAGAACAACAGCCTCTGCTTGTGTTTCTTTTCTCAAAGGCTAATTTATTTTCATGCCCTCTAACAGGCAGCAGTGCTCTTAATCCTGAGTGATTTCAAAAAGAAAGTGAAACGGGGATTTGTCTAAAGTATTTGTTCTCCTTTGTGTTTTATTCAAAAGAAGAAATTCTGGGATCTATGTTTCTAAGGGTCAAAACAAGATCATTCTTATCTCAGCCAGTGTCATAGACTTTGTGACTAAATGTTCATCTGAAAGTAACATGTTCCAAGCACAGCAGTAATACAAGGCTGAAAGCAGTGGAATTTAGTTTCCTTATGGGCTTGGTGGTGATTCTGAAATAAAAGCTTCTAAGACTTCTTTATGAAATCTACTCTCTGCATTCTTCACCCTGCACCAACATTGCTGATCCACAGGATAATAGAGCATGACTGAGCCTTGATTCTTGATTTCTCTCACCTATTAGAAAAAAACCCAAACCAGTGGAGTTAATTGTCTCAAAGATAGCAATGCAAACACATTGCCTTTTCTTTCAGGAAAAAAAAAATCTATGTGATTCTCACTCAGCTCTTTCACTGGGAGTTGTACGTTTATTCCATACATTCCCACTTCTGTTTTATATTCTTTTTTTCAGCCTTGGTAACTTTTTTATGCCCTCATGGTGCCACGTGGAGCACACAGTGATCGAGTCCCAGGCATCAGTGAAGATCCTGTGGATGTACAGACTCTTCCCCATTCCATTCCATTCTATTATTTTATATATATATATATATATATATATTTTTTTTTTATATTTATATTTATATTTATATTTATATTTATATTTATATTTATATTTATATTTATATTTATATTTATATTTATATTTATATTTTATTGACATTATATCAAGTTGGGGTTGTGTCTCTCCTTATCTCTTTGTGGATCATCAGGACAATAAATTATTCTTTTTAAATGGGTCATCAGAGATACATTTCAGTGCATTTCTTCAACTTTCTGGTTTCAGAGCACCATAGAAATAAAGGCTTGAATAAAGGGAGAGAAACCCATGTGAGCTTCTGGGTATCCTAGGCCAGCTTTCATTTTATATAATTCATTTAAGCAGAGGTAGATGGGCTGTCCTCTATAAATGACTGAAGCAGATGAGAAGCATTTTGCATAATTCTTATAAAACTCTGGGTCTTTTGGGATCCAGTCCATTTTCCAGAACCATCTCCTTTAAAAAAATTAAAAAAACAAAACCAAAAATTTGTTTTTTTAAAATATTTAACAAATAATTCCTGCTCATTTTGAAAATCCCAGTATCTCTGTGCCTTGGGCTCAGTTTGAAACTGAGATGCGCTGGAATCACATTTCCATCTCATTGTGATGGATCACCTGCCTGACCACGGCTGTTTTGAACACCATGAATTATCTTGCCTAACCTCCAGTGGTCACCCCAGAATGGACCATTTTCCCTCCAGTTTCTGGTTCCATACACACATTTTGTCACTGGTGATGATACAAAGCAGCAGGATCAGCACAAACCAGCTGGGGCCAGGCACCAATGTGGGGGCAATTCAACCAAGCCAAGCCAGGAGATGTCCCCAATATGACAGAGTGAACCTCTTGCTGGTTTCCCCCTTGACAGGGCTACTTTTTCCCCATTTGACAGCCAGGACCCCTTGGAAATTGTTGGTTGACTTTTTAGAAATTTTGTGTCTCAGGACAGCTCTAACCCTATTTTTGCCAGCACAATTGTTCCCCCTCAGGAATGCTGCATAAGCAGCTGTTCCAGCCAGGCTGCTCCAGTCCTGGCCACTCTGCTACAGGCAGGTTGATGAGGATGCTGAAGGTATTGGACATAAGCTATATTTGGATATTCACATCAATAACGTGCATAGAGCATCTTTACATTTTTAGCATGGTAAATGACAAAGCCATCTGGAGGCTCGCTCCACAGACGCTGCCAGATTTCTGAAAGGTAGAAAATGCCTGCTCAAAAAAATGCTCTCCAGAATTTCCCTGACAGCAAAATATTTCTATTGTCCTGCATTAAGTTGAGATAAATGCAATTTCTTCTTTGGTTGCCTTGCCACTGACCTCCATGGCAGTGATCTCTGTCAGTGTGTCTTCTGTCTTCATGCACATACCCAGATAACCCAAAAAAAATTGGATCAGGAAATGTAACAAAAAAAGAAACTGCTGCTGAAGAGAAGCAGTTAAATATTTTCAAATTTTAGGTAAAAAAGGCAGTTGTTTGGGGGAAGAAAAATGCCATATTTCTGCAATCACTTTTGGCCAGTTGCCTTCCAGTTTTGTCTTGCCGATAGCAGACAGTGCAGGGTGTACCGTAGTGACAGAGTGGGTTATCTTCTTTTGTAATTATTATTGAATTACTGCGATTGGGATTTTATTTTTAATTTTCTTCGAAGCAATTTGGGTCTATTCTGCAAGAGGAAAATGAAAGTAGCAGGGTAGAAGAGAGGTGTTCATGCCTTGGTATATGCTCAAAGGAAGAAGAAGGAAGGGTCTTGGTACCACATTAATATTTGGGAAGCAACCATAACCACCCATTTTTCCTAAAGTTTATATATCCTGCTTTTGAAGGAGCCTCTTGCTTTGTAATACTAATTTCTCAGCTCTGCAAGCTTAGAAGTAGCCCAGAGGATGTTCTCTTTTTCCTGAGGCAGAGGCTGTATTTGCTAATTAAGCTGCAGCTTTGACAGACAGGGTTTAGCCTTCCTCTGCTCAGTTACACAGGGACTCAGAGGAAGTGAAAAGCAGCAGCAGTGATGGCTCTTCCACGTTCCTTACTGGTTTTAATTTAGTCTAGAGGCAGCCAGTAATTTACAGAGGTTGCTGCAGTGCAAGGATGATTTCTTCTGTGGATTTTTTTTCCTAATCCTCCTTTATTGGATAATAATCAAATCCAACTAATGTCTGTATATAATATATAGATATTTTGTCTTGTTGAAGGTTTTTTCCTAACCACTTACTATATTGATTTGCTTTCAAAAGGTGTATGAATATCTTGATATTAAAAATTAAGAAATATTTTGTAGTCCTTTCTTCGCTATGTAAATAAAGTCTTACAGCAGTGTATGTAAGAGAAGAACATAAGGATGGTAAAGGATAGGAAGACTAAGAGAACTACTGAACAAAGTGAATTATTTTTATTTGAGGACAGGAGCTGAAATGGGAGTCTTTCTAATGTCTGGATATATATATCCATATATATATATCTATCTTTATATAGATATATATTATTTCTTTTTCCATTGAAGAAAAGGAAGAGAGAAACTGAGATTTAAAAATGTCAAGGAAATTAATTTTTCAGGGAAGAAAAGTAGTTATTTATAGAGGAGGAAAGATGTCATTGGTTAATACAAGTTGATCATTTGTTTTTACTGTCAAAATTGTTGAAAATGAAAAATGGGAAAAAGAGAACAGCAGCTGGAACTATCAAATGTTCAGGAGCCATCAATCTCTAGGACAAAAGGTGATCTGCATGTCTAACACTAACAGAAACTGATGACATGGTTTAAATTTGAGGCAAAAGTCTCCTAAAAAGAAAATTTTACGTTGCTTAGGAAGACGTGAGTTTTAAAAAGTTTTACAATAAATAATCCTTAAAATGCATATTTTAAAAATCATGTGAGTATGGCTCAATATTCATATTGGGTGCTAAATCACTTAATAGTTGAATATGTGGCAAATTTTTCAGTAGTTATGCCTATAGTAATGCTAACAAAGAATGCTTATGTTAGGAGAGCTGAGGATCATTAGTAATGATCATGGGAGAAAAGTCATTAGGATAAAATATTTCTTGTGGAAAAATTAATTGAATTTCATCCATTATATCCCAGCCACAGCTACTATTTTTAAAATTAAGTTATATAGGATGTAACCTATCTGTGTGGATTTCTGTAAGCAAATATCAACATTTTTTGGTTTTGGAAAATAAAACTGGAGTGGAAAATGGAACAGTCATAACAGATGCAGGCTCTGTATTTTAGGTTTTCAGTATTGAATTAGACATATGAAAAGAAGCAAATCCAGAGTATTATTTTCTCTCCCTCATTCTCCCTCATTCTTAAAGATTTTCAGCACCTTCTGCCTGACTTTAGAAGAAAATAATGTTTCCAAAGTAAATTCGTTTTTTCACATAAATACAGGCAATTGTAACTGAGTTCCTTAAAAAACATCTGTCATTATCAAGGTCAAGTAGGCTGGTCATTCTCTGAGAAGACAGTTCAATCATCACCTGGCTGTTGAAGAAAGAAAATACAGTCAGTTTCTAAATTCAATTTGAGCCAACTTCTAAATTCAGGTTTTTTTATTGGCAGATCAAAATCATCAGTTTTGTGGGAGTTTTGTCCCTAAGCATATCAAGAGAACCTATGGCATTTTTGGTGGGAGCTTGGTGTTACACCTTTACAGTCTTGCAGATTTTTATAGCTTGGATTTATTTGCAAACTAACACAATGAAAGTTTTAAGACAGTAATTTAAATTGGGAATAACTTCTCCTTAAGGAAGTAAAAGCCTTTATTTTTGGGTTAATGAAATTACTTCAGAATTAAACACAAATAGAATTCATTTTAAAACTTTAGGATTTTTCTGTTACCTTGATCACAAGTCCATTCAAGCCATAAAGGTTTTGTAAAGTGCAAAATTACTTTCCCAAGGTACCCTTTGATTTTCCATCTGCCCTGGACTATGGACAAAAATAATTGATTTTTTAAAAACTTTTAATAAGAGGGAATTTGCTGGATTTCAGAACTACTTATGAGTCTGCTAGAAATCTTACTCTGTTTCTGTCATGAACTATCAGAGCAGGTACTCTTTGCTGCAAAGAGAGAAGTTCCACCTGAATATGAGGAAGAATTTCTTTCCTGTGTGGGTGACCAGAGTCTGGAACAGATTGCCCAGAGAGGGTGTGGAGAATCCCTCACTGGAGATGTTCCAGAACCATCTGGATGCAATGCTGTGCCATATGCTCTGGGATGACCCTGCTGGAGCAGGGAAGTGGGGCCAGATGACCGCTGTGGGCCCTTCCAGCCTGACCCCATCTGGGATTCTGTGGTTTTGGTCAGGTATTCCTCATGTTAACCTAAATTTATAAATAAGCCAGGGCAGACTGAGTTAGAAGTGATCACTAAATGTGATACTGTAATATGACAGAAGTCATAATCCTTAGTAAGAAAAATATTTCTGATGTTTCCTCCATTTTTCCTTTATTCTCCATTCTCCTTTATTTATAACTCAGAAACCCTAGGAGAGGATTAGTTTGCCCAAAACTTGGGGGTTTTTTGCCTGCTATGTCTGTTGTCTTAATAAAACAGTTTACTTCAAATTCCACCTACTCATGATTTTAAAAGAGATTTTTTGCCACGTTAATCCAAGCCCTGTTTTTGCACTATTACAGTCAAATTGCCACTATCACTCCTTGTTCCTGCTAGGAAGTGTCTAGCAAAGTACAACTCTTTCCATTGCAAGTCTTGCCTCAAGAAATCCTATGGTTAAACAGGCTTTTCACAAGAAGAGAAATTCAGCTCTTGTGCCAATCAAAAGAGAAAACGACATAAACTCATCATATGAGCTTTTTTGATTGTTTGGTGGCATAACAGTGCCTCTGCAGATGGAAAACTGGGACAATAGTGGGATTTGGAGCAGCCTGTTTGCCTTTCCTCAGCAAGGGAGGAGGAAGGAGGGAAATGTCACCTCTAAAGTGGGGGAGAAAAGAAACAATAATCAGAACTACAATGTCTACTTGGAATTCAGGTGGCTGCACATCAAGTTACCTCTAACAGTCTGACTGCTGATTGCTACTATTCATGAAAAGGGGCTTTATTTTAGTTCTGAAATAATCCAGAGCAACAGCTCCCCCGTCGAGTTTTCCCGTCTGAATTGCTAAAATGTTCTCTTTTTTAATTTTCTCTCTTGACCCTCTCCTCCCACTCACCTCTTTGAACACAGATTTAAATACATTCAAAGAGATAGTGAGGAAGTAGTTTTCAGTCCATCTCATACAGCCAAAACACTGCTGCAAAGTGCCTCCCTTAAATTTTGGGAGGAATCAGCTGACAGAGGAAGGTTAGTTGGCTGAAGGCAAGGTAACATGAGAAAGAGCAGTTCAAAAGCATAGTGACAGTTTTACCTGACTCCTTTTCAGTTAATCACATCCACTTCTGGACACCCATGTCCTGTTAAACTACATTACCTTTGGAGCCTGTCACCTCAGCCTGGTTCCTTCCTTTGTCTGAAACAACTAAAATCAGTTGACCTTCAAGTTACAGGGATGTTTACCTATTCATTGAGAAGTGGAGATCTAGATTGCACTTAGGATCCTGGTTCCTTGGACTGGGACTTAGGGCTGCATTTCATTCTCCCTCCTGATTTTTAAGAGATGCTCTGTTTACTGTTACTTGTAATCCTCAATTGAAGTTTTAGTACAGTCCTAAATCAACAGAGGTGGGTTTTCAAGTGGACAGTGTAAATTATAAATCCTGCATTAACAATGTGGCCACATTGGAAAATACCCTTTAGTTCCATTGCCCTTTAATGGCTCTCTTATGTTGGCTATTGAATCCCATCTATCTAAATCCCATGGGAATTTTAAATCAGATGTGCTTTGGGGAACTTAGCAATAGCAATATTAATCACTCCCATAGTGCTGACAATATGTAATGGTTTGAGTGGGGCATCCTTTGATGCTGTATGATGTTAATGGTAGCAAGAATCAGCTTTGCAGTAGACCACATCATTTGCCTTGAAGGATCACTTCAGATAACAAAAACCAGAGGTTTGTTGTGCAAGAACTGGTTGTTCACACACACAAGCACTGTTTTCCTTCCCAACAGAGAAATTATTTATTGCTAGGAGACAGCAGTTTCTTCTATCCCAGGGATATGATGTTGGTAATGCTGTAGAAAGCCCCACATTTCCAGACACATACTGTGAATAATCAAAATCTGAGAAATTTCTTCATCCTGAGCCAGGTGTAAAACTACAACAGGAGATAGAAATGCAAGTGCCTGTATAATCCTTTGGGTTCATTGGCTCCAAATGTTTTAAGTTCTCTTCTTTTTGCCTGTATTCTCATTTGCATCATGTCACTGCATTGCTTGGGTGCTGACAGGCAAACTTCCTGTCTAAAATGCTGATTATATGATCAAAATTATTGATATTTTGATACACTCCATTTTGTGCTTTCTGACTGTATACTGTGTAACCAACACAAGGGTTTGTATTTAATTATAAGCCAAGCATTAAGTGACACGTGCCTGCTCCGTAGTTTTTAATTTTTATGTTTCTTGTGTGTTCTTTTGAAGCCTCAAGTAATAGAATGTGTTTCCTGAGTAATTGTAATCTGCTTTAGGAATGACTTTACAGCTCCTCAGAAGTTATCAGAAAATTCTCCACCCACCAGCACTGGCTGGTGTTGATGACTGAGCCTGGTTAATAGATTGTCTCTGATCTCGAGTTGCTGCCGTATAAGATGGAATATCTGGAATATCATTCAGTAACCTGAACTGGAAAATTAGAGATTGCAGCTGTGTGATGGGTGAGATCAGAAAGGCTGCTGTAAGAATCCTGTTCTGCCCATATTGCTGCAGGAAATGCTCCTGGCTCTTCTATAGCAATATGTTTTACAAAACACCCTTAGAAACCATCGGTCTCCCCAATATCAGCACAGATACTTGGGGGTTAAAATCAGTAGGAGCTTACCATCTAAAATCCAGTTCCTATGCCTTGCTCTGGAAAGTGGAAAGGCCAGACTTTGTATCAGATTAAGATGAGTTAGAGTAGATTGAGCCTTAAGGATTTTTTCCATCAGAATGAAAATATTAAAGACAGATAATTTTACCTTGTCTCTGTGTTATTTAATTTTTATTTTCCTGATTCCATTTTAAGCTGAATTCTACTAATGCTTGTTATTCCACTGGCACTCCAGTTTAGCCCAGAGAATACTGAAAATGCAACATGTTTTTATGTCTGCTAAAAACACAGATTTCATTTGGTACTTTTTATTTGTTTTCTTTGCTAGAACATGGACACTCATATTTATGACCTTCTTGTTTTCCAGCACCTCCCAGATGGCTCTGCCCCAAGTGCACACGCTGAATTTTATCTTCTGCCAGATCCTTATGAGGTCAGTCGAAGGAAAACAAGAACAGCTCCAAGAGGCTCTGACCCTACTTACAATGAACTTGTGAGTACCATTCACTTTCTTCCACCCCTTCTTGTTTCATGGAATCATGGAATGGGTCAGGCTGGAAGGGCCCACAGTGGTCATCTGGTGCCACCTCCCAGCTCCAGCAGGGCCATCCCAGAGCACGTGGCACAGGATTGTGTCCAGATGGTTCTGGGATATCACCGGTGAGGGATTCTCCACAGCCTCTCTGGGCAATCTGCTCCAGTGCTCAATCACTGCACAAGGAAGTTCTTCCTCCCATTCAGGTGGAACTTCCTGGGTATCTGTTCCTCCTGTTGCCTCTTGTCCCATTTCTGGGCCTCATGGAGCAGATCCTGGTACATTCCCTGACCTCTTCCTGCAGATGCTGACAGACATGGATGAGGTCCCCTCTCAGCTGTCTCTTTTCCAGGGTGAGCCCAGCTCACTCAGAGTTTTCTCTTGAGAGGGATGCCCCAGTCCCCTCACCATCTCCATAGCCCTTCACTGGACTCACTCCAGTGGTTCCCTGCTTTTCTTCATCTGCTGAGCTTGGAACTGAACACAGCACTCCAGATGTGCCTCACTAGGGCTGAGTAAAAAGGCAGGGTCACCTCCCTCAACCTCCTGTCAATGCTTTTCTTGATGCACCCCAGGGTCCCTTTTTGGCCATGAGGGCACACTGCAGGCTCATATTGTCCACCAGAACCCCCAGGTCCTTCTCTGCAGAGCTCCTTCCCAGCAGGTCACCTACAACCCACACAGGTGCAATTTGTTCTATTTGCTTTGCCCTCTCTTGAAACAAAACAACAATACAACATTTTTAGAGCCATTGCAATGAGGGTGACCAAGAAGAAGGAATGTACCATAAGGAGAACCACAAATGGTGATGACTGTCTGCTTTGCATCTTTCTCAGAAGTGAAACAGCGTCTTTTATGTCTCTCTGTTCAGGAAAACAGTTGGATTTTTCACAGTGCCCTGTCTTACCCCATAACCACAGTTACACGTTAGCCAAATGAGATCAAGCATCATTGCACCATAACCCAGCAGTTCTGAATGAAGATATGCACAATAGCATGAAAAGTATTAATTGAATGGATGCTGTTATTCAAATTAACATTTGAAAATTGGCTGTCACTGTCCTAAATGATAACACAAGAATGAATAGCCAGGTTCTTTTCATGTTAAAATGCCATTAGTTCACAGCTATATATGATTCTTTCACACACCACTGAAGTGCTCATGCCTCTGGGGTGAAAGGAAACATTTGTATGGAGAAGCATTTATGGCAGAATGGGAAGTGGTATAAACTGTGTTCATTTGTAAGGGCAGATGAGATTGAAACAGTAGGTGGGATTGGAGATTATAATTATTACATGTAACAAATCTCCTAAAGATCTCAAAGCAATTTACAAATGCTCTTTCAGCAGGCTATAAAGTAGAAGGTGTGGAAAATATTACCACTCCACCCTGTTTCATAGATAAGATATGATGAAGGTTAGGTTAGTCAGCAGAGTCTCAGTGCTTATCTCTTCGTTTCTCAGTCCTGGAGTTGTAATATTTCTCTTTTCCCACATCTGTTAATTACAAAAGTTGCCTGCTTACACTGATGACTTCCAGCGTTCTGTAAGAAGGCTCCCTGAGTAGTATTGCTGCTCACAGCTGAGACAAATTTCCCTCCCTACAGTACTGCAGTGGAATAACAAGAAACTAGGCTTTATTTTTTCTGTTCTTTCCTTCTTTTTTCGCTATCAGAGTGGAATAAATCTAATTAATCTGTCTAAAGAAATTCCTTTACATTTGAAAGATATTTAAAGCAAACAAACATAATATGATTATATCATTACATTCATTGTAAGGTATCCAAAATGGACAACAGATAAGAGCCAGCCAGCAACACTGGAAGACAATTATCTTTCAAATTGCTCTTAGAAACCTTTGAATGCAAGGAAATCCAAAATCCCGTCTGCAGTTAGTCACTAGTCACTGGGAGGAGATTTAATTGTGGTTCACGAGTATTCCGCTGCTGTTAAAAGAAATCCCGTGAAAACTTTAATGTCCTTAATCAAAACGGAGAGCCTTCTTCCCAGATGCTCAATCTTTTTCACTGGGAAGTGCTAATCACAGTGGGGACATATGGTTCCACTGAACTTGGCCCCTTCCAACCCGATGCCTGTGCTTTAGCAGCTCTGCTGCTCCATATGTGATGTCATTCTGGATGCATTTTTTTGTCCAAGGCTGGTAGACTGAGGCAGAAGCCGCCCCAGGGAAGCAAAACTACTAAAAATATAAGTCAGCTGTCTCTTAAGTTAGTTGCTGTCCAAAACACCGTGTACAGAAATGTAGTAGCCTTTTTTATGAGTTCATAAGTTTTTATTAAAGCCAAATGGCTGGAAGGAAGCTGTATATTAATTTCCTTCTTTGTTCCAGACTGAGAAAAATCTGAAATGTGCTTCTCTTGGGTATTTTTGATTCTAGTTTTGTACTTCTATTGCTTATGACTGCCTACAGCAAATTATCAACCTTGCAAAACTGCTTTTTATGTTTGATTTTTACTCGGGTGTGAGAGTGAAGATGTGAAAGTCCAGGAGGGCTGACAATAAAATGAGTTACAGCAAATGTTGTGGAGCTGCTTTTAGCAAACAAATCCTTCTTTTCTCTTGTGCCTGTGTTTGGATTTTGGAATTTGTGGCACTCATAGCAGTTAATGTTATATTGCATTAAGAAATGGTGGTAGAGAAGAGGAGAAGGAACACAGAAAAGTGGAATGCAGTGTAAAGAGAAAAGGAAGGCAGAGCAGCCCCAGCCAGTCTGATGAAAGGGGAGGAGGGGAACTGCACCAGGAGCCACGGCTGCTCCCTCCAGCACCATGCATCAAAACTGCCTTGGATTAATTACCAAATCTAGGAACTGTGCCATGGCTACCTATGGAGAAGCAACTGTCCCTCATTTGTGATTAAAATGTCATTAGACTCCTGTAGGTCAACAGTGTTTCTCTTTTTGCAGCCAGCAATAGTTGAATTCCAGCCCTAACTGTCCCACTGATTTGCTGCATGGCCACATATAACTCACCTCCATCGGATCTGTCTGTGTAAAAGGCAGGCAAATATTCTCACAGCACAATCATTTCAGGATTTAACTGTTCCCAAATTCTGGAACGTGTCATTTGTTTTATCCACACCCTTATTCAGCTTTCTCCAGACCTTTCTTCTGTCCCTACATCCTGATAATAATCCTTACTCCAGCTGAATTTGCAATACCATTTTAGAAACAGTTTACTGGGAGAATTTGAAAACCACCTACCCTGCACTGCAAAAGTCTGTCATTGCTCAAAGATGAAAGCCTATTTTTGGCCAAAGATTGAAAGTTGCTCATTACCCCAGTTCAGTTTCTTAACATTTACAGCTGATATGTGTAGGTTTTGGTGATTTAAAGCAACAGCTGGTACCTTTAATACATTGGCAAAGAAACAAGGCAGCTTTCTTTGATAGCATTAGCATCACCTCAGCATCAGATCACAGACTTACTCTAAATTATATTCTGCTTACTGTGCCTGTCCTTGCTTTTCAGATTTTCTTCATCATCTCACTTTTATTTTGGTGAGGAAAAGAGAAGCTGTGGAATCTGTAATTCATGGACAGTCTGGCAAATTAGGCACAGTAAACATGAAAACCAAAAAGCACCAGGTGCAAATTTCATGACAGCCATCCCAATCTATTATTTCCAAAGGCTTCTAAATGGAAAAGGGAATTTTAACCCCCTGGTAAGACCTTTCTTGGTGTCCTGTTGGTGCTTTCTGTGAGGATCGCCTGGTGTCCTGTCCATTCCATGAATGCAATTGCAAGTGGAAATACAGAGAGGGTTTATCAGTCCAGCCCACAGAGGTCCAAGCCAGAGGGGCTCAGTCTGCCTCTCCTTTCCCTCAGCAGTGCCATAGGTAACAGCCTGCATTCAGATTCCATGGAAAATCCAAGCAGGCAAATGACTTTAAGGCAGTTTCAGTTTTCCATTCTCCTGAAGTGAGAGAATGTCGCCACGTTTGCTTTTTAAATGGCATAGAGAGATTAAAATTTAAAGCATTTTTCCACTGCAAGTGAAATAGCAAAAACATTTCCAGCCATACCAATTTTAGATTAAATGAGCTTCTCTTAAGCAAACTTACCTTTCAGGCCCGCTCTGAGAGCATTTTCCTTCATATTTTTATCAGCCCACATGCAGTTTGCTCAACAGTTTTTGATTAATGCAGGGACTGAAGCATGGGAATTTGTTCTAAGTGCAATTTATTCTTGTTAGGCTATTGCTCCAGATTATTTGGGGTTTTTTTAAAATTCAGAAACTACACCATTATAATTTCATACTTTATCCCTGTGTGTTCTCACAATATTAAGGTAATTTAAAAGCTATTTTAAATCTATAGACATTAATAATTGTTTAAGACATGCTAAACTACCATCTCATTTATTTGGAGAAGTATCAACAGCACATCTGGAGTATCAGATATATCTAAATTTAGTAACTTCCATTTGCTCAACTGGGTCCAATCTTTCCCAGTTTTCACAGGGAAAATTATGAATACTGATTTTTTTTTTTTCTCAAGCATTGTTCAAGACAGGTTTCAAATTTATTTTAAAATGGTAATCAGATTTCATGAGCTTAAGCTCGTGATTCTAAGGTAGAATCTCTTTATATAAACTAGATAAGGTCAAATGTATTTCTGAGGTAAATTCACTAAGTTAAGTGAATTTGGCTCATGGTTAATAGCTTACTATTCTGGATGGAAGTTTAAAGCAATTATCACAAAGTTGGATTAATCATCATCCTATTTGAAGTGCTTTGCCTGTCAAATAGATTAACAAACTTGTATTTTTTTTTCTATTTCACTATATATTATTGCAGATTGTATATGACAGAGTCCCAGAGCTCCAAGGCCGTGTACTGAAGCTTGTTGTGAAAAGCAAAGGAACATTTGTGGGAGCTGTTAACATTCAGCTGAGCAGTGTCCAGTTCAATGAAGAAAAGTGGTACTCCCTGGGAAACAGTGTAATTTAAATGCTCTCCGAGATGATTCAATTATTTGCCCACTCACTAATGTTTCTTTATCCCATTTCCCACGGTACATTTTGTCTCAGTTGCCCTTGAGAATAGGCAGTCATCTGCTGAGCACATATCCTAACATTTCATAATGCTGTTGTCTTAAATGTGCTACCATGTTCCTGCCACAGATTCCTGACAGCGTGAGTTTAAGGAATCACGTGCTAAGGACTTGTAGCAATATGCAGAAGTTCTTATGACAGCAATGAAGGGCTTGGTTTTGTTAATATTAAATAGTACAGTAAAAATACTAAATTCTCAGTGTGTGGGGCCGCATTCTTTGCCCATTAATTCCACTGATGGTGTTGAAACAATGCTGGTAATGATGTAATTTATCATCATTGCATGTGATGAGTTCACCAGAGGACCATGGGATGGTTCCCTGACAATACATTTCCCTGCAGATGTCCAGCAAATTTCACATTAAATCTTATCCAATCAATACTTTGGGTTTTTTAAAGAATGTTAGAAGTTTTGATACAATGTCACATTTAATCCAGGACATTAATTTGTCAACAATATGTATCATTGTTTCTTTTATTCTGACATCCAAGAGGCAGATATAACTGGTCATTTGTGTGAAGAGAGGAGGGAGAAGCTGATGTTCATGAATAAAGAGATTATATTGAGTGTGAGCTTTCAGGGGGGATTTATTTAAGCTCATGATGCCACAGATATTTGTTCAGCAGTCTTCCCACATTGCAGTCCTATGCTGCATAAGGGGTTCAAGTCAATACATGCATTGAATAGACTTAGAGCTATAAATATATATTTATATATTAAATAATTAACATGAGTGGTTCCTTTAAGTTCACAGATGCTAATTATGATCATTTTCATGACCCTCCTCTAGACTCTCTCCAAAAGATCAACCTCTTTCTTGTGTTGGAGGCCCCAAAGCTAAATGCAACTTCCCAAGTGGGACCTCCTGAGAGCAGACTAGGAGGGTAAAATCACCTCCCTCAACGCTGATTTTGATAGCAGATGTGGGCTATGTTTCCACTTTTTCCATCAGTGGGAACTTCCCCAACCTGCCCTGACTTCCCAAGTGAGGGATCGCGGCTCAGGCCAGTTTCCTCAGGACCTGTGGATGTTTCTCATCACGTCCCATGGACCTGTGCACCTCAAGGCTCCTTAGGTTTTCTCAGACCCAGTCTTCTCCTACAGAAAAACAGCAGTAGGGCCAAGGACAGCAGCCCTTATTTGGGATACCCCCTCCATAATATTCCCTCTGGCTTCACAAAATCATTGTGAATGTGCCTCTCTGGGAATCAGGCCACTGGGGCTGTTGCAAAGCCACAGATGTTATTTTAATGATTTCTTCTGCAGAATATCATCGATAATATGAAACATGAATAAAGAGTGATGCAGGTTCCAGCTTGATGCCTTCTTTGGATATCAATGGAATGTTACGGTAACCTGTAAATATAATGACACCTTTATTAGTGTATTAACCACAAGCACAAATATTATGATGGAGTGTTTTTATGATCACCAATGCAAACAAGGCATAATTTATGATTCTGTAAGTAGCTCTTTAAAATAAAATGAAATTATACTAGAACTGAATATCATTTGTGCTGGTTTTTCTCATTTATATATATATATAGTATTTCAATTCTGGTATTTTTGGTGTCAGAGTGAAAAAGCCCAGTGTTTTGCAGGATGTGATATTTTTTCAAATGGAAGACTTTCAGCCCAGTGATATTTAAACATGGGCAAACTTACATTGTAACATCCCAGGTTATGTGCTGCACACATTGTTTTGAGAGCAAATGAAAGAACTTGTGAATCAGCAGTGATAGCACCTACAGAACGGTGCTGCAGCAGCCATGCACTGTGCAGCTGAGGCAGAAAAAAGTGAAGTGTAAGACTTCCTACCATGACTTCTTAAATGTTAATTTCATATGAGTAATTCACTTTATCAGAGATAAGTCATGCCATCATGAAACTATGTGTTCATCTGGTTGTTGAAGCATTTGGAAAAGCCATAGTTCTCAATTTCAAACATAATTCACTTACCTGCTTAGAAAACAAAACAACTTTTTCTTAAAAATCCCGGCCTGTACTGCTTTATATGACTAAATGTCCCTTATTTAATAACAAGTGACAATGTCACTTATGGTTAAAAAAAATTCTGTATTTTTTCTATGTATATATGTAAATAATTCCAGCTATTTAAGTAAGTCTGTTTTGTAGAAGTATCCATGTTCTGAACAGTAGTTTTCAAAATCCCTCTTTAGGTGTGTGTGGATGCCTGTGGAGTCTTTGGGAGCCACATTTACCTGGGTTTGGAATTTCTTGCTTCTTTCATACAGAATCATAGAATTGTTTAGATTGGAAAAGAGCTCTAAGATCATCAAGTCCAGCCTTTGACTGAACACCTCCTTGTGAACCAGGGCATGGCACTGAGTGCCACATCCAATTGTTTCTTGAGCACCTTCAGAGATGGTGGTTCCACCTCCTGTCTGAGCAGCTCTTTCTAATAATGGACAACCCTACCAGTGACAAAATTCTCCCTGATGTCCAACTGAACCTTCCCTGGCACAGCTTGAGCCATTTCCCCTTGTTCTGTCACACTACACATAAGTTCCTCTGGTATTTAAGGTTCAGATTCTAGGCAGCAAATATTAAAGCTGGTTGTAGGCAATTTACATTTGAGATCAGTTTTTAAGGCATGCACACAATATGTGGAAGGCTTGGTTGATTTCTTATCCGAAGATACACTTCAAAGACTAAGACTAATTTCTGAAGACTTGTGTTCTAGCCCCTACCTACAGAAGATTCTACAAAGTTTCCTGAGAGAAGTAAAACTTCTTTTTTGTTATTGAAATTGCCCCAATTTGCATTAAATGATTAACTACTCTTGGATCCCATGATAATAGAGTTAAAAATTGAGTTCCTGTCCTGTATTAGTATTCACCATGGCAGATTCATTGGCACAGGGACTGTAAGAGAGGACTCCCCCCTCCTATTTGCCTTTAACCACCCAGGTAGAGAATTTTTCTCAATTTCAGCCCCTCTGAGTATAGCTACAGAATCACTACATGGAAAATCAAATTCTGCTGCAGCTGGACAGCGAGCATTCCTCCCCAGTGGAGTCTACAGGTAGTTGGGAGTCTGCTGCTGGGGAAAGGAAGGCAGTGTGGATATAGATTTGAATCCTTTCAAAAGAAAATGCAGAGGAGGGAGGAAATGGCACAACTTTGCCCCTCTGGCTGTCAAAGAAAATAAAAGATGTAAGCACTGCTCAGCTTTTGGAAGCAACTTGCCCTCAGGGAAACCTCAGGGATATGAATCCTAGGGACCTGGGGACAGTCCTGTAGTACAGATTTAAGCAATTGGAATGCTGAAGACTAAGACTGAAATCCATGCTCACTCTCCAGCATATTAGGCAGTTCTTGCCTTGTCTTCTGCTTGTTGTGACTCCCTCTGCAAGAACATTATTTTCCTATTTCACTGTTTAGAGAGTACTTGGGTACCTAAAGCAAAACCATCGTTCCAGACCTGCTTTCAGAGATCTCAATGTTAAGCATTGCAATGAATGCTTGTAATAAATTTTGAAATTATTTATCACTTTACCTCTTAGAAGCATTTTATTTATGGCCTCTGGGCATTCTGATAGCAAATTACTTTTTTTATATTGTGTTAAGTGGGGATTGGGGTAATTTGTTTGGCATCATTTATAATTTTTGTACCTAGACTCACTCCCTAGAATTTTAATTATTGCACTGAAAATGTTTCCTCAGAAATCTACTGCTCTTACTTTTCCAAAATATGAATCCCTCATTTGTAACCAAAATTATAAAGACATTAAGCCTCACTGAAAATTTGTATCTAAAAAAGCCTCAATCAATAATTTTGCAAGTACTTGTAAGCAGCAGTGCCTGATATTTGAATTTGTCTCAGATATTGCGAATTGTTAGGTTGAGTGTTCTTTCATTATCCTGAAGTATACAAATAAAAGGAAACGAAAAGGTTATCAGTGTAAAAATTCATGTTGTAGAAAAACAACTGAGCTCTAAGAGTAATGTCATTTTTCTTGTATAACTCCTCAGCCTCAACTAAGAATCACAAGCAGCTTTATGACTTCCAAACATGAGGGAAAAAAAATGCACCATTTAAAATCCTGTTAAGCTTAATAAAAAAGGTGTGGTGCCTGTTGCCAGCTCCAGTGTTTTGCCTTGCCGTCTTTATTCACTAATAAAAGCTGTTTGTTTTGTCAGAAATGGCTTTGGAAAGCCAGTGTAGTAAACAGCCATTTTACATAAGCCTTTCTCCTTGGCCTATTGGCTTCTGTGTCTGCTCTTTATGAGCAGCCTTTTCATTACAAAAGTTCCAGGAACTCTACTGGCTTAACAAAAGAAACTCCAGCAAGAAAAATACCATGAATATTTTGCCCTATTTTTAACCATTGTGCTCCACTCTGAAAAGTTGCAGATAGGTTACCTGAGGGGGTTTTGGTGGTTGATTTTGTTTTAATTTGGTATTGGGTTTTGAACTTATCTAAGTGCACAAAACCACTGTCTTCATAGCAGCTCTGACTAGTCTCACTTCTTGCAATGAATTAAAATACCACCTGGGCAGTTTCCATCTAGAATGGAACACTGCAGTGGGAAGAATCACCTGCCATTAATATTGTTCTGATTTCAACATCATGGATTTGCATTCAGAGAATATGTTTATTTCAAAAACAGAGAGTGCCATTTATTCATTTTGTTACAAAATCGTGCTCTAGAAAATAAACATAGTGCTGAAGTCTCTCAATGCTACAGTAACAAAAAAAGCCTGGAATGTTGCAGATTTTTTTGAGCTGTTATAGGTGGTTGACATAAAAATATTACCTGTATTCAGGCTCATCACAGGTAAAGTGTACTGGCCAAGGAATTCGTTGTTACACAGAGAAATCTCATCCTGAACGCAGAAGCGTATCATTGCCAGTTCTGGAACTTGGATGTTAAAAGAGAATGTTTCATTCCATTTAGGGCTCAAAGCTAATTAAAGGAGAAAAGAAACAGGATTAAAATATGATTTCTTTTTTTTCTACTCTATAACTAAGCTGCTATCACTAGTTTGAACTGGTAAAGAGTTTCTTTTACCCTAGGTATCTGTGCCCATTTAAACAAATAACTAAACTCCCACTGACTGTAGTGGGGCAAAAGCCTAAGATAGTTGGTGTCATCCCTTAAAAGAGAGAAAAATGAGACAAGGATAGCCAGGTTAAGAACTTCTGCTCAGCTTAAATTTTCCTATAGCCATACCAGTTTCATGCTTTTGTCAAAGTTTCTCCTTTCACAGTGTTGGAAATGAATAAATTCAGGTAGTAGAACGTTCACTTGACCAGAAATACAAAAAGAGAATGTGGAACAGGAGGGGTTTGCCTGGTCTTTAGCAATGTTCATACAGGGAAAAGAAATTCAGGGGCTGATTTTAAACAGCAGCTATCTATAAAAAAGAAAAAGGAAGCATAGAAGACAGAGGCACAGACAAAATGAGATCACAGAAAGCTTGTAGTCTGAGACATCAAGAAGATCTGTATTATAAAGATAAGGGAGTGCTCACAGACAGCTACAAAGAGTACACACTTCACCTGTCAAGCAATTAAGGGATTACTCCTACCAGAGACTTCAAATGAGACGAGTGATGAAGTTACAGCAA
Source organism: Poecile atricapillus (assembly GCF_030490865.1). Lineage (NCBI taxonomy): Eukaryota > Metazoa > Chordata > Aves > Passeriformes > Paridae > Poecile > Poecile atricapillus. The sequence goes on from NC_081266.1 coordinate 7,794,090, forward strand.
TTTCTTAAGAAAACCTCGTCATTAAGTTAAGTTAAGTGGTTAAGGCTGGGATAGGGTTAACTTTCTTCATGTCAACCCCTATGGTGCTGCATTTTGGATTTTTGACTCAAACAGCACTGACTACACCCCAGTGTTTGAGCTATTGCTGAACAGGGCTTCCACAGTGTCGAGATTTCTGTCTTTCTCACTGCAGAGCAGCCTCCCCATCCCAGTGAGGGGGCTGGGGGTACCCAGGAAGTTGGGAGGAGGCACAAGTGGTACAGCTGACCCCAGCTGGCCAAGGGGATGTTCCTTACAAATGGTGTCATGCTCACAGCTGGGGGGAAGGAGGAAGAGAGGGCATTCAGAATTGCAGTGTCTGTCTTCCCAAGTAACCTCAGAGCTCCAAAATGAAGCCTTGTTTCCCTGGGAATGGCTCTACACCTGCCTGCCCATGGGAAGTGGTGAATGAATTCCTTATTTTGCTTTGCTTGTGTGGGCAGCTTTTGCTTTATCTATCAAACTGTCTTCTTCTCTACCCGAGGGTTTTCTCATTTTGGCCTTTCCAGCCCTCTTCCCATCCAACTAGAGGAGAACAAGCAAGCAGCTCTTTGGAGCTGAGCTGCTGTCCAGGATGAGCCCACAGCAGTGTGCAAAAAAAAAAAATTCCACCTTCCTTTAGAAAGGGGGAGTGCTCCCAGCTGTGTGTTTGTGCTTCCTTAATCTATCAGTCTAGAAACATGGCACACACAGCATGAACTTCTGCTACAGATTTTGTGCCAGGAAATCCTAGTCTAGAGAGAAATAATTGCATTTTCTATAACTCCTTGGGATGCAAAGTTGGTGTTTCCTTATAAAATGTTGTTGTGCTTTGTTCACAGCCTCGAGGAGCAGACTGATGCTCACCATTGCTTCTTACAATACTAGATTTCTTTCTTGTTTGGTCCTCTGGTACACCATAGATTTCTATCTGCACTGTGGGGTCAGCTTTGTTGGTCCTAGAGATGCTGCTGGGTGGTAACTGATGGCCACTGATCAGCTGGAAAATTAAAGTTATATTGAAATAACTGTAAGAACGAACTAATTCACCACAGCCATATAGTCACCATAATAGAAATAGCTTTCAAAAGAAATTACTTTAAGTATATGCCAGTCATAAACTGGTGTAATAAACACAGTGGAATCAAGAATATGGTGCTTCCTATCTAATTTACTTATATATATATATATTTTTTTTTTTTAGAAATATTGTGGTATAGGAGCATGTTTTAACTAGATCAGATTGGTCTGAGCCCAGTCCAAACTGACCTTGAATGGTTAGAGGGATGGGATACACATAACCTCTCTGGGCTGCCTGTGCCAGTGTTTCACCACCCTCTTTATAAATAAATAAATATATAGATAAATAAATAACTGAAATAATATTTTAAACAATAATTTTCAGGTTTTTTTATTCAATAGCTATACATAAAAATTATATTTTGCTACTGTACAAAATAATCCTATTGGAATCAGCCTACAGTGATTTTTACATTTTCTGCTATCGAGCTCATGAATTCCAATCTGTGTGGAGTGGATCAGCATCAAGACCCACCGTGACATCAGCATTGTGCTACAGGGTATGTAGCAGACTGCCTCACCTGTGCCTCATCTCTTGCACAGTGTTCCTTAGTATTAGATAAAAACTCTTCATTCAGTGAGCTTCCTGATGTGTTTTGACCAAAATTTCCAAAAACAGGAAATTTTGTCTCAGACTGCCCTGTAATCTGGCACCCAGACTAAGACAGGATTTATGAAAGTCACAACTTTGTCTGCTTTTTATCTATATTTCAGGGTAGCTAGGAAAGAGTCAACATCTGTGCAGTAATCAGCCTTTTAGGAATTAGTATATAACATGTATTGAGAGAGATATACAAGCCTGAAAGCACAGGTGAAAGATATGACTCCCAATCCTGGTCTCAGGCCTAAGCATCATAAGAGATTCTTATTCCCCTGTCAACCACCCCAAAAATCAAAACCCACAAATCCCACACTTTGCTTTGATATTTTCCAGTGCTTGTAGCACCTTGCCCCCAGAGAAGTTCTAGCCTGAAATACTGAAGAGCAGTGGCTTGGCAAACACTGATGCTCTTTCTTCCTAAGGAATAGCTGCTGCCTTCACCAGGAATCTTTGCAATCACTGATGGGCTGCCCACTAAGGACATGGGAGATTCCTTGCCATTTCCTGAGGGCCATTGCCAAGGCCTGCATGACCCACTGCTAGACCTAGCCTAAGCCTCCCCTGGCATGGGAAAAGAGTGAGTTCTTTCAAGCACACCATGACCCAAATCCATAAATCAAATCAATTTTTGACATCCAAGGTGAAGCAGAGATACAGAGTGATGTAAAAATTTAGGAAGCACCTTGAACATCCCTATTTCTGCTTCAAAGGCTCTATGCCTCTTGATGGGAATTGTGGCACATTGGGTTAAGGATAAGGAATTCAGTAACATCAGGCCCTATGTGATTTTTCTATTCTTCATTCGTTCATTCATTCATTCGTTCAGAGAGATTTGCCCTTTAGATGTTTTCTATCTTTGCTTTCTGTTGTCATTTCTGCATTCATCTGGTTAGTAACTTTTTCAGCAGAAGCTGCTTTTCCTTTGACTCCTGCTCCAAATTGCTTTTGTCTTCAACCACAATTTCCTGGATTTTGCTGCTGGCTATGAATGGGGCTCTCTGTGCCCTTCATTCCCTCAGCCAGTGGGATGCCATTGCCTCTCTGCAGCCCGCACTATCCAGCCTGAAGTCTCAGTCTAAAGTCCTCAATCTTAAACACAGCCTTTCTCTTCTCCAGCTCCTTCCAAACTCAGACACTTCCTCTGCATTGACAATGGTTTTGCCTGTCTCCTGCATTACAATTCAGGGTTTCTCCTCATCCTAATTCCAGCTTCATACAAATTAGGGCTAAAATAAGTGATGTATTTGCCTGGCTGCCTGAAATCATCCAGCAATGTCTATTCACAATTGGTATGCTCACTGTCAGGACACTAGAATGTTCTTGATTAGGTGCGTGCATTATGTAAGTATTTTATAATTGTCACTAACTATTGTTTTATCTCTGCTATTTATTACTCTGAAAGAAACAAAATAGCAATTACACACTAATTATATGCTAATTAAATAGCATTTATGCAAGTGGTATTCTGTGTAATCAGAAATATTACTTTTTCATTGGGAAAAGGGACTTTTCTAATTAGTGAACAATTATAACAAATCTACTTGACCTCAAAATAAAGGCCTTATCTAATCATTTATTTGTAAATGGCATGCATTTCAAGTATTTTTGGGAAGTCAATCACATTATAATTTGGGAGAAGTAGAAATAATTCAAAGACTTATTAATTCATCCCTCCTTTCACCCTTATTTATACCATTTAAGGATTATAAATAGTCTTTTATATATGCATAGAAAGATAATGAGACTTAAAAGAAGCATAAAGCTTCCTATCTTATCTTTAAAAATTTCCATTTGTCAATTAACATTATAATAGTACAGGTGGTATTATTGATAGTGAAAGAAATAACACCCAAAGTGCACATTTGAATTCTGTGCTTTCAGTTCAGCTTCCACATGCACAATTGTCTGGCCCCTTTTTCAGCTACATTATTTATATTTATTTGTACAGCATCATTAAAAATCATGTATTTTTACAGTCTCCTGGAGGCTCTGAACCCCTACATATTTTTAGCAAGCATAAGTGAAATACAGATGGGAAAGCACCCAAGCAGCAGTTGATACTCTGTGAGAGTTTTACCATCTTGTTGAAAACATTAGTTCCCAACAAACAGGAATAGGAATAAAATGGGGAAAAAAAATAGATAATAATTGCATCTGAAATACATAAAATTTGCTTTCCCATTTTCATGGAACAAAACAACACTTCAGTCATCTTACCCTTATTGACAGAGACATTGGTTTGCTGTATCCTCCCACATTTCGGGGTGTAAATGTGGTATTGCAATCCCTCAAGAATACAGGTTTCAGCACATAGCCACAACCACCATTGTCCAGGAATTTTCCATCTTGCAATTCCATTTGTGTTCCCGGTGTTTGGAAGTTTAAGGCCACTGTAAAATTATATCAGTATTGATTTTAGTGAATTAGATTTGATAACATTTTATAAAAAAAAGTTAAAAAAAATTTCAAATGAGCTTAAGATATCTACATCTTTCAATTCATATGTAGGATCCTGTTATTTCCCTTAAATTAAGTGATACTCAATAACGAATTATTTGTGCACAAAAACAGTACACTCTTTAGAACTGCACCCTCTTTTAAGAACTAATCTATAGATCTTTTTTACATTGCTATACCTCTCTTCCCTTTTCTTTCTAAATTAGACCTTGGAGAATATGAAATAAGAGATCCTTCTCTCTGCAAGAACTGAATTCACATCCTAGTTTCTCTACAGCAGCAAGACCCTGCACTCCAAACCTGCTATCAAAGATCTGGTGCAGAAGTCAAAACCTCAGGATTGTATCTAACCTTAGTTATGGTGCAGAATTCATCACAAAAACATCTCACCCAGAAGATTAAGAAGCTTTAGTTTAGTTAGAATACTCAGTGAAAATACATATAAATTTATAGAACTAGAAGCAATTTTAAAAGTGTTCTTAAATTTATGTGAGCACACACTCTCTTGGAGCTTAATCCTCAAGTACTGGTGATTATTCTAAGAATACACCTGACAGATTTTTTCCTTTCCTTGGCAGTTCAAAACATTTTCAGTTTGCTGCAGCACCAATAATAAAATATCACACTTCTCATCAACAGGATATTGTAATTCATGAGATAAAGCCAACATTGAAATAGACCTGTTTAATGAAATTTCCCCCTATTCCAGTGCATTGGAGCTTCTTGTCACATTCCAAATAGAAAATGCAGAAGTCAAATCAGCAATGAATTATGACATTATGAACCCATGACATGTGTTAAACAGAGAATGATAAGAAGTCATTTACTTAAAAGGATGGTTTGGTAGGAATGAAAAAAGAAGACTTTAAGCAGTTCAAGTGACCCATAATAATTCATAAAGAGGACCTTATTACATTTTCCTGGGAGATAATATGAATGTATTGAATGAACATTTGACATAATGCAAAAATCCTTATTGCAAGTGGAAAACACACAAAATTGTTTTCACTGCAAAAATTACTCATTCCTTCACTGCTTTGATGATCATTTTAAAATATTCTCAAGCAAACAACACAAATAGGAATGAAGCAGCTGGTACAATGGACCTGATATTTATAATATGATATATAAACACATGTTTTTGGTGGGGTTACTTCTGAAGAGCTCTGGTTCCGTAGTCTCAAAACCAATGAATGGGTGGAATACATGAAGTGCTCCCAGAGTGCATCATCTGTTTAATCTGAAAGAAATCCCATCTGTGCTAGCTAAAATTGCTCTGCATCATGAACCAACATGCAGCAAGTAGGAATAACTGGAAACCTTGTCTAGAAAAACCTCAAACAAAATGAAAAAAGCCTCCAAAACAAAACACAACATGCACTCCTGCTTTGATCTAAGTGTTAATGTAAAGACATGATTTTATGTTAATATACACAGGAATTTTGTTTTACCTTTAACAACAGAAACCAAACTTCAGAGTGTTCATATTGCCCATTGCCCACCATTGCCTTTTTTAAACAGGGTTGGTATTTTCTTGGTATGGTTTTGGTAGCGGTTCAAAATTTTCTCTTTATGACTCAACCCATCATCCAGAAACAGCCCCAAATTTGGTGCTATATGATGCTTGTATATTTTAATGCACTGAATCAAGCTGTGCAGAGGATGCTACAGGAGCTGCAACCCTGTGGCCCCTGGAAGTCTGAACTACAGATAAGCCAGGATCTCTCAGTCCTCAGGTGAGTCCTAGGCCACACTTTCAGGATACGTGGGTTTAAAAGTGCAACTGAAATTAGGCACATCGAACAGTCAGCTTCAAATAGCAGCTTCCACATGATGAACCAAATTACATGATTGCACATAATGAGACTATTGCTAAATTTACCAAGCTTTATAGGCGACTAAGCAGGAAAATCTGATGTAACAACAGCAACAAGCAAACGAGAATACTTTATATTTTATCACATTAGGAAAATTACTTTTGCAACACAAGTGAAGGGCAATGTTATTATGGGTTGATATCTCTAAACATCAGCACTGTGTTTTCACTTAATTTAATTTGACCTTAAGAACAAGTTAAAAAACGCATGGAACAGTAGTTTTAATTTACTTACTGGTTTCTTTGTATTGCAAGTTTTAAGGTGATTAAGCAAATGTGAGATTTTGTGTCATATTCTCTGAGATGCAAACCTCTACTAAAACTGTTTACAGGGCTCATAGCTGCTTGGAGCCTCCCAGGGCACTACTTTATGGTGCATTGATGTACAATTTTTCTTTTTAAACAGGTGCAGTATAGCCCTAACACTTCTTGAGAAATGGCAAGGATCATAAACTAAAAGCTATGCCCAGCAGCTTGGGCTGAGCAATATCTTTCTGCAAACAATCCTGAACTTCTACCCAGTGTTTCATTTTAGCTTTGGTGAATTCAAGAGCAGAACTGTTCAATAATATTCTTTGTACTTTTGTTTTATGAAACAGTATAAATATAATGCATGTATGAAGAGAGATTTAAACTGACAGTTTATTTTGGAAAGAAACCCAAATGAGCTTGCAATGAAACCATCTGAGCAGTACATAATCTTAATGCATGGTTTTCATGGGGAAGTAAAGGCATCTGAAGTTGAACACGGTGTACATTAAATTTTCTCCTCAGTCCTTTCATTAAGCACCAGAAGAATTTTAATATTGACATCAAAATCAAAGCAGCACAGCAAAACATGGGCTTGGGGAACAACCTGAGCAAAGCAATTCTTCACTGTGATTCCTGCACCTAAAACAGATTTAACTATTCCTAGAACCATGAGGCTAAATCCCCTTCAGATCAGAGTATTGAATACTCAAATCATCTTGCAAAGTACCAAAGCTGCCATGGCAGTCCCAGTAAGCCCCAGGTGTAAATAACTTCATATGGCAAATTGAGGTTAGGAAATAGACTAGCTCCAAAAAGATGAGCCAATCCATAATACACAGAAGAATATTATTTTTGACCCCAAACCTCTGTATCACAAGCAGTTAACTGAAGTCAGTTCCACCACTAATTGCAGAACTAAAGACACTCTAAATATTCATACACAGCACCTTCTATAGGTGCCACCATTCAAGACATAATTGATTTGTGGACTAAAAGCAAAAGCTTTGTAAAACCAAAATGAGAATTGTGACTGTGATTTGAAGGCATTGAGGAAAACTGCACATCTTTTGATCCTGCCTCTCATTAATATTCCCAGTGGGACTTTTAAATTGTAATTTTTTATTTTTTGTTCTTTGCTTGCTGGTTCTATCAGCTACATCACAACCATAAGGTTTAATGCATTTTCCCATTTAAATGGGAAGATTTTAAAATAGATAAGGACACATTTGTCACCATTTTTTCTTGAAATGGGTTACTTAATTGCATTTTATGCCATTTAAAAATGCATCTCAAAATGTATCAATTTTATGCCCTTTCAAAAAAACTCATATTCAGAAAGCACTCACAGTGCCAATGTTCCTATCCCCATGGTTTACCTCACTCATTTGAATCTAAAGAGATGTAATAGATCACACTTTTATCAGCCTTCTTGTCTTGCTCTCAGCTCTTTCCAGTTGTCTGTGCTCTTAAAGTGGGCCACTCACAATGAATGCAACGAAAATCTGTGCCTCAGATATCCCAAATCTGAGCTGAATTCCACCCAGCCTGGGAAATGCTATTGCAAACAGGAGCGTATCCTAATGCTCTGGAATGTTGCCATTGGTTATGAGATGATCAATGTGATTGGATTTGAAGCCACTGCTTTCATTCCACACCAGCACTCCAAGCTGGGCACAGACTGTCTAGGCTTTCTTCTCACATGCAGGTCACAGCTGCACTCAATCCATCACTGCCCAAATTTACAGAAATATTTCAGAAGTCCAGGAAAGATGGAGCGAGACTATTTACAGGGGCATAACAGGACAGGGGGGAAGAGCTTCAAAGTGAAAGAGAATAAACCCGTGAAGAGGTGAGACCCCACACAAACTTTATGAGCAAGGACTTTGGTCTACTAGACCAAAAATAAAGAAAAAAAACCTCTTTTTTTTCTACCAGAAAAAAAATAAAATATATAATGATTGATTTTCCTACAACACAGAGCAAGCTTATATGGACAATATACATTTTGGCATAAAAAGTATCACCTCTCTTCCTGGCAAAAAAAAAAAAATCAGTAAAACTGTATTTTTTCTCTTCCCTAACAGACTCCAAATTATATTAATCTTAATGATAACTTCTGGCTTTATTTTTCACCTACACATTTTGAAATGGTTGTTTTCACTCTACAGAAGCTTGATTTATGGCTTACAACGTGAGGGATTCTGCCGTAGGAAGAGGGACTGCTCCTCTGAGAGCTGAATAAATGCATAACTGCATGACATAACATCCTTAAAATGTGCAGTCAGTCTTTTTTGTATGGTCTTTGGGCCAGTTTAATACTGTGGCTCTAAAGACACTGTCATTAGAAATGTGAAGAATCCAGTCACACAGTTCATAACTGCTGACATTGCTCCTACTTCATTACAAGTGGTCCTACTGGAAAAGAGATGTCAGGTGATTAAGAGTCCTCCATTGTCCAAGTAAATCTGCAAAGGGTTTAAGTAGAGATCCTCTCTTGTGAGATTCTCATGGGAAAAGTACCTAAAGCATTTCTGATAAATTATCAGATCTGAAAATCTAAATTGATTTTTGCTGTCTAATTAATGTGTCAGTCTGAAAGTCACACTTCAGTGTAAGTCTGAGTATTTTTGGTTGTCATTTGACCAATTTTACACCTGAAATGTTTCCAAAATAATTTTTAAAATTTACTTAACTTGTGATTCTTGGCAGAAAAGTGAATATTATCAGCTTCCCTCTCCTGTTTTAGTCTGGAGTCACTGACAAGTTTTAGAACAAGATCAGCAACTACTTCAGAAACAATTGTGTTCCTGCAATTTTTTCCCATCTTCCTTTAAAATTTATTAGACTTCACATAAATTATTTACTATTCTATTGGTTGTCTGCAGTGAAGACAGCTGGAAAAACTGATAAAATGGAATTTCAGTGTTTCTTTGCTTTACAGTGAAATTCCAGTATCTATGACACACACCAAAAACTGCCTAAAAAGAAGCAGAATAGCCCAAGAGCTTTTTCATAAACCTGGCAGTAGAAGCATTTCTGCAGAAGAGACATAAAACCTTCATTCAAAACCACTCCCAGCATTTGGAGCCATTCCAAAGGAAAGTTGAGTGCATTTGGAGAGCTTCAGATGTTGAATCATATTATCCCACCTATCTTGCAGGTGTCTACACCTGAATTAGCAGTACCACTTCACTCTTTGTGAAGACTAAATCAGTGAAATTCAAGGGAAAACATTAAAAAAAAAATTAGTCCTCTAGGTTTCACTTCCTAAGGAGGCATTTCTGGACTATTAAAACCAGTAGAAGAGAGCAATAATATAGTTATTGACACAGAACCCAAGCAGGGTCAGGTTTGAGTCATTTTAATTTCCACAGGTGAGGCATACCAAGATCAAAATTAGTTGGTTTCTTTTCCCTTGGTTGCTTCAGAGGTTAAAATCAGAACTAGTTAGAGAGCTCCTTATCACTCCTCTTTTCATGCATCATTTTTTACCATATTTTGTCATATTATTGCACACAAGACTGAACCACAAAACAGATGTGACAAAATTGCCAAGCTGCATTTCAGTGTCACAGTCCAAAATAAAACCTACAGAAAGTAAAAAACCCATCATACAAGTACAACTTTCACAGCAGCATATAAATTTATGCACACCCCAAAAAGCACATATGAGATATTCTGAAATAAAATTCTCTACCTACAACACCATGGTTTTCTCCTGTAAGTTATGGCATGTTTTGGTCATTCCTGCAGAGTGCTTTGGTACATGTAGAACATTTCCAAATGCCACATTCAAAAGGTTATTTAAGTCTTTTTTTATTATGATTTTCACCAAGGCTTTCTTTCATTTTGGATTTTTGTTGTTTTTTTCAGTCTATATAAAACAACTGATATCAGTTTATTTAAATAAATGTCCTGAATTTTATTTCCCTGCATAAATCTTTCCATTTCATTTTATTTCCTAAATAAAAAGGAGACATGGATACATCAAACCAGTTCTTTCCAGTGCCTCACTGCAGTTGTATGCAGGAGGCATACTAATTTTCACAGACTATGAAAAGTGAGGGTTTTTCTCCATAAGACCTCTTTTTTCCCAAAACCTCCTGTTCTTATGAGTCTCAATTTTCAGAGAATGGACAGGGAGTACACAGTGATATCCAAAAGCTATTTTGTGGAAACTCTGTACTTTTTACTGAGCTTTTTAACTTGCCTTCCTCTGGAAATTAGGTTTACACAATTACATGTCTTGTCCTCAGCCCCAAAAAGTCTTGAGCCTGTTGGACCATTTCATCCTGCTTTAGCTGAGTGCCAGGCTGCTCCAAGTTAATATGTTCCAAGCAATTCAGAGAAAATTGCTGGCAAGGTACAGAAGAAAGCACTGTTTTGAGTCAATCACTAAGGGAAGTGAAGGAGTAACTCAGTTCTCATAATTACAAGATGCAGAGGCCTGGAAGGCAGTGTTATGTGTAGGTTTGAACAAAACCTAATATATTTTCTTTGCCCAGCCAGAAAGGTTATGGATGTTAAAGGAATGTAAGCTTGCAGGTGTGGGGAGGAGAAGGGAGTTAAGAAGGGGAATAGGTGGCAAAGAGAAATCCAAGAGTCCTTTGAAGAGTTTCAGGGAATTGCAAAAGGGATCTAGAGGATTCACTTCTGTGCATGGGGTGTAAAGCACAAAGGCAGGCAGACAGGAGGGGTGTGTGAATTATACAGACATGGGACAGATATAAAAATCAAAAGTCTGTGTTAAATCAGTGAAAGGACATCAGCAGAAGATTCACTGAGATACCCTCACTTTGGGAGTTGCATTGTGAAGAGCTGCTATATTTCTGCCAAACAGCTATCTAAAGCAGATTAGGGAATAAATAGATCTAACATAGCTTGGAAATAATGTATGTGGAGAATTGTTTTTAATCAGCCTATTCCCATGTGAAAAATAGAGGGGTTTTTAAGTGAAGATGCAAATGAAGTGACCAAGAGGGCAAATCTAACCACTTCCTGCAGATTTTTAATTCTTCCAGGAAGGGGCCCAAACCCCCTATGCACCAAAAGTCATATGTTTTGCATATAAATGGTTAGACTGACTTCTCATTAAGGCACACTCTGAGTAAACAGCCAGTGTAGTAATTTTGAAAGATTTTGGCGCTGTCTGTGATCTAACAAATGGTTATCCTTTGCAGAGATAAGTGTGGAGATTCACAGGCTAGAAAGAAAACTAGTAAATTGCAGTATGATAAGACTGGGAGATTAATTCAATTTTAAATTAAGGACCTCTGGCGAGTGCTTTCTCTAAGAATGAAACAAACTTCCTAGTTTTTAATGGCAATGTATAGTTTAGATAGCAATGATAGCACACAGGGAGGGCAGCACCCCAGGTAAATAATCCAGACATGGCACTAAGTGTGGATGAACCACAAGGACACAACATAATCAAACCAATTTCACACAGTATGGTGATGAGAAGATACTTGGATAGTCCAGCACAAGTCCAAATCTGTACTGCAAATAAGCATTTATGAGGACATAGAAGCAAGTCAAATTTATACTAAATAGTAATTTTTGTACTCCTTATGTAGTTATGTAAAATAACAGTCAGGATGGAGAAAGTAACTTGTCACAGAAGATATATGGAGAGCTGAGAAAGGAAACAAGTGGAAAAGGAAGCCTGGAACAAGGGTGACATAAGCTCCAGGGCCCTACAGACAGAATGAAATCTGTGCCTGTCCTTGGATGAGTGTGTATTTCAACATAACAAGGTGAATCCACACCTCTCACCTCTCAAAACCGAGAGCCTAAGGCAAAGTGCCCTGCTCACCCCACAGTCTCCCTCAGGTGGCCTTGGCAAAGACTCAAAGACAGAATATATACCTGGGTACAAAAACTATTCTGCTCTACTTTACCTAGGGCTGAAGAAAATTTAGCAGGCAAACATAGAAATATGTTCTGGAACTGAGAATCTTTTAAACTGAAGAATAAACACGTGAAGGTAAAATTGTCTCTAAAGCCATTAAAAAGGACAAAATGCTTACAGGTGAGAGGTTTTCCAAAGCCTGCTGGGTACAGAAGTCATGCCATGCTTATTTTGAAAAAATTCAAATAAATAACTTTCAATGAAGAAGCAGAAGTTAGCACTTTTTTTTGTTGCCCAGGAAACGAATATGTTTTGTACTGGAAATTAAAATTCTACATGTATGTTCATCTGAATAAAGACTGGAGACTCCCAGCAGCTCCCAGCTGTCTCTGGATGTTGTGCTGACCAGGAATGTTTGAGTGCTGCCTTGTGTAGCATATCCTGTTCTGGGAATTTTTGGCACTACTATCAATTGTTGTGCTCACATCTGCACCTAAGCAAGTCACAGAGTGCCACTGAAAACCCACAGACCCTTCAGAAGAAACTTGCATTGCTGAGTAACGGAAACTTAAAAATGCTGAGCTTGTTATTAGTGATTTTCTTAATATCCAATTCAAAGAGGTAGTTTAAAGAGATTAATAAAATAGAATAAATGGAATATCTGGCATAGGAAACAGCTATTTAACACAAAGTGATATTTACAATTACTAGTGAGAAAAAACTGGTGGAATATGTGGGTTGAAGGAAAATTTTATACAACAAAAATTAAAATAATGCCACTGGGGGAAAATTACGTAACCTACATAACACCAGAATACTATAGGAAGCAAGAAACTCCTTTATCTGTAAAGCCTAGAATGCAATAGTTTCTGCAAGGATACATACCCATCTGACACCCTACATTCCAGAACTCCTGAGGATTATAATTTGACGAGCTCATTCTTGTTCCCTTGGGGTAAATTCTTGTAATAAATCTTGTAGTATGTGAAATAAACTCTTTAGCTGATAAACAGAAGGATAAAATCTTGGTAAGAAAACCTTTGTTATTAAAGAAATCCTATTTGAACAAATAATAAAAATACAGTAATTTGATCCAGCAATATTTTTACACAATATTATGCCAATTTATTCTATTTTAACATCATTTTATTTTGAAATATATTCATTTGTTCATTTAATAATTAATTTTTAAACCTTAATATTTTGTGTGTATTTGAATCTGACAGTATTCCTGTATAAAGAAATATATATTCCTTTGTAAGAAGTTCATTATCCAAAAACCATCCCTTCCCTGAAATATTCTGTTTCTTCACCTTTTTGCAGGGTAACCTTATGATTTCTACACTAAAGCCTACTGTATTCTCATGGGAAACTGAGACACAGGAAACTGCACAAAAGTTTCCCCCTTCTATAATAGCTCAAAATGAAAAAAAAAGGAAAAAAAATCATCTTTAGATGATCTTGGCTTGTTTGTTGTTTGGAGGTTTAAATAAAATGGCTAAATAATATTAGGACCAGGGAAGAGCACGTTTTCAAAAGCCACTGAAATTCTTGTTATATAAGCCTCAGAAGATAACTATCATGTACATTGTTTTTCCTTCTGCTGGCAGTGTTCCCTCCTTTCTCATATGTAAGCATTGACTGCAGGGATGTGGGAAACTTCAGATGACTTCTATCTGCACGATTCCTTTTTAGTGATTAAACAAAAATCTACATTTCCAGGGTCATCTCTCTGATCTCCATTTTCCTCTCACCTCATGTTTTGTTTGTTTAGCGGTTTTGTTTGGTAGAGTTTGGTTTGCTTTGTTGTTTGGGGGTGGTTTTATTGAGGGGGAGGAGAGGTTCTAGAGCTACTTTTCTATCTCCTAGAGTGCTGGAGGAACCAGAGAGAGGACTCAGTGGCTGGAAAATCCTACTTTGTGACACTGTTCAGCATCATTCACCTCGCCAGCTGTTGCCCTGAAAACTAAAACCTGATAATGTTTTCATAGCTTTAGTTACTTTCCCATGGAAGTTCTATAAACAGAAGTTGTTTATCACATTCCTTCTAAGAAACATCTTTTGATGGACGTTTCACACGACCAGTGTGCTTGGGAAGGTGTAACTTAATTATCCAATCCCTGGTCATTGTTGAGAATCTATAAATACTGGGGTCAGAAAATAAAGTTCCTTCTTTCCTGTTCTACCACTGGAAAGTGTTCATGTGAATCATTTTGTGTCCTTTAGCAACAGCCAGCCACTGAATCACCTCCACAAAGTGAGTGGGCATGTGGCAGCCTTCATTGTCATTGTCACTGTCATGCTCGGTGATCTCTGCTTTTAACGCTCCCTCGGGGCTCTCTGCAGGCAGCTGGAGCTCAAACAGCAGAGGCTGCACCAAATGGAGCTGCTCCAGCCCAGAATGGTTTGGATAATTCAGTTTGGCTGGGATGGAAGGTCTGCTCCAGTGGAGCAAGCTGCCTGCTCTGGGGTTTATCCATCCCATTAATGAGGACTCTCTTATCTGCACTTGTCACCAAAGCCAGGCGACTGCCGAGCCAACTCCGCTCAGTTCTCAGCCCAGACATGGGGGTGGGGAGGGAGGTGGTGAAATTTATTCCACGCTTTTTCAAGTGCTGACTGCAATTCCTAAATTACTTGATGCAGAAAACAATGAATCGAAAGGCAGACGTACATTTTTTAGACTGTGTTAATATTTGTTCTTATAAAAATACACGGAATTAAAGCAAAGTTGAATTTCAGTTTTCCTCCCAAAGCCAACAGAAATAAAAATATTATGCAAAGTACATATCTAAAACAGTGTTATACAAAGAACCAAATAAAATCAGACAGCAGGTGTTTCATAAAATTTTAACCCTTCAATGCCTAAGCAGTGAAGCAATCATAGCACCAATGTAACTTTTAACTGATTGACTCAAAAGAAATTACCTGAAGATCTTAAAAGTTTTCGTGCTGCACTCTCTCCAACTGAATTATTTTCATAACACTGCTGATGCTGCAGGGAATGCTCAAAGCTCACAAACTTCTGAGATTTGGTATAAACCACGAGGTCTGACAATGCAAGGGCAATCTTTCCCTTTCTCACCTAAACATCATCAGATGAATAATGGAATAAAAAAGTCACAATGATGAGTATTTCATTATTATTAATATTAATAATTCAGAGAAACAATCATTTTGGATGCATAAAGCATGAAAAAATATGTCACAGTTAATGAATCTAATAAATATGACCTTTAATAGTGAGATCTGATCTGCTGAGAGAAAACTGAGGTTATTGTGCCCACGTTTATCACAGCAATCATAGGGTGAGTGGAGAGATCCTTCCTAGCAGAATGTTCTTCTCAATAGCTTTACAGTTTTCCTGCTCCTAAGAGTGGTTTGCAAATAATATAATTTTTCATGGCTTTTAATGTTGCTCCTTAAAAATATACCTCCAACTTTCTATTCATAAATATATAAAGTACTAGAAAAGACCAACAGAATAAACTCATCTATAAAATGTAGAATAACAGGAAAATATTACATTGCGCCAAGAAAATTAATCAAAGGCCTATTCCTTTAAGCATTGCCCTGAAGTTAGGAAAACTCTTTTCTTCTTGATTAAGGTTGAAAGTTCTCTCACCAAAATCTTAATTTAGTCTTGCTCAATTACCAAAATAAGCCAAAGTGACTGAAATTTTACCAGGATCTTCTCTCTTACAGAGAAGCACTGTGTGACCACTTCATTTTCCTCAGCATAACTTCTGAGCTAATTGGGGGCTCAGAGCACTGCTGATCTCAGATCAGAGAGCTGCTGATGCTAATCATGTTTACATTCCATTAAAGCTTTTGAAGGCAAATTCTCATCCCACAAAATAATAGAGATTACCTGCTCATGGCTCTTAAACTATGCAACGTTCAAGTGCATTAATTATTCTGGGGCTATGTCCCATGAGGACACCAGGAGTCTACTGCCATGGAAATCCTGAAAAATACAACTCTGGAGGCAGGCAAAGCCAGCAGCATCACTGGGGTATCTTGGCTGTGGATTCAAATGCTCTCCCACCCTCCCATAAAGCAATACAGTGGGACATCAAGGCAAATATTCCAACAGAGTGGGACCCTGGAAACCACTTTCTCTTCTGCCTGGGAAACATGAGCAGATCCTTTTTGTTGCTGCTGTTTAAGAGTCTGTGGAATTCATTCTAGTCCGTTACATGGTCCTACAAATATTCTTGAAACCTATTGTCTAGAGAGCTGGTCCTTCCTGGTCAGAGTCCATCCTTCCTCAGAATTTTTCCTTACTATTTCTCCATGTCAGTTGGAATGAGAAAGAAGAAAAAAACTTTCAAATCATATAAAAAAAAAGAGACACTGCTTCTCAGCGAGAGTGCTGGGCTCTGAGGAGCACTGCTGGTTTAGCCACATTCAGGCAATCAGAGCATGATGTGCAAGAGTGACTGGGTACACCAGGTGCTGCCTGACATCCTAAAAAAGCTGAACAAGGCAGTTTCAACCTTGATGAAGCAACAGATTTTCCGTGGTAGAGAGTTATAGTTGGTTAAAAAAACTAAGTTCAATTTGACTTTCAAACACCAAATTTTTACACTTTTTTCAGAAATAAAGTTAAGTCTCTGCATGATAAATCTAAAAACACCTCTTCAGCTCCAGGTGCTGAAAAATGTTCCAGCACAACCAGGAATGTGCACCTAATTTAATGCAAAAAAATCCAGAACTGAAGAAAATAGGAGACTTTATCTATCTTAAAAATAGACTGGAAGACCTGGGGAAGAAATGGTTAACTCTGCCTGTTGTCATCAGGTACTGCTGTAAGTGTTCTCTATACATAGTTCCAGGAGAGCCATGGCACCAACAAAACACATCTTAAATCTACTGTGGGACCGAGAGCCTGGGACAAGCACAAGTTTTGAGAGAGGAAAATGTTGAAGTTCAAGATGGGAGCACAGGAAGGGGTTGATTTTGAGTTGGGTACTAAAATGTGGTCCAGTCTGACTTTTCTTATAAGAGTAGGAAAACTCTGAAACCTCGAGCTAAAAAATGTAATTTCCAAATGCACTGATCTTAGTAATTTTAAAGTTTTCTCTTTAAATTTTAAATTAAATTTAAAATATAAATTATTTTAAAATAACTTATTTATAACAACTTTTCAGTTTAGTCTCTATTTTAAGATAATCGAGTTTCTTTAAAAAAAAAAATCTGTGTGTTCTCTATATTCAATTGCAGCAAAAGTTACCTTTGGTTTTTTTTGAGGTGGGGGTGAAAGTCTATGATCTCTTCTTCTTCTGGTGGGACTCCTTGATGGCTGAAGAGGTAACGTGTCATGTGCGTCGTCATCCTCAGACTCAGATTCAGAGTCACTCAGTTCCTCTGTCTCACCACCATATTCAGCATCCATCCTGAGCAGACCTTCCTCAATTGTTCCAACTTTTTTATTTTTTATCAGAACTTTGAATTTTAATGCCTATAGAAAAGAGGTTGAACAATAGTAACTAGAATTACTTAGGTTTTCATCTCTTGGTGTTATTTAACCAATCTTCAAAGTTGTTTATTAAATATAATGATGTGAGGTTGCAAAATGAATTAAAATAGAGTGAGGCAGAAGCCAAAGCCAAAGAAACCAAACAGAATCTGGGGATCAATGTACACAACAGAATGAGCCTATCTAACACCATGACAGGAAAAAAGGCTCTCTTCCACAGGAACCCAGATGCTGAAACTATGAAAAGATAAAAGTAGAAAGCTAAGTAAGAGCCAAAAGTGATAGCCAGGCAAGACATAGAAGGTATATTTTTTTACTTATTTTTTTACTTCTATTTTAAGCCTAAATGTACTTCTATGTGTATATACACACTTAAAGATGTGTCTGCTATTCATTTGGAATGTTTTCATCTATCACTAAGCCTGCAGGAAATTTGTTATTTGATTAATGCCTTTGTGCATATCTCTCTGGTGTACCAAATGAAAACTTTTGTTTATAACTTGTGTTATTTTACAGTAGAACCTTATGCTGGTCTTACCTGGCCAGGGAAACAAAAGTTTGGTGATTTTGCCTAAGCAGTTTCTCTATTTTTAAATAGACGTGTATCAACCTCCATAATATGTAATGTAGAGGGAGAAAAACATCATTGAATTATATTGATTCTAACAGCATGGCTTTCATCTATGGAACAGAATCCTATGAGTATATATTTCACTTCAATTTACAAAACTATATTAATAGTAAAGCTTCTATTATGCAGCAGTACATCTGTGCACAGGAGCTGTCAGGGAGTAACAGGACTTACTGTCACTCTTGAATAAAGTGATCCACAAAAATGTTCTTTGAATTTCCTATGCTCTAGTGGAAAGGAAGATTACACTACTGGGAGTGTGGCGGGAAGAGGGAACAAAAAAATTCACAATAAATGAAAGGTAACTGAAATGCTGTGTTTTAAGGTATCCACGAAGTAAATATGAAAGGTATGGATAACAGAAATATATAAAGCCAAAGTTTTTTAGTAGAAACCAGAGCCATAGGCAAGGATAGAGACATTCCATTTATTTCCATTGCAAGCTCCATTGCTCATAATCCCCCTATCGCTTCAGATCTCGTGTTGGTAGTTTGCCAGGGTGCCAGTGGAATGAGACATCCTATGCCCAATATCTATCAATGCCATGCTGCTGGAAGGTTTGATTAGTCTCTCTGCACTGGTGACTCAGGATAAGGATGCCCTTTAACATTGCCTTCATTTCTTATTAATGCACTCTTTTTTTTATTTTTCTCTGGTATTTTTAGAAGAGTTTTAATATGATTAATGCTACTCATGTTTTTTAAGAGTTCTGAATTTTGCTTTGCATGTTCACATTTCCCAGTATCTAAAAGCAATTCTATCCACTTTTGATCTTGTATTTTGTTATTCATGGGAAGACTTCATTCTACAAATAAAAAAAAATAAAATAAAATAAAAAAAGACCTGGTATACAAGGGAAGAAAAAACTATCTATGGTTACATTACTGCCTCCTATATGCAAACATAACTTTAAGTAAAAAAAGACAATAGTGTGTGTGTGTGTAATGATATAAAAATGGGTCATGATGTCAATCAGTCTCTAAAATTCTGTTTGCGAGCTGTTAGCAAAAACATAAACATCCTGAGGTAGGAGAAGTTTTTTAAGGTTTGCTTTGTTTTCTACAAAGGTAACATTCTAAAATCATGGTTCTTTTCAGAAACAGTTACAAAAATACTCCAGAGAATTTGCTATTTTTTGGCCAGAAGCAAATGACAATAATAGTTACCCCCAATCACTGAAAGTGAAACACAGAGTGAAAAAATGGCATAGGCTTTTGTCTGAACTTCACACATCTTCAAAAAAACTTATAACAAATGTATGGTTACAAATTCAGTGACTGTGTGAAATCTGAGTTCTTTAATTGGTAATCAGCACTGCTAAACATGTGACACCTTTTTCTCTACATGTCCAGGTCTTCTAAGAGAGCTGAAAAGCCTTTTAATGAGCTGAAAGTCTGAGCATTCACTATAACTTCTCCTTTCTAGTTTTATTATGAAAGGCAAAATATGTTAAAAATACATTTGCTGTTTACTTCTATAAAAACTGCAAGCATACTAAAAAATTCAAATATGTAAAACATCATAGGACCTCCCTAGAGCATAGTGGGACTTCAAGACTGGCATAAGCAAAAACCTCGAAGTGCAATCAACTAGAACAAATATTTACATAATTAAATGAACAAAACCTTTTTCTTGTGCATTCTGGTTAATGGGATGTATAACACAAATCAGCTGAAGTAATGCCAAGTTTCCAAGATAAAAATCACAAGCACTTTGGATCGGGCAAACCCACCTATTGATGACTACAATTAATGTGAAAATTCAGTGCCCAGAAATGTAAGGAACAAACCCTGGATTTGAGACAGAAGTATTAAAGACAGAATAGCTTCTCCTGTTTAAATTGAGCTTGTTGTTCTCCCTTCTTCTCTCCTGACCAGCTGTAGGTGCTCAGTTAGAGGAATATCAAGCCTTGAAAATCTTGCTAAGTAACAAAGTTAAAATCTCTTCTGAGTTTTACATAATATTCTATTTCAAGAATGATACTGCTGCCTTAAATACTGATATAGGGTTAAGATACAACACCTCCTGTGAAGTCTGACACAGGGAAAGGTTTTGAGACAATGACAAGATTTGTTAAGTACAACTGTTAAAAAAACCCAACACCAGCTATCTTTAACGAATCACACTTAGTGAAGTGTGAATGGATGTCTTTGTGGCAGCCTTATAAATCACAGTTATCATCTACAGATACTTTATATCAATACTGTATACTTATTATACAGATATTTTTAATCAATACCACCAGCAAGGTCTGAGCTCTAGGCAAACAAATATTAATTATATCAGGAGCAGCATTTTAGCTACCTCATAGCAAGTTTTCCTACAACACATTTACCCAGTGAGAAGCACCCTACCCTGAAAATTCCATTTCTGTGTTGTGCTCTGTAGTAGACTTCAGGTAAGTCTACTTACCTTAAGTCTACTTAAGGATAAATAGCTGTGCTATAGCTGAAACTATATTCTACATGGGCAACTAAATCTCTGCATGCATTGGAAATAAGTCCAGATGATTGCACAGAAAGATGAGATGGTTACAGGTTGGCTCAGAGTCTTCATTGCACAGATTCCTTACCAAAGTTCAATGATCCAAGACGATGCCTTACCAAACAAACCACATGACTTTTATACACCAAATAAGCCATTGACCCAAGACCTACCTGGGTAATGATATAAAATATGGCAATGTCTTGTTTTTAGTTATCTCCTGAAGTTGCTTTACAATGCAAAGAAGCTATTAACAGATAATGACTGTCACATGTTTACCACATTTCTGGGAAAATCATGTTCCCTCAAGAGTGCAATGCCTAAAAATAGTGAAGGAATTAGATGAGTCTTCTGTATGTACTCACTACAGCCTAGAGATTCCTGAAATTTTATGAGAAACAGTATGGATTTTTTTATTATTATTTTTGAGGTCATCACCAAGACATACCACATTCTTTTTTTTTTTTTTTTCATATTTTTTGTAAAGAATAGATGCCATAGACTGATCAAAAGGCATAAGAGTGACTAGAAACATTTTGACTTGCTAAGAAACAAAAGTATTTCTGATGCAAAGACTTGGTCAAGACATTTGCATATGTGAATGTGTTGGTCAAAATAAATAGGAATTAATCTCATAAATGAAGCAACAGAATTAGATGTGCTTAATCTTGAATTTCTCACTGAAAACACTCACTGTGTAGAGAAAGCTCTCCTTTTTATACTGAGTAGATAAAGGTGAAGAAAAGTGTGAAGGATGAGTCCTGGCTTATGGAGTTAGCTGGTTTTCCCCATAATAGCAGAATTTAAAATATCCATAGCCCATGAAGTTGTACTGGAGACCTTCTATTGATCTTTCTCAAGGATCTCATTAAACAGATCCTTTTATTTGGACACCACAGGTTTAACAACCATAGGGAAGCCTTGGCAATCCTGGCCAGAAATGCTTCTGAGACATCACAATGCAGTAATTGATCTTGCAGCTGTGTGGTAAACATTAAAGAGAACTTGTAAAATCACAGTAGTTGCCACTTCACTTTCAGTTAATCACACAGCAATATCTCATTCCAGCTTTGTGACAGGAAACCTGCAAATAATAAAAGATTCCTAACTATCTGATATATCTATCCTGTCAGCAGTGTAAGGCAGTTCAATGCTCTACAATGCAAAATAATTGAGGAACAAACTTTCATCAAAGCATCAATGTGCTTACATTCTTTTCTGTGTTATATTGGATGCCCACATGCTCCTTTCAATTGCTGTCAGATCTCTTGAGAGGAAGAACACAGCAGGGTAAGTAAAACCTTATCTCTTCTAGCATCCTGATATTTTCTAAGTTCATCTACAAATTGCTGCATAAGGCACTTCATTCCTTCACTTTCTATCAGCACATCACCAGGAGTGCTGGTACAACCAGCAGAGATGTCTGGCGCCCGTCACTGATGTCAAATCTAATTTAATGCAGGACCTGACTCAAAGGACCTGTTATTCCAGTGAAGATTAGAGGGAGTTCATGAAGTCTCTTTAGAAGCACCATGATGGCCAAGACTGGGAGCAGAGAATTGTATCAGGTCTGTCGCTTTGGGTGGCAAAACATCTTCTTGGGAAAGAGATGGGACAGGTGAAGCTTAAAAGCAGCCTCAGTTTCTCATGGGATAAAGTTTGTGGGAAAGAAAGAAGTAGTGCAAAAGTCTTCTCCTTCCTCCATATGTAGAGGAGGAATTGTGTGCTGAGATGCCACAGAATACAGGAATTGCAGGGAATTAATAATATCAATATAGTCAGATGGAAGTGTGAATATATGACTGAAGGCAAAGAATTAAAAAACCTTTAGTCCTGAAATTTTCTGGGGTTTGTTTTTCAGATGAAGCAAGTGTTGGGAAAAGCAGAGAGAGGAAGTGTTCAGTGATCCTCCGCTTTTATTTCCTGCGCCTCCATGTGATTTTCACTTAGAATTACAATGGTAGGAGACATCATTGCAAGGTGGTCCAAGGAACCACCTAAGAGTGGGCGTGTTCCTCATTTTAACCTCCTTCCACACACACACAATCATCTCAGTTGACAAAGGTATAGTTCAAGACCTACTTAAAGAAAGAAGCAGAAGATTGACCATATAAAAGAAAATTATTTCGATGGAAGCCTCCAAAACTCCAAAACCTAAAAGGAACCTGTAGTTGTCTAATGTTTCTTTGAAGTGTTTGGAGAAACTATGTGATTTCCCACTTCATGTACACACAAAATAACCATTCAATTCTGATCTTGAAGAACACTGAGGTGGCTTTTTCCCTTTTCTTGCTAATGCTCCATCTTGAAAAAAGTGGACCAACAACTTATATAGGTGACAGCTTTTTTCTTTTTCACACTAACTGAGGATCCTTCCAACAAAGAGCATTTCAAATTCATCATTTGTGGTTCTGTAACATCTCTTTTGCACAGCTTGAGTAAAGCAGTCTGAAGACTAAATTCAGAATTTGGTTTTCTCAAATGACAATGAATTTACCCAGGCCTTGAAAATGCACAAGGTCCCAAGCTTTAAAGATGTGATGTCACTAAACTCCTTTTTTGGCTCTTCAAAAAGATGCCAGCCAAAGTCAAGCTTATAACTGAATTTACAAATTCAGTCATAGCTACATATTTCCATTGCTAAGTAAAGTCCTACTGACTTTTCTTACATGCATGATCAGAAAACCTAGGAGAAACAGAGAAGATCCTCATTTGTGTTCATTCTCAAGATAATAATTTTCTGAATTAAAACTTTTGTAATCAGGTGACGACAGTGGCGTTATTTAGGTAATCCTTACACCTTGCACAGATGGGAAATATGTCTCACAATACTTTAATATGTTAAAAGCTCAGGAGAATTAATCTCAGCTGACAGCATTTCCATACATAGACCCAGCAATCCATTTTCAGGCAAAACTCTACAGAGCTGACTCATGAAAACTCTAAGCTGTGGAAATATGAAGTATGAACTCCCTGTATCACAGTAACCATATGGTAAGGGACATATATCATAGAAATTAATATTTTTAAGTGTGTGATTCAGTGATTCCATTTCACTGATTTTGTGCTTGCTTCAGAGGACATATGATCCTTGCACATCTCCTACACTGAATCCAGCCGTGATTTGAGAAGCTTTACAACAAGCCCTCCTGTTTGATAGAGTTTAGATTTTTTCCTAATTGAAAAAACAGTTTTCAAGGCTTCAAAATTATGTTGGAAACCATGATGCAAAAAAATATATTGCTACAATAAAAAAAAAAAGGGTGGAGAAACATGAACATTAAATATTACAACATTGTCATGGAAATATAAGAGTACGGTAATACTTCAGCACATCTTCTTGCACAGATCACTTCAAAAATATTTTTCCTTGAGAAATCCTTAAAAAATTATTTTAAACACCTTTTGTGTGTTGTTTTTCCTTATGACAGTGCTTCCTTCCCACATTTTCATTTGCATTTTTTTAGCTACTGTAAAAACACAAGGAATAAAATATGGCTATACTGGCAACAGCGAGAAGCTGAAATAAGTATTTTGTATGTGTGCACGTATTTGTGCTACAAAAGACTTGAAAAAAGTTTTTGTCCTTGAAAGAAAATTATGTGCAAAGACTGGAACAAAGGAAATGTATTTGTTTTAGTTTGCAATAAAATTTTCAACACCCATCTAATTGCCTTTTCTGACTTCATGTCCCAGGGGTCTCGGGCCATCCGCTGAGAAACGCTGTCTGAGGGAGAAACACACTGAGAAAGAGAATGGCTTTGCAGTAGCAGAGGACCAAAAAAAACCTCCATCATCACTGTTATTGACAAAAAATGTAGGCTCAGGTTTCCATTTCAATAACATGTTTAAATTTCAGGAATTTCCTTCAATTTAAGCAACAAAAAAATAAATCAGCAAATAACAGATGTATTTCCATGTGTTTTTTTGGTGCAGTTTAAATATTTTTGTTACTACCTGAAGTCTATTTCTGACACAGATGTGATCCATAAATTCAGTCCCAGAGGACTGAAAAAAAAAAATAATGAAGAACCCCACCATCATTTCCATTTCTTTCACAGAGAAAAATGAAAACTTATTACCTCAGGAGAAGGCAGTTCAGTCATATCTACTGCACCACCAATTGGTGTAGTGAGAAGTTTGTCACCTAGAATACTTTTCAAGCAGTCTGCCATTACTTCCTGCTGTTTAGGGCTGCAGTGGTTCTCCAGAGACAGTATAACTGGATAGGCAGATGACTGGAAATATAATTTTAGGATTTTATTATTAATAAATAAAAATATGAATAATTGCTTTTCCAAAATATCTTACAAAAGTCCCCTTGGCCATCTGTATTTACATTCATTTTCAAAAACTTCAGAATATAGATCACTTGTTCCAGGTTAGTAACACAATAAAACACGTAACATTTGTGGAAAAAAGAAAGCACGATTGAAGAAGAAAAAAGAAATGCACCTTCAGAAAGTTAAAACAGAGCTAGACATATATGAAAAAAGGACTGCTTTTCAAATAGTCTATCAAGACTCTGATAGTCTCCCCAAAGCTTGTTCAGAAATTATTTCCTTTACATGAACAAGCTATGGATATTTTTTATTTTTGATAATACCACAAACTTTTCTAGGGACAGTATACACTTTTCTCATCACACTACTCAAGCAAGGGTAATTGAGTAAAAATTAAAGCTAAAAGGTGAAAAAGAGAAAATTAGTAAAAATTAGAGAAGAACTCAAAAGAAATGCATCCATCTAGACTTATAAGTAAATCTCATAAGTTGCCAATAATACTGGTGGATACCAAAAATATAGTCTGAATGAAATCTTTGCTCAGGCAGAGCCTAAATTGTCAATAAGGAAAACACCATTTTATGTTTTTCCTGTCTTTACATTTGTCTCCTGAGCACTTGCTATTGACTTTTAAGAGAAGAAAAGCTCAGCCTGCATGGACAGCTGGTACCAACCATGACCTGTTGTGATTTTATCATCTCATTGGCACTTGGGCTTGAGAACTGAAGTTTGAATTAGAGTTAAGCACAATATGCTGTGTGTTAGCAAGAAGAGGCAAGTTTTATCCAGTGGGTTTTGAAAAACAGTGGAATAAAATCATGTTTTTAATTTCACTTTTAAAATCAGAGATTAATTAAGTTTTATATAGAAAACAGAAAAAAACCGCAGCTTTGATTAACACTGAGAAGGCTATAAATACATATGCATGAAAATCCACATAAATTTATGATCGTGGATGTATATATTCACACACATAATGCTGGCCTGATTCTGAGATTTATCTTAATAGTCATTCAGCACTTCCTTTGAGCAGGAGTTTCACCAGAAGCTTATACAAAAGCCTGAGACGGTGCAAAAACTCTCCAGATTTCAGTGTTTTTCTAGAGATAGGTAAAAGGAACTTTGCTCTGATGGGTCACCTGACCAAAAAACATCAGTAGCTGCTAACATTTATCAGTGTCAACATTCAAAATCAAAAGAGAGGAAATGGAAAACAAAGTCTCAAACTCATCTATTATCTAATATTTTTGTCTATTTTATAAATTCACACAGAGGATACAAGACAGACTCATAGCAGCAGAAGAGTAAGTGACAAAAAAACCTTTAAGGGATATAAAGAAGGAGGAAAACATCAGAAAAAATCTGAACTAGGTCTTCAATATAGATTCAGTCCTTGTTTAAATTATGTCAGGTGAGAATTCCACCTAACAAGCTGAGTGAGATCACCTGAATCCTTTGCACTAAGTTTGGTTTATATTCATTATCAGGAAAAATGATTATGATTCCTTTAACTAGATTTTAAACTACATTAAGAACAAATAGCACAATTGCTCTGCAATTAATTTTTAAAATACCCATTGCTCAGTTGCATTTTTTTACCCTGGAGAATTTACAAGAGCCATGTCCCCACTTAGTTAAAGCCACCATCCCATTCTAACCAACTCATGTATACACACACAGATCTGTACGTACCATAAATGCATACTTGTCAATCACATGAATTACAGAGCGAAATGGAATTTTGCTTGTTAAAGTGTGACCATGATACACAATAGGTTCATTGTTGGTGCCATCCCAGCAGTCAATCTCCAGGCAACGGCATCCTTTTAACAGAGCACTTCAGAAGAACAAGAGAAACAATTTTGCAGCCAAAAGAAAGATAGCAAACTTTTTTATACAAGTTGCTGTGTTTCTAATTACAAGCACAGGGATTAATTACAGAAAAAACACCTCATTTTCACCATAAATAGAAATCCTACAGAATTATATGAGACAGACATACTTTCTGTTTCTGCCTGTTTTAGGTGTGTGTTATTTAATAAACTTTATTAGACCTTTAAAGAATATGGGATTACCTGCATTATCTTCCTTAAAAGGCTAAAAATCAAAGATTTCAATAAAGGAATTTTAGAACAAAGGCAAATTGCCACTTAAAATAAAAGAATAAATATTTTCAATGCTATTTTGTGCTACTATTCCAAACTTGCTTAGAATTTTGAGAATCACTATATTTAAAAATCTATAGTACTTGGAGAATCAGGTTGCACTTGGTCTTTACATAAAACAGTTCCTCTCCCCAGACCACATTTCTAAGAGTGCTAAAGTTTCTGAGACACCCTGACTTTACTGCTTTAATCTGAATATGTTAGTGTCATCCCTTAAATTCTTAGGTTTCTAATATTTGACTTGCAACTAACTGAAACATTTCTTATAAACTGTTTTACTTAATTACCAAGCTGTCTTTTACATCCTGCTTTTCACACATTAACAATATGTCAAATATGCCTTTAGCTGATTTTAGCATTTTCCTCACACATACAGGAGATAAAGAGAGAGGGGGTTATACCTTCTTTGCAATTACTTTCAGCAAGGCAGCATTAACATAATGGAATTTTAAATACTGTTAGAAATTCAGTACTGTTTCTGATGGTTGCAAGTCACTAAAGAACATCAAGAGAGCAACCAAAAAAAAAATTACAAAGTGTTCAGATAGATGATGATTCCTGCTGCTTTCTCTTCATTAAAGTAGTACAAATAATTCTGGACACATCTCCTCCTAATTCTTAATACATCCTGCCCTCTCAGAGTTGCATTTACTACACAATTAATTTCTTTCTTCCCTGTCTTGGCAATAAGGCATCCTGGTCATCATCCTCTTGGAGTCACACACTGCACAGGTTCCTCTCCCTGCTGCCTACTTGAATGCCCATGTTTTGTTGTTTTTGTTGTTTCTAACCTGCCCACACTGCAACATGCACTGAACACAGATATCCTTGACACAGACATACTCCAACACACATCTTCTACATTGAACAGATCACAGCTTGCCCAGGAATTTTACATTTCTTTCAGGGAGTTATTTATTTTTTGCATGGCACGTTGAGATTAAAAACTGATTTAATCGTGTACTGTACAATATACTATAGATTCCATTTGCTGCAAGGTTGATTTTCTGAGATGTAAGTGAAAAAAATAGATTGCTTCCAGACTATGAACAGATGGTTTGGCAAATATATTGAAAAGTGTACACACAAAATAAAATACCACTCTCATTTCAACTTGTATCTTTGATGGCTTTGTCCCTTATTTCCAAGTAGGATTGTATGTGACTTAGCATTAATTAAAAAAAAAAAAAAAAAGCCAAAGAAAGTTTAAAATATTAAAAATTATGTCTATATACCTGGTATAGCCCCATAAGTGACTGGGTCCCATTAGCTGGTCAGCTATCAAGTAGGTGTTGTGAGAAGATGAAATAAAATAGTCACATAATGGCTGGTTCATATCTTGATAGACGGTCTTGTGCTGGCTTTTAAATATTGAACATTCGTCTGAGTTCATGTATCTTATAAATCCTTCAAATGACAACTGCCTTTTCTTCCTCACTGAACAAAAACAAAAGGAAAAAAAAATAAATCTCTGTTGTGAAGCCACTCTGATGCACTTTCTGAAATTTTTAATAGCCAATTCTGAACACTGCTAAAGGTTATACAGCACAAAGCTTTCCTGCAATTTTAAAATTCATACCAAATGTATAAACAACACAAACATCAGATACGTGTGACTCTGGAGCTGAATTGCTGTGGTTCAAACTTCTGAGAGGAAAAAAATGTGTTTTGACACTTTTATTCTTCTATGGACAGCACTAAGAAGAATTTTCAGTAGTCCTAATTAAATATAAATAAAATATTTGTCATTTACTTTGGAAAGTAACATGCCAGACAACGTGTTAAGGGAATCTTCTCTTTTAAAAGAACCAGGATTGTTCTCTAAAAAGTCAGAAATTCTCAATATAATCTTGCAGAAACTATGACTTCTAGCACCAAATGTCTTTGCCAGGGGTGGAAAATTCCAAATAAATATTGATCAAATCATGTTTAGAAATATTTGAAATAAAAATAGCATTGTAACCAAAGAAATAACTGTCTACACAGATGAATTGCAAATCAAGCCTATTACACTACTATATTTATAACAAAATGAACTAATTGAGTCCATACCAGTGATAGTCATCCCATTTGTTTTGGTTTTGACTGATTTAATGGCAAACAGAGCCATTACACTGCCAGCTACTGCTCTCAATGTCATGTTTGTAATGCAGTCATTTTACAAATGATATAATCTCAACAGTTAGATTTGCTTCAAAATATAGTTTGAATTAGTGAGGGATTTTGCTCAGTTCTTACTCTAAAATAATTTTATTGTCACCGTTAGGCTAGTAGTTAACAATAAGTAAATAATCCAAGATTATTTTATGTTAATAATAGTTTAGAAGTCGATGTATACAAACTTGGGGACTGGAAATACCAGTAGGAAAACCCCCTTTTCTGCCCTGGTAATTCTTACTGCAGCTATAAGAATCAGAATGTACAAGTTAGAATTGCAATTATCCATCTTTGGTGTGTGACAGACTGGAAGTTTTACACCTGGATGAGAATTTACAGAAAATAATTGTTTCTCAATTACACAGGTCTTTGAACTAGAAAACTTGCAATCTTACAATGATAAAGAAAAACAGAAGGGCATCCAGACATCAAACATACATTCACCCAACAACTTATTCCTAACAGAAGTCTTTCTGAACTTATTCTTCCAGTCTTCCATTGATGAAGAATCCACAGACAACCCAATAAAACCATTTCAACAGCTAAATAAATTTGTTAGGAAATTTTTCATAATTAGGAAACAGAAATTTACCCTGAAACTTCCTTGCTGTCCAAAATATTTGTTCTGTTTGGTATTATTCCTCTCCTCTTTTTTCACACTTTTTCTCTTATGAACACTGCTTTGGCACTTCCCACTTTCCACTCCTTTCTTCAAAAAAAAATCCAATCCAGGGCATTTTCTGTTTCAGATTTCTGATAATTTTCGTTTTTCTGCTATCCATCTGTATTGTTAATCTTTCATAGGAGAAAACAGGATACTATTTCTTCATGGAATGTCCTGACAAACTGCAACTCACTTTTACCGTCTTAGAAGGGTTTACGTATTTATTATTTTCTCCTTTTTTTTTTCTAGTCACTGACAGTGACTAGTTCTTTAGATGTTCCCTTTCTAAAACAAATATTACATTTGATCTTTTCCAGTCTTTCAATTCATCATTCATTTCCCCCCTGTTTTCAAAAGTAACCTTTGACTTGTATTAGTCAAGCTTGTTACAATTTTCTAAGAACTTGGATTTGTCAACCTGTCTTCACTGACCTGATTACATCATTTAAGAAGGTCCTACCCTGTTCCATCCATATTTTTGACTATCTTACTCAGATTAATAATATTAATAATATTACAGAACCGACTGTACTTATTGCATCGGGAATTTCTTTGGTCTTCTTTTAGCTGAGAGATTTGCAGGATGACTTCTTGCAGCCTTGATGACTCTTGAAAAGTGAATCCTATAGATTTATCCACATGCACGTGGTATATTGTTCTATACTTGTAACAACTGGATTAAATTTCTACTGTCTGGATCTTTAAAAAACATTTTGAATTTTTTCACATTACTCAAAACAGAATACACTCATCCTGTATGTTTTGCCTCTAATGAATTACATGAGCTGTCTGGATTTCATTTTGGATTATTTTATTTTTCATGGTCTATAGATTTCTCTGAGCAATTACAAGTAGAGCTAGTAACTATTTGTGTGTGTGTGTGTGTACATCTTTTATGTTCTACCTTTTCTGCATTTATTTATTAAATTAGTGAAAAAATACTGGCTTTTCAGTCTTGCTTTTTTTCTGAATTATTTATGATGTTTTCCTGGCTGTTCTTGTCATCGACAAAAGTTAACTGCAATATTCTCAAGAGAAATTAATGTTCAAGCAAATATGCTAATGACCATAATCCCCAAAAAATGAACATCTAACATTGTTTTGTTAGTCAAGATGTAAGCTCATAGACTTCAGTAAAACATTCAGCTCATGTCTCCAATCAACAGACTAAAAATCTTTGTATTTTTACAGAGCTTACATTTCTGAGGAATAGCCCAGCCATGCTATTTTCTGACCACTTACAGACATTTTCTGCTTCTACATTAAAGGAAATGGGAATTCATCTCCATAACTATTCCACAGTGAAAAGACTTTCATCAAGACCTTACATTCCTCCCCTGGAGGAACCTCAGTCTTTTTCTCCATTAGGACCTTTTAGCAGTAGTTAGTGTGCACACACATATCCATTTGTTGTAGAAAGGGAAGGCAAGAAAAGATTTCTGCCTTCTCCTTGCCTCTTTTTGTTCACAAAGTTCAATGATTTCTTTTGTCTTGCCCTCCTCTTTTGGATAGTGTACAATTCATTTTATTAACAATATTCCTTTATATTGTTTGGGGTTTTTTAAAATCTGATTTAAGATAAAATTATTTTTCTCATTCCTCCTGTTAGGGTAAACTCCAGCTCTGCCATATATACAAATACTGTCATATCAGAGAGGAATTATGGATATTTGAACCTGGGTATTTGAAAAACTTGGATTACATTATACATTATTTTCAGAGTTTATTACATTCCATTTTTCTTATTTACCTTGGAATTTCTTTGAAAATGTTTCTCTTCAGAAAGAAAAAAATGGAAAACTATCACAAGATGTTTGTTGCCCTGAAGGCCTTTAGAGTACCCACAATGAGGCAGACAAAACAAGCAAGAAATCACTCTGCACTGGCCAGAGCCTCCTGCAAGACCCATTTCCTCCTGAAGGGACTGAGTACAACCTGCAGCCCTGCCAGGGTCTGGGAGAGGTGTCTGGACTGAAATAGAGACTCAGGAGTGGGGAGGAGAAGAGCCTGAACGGAATGTGAGACTAGGAAATGTGGAGAGAGAGATGTTTCCCATGTTTTTAAATGTATGTGAGTGCTCTTTGCTTCCAGAGAGCTAAATGAGTAATTAAATGTCTATGGTACTTGGGACAGAGAGAGTGGAGTGGGTACAGATACATTTGCTGGGAATTTTAGGGGTGAACTCATGAGAAATACTTGCAATCACAGACAAGGGTTTTACTCTGCTATAATGGAAGGAGGAATCTTTCAGTCATTAAAAGGCAGAAACATCATCAGATGGAATTTCATACTATGAAATTTGACTACATCAGTATGAAACATTCATGCTCTAAGGGAACAGTAAAGAGAGAAGTATTTCCTTGACTAAAGTTATAATACACTTAATTCTTTTCTAGTCTCAGTTTATATTCTAGGGAGGCTTTTTCTCCCTTACCCACACTTACAGCTGGTGCATGCTGGAATAAAGTATCTATCTGAACAGCAGTTCAGTTTTCTAAGGGTTTATATCTCATAATCACCTTGTCTTGATTTTTTTCCCTGAGACTAGACCTTTACACATCTTTTCATAATCTGATATATTGTGTCTCTCAAATCCAGCCACAGCCATTGTCTTAGTTGAGATTTTTAAGCCATCTTTCTTACTTCACATGATTTTTTATGAAATCTGTGGGAGTTTGGCAGAGATGTCTCCTTTATTAAGTTTGATTTACCTTGGCCAATGGGATCAAATGCTCTCTTCTGCAAATTTGTGCTCTACATTCAGCTCTGTCTCACATACATCAAAAATCCAAAAAAAACCTTCACGACTGTGTGCACTAGGAATAAACTGCGAATGTTTTTTTTTTGCTTCACAAATACATTCTGGATTACTCAAAGTCCTTGTCTGACAGATGCACCAGGCTTATATTGTTATTTACAAAGCAAGCTGTTTTTTTTAAGACAGGATTGCATTTTTGCCCTGTTTTTGTATTGCCTAGCAGGAAAATAGGCAGGAATAGAGTCCTTGAATGGCTCTACATTGTAAATAATACTGGGATGCACTTTCTTATCCTCACTGTGCCTCTAATCCTATCCATGTAAATGAGCAGAATTTTTTTTAAAAAAGACATATATACCAAGCTTAAAAAAAAATTATTTAGTTAGCATGTTTTCTTTAATCTCATTTAATGAGTTGAGTCTTCTATTCAAAGCTAATAGTAAAACGGGAAGATAATGGAATGTTTGGGAAGAATAAAACTCTCATTGGGGTGCTAGTAAGACACAACTGTCAGGTGTGAATCACATATTTTGTGATCAATTCCATAGAAATGGCTCTTTCTACCAAAAATGCAAGGTTTTAGCGCACACGTGAAAAAACCTGTTAGTGTAGTATTTTGACATTGGGCATCTAAATTGTATAACAAGAATGAAAGATTAGTTTATTCCATACTGTCCTGAGCTAGCTACAGTACCTACAGAGAATAAATTCAAAGTTATCTGGCTCAATAGCTTTGAAAATCTCTCTGCAGAAATGTTAGGGATGCACTGGATGCTATAAATGGATTTATTTAAATTAGATGTCAAATGTAGTCATTGTTTTCATCCTAATCTTGACATAGCAGTGCTATCACATTTATGAGAGAATGGTCATTACTATTAGCAAACCTGTCAATCAAATGTCAAAGCCTGGCCTTTTCCCTTTTTGTAAGACACAGGGAGGGCAAGGGTGACAGATGAGTCCAACAGATCATCCTGATGAATAATGTTCTGTAGCAAATTCAGAACGACACTTACACAAAATGGTCTATCACAATACCATATGAATCATCTCTCATGTCAATCATAACTGGAACTTTTCAATAAATATGTTTGAGTGGGAGTATGAATTCACTCAAAGGAGCAAGAACAATACAGAGGTTATTTTGTTCAGCGAGATTATTTCCAATAACAAGACAAACAAATTTATCACAGGTGAAGAAACAAACAAGAATTTGTCTCAGCATCTGAAATTTCAACCAGACATTAAATTAAACCTATAGAAACTTCAGTTGATATTTATAAAGGTGTTTTCTAATGGACTGAAGATTATTCATTGTTTAACTGTGCTATAGATTTGAACTTTCCCATCAAAACAGGTGACACAAAATAAAAGGAACCTTTTAAGCTGGTAATTTGAACAATTAGTAAACATTAGCTCCTCTGAAAGAGCAGAATATGTTTAATAAAATACAGTTAAATTTGAAAGGCAGCCTTAAAGAGTAAAGGCATAAGGAGTCACATGTTTTTATTACTGGACAGTAAGTGCCTCTAAATGAAACACCCAATGTTCTTCTGTTTCTCATTGAAAAAGTGGCATTTTCCATTTTCTTCTTCCACCACAGGTCACCATAGAAAATCCAGTGCTATTATCCCAGAAGAAATATTTTCCCCTTGGGTTTGTTTTTCTTAACCACTTATCAATTCCACCCGTTTTCAACGACTGGGAACCAAGGAAACGAAAGAATTGAACATATTCCACTGAATAAAGTAACAGCTTGCAGCAAAATGCAGTTCTATCCTTTTCCTAGCTGTAAATTTTGCCACAAGTTGAAATCAGTGACGCTCAGCAGAAGTGTTACACCCCAACTTGAGGCACCTTTAAATAGGTGAAGAACATGTTACAGATTTATGAAGCCCTCCTCATCTCAGCATTCTAGTGATTCACAAAAGGTGACCAGGCACCTACAAAAATTTTCCACAGTGCCCCTGCAAGGAAGTCAGAAGGACATAAAAGTCTTGTCTGAGGCCTTGAATTTTCACTAAGTGACTCAAGGGAGAGAAGACAGTGTAACGAGCAGAGAAGAAAAATGGCAGATATGGACTTTAAGAAAAACAAATTGAAAATGGTTTGTAATGTGCTGAAGAACAGAATTTGTAGAAGGACTAGAAATAAAAAGATAAAGAAATGACAGAAAAAAGAACAGAGCAGAGAAAGGAGGGCACCATAAAAAGAAATTAAAACACAGGAAGAAAACATAATAAATAGATGAAAAGACATGCTTTTAAAGAAATAAATATATGAGGTTTAGGACAACACAGTCATTGAGAGAAGCACGAGAAATAAGAGCTAGATATCAAATAGTTAAACTGTACATACCTTCATCAATGGGTTCATACTTCATAATAATTTCTAAGGCAGTTGTTTCATTAGCTTCAGTTTGAAATTGTTCTTTTATAAGAAATTTAAGGAGCTGGCTGTCAGGTAGAATTTTGCCATCTGTCGAGTAAGCCTTGAATAGTTCTTCAAATTCAGGCCTGTGTACAAGAGCTCGATAAATTGCTCTGAAGTCGTCCATGCTAATAATATTTCCTGACTGTTTGTCAATAGTTTTCTGAGGGAAAAAAGCAAGCAAAATTTATTAAAAAAAAAAAAAAGAAATTAATGAAACAACATGCAATTATACAAATTATGCACCAAACACTCTTTTATAACTGACCATAAGAGTGAGCATCATAGAAGAATCCTCAGGCAACAGTGACTACAATCAGATTACACTCCTCAACTTTTAGATGACACTTTGTGTGCTACAAATATTTTATGTAAAGTAAAATGGACCATATGACACAATTAGCATCTAAATAAGTGCAATAAATTTAGATTTAATGCATTTTTAATATTCAAACACATTGATGAAAATCTTTTAAATGCTATGCATTAAAATAAATGTGCAGCATAAAACTTATCAAGTGGAAAATATATTTAGTATAATACCTCTCCAACAGCTATTTACACCATATTGTAAATACTGTCAGTCAAATTTGCACACAAAATCAGCAACCAGTAATCTTAAAAATGAAATAAGGATGACCAAATTACCAAGAAATACAACCCTTTCAACACTTCAATAAACGAAGTTTATTGTTTCACAACAAAACAATATTCAAGTTTGAAGACAAGATATTTTGTAAGAACCTATGACACCATGTTCTAATCTTAACAAGCCAGAATGTTGAACTTAGATTAATTATTCACACTTTCAGAATTCTTGAATTGTAAGCTTGTTTTCATACAGCTTACAGAATGTTAGCATAGTAATTAATTTCTGTGTTTCAGTATAAAAGTCACTAGAAAAGTTAAAAGGCCACAAAAGAATTTGAGAAGAATAATGCTTTTTTACCATTTCTGCTTTTTACATTTTTCACAGGTTTAACAATTCTGTTTTTCCTTTAAAATTTTCTACTTAAAATAAGTAACTGCATATATATATAAATAAGCATAGAAATAAATATATGTCTTGCATATATATAAACATAATATATAAAAATATAAATATAATATATATAATATATAAATATAAATTGCATTTCTATATAAATATAAATATAAATATAAATATAAATATAAATATAAATATAAATATAAATATAAATATAAATATAAATATAAATTTATTAAAACATTAATATAATATAATATAATATAATATAATATAATATAATATAATATAATATAATATAATATAACCATAATAAGATATAATATGTAATACGTATATTAAGATATAATAGCATATATATAATAATATATAACATATATTCTATTATATAAACTATATACTATATACTATGTATATTAATATTATTTATTAATATATAATATAAAATATAGTATATGCTATATGCTGTATATTGTATATATGTTATATATTAGTTAATTATGTACTGATTAATTAATTAATATCAATATAGAAATATAAATGTTTCTAACATTTTAGCCTGATTTTTGCTTAAAACCTGCCAAATCAAGAGAAATCTTCTGACAAAATTGCTCACAAAAACCACAAATGGCAATCCACTGCCTCAGTGCTTATGACTGTAAACTGATGAAAATTCTCAGTTGTTGGCTCCTTAAACTGAGATGCCAAAGACACCACGTTCCAGCATCCAAACATCCAAACATGGCCCTTACTATGGCTGCTTTGGCTTCCACAGAAATGTCTAGAAGCAGGAAATTGCTTACTTGAGCTCTGGCTGCTCTTTGATCAACAGATTGGATTACTGCTAAATTAGATTGGTTTTGAAGCCATACCATGAAAGCCAAAAGTTTAAAGATCTGGTGCCAGTTCCTTCCTATGCAGTAAAGTTCTTTCTGCACTTCTGAATAAGTACAATAGGAGTAAAAATATATTAAATAACTGAAACGAGTACAAAATTAAATTTCATGAGGAGTTCTAGTGAAAAAATCTTACAAATGAGTACTTCAGTGTTTGCTTTGAGTTTGCAAAAGAGAATAATAATGATCATTATTAACAGAAATCACCAGCAAGAAAATATTTCTGTACAAATGCTAATTATACACATTTCATTACTGCTGAGAAATTCCCCATCTAAGGTTGATTTCTTCCATCCAATTTTTAATGTTCTTAACAGTGCTGCAAATTTGCTTATAACCATTAAGCAGGAAAAGAAAATACCAACTTCTTTTGAAAATAAACAGTCTATCAGGACTTGGAGGATGTTCACTTAGTTACTGGCACAAAGAGAAGCTGGACAAAAAAGTAAAGTTTCTATTTTAGCTGCCTCCTGGTGAAATACAGGCAATAATACTACACAAAAGAACTCTTCAAATTAAAGTGATAAAAATCATGTCACTATAAAAAGATATTGTAAATTTTTGGGGTAGATTTTTATCATTCCTATTTTTATTAATGCACATCAAATTTTTGCTGTTCAGAAAAAGAAGAGACAAAGTCTTGAGAGAAATTAGATGAAAATTTATTATTCCTTAAAACCTTAATGTTCATAATTCTGATACTGCTCAAAAGAGTATTACAGTAAAATAAGCTCAAAGAGAACAGAGAAGAAAAAAGCTGATTATTCCTTAAAATTAGCTTTCTATAAAATGTATTTTGCTATGTAGAACCATTAGATTAACTGCTGATGTGCAGTTAATTACAAAGATGTCAGTAACATCCAGAATGCTTTGGATTTTTACATATTGTTTCGCTGATGAAATATTTGAACCCCCCAAACTACTGAACCCCTGTAAATCTTTCTCAAATAGCATAGGGCACCTAACAGTACTGCTATAAATAACTAGATCAGGCTATTGGGTATAATATGTTGTTAAATACAACTAGATCAGACTTCTTCTTTGCAGGTCACTTCCCTCAAATCTCCTTTTCTCTTCCCACAGCTGACCATCTCTCACATTCCTGCCAGAAACTAAAGTAGGGGGAAGATAGAGGAAACAACGAGAAATATCTTTAAGTTCTCAAGAGATCCTCTAGCTTTGAAACTTTCTCCATGCAGTGAAAAGTTCAAAAAACCACAGGAAGCCTCTTCAGCCAGGGTTGAGCTCATGCTGCTGGTTCTACCTTGGCTTGAGAAGGCAAACAATGAGAGAGGAAGACAGGGTGAGGAAAGCTTAGTGCCTTCCTTCTTATGACCTTTCTGACTTGCCATAGTTAATTGTCTCTGCCAAATCAGGACAAAATTTGCCAGCTGGTTGCAACATTCTCCAAAGAATCATATCTATAAAGGTGAAAGTAAGTAAATATACATGTATTTATATAAATATATATATATATTTATATATATATACACACTTGTTTTCATTCCCTTAGGGAAAAAGCATTACCAGACAGATGGGGTTTTTTGGGGGGGAAATGATGTAAAGGGAAAATCTTAGATATTTTGAGTCATTACATGAAGAAAATATGTATCCAGTACTCATTTGTTAGTATTTGCTCACTGAGACAAGATCTGCTTGGCAGTAGTTTGCTTGCCTACACTAAATGAACTTAAGTCCAGCTTCTAGCTGTATCATGTCATCTTCACAGAAATATCTTTAAAACTGCCACCTCTCAAGGCCAAATCCATTCCCAGGGAGTTAGAGAGCGATTCCCATCCATTCAGGCACACCTCTTAAATATTACAGGAGAGGTATAGTGGAGAAAGGAATGAATGTGTGCTGGATCTAAAGCCTGGACAGCTCAGAGAAATCCCAATTGTCCTCCTGGAAAGAGGATTTTGAGAAGATTGCTCTCATGGCTCTGTCCAGAATCAGACAGACATGTCTGGGCTCATTAGCTTGACCAGAGAAGCTGAATAGGATGAAACCAGAATGCTTTAACTTTTCTCAAGCGCAGACATGTTACAAAAAAACACCTGGGAATCCAAACCAACATATTTTCCATCTTACACTAATTTGTTGTGGAGAAAAGACAGAGTTATGTGGGTGTCAGTCTCTCCGAGTAACAAGCAGTAGGACAAGCAGGAGTGGACTCAAGTTGTGCCAGGCTATTAGGAAAAATTTCTTCACTGAAAGTGTTGTCAAGCATTGGAACAGGCTGTCCAGGGAAGTGTCTGCGTCACCATTCCTTGAAAGTACTTAAATGCTTGCAGATGTGGTGCTTAGGGACAAGTTGCAGAGGTGGACTTTTCAATGTATTAATGGTTGGACTCAGTGATCTTAGAGATACCTTCCAATCTAAAGGCTCATGATTCAAATTCAAACCCTGGGTTATCTATTTTACACAGACATGAAAGACCTGGAGGAGGAAAATTCTTTGCTGATTTTGCACACCACACTAGCTTGAAATACATTTCCCAAAAAATTAACTTGAAAAAAATCAGCAAACATATGATGTGTGTAACTGAACTTCTAAACCATTCATTGCTTAATGTACATACACCTTACCTTGAAAATATGTTTTAAATGGTCTTCATCAAATTTTATTTGCATTTTTTCAAGCAGCCTCCTGCAGCCCTCTAAATCAACATTCCCATTCATGAAATCATTCTGAATTGTATTCCAAAACCACGTATGAGACGTCAGGTTAAGGAAGATTCTGGCCAATTAAATTGCCTTTTAATGGAGGGGATGAGGGGGAAAAGTTTAATTTCATTAAACCTAAGAAGATTGTGCTTCCCTTTCTTCATACTCTAGAACATCCTTGCATTCTGCCCTCTGAGAATGCAGCAGGCCCCAAGGTGTGCAGGAAGAGATTTCTGCTCTGTCCTCAAAGTCCCAGAGAGCAGTGACAGAAGGGCCGAAGGGAGGGTGTGATCAAGGGGTGGTCAGGGTGCAAAAAGGGCTGCAGTGAGAGGAGGGAAACGTGGGGAAGCCGAGGGGATTCAGCAGGCTCAGGGAATGGTGGGGAGTGCCAAGAAACACCAGGGAACGAGTGCTCCCAGCACTGTGCCCACCCAAACATTATCAACCGGCCCTGGCTGACAGGACTGGCTGCCCCAGGCCCTCCAGGGCATCCCCTGTGTGCCCAGGCCTGAGGGGAAAGGGCCATGTCAGGGGCATCCCAATGGCAGCTGTCACAGGGCAGGGAGAGCAGAGGAAGAGGAGAAGGTAGAAGAAGAAAAGGATATCTGTTCTCATCCATGGTGGCTGTGCACCGCCTGCTCCAGGCCCCTCACTGCAGTGGCATAGCCGAGATCTCACTTGGGCTCACAGTGGGCTCCTCATGCCACTGTGACCTGACAGAATGGCATGGAATGTTCACTCCCCCATCCTTCCAGTGTCGCTCCAGTGTTGCTCTGGTGATGTCACAAACTGCAGGCGCCCAGCACAGGCCCCTTCCTGCCCCCGCTCCACCACCCTGCCACCATCCTGTGCCTTTTCCTTCCAGCACAAAGTGTCCCCAGGCCCTGCCCCTGTCTCCCACCCATTGCTCCACCACCCTGCCACCATCCTGTGCCTTTTCCTTCCAGCACAAAGTGTCCCCAGGCCCTGCCCCTGTCTCCCACCCATTGCTCCACCACCCTGCCACCATCCTGTGCCTTTTCCTTCCAGCACAAAGCGTCTCCAGGCCCTGCCCCTGTCTCCCACCCTTAGGATATCCCACACCCACAGCACGTCTGCTGGCAGGAGCTGTGTGGGGCAGAGCAGGCCTTTTGCAGCCAGCCGTGCCAATGTCCTCCAGGGGAGCTTGGCCAGCTTGGCCGAGGTCTCTCTGTCCCGGTCCGAGGTGACAAGCTGGTGAGGCAGAGGCTGCCAGCACAACATCTTCCCCCAGATAACCAGGAGCACTGTGCTACCAACCCACTGCAGAGACCTGGGGGGAAATCCCTTCTTTGGGCCTTGGGGAACCAGCTGGCTTCACGGCACAGGGTGATGGTGGATGTTGAGAGTTGTGGGATGCCACCCCAAAGTGCTGGGAGGCCACCCAAGCTCCCACTTTCCTGCTGGGAACTTCTCTGTCCTCAAAACCAGCCTGGGCAAGAGCAGCTGTCCATGTCCTGCTTTGAGGCACACCAGTATCAGCCTTCAAATCACTGGGACAGCCCTTGGAAATCAGGCTGGACTTACACCCTGACTCCATTTCCCACTCGTTTTACAGGAATTCTTCCCCAGGCAAACTGCTTCGAAGTTGCCAGCTTCCGTGTAGCTGTCAGCAAGCCTGAGTGAGACTCGAAATGTGACAGACCAAAGGCAGTTTGCCACAGATTTTATGCTGAAGTGCCTCAATGCTTACTGAAATACCAGCTTTGATACAATGGCCTAAATAAAAAATGGGGGAAAAAAGACAAAATGGAGTTATTTAATTGATTTATTTCTGGATCACTCAGGAGAGTACAGAGTCTTCCATCAGTCAACCACCACTTTAAAAATAATTCAGGTCTGCAGTGACTGGAAATAATTTGTTTGGGTTTTTTTTTTTCACTTTCTTCATGTACTTTTTAAGTACTTTACCAGGAATAGTCAAAATGTCAAAGGCAGCAGAGTGCTCCAGCTGAGATAGCAAGCAAATTCTTACTTTCCTTCGCAGTTTTAACCAAAATTATATTCATTTTTGTAATTTCACACCAAATGAAGCATTGATTATAAGGAATCTAGTAAGGAAGATCAGCAAAGACATTGGGACATTATATCTAGATTTTTTTTTTTTATTGCTAGTGAAACCTTGTAAATTCAGCCTTCAGGCTTTGCTTGTGCATATATCTCTGAATCCCTTATATAGATACATGAACAAAGAAAAGATCAGGACACTGGAGGAATAAATTTCTTATAGCTAGTGCAGAAGATATTTCAGGACTGACCAGGGATGTAGGCTGGGTGTTGCAGCATTATAGAATAAAGAAATGCCATTCCCCTCTCCCAGTATTTATTACAAAGGTCAAAGGAATGCATGTGATTTTGGTTTACTTTCAAACTATGATAGTGATTATTTCCTAACATTTATCACAGATTATTACAAATGCCTACCATCCTTGCTGTTTTCTGTAAACATAACTTTTAATTAGAGTTTCAACAGAAACAAAGTTTAATTGCAAGAACTACTGTAAATACTACACCTTAAAAAAAAAGGTGTAAACATTCAAGCATTATTCTTGCACATATTAGATGTTTTCATTGTAAGCATAAGATTTTGCTGTTGTTCATCACAGCTGGTGGGAATTGCAGTGCCACATGGGTCAAACACACCCTTTTGTAAATACTCATTTGTGGCTTTATAGATTCACTGCTGACTGGCCATGATTGCTCTCATTGTCTTGGTTTTAAAATGTCATAAAGAACTATGCATTGATATGGTTTCAAGGAGAAAAAACTGTGTAAAAATAGGCATCTTCAGATTACTCTTGTGATGACAAATGAAGATTTTGCATACTTACTGCCCTCTGATTTGGGAGGTTCCTTTCTCTATGTATCTGGATATGATAATAAATATCCCAGAGAAACCAATGCAGTTGAATAGAGAGAAAGATGGAGCACAGAGAGCATTTTCTGTGCTCCCTCCGTTCTTCAAAGAGAGCTGCATTACCTTTGGGTCATTCTCTTTTCACCCCACAGCTGCTACTGAGATCCATCCAACACCAATCCAACCCTTTAGTGCCTATTTCCTGCTGGAGACCATTCAATGAACAAGTAGCTGTCTTTACATGAAATTTGGTTGAAAAAGTGATTATTTCTTTATTGAAAGTAGGAGTAATTTTATTAAAAATGTTACACAATCCAGGGTTGCTATAGTGAAGATGGCTTATTGGGCGTGTAGTTTATGTCTTTATATCTGCAGTACCAGAAAATAGAAGAAATTTTGGCCATAGATGTAAGTGCTCACAGAAACAGATATAACACTAGAAATTCTGGATTGGAAAAAAATCACTTTTTCACAAATATTGAGCATGAACAAATAATAAGGAACAACAAAGAATGATGAAAAAGATGGAACAGTTAAATGACTTTCAGTTTCAAGATTTATTCCACCAGATCAATCCCTTATGAGATATGATTTTGCAATACATTGTTTTGTTCTGTAGAATTAAATTCTGTCAACTTTAAAATGCTGTTTCTATATAGAAAAACTGTAGCAAAGAGTGCAATAATAAAAAGCATTTAATATTGTAGTATCAGTCTATCAGCCTACCTTTATGAACTTCTCATTTTCTTTCAATTTCCTTTCTCTAGAAAAGAGGGGATCTATGAAACCAGAATTTGTAACAAAAGCTGCTCAGAAGGATGAAATTTCAGCAGAATAAATGTTCTGATGTCACTGAAAATGCCTACTCATTT
Organism: Poecile atricapillus; assembly: GCF_030490865.1. NCBI lineage: Eukaryota > Metazoa > Chordata > Aves > Passeriformes > Paridae > Poecile > Poecile atricapillus. The sequence goes on from NC_081266.1 coordinate 7,837,577, forward strand.
TTAGCAATGCTATGAAATTAATTTGAAGAAGGTAATTACAAAACAGGCTTTGCCAATTTTCCCTCTACATTCTCCAGGATGGGCTTTGATTTATTTTATTTCATTTTATTTTATTTTATTTTATTTATTTTATTTATTTTTTTTTTATTTTTGGAACTTGGAAATTTGAGAAAGAATAAAGGTTATGAGAAGAAACTAAAGGTGTACAACTCCATGGAAAACTTCACTGAACTTTTATTTATACATTTTTATGGCTCTGAATGTCTTTGAGACTTAGTTGCAACTGCTCCCTTTTTTGTCTGTAAGTGATTTTTTGTTGCATAGGGAATATGCCAACTTTCATTATTTTTATTCCTGAAATTGCCTCCTGTTCTCTCTAATGCTTTGAAAACCATTCACATTCTTATAGCTGCTTGTGAATCCCTCTCTTTTATTTTTTTTTTCAGTTCCCTGTATTTTAAAATTTAATGAAGGATTGACATGTATAATATATGCATATTTATATACACAACAAAAACAAAAATTCAAGTTTTCCACTGCAGTAAGGAGTTCAGAACACCTTTTTTTCAGAACACAAATTTCAATTCTTCAAGAATGTCTCGGGCCCTTCTCTAGTTAGGATGTGATTAAAAATGTATTTTTGTAGTCTCTACAGGGGAGGCATTGGAGATGGATTCATATTCTGAAATTCCATTCCAAGCATCATAAACTCAGCAGTGCTGGTATCCAGGCTGCCTGGAAAAATTATATTATGGCAGCTGCATGTACACACTGTGTTATTTCTAATTCATTCGAGTTCCCTTCCTCAGGATAAATGGCAATTACAGCGGCTCTCTGGCTGTCAGTAGTACATGACACCACTGTCATTGTGTCTGCTGAGCAGTTATTTTAGTCTCTGTTCGCTCCAGAGGTTACACATTTGGTTTCTTCAGAAAAATACACCCAGTGTGGCTTATTCATTAGAACAGCCTCATGCTGCCTCCTGTGCTGAGCCACAGAGCAAAGGCTGAGCAGAGGGAGTTGCATTTCTTGCTGCCACCGCCCTGGCTGTAAGAGCTCTGGGGCACATGTGGGGAGGAGAGGACAAGAGCAGGACAGGGAGTGCCCAGGTGTCAGCTGAGGATGAAAGGGACAGGTGGGAACCCTCCTGCTACCCAGGGGAACAGTCCTGGTACTCCCTGAAAAGCCTCCTGTGGCAGTGCATGACCCTGGCGCGTGGTGGCTCTTCTTACGTTCTCATCATCCTTTCCCACTGCCTCTGCTTCTCAGAAGATGTGTTTCTATTTAAAGAATTAATTACCACTCTATTGTCTTGTCTTGTGTTGTTATGTCACCCTGCAGCAGGTTCAGGGCTGCTGTGTCAGTGACAGATCCCAAGGTGCAGGATGGAGAGCAGCACTTCTCTGTCTCAGGTCTCTGTTTTAACAGGGAGCACGGAGAGCAGAGCCCAGCTCATGAGACATCCTTGTTGTGTTGTAAGCCTTGCAGGATTGAGTTCTTACTTTTTTGGGTAAATTGTGGTTGTAATACAGCTTTGGTCTAGTTAAATGTAGCCCTATTTGCCTGAATAAAACCAGGCAACTTCACACGGGCAGTGTCTGGGCTGTCCTCGCTGACCAGGTGGTGCAAAATGGCTCAAGCCCAGCTCCTCATCCCCTGCTCAGGTGAAACACCACAAAATAAGGAGGTCAGATGGATATTGAGGAGAGGTTTTGCTCACCATTACCTGATTTACAGTGGTAAAAGGCATCTTTTCCCTGCTGTGATTCCCTGCTGTCTCTGCAGGGCAGGTAAACCACATTACCAGCTTCAAGGACACATCTTTCTGGCACTGAAGACAGCTGCCTCAGTGCCTCCAGCAGAAAGATGGAGCAGGATTTGCTTAGTCATTTCTTCCACGTTATGAGACTGATTCTTCTTGCTTGGAAAATGAAAAATAGCTTTTTTTCAGTGGGAATTGTATCAGACTCCTAAAGTGCATCTTAGTAGAAAAATCTATGAAAGCAATGGGTTGCATGAAAACCAACTTGGAATACATAAAGTAGAGAAAGAGGAAGAGGGAATTTATATGTGATGTTGTTTCTCTAACTTGTTTTGGAGCTGGTCAGGAAACTTGCTCTTTTTTCCCTTTGTTATTTTTCCCTTTCTCTTGGAAACTGGAGGAAAAAAAAAATAAAATCCAGTGTTTTTGACCAGACAGAACTGCAACAATAGTGAATAGTGTCATCAGTGACTGCCAAAAAAAAACCACCCCAATTATTTGTCACTCAAGCATTAATTTGCCACTGAATTTCAGACTGATGGCAATTAGTAAACAGAAAATCTCACTGGCAGTTAACAAACAGGAAGGAAAATGAGCACTGCATGTCAGACCACTTTCTTCCATCACACTCCTTATCTGTGTTTTTTAATTTCATCCCTGATTTAAGCATGGAGCAGGTTTTAATATGTTAGCTAACATGTATTTCAATATTTTACAGATCTGCTTCCTCTAAGTTGTTAACTAAAAAAAATCAAGCTGTCTGGCCTTTTTTAGGTCCTCAGTCAGCTGGTCACAATCCTGGAGTACAATTGGTCATATCCTATGAGAACAGCCGTCTGACAATAATGCTGAAACACATGAGGAACCTTGTGAGTATTTTTATCAGAATGTGTAACCTGTAAGTCCTTGCATTTGCAGAGTACTGTGAAAACATTAATCTTCAAACAGCCTTTCTGGGAGAACTAATTTCAACTCAAAGTAGTGATAGTGCTGCTCTGTCATGATTTAACAATTGGTTTTTCCCTTTGAGCTCACTCAGTATGGTTACAGGTGTGAGACAGATACAGAAACTGGGTTTCCTTAATGGCTGGTAATGGCCTTTTCCAAGAAAACCAATTTTGATACTGTTTTGGCCCTCTCAGCAGACACATTTTGATAGCAGTCAGACATAAGGCATGGTGCAGCAGCATGACTTTTTGCAGCACCTCAGCCTGGAGCTCTGGGTTGATTATCCAGACATTGCTTTCTAGTCCAGCCTGTCTATGAAGAGGGAAGAGCTCAGCAGAGGGAGCAGTGGTGAATTTTAAGGAGCAATGTCATTTGGAGGTGTGATGCTCAGCTTTGTAACACTGTCAGGAGGCTGAGAGGTAAATGTTGAGTGCTCCTGGAGCCAGGCTACGGGAGGGGAAGCTGGCAGTGCTCCTGCAGCACAGAATTCCTGCAGGTGGAATTGGCTGCTGAGGGTGACTTCAGAGATGGAGCTGGGGCTGTGTGTGAAGTGTGATCTCTCGGTGCAGGAGCGTGTCAGCTGCTCCATAATGAATTCCCTGCCTAGATGTGCTCTCGAATTCCCATGGCTCACGTCTCCAGCAATATCTGTGGCAAGAGAGCCTTTACTTGTCTAGCCTGGGGATTAGAGCAGTTATGAGCTATTGTGGGTTCTCAGTGCATACTCTATTCCACCTCCATCCCAAACTGGATTACAATCCTTTTCCTAAATGGGGCCAGATTGAGGGGCTTATGTGGGCACCAGCCAGAAATAAAATGAGGCTGATGGTTTAATTAGTGGGATGAAGCACATGAGGCTTACATAGCTCTGACTGTTTTCTGCTGGCCACTCTGGCTTCTCATTTGCAATTCAAGCATCTCCATTCTGGTCTGTAACATTCAATACTTCTCTGTCCTGAGGCTTGTTTTCTGTGTCCTGTGTGTCACTTTGACAGGTGAGATCAGCCTCTGCTGACAGGCCCAATTTATACAAACTTTACCTTCAGGATGTAGCATAAGACCCTCTTTATTTTTTGTGTTGAGCTTTCTAAATCTAAGTGACTTTGATAAACTTCTGATAAAGTTCTAATTGGTGAGAGGGGCATATCAAAGTGATTGCCATGCTGATGATATCATTGAGATTTCAAGCAGGTGGTGTGGAGATGCACACAATTTGCAGGTGTTGGAATTAGTCTTTGTTTCTCCTTGTTTCCATCTTTGTAAATGTGTAGGTTCCTAACTGTGTTCTTAGGAAGTTCTGGTCATTTAATTAAATGAAAGTAAATTACAGCATAGATAGCTGTGTAGTGCAAACATAAAATCCAGGGTTCAGTTCACTTCATTATGGAAAGGGTGCTGTGGATAGACAGGGAAAGCCGATCGGAAGATCTCGCGTTGTACGCGAAGATAGGGCCCCTCCTTCTACAATGTTCTATAACCCATAATACTACGGTGATTACGTCATCATATCTCGGTGCTATAAAAACCTAGCTCACCGGAAATAACGGCTTTTTCACCGTCCACCAGATTGGTGTTAGCGCGTGATTTGCCAGACAGGCCTGTAAGTTCAGCCGTCGTGTCACCCACGAACCGGGTCGCTACGCCTCACCCCGAGGCGACAAGTGGTGCCGAAACCCGGGACCGCTCCCCGATACACGCGGGTTCGAGCGGCCGGAGTTCAGGAGTCTCGCCGGACGCTGAGTGACGGCTGGAGCGGCAGGACCGACTCCAGCGGGGAGGACGCTCCCGTACCGCCGAGATGCAGTCGATCAGCAAGGTAGATTCGCAGCTGCATAAGCAGAGCGGTATAGACTGCAAAAAATCAAGGAATTTTGAATGCGTGGTTGTCAGATTGTTAGAATCGTGTTACCGATGATCCCGTAGATATTATTCTCCCAGATTGCTGGGATAGGTGTTCCGAGGCGCTCACAAATGACGTCTTGCGCATTAAGTCCAGCAAGTGCCTTAAAAGCTGGGTGAGAGTTACGCAAGCGCTGAGAAAAGCGCTTCACGAGCAGAAAGTTTGCAAGGCAGCTCAAAGCTGTTTAAGGGTTACACCACGGGTGGGGGTAGGAGCTGCCACTCAGACCACGTGTATTGATTACCCCACCGATTTTAACGAGCCATCTAATGATGACGGCCGACCCAAGTCGCCGTCCCGCCTGCCCGGTCCTAATGCAGGTTTGGCCGCGGAACACACTTTGCCGCCGGGGCGTACCGATGCCACGGAGCCACGGGGCGGACCCGACACCGCGGGCCCTGGAGATGTCGGGGAAAGGCCCCCGCCATATGCGCCGCGAAATGGCGCCGGGGACACGAGCAAGGGGCGGAGCGAAGGGTGCCTAACACACGCGGACATACGCGATCGGGAGTCTAAGGGGAGGCGGGCGGACAGCGCCGAGAGTGAAGGGGAGGAGAGCTCACGGTCCAACCGGAGAGCATGCTCTAGAGTGTCTCCTAGTAAGGAAAAGAGCCCGCTGGAAGGAAGGCGGAGAAAGGGAGGGGACAAACCCGTCCCTGGAAAAGGGAGAGGGCGAAGCCCAACAAAAAGGCACCGCAGCCTGGAAACCTCGAGTCAGTCAACTTGCGGCACTGATCCAGACACCGGTCAGAGCAAGCGGTCAAGTGACGAGCCCACAGCGCAGGCTTGCAACCGCAGTAAACTAAGCCCTTGTATTTACACCCAAGGCTTTGGCTCCTCTGCTGACTCTGTTGGGAGATCCACGTCCCTTGTAGAGGGAATTCCCTGAAGGGAATTTGCCCATTCACGTGGGGTGTCCTAGAGAAAAAACCTTTGGATCCGTCACATCCACACGTGCCAGATTTGCTGCTGATGCACAACTCTCACCCCTGGATCAGCTTCAGAGTGTCCTCTCCCTCACTGCTGCAACATTTCAGTCATGTGTGAAAAAAGCCAGTCCTGACTGAGGGAAACTCTACCAAAATTTCTGCAAAGACAAACAACGGAGAACAGCCCTATGGATTTTGTGACTGGAAAGGACCATTAATCTGATCTAACCCTCTGCAAAGTAAGAGCTGTATTTTTTCACTAAGGCAATACTTGCAGCCAAGGAAACTGTTTGAACACAGAGATGTTAAGATGTTAAATGTTTGCCTACAGTTTAAGGCTGTGGGTGCACAATGAAGACAAGTTCTGTTAAACAGATATTTAGAAGATACTAAAAATGTTTCAGTCTCAAGATTTCCCTCAGTAATTCATAGGTTCATTTGAATCCTGAGATTCTGTAAGTCAGATGGCTCACTGCTTCTGCTTATGATTTGAATGGCATCACCACGATTGCTGAGGAAAATAACTTTAAATTCCATTTTCAAATATAGAAAAGCCATGATGCCAATAAAATGCAATTTTCCAAGCGTGTATTACATAACTTGAAGTCAGCTTATTGGGGCACTGCTCGCTCCTCTCAAATACAAACAGTGCAACACTGGGCACTTTATGCATAGGGTTTACAGTCAATATTGCCTTAATAAAGTGAGGCTGGGCTAGAAGGAAACATTTGTGTAGGGGTGAAAACCCTGGAGGCCTGGAGATTTTGCCTCTGGAGTCATGGAGGATGTGGCAGGTGGAGGGGTGAGACAGGGCAGGTTTATTTTTTAAAGACAATAGCACAGTACCTGGCAAAGTGCACTGAATGGTCTTAGGAGGAATATAAAGGAGCCCCAGAGGAGGTTTTTTTTTGCCTCTGAAAGAATTTGTTAGCTTAGAACAAGAATAGTCCGACTGTGGCAGCACAATACCCAGAAAAGCAGCAGTAGGCAGGAACAGAACACAGGGGGAATGCTGCTCTACTGTAAAAATGTAGGCTTGTGCAGATGTGGAGATGAATTTCTGAACACTGAAATACATGTAGGTTTTGAACTTGAACAAGTCCAGTTCTGTTCACCTTCATTAACCAACACAGAGAGTGGGAGCTATCCAGAGCCCACCAGGTCTCACACAGGGCTGGCTATGGGCTGGTTTAGCTCCTCACAGGCAGAAACAGCCAGGCTTCCTACTGCTGGGCTTGCTCACTCCTCAAAAAATACCAGAGACAAGAGAAACAGCCATTGCTGACATCCAGAGAGAGGTTTCTAGCATATTTCCTTGCCTGCTTCACGGAGAAGAAAAGGGAACAGTGGCTCAGCATTGGCTCAGGAGGAAGCCTGTTTTTGCCACTGACTTCATTGCCATGACTTCAGGCATGCCCTGTTTTCCTAGATAAGCAGCTAAACTTTCAATCCTCACTGATAAACATTTTTGCCCATTACTTCTTGTGGACAGAGTAACTCCTCAGGGGTAGAGGGGAGGAGAAACAAAGCCAAGTTATCCTGAACGTCATGCCAGTAAATGTAAAATATTACTAGAATTCAGGAAAGCGTGCGTGGGCGATGAATTCAGAACCAATTTTACAGGGGGAAAATTTGCTGCAAGAAAAAGAAACTCCTACAGTTCTGTGCAAAAGTACTTCCAGCTTTCCTTTTATAAAAGCTCTGAAGCTGTCATGTACCACTCCTGGTGATTAATGATTCTGGGATAGCTGATATGTGGGTGACAAATGAGTAATCAGCTTTAGGCTTACACAGACATCCAGCCTCTTTCCATTTCGTGTCCTATGCCGTGAGAGTACAAATTGCTTTCAAAAATGTTTGTGAGATGCGATGGTTTAAATGTGCTGGGACGAAAGGTGGAAGCCAGTCTTTCCCCAATCCAAAGGGATGAAGTCTAAGCCTGCAGCACAGGGCTATAGGGATGTTCCCACCTACAGTACAGGTGGATTCTCTGCTGCCTTTTCTGGCATTTCTTTCAGCTTGAGCTGGGAAAGGGTTGGAGATCGTTGTTCAGTCTTAGCTGGTTCCCATCGTTCCTCTCATGGGCTCCCTAACTTTTACACTTTATGATTATCCTGATATAGATTTAAATGGAAAATATAGAATACCTGCCAACAACGCAGTGCCTGCCAGTGAAATAAAAAGCCACATTATCCTTTCAGAATATTATGAATGTGTACTGCTTTCCTTACTGCAGCCAACAGGGATGGGAATGGAGGTGCACAGGTAGGCAAGGCAGGGATGGAAAACAAGTGGGAAAAATATCACTTTGAGCTGAACAAAGTTATCCAGAGAGTATCAGTAGCAGAATTAAATCAGCAGCTTGGCTGACAGAGGGGAGGTAACATTCAGGTGAAGTTCTCCTTAGTCTGGCACAGGAAAACAAAACAAAAAGCCATAGGAAAAAAGCTCTCATACTAACTATAGCTTATAAAGCATTTGTATTTAATTTTATATTCATAGAAAATTCTTTTGAAGTGAAAGGAAATTAGCTCTGATAAGCTATGTTCTCCTTGAGACTCAAAATTAGCTGAACACCTCTAAACAAAGGGTACTACAACTCAGCAGTAGTTTAAATTGGAAAGAGATGAGGTCTGTTCTTGTGGCACAGGGATTACTGTTGGATTCAAACATATTTGTTTTGAAAGGTGTTTGACAAATATGTTGTACAGAAAGTTCTGTTATTATTTCTTGTTAAACACTTTAATCTGTCACAGTCACAGTACTGCCTCAGCTCTAAATTCTAACTGCTCATTTTTAAATAAGTAATTCCCTACATAGTTGATATGTGTTGAATAAGAAAAAAAAAAAAAAAAGACAAGACAACAAACAGTGAGTTCTGTTTAATGATAGGAGTGATCTGGGAGATGAAGGTGAACAAAAATTAGATTTGCCACTGGTTGCAAATGAAGAAAACATTAAAAATAATAGTGCAGACAGAGCAAGATCAAGAGAATAAAAATAATTTCCAGAACCCTACGACCGGCTTAGACAAATGAAAAATATTTCCTCAGGGAGGGAGAGATCTATATCCCAGAGAAATGGGAAGATAAAACAAGCCCATGGTGAGACATGAGGTTGCTACAAGAGATGCCAATGAGAAAGGCCAGATCCTGGTGTCATGGGGCAGAAATGAAGTAGTTCATCTTTATAAGGCTTTGATAATAAACTATTTCTCTCAGGATGTTTTCTTAACTAGAATACAAGTTCAAAGAACAGTTCTCAGTAGGGTTGCTGGGGAGTGATTGATTCTTCAGGAGTGATTTATTGTTACTAAAACTTAGTTAAGGACAGACTAACAAGGACACGAGTCAATTGTGCAAATATTTAAGGGAGAAGACAGGAAGGTTCAAGAGGAATTATTTAGAACATTGAGCAAGAGTGTAAGTAGAAGTAATGAGAGCTAATTAAGGAGCAGAAATTGCAAGCCTCATATAATGAAATGCTTTCTTACACAGGGAGATGGCATGCTGTAGAATAATTGAAGGAAAAGTGCAGAGAGATTGTACAGTTGGAGAAATTAAAGATAGGCACATACAGACTTTTGTAACTAATTAAGAAATTGAGAAGAAAAATAGTGCAGAATGAAGACACAGATCACAATCTCACTGTTTCTTTACACATTTTTATATTCACTTACTATCTGGGCCCAGGCAAGGAGAGAAAAGAATTTGTATGTGGCAGAGAGATAGAAACAGAACAACAGCCTCTGCTTGTGTTTCTTTTCTCAAAGGCTAATTTATTTTCATGCCCTCTAACAGGCAGCAGTGCTCTTAATCCTGAGTGATTTCAAAAAGAAAGTGAAACGGGGATTTGTCTAAAGTATTTGTTCTCCTTTGTGTTTTATTCAAAAGAAGAAATTCTGGGATCTATGTTTCTAAGGGTCAAAACAAGATCATTCTTATCTCAGCCAGTGTCATAGACTTTGTGACTAAATGTTCATCTGAAAGTAACATGTTCCAAGCACAGCAGTAATACAAGGCTGAAAGCAGTGGAATTTAGTTTCCTTATGGGCTTGGTGGTGATTCTGAAATAAAAGCTTCTAAGACTTCTTTATGAAATCTACTCTCTGCATTCTTCACCCTGCACCAACATTGCTGATCCACAGGATAATAGAGCATGACTGAGCCTTGATTCTTGATTTCTCTCACCTATTAGAAAAAAACCCAAACCAGTGGAGTTAATTGTCTCAAAGATAGCAATGCAAACACATTGCCTTTTCTTTCAGGAAAAAAAAAATCTATGTGATTCTCACTCAGCTCTTTCACTGGGAGTTGTACGTTTATTCCATACATTCCCACTTCTGTTTTATATTCTTTTTTTCAGCCTTGGTAACTTTTTAATGCCCTCATGGTGCCACGTGGAGCACACAGTGATCGAGTCCCAGGCATCAGTGAAGATCCTGTGGATGTACAGACTCTTCCCCATTCCATTCCATTATATTATTTTATATATATTTATATTTATATTTATATTTATATTTTATTGACATTATATCAAGTTGGGGTTGTGTCTCTCCTTATCTCTTTGTGGATCATCAGGACAATAAATTATTCTTTTTAAATGGGTCATCAGAGATACATTTCAGTGCATTTCTTCAACTTTCTGGTTTCAGAGCACCATAGAAATAAAGGCTTGAATAAAGGGAGAGAAACCCATGTGAGCTTCTGGGTATCCTAGGCCAGCTTTCATTTTATATAATTCATTTAAGCAGAGGTAGATGGGCTGTCCTCTATAAATGACTGAAGCAGATGAGAAGCATTTTGCATAATTCTTATAAAACTCTGGGTCTTTTGGGATCCAGTCCATTTTCCAGAACCATCTCCTTTAAAAAAATTAAAAAAACAAAACCAAAAATTTGTTTTTTTAAAATATTTAACAAATAATTCCTGCTCATTTTGAAAATCCCAGTATCTCTGTGCCTTGGGCTCAGTTTGAAACTGAGATGCGCTGGAATCACATTTCCATCTCATTGTGATGGATCACCTGCCTGACCACAGCTGTTTTGAACACCATGAATTATCTTGCCTAACCTCCAGTGGTCACCCCAGAATGGACCATTTTCCCTCCAGTTTCTGGTTCCATACACACATTTTGTCACTGGTGATGATACAAAGCAGCAGGATCAGCACAAACCAGCTGGGGCCAGGCACCAATGTGGGGGCAATTCAACCAAGCCAAGCCAGGAGATGTCCCCAATATGACAGAGTGAACCTCTTGCTGGTTTCCCCCTTGACAGGGCTACTTTTTCCCCATTTGACAGCCAGGACCCCTTGGAAATTGTTGGTTGACTTTTTAGAAATTTTGTGTCTCAGGACAGCTCTAACCCTATTTTTGCCAGCACAATTGTTCCCCCTCAGGAATGCTGCATAAGCAGCTGTTCCAGCCAGGCTGCTCCAGTCCTGGCCACTCTGCTGAGGGCAGGTTGATGAGGATGCTGAAGGTATTGGACATAAGCTATATTTGGATATTCACATCAATAACGTGCATAGAGCATCTTTACATTTTTAGCATGGTAAATGACAAAGCCATCTGGAGGCTCGCTCCACAGACGCTGTCAGATTTCTGAAAGGTAGAAAATGCCTGCTCAAAAAAATGCTCTCCAGAATTTCCGTGACAGCAAAATATTTCTATTGTCCTGCATTAAGTTGAGATAAATGCAATTTCTTCTTTGGTTGCCTTGCCACTGACCTCCATGGCAGTGATCTCTGTCAGTGTGTCTTCTGTCTTCATGCAGATACCCAGATAACCCAAAAAAAATTGGATCAGGAAATGTAACAAAAAAAGAAACTGCTGCTGAAGAGAAGCAGTTAAATATTTTCAAATTTTAGGTAAAAAAGGCAGTTGTTTGGGGGAAGAAAAATGCCATATTTCTGCAATCACTTTTGGCCAGTTGCCTTCTAGTTTTGTCTTGCCGATAGCAGACAGTGCAGGGTGTACCGTAGTGACAGAGTGGGTTATCTTCTTTTGTAATTATTATTGAATTACTGCGATTGGGATTTTATTTTTAATTTTCTTCGAAGCAATTTGGGTCTATTCTGCAAGAGGAAAATGAAAGTAGCAGGGTAGAAGAGAGGTGTTCATGCCTTGGTATATGCTCAAAGGAAGAAGAAGGAAGGGTCTTGGTACCACATTAGTATTTGGGAAGCAACCATAACCACCCATTTTTCCTAAAGTTTATATATCCTGCTTTTGAAGGAGCCTCTTGCTTTGTAATACTAATTTCTCAGCTCTGCAAGCTTAGAAGTAGCCCAGAGGATGTTCTCTTTTTCCTGAGGCAGAGGCTATATTTGCTAATTAAGCTGCAGCTTTGACAGACAGGGTTTAGCCTTCCTCTGCTCAGTTACACAGGGACTCAGAGGAAGTGAAAAGCAGCAGCAGTGATGGTTCTTCCACGTTCCTTACTGGTTTTAATTTAGTCTAGAGGCAGCCAGTAATTTACAGAGGTTGCTGCAGTGCAAGGATGATTTCTTCTGTGGATTTTTTTTCCTAATCCTCCTTTATTGGATAATAATCAAATCCAACTAATGTCTGTATATAATATATAGATATTTTGTCTTGTTGAAGGTTTTTTCCTAACCACTTACTATATTGATTTGCTTTCAAAAGGTGTATGAATATCTTGATATTAAAAATTAAGAAATATTTTGTAGTCCTTTCTTCGCTATGTAAATAAAGTCTTACAGCAGTGTATGTAAGAGAAGAACATAAGGATGGTAAAGGATAGGAAGACTAAGAGAACTACTGAACACAGTGAATTATTTTTATTTGAGGACAGGAGCTGAAATGGGAGTCTTTCTAATGTCTGGATATATATATCCATATATATATATATATATCTTTATATAGATATATATTATTTCTTTTTCCATTGAAGAAAAGGAAGAGAGAAACTGAGATTTAAAAATGTCAAGGAAATTAATTTTTCAGGGAAGAAAAGTAGTTATTTATAGAGGAGGAAAGATGTCATTGGTTAATACAAGTTGATCATTTGTTTTTACTGTCAAAATTGTTGAAAATGAAAAATGGGAAAAAGAGAACAGCAGCTGGAACTATCAAATGTTCAGGAGCCATCAATCTCTAGGACAAAAGGTGATCTGCATGTCTAACACTAACAGAAACTGATGACATGGTTTAAATTTGAGGCAAAAGTCTCCTAAAAAGAAAATTTTACGTTGCTTAGGAAGACGTGAGTTTTAAAAAGTTTTACAATAAATAATCCTTAAAATGCATATTTTAAAAATCATGTGAGTATGGCTCAATATTCATATTGGGTGCTAAATCACTTAATAGTTGAATATGTGGCAAATTTTTCAGTAGTTATGCCTATAGTAATGCTAACAAAGAATGCTTATGTTAGGAGAGCTGAGGATCATTAGTAATGATCATGGGAGAAAAGTCATTAGGATAAAATATTTCTTGTGGAAAAATTAATTGAATTTCATCCATTATATCCCAGCCACAGCTACTATTTTTAAAATTAAGTTATATAGGATGTAACCTATCTGTGTGGATTTCTGTAAGCAAATATCAACATTTTTTGGTTTTGGAAAATAAAACTGGAGTGGAAAATGGAACAGTCATAACAGATGCAGGCTCTGTATTTTAGGTTTTCAGTATTGAATTAGACATATGAAAAGAAGCAAATCCAGAGTATTATTTTCTCTCCCTCATTCTCCCTCATTCTTAAAGATTTTCAGCACCTTCTGCCTGACTTTAGAAGAAAATAATGTTTCCAAAGTAAATTCGTTTTTTCACATAAATACAGGCAATTGTAACTGAGTTCCTTAAAAAACATCTGTCATTATCAAGGTCAAGTAGGCTGGTCATTCTCTGAGAAGACAGTTCAATCATCACCTGGCTGTTGAAGAAAGAAAATACAGTCAGTTTCTAAATTCAATTTGAGCCAACTTCTAAATTCAGGTTTTTTTATTGGCAGATCAAAATCATCAGTTTTGTGGGAGTTTTGTCCCTAAGCATATCAAGAGAACCTATGGCATTTTTGGTGGGAGCTTGGTGTTACACCTTTACAGTCTTGCAGATTTTTATAGCTTGGATTTATTTGCAAACTAACACAATGAAAGTTTTAAGACAGTAATTTAAATTGGGAATAACTTCTCCTTAAGGAAGTAAAAGCCTTTATTTTTGGGTTAATGAAATTACTTCAGAATTAAACACAAATAGAATTCATTTTAAAACTTTAGGATTTTTCTGTTACCTTGATCACAAGTCCATTCAAGCCATAAAGGTTTTGTAAAGTGCAAAATTACTTTCCCAAGGTACCCTTTGATTTTCCATCTGCCCTGGACTATGGACAAAAATAATTGATTTTTTAAAAACTTTTAATAAGAGGGAATTTGCTGGATTTCAGAACTACTTATGAGTCTGCTAGAAATCTTACTCTGTTTCTGTCATGAACTATCAGAGCAGGTACTCTTTGCTGCAAAGAGAGAAGTTCCACCTGAATATGAGGAAGAATTTCTTTCCTGTGTGGGTGACCAGAGTCTGGAACAGATTGCCCAGAGAGGGTGTGGAGAATCCCTCACTGGAGATGTTCCAGAACCATCTGGATGCAATGCTGTGCCATATGCTCTGGGATGACCCTGCTGGAGCAGGGAAGTGGGGCCAGATGACCGCTGTGGGCCCTTCCAGCCTGACCCCATCTGGGATTCTGTGGTTTTGGTCAGGTATTCCTCATGTTAACCTAAATTTATAAATAAGCCAGGGCAGACTGAGTTAGAAGTGATCACTAAATGTGATACTGTAATATGACAGAAGTCATAATCCTTAGTAAGAAAAATATTTCTGATGTTTCCTCCATTTTTCCTTTATTCTCCATTCTCCTTTATTTATAACTCAGAAACCCTAGGAGAGGATTAGTTTGCCCAAAACTTGGGGGTTTTTTGCCTGCTATGTCTGTTGTCTTAATAAAACAGTTTACTTCAAATTCCACCTACTCATGATTTTAAAAGAGATTTTTTGCCACGTTAATCCAAGCCTTGTTTTTGCACTATTACAGTCAAACTGCCACTATCACTCCTTGTTCCTGCTAGGAAGTGTCTAGCAAAGTACAACTCTTTCCATTGCAAGTCTTGCCTCAAGAAATCCTATGGTTAAACAGGCTCTTCACAAGAAGAGAAATTCAGCTCTTGTGCCAATCAAAAGAGAAACCGACATAAACTCATCATATGAGCTTTTTTGATTGTTTGGTGGCATAACAGTGCCTCTGCAGATGGAAAACTGGGACAATAGTGGGATTTGGAGCAGCCTGTTTGCCTTTCCTCAGCAAGGGAGGAGGAAGGAGGGAAATGTCACCTCTAAAGTGGGGGAGAAAAGAAACAATAATCAGAACTACAATGTCTACTTGGAATTCAGGTGGCTGCACATCAAGTTACCTCTAACAGTCTGACTGCTGATTGCTACTATTCATGAAAAGGGGCTTTATTTTAGTTCTGAAATAATCCAGAGCAACAGCTCCCCCGTCGAGTTTTCCCGTCTGAATCTCTAAAATGTTCTCTCTTTTAATTTTCTCTCTTGACCCTCTCCTCCCACTCACCTCTTTGAACACAGATTTAAATACATTCAAAGAGATAGTGAGGAAGTAGTTTTCAGTCCATCTCATACAGCCAAAACACTGCTGCAAAGTGCCTCCCTTAAATTTTGGGAGGAATCAGCTGACAGAGGAAGGTTATTTGGCTGAAGGCAAGGTAACATGAGAAAGAGCAGTTCAAAAGCACAGTGACAGTTTTACCTGACTCCTTTTCAGTTAATCACATCCACTTCTGGACACCCATGTCCTGTTAAACTACATTACCTTTGGAGCCTGTCACCTCAGCCTGGTTCCTTCCTTTGTCTGAAACAACTAAAATCAGTTGACCTTCAAGTTACAGTGATGTTTACCTATTCATTGAGAAGTGCAGATCTAGATTGCACTTAGGATCCTGGTTCCTTGGACTGGGACTTAGGGCTGTGTTTCATTCTCCCTCCTGATTTTTAAGAGATGCTCTGTTTACTGTTACTTGTAATCCTCAATGAAGTTTTAGTACAGTCCTAAATCAACAGAGGTGGGTTTTCAAGTGGACAGTGTAAATTATAAATCCTGCATTAACAATGTGGCCACATTGGAAAATACCCTTTAGTTCCATTGCCCTTTAATGGCTCTCTTATGTTGGCTATTGAATCCCATCTATCTAAATCCCATGGGAATTTTAAATCAGATGTGCTTTGGGGAACTTAGCAATAGCAATATTAATCACTCCCATAGTGCTGACAATATGTAATGGTTTGAGTGGGGCATCCTTTGATGCTGTATGATGTTAATGGTAGCAAGAATCAGCTTTGCAGTAGACCACATCATTTGCCTTGAAGGATCACTTCAGATAACAAAAACCAGAGGTTTGTTGTGCAAGAACTGGTTGTTCACACACACAAGCACTGTTTTCCTTCCCAACAGAGAAATTATTTATTGCTAGGAGACAGCAGTTTCTTCTGTCCCAGGGATATGATGTTGGTAATGCTGTAGAAAGCCCCACATTTCCAGACACATACTGTGAATAATCAAAATCTGAGAAATTTCTTCATCCTGAGCCAGGTGTAAAACTACAACAGGAGATAGAAATGCAAGTGCCTGTATAATCCTTTGGGTTCATTGGCTCCAAATGTTTTAAGTTCTCTTCTTTTTGCCTGTATTCTCATTTGCATCATGTCACTGCATTGCTTGGCTGCTGACAGGCAAACTTCCTGTCTAAAATGCTGATTATATGATCAAAATTATTGATATTTTGATACACTCCATTTTGTGCTTTCTGACTGTATACTGTGTAACCAACACAAGGGTTTGTATTTAATTATAAGCCAAGCATTAAGTGACACGTGCCTGCTCCGTAGTTTTTAATTTTTATGTTTCTTGTGTGTTCTTTTGAAGCCTCAAGTAATAGAATGTGTTTCCTGAGTAATTGTAATCTGCTTTAGGAATGACTTTACAGCTCCTCAGAAGTTATCAGAAAATTCTCCACCCACCAGCACTGGCTGGTGTTGATGACTGAGCCTGGTTAATAGATTGTCTCTGATCTCGAGTTGCTGCCGTATAAGATGGAATATCTGGAATATCATTCAGTAACCTGAACTGGAAAATTAGAGATTGCAGCTGTGTGATGGGTGAGATCAGAAAGGCTGCTGTAAGAATCCTGTTCTGCCCATATTGCTGCAGGAAATGCTCCTGGCTCTTCTATAGCAATATGTTTTACAAAACACCCTTAGAAACCATCGGTCTCCCCAATATCAGCACAGATACTTGGGGGTTAAAATCAGTAGGAGCTTGCCATCTAAAATCCAGTTCCTATGCCTTGCTCTGGAAAGTGGAAAGGCCAGACTTTGTATCAGATTAAGATGAGTTAGAGTAGATTGAGGCTTAAGGATTTTTTCCATCAGAATGAAAATATTAAAGACAGATAATTTTACCTTGTCTCTGTGTTATTTAATTTTTATTTTCCTGATTCCATTTTAAGCTGAATTCTACTAATGCTTGTTATTCCACTGGCACTCCAGTTTAGCCCAGAGAATACTGAAAATGCAACATGTTTTTATGTCTGCTAAAAACACAGATTTCATTTGGTACTTTTTATTTGTTTTCTTTGCTAGAACATGGACACTCATATTTATGACCTTCTTGTTTTCCAGCACCTCCCAGATGGCTCTGCCCCAAGTGCACACGCTGAATTTTATCTTCTGCCAGATCCTTATGAGGTCAGTCGAAGGAAAACAAGAACAGCTCCAAGAGGCTCTGACCCTACTTACAATGAACTTGTGAGTACTGTTCACTTTCCTCCACCCCTTCTTGTTTCATGGAATCATGGAAGGGGTCAGGCTGGAAGGGCCCACAGTGGTCATCTGGTGCCACCTCCCAGCTCCAGCAGGGCCATCCCAGAGCACGTGGCACAGGATTGTTTCCAGATGGTTCTGGGATATCACCGGTGAGGGATTCTCCACAGCCTCTCTGGGCAATCTGCTCCAGTGCTCAATCACTGCACAAGGAAGTTCTTCCTCCCATTCAGGTGGAGCTTCCTGGGTATCTGTTCCTCCTGTTGCCTCTTGTCCCATTTCTGGGCCTCATGGAGCAGATCCTGGTACATTCCCTGACCTCTTCCTGCAGATGCTGACAGACATGGATGAGGTCCCCTCTCAGCTGTCTCTTTTCCAGGGTGAGCCCAGCTCACTCAGAGTTTTCTCTTGAGAGACATGCCCCAGTCCCCTCACCATCTCCATAGCCCTTCACTGGACTCACTCCAGTGGTTCCCTGCTTTTCTTCATCTGCTGAGCTTGGAACTGAACACAGCACTCCAGATGTGCCTCACTAGGGCTGAGTAAAAAGGCAGGGTCACCTCCCTCAACCTCCTGTCAATGCTTTTCTTGATGCACCCCAGGATCCCTTTTTGGCCATGAGGGCACATATTTTTGCCAGCACAATTGTTCCCCCTCAGGAATGCTGCATAAGCAGCTGTTCCAGCCAGGCTGCTCCAGTCCTGGCCACTCTGCTGAGGGCAGGTTGATGAGGATGCTGAAGGTATTGGACATAAGCTATATTTGGATATTCACATCAATAACGTGCATAGAGCATCTTTACATTTTTAGCATGGTAAATGACAAAGCCATCTGGAGGCTCGCTCCACAGACGCTGCCAGATTTCTGAAAGGTAGAAAATGCCTGCTCAAAAAAATGCTCTCCAGAATTTCACTGACAGCAAAATATTTTTATTCTCCTGCATGAAGTTGAGATAAATGCAATTTCTTCTTTGGTTGCCTTGCCACTGACCTCCATGGCAGTGATCTCTGTCAGTGTGTCTTCTGTCTTCATGCACATACCCAGATAACCCAAAAAAATTTGGATCAGGATATGTAACAAAAAAAGAAACTGCTGCTGAAGAGAAGCAGTTAAATATTTTCAAATTTTAGGTAAAAAAGGTGGTTGTTTGGAGGAAAAAAAATGTCATATTTCTGCAATCACTTTTGGCCAGTTGCCTTCTAGTTTTGTCTTGCCGATAGCAGACAGTGCAGGGTGTATCGTAGTGACAGAGTGGGTTATCTTCTTTTGTAATTATTACTGAATTACTGCAGTTGGGATTTTATTTTTAATTTTCTTTGAAGCAATTTGGGTCTATTCTGCAAGAGGAAAATGAAAGTAGCAGGGTAGAAGAGAGGTGTTCATGCTTTGGTATATGCATAGCTCAAAGGAAGAAGAAGGAAGGGTCTTGGTACCACATTAATATTTGGGAAGCAACCATAACCACCCATTTTTCCTAATGTTTATATATCCTGTTTTTGAAGGAGCCTCTTGCTTTGTAATACTAATTTCTCAGCTCTGCAAGCTTAGAAGTAGCCCAGAGGATGTTCTCTTTTTCCTGAGGCAGAGGCTATATTTGCTAATTAAGCTGCAGCTTTGACAGACAGGGTTTAGCCTTCCTCTGCTCAGTTACACAGGGACTCAGAGGAAGTGAAAAGCAGCAGCAGTGATGGTTCTTCCACGTTCCTTACTGGTTTTAATTTAGTCTAGAGGCAGCCAGTAATTTACAGAGGTTGCTGCAGTGCAAGGATGATTTCTTCTGTGGATTTTTTTCCTAATCCTCCTTTATTGGATAATAATCAAATCCAACTAACGTCTGTATATAATATATAGATATTTTGTCTTGTTGAATGTTTTTTCCTAACCACTTTCTATATTGATTTGCTTTCAAAAGGTGTATGAATATCTTGATATTAAAAATTAAGAAATATTTTGTAGTCCTTTCTTCGCCATGTAAATAAATTCTTACAGCAGTGTATGTAAGAGAAAAACATAAGGATGGTAAAGGATACAAAGACTAAGAGAACTTAATTAAAATTAAAATACCACCTGGGCAGTTTCCATCTAGAATGGAACACTGCAGTGGGAAGAATCACCTGCCATTAATATTGTTCTGATTTCAACATCACGGATTTGCATTCAGAGAATATGTTTATTTCAAAAAACAGAGAGTGCCATTTATTCATTTTGTTACAAAATTGTGCTCTAGAGAATAAACGTAGTGCTGAAGTCTCTCAATGCTATAGTAACAAAAAAAGCCTGGAATGTTGCAGATTTTTTTGAGCTGTTATAGGTGGTTGACATAAAAGTATTACCTGTTGTTGCAGGCAGTCAATTAATTTTATTTACACAAATTAGTTGGTTTGTTCCTGTTGTCCCCCCCCCGTGGTTCTGTGTTGGTTTCACCCATTTGTCAATTATTGTAAACCCTAGCCCCTTTTTCCAGATTGTTCCTCATACATTACCCTGATCCTGCCCCCGAGCCCTATCAATCTATGTAAACCCAACCCTTTGATCCAGCAAGTTCCCTGCTTTTCATCCCTTACTCGAAGCCCCATTGGCATTATGACTGCCGCCCCTCCCACGTGTTATCCCTATTGGCCCCCAACATTGTAAACCCTCCCCCCAACTCCTCCCCTGAAATACCCTGATTGGTTCCTGAGTTTGTACCCTCCCCACCTTAAATTGCGGCGCACAGAGGTGCTGCTCGCTCAGTTTGTCCTACCTTTGACCTTTCCAGTCCCTTCCCCGTCTACTGTTCCTGTCTCCTACAATAAATCCGGTTTCTGGGAAGATTATTGGACTCTGAGCCTCCTCCGTTCCTCCACCGAGCATCCACAACGTGCTGAGACCGCAGTGCCTGAGGGCTTAAGAGCTCTGAAGGTTCGGTCTGGGACAAATAGCTCCCAGATCATTCCCCACTCCTGACGCTGCTAGCGGTCAGTGAGGCAGAGCTAGCCTGAGCTGGAAAGGCCGCGGAAGGAGCAGCGTTAACTGGCGCCCAACGTGGGGCCTCTGCAGCCTGTGGAGACCCCCGGAGGAGTCGACCCTGTGGATTACAAAGACTTGTGGGCGGCAGTTACCCCAGTTGTAGCAGGTCGGTTTTTGTCTGGCGGCACTCCCGGGGAAGAAGCGACAACCTCCGGTGTGCAGGAAACCGCTTCTGGGGCTCGGACGCCTTCCACAGCCCAAGTCAGGACCTGGTGAGTTTCCCCAGTGGGGGAAGGAGGGGTGTGTGTGTGTGTGTGAGTCCCCCTTGTGTGT
Organism: Poecile atricapillus; assembly: GCF_030490865.1. NCBI lineage: Eukaryota > Metazoa > Chordata > Aves > Passeriformes > Paridae > Poecile > Poecile atricapillus. The sequence goes on from NC_081266.1 coordinate 7,858,257, forward strand.
TGTGAATTGGGTCCTGACCCTTATTTTCAGTTAAGTTTACATTTGCTGCTGGGAGGCGGTGGAACTGCGGAGCCAGGGGGGAATCAGAGATGGGCGCATGTTTGTCGGCTCCGCAGAGGGGGATTTTCCTCCAAGTTGTGGGTATCCTCGAGGGTGGGAATCATAAATTTTCGCGTGGGTTGGTCAAAAGGCTAGTACGTTGGCTGTTCCTGCATTTTCCCCATGTGTCCCCTGAAAATGTTATCTCAGTGATATTTTGGAATTCGGTTGGGTCCAAATTAACGGCTTTGGTGGTTCAGGGTGACAAAACAGCCGCCAAATTAATCCCACTTTTCGTTTTAATTCAGACTGCCTTAATTGAAAGAAAGGGAATGCAGAGGCAGCCAACGCAGCCTTCCCCAGTTTCTTCAGTTTCCCCAGTTTCCCAATCCCCATGCTCCTAAGTTGGGGGAGACCTGCGGAGCAACCCGTAGAACGCAGGGCTCCGAAGTCGGCAGCAGTCTCCCTGGCTCCCCAAGCCTCCCTCAGAACCCTTGCCCCAGTAGCCCTGGCCAAGCTGCCGGAGCCCTTACCCATTCCCCTGTTCCCCCAGTTGACAATCCAAAGTTATCCCCTTTCCAAGTTGCAAATCCCCAGTTTAATAAAGTTAATGATCCCCAGTTACTTTCCCAGAACCCTGGATCCCCTATTTTCCCTTGTCTCCAGTGCTCTCCTATGTCTCCCCATGCCCTGCCTGACCCTCAAAATGGCCCCCAAGGGGCACAAGATGGCGGGGACCGCATGGTCGGACCCTTCCCTTGTTCTCCTTCTTCCCAGAACCCCTTTCTTCCCACAAAGTGCAACCCCTTCTTCCCTAGCCCCTCCCTTCTATCCTACCCTGACTCCTCCCACCTCCCCTTGGGTGGTTCCTCCTCCTCGGGGGCGTGCCCCCAAAGTGTAACCTCCCAAAACCCCACCTCTTCCGGCTGCGGCTCCTCCCTCCAACCCTCCTCCTCAGTCGGCCCTCCAGCCCCGCCTCTTCTGGCTCCTGGTTCCCACGCCCCTCCTCCTGGTTCCCACGCCCCTCCTCCTGGTTCCCATGCCCCTTCTCCCAGTTCCCGTGCCGCCCCATCCGGTCCCCATGCTTTGGGGACCGGAAGTGACAGGCCTGAGGACCAGAACCCGGAACAGGTTGTGATTCCCTTTGCCGCACCAGTCAGTTTTCGAGGAAGGGGAGGGAGGTACCGAGAATGGGAACCCTTCTCCTTCCAGACAAAGAGGGAGCTGTGCAAAGCCCAGGAGGAGTTCAGCAGGAGAAGTGAATATTTTAAGGGCTTATTAAAGGCCACCTTCTCGGCGAACGAGATGGTTCCCCACGATTTAAAAGAACTGTTTGCCTGCCTCCTTTCCCCAGCTGACTATAGGCTGTGGAAACAAAGGTGGAAGAAATCGTTGGAGGCCATCCTTCCTGAGCTGTTGCGCAGCGAGGAGTCTTGCGGTTGACGCAGACGAGAATCCCCTCTCGATAGACCACCTGTGCGGTGAAGGGAATTGGGGGAAGCCAGAAGAACACGCCAGGGTTTTACCTTGGCCTGTCCTAATTAAAATAACAGAGGCCGCTGAGAAGGTATTTAACATCTTGCCGGGAGGGGAACCCCTGACCAACTTTTCAAATATCAAGCAGTCGCCCAATGAGCCCTTTACCATTTTTGTCAAGCGATTACAGGAACAGATAGAGAGGCAGGTTGACAGACCTGAGCTGCAGGAGCAGCTTATCCTGGAGATGGCAAAGACAAATTGTAATGACATTTGTAAACAAGTTATTTTCAGCCTGCCTTTGTATCCACCGCCAACCTTGGATGTCCTCATTGATGCATGCGAGAAGAAAGTGCCATTAGTGGGGACGTCCAGGGCGCCATCTCTACCACCGGCGGCCACGAGACCACCGACTGCAGCAATAGCCCAGCACCCGCCAGGCCAACCTCCACCACTGTCTGGAAAACCTCTGCAGTGCTATCGCTGTGGGCAGCTGGGGCATATGACCAGGGATTGCCCTGCCGCGCATCCCTGCCCTGGACCTGCGAGGGGCAATATGGGGGGAAAAGGGGGAGAGGGAGTCTTTAATAAAAAAAACTAAAAGCGCGGCGCGAACCTGCCCCGCGTGAAGCAACAAATGGGGCAGGTATCGCGGTGGGGGGGAAAAACACCAACCGGACATGGCCTATTCACTGGACGAGACACTTGGTAACGACACGAGACATCCTCTTCCGGTCCCAGCACTGGACAGTAGTAGCTGTGGACCCGCTGGAGGAAAAGACAATGGACACCGGACGTGACAGTAAGTACATCGCCATCGGGGACACCAAGCACACCCCTCCGGAGATTGAGATTTCTCCGATCACCTTTCCGGGTGGTCCGGAGAACCTCATAAAAGTATTACCTCTATTGAGGCTCATCACAGGTAAAGTGTATTGGCCAAGGAATTCGTTGTTAGACAGAGAAATCTCATCCTGCACGCAGAAGCGTATCATTGCCAGTTCTGGAACTTGGATGTTAAAAGAGAATGTTTCGTTCCATTTAGGGCTCAAAGCTAATTAAAGGAGAAAAGAAACAGGATTAAAATATGATTTCTTTTTTTTCTACTCTATAACTAAGCTGCTATCACTAGTCTGAACTGGTAAAGAGTTTCTTTTACCCTAGGTATCTGTGCCCATTTAAACAAATAACTAAACTCCCACTGACTGTAGTGGGGCAAAAGCCTAAGATAGTTGGTGTCATCCCTTAAAAGAGAGAAAAATGAGACAAGGATAGCCAGGTTAAGAACTTCTGCTCAGCTTAAATTTTCCTATAGCCATACCAGTTTCATGCTTTTGTCAAAGTTTCTCCTTTCACAGTGCTGGAAATGAATAAATTCAGGTAGTAGAACGTTCACTTGACCAGAAATACAAAAAGAGAATGTGGAACAGGAGGGGTTTGCCTGGTCTTTAGCAATGTTCATACAGGGAAAAGAAATTCAGGGGCTGATTTAAAACAGCAGCTATCTATAAAAAAGAAAAAGGAAGCATAGAAGACAGAGGCACAGACAAAATGAGATCACAGAAAGCTTGTAGTCTGAGACATCAAGAAGATCTGTATTATAAAGATAAGGGAGTGCTCAAAGACAGCTACAAAGAGTACACACTTCACCTGTCAAGCAATTAAGGGATTACTCCTACCAGAGACTTCAAATGAGACGAGTGATGAAGTTACAGCAATTTCTTAAGAAAACCTCGTCATTAAGTTAAGTGGTTAAGGCTGGGATAGGGTTAACTTTCTTCATGTCAACCCCTATGGTGCTGCATTTTGGATTTTTGACTCAAACAGCACTGACTACACCCCAGTGTTTGAGCTATTACTGAACAGGGCTTCCACAGTGTCGAGATTTCTGTCTTTCTCACTGCAGAGCAGCCTCCCCATCCCAGTGAGGGGGCTGGGGGTACCCAGGAAGTTGGGAGGAGGCACAAGTGGTACAGCTGACCCCAGCTGGCCAAGGGGATGTTCCTTACAAATGGTGTCATGCTCACAGCTGGGGGGAAGGAGGAAGGGAGGGCATTCAGAATTGCAGTGTCTGTCTTCCCAAGTAACCTCAGAGCTCCAAAATGAAGCCTTGTTTCCCTGGGAATGGCTCTACACCTGCCTGCCATGGGAAGTGGTGAATGAATTCCTTATTTTGCTTTGCTTGTGTGGGCAGCTTTTGCTTTATCTATCAAACTGTCTTCTTCTCTACCCGAGGGTTTTCTCATTTTGGCCTTTCCAGCCCTCTTCCCATTCAACTAGAGGAGAACAAGCAAGCAGCTCTTTGGAGCTGAGCTGCTGTCCAGGATGAGCCCACAGCAGTGTGCAAAAAAAACAATTCCACCTTCCTTTAGAAAGGGGGAGTGCTCCCAGCTGTGTGTTTGTGCTTCCTTAATCTACCAATCTACTTAATCTACCAATCTACTTAATCTACCAATCTAGAAAAATGGCACACACAGCATGAACAACTGCTACAGATTTTGTGCCAGGAAATCCTAGTCTAGAGAGAAATAATTGGTGTTTCCTTATAAAATGTTGTTGTGCTTTGTTCACAGCCTAGAGAAGCAGACTGATGCTCACCATTACTAGATTCTACCAATACTAGATTCTACCAATTACTACATTCTACCATTACTAGATTCTACCAATACTAGTTTTCTTTCTTGCTTCATCCTCTGGCACACCATAGATTTCTATCTGTACCATGGGGTTAGCTTTGTTGGTCCTTGACATGCTGCTGCGTGGTAACTGATGGCCACTGATGAGCTGGAAAATTAAAGTTATATTGAAATAACTGTAAGAATGAACTAATTCACCACAGCCATATAGTCACCATAATAGAAATAGCTTTCAAAAGAAATTACTTTAAGTATATGCTAGTCATAAACTGGTGTAATAAACACAGTGGAATCAAGAATATGGTGCTTCACATCCAATTTAATTTTTTATATATAATTTTTTAGAAATATTGTGGTTTAGGAACATTTTTTAACTAGATCAGATTCCTCTGAGCCCAGTCCAAACTGACCTTGAATGGTTAGAGGGATGGGATACACATAACCTCTCTGGGCTGCCTGTGCCAGTGTTTCACCACCCTCTTTTAAATAAATAAATAAATAAATAACTGAAATAATATTTTAAACAATAATTTTCAGGTTTTTTTATTCAATAGCTATACATAAAAACTATATTTTGCTACTGTACAAAATAATCCTATTGGAATCAGCCTACAGTGATTTTTACATTTTCTGCTATCGAGCTCATGAATTCCAATCTGTGTGGAGAGGATCAGCATCAAGACCCACCGTGACATCAGCATTGTGCTACAGGGTATGTAGCAGACTGCCTCACCTGTGCCTCATCTCTTGCACAGTATTCCTTAGTATTAGACAAAAACTCTTCATTCAGTGAGCTTCCTGATGTGTTTTGACCAAAATTTCCAAAACCAGGAAATTTTGTCTCAGACTGCCCTGTAATCTGGCACCCAGACTAAGACAGGATTTATGAAAGTCACAACTTTGTCTGCTTTTTATCTATATTTCAGGGTAGCTAGGAAAGAGTCAACATCTGTGCAGTAATCAGCCTTTTAGGAATCAGTATATAACATGTATTGAGAGAGATATACAAGCCTGAAAGCCCAGGTGAAAGATATGACTCCCAATCCTGGTCTCAGGCCTGTTATGAATTATGTTTGTTCATTAACTGGGATTAATTGGGATGATGTTCGTCAGTTAATCAGGATGTGGTTGGTTGTTTTTTTTTCTTTTTTTTTGCTCTCTTTTCCTTCGCAAGCTAATGTGGAAAGCTTTTCGCAAGTTGTGGTCGGGGTTGTTTTCGTACAGACCAGGCGTGGGACTTTCCAGGAAGAAGAATAGAAGTGAAGCAAGATGTTTCAACAACAACCCCGAAGCATGCGCAAAAGGCTCGTGAACATCTTAAAAAGACTGACTGAAACCTCAGTATGCGCGGCAGTGGCGGAACAGAGAACCCCCTGTCGCCCAGCGCTGCATTGCCTCCATGTTTTGCTGCTATGATTAATAAAATTTGTTAATTAGTTGCTAATTTGACTCTTATTAATCAATATAATCAATAACAATTGGTGCCGTGACTCGGATGGGAATATTGGTGAGCTATTGAGGTTTGGGGAGGCGCCCCGCTGTAACTTGCGGCCCCAGCTTCGGTTGCTTGCCCTACTTCCACCGACGAACCCAAATTAAAACAGGGAGGCAAGGAAGGACCGGTCGACCCCTTAAATTTTGTGCACAAAAGTCCGGGCGAAGACGCGGAACGCGGACGCGTAAGTTACTGCCTGTTTGGCAGGGGTTTCCGTTCGGTCGGGGTCGGGTTCCCGGAGTGTGGCGATTGTGGTTTGTGTGTTTGAGAGGGGAACTGGCAGCCGGATTCCCCAAGCGAGTGCGGACCCTCAGTAGTGCATTTCCCATTGTCCGCGAGGACGTGGGTCACGAAAAAGGGGAAGTGAGTGAAGCGAGTGAAACGCACACACGATCGAGAGAAGGCACTCCGGAAGATGGGACAAGGGAGAAGCAAGCCCCTTTCACCCATGAAGCGTTCTCCAGTACCCAGGGACTCCCCATTGGGATTTATGTTGGAGATGTGGAAGTATTATCCTGGGACTGGGAATAAAGATAAGGCCAAGGTGATCTATTATTGTGTAAAAGTGTGGGGAGGAAAACAAATTGATGAGGCAGTATGGTGGCCAAAGTTCGGTTCTACTGAGGATTGGATGCAACAAAAATTAAATATTTGGGTAAATAATAAAATCCCATTCAATCAAGAGGAGAGTGAGTATGCAGCAGTCTGGGTTACACACCCAGGAGGACCGGGAGTCTCAATTTTTAAATTATCAGAAATAGACCCGGAAAGTAAAAAACAAAAACCCCGACAGGAAGAGGATCTTCCTGTAAGACCCCCACCGTATGTCCCACCGCAACCGATGGCTCCCCCACCGCCACAGGCGGAGCCGGAGTTAAATAATCAGGGAGATCGGGGTCTGCAAGAAAGACCAAATGAGCAGGAAGGAAGCCAAGATCAGGGACCCAGAACTAGGAGCCGTGCGCGGCAACAAAACTTGTTTCCGTTAAGAGAAGTGCCCATGGGAGGTCCTAATCCACAGATGGGATTTATTTCAGTACCTCTCAGTTCGGGGGATGTGAGAGATTTTAAAAAGGAGATGGGAAAGATTTTAGAAGATCCTCTGGGGGTCGCTGAGCGAGTGGATCAATTTTTAGGACCTAATATCTATACTTGGGATGAACTGCAGTCCATCTTAAATATATTGTTTACCACTGAAGAGAAGAATATGATAAGGACTGCAGGGATGCGCATTTGGGACGCTCAACATGCACAAGGACCCCAGGCAGACATAAAATGGCCCCTGCAGAGGCCTCAGTGGGACCACCAGAACGGAGATCATAGGACGCATATGCAGGATTTGCGCACTATAATTATTCAAGGAATTAGGGAAGCAGTTCCTAGGGGTCAGAATATCAATAGGGCCTTTAATGAAAGGCAAAAGAAGGAAGAATCTCCCAATGAGTGGCTGGAAAGATTGCGTAAAAACTTGCAAATGTATTCTGGTTTGGATCCAGACACTCAGTTAGGTCAGGCTTTATTAAAGACTCAGTTTGTTGCTAAGGCCTGGGACGACATACGTAAGAAATTAGAGAAAATTGAAAACTGGCAAGATAGAGGATTAGATGAACTTCTTAGAGAGGCGCAGAAAGTTTATGTTAGGAGGGAGGATGAGAGTCATAAGAGACAAGTTAGAATGATGGTTGCGGCAGTCAGGGAAAGTAGAGAATTGGATAAACAGGAAAGACGGCCATTTCGGGGGAAGCCCCCAAACCGGGAGGGAAATAGAGGAGTGGAAGAAAGAAGAGAAGAAAGGAATTGTTTTTATTGTGGGAGGAAGGGACATCTTAAAAGAAATTGCAGGATTAAGGTGCAGGATGAAAAGATGTTCAAGGAAGATTAGGGATGTCAGGGGCTCAATTTGTACTTGTTGGGGACCCAGAAACATCGTGAGCCCTTGATAAAACTAAAAGTGGGTCCCCACCGCGAAGAAATAGAATTTTTGGTAGACTCGGGGGCTGAGAGATCTACCGTACAAAAATTGCCCTCTGGATGTAAACTATCCAGAGAGACAGCCCTGGTTGTAGGAGCTAAGGGAGAACCCTTTAAAGTTGGAATTGTTAAAGATGTAGAGGTAGAAACTAAATGTAAGATAGGGTTAGGGAATCTTTTAGTAGTACCTGAAGCAGAGTTTAATTTATTAGGTCGGGATTTAATAATTGAATTAGGAATAAACTTGGAAGTGGAGAATAAAGAAATAAAAATAAAGCTTTGTCCCCTTAGAGTAGAAGATGAAGAGATGATTAACCCTGAGGTTTGGTATACCCCGGAGACTGTAGGGCGACTAGAGATACCCCCTTTTACGGTAAAAATTAAAAACCCGGAACTTCCAATTAAAATCAAACAATACCCTATTTCACTAGAAGGAAGGAAGGGATTAAAACCAGAAATAGAGAGACTTATAAATCAAGGACTATTAGAACCTTGCATGTCCCCATTTAATACTCCCATCTTGCCGGTAAAGAAGCCTAATGGGACGTATCGATTAGTACACGATTTGCGGGAAATAAATAAAAGAACTATTTCTCGGTTTCCCGTAGTGGCCAATCCCTATACGTTGCTAACTAAATTAGGCCCTGAAAATCTATGGTATAGTGTGATTGATTTAAAGGATGCATTTTGGGCCTGTCCCTTAGATGAAACATGCAGAGATTACTTTGCATTTGAATGGGAGGATCCTGATACTGGGAGAAAACAACAACTGAGGTGGACGGTTTTACCTCAGGGCTTTACTGAGTCCCCCAATTTATTTGGACAAGCACTAGAACACATTTTGCAGGAATACAAGCCTGCTTCAGGTATTACTCTTATTCAATATGTAGATGACTTATTAATTGCGGGGAAAGAGGAAGAACAGGTCAGAAGAGAAAGTATCAAACTCCTTAATTTCTTAGGATTAAAAGGTCTCAAAGTATCAAAAATCAAACAACAATTTGTAGAAGAAGAAGTACGATATTTAGGACATTACATCAACAAAGGAGAAAAGAAAATAGACCCCGAACGCATAAAAGGAATCTTGTCATTACCACCTCCTAAAAATAAAAGGCAAATTAGACAAATCCTAGGTCTAATGGGATATTGTCGGCAATGGATCGAAAACTACAGTAGTAAAGTTAAATTTTTATATCATAAATTGACTCTCGGGGGTTTAATTACTTGGACTCAGCAAGATGAGGAGAACCTTCAGGCATTACGAGAAGATCTGATAAACGCCCCAGTTTTAAGTCTGCCGGATCTGAATCGGCCTTTTTATTTATTTATAAATGTGAGTGATGGCACAGCATATGGGGTCCTGACCCAAGAATGGGCTGGGAAGAAAAAGCCGGTAGGCTATTTGTCAAAGTTATTAGATCCCGTAAGCAGAGGATGGCCTACCTGTTTGCAAGTGATCGTAGGATGTGCCTTATTAGTAGAAGAGGCCAGAAAAATCACCTTTAATAGCTGCATAAAAGTGTTGTCCCCTCATAATATCCGGGGTGTGTTGCAGCAGAAAGCTGAGAAATGGATATCAGACTCCCGTCTACTTAAATATGAGGGAATTTTATTGGAAGCTCCGAATTTAACTTTAGAAACAACGAGCCTCCAAAACCCTGCCCAATTTCTATATGGAGGGTCTGAAGAGTCAGAACTAACACATAATTGTCTTCAGACCATTGAAGAACAGACAAAGATTAGACCCGACCTGGAAGAAGAAGAATTAGACGATGGGGAGAGAATCTTCGTAGATGGTTCTTCCAGAGTGATTGAAGGGAAAAGAAAATCAGGATACGCAGTTATAGATGGGAAGACATTGGAGATTCTAGAATCAGGACCATTGAACAGTTCTTGGTCAGCACAAGCTTGTGAACTATATGCTGTCCTACGAGCTCTAAAGAGATTAAAGGGAAAGGTTGGGACAATTTACACGGACTCTAAATATAGTTATGGGGTAATACATACTTTCGGAAAAATCTGGGAAGAAAGGGGATTAATCAACTCACAAGGGAAAGATTTGATCCATCAGGAGTTAATAAAAGCAGTTTTAGTCGCTTTGCGAGGACCTGTAAAGCTAGCTGTAGTACACCTAAAAGGACACCAGAAGGGGGTAGATTACAAAACAAGGGGAAATAATGCAGCAGATCAGGAAGCTAAACAGGCAGCATTACGAGAACTAGTGTTAAAGGAAAAGGGAATGGGGCCCTCAGTACCCGAATTGAAAATTTTTGTACTCACCCCAAAAGAGGAACAGAAACTTGCTCAAATGGGGTGCACTAAAAATAAAGAAGGGAACTGGCATTTACCTGATGGAAGAAAAGTGTTACCAAAGTCAATAGCTTTTCAGATTCTAGACAATCTACATAAACAGACACATTGGGGTAGCCAAGCCCTAATAGACCATTTTGCGGCTAAATATATGTGTATAGGACTACATGATCTGGCAAAATATATTACTCAGGGATGCCCCACATGCCTAAAAGTTAATAGAGCTGTACGGAGACAAATGCCAATGGGGGGAAGACCCTTAGCAGTGAGACCATTTTCTAAAGTTCAAATCGATTTTACAGAACTCCCCAAAGTAGGGAGGTATAAATATATTCTAGTCATTGTAGACCATCTTACACATTTCGTAGAAGCCTTCCCAACCATCAGGGCCACCGCACAGACAGTAACAAAGGTTTTATTAGAACATATAATCCCCAGATATGGAATAACCGAAGTTATTGATTCGGATCAAGGACCACATTTTACATCTAAAATCATAAAGAATCTGGTGGAAGCCCTGGGAATAAGATGGGAAGAACACACTCCGTGGCATCCACAAAGTTCAGGTCTAGTAGAACGAATGAATGGAGAACTTAAGAAACAATTAACAAAATTAATGCTTGAGACTAAACTCTCATGGATTAAATGTATTCCTTTAGCATTGCTGAATATTAGAGCCCAACCCAGAGCTGACATAGGAATATCTCCCTTTGAAATGTTATATGGAATGCCCTATGATGCAGGAATCCCCATGAACCACCCGGGAATCTCAGATAAAATTACTCACACGTATATTCATAAACTGATGCAGTATCGCCAGGAACTTTGGAGAAAAGGACAACTAACCCAGAGACCTCCTCTTGATATTACATTACATCAGGTCAAGCCAGGGGATTGGGTTCTTATAAAAACGTGGAAAGAGACCACTCTACAACCTCGCTGGGAAGGACCGTACCTGGTGCTTTTGACCACCAACACAGCTATCCGAACTGCTGAGAAGGGATGGACTCATGCAAGCCGTATTAAAGGACCAGTGAGCAATAGAGAGTGGATGGTCACTAGTCCTGCGGGAGACTTGAAGGTTAAATTGTCCAAGAGACCGCGGCAATAATAAGGGACATTAAAATTTCAGAATTTGATGAACAAGAGCAACCAAAATAGAACTTTTGTAATTAAACACCTGTCTAAGGCACTTAAATTTAATGAGCAAGGAAACATTTATAACAAAGATGTGGGTGTAACATGCACCGATATTAGTTGTGGGGGAAATTGCTATCCATTTGTTTGTTTTATTTGTTTAGTTTGTAAGGAAAAGTGGTGGACCCATTGCAGAAACGGACATCCCCCTCGAGGAGTGTGCCGGCCGTGCTGGACATTCCAGCGAGAATTAACTGATTGGGTATTAGCTCAAAGAGTCAAAACAGGAGACCTAGAAAAAGGATCGGCCGAGTGGTGGAATATATTTACAAAGGGGGTAAATCCGGACCTATACTGTTATCACCCGAACGAGCCTCGACCCTTTGTGGCCCGGCTAGTGGCAGGACTGTGTCGCCGAAGGGTGGCATCAGCGAGCTGCAAAGCCCCGGAGGTGAAGAATTGTAATTGGCAGTCTTATAGACTGAGGCTCACACAGACAGGGAGACAGTTCCCTCCTGAAGAATTCTCTTGCTGCCGAGAAGATGGCTCACCCCGTGGCTCGAAGCAACCGAGTCGACGGGCGAGGCAGAGGGGAAGTAAACAGTGGAGGGAATTCTCCGGTTGTCAATGGGATCACAATATTATGGTCCAGGAGATGCCCCAAGAGTGGGAATAACTTCTCTAAGAGGTGGGATCCCCATTACTGGAATGGGAAAGCCATGGGCCTTTTGTTATCCTGGATATTGTTTTGGAATCTATTGGGAGTTTATGGGAATGATAGAGTTACGCATGAACCCTTTGAGTGGTCCCTAATTAGGGAAGAAGAGCAGAGAGTAATTCAATCGGTAATCAGTTCAGGGGCGCCCACTTTCGAATGCCGGCTTTTTGAGTTACTTTCAATAGATCAGCCAAGTCAGTTTCTTGAGTTAGTTGCAAAAGGTCCACCAAGACGACCAATCTATATATGCCCAGCTTCGAATCCTGAGAAAGGATATTGCAATTATCCCGGAGAATTCTATTGTGGATATTGGGGTTGTGAGACCCTGGCATTAGGATTTACACCCGGAGGGGGCCCAGATCCATATATTTCTGTAAAGTGGCTACCCTGCACAGAGGAGGGCATTTGTGATAGGTTAGGAATTACAGTGGAATCTCAAACATTGGCAGACCTCGGTTGGTTTATTGGGAAGACATGGGGAATACGAGTGTGGGAACCTGGAAAAGATCGAGGAGGACACTTTCTTATAAAGAAAGAAAGGATTCCTCATAATTTACCAGAGGCAATAGGACCCAATGAACCCTTGAAAAACATAATCGAAGGAGAAACCGAGAAGAGAAAGCCTGCATCTAGCGGTAATACCACCTATAGTATATCTAAAGAAAAAGATATCATGATGCTACCCACAGAACATTCACCCCCTGAAGCATATGATACTTTTTGGAAGATTATGCAAGCTAGCTTTAGTGTTTTAAATCAAACCCATCCTGAATTAACTAAAGAATGCTGGCTATGTTATGACATTCATCCTCCATTTTATGAAGCAATAGGGTCAGTAGCTAATATAAGAAGGAGGAACGGAACTAATCCCAGAGAGTGTTTATGGAATCGGGAAAAAGGAACCCCGGGGATTACAATAACGCAAGTTACTGGACAGGGGTTATGTATAGGAGCTATCCCTCCAGAGCAAAAGTACTTGTGTAATAAAACTATAAAAATACAGAAGAAGGAGATTGCTAATTGGTTAGTGCCAGCTTATAATAATAAATGGATATGCTCCAAGTTAGGGGTAACACCATGCTTGTCCACCACAGTATTCGATGAAAAATCTGAATACTGTATACAAGTAATCATTGTCCCTCGAATTATATACCATCCCAAAGAATATGTACTAGACCATCACGAGGCAGAAAAACATCATTTAGTAAAAAGAGAACCATTTACAGCACTTACGATTGCATTACTGTTAACAATAGGAGGAGCTGGAGCAGGAACAGGTATAGCTTCTCTAGTATCCCAAGGAGCTGGGCTAACAACATTGAGAAAATCAGTGGATGAAGATTTGCTAAAAATAGAAAGAGCTATTGATGCTCTTACCAAATCAGTACGGTCTTTATCAGAAGTAGTCCTACAAAATAGGAGAGGATTAGACCTTCTGTTAATACAACAGGGAGGATTATGTATAGCCTTGAAGGAACAATGTTGTACCTATGTGGATTCGACAGGGGTGGCAGTAGACACTATGGCTGAGCTCAGGAAGCAACTTGAGCAAAGGGAACGTGAAAGAGAATCTCACCAGAGTTGGTATCACAAATGGTTCAATCAGTCTCCCTGGCTTACCACCCTTCTGTCAACAATAGCTGGACCAGTGCTTATATTTGTTCTAGCATTAACTCTTGGTCCCTGCATCTTTAATAAAATAATAGCTATTGTTAGAAAAAGACTAGAAGCAGCTCATCTGATGTTAATACGGGCAAAATATGAACCCATCAACCTAGCCCCGGATGAAGAAGAGTTAGAATGGAGTAGACAAGAACTAAAAAGGTTTAATGAACAAAGCAAAGAATTGTCCTAGATAAAAAGGGGAGGGACTGTTATGAATTATGTTTGTTCATTAACTGGGATTAATTGGGATGATGTTCGTCAGTTAATCAGGATGTGGTTGGTTGGTTTTTTTTCTTTTTTTTTGCTCTCTTTTCCTTCGCAAGCTAATGTGGAAAGCTTTTCGCAAGTTGTGGTCGGGGTTGTTTTCGTACAGACCAGGCGTGGGACTTTCCAGGAAGAAGAATAGAAGTGAAGCAAGATGTTTCAACAACAACCCCGAAGCATGCGCAAAAGGCTCGTGAACATCTTAAAAAGACTGACTGAAACCTCAGTATGCGCGGCAGTGGCGGAACAGAGAACCCCCTGTCGCCCAGCGCTGCATTGCCTCCATGTTTTGCTGCTATGATTAATAAAATTTGTTAATTAGTTGCTAATTTGACTCTTATTAATCAATATAATCAATAACAAGGCCTAAGCATCATAAGAGATTCTTATTCCCCTGTCAACCACCCCAAAAATCAAAACCCACAAATCCCACACTTTGCTTTGATATTTTCCAGTGCTTGTAGCACCTTGCCCCAAGAGAAGTTCTAGCCTGAAATACTGAAGAGCAGTGGCTTGGCAAACACTGATGCTCTTTCTTCCTAAGGAATAGCTGCTGCCTTCACCATGAATCTTTGCAATCACTGATGGGCTGCCCACTAAGGACATGGGCCTACAGCCTGCTCCGAAGCTAGCCTCCAGAATTCACCCTTTCAGTTTAGGAAAAAAATAAAAAATATACAGTGTTTGTAACATCCTGCTGGGCCCTGCAGGAGGGAGAACAAACACGGCACAAGTGGTTTCTTTTACTAGATATTGGAACGGATACTCATTTGGAATTTTGGTTTATGATTTTGATGTTTAAAGATTGTTTTCCTTGCAAGGATTTGACGGTTGAGTCAAATATCTTTAACTCAGTGAACGAATACAAAACATTGTTAGTCTGGTCGAACTAACAGTCTAACTTGTCAATATAGTAGTTAAAAGGAACACTAAAGTGGTACAAGGTGAGCAAATTTGGGTCTCGCAGGGATTGCAGGACTTTGGTGCGGTTCACCCCCTGCAAGGCGGGGGGGAACGCGTGCCGGCCGGTGCACTGCTCGAGCCCCGGCATCGTCTCGCGGGGCAGCTCGGGTTCGCAGGAGAAGAACCTGGCAGCACAAGGCTGGCAGAACTCGGCCCGGCGCCCGTAGCACGGTCCGCGCGCGCGCGGGCCACGCTGATGGGCGCGGGGGGGAGCAAAGTTCGCTCTCCGCGCTCACCTCCGCTTCCCCGCTGGAGCGCGAGCGAGCGCGGGGCGCTGTGCGGGCCCCGTGGTTCCGTGCCGCTTCTCGCGGCTCGCTCCGCGCGGGGCGCGCACGCGCGGGGGGAGCAGGGGCGTCCGCGCGGGCTCCTCGGTCTCGCGCCGCTTCCCGCGGCACAGAAGAAAGGAGCTCACAGGGCGCGCGCGCGCGAGCGAAAGGGGGGCTTGGGCTCCCCCCCCTTCCCCCGCCGCTTCTTGGCCGGCACCTTGGATGGGTGCGGGGGGGGGGAATGCTCGCCACGGCCCCGGCCCCAGCTCCAGATCTGGGCTTGGGCTCGGCTTTTACGGGGTTTTTGCGGCCGGCCGGAGCTAGGGGGCCCGGCTGGCCGCCCGGCCCGCGGCTGGCGGCGGCGGGCGGGCGCAGGGGGAACGGGGTTGTTGCTGCCCCTCCCGCCACCGCTTCTCTGCCGGGGGGAGCCGCGCGCTCCGCCGCGTTGGTACACGGGGGGTTTGTCACTCATGTTACGGATCTGGTTCTGGTCCCAGACCCGGGATCGGGCTCGGTTTCTACAGGGCTCTCGCGGCCGGCTGGCGGCCGCGACTGGACCGGTTGCCCGGGCTCCCCTGCGGCGGTGGCGGCGGCGGCAGCGGGCAGGGGCGCCCCGGACAGTTCCAGCGGCGCTTCGAACTTGGTTTTTTTTCTCTTTTCCATTTTTTTTCTCGTTTTTTTTTCGCCGCTGCTGCTGCCGCTGCCGCCGAGGTGGTTTTGCCGGTGGCTGCGGCGCTTCTGTGTGTTCGGGTTTCTCGGCGGCGGCGGCGCCCTGCACGCTGGGCGCGGGGGGGGCTGAAGAGAGGGTTTTTCGCGGCCGCGCTGGCAGCTATTTGGGGCACCGGCGGAGGCTCCATGGCGGCCGCTGGCAGCAGTGCCCGCAGCGCCGGTCCTGGAGGGGCCGGCGGAGGCTCCGCGAAGGGCGCAGGCAGAAGCGGCTCTCGCGGCGCTGGTGATGGCGGCGCCTGCGGGCGCGGTAAAGGCAGAGCCGCGCGACTTCTGCTCTGTTGTTGTTTTTCTGCTGGCAAAGCCTGCGCGCCGAGCTCTGCGGATGGCGGGCGCACAAACTTTTTTGGGGAGGGAGATTTCTGGCTCACGGACTGCTCCTTTCAAAAACAAGGGTCTGGACTCTTCTGGATGTTAAAAGAAGTAGCCAAACCTTTATTCGATGGCAAAAATACCAACAGGAGTAGGAAGACAGGCTAGCCTGACTCCCTGCAACTCACAACCCGAGGAACAAGGAGACCTCCCCCAACACAGCTGTGCACAAGGTTATATACCGCTTGAGCCCCAGGGGATGGTACAACTCAGGGTCCAATGAGGGATCAGGGGAGGAGGAGTGAGGGGAGGCGGTTACACTACTGGGAACCAATAGGGAGATGTCATGGGCGGGACGGCAACTAGGGAACCAATCGCGAACCGAACTAGGGGTGAGGAGCATGGAAGGTTCTGGAAGAAAGGGTCGGGTTTACAATGATGGATAGGGGGATTAGGGCAGGCTGGGGTGATGGGCAGGGAAGGTTCAGGAATAAGGGGAGGGGTTTACATAATTGACAACTGGGGTCAAAACCAATACAGTTAATAGGGGAGAACAAGAACATACCAACAGACTAACAATTACAATCATACCACTATAAATACTTATAACACTCCTGCCCGCTGCTGAAGTTCTCTAAGGGTCTGGGCAGAGCTGAAGGACCGCCACGCAGTTCGGTTTCACTGTTTTTAGGCTGGCGCTGTTTCAGTGCCTTAAAAATCACTCCCCAGGTTGCTGCCAAGCTGCATGCACTGCTATCTCCCGCAGCCAGCCTAGTCCACAGGTGGTCCCCCACTGACCACAAAATCTCAAGGTTAAACACATCATTCACAGTCATAGCAAACTCTTGCGCTTTCACCCAGTGGAACAAAGCGCGTATATCTTCTTCAGGAATACAGAGTCCCATGCTCAGCAAGGCGTCTTGCCATGCAAGGCTGACAAGTTGCTCAGCTAAATCACAAGTTCTCCATTATGAATTTTTTTTATCTTGGCGGCTCCGCGAATGCAATTATGCAAACGCTAATGGCTCAGACCCGGGTTTTTGAGCTCTGCTTCACCAAGATGAGCCGTTCCAAGCCCGCTCTCTGGTAGGCTCCACTATCCCGTTGGTTAAAATACCAGTTCCCTCTAGGAGAACCCGGGAGAATTCCACTTACCCCTCTAGGGGGAAGGGCTGGCTTTGTCCTCGCTCGCTGCTTACCCTCAGGGGATTAGCAGATGTCGTCACGTCGGTTGCTTTCTGACCTCGGGGGTCGGCTGCACATCACGTCGGGTTACCAGACCTCGGAGGGTCGGTTCATCATCATGCGGGGTCACCAGATGTCGTTCTAATTGGGAACGGCAGAAAGAATGACACGGACTCTCAAGGGAGTCAGAACAGGAGAGAATCTCTAGTTTATTGCTACAGCCATGTTATATAGACTAGTTCGTGAAGAGTACAGAAAGGAAACTCTTATTGGTTAGTAAAGTACTACATTACCATCATTGGTCAGTGGGGTTCACCACCCACCCTGACCCTCTCCTGCAAGGAAAACAAGAGAACAGACAAACAGCACCTGCAGGCTGTTTTCTGTCTTTGAGGATTGTTTGAAATCCTCCCATGAAATTCCCAGGCTAGCTCTCAGGCAGGTCTGGCAGGCCATGGGCCTACAGCCTGCTCTGAAGCTAGCCTCCATAAAGTTCCACCTGAATATGAGGAAGAATTTCTTTACTGTGTGGGTGACCACACTCTGGAACAGATTGCCCAGAGAGGGTGTGGAGAATCCCTCACTGGAGATGTTCCAGAACGATCTGGATGCAATGCTGTGCCATATGCTCTGGGATGACCCTGCTGGAGCAGGGAAGTGGGGCCAGATGACCGCTGTGGGCCCTTCCAGCCTGACCCCATCTGGGATTCTGTGGTTTTGGTCAGGTATTCCTCATGTTAACCTAAATTTATAAATAAGCCAGGGCAGTCTGAGTTAGAAGTGATCACTAAATGTGATACTGTAATATGACAGAAGTCATAATCCTTAGTAAGAAAAATATTTCTGATGTTTCCTTCATTTTTCCTTTATTCTCCATTCTCCTTTATTTCAGTGCTCAACTCAGAAACCCTAGGAGAGGATTCGTTTGCCCAAAACTTGGGGGTTTTTTGCCTGCTATGTCTGTTGTCTTAATAAAACAGTTTACTTCAAATTCCACCTACTCATGATTTTAAGAGATTTTTTGCCACGTTAATCCAAGCCCTGTTTTTGCACTATTACAGTCAAACTGCCACTATCACTCCTTGTTCCTGCTAGGAAGTGTCTAGCAAAGTACAACTCTTTCCATTGCAAGTCTTGCCTCAAGAAATCCTATGGTTAAACAGGCTTTTCACAAGAAAAGAAATTCAGCTCTTGTGCCAATCAAAAGAGAAACCGACATAAACTCATCATATGAGCTTTTTTGATTGTTTGGTGGCATAACAGTGCCTCTGCAGATGGAAAACTGGGACAATAGTGGGATTTGGAGCAGCCTGTTTGCCTTTCCTCAGCAAGAGAGGAGGAAGGGGGGAAATGTCACCTTTAAAGTGGGGGAGAAAAAAACCAATAATCAGAACTACAATGTCTACTTGGAATTCAGGTGGCTGCACATCAAATTACCTCTAACAGTCTGACTGCTGATTGCTATTATTCATGAAAAGGGGCTTTATTTTAGTTCTGAAATAATCCAGAGCAACAGCTCCCCCGTCGAGTTTTCCCGTCTGAATCTCTAAAATGTTCTCTTTTTTAATTTTCTCTCTTGACCCTCTCCTCCCACTCACCTCTTTGAACACAGATTTAAATACATTCAAAGAGATAGTGAGGAAGTAGTTTTCAGTCCATCTCATACAGCCAAAACACTGCTGCAAAGTGCCTCCCTTAAATTTTGGGAGGAATCAGCTGACAGAGGAAGGTTAGTTGGCTGAAGGCAAGGTAACATGAGAAAGAGCAGTTCAAAAGCACAGTGACAGTTTTACCTGACTCCTTTTCAGTTAATCACATCCACTTCTGGACACCCATGTCCTGTTAAACTACATTACCTTTGGAGCCTGTCACCTCAGCCTGGTTCCTTCCTTTGTCTGAAACAACTAAAATCAGTTGACCTTCAAGTTACAGGGATGTTTACCTATTCATTGAGAAGTGGAGATCTAGATTGCACTTAGGATCCTGGTTCCTTGGACTGGGACTTAGGGCTGTGTTTCATTCTCCCTCCTGATTTTTAAGAGATGCTCAGTTTACTGTTACTTGTAATCCTCAATTGAAGTTTTAGTACAGTCCTAAATCAACAGAGATGGGCTTTCAAGTGGACAGTGTAAATTATAAATCCTGCATTAACAATGTGGCCACATTGGAAAATACCCTTTAGTTCCATTGCCCTTTAATGGCTCTCTTACATTGGCTATTGAATCCCATCTATCTAAATCCCATGGGAATTTTAAATCAGATGTGCTTTGGGGAACTTAGCAATAGTAATATTAATCACTCCCATAGTGCTGACAATATGTAATGGTTTGAGTGGTATGGAGGCTAGCTTTGGAGCAGGCTGTAGGCCCATGGCCTGCCAGCCCTGCCTGAGAAGCTAGCCTGGGAAATTCATGGGAGGATTCAAAACAATCCTCAAAGACACAAAACAGCCTGCAGGTGCTGTTTTCTGATTCCCGTGTTTTCCTTGCAGGAGAAGGTCAGGGGGTGGTAAACCCCACTGACCAATGATGGTAATGTAGTACTTTACTAACCAATAAGAGTTTCCTTTCTGTACTCTTCACGAACTAGTCTATATAACATGGCTGTAACAATAAACTAGAGATTCTCTCCTGTTCTGACTCCTTTGAGAGTCCGTGTCGTTCTTTCCGCCGTTCCTAATTAGAACGACAGAGTGGGGCATCCTTTGATGCTGTATGATGTTAATGGTAGCAAGAATCAGCTTTGCAGTAGACCACATCATTTGCCTTGAAGGATCACTTCAGATAACAAAAACCAGAGGTTTGTTGTGCAAGAACTGGTTGTTCACACACACAAGCACTGTTTTCCTTCCCAACAGAGAAATTATTTATTGCTAGGAGACAGCAGTTTCTTCTATCCCAGGGATATGATGTTGGTAATGCTGTAGAAAGCCCCACATTTCCAGACACATACTGTGAATAATCAAAATCTGAGAAATTTCTTCATCCTGAGCCAGGTGTAAAACTACAACAGGAGATAGAAATGCAAGTGCCTGTATAATCCTTTGGGTTCATTGGCTCCAAATGTTTTAAGTTCTCTTCTTTTTGCCTGTATTCTCATTTGCATCATGTCACTGCATTGCTTGGCTGCTGACAGGCAAACTTCCTGTCTAAAATGCTGATTATATGATCAAAATTATTGATATTTTGATACACTCCATTTTGTGCTTTCTGACTGTATACTGTGTAACCAACACAAGGGTTTGTATTTAATTATAAGCCAAGCATTAAATGGCACGTGCTTGCTCCGTAGTTTTTAATTTTTATGTTTCTTGTGTGTTCTTTTGAAGCCTCAAGTAATATCATGTGTTTCCTGAGTAATTGTAATCTGCTTTAGGAATGACTTTGCAGCTCCTCAGAAGTTATCAAAAAATTCTCCACCCACCAGCACTGGCTGGTGTTGATGACTGAGCCTGGTTAATAGATTGTCTCTGATCTCGAGTTGCTGCCGTATAAGATGGAATATCTGGAATATCATTCAGTAACCTGAACTGGAAAATTAGAGATTGCAGCTGTGTGATGGGCGAGATCAGAAAGGCTGCTGTAAGAATCCTGTTCTGCCCGTATTGCTGCAGGAAATGCTCCTGGCTCTTCTATAGCAATATGTTTTACAAAACACCCTTAGAAACCATCGGTCTCCCCAATATCAGCACAGATACTTGGGGGTTAAAATCAGTAGGAGCTTACCATCTAAAATCCAGTTCCTGTGCCTTGCTCTGGAAAGTGGAAAGGCCAGACTTTGTATCAGATTAAGATGAGTTAGAGTAGATTGAGGCTTAAGGATTTTTTCCATCAGAATGAAAATATTAAAGACAGATATTTTTACCTTGTCTTTGTGTTATTTATTTTTTATTTTCCTGATTCCATTTTAAGCTGAATTCTACTAATGCTTGTTATTCCACTGGCGCTCCAGTGGAATACTGAATACTGAAAATGCAACATGTTTTTATGTCTGCTAAAAACACAGATTTCATTTGGTACTTTTTATTTGTTTTCTTTGCTAGAACATGGACACTCATATTTATGACCTTCTTATTTTCCAGCACCTCCCAGATGGCTCTGCCCCAAGTGCACACGCTGAATTTTATCTTCTGCCAGATCCTTATGAGGTCAGTCGAAGGAAAACAAGAACAGCTCCAAGAGGCTCTGACCCTACTTACAATGAACTTGTGAGTACCATTCACTTTCTTCCACCCCTTCTTGTTTCATGGAATCATGGAAGGGGTCAGGCTGGAAGGGCCCACAGTGGTCATCTGGTGCCACCTCCCAGCTCCAGCAGGGCCATCCCAGAGCACGTGGCACAGGATTGTGTCCAGATGGTTCTGGGATATCACCGGTGAGGGATTCTCCACAGCCTCTCTGGGCAATCTGCTCCAGTGCTCAATCACTGCACAAGGAAGTTCTTCCTCCCATTCAGGTGGAGCTTCCTGGGTATCTGTTCCTCCTGTTGCCTCTTGTCCCATTTTTGGGCCTCATGGAGCAGATCCTGGTACATTCCCTGACCTCTTCCTGCAGATGCTGACAGACATGGATGAGGTCCCCTCTCAGCTGTCTCTTTTCCAGGGTGAGCCCAGCTCACTCAGAGTTTTCTCATGAGAGGGATGCCCCAGTCTCCTCACCATCTCCATAGCCCTTCACTGGACTCACTCCAGTGGTTCCCTGCTTTTCTTCATCTGCTGAGCTTGGAACTGAACACAGCACTCCAGATGTGCCTCACTAGGGCTGAGTAAAAAGGCAGGGTCACCTCCCTCAACCTCCTGTCAATGCTTTTCTTGATGCACCCCAGGGTCCCTTTTTGGCCATGAGGGCACACTGCAGGCTCATATTGTCCACCAGAACCCCCAGGTCCTTCTCTGCAGAGCTCCTTCCCAGCAGGTCACCTACAACCCACACAGGTGCAATTTGTTCTATTTGCTTTGCCCTCTCTTGAAACAAAACAACAATACAACATTTTTAGAGCCATTGCAATGAGGGTGACCAAGAAGAAGGAATGTACCATAAGGAGAACCACAAATGGTGATGACTGTCTGCTTTGCATCTTTCTCAGAAGTGAAACAGTGTCTTTTATGTCTCTCTGTTCAGGAAAACAGTTGGATTTTTCACAGTGCCCTGTCTTACCCCATAACCACAGTTACACGTTAGCCAAATGAGATCAAGCATCATTGCACCATAACCCAGCAGTTCTGAATGAAGTTATGCACAGTAGCATGAAAAGTATTAATTGAATGGATGCTGTTATTCAAATTAACATTTGAAAATTGGCTGTCACTGTCCTAAATGATAACACAAGAATGAATAGCCAGGTTCTTTTCATGTTAAAATGCCATTAGTTCACAGCTATATATGATTCTTTCACACACCACTGAAGTGCTCATGCCTCTGGGGTGAAAGGAAACATTTGTATGGAGAAGCATTTATGGCAGAATGGGAAGTGGTATAAACTGTGTTCATTTGTAAGGGCAGATGAGATTGAAACAGTAGGTGGGATTGGAGATTATAATTATTACATGTAACAAATCTCCTAAAGATCTCAAAGCAATTTACAAATGCTCTTTCAGCAGGCTATAAAGTAGAAGGTGTGGAAAATATTACCACTCCACCCTGTTCCATAGATAAGATATGATGAAGGTTAGGTTAGTCAGCAGAGTCTCAGTGCTTATCTCTTCGTTTCTCAGTCCTGGAGTTGTAATATTTCTCTTTTCCCACATCTGTTAATTACAAAAGTTGCCTGCTTACACTGATGACTTCCAGCGTTCTGTAAGAAGGCTCCCTGAGTAGTATTGCTGCTCACAGCTGAGACAAATTTCCCTCCCTACAGTACTGCAGTGGAATAACAAGAAACTAGGCTTTATTTTTTCTGTTCTTTCCTTCTTTTTTCGCTATCAGAGTGGAATAAATCTAATTAATCTGTCTAAAGAAATTCCTTTACATTTGAAAGATATTTAAAGCAAACAAACATAATATGATTATATCATTACATTCATTGTAAGGTATCCAAAATGGACAACAGATAAGAGCCAGCCAGCAACACTGGAAGACAATTATCTTTCAAATTGCTCTTAGAAACCTTTGAATGCAAGGAAATCCAAAATCCCGTCTGCAGTTAGTCACTAGTCACTGGGAGGAGATTTAATTGTGGTTCACGAGTATTCCGCTGCTGTTAAAAGAAATCCCGTGAAAGCTTTAATGTCCTTAATCAAAACGGAGAGCCTTCTTCCCAGATGCTCAATCTTTTTCACTGGGAAGTGCTAATCACAGTGGGGACATATGGTTCCACTGAACTTGGCCCCTTCCAACCCGATGCCTGTGCTTTAGCAGCTCTGCTCCTCCATATGTGATGTCATTCTGGATGCATTTTTTTGTCCAAGGCTGGTAGACTGAGGCAGAAGCCGCCCCAGGGAAGCAAAACTACTAAAAATATAAGTCAGCTGTCTCTTAAGTTAGTTGCTGTCCAAAACACCGTGTACAGAAATGTAGTAGCCTTTTTTATGAGTTCATAAGTTTTTATTAAAGCCAAATGGCTGGAAGGAAGCTGTATATTAATTTCCTTCTTTGTTCCAGACTGAGAAAAATCTGAAATGTGCTTCTCTTGGGTATTTTTGATTCTAGTTTTGTACTTCTATTGCTTATGACTGCCTACAGCAAATTATCAACCTTGCAAAACTGCTTTTTATGTTTGATTTTTACTCGTGTGTGAGAGTGAAGATGTGAAAGTCCAGGAGGGCTGACAATAAAATGAATTACAGCAAATGTTTTGGAGCTGCTTTTAGCAAACAAATCCTTCTTTTCTCTTGTGCCTGTGTTTGGATTTTGGAATTTGTGGCACTCATAGCAGTTAATGTTATATTGCATTAAGAAATGGTGGTAGAGAAGAGGAGAAGGAACACAGAAAAGTGGAATGCAGTGTAAAGAGAAAAGGAAGGCAGAGCAGCCCCAGCCAGTCTGATGAAAGGGGAGGAGGGGAACTGCACCAGGAGCCACGGCTGCTCCCTCCAGCACCATGCATCAAAACTGCCTTGGATTAATTACCAAATCTAGGAACTGTGCCATGGCTACCTATGGAGAAGCAACTGTCCCTCATTTGTGATTAAAATGTCATTAGACTCCTGTAGGTCAACAGTGTTTCTCTTTTTGCAGCCAGCAATAGTTGAATTCCAGCCCTAACTGTCCCACTGATTTGCTGCATGGCCACATATAACTCACCTCCATCGGATCTGTCTGTGTAAAAGGCAGGCAAATATTCTCACAGCACAATCATTTCAGGATTTAACTGTTCCCAAATTCTGGAACGTGTCATTTGTTTTATCCACACCCTTATTCAGCTTTCTCCAGACCTTTCTTCTGTCCCTACATCCTGATAATAATCCTTACTCCAGCTGAATTTGCAATACCATTTTAGAAACAGTTTACTGGGAGAATTTGAAAACCACCTACCCTGCACTGCAAAAGTCTGTCATTGCTCAAAGATGAAAGCCTATTTTTGGCCAAAGATTGAAAGTTGCTCATTACCCCAGTTCAGTTTCTTAACATTTACAGCTGATATGTGTAGGTTTTGGTGATTTAAAGCAACAGCTGGTACCTTTAATACATTGGCAAAGAAACAAGGCAGCTTTCTTTGATAGCATTAGCATCACCTCAGCATCAGATCACAGACTTATTCTAAATTATATTCTGCTTACTGTGCCTGTCCTTGCTTTTCAGATTTTCTTCATCATCTCACTTTTATTTTGGTGAGGAAAAGAGAAGCTGTGGAATCTGTAATTCATGGGCAATCTGGCAAATTAGGCACAGTAAACATGAAAACCAAAAAGCACCAGGTGCAAATTTCATGACAGCCATCCCAAGCTATTATTTCCAAAGGCTTCTAAATGGAAAAGGGAATTTTAACCCCCTGGTAAGACCTTTCTTGGTGTCCTGTTGGTGCTGTCTGTGAGGGTCACCTGATGTCCTGTCCATTCCATGAATGCAATTGCAAGTGGAAATACAGAGAGGGTTTATCAGTCCAGCCCACAGAGGTCCAAGCCAGAGGGGCTCAGTCTGCCTCTCCTTTCCCTCAGCAGTGCCATAGGTAACAGCCTGCATTCAGATTCCATGGAAAATCCAAGCAGGCAAATGACTTTAAGGCAGTTTCAGTTTTCCATTCTCCTGAAGTGAGAGAATGTCGCCACGTTTGCTTTTTAAATGGCATAGAGAGATTAAAATTTAAAGCATTTTTCCACTGCAAGTGAAATAGCAAAAACATTTCCAGCCATACAAATTTTAGATCAAATGAGCTTCTCTTAAGCAAACTTACCTTTCAGGCCCGCTCTGAGAGCATTTTCCTTCATATTTTTATCAGCCCACATGCAGTTTGCTCAACAGTTTTTGATTAATGCAGGGACTGAAGCATGGGAATTTGTTCTAAGTGCAATTTATTCTTGTTAGGCTATTGCTCCAGATTATTTGGGGTTTTTTTAAAATTCAGAAACTACACCATTATAATTTCATACTTTATCCCTGTGTGTTCTCACAATATTAAGGTAATTTAAAAGCTATTTTAAATCTATAGACATTAATAATTGTTTAAGACATGCTAAACTACCATCTCATTTATTTGGAGAAGTATCAACAGCACATCTGGAGTATCAGATATATCTAAATTTAGTAACTTCCATTTGCTCAACTGGGTCCAATCTTTCCCAGTTTTCACAGGGAAAATTATGAATACTGATTTTTTTTTTTCTCAAGCATTGTTCAAGACAGGTTTCAAATTTATTTTAAAATGGTAATCAGATTTCACGAGCTTAAGCTCGTGATTCTAAGGTAGAATCTCTTTATATAAACTAGATAAGGTCAAATGTATTTCTGAGGTAAATTCACTAAGTTAAGTGAATTTGGCTCATGGTTAATAGCTTACTATTCTGGATGGAAGTTTAAAGCAATTATCACAAAGTTGGATTAATCATCATCCTATTTGAAGTGCTTTGCCTGTCAAATAGATTAACAAACTTGTATTTTTTTTTCTATTTCACTAGATATTATTGCAGATTGTATATGACAGAGTCCCAGAGCTCCAAGGCCGTGTACTGAAGCTTGTTGTGAAAAGCAAAGGAACATTTGTGGGAGCTGTTAACATTCAACTGAGCAGTGTCCAGTTCAATGAAGAAAAGTGGTACTCCCTGGGAAACAGTGTAATTTAAATGCTCTCCGAGATGATTCAATTATTTGCCCACTCACTAATGTTTCTTTATCCCATTTCCCACGGTACATTTTGTCTCAGTTGCCCTTGAGAATAGGCAGTCATCTGCTGAGCACATATCCTAACATTTCATAATGCTATTGTCTTAAATGTGCTACCATGTTCCTGCCACAGATTCCTGACAGCGTGAGTTTAAGGAATCACGTGCTAAGGACTTGTAGCAATATGCAGAAGTTCTTATGACAGCAATGAAGGGCTTGGTTTTGTTAATATTAAATAGTACAGTAAAAATACTAAATTCTCAGTGTGTGGGGCCGCATTCTTTGCCCATTAATTCCACTGATGGTGTTGAAACAATGCTGGTAATGATGTAATTTATCATCATTGCATGTGATGAGTTCACCAGAGGACCATGGGATGGTTCCCTGCCAATACATTTCCCTGCAGATGTCCAGCAAATTTCACATTAAATCTTATCCAATCAATACTTTGGGTTTTTTAAAGAATGTTAGAAGTTTTGATACAATGTCACATTTAATCCAGGACATTAATTTGTCAACAATATGTATCATTGTTTTTTTATTCTGACATCCAAGAGGCAGATATAACTGGTCATTTGTGTGAAGAGAGAAGGGGGGAGAAGCTGATGTTCATGAATAAAGAGATTATATTGAGTGTGAGCTTTCAGGGGGGATTTATTTAAGCTCATGATGCCACAGATATTTGTTCAGCAGTCTTCCCACATTGCACTCCTATGCTGCATAAGGGGTTCAAGTCAATACATGCATTGAATAGATTTAGAGTATTTATATATTAAATAATGAACATGAGTGGTTCCTTTAAGTTCACAGATGCTAATTATGGGCCCTGTTTTTCTCTAATTTGAGGAAGCACTTAAACACCTCTTTAAGCATTTGGCATATGGGCAGCCACAATGAGCTGTCCATTACTGCCAGACTCTTGCACACACCCACTGACCATGTAAATAAACCTTTCCAGGGCCAGGGGCACAGTTTTAAGGCACAGGAGATGTGTTGATTTGTGGTCTGATCTGCTGTAAATTTTAAGTTCCCTTATACTGGGCAGATCTGACATTTGTCCTACCAGGTGGAAAAGTGGTCAACAGAGGGGTAATAATCCCAGAAGTGAAGATAATTGCCTTCTTCTCCCAAAGGACACCCACAGCAGTCGTCAGAATAGAAAGTTGTATAAAGCTCCTGAAGTGGGACTTGGAGTGTTAGGAAATAAAATAAGCTGGAGTTTTTCTCAGCATCAAACAAATGGACTTGATCAGGTTTTATCTAAAAATACTTTCCCTAGTCAAACTGATGTACTAAGCTCCTCCTCAGTAAGGGGAGGTCAGGGGAACTCTGTTTGGATATTAATATTATTCATCTATTCAGAGCTGTGAGAAACTGTAAAATATTCGCCACATGCAAAGGATATTGGCTGGCACACAGAATATCATCACTACAAAGATCAGGACACCAAACATTTTTGTACTATAGGGTCTCATGGGAGACAAATCAAGTGCCTTGTCATTCAAGCACAGAAAACACACTGAGACCAGCTTACAAAGTTGTGGAATCACCTGACCTTACATTCCAATATTGATTTTAGATTCCTCTTAGTCTACTGTCTGTTTCCTTATTAAAACTATAATGCAATTTTCTAACAGTGTTATTTCCTGTGACATTTTCTAACACTTGTTTACCACATGCCCTGATTTTCCATCTTAGAGCAACATTTAATGAAACAGCATTAGAATAACAATAAAGAAAAAGAGCATTAAAATCTATCATCAGAACTGTCTGTAAACTTAAGCAATATTATTTGGTATTAAAGAAACTTGTTGATATAACATCCTTTTTTAAAAAAAAATCATATTTGAGTGACAAATCTGCCATTAGTTGTGTAACTGTAGTCCTGTGGAAGGTCAACAATGCTTCAGTTCTGAAAGGAAGATGGGAAAATTGTGTCTTATGGGTAAGATCTACACTGATGTTAAGCAAGTAGTTGTCCTCCTAGATTTCACACACATAATCAACCCTTGATTTTTCTAAAACTCTCCAGTTCTCCTCGGAATACTGTGTTTCCAACTTCCTGAGTTCCCAGTAAGATGTATCCTGAGCTCCCTGCTCCTATGAGGAATATGGTTCTTTACAAACTCTCCATGAATTTTTTTATCTTGCTTTAGCAGCAGAACATTCAAGACTAAGCTAAGGAAAGGTACCAATACTAGCATATGATTTTTTTATGATTTTAATTTTTTTCTGAAAACTGTTTTTTCAGGTAAGAAAATGACAGTGGGCACTAAAGAGGAATAATTCAGTCAGAGCCCACTTTTTCCAAATTTAAAGGGAACATTGTATGTATAATTTTTCCTGTCCCCTTGAAAAGCTACAATGGTAAGAGATGTTGTTCAATACAAATAAAAATGCCAAATTCACATGCTTATATCCTAAAAAATTAGCATGATCTCTTATATGTATTGGATTATTATTCTCACTCAATAATTAATCATAAATTTGAAATTAGCTTCAACTGACATTAACTCAATTTTTAAAATATTCAAAAGCATTCAGTGTTTATTAATTGTTTCTAAACATTCATAGAATAATTGAATCACAGAATGGCTTGGGTTGGGAGGGATTTTAAAGATCATCTCATTCCAACCCCATGCCATGGCCAGAGACACTTTGTAGGTTGCTCAGAGCCCCATCCTACTGGTTTTGAACTCTTCCAGGGATGAGGAGTCCACAACTTCTCTGGAAACCTGTGCCAGTGCCTCACCACCCTCACAGTAAATAATTTCTTCCTTATACCCAGTTAAACTTACAGTTTAATTTACAGTTAAATGTAAATTACAGTTTAATCTTTCAGTTTAAAGCCATCCACCCTTTTCCAATCGCTACATACCCTTCTACTGGAAGGTTCTATAAGGTTTCCCTGGAGCCTTTTCTTCTCTAGGCTGAACAGCTCCAACTCTCTCAACCTTTCCTCACAGCAGAGGTGCTCCACACCTCTGATCATTTTCATGACCCTCCTCTAGACTCTCTCCAAAAGATCAACCTCTTTCTTGTGTTGGAGGCCCCAAAGCTAAATGCAACTTCCCAAGTGGGATCTCCTGAGAGCAGACTAGGAGGGTAAAATCACCTCCCTCAACGCTGATTTTGATAGCAGATGTGGGCTATGTTTCCACTTTTTCCATCAGTGGGAACTTCCCCAACCTGCCCTGACTTCCCAAGTGAGGGATCGCGGCTCAGGCCAGTTTCCTCAGGACCTGTGGATGTTTCTCATCACGTCCCATGGACCTGTGCACCTCAAGGCTCCTTAGGTTTTCTCAGACCCAGTCTTCTCCTACAGAAAAACAGCAGTAGGGCCAAGGACAGCAGCCCTTATTTGGGATACCCCCTCCATAATATTCCCTCTGGCTTCACAAAATCATTGTGAATGTGCCTCTCTGGGAATCAGGCCACTGGGGCTGTTGCGAAGCCAGAGATGTTATTTTATTGGAGCAGGGGGCAATCCTCCAGAATGATTTCTTGTGCAGAAAGATATCACTAATAGTACCAGATATGAACAAACAAAGATGCAGGTTCCAGCTTGATGCCTTCTTTGGATATCAATGGAATGTTACGGTAACCTGTAAATATAATGACACCTTTATTAGCGTATAAACCACAAGCACAAATATTATGATGGAGTGTTTTTATGATCACCAATGCAAACAAGGCATAATTTATGATTCTGTAAGTAGCTCTTTAAAATAAAATGAAATTATACTAGAACTGAATATCATTTGTGCTGGTTTTTCTCATTTATATATATATAGTATTTCAATTCTGGTATTTTTGGTGTCAGAGTGAAAAAGCCCAGTGTTTTGCAGGATGTGATATTTTTTCAAATGGAAGACTTTCAGCCCAGTGATATTTAAACATGGGCAAACTTACATTGTAACATCCCAGGTTATGTGCTGCACACATTGTTTTGAGAGCAAATGAAAGAACTTGTGAATCAGCAATGATAGCACCTACAGAACGGTGCTGCAGCAGCCATGCACTGTGCAGCTGAGGCAGAAAAAAGTGAAGTGTAAGACTTTCTACCATGACTTCTTAAAAAGTTAATTTCATATGAGTAATTCACTTTATCAGAGATAGGTCATGCCATCATGAAGCTACGTGTTCATCTGGTTGTTGAAGCATTTGGAAAAGCCATAGTTCTCAATTTCAAACATAATTCACTTACCTGCTTAGAAAACAAAACAACTTTTTCTTAAAAATCCCGGCCTGTACTGCTTTATATGACTAAATGTCCCTTATTTAATAACAAGTGACAATGTCACTTATGGTTAAAAAAAATTCTGTGTTTTTTCTATGTATATATGTAAATAATTCCAGCTATTTAAGTAAGTCTGTTTTGTAGAAGTATCCATGTTCTGAACTGCAGTTTTCAAAATCCCTCTTTAGGTGTGTGTGGATGCCTGTGGAGTCTTTGGGAGCCACATTTACCTGGGTTTGGAATTTCTTGCTTCTTTCATACAGAATCATAGAATTGTTTAGATTGGAAAAGAGCTCTAAGATCATCAAGTCCAGCCTTTGACTGAACACCTCCTTGTGAACCAGGGCATGGCACTGAGTGCCACATCCAATTGTTTCTTGAACACCTTCAGAGATGGTGGTTCCACCTCCTGTCTGAGCAGCTCTTTCTAATAATGGACAACCCTACCAGTGACAAAATTCTCCCTGATGTCCAACTGAACCTTCCCTGGCACAGCTTGAGCCATTTCCCCTTGTTCTGTCACACTACACATAAGTTCCTCTGGTATTTAAGGTTCAGATTCTAGGCAGCAAATATTAAAGCATTTGAGATCAGTTTTTAAGGCATGCACACAATATGTGGAAGGCTTGGTTGATTTCCTATCCAAAGATACACTTCAAAGACTAAGACTAATTTCTGAAGACTTGTGTTCTAGCCCCTACCTACAGAAGATTCTACAAAGTTTCCTGAGAGAAGTAAAACTTCTTTTTCGTTATTGAAATTGCCCCAATTTGCATTAAATGATTAACTACTCTTGGATCCCATGATAATAGAGTTAAAAATTGAGTTCCTGTCCTGTATTAGTATTCACCATGGCAGATTCATTGGCACAGGGACTGTAAGAGAGGACTCCCCCCTCCTATTTGCCTTTAACCACCCAGGTAGAGAATTTTTCTCAATTTCAGCCCCTCTGAGTATAGCTACAGAATCACTACATGGAAAATCAAATTCTGCTGCAGCTGGACAGCGAGCATTCCTCCCCAGTGGAGTCTACAGGTAGTTGGGAGTCTGCTGCTGGGGAAAGGAAGGCAGTGTGGATATAGATTTGAATCCTTTCAAAAGAAAATGCAGAGGAGGGAGGAAATGGCACAACTTTGCCCCTCTGGCTGTCAAAGAAAATAAAAGATGTAAGCACTGCTCAGCTTTTGGAAGCAACTTGCCCTCAGGGAAACCTCAGGGATATGAATCCTAGGGACCTGGGGACAGTCCTGTAGTACAGATTTAAGCAATTGGAATGGTGAAGACTAAGACTGAAATCCATGCTCACTCTCCAGCATATTAGGCAGTTCTTGCCTTGTCTTCTGCTTGTTGTGACTCCCTCTGCAAGAACATTATTTTCCTATTTCACTGTTTAGAGAGTACTTGGGTACCTAAAGCAAAACCATCGTTCCAGACCTGCTTTCAGAGATCTCAATGTTAAGCATTGCAATGAATGCTTGTAATAAATTGTAATAAATTTTGAAATTATTTATCACTTTACCTCTTAGAAGCATTTTATTTATGGCCTCTGGGCATTCTGATAGCAAATTACTTTTTTTATATTGTGTTAAGTGGGGATTGGGGCAATTTGTTTGGCATCATTTATAATTTTTGTACCTAGACTCACTCCCTAGAATTTTAATTATTGCACTGAAAATGTTTCCTCAGAAATCTACTGCTCTTACTTTTCCAAAATATGAATCCCTCATTTGTAACCAAAATTATAAAGACATTAAGCCTCACTGAAAATTTGTATCTAAAAAAGCCTCAATCAATAATTTTGCAAGTACTTGTAAGCAGCAGTGCCTGATATTTGAATTTGTCTCAGATATTGTGAATTGTTAGGTTGAGTGTTCTTTCATTATCCTGAAGTATACAAATAAAAGGAAACGAAAAGGTTATCAGTGTAAAAATTCATGTTGTAGAAAAACAACTGAGCTCTAAGAGTAATGTCATTTTTCTTGTATAACTCCTCAGCCTCAACTAAGAATCACAAGCAGCTTTATGACTTCCAAACATGAGGGAAAAAAAATGCACCATTTCAAATCCTGTTAAGCTTAATAAAAAAGGTGTGGTGCCTGTTGCCAGCTCCAGTGTTTTGCCTTGCCGTCTTTATTCACTAATAAAAGCTGTTTGTTTTGTCAGAAATGGCTTTGGAAAGCCAGTGTAGTAAACAGCCATTTTACATAAGCCTTTCTCCTTGGCCTATTGGCTTCTGTGTCTGCTCTTTATGAGCAGCCTTTTCATTACAAAAGTTCCAGGAACTCTACTGGCTTAACAAAAGAAACTCCAGCAAGAAAAATACCATGAATATTTTGCCCTATTTTTAACCATTGTGCTCCACTCTGAAAAGTTGCAGATAGGTTACCTGAGGGGGTTTTGGTGGTTGATTTTGTTTTAATTTGGTATTGGGTTTTGAACTTATCTAAGTGCACAAAACCACTGTCTTCATAGCAGCTCTGACTAGTCTCACTTCTTGCAATGAATTAAAATACCACCTGGGCAGTTTCCATCTAGAATGGAACACTGCAGTGGGAAGAATCACCTGCCATTAATATTGTTCTGATTTCAACATCATGGATTTGCATTCAGAGAATATGTTTATTTCAAAAACAGAGAGTGCCATTTATTCATTTTGTTACAAAATCGTGCTCTAGAAAATAAACATAGTGCTGAAGTCTCTCAATGCTACAGTAACAAAAAAAGCCTGGAATGTTGCAGATTTTTTTGAGCTGTTATAGGTGGTTGACATAAAAATATTACCTGTATTCAGGCTCATCACAGGTAAAGTGTACTGGCCAAGGAATTCGTTGTTACACAGAGAAATCTCATCCTGAACGCAGAAGCGTATCATTGCCAGTTCTGGAACTTGGATGATAAAAGAGAATGTTTCATTCCATTTAGGGCTCAAAGCTAATTAAAGGAGAAAAGAAACAGGATTAAAATATGATTTCTTTTTTTTCTACTCTATAACTAAGCTGCTATCACTAGTTTGAACTGGTAAAGAGTTTCTTTTATCCTAGGTATCTGTGCCCATTTAAACAAATAACTAAACTCCCACTGATTGTAGTGGGGCAAAAGCCTAAGATAGTTGGTGTCATCCCTTAAAAGAGAGAAAAATGAGACAAGGATAGCCAGGTTAAGAACTTCTGCTCAGCTTAAATTTTCCTATAGCCATACCAGTTTCATGCTTTTGCCAAAGTTTCTCCTTTCACAGTGTTGGAAATGAATAAATTCAGGTAGTAGAACGTTCACTTGACCAGAAATACAAAAAGAGAATGTGGAACAGGAGGGGTTTCCCTGGTCTTTAGCAATGTTCATACAGGGAAAAGAAATTCAGGGGCTGATTTTAAACAGCAGCTATCTATAAAAAAGAAAAAGGAAGCATAGAAGACAGAGGCACAGACAAAATGAGATCACAGAAAGCTTGTAGTCTGAGACATCAAGATCTGTATTATAAAGATAAGGGAGTGCTCACAGACAGCTACAAAGAGTACACACTTCACCTGTCAAGCAATTAAGGGATTACTCCTACCAGAGACTTCAAATGAGACGAGTGATGAAGTTACAGCAATTTCTTAAGAAAACCTCGTCATTAAGTTAAGTGGTTAAGGCTGGGATAGGGTTAACTTTCTTCATGTCAACCCCTATGGTGCTGCATTTTGGATTTTTGACTCAAACAGCACTGACTACACCCCAGTGTTTGAGCTATTACTGAACAGGGCTTCCACAGTGTCGAGATTTCTGTCTTTCTCACTGCAGAGCAGCCTCCCCATCCCAGTGAGGGGGCTGGGGGTACCCAGGAAGTTGGGAGGAGGCACAAGTGGTACAGCTGACCCCAGCTGGCCAAGGGGATGTTCCTTACAAATGGTGTCATGCTCACAGCTGGGGAGAAGGAGGAAGGGAGGGCATTCAGAATTGCAGTGTCTGTCTTCCCAAGTAACCTCAGAGCTCCAAAATGAAGCCTTGTTTCCCTGGGAATGGCTCTACACCTGCCTGCCCATGGGAAGTGGTGAATGAATTCCTTATTTTGCTTTGCTTGTGTGGGCAGCTTTTGCTTTATCTATCAAACTGTCTTCTTCTCTACCCGAGGGTTTTCTCATTTTGGCCTTTCCAGCCCTCTTCCCATCCAACTAGAGGAGAACAAGCAAGCAGCTCTTTGGAGCTGAGCTGCTGTCCAGGATGAGCCCACAGCAGTGTGCAAAAAAAAAAAAATTCCACCTTCCTTTAGAAAGGGGGAGTGCTCCCAGCTGTGTGTTTGTGCTTCCTTAATCTATCAGTCTAGAAAAATGGCACACAGAGCATGAACTTCTGCTACAGATTTTGTGCCAGGAAATCCTAGTCTAGAGAGAAATAATTGCATTTTCTATAACTCCTTGGGATGCAAAGTTGGTGTTTCCTTATAAAATGTTGTTGTGCTTTGTTCACAGCCTCGAGGAGCAGACTGATGCTCACCATTGCTTCTTACAATACTAGATTTCTTTCTTGTTTGGTCCTCTGGTACACCATAGATTTCTATCTGCACTATGGGGTCAGCTTTGTTTGTCCTTGAGATGCTGCTGGGTGGTAACTGATGGCCACTGATCAGCTGGAAAATTAAAGTTATATTGAAATAACTGTAAGAACGAACTAATTCACCACAGCCATATAGTCACCATAATAGAAATAGCTTTCAAAAGAAATTACTTTAAGTATATGCCAGTCATAAACTGGTGTAATAAACACAGTGGAATCAAGAATATGGTGCTTCCTATCTAATTTACTTATATATATATATATAATTTTTTTTAGAAATATTGTGGTTTAGGAGCATGTTTTAACTAGATCAGATTGGTCTGAGCCCAGTCCAAACTGACCTTGAATGGTTAGAGGGATGGGATACACATAACCTCTCTGGGCTGCCTGTGCCAGTGTTTCACCACCCTCTTTATAAATAAATAAATATATAGATAAATAAATAACTGAAATAATATTTTAAACAATAATTTTCAGGTTTTTTTATTCAATAGCTATACATAAAAATTATATTTTGCTACTGTACAAAATAATCCTATTGGAATCAGCCTACAGTGATTTTTACATTTTCTGCTATCGAGCTCATGAATTCCAATCTGTGTGGAGTGGATCAGCATCAAGACCCACCGTGACATCAGCATTGTGCTACAGGGTATGTAGCAGACTGCCTCACCTGTGCCTCATCTCTTGCACAGTATTCCTTAGTATTAGACAAAAACTCTTCATTCAGTGAGCTTCCTGATGTGTTTTGACCAAAATTTCCAAAACCAGGAAATTTTGTCTCAGACTGCCCTGTAATCTGGCACCCAGACTAAGACAGGATTTATGAAAGTCACAACTTTGTCTGCTTTTTATCTATATTTCAGGGTAGCTAGGAAAGAGTCAACATCTGTGCAGTAATCAGCCTTTTAGGAATCAGTATATAACATGTATTGAGAGAGATATACAAGCCTGAAAGTCCAGGTGAAAGATATGACTCCTGACCCTGGTCTCAGGCCTAAGCATCATAAGAGATTCTTATTCCCCTGTCAACCACCCCAAAAATCAAAACCCACAAATCCCACACTTTGCTTTGATATTTTCCAGTGCTTGTAGCACCTTGCCCCCAGAGAAGTTCTAGCCTGAAATACTGAAGAGCAGTGGCTTGGCAAACACTGATGCTCTTTCTTCCTAAGGAAAAGCTGCTGCCTTCACCAGGAATCTTTGCAGTCACTGATGGGCTGCCCACTAAGGACATGGGAGATTCCTTGCCATTTCCTGAGGGCCATTGCCAAGGCCTGCATGACCCACTGCTAGACCTAGCCTAAGCCTCCCCTGGCATGGGAAAAGAGTGAGTTCTTTCAAGCACACCATGACCCAAATCCATAAATCAAATCAATTTTTGACATCCAAGGTGAAGCAGAGATACAGAGTGATGTAAAAATTTAGGAAGCACCTTGAACATCCCTATTTCTGCTTCAAAGGCTCTATGCCTCTTGATGGGAATTGTGGCACATTGGGTTAAGGATAAGGAATTCAGTAACATCAGGCCCTATGTGATTTTTCTATTCTTCATTCGTTCATTCATTCATTCGTTCAGAGAGATTTGCCCTTTAGATGTTTTCTATCTTTGCTTTCTGTTGTCATTTCTGCATTCATCTGATTAGTAACTTTTTCAGCAGAAGCTGCTTTTCCTTTGACTCCTGCTCCAAATTGCTTTTGTCTTCAACCACAATTTCCTGGTTTTTGCCGCTGGCTATGAATGGGGCTCTCTGTGCCCTTCATTCCCTCAGCCAGTGGGATGCCATTGCCTCTCTGCAGCCCGCACTATCCAGCCTGAAGTCTCAGTCTAAAGTCCTCAATCTTAAACACAGCCTTTCTCTTCTCCAGCTCCTTCCAAACTCAGACACTTCCTCTGCATTGACAATGGTTTTGTCTGTCTCCTGCATTACAATTCAGGGTTTCTCCTCATCCTAATTCCAGCTTCATACAAATTAGGGCTAAAATAAGTGATGTATTTGCCTGGCTGCCTGAAATCATCCAGCAATGTCTATTCACAATTGGTATGCTCACTGTCAGGACACTAAAATGTTCTTGATTAGGTGCGTGCATTATGTAAGTATTTTATAATTGTCACTAACTATTGTTTTATCTCTGCTATTTATTACTCTGAAAGAAACAAAATAGCAATTACACACTAATTATATGCTAATTAAATAGCATTTATGCAAGTGGTATTCTGTGTAATCAGAAATATTACTTTTTCATTGGGAAAAGGGACTTTTCTAATTAGTGAACAATTATAACAAATCTACTTGACCTCAAAATAAAGGCCTTATCTAATCATTTATTTGTAAATGGCATGCATTTCAAGTATTTTTGGGAAGTCAATCACATTATAATTTGGGAGAAGTAGAAATAATTCAAAGACTTATTAATTCATCCCTCCTTTCACCCTTATTTATACCATTTAAGGATTATAAATAGTCTTTTATATATGCATAGAAAGATAATGAGACTTAAAAGAAGCATAAAGCTTCCTATCTTATCTTTAAAAATTTCCATTTGTCAATTAACATTATAATAGTACAGGTGGTATTATTGATAGTGAAAGAAATAACACCCAAAGTGCACATTTGAATTCTGTGTTTTCAGTTCAGCTTCCACATGCACAATTGTCTGGCCCCTTTTTCAGCTACATTATTTATATTTATTTGTACAGCATCATTAAAAATCATGTATTTTTACAGTCTCCTGGAGGCTCTGAACCCCTACATATTTTTAGCAAGCATAAGTGAAATACAGATGGGAAAGCACCCAAGCAGCAGTTGATACTCTGTGAGAGTTTTACCATCTTGTTGAAAACATTAGTTCCCAACAAACAGGAATAGGAATAAAATGGGGAAAAAAATTAGATAATAATTGCATCTGAAATACATAAAATTTGCTTTCCCATTTTCATGGAACAAAACAACACTTCAGTCATCTTACCCTTATTGACAGAGACATTGGTTTGCTGTATCCTCCCACATTTCGGGGTGTAAATGTGGTATTGCGATCCCTCAAGAATACAGGTTTCAGCACATAGCCACAACCACCATTGTCCAGGAATTTTCCATCTTGCAATTCCATTTGTGTTCCCGGTGTTTGGAAGTTTAAGGCCACTGTAAAATTATATCAGTATTGATTTTAGTGAATTAGATTTGATAACATTTTATAAAAAAAAGTTAAAAAAAATTTCAAATGAGCTTAAGATATCTACATCTTTCAATTCATATGTAGGATCCTGTTATTTCCCTTAAATTAAGTGATACTCAATAACGAATTATTTGTGCACAAAAACAGTACACTCTTTAGAACTGCACCCTCTTTTAAGAACTAATCTATAGATCTTTTTTACATTGCTATACCTCTCTTCCCTTTTCTTTCTAAATTAGACCTTGGAGAATATAAAATAAGAGATCCTTCTCTCTGCAAGAACTGAATTCACATCCTAGTTTCTCTACAGCAGCAAGACCCTGCACTCCAAACCTGCTATCAAAGATCTGGTGCAGAAGTCAAAACCTCAGGATTGTATCTAACCTTAGTTATGGTGCAGAATTCATCACAAAAACATCTCACCCAGAAGATTAAGAAGCTTTAGTTTAGTTAGAATACTCAGTGAAAATACATATAAATTTATAGAACTAGAAGCAATTTTAAAAGTGTTCTTAAATTTATGTGAGCACACACTCTCTTGGAGCTTAATCCTCAAGTACTGGTGATTATTCTAAGAATACACCTGACAGATTTTTTCCTTTCCTTGGCAGTTCAAAACATTTTCAGTTTGCTGCAGCACCAATAATAAAATATCACACTTCTCATCAACAGGATATTGTAATTCATGAGATAAAGCCAACATTGAAATAGACCTGTTTAATGAAATTTCCCCCTATTCCAGTGCATTGGAGCTTCTTGTCACATTCCAAATAGAAAATGCAGAAGTCAAATCAGCAATGAATTATGACATTATGAACCCATGACATGTGTTAAACAGAGAATGATAAGAAGTCATTTACTTAAAAGGATGGTTTGGTAGGAATGAAAAAAGAAGACTTTAAGCAGTTCAAGTGACTCATAATAATTCATAAAGAGGACCTTATTACATTTTCCTGGGAGATAATATGAATGTATTGAATGAACATTTGACATAATGCAAAAATCCTTATTGCAAGTGGAAAACACACAAAATTGTTTTCACTGCAAAAATTACTCATTCCTTCACTGCTTTGATGATCATTTTAAAATATTCTGAAGCAAACAACACAAATAGGAATGAAGCAGCTGGTACAATGGACCTGATATTTATAATATGATATATAAACACATGTTTTTGGTGGGGTTACTTCTGAAGAGCTCTGGTTCCGTAGTCTCAAAACCAATGAATGGGTGGAATACATGAAGTGCTCCCAGAGTGCATCATCTGTTTAATCTGAAAGGAATCCCATCTGTGCTAGCTAAAATTGCTCTGCATCATGAACCAACATGCAGCAAGTAGGAATAACTGGAAACCTTGTCTAGAAAAACCTCAAACAAAACAAAAAAAGCCTCCAAAACAAAACACAACATGCACTCCTGCTTTGATCTAAGTGTTAATGTAAAGACATGATTTTATGTTAATATACACAGGAATTTTGTTTTACCTTTAACAACAGAAACCAAACTTCAGAGTGTTCATATTGCCCATTGCCCACCATTGCCTTTTTTAAACAGGGTTGGTATTTTCTTGGTATGGTTTTGGCAGCGGTTCAAAATTTTCTCTTTATGACTCAACCCATCATCCAGAAACAGCCCCAAATTTGGTGCTATATGATGCTTGTATATTTTAATGCACTGAATCAAGCTGTGCAGAGGATGCTACAGGAGCTGCAACCCTGTGGCCCCTGGAAGTCTGAACTACAGATAAGCCAGGATCTCTCACTCCTCAGGTGAGTCCTAGGCCACACTTTCAGGATACGTGGGTTTAAAAGTGCAACTGAAATTAGGCACATCGAACAGTCAGCTTCAAATAGCAGCTTCCACATGATGAACCAAATTACATGATTGCACATAATGAGACTATTGCTAAATTTACCAAGCTTTATAGGCGACTAAGCAGGAAAATCTGATGTAACAGCAGCAACAAGCAAACGAGAATACTTTATATTTTATCACATTAGGAAAATTACTTTTGCAACACAAGTGAAGGGCAATGTTATTATGGGTTGATATCTCTAAACATCAGCACTGTGTTTTCACTTAATTTAATTTGACCTTAAGAACAAGTTAAGAAACGCATGGAACAGTAGTTTTAATTTACTTACTGGTTTCTTTGTATTGCAAGTTTTAAGGTGATTAAGCAAATGTGAGATTTTGTGTCATATTCTCTGAGATGCAAACCTCTACTAAAACTGTTTACAGGGCTCATAGCTGCTTGGAGCCTCCCAGGGCACTACTTTATGGTGCATTGATGTACAATTTTTCTTTTTAATCAGGTGCAGTATAGCCCTAACACTTCTTGAGAAATGGCAAGGATCATAAACTAAAAGCTATGCCCAGCAGCTTGGGCTGAGCAATATCTTTCTGCAAACAATCCTGAACTTCTACCCAGTGTTTCATTTTAGCTTTGGTGAATTCAAGAGCAGAACTGTTCAATAATATTCTTTGTACTTTTGTTTTATGAAACAGTATAAATATAATGCATGTATGAAGAGAGATTTAAACTGACAGTTTATTTTGGAAACAAACCCAAATGAGCTTGCAATGAAACCATCTGAGCAGTACATAATCTTAATGCATGGTTTTCATGGGGAAGTAAAGGCATCTGAAGTTGAACACGGTGTACATTAAATTTTCTCCTCAGTCCTTTCATTAAGCACCAGAAGAATTTTAATATTGACATCAAAATCAAAGCAGCACAGCAAAACATGGGCTTGGGGAACAACCTGAGCAAAGCAATTCTTCACTGTGATTCCTGCACCTAAAACAGATTTAACTATTCCTAGAACCATGAGGCTAAATCCCCTTCAGATCAGAGTATTGAATACTCAAATCATCTTGCAAAGTACCAAAGCTGCCATGGCAGTCCCAGTAAGCCCCAGATGTAAATAACTTCATATGGCAAACTGAGGTTAGGAAATAGACTAGCTCCAAAAAATGAGCCAATCCATAATACACAGAAGAATATTATTTTTGACCCCAAACCTCTGTATCACAAGCAGTTAACTGAAGTCAGTTCCACCACTAATTGCAGAACTAAAGACACTCTAAATATTCATACACAGCACCTTCTATAGGTGCCACCATTCAAGACATAATTGATTTGTGGACTAAAAGCAAAAGCTTTGTAAAACCAAAATGAGAATTGTGACTGTGATTTGAAGGCATTGAGGAAAACTGCACATCTTTTGATCCTGCCTCTCATTAATATTCCCAGTGGGACTTTTAAATTGTAATTTTTTATTTTTTGTTCTTTGCTTGCTGGTTCTATCAGCTACATCACAACCATAAGGTTTAATGCATT
The DNA here is from genome assembly GCF_030490865.1 of Poecile atricapillus. Lineage (NCBI taxonomy): Eukaryota > Metazoa > Chordata > Aves > Passeriformes > Paridae > Poecile > Poecile atricapillus. The sequence goes on from NC_081266.1 coordinate 7,899,970, forward strand.
TTCCCATTTAAATGGGAAGATTTTAAAATAGATAAGGACACATTTGTCACCATTTTTTCTTGAAATGAGTTACTTAATTGCATTTTATGCCATTTAAAAATGCATCTCAAAATGTATCAATTTTATGCCCTCTCAAAAAAACTCATATTCAGAAAGCACTCACAGTGCCAATGTTCCTATCTCCATGGTTTACCTCACTCATTTGAATCTAAAGAGATGTAATAGATCACACTTTTATCAGCCTTCTTGTCTTGCTCTCAGCTCTTTCCAGTTGTCTGTGCTCTTAAAGTGGGCCACTCACAATGAATGCAACGAAAATCTGTGCCTCAGATATCCCAAATCTGAGCTGAATTCCACCCAGCCTGGGAAATGCTATTGCAAACAGGAGCGTATCCTAATGCTCTGGAATGTTGCCATTGCTTATGAGATGATCAATGTGATTGGATTTGAAGCCACTGCTTTCATTCCACACCAGCACTCCAAGCTGGGCACAGACTGTCTAGGCTTTCTTCTCACATGCAGGTCACAGCTGCACTCAATCCATCACTGCCCAAATTTACAGAAATATTTCAGAAGTCCAGGAAAGATGGAGCGAGACTATTTACAGGGGCATAACAGGACAGGGGGGAAGAGCTTCAAAGTGAAAGAGAATAAACCTGTGAATAGGTGAGACCCCACACAAACTTTATGAGCAAGGACTTTGGTCTACTAGACCAAAAATAAAGAAAAAAAACCTCTTTTTTTTCTACCATAAACAAAATAAAATATATAATGATTGATTTTCCTACAACACAGAGCAAGCTTATATGGACAATATACATTTTGGCATAAAAAGTATCACCTCTCTTCCTGGCAAAAAAAAAAAATCAGTAAAACTGTATTTTTTCTCTTCCCTAACAGACTCCAAATTGTATTAATCTTAATGATAACTTCTGGCTTCATTTTTCACCTGCATATTTTGAAATGGTTGTTTTCACTCTACAGAAGCTTGATTTATGGCTTACAATGTGAGGGATTCTGCCATAGGAAGAGGGACTGCTCCTCTGAGAGCTGAATAAATGCATAACTGCATGACATAACATCCTTAAAATGTGCAGTCAGTCTTTTTTGTATGGTCTTTGGGCCAGTTTAATACTGTGGCTCTAAAGACACTGTCATTAGAAATGTGAAGAATCCAGTCACACAGTTCATAACTGCTGACATTGCTCCTACTTCATTACAAGTGGTCCTACTGGAAAAGAGATGTCAGGTGATTAAGAGTCCTCCATTGTCCAAGTAAATCTGCAAAGGGTTTAAGTAGAGATCCTCTCTTGTGAGATTCTCATGGGAAAAGTACCTAAAGCATTTCTGATAAATTATCAGATCTAAAAATCTAAATTGATTTTTGCTGTCTAATTAATGTGTCAGTCTGAAAGTCACACTTCAGTGTAAGTCTGAGTATTTTTGGTTGTCATTTGACCAGTTTTACACATGAAACGTTTCCAAAATAATTTTTAAAATTTACTTAACTTGTGATTCTTGGCAGAAAAGTGAATATTATCAGCTTCCCTCTCCTGTTTTAGTCTGGAGTCACTGACAGGTTTTAGAACAAGATCAGCAACTACTTCAGAAACAATTGTGTTCCTGCAATTTTTTCCCATCTTCCTTTAAAATTTATTAGACTTCACATAAATTATTTACTATTCTATTGGTTGTCTGCAGTGAAGACAGCTGGAAAAACTGATAAAATGGAATTTCAGTGTTTCTTTGCTTTAAAGTGAAATTCCAGTATCTATGACACACACCAAAAACTGCCTAAAAAGAAGCAGAATAGCCCAAGAGCTTTTTCATAAACCTGGCAGTAGAAGCATTTCTGCAGAAGAGACATAAAACCTTCATTCAAAACCACTCCCAGCATTTGGAGCCATTCCAAAGGAAAGTTGAGTGCATTTGGAGAGCTTCAGATGTTGAATCATATTATCCCACCTATCTTGCAGGTGTCTACACCTGAATTAGCAGTACCACTTCACTCTTTGTGAAGACTAAATCAGTGAAATTCAAGGGAAAACATTTAAAAAAAAATTAGTCCTCTAGGTTTCACTTCCTAAGGAGGCATTTCTGGACTATTAAAACCAGTAGAAGAGAGCAATAATATAGTTATTGACACAGAACCCAAGCAGGGTCGGGTTTGAGTCATTTTAATTTCCACAGGTGAGGCATACCAAGATCAAAATTAGTTGGTTTCTTTTCCCTTGGTTGCTTCAGAGGTTAAAATCAGAACTAGTTAGAGAGCTCCTTATCACTCCTCTTTTCATGCATCATTTTTTACCATATTTTGTCATATTATTGCACACAAGACTGAACCACAAAACAGATGTGACAAAATTGCCAAGCTGCATTTCAGTGTCACAGTCCAAAATAAAACCTACAGAAAGTAAAAAACCCATCATACAAGTACAACTTTCACAGCAGCATATAAATTTATGCACACCCCAAAAAGCACATATGAGATATTCTGAAATAAAATTCTCTACCTACAACACCATGGTTTTCTCCTGTAAGTTATGGCATGTTTTGGTCATTCCTGCAGAGTGCTTTGGTACATGTAGAACATTTCCAAATGCCACATTCAAAAGGTTATTTAAGTCTTTTTTTATTATGATTTTCACCAAGGCTTTCTTTCATTTTGGATTTTTGTTGTTTTTTTCAGTCTATATAAAACAACTGATATCAGTTTATTTAAATAAATGTCCTGAATTTTATTTCCCTGCATAAATCTTTCCATTTCATTTTATTTCCTAAATAAAAAGGAGACATGGATACATCAAACCAGTTCTTTCCAGTGCCTCACTGCAGTTGTATGCAGGAGGCATACTAATTTTCACAGACTATGAAAAGTGAGGGTTTTTCTCCATAAGACCTCTTTTTTCCCAAAACCTCCTGTTCTTATGAGTCTCAATTTTCAGAGAATGGACAGGGAGTACACAGTGATATCCAAAAGCTATTTTGTGGAAACTCTGTACTTTTTACTGAGCTTTTTAACTTGCCTTCCTCTGGAAATTAGGTTTACACAATTACATGTCTTGTCCTCAGCCCCAAAAAGTCTTGAGCCTGTTGGACCATTTCATCCTGCTTTAGCTGAGTGCCAGGCTGCTCCAAGTTAATATGTTCCAAGCAATTCAGAGAAAATTGCTGGCAAGGTACAGAAGAAAGCACTGTTTTGAGTCAATCACTAAGGGAAGTGAAGGAGTAACTCAGTTCTCATAATTACAAGATGCAGAGGCCTGGAAGGCAGTTTGAACAAAACCTAATATATTTTCTTTGCCCAGCCAGAAAGGTTATGGATGTTAAAGGAATGTAAGCTTGCAGGTGTGGGGAGGAGAAGGGAGTTAAGAAGGGGAATAGGTGGCAAAGAGAAATCCAAGAGTCCTTTGAAGAGTTTCAGGGAATTGCAAAAGGGATCTAGAGGATTCACTTCTGTGCATGGGGTGTAAAGCACAAAGGCAGGCAGACAGGAGGGGTGTGTGAATTATACAGACATGGGACAGATATAAAAATCAAAAGTCTGTGTTAAATCAGTGAAAGGACATCAGCAGAAGATTCACTGAGATACCCTCACTTTGGGAGTTGCATTGTGAAGAGCTGCTATATTTCTGCCAAACAGCTATCTAAAGCAGATTAGGGAATAAATAGATCTAACATAGCTTGGAAATAATGTATGTGGAGAATTGTTTTTAATCAGCCTATTCCCATGTGAAAAATAGAGGGGTTTTTAAGTGAAGATGCAAATGAAGTGACCAAGAGGGCAAATCTAACCACTTCCTGCAGATTTTTAATTCTTCCAGGAAGGGGCCCAAACCCCCTATGCACCAAAAGTCATATGTTTTGCATATTAATGTTAGACTGACTTCTCATTAAGGCACACTTTGAGTAAACAGCCAGTGTAGTAATTTTGAAAGATTTTGGCGCTGTCTGTGATCTAACAAATGGTTATCCTTTGCAGAGATAAGTGTGGAGATTCACAGGCTAGAAAGAAAACTAGTAAATTGCAGTATGATAAGACTGGGAGATTAATTCAATTTTAAATTAAGGACCTCTGGCGAGTGCTTTCTCTAAGAATGAAACAAACTTCCTAGTTTTTAATGGCAATGTATAGTTTAGATAGCAATGATAGCACACAGGGAGGGCAGCACCCCAGGTAAATAATCCAGACATGGCACTAAGTGTGGATGAACCACAAGGACACAACATAATCAAACCAATTTCACACAGTATGGTGATGAGAAGATACTTGGATAGTCCAGCACAAGTCCAAATCTGTACTGCAAATAAGCATTTATGAGGACATAGAAGCAAGTCAAATTTATACTAAATAGTAATTTTTGTACTCCTTATGTAGTTATGTAAAATAACAGTCAGGATGGAGAAAGTAACTTGTCACAGAAGATATATGGAGAGCTGAGAAAGGAAACAAGTGGAAAAGGAAGCCTGGAACAAGGGTGACATAAGCTCCAGGGCCCTACAGACAGAATGAAATCTGTGCCTGTCCTTGGATGAGTGTGTATTTCAACATAACAAGGTGAATCCACACCTCTCACCTCTCAAAACCGAGAGCCTAAGGCAAAGTGCCCTGCTCACCCCACAGTCTCCCTCAGGTGGCCTTGGCAAAGACTCAAAGACAGAATATATACCTGGGTACAAAAACTATTCTGCTCTACTTTACCTAGGGCTGAAGAAAATTTAGCAGGCAGACATAGAAATATGTTCTGGAACTGAGAATCTTTTAAACTGAAGAATAAACACGTGAAGGTAAAATTGTCTCTAAAGCCATTAAAAAGGACAAAATGCTTACAGGTGAGAGGTTTTCCAAAGCCTGCTGGGTACAGAAGTCATGCCATGCTTATTTTGAAAAAATTCAAATAAATAACTTTCAATGAAGAAGCAGAAGTTACCACTTTTTTTTGTTGCCCAGGAAACGAATATGTTTTGTACTGGAAATTAAAATTCTACATGTATGTTCATCTGAATAAAGACTGGAGACTCCCAGCAGCTCCCAGCTGTCTCTGGATGTTGTGCTGACCAGGAATGTTTGAGTGCTGCCTTGTGTAGCATATCCTGTTCTGGGAATTTTTGGCACTACTATCAATTGTTGTGCTCACATCTGCACCTAAGCAAGTCACAGAGTGCCACTGAAAACCCACAGACCCTTCAGAAGAAACTTGCATTGCTGAGTAACGGAAACTTAAAAATGCTGAGCTTGTTATTAGTGATTTTCTTAATATCCAATTCAAAGAGGTAGTTTAAAGAGATTAATAAAATAGAATAAATGGAATATCTGGGATAGGAAACAGCTATTTAACACAAAGTGATATTTACAATTACTAGTGAGAAAAAACTGGTGGAATATGTGGGTTGAAGGAAAATTTTATACAACAAAAATTAAAATAATGCCACTGGGGGAAAATTACGTAACCTACATAACACCAAAATACTATAGGAAGCAAGAAACTCCTTTATCTGTAAAGCCTAGAATGCAATAGTTTCTGCAAGGATACATACCCATCTGACACCCTACATTCCAGAACTCCTGAGGATTATAATTTGACGAGCTCATTCTTGTTCCCTTGGGGTAAATTCTTGTAATAAATCTTGTAGTATGTGAAATAAACTCTTTAGCTGATAAACAGAAGGATAAAATCTTGGTAAGAAAACCTTTGTTATTAAAGAAATCCTATTTGAACAAATAATAAAAATACAGTAATTTGATCCAGCAATATTTTTACACAATATTATGCCAATTTATTCTATTTTAACATCATTTTATTTTGAAATATATTCATTTGTTCATTTAATAATTAATTTTTAAACCTTAATATTTTGTGTGTATTTGAATCTGACAGTATTCCTGTATAAAGAAATATATATTCCTTTGTAAGAAGTTCATTATCCAAAAACCATCCCTTCCCTGAAATATTCTGTTTCTTCACCTTTTTGCAGGGTAACCTTATGATTTCTACACTAAAGCCTACTGTATTCTCATGGGAAACTGAGACACAGGAAACTGCACAAAAGTTTCCCCCTTCTATAATAGCTCAAAATGAAAAAAAAAGGAAAAAAATCATCTTTAGATGATCTTGGCTTGTTTGTTGTTTGGAGGTTTAAATAAAATGGCTAAATAATATTAGGACCAGGGAAGAGCACGTTTTCAAAAGCCACTGAAATTCTTGTTATATAAGCCTCAGAAGATAACTATCATGTACATTGTTTTTCCTTCTGCTGGCAGTGTTCCCTCCTTTCTCATATGTAAGCATTGACTGCAGGGATGTGGGAAACTTCAGATGACTTCTATCTGCACGATTCCTTTTTAGTGATTAAACAAAAATCTACATTTCCAGGGTCATCTCTCTGATCTCCATTTTCCTCTCACCTCATTTTTTGTTTGTTTAGCGGTTTTGTTTGGTAGAGTTTGGTTTGCTTTGTTGTTTGGGGGTGGTTTTATTGAGGGGGAGGAGAGGTTCTAGAGCTACTTTTCTATCTCCTAGAGTGCTGGAGAAACCAAAGAGAGGACTCAGTGGCTGGAAAATCCTACTTTGTGACACTGTTCAGCATCATTCACCTCGCCAGCTGTTGCCCTGAAAACTAAAACCTGATAATGTTTTCATAGTTTTAGTTACTTTCCCATGGAAGTTCTATAAACAGAAGTTGTTTATCACATTCCTTCTAAGAAACATCTTTTGATGGACGTTTCACACGACCAGTGTGCTTGGGAAGGTGTAACTTAATTATCCAATTCCTGGTCATTGTTGAGAATCTATAAATACTGGGGTCAGAAAATAAAGTTCCTTCTTTCCTGTTCTACCACTGGAAAGTGTTCATGTGAATCATTTTGTGTCCTTTAGCAACAGCCAGCCACTGAATCACCTCCACAAAGTGAGTGGGCATGTGGCAGCCTTCATTGTCATTGTCACTGTCATGCTCGGTGATCTCTGCTTTTAACGCTCCCTCGGGGCTCTCTGCAGGCAGCTGGAGCTCAAACAGCAGAGGCTGCACCAAATGGAGCTGCTCCAGCCCAGAATGGTTTGGATAATTCAGTTTGGCTGGGATGGAAGGTCTGCTCCAGTGGAGCAAGCTGCCTGCTCTGGGGTTTATCCATCCCATTAATGAGGACTCTCTTATCTGCACTTGTCACCAAAGCCAGGCGACTGCCGAGCCAACTCCGCTCAGTTCTCAGCCCAGACATGGGAGTGGGGAGGGAGGTGGTGAAATTTATTCCACGCTTTTTCAAGTGCTGACTGCAATTCCTAAATTACTTGATGCAGAAAACAATGAATCGAAAGGCAGACGTACATTTTTTAGACTGTGTTAATATTTGTTCTTATAAAAATACACGGAATTAAAGCAAAGTTGAATTTCAGTTTTCCTCCCAAAGCCAACAGAAATAAAAATATTATGCAAAGGACATATCTAAAACAGTGTTATACAAAGAACCAAATAAAATCAGACAGCAGGTGTTTCATAAAATTTTAACCCTTCAATGCCTAAGCAGTGAAGCAATCATAGCACCAATGTAACTTTTAACTGATTGACTCAAAAGAAATTACCTGAAGATCTTAAAAGTTTTCGTGCTGCACTCTCTCCAACTGAATTATTTTCATAACACTGCTGATGCTGCAGGGAATGCTCAAAGCTCACAAACTTCTGAGATTTGGTATAAACCACAAGGTCTGACAATGCAAGGGCAATCTTTCCCTTTCTCACCTAAACATCATCAGATGAATAATGGAATAAAAAAGTCACAATGATGAGTATTTCATTATTATTAATATTAATATTTATATATTAATAAATATAATTAATATTAATAAATTAATATGAATTATTATTAATATTAATAATTCAGAGAAACAATCATTTTGGATGCATAAAGCATGAAAAAACGTCTCAGTTAATGAATCTAATAAATATGACCTTTAATAGTGAGATCTGATCTGCTGAGAGAAAATTGAGGTTATTGTGCCCACGTTTATCACAGCAATCATAGGGTGAGTGGAGAGATCCTTCCTAGCAGAATGTTCTTCTCGATAGCTTTACAGTTTTCCTGCTCCTAAGAGTGGTTTGCAAATAATATAATTTTTCATGGCTTTTAATGTTGCTCCTTAAAAATATACCTCCAACTTTCTATTCATAAATATATAAAGTACTAGAAAAGACCAACAGAATAAACTCATCTATAAAATGTAGAATAACAGGAAAATATTACATTGCGCCAAGAAAATTAATCAAAGGCCTATTCCTTTAAGCATTGCCCTGAAGTTAGGAAAACTCTTTTCTTCTTGATTAAGGTTGAAAGTTCTCTCACCAAAATCTTAATTTAGTCTTGCTCAATTACCAAAATAAGCCAAAGTGACTGAAATTTTACCAGGATCTTCTCTCTTACAGAGAAGCACTGTGTGACCACTTCATTTTCCTCAGCATAACTTCTGAGCTAATTGGGGGCAGTAGCCAGCAGAGAGCTGCTGATGCTAATCATGTTTACATTCCATTAAAGCTTTTGAAGGCAAATTCTCATCCCACAAAATAATAGAGATTGCCTGCTCATGGCTCTTAAACTATGCAACGTTCAAGTGCATTAATTATTCTGGGGCTATGTCCCATGAGGACACCAGGAGTCTACTGCCATGGAAATCCTGAAAAATACAACTCTGGAGGCAGGCAAAGCCAGCAGCATCACTGGGGTATCTTGGCTGTGGATTCAAATGCTCTCCCACCCTCCCATAAAGCAATACAGTGGGACATCAAGGCAAATATTCCAACAGAGTGGGACCCTGGAAACCACTTTCTCTTCTGCCTGGGAAACATGAGCAGATCCTTTTTGTTGCTGCTGTTTAAGAGTCTGTGGAATTCATTCTAGTCTGTTACATGGTCCTACAAATATTCTTGAAACCTATTGTCTAGAGAGCTGGTCCTTCCTGGTCAGAGTCCATCCTTCCTCAGAATTTTTCCTTACTATTTCTCCATGTCAGTTGGAATGAGAAAGAAGAAAAAAACTTTCAAATCATATAAAAAAAAAGAGACACTGCTTCTCAGCGAGAGTGCTGGGCTCTGAGGAGCACTGCTGGTTTAGCCACATTCAGGCAATCAGAGCATGATGTGCAAGAGTGACTGGGCACACCAGGTGCTGCCTGACATCCTAAAAAAGCTGAACAAGGCAGTTTCAACCTTGATGAAGCAACAGATTTTCCGTGGTAGAGAATTATAGTTGGTTAAAAAAACTAAGTTCAATTTGACTTTCAAACACCAAATTTTTACACTTTTTTCAGAAATAAAGTTAAGTCTCTGCATGATAAATCTAAAAACACCTCTTCAGCTCCAGGTGCTGAAAAATGTTCCAGCACAACCAGGAATGTGCACCTAATTTAATGCAAAAAAATCCAGAACTGAAGAAAATAGGAGACTTTATCTATCTTAAAAATAGACTGGAAGACCTGGGGAAGAAATGGTTAACTCTGCCTGTTGTCATCAGGTACTGCTGTAAGTGTTCTCTATACATAGTTCCAGGAGAGCCATGGCACCAACAAAACACATCTTAAATCTACTGTGGGACCGAGAGCCTGGGACAAGCACAAGTTTTGAGAGAGGAAAATGTTGAAGTTCAAGATGGGAGCACAGGAAGGGGTTGATTTTGAGTTGGGTACTAAAATGTGGTCCAGTCTGACTTTTCTTAGAAGAGTAGGAAAACTCTGAAACCTCGAGCTAAAAAATGTAATTTCCAAATGCACTGATCTTAGTAATTTTAAAGTTTTCTCTTTAAATTTTAAATTAAATTTAAAATATAAATTATTTTAAAATAACTTATTTATAACAACTTTTCAGTTTAGTCTCTATTTTAAGATAATCGAGTTTCTTTAAAAAAAAAAATCTGTGTGTTCTCTATATTCAATTGCAGCAAAAGTTACCTTTGGTTTTTTTTGAGGTGGGGGTGAAAGTCTATGATCTCTTCTTCTTCTGGTGGGACTCCTTGATGGCTGAAGAGGTAACGTGCCATGTGCGTCGTCATCCTCAGACTCAGATTCAGAGTCACTCAGTTCCTCTGTCTCACCACCATATTCAGCATCCATCCTGAGCAGACCTTCCTCAATTGTTCCAACTTTTTTATTTTTTATCAGAACTTTGAATTTTAATGCCTATAGAAAAGAGGTTGAACAATAGTAACTAGAATTACTTAGGTTTTCATCTCTTGGTGTTATTTAACCAATCTTCAAAGTTGTTTATTAAATATAATGATGTGAGGTTGCAAAATGAATTAAAATAGAGTGAGGCAGAAGCCAAAGCCAAAGAAACCAAACAGAATCTGGGGATCAATGTACACAACAGAATGAGCCTATCTAACACCATGACAGGAAAAAAGGCTCTCTTCCTTCCACAGGAACCCAGATGCTGAAACTATGAAAAGATAAAAGTAGAAAGCTAAGTAAGAGCCAAAAGTGATAGCCAGGCAAGACATAGAAGGTATATTTTTTTACTTATTTTTTTACTTCTATTTTAAGCCTAAATGTACTTCTATGTGTATATACACACTTAAAGATGTGTCTGCTATTCATTTGGAATGTTTTCATCTATCACTAAGCCTGCAGGAAATTTGTTATTTGATTAATGCCTTTGTGCATATCTCTCTGGTGTACCAAATGAAAACTTTTGTTTATAACTTGTGTTATTTTACAGTAGAACCTTATGCTGGTCTTACCTGGCCAGGGAAACAAAAGTTTGGTGATTTTGCCTAAGCAGTTTCTCTATTTTTAAATAGACGTGTATCAACCTCCATAATATGTAATGTAAAGGGAGAAAAACATCATTGAATTATATTGATTCTAACAGCATGGCTTTCATCTATGGAACAGAATCCTATGAGTATATATTTCACTTCAATTTACAAAACTATATTAATAGTAAAGCTTCTATTATGCAGCAGTACATCTGTACACAGGAGCTGTCAGGGAGTAACAGGACTTACTGTCACTCTTGAATAAAGTGATCCACAAAAATGTTCTTTGAATTTCCTATGCTCTAGTGGAAAGGAAGATTACACTACTGGGAGTGTGGCGGGAAGAGGGAACAAAAAAATTCACAATAAATGAAAGGTAACTGAAATGCTGTGTTTTAAGGTATCCACGAAGTAAATATGAAAGGTATGGATAACAGAAATATATAAAGCCAAAGTTTTTTAGTAGAAACCAGAGCCATAGGCAAGGATAGAGACATTCCATTTATTTCCATTGCAAGCTCCATTGCTCATAATCCCCCTATCGCTTCAGATCTCGTGTTGGTAGTTTGCCAGGGTGCCAGTGGAATGAGACATCCTATGCCCAATATCTATCAATGCCATGCTGCTGGAAGGTTTGATTAGTCTCTCTGCACTGGTGACTCAGGATAAGGATGCCCTTTAACATTGCCTTCATTTCTTATTAATGCACTCTTTTTTTTATTTTTCTCTGGTATTTTTAGAAGAGTTTTAATATGATTAATGCTACTCATGTTTTTTAAGAGTTCTGAATTTTGCTTTGCATGTTCACATTTCCCAGTATCTAAAAGCAATTCTATCCACTTTTGATCTTGTATTTTGTTATTCATGGGAAGACTTCATTCTACAAATAAAAAAAAATAAAATAAAATAAAAAAAGACCTGGTATACAAGGGAAGAAAAAACTATCTATGGTTACATTACTGCCTCCTATATGCAAACATAACTTTAAGTAAAAAAAGACAATAGTGTGTGTGTGTGTAATGATATAAAAATGGGTCATGATGTCAATCAGTCTCTAAAATTCTGTTTGCGAGCTGTTAGCAAAAACATAAACATCCTGAGGTAGGAGAAGTTTTTTAAGGTTTGCTTTGTTTTCTACAAAGGTAACATTCTAAAATCATGGTTCTTTTCAGAAACAGTTACAAAAATACTCCAGAGAATTTGCTATTTTTTGGCCAGAAGCAAATGACAATAATAGTTACCCCCAATCACTGAAAGTGAAACACAGAGTGAAAAAATGGCATAGGCTTTTGTCTGAACTTCACACATCTTCAAAAAAACTTATAACAAATGTATGGTTACAAATTCAGTGACTGTGTGAAATCTGAGTTCTTTAATTGGTAATCAGCACTGCTAAACATGTGACACCTTTTTCTCTACATGTCCAGGTCTTCTAAGAGAGCTGAAAAGCCTTTTAATGAGCTGAAAGTCTGAGCATTCACTATAACTTCTCCTTTCTAGTTTTATTATGAAAGGCAAAATATGTTAAAAATACATTTGCTGTTTACTTCTATAAAAACTGCAAGCATACTAAAAAATTCAAATATGTAAAACATCATAGGACCTCCCTAGAGCATAGTGGGACTTCAAGACTGGCATAAGCAAAAACCTCGAAGTGCAATCAACTAGAACAAATATTTACATAATTAAATGAACAAAACCTTTTTCTTGTGCATTCTGGTTAATGGGATGTATAACACAAATCAGCTGAAGTAATGCCAAGTTTCCAAGATAAAAATCACAAGCACTTTGGATCGGGCAAACCCACCTATTGATGACTACAATTAATGTGAAAATTCAGTGCCCAGAAATGTAAGGAACAAACCCTGGATTTGAGACAGAAGTATTAAAGACAGAATAGCTTCTCCTGTTTAAATTGAGCTTGTTGTTTCCCTTCTTCTCTCCTGACCAGCTGTAGGTGCTCAGTTAGAGGAATATCAAGCCTTGAAAATCTTGCTAAGTAACAAAGTTAAAATCTCTTCTGAGTTTTACATAATATTCTATTTCAAGAATTATACTGCTGCCTTAAATACTGATATAGGGTTAAGATACAACACCTCCTGTGAAGTCTGACACAGGGAAAGGTTTTGAGACAATGACAAGATTTGTTAAGTACAACTGTTAAAAAAACCCAACACCAGCTATCTTTAACGAATCACACTTAGTGAAGTGTGAATGGATGTCTTTGTGGCAGCCTTATAAATCACAGTTATCATCTACAGATACTTTATATCAATACTGTATACTTATTATACAGATATTTTTAATCAATACCACCAGCAAGGTCTGAGCTCTAGGCAAACAAATATTAATTATATCAGGAGCAGCATTTTAGCTACCTCATAGCAAGTTTTCCTACAACACATTTACCCAGTGAGAAGCACCCTACCCTGAAAATTCCATTTCTGTGTTGTGCTCTGTAGTAGACTTCAGGTAAGTCTACTTACCTTAAGTCTACTTAAGGATAAATAGCTGTGCTATAGCTGAAACTATATTCTACATGGGCAACTAAATCTCTGGATGCATTGGAAATAAGTCCAGATGATTGCAGAGAAAGATGGTTACAGGTTGGCTCAGAGTCTTCATTGCACAGATTCCTTACCAAAGTTCAATGGTCCAAGAAGATGCCTTACCAAACAAACCACATGATTTTTATACACCAAATAAGCCATTGACCCAAGACCTACCTGGGTAATGATATAAAATATGGCAATGTCTTGTTTTTAGTTACCTCCTGAAGTTGCTTTACAATGCAAAGAAGCTATTAACAGATAATGACTGTCACATGTTTACCACATTTCTGGGAAAATCATGTTCCCTCAAGAGTGCAATGCCTAAAAATAGTGAAGGAATTAGATGAGTCTTCTGTATGTACTCACTACAGCCTAGAGATTCCTGAAATTTTATGAGAAACAGTATGGATTTTTTTATTATTATTTTTGAGGTCATCACCAAGACATACCACATTCTCATTTTTTTTTTCATATTTTTTGTAAAGAATAGATGCCATAGACTGATCAAAAGGCATAAGAGTGACTAGAAACATTTTGACTTGCTAAGAAACAAAAGTATTTCTGATGCAAAGACTTGGTCAAGACATTTGCATATGTGAATGTGTTGGTCAAAATAAATAGGAATTAATCTCATAAATGAAGCAACAGAATTAGATGTGCTTAATCTTGAATTTCTCACTGAAAACACTCACTGTGTAGAGAAAGCTCTCCTTTTTATACTGAGTAGATAAAGGTGAAGAAAAGTGTGAAGGATGAGTCCTGGCTTATGGAGTTAGCTGGTTTTCCCCATAATAGCAGAATTTAAAATATCCATAGCCCATGAAGTTGTACTGGAGACCTTCTATTGATCTTTCTCAAGGATCTCATTAAACAGATCCTTTTATTTGGACACCACAGGTTTAACAACCATAGGGAAGCCTTGGCAATCCTGGCCAGAAATGCTTCTGAGACATCACAATGCAGTAATTGATCTTGCAGCTGTGTGGTAAACATTAAAGAGAACTTGTAAAATCACAGTAGTTGCCACTTCACTTTCAGTTAATCACACAGCAATATCTCATTCCAACTTTGTGACAGGAAACCTGCAAATAATAAAAGATTCCTAACTATCTGATATATCTATCCTGTCAGCAGTGTAAGGCAGTTCAATGCTCTACAATGCAAAATAATTGAGGAACAAACTTTCATCAAAGCATCAATGTGCTTACATTCTTTTCTGTGTTATATTGGATGCCCACCTGCTCCTTTCAATTGCTGTCAGATCTCTTGAGAGGAAGAACACAGCAGGGTAAGTAAAACCTTATCTCTTCTAGCATCCTGATATTTTCTAAGTTCATCTACAAATTGCTGCATAAGGCACTTCATTCCTTCACTTTCTATCAGCACATCACCAGGAGTGCTGGTACAACCAGCAGAGATGTCTGGCGCCCGTCACTGATGTCAAATCTAATTTAATGCAGGACCTGACTCAAAGGACCTGTTATTCCAGTGAAGATTAGAGGGAGTTCATGAAGTCTCTTTAGAAGCACCATGATGGCCAAGACTGGGAGCAGAGAATTGTATCAGGTCTGTCGCTTTGGGTGGCAAAACATCTTCTTGGGAAAGAGATGGGACAGGTGAAGCTTAAAAGCAGCCTCAGTTTCTCATGGGATAAAGTTTGTGGGAAAGAAAGAAGTAGTGCAAAAGTCTTCTCCTTCCTCCATATGTAGAGGAGGAATTGTGTGCTGAGATGCCACAGAATACAGGAATTGCAGGGAATTAATAATATCAATATAGTCAGATGGAAGTGTGAATATATGACTGAAGGCAAAGAATTAAAAAACCTTTAGTCCTGAAATTTTCTGGGGTTTGTTTTTCAGATGAAGCAAGTGTTGGGAAAAGCAGAGAGAGGAAGTGTTCAGTGATCCTCCGCTTTTATTTCCTGCGCCTCCATGTGATTTTCACTTAGAATTACAATGGTAGGAGACATCATTGCAAGGTGGTCCAAGGAACCACCTAAGAGTGGGCGTGTTCCTCATTTTAACCTCCTTCCACACACACACAATCATCTCAGTTGACAAAGGTATAGTTCAAGACCTACTTAAAGAAAGAAGCAGAAGATTGACCATATAAAAGAAAATTATTTCGATGGAAGCCTCCAAAACTCCAAAACCTAAAAGGAACCTGTAGTTGTCTAATGTTTCTTTGAAGTGTTTGGAGAAACTATGTGATTTCCCACTTCATGTACACACAAAATAACCATTCAATTCTGATCTTGAAGAACACTGAGGTGGCTTTTTCCCTTTTCTTGCTAATGCTCCATCTTGAAAAAAGTGGACCAACAACTTATATAGGTGACAGCTTTTTTCTTTTTCACACTAACTGAGGATCCTTCCAACAAAGAGCATTTCAAATTCATCATTTGTGGTTCTGTAACATCTCTTTTGCACAGCTTGAGTAAAGCAGTCTGAAGACTAAATTCAGAATTTGGTTTTCTCAAATGACAATGAATTTACCCAGGCCTTGAAAATGCACAAGGTCCCAAGCTTTAAAGACGTGATGTCACTAAACTCCTTTTTTGGCTCTTCAAAAAGATGCCAGCCAAAGTCAAGCTTATAACTGAATTTACAAATTCAGTCATAGCTACATATTTCCATTGCTAAGTAAAGTCCTACTGACTTTTCTTACATGCATGATCAGAAAACCTAGGAGAAACAGAGAAGATCCTCATTTGTGTTCATTCTCAAGATAATAATTTTCTGAATTAAAACTTTTGTAATCAGGTGACGACAGTGGCGTTATTTAGGTAATCCTTACACCTTGCACAGATGGGAAATATGTCTCACAATACTTTAATATGTTAAAAGCTCAGGAGAATTAATCTCAGCTGACAGCATTTCCATACATAGACCCAGCAATCCATTTTCAGGCAAAACTCTACAGAGCTGACTCATGAAAACTCTAAGCTGTGGAAATATGAAGTATGAACTCCCTGTATCACAGTAACCATATGGTAAGGGACATATATCATAGAAATTAATATTTTTAAGTGTGTGATTCAGTGATTCCATTTCACTGATTTTGTGCTTGCTTCAGAGGACATATGATCCTTGCACATCTCCTACACTGAATCCAGCCATGATTTGAGAAGCTTTACAACAAGCCCTCCTGTTTGATAGAGTTTAGATTTTTTCCTAATTGAAAAAACAGTTTTCAAGGCTTCAAAATTATGTTGGAAACCATGATGCAAAAAAATATATTGCTACAATAAAAAAAAAAAAGGGTGGAGAAACATGAACATTAAATATTACAACATTGTTATGGAAATATAAGAGTACGGTAATACTTCAGCACATCTTCTTGCACAGATCACTTCAAAAATATTTTTCCTTGACAAATCCTTAAAAAATTATTTTAAACACCTTTTGTGTGTTGTTTTTCCTTATGACAGTGCTTCCTTCCCACATTTTCATTTGCATTTTTTTAGCTACTGTAAAAACACAAGGAATAAAATATGGCTATACTGGCAACAGCGAGAAGCTGAAATAAGTATTTTGTATGTGTGCACGTATTTGTGCTACAAAAGACTTGAAAAAAGTTTTTGTCCTTGAAAGAAAATTATGTGCAAAGACTGGAACAAAGGAAATGTATTTGTTTTAGTTTGCAATAAAATTTTCAACACCCATCTAATTGCCTTTTCTGACTTCATGTCCCAGGGGTCTCGGGCCATCCGCTGAGAAACGCTGTCTGAGGGAGAAACACACTGAGAAAGAGAATGGCTTTGCAGTAGCAGAGGACCAAAAAAAACCTCCATCATCACTGTTATTGACAAAAAATGTAGGCTCAGGTTTCCATTTCAATAACATGTTTAAATTTCAGGAATTTCCTTCAATTTAAGCAACAAAAAAATAAATCAGCAAATAACAGATGTATTTCCATGTGTTTTTTTGGTGCAGTTTAAATATTTTTGTTACTACCTTAAGTCTATTTCTGACACAGATGTGATCCATAAATTCAGTCCCAGAGGACTGAAAAAAAAAAATAATGAAGAACCCCACCATCATTTCCATTTCTTTCACAGAGAAAAATGAAAACTTATTACCTCAGGAGAAGGCAGTTCAGTCATATCTACTGCACCACCAATTGGTGTAGTGAGAAGTTTGTCACCTAGAATACTTTTCAAGCAGTCTGCCATTACTTCCTGCTGTTTAGGGCTGCAGTGGTTCTCCAGAGACAGTATAACTGGATAGGCAGATGACTGGAAATATAATTTTAGGATTTTATTATTAATAAATAAAAATATGAATAATTGCTTTTCCAAAATATCTTACAAAAGTCCCCTTGGCCATCTGTATTTACATTCATTTTCAAAAACTTCAGAATATAGATCACTTGTTCCAGGTTAGTAACACAATAAAACAGGTAACATTTGTGGAAAAAAGAAAGCACAATTGAAGAAGAAAAAAGAAATGCACCTTCAGAAAGTTAAAACAGAGCTAGACATATATGAAAAAAGGACTGCTTTGTTTTGGTTTTAAAAGCTAAAATCAGATTCTAAAATTAAAATTGAAAGCATAAATCAGAATTAAATGTCTTTTGCTTTAGTTTATGACAGATTTTTTGACTACCTTTCAAATAGTCTATCAAGGCTTTGATAGTCTCCCCAAAGCTTGTTCAGAAATTATTTCCTTTACATGAACAAGCTATGGATATTTTTTATTTTTGATAATACCACAAACTTTTCTAGGGACAGTATACACTTTTCTCATCACACTACTCAAGCAAGGGTAATTGAGTAAAAATTAAAGCTAAAAGGTGAAAAAGAGAAAATTAGTAAAAATTAGAGAAGAACTCAAAAGAAATGCATCCATCTAGACTTATAAGTAAATCTCATAAGTTGCCAATAATACTGGTGGATACCAAAAATATAGTCTGAATGAAATCTTTGCTCAGGCAGAGCCTAAATTGTCAATAAGGAAAACACCATTTTATGTTTTTCCTGTCTACATTTGTCTCCTGAGCACTTGCTATTGACTTTTTAGAGAAGAAAAGCTCAGCCTGCATGGACAGCTGGTACCAACCATGACCTGTTGTGATTTTATCATCTCATTGGCACTTGGGCTTGAGAACTGAAGTTTGAATTAGAGTTAAGCACAATATGCTGTGTGTTAGCAAGAAGAGGAAAGTTTTATCCAGTGGGTTTTGAAAAACAGTGGAATAAAATCATGTTTTTAATTTCACTTTTAAAATCAGAGATTAATTAAGTTTTATATAGAAAACAGAAAAAAACCACAGCTTTGATTAACACTGAGAAGGCTATAAATACATATGCATGAAAATCCACATAAATTTATGATCGTGGATGTATATATTCACACACATAATGCTGGCCTGATTCTGAGATTTATCTTAATAGTCATTCAGCACTTCCTTTGAGCAGGAGTTTCACCAGAAGCTTATACAAAAGCCTGAGACGGTGCAAAAACTCTCCAGATTTCAGTGTTTTTCTAGAGATAGGTAAAAGGAACTTTGCTCTGATGGGTCACCTGACCAAAAAACATCAGTAGCTGCTAACATTTATCAGTGTCAACATTCAAAATCAAAAGAGAGGAAATGGAAAACAAAGTCTCAAACTCATCTATTATCTAATATTTTTGTCTATTTTATAAATTCACACAGAGGATACAAGACAGACTCATAGCAGCAGAAGAGTAAGTGACAAAAAAACCTTTAAGGGATATAAAGAAGGAGGAAAACATCAGAAAAAATCTGAACTAGGTCTTCAATATAGATTCAGTCCTTGTTTAAATTATGTCAGGTGAGAATTCCACCTAACAAGCTGAGTGAGATCACCTGAATCCTTTGCACTAAGTTTGGTTTATATTCATTATCAGGAAAAATGATTATGATTCCTTTAACTAGATTTTAAACTACATTAAGAACAAATAGCACAATTGCTCTGCAATTAATTTTTAAAATACCCATTGCTCGGTTGCATTTTTTTACCCTGGAGAATTTACAAGAGCCATGTCCCCACTTAGTTAAAGCCACCATCCCATTCTAACCAACTCATGTATACACACACAGATCTGTACGTACCATAAATGCATACTTGTCAATCACATGAATTACAGAGCGAAATGGAATTTTGCTTGTTAAAGTGTGACCATGATACACAATAGGTTCGTTGTTGGTGCCATCCCAGCAGTCAATCTCCAGGCAACGGCATCCTTTTAACAGAGCACTTCAGAAGAACAAGAGAAACAATTTTGCAGCCAAAAGAAAGATAGCAAACTTTTTTATACAAGTTGCTGTGTTTCTAATTACAAGCACAGGGATTAATTACAGAAAAAACACCTCATTTTCACCATAAATAGAAATCCTACAGAATTATATGAGACAGACATACTTTCTGTTTCTGCCTGTTTTAGGTGTGTGTTATTTAATAAACTTTATTAGACCTTTAAAGAATATGGGATTACCTGGATTATCTTCCTTAAAAGGCTAAAAATCAATGATTTCAATAAAGGAATTTTAGAACAAAGGCAAATTGCCACTTAAAATAAAAGAATAAATATTTTCAATGCTATTTTGTGCTACTATTCCAAACTTGCTTAGAATTTTGAGAATCACTATATTTAAAAATCTATAGTACTTGGAGAATCAGGTTGCACTTGGTCTTTACATAAAACAGTTCCTCTCCCCAGACCACATTTCTAAGAGTGCTAAAGTTTCTGAGACACCCTGACTTTACTGCTTTAATCTGAATATGTTAGTGTCATCCCTTAAATTCTTAGGTTTCTAATATTTGACTTGCAACTAACTGAAACATTTCTTATAAACTGTTTTACTTAATTACCAAGCTGTCTTTTACATCCTGCTTTTCACACATTAACAATATGTCAAATATGCCTTTAGCTGATTTTAGCATTTTCCTCACACATATAGGAGATAAAGAGAGAGGGGGTTATACCTTCTTTGCAATTACTTTCAGCAAGGCAGCATTAACATAATGGAATTTTAAATACTGTTAGAAATTCAGTACTGTTTCTGATGGTTGCAAGTCACTAAAGAACATCAAGAGAGCAACCAAAAAAAAAATTACAAAGTGTTCAGATAGATGATGATTCCTGCTGCTTTCTCTTCATTAAAGTAGTACAAACAATTCTGGACACATCTCCTCCTAATTCTTAATACATCCTGCCCTCTCAGAGTTGCATTTACTACACAATTAATTTCTTTCTTCCCTGTCTTGGCAATAAGGCATCCTGGTCATCATCCTCTTGGAGTCACACACTGCACAGGTTCCTCTCCCTGCTGCCTACTTGAATGCCCATGTTTTGTTGTTTTTGTTGTTTCTAACCTGCCCACACCGCAACATGCACTGAACACAGATATCCTTGACACAGACATACTCCAACACACATCTTCTACATTGAACAGATCACAGCTTGCCCAGGAATTTTACATTTCTTTCAGGGAGTTATTTATTTTTTGCATGGCACGTTGAGATTAAAAACTGATTTAATCGTGTACTGTACAATATACTATAGATTCCATTTGCTGCAAGGTTGATTTTCTGAGATGTAAGTGAAAAAAATAGATTGCTTCCAGACTATGAACAGATGGTTTGGCAAATATATTGAAAAGTGTACACACAAAATAAAATACCACTCTCATTTCAACTTGTATCTTTGATGGCTTTGTCCCTTATTTCCAAGTAGGATTGTATGTGACTTAGCATTAATTTAAAAAAAAAAAAAAAAGCCAAAGAAAGTTTAAAATATTAAAAATTATGTCTATATACCTGGTATAGCCCCATAAGTGACTGGGTCCCATTAGCTGGTCAGCTATCAAGTAGGTGTTGTGAGAAGATGAAATAAAATAGTCACATAATGGCTGGTTCATATCTTGATAGACGGTCTTGTGCTGGCTTTTAAATATTGAACATTCGTCTGAGTTCATGTATCTTATAAATCCTTCAAATGACAACTGCCTTTTCTTCCTCACTGAACAAAAACAAAAGGAAAAAAAAAGAAATCTCTGTTGTGAAGCCACTCTGATGCACTTTCTGAAATTTTTAATAGCCAATTCTGAACACTGCTAAAGGTTATACAGCACAAAGCTTTCCTGCAATTTTAAAATTCATACCAAATGTATAAACAACACAAACATCAGATACGTGTGACTCTGGAGCTGAATTGCTGTGGTTCAAACTTCTGAGAGGAAAAAAATGTGTTTTGACACTTTTATTCTTCTATGGACAGCACTAAGAAGAATTTTCAGTAGTCCTAATTAAATATAAATAAAATATTTGTCATTTACTTTGGAAAGTAACATGCCAGACAACGTGTTAAGGGAATCTTCTCTTTTAAAAGAACCAGGATTGTTCTCTAAAAAGTCAGAAATTCTCAATATAATCTTGCAGAAACTATGACTTCTAGCACCAAATGTCTTTGCCAGGGGTGGAAAATTCCAAATAAATATTGATCAAATCATGTTTAGAAATATTTGAAATAAAAATAGCATTGTAACCAAAGAAATAACTGTCTACACAGATGAATTGCAAATCAAGCCTATTACACTACTATATTTATAACAAAATGAACTAATTGAGTCCATACCAGTGATAGTCATCCCATTTGTTTTGGTTTTGACTGATTTAATGGCAAACAGAGCCATTACACTGCCAGCTACTGCTCTCAATGTCATGTTTGTAATGCAGTCATTTTACAAATGATATAATCTCAAAAGTTAGATTTGCTTCAAAATATAGTTTGAATTAGTGAGGGATTTTGCTCAGTTCTTACTCTAAAATAATTTTATTGTCACCGTTAGGCTAGTAGTTAACAATAAGTAAATAATCCAAGATTATTTTATGTTAATAATAGTTTAGAAGTCGATGTATACAAACTTGGGGACTGGAAATACCAGTAGGAAAACCCCCTTTTCTGCCCTGGTAATTCTTACTGCAGCTATAAGAATCAGAATGTACAAGTTAGAATTGCAATTATCGATCTTTGGTGTGTGACAGACTGGAAGTTTTACACCTGGATGAGAATTTACAGAAAATAATTGTTTCTCAATTACACAGGTCTTTGAACTAGAAAACTTGCAATGTTTTACAATGATAAAGAAAAACAGAAGGGCATCCAGACATCAAACATGCATTCACCCAACAACTTATTCCTAACAGAAGTCTTTCTGAAGTTATTCTTCCAGTCTTCCATTGATGAAGAATCCACAGACAACCCAACAAAAGCATTTCAACTGCTAAATAACCTTGTTAGGAAATTTTTCATAATTAGGAAACAGAAATTTACCCTGAAACTTCCTTGCTGTCCAAAATATTTGTTCTGTTTGGTATTATTCCTCTCCTCTTTTTTCACACTTTTTCTCCTATGAACACTGCTTTTGCACTTCCCACTTTCCACTCCTTTCCTCAAAAAAAAATCCAATCCAGGGCATTTTCTGTTTCAGATTTCTGATAATTTTCGTTTTTCTGCTATCCATCTGTATTGTTAATCTTTCATAGGAGAAAACAGGATACTATTTCTTCATGGAATGTCCTGACAAACTGCTACTCACTTTTACCATCTTAGAAGGGTTTACGTATTTATTATTTTCTCCTTTTTTTTTCTAGTCACTGACAGTGACTAGTTCTTTAGATGTTCCCTTTCTAAAACAAATATTACATTTGATCTTTTCCAGTCTTTCAATTCATCATTCATTTCCCCCCTGTTTTCAAAAGTAACCTTTGACTTGTATTAGTCAAGCTTGTTACAATTTTCTAAGAACTTGGATTTGTCAACCTGTCTTCACTGACCTGATTACATCATTTAAGAAGGTCCTACCCTGTTCCATCCATATTTTTGACTATCTTACTCAGATTAATAATATTAATAATATTACAGAACCGACTGTACTTATTGCATCGGGAATTTCTTTGGTCTTCTTTTAGCTGAGAGATTTGCAGGATGACTTCTTGCAGCCTTGATGACTCTTGAAAAGTGAATCCTATAGATTTATCCACATGCACGTGGTATATTGTTCTATACTTGTAACAACTGGATTAAATTTCTACTGTCTGGATCTTTAAAAAACATTTTGAATTTTTTCACATTACTCAAAACAGAATACACTCATCCTGTATGTTTTGCCTCTAATGAATTACATGAGCTGTCTGGATTTCATTTTGGATTATTTTATTTTTCATGGTCTATAGATTTCTCTGAGCAATTACAAGTAGAGCTAGTAACTATTTGTGTGTGTGTGTGTGTGTACATCTTTTATGTTCTACCTTTTCTGCATTTATTTATTAAATTAGTGAAAAAATACTGGCTTTTCAGTCTTGCTTTTTTTCTGAATTATTTATGATGTTTTCCTGGCTGTTCTTGTCATCGACAAAAGTTAACTGCAATATTCTCAAGAGAAATTAATGTTCAAGCAAATATGCTAATGACCATAATCCCCAAAAAATGAACATCTAACATTGTTTTGTTAGTCAAGATGTAAGCTCATAGACTTCAGTAAAACATTCAGCTCATGTCTCCAATCAACAGACTAAAAATCTTTGTATTTTTACAGAGCTTACATTTCTGAGGAATAGCCCAGCCATGCTATTTTCTGACCACTTACAGACATTTTCTGCTTCTACATTAAAGGAAATGGGAATTCATCTCCATAACTATTCCACAGTGAAAAGACTTTCATCAGGACCTTACATTTCTCCCCTGGAGGAACCTCAGTCTTTTTCTCCATTAGGACCTTTTAGCAGTAGTTAGTGTGCACACACCTATCCATTTGTTGTAGAAAGGGAAGGCAAGAAAAGATTTCTGCCTTCTCCTTGCCTCTTTTTGTTCACAAAGTTCAATGATTTCTTTTGTCTTGCCCTCCTCTTTTGGATAGTGTACAATTCATTTTATTAACAATATTCCTTTATATTGTTTGGGGTTTTTTTAAATCTGATTTAAGATAAAATTATTTTTCTCATTCCTCCTGTTAGGGTAAACTCCAGCTCTGCCATATATACAAATACTGTCATATCAGAGAGGAATTATGGATATTTGAACCTGGGTATTTGAAAAACTTGGATTACATTATACATTATTTTCAGAGTTTATTACATTCCATTTTTCTTATTTACCTTGGAATTTCTTTGAAAATGTTTCTCTTCAGAAAGAAAAAATGGAAAACTATCACAAGATGTTTGTTGCCCTGAAGGCCTTTCGAGTACCCACAATGAGGCAGACAAAACAAGCAAGAAATCACTCTGCACTGGCCAGAGCCTCCTGCAAGACCCATTTCCTCCTGAAGGGACTGAGTACAACCTGCAGCCCTGCCAGGGTCTGGGAGAGGTGTCTGGACTGAAATAGAGACTCAGGAGTGGGGAGGAGAAGAGCCTGAACGGAATGTGAGACTAGGAAATGTGGAGAGAGAGATGTTTCCCATGTTTTTAAATGTATGTGAGTGCTCTTTGCTTCCAGAGAGCTAAATGAGTAATTAAATGTCTATGGTACTTGGGACAGAGAGAGTGGAGTGGGTACAGATACATTTGCTGGGAATTTTAGGGGTGAACTCATGAGAAATACTTGCAATCACAGACAAGGGTTTTACTCTGCTATAATGGAAGGAGGAATCTTTCAGTCATTAAAAGGCAGAAACATCATCAGATGGAATTTCATACTATGAAATTTGACTACATCAGTATGAAACATTCATGCTCTAAGGGAACAGTAAAGAGAGAAGTATTTCCTTGACTAAAGTTATAATACACTTAATTCTTTTCTAGTCTCAGTTTATATTCTAGGGAGGCTTTTTCTCCCTTACCCACACTTACAACTGGTGCATGCTGGAATAAAGTATCTATCTGAACAGCAGTTCAGTTTTCTAAGGGTTTATATCTCATAATCACCTTGTCTTGAATTTTTTCCCTGAGACTAGACCTTTACACATCTTTTCATAATCTGATATATTGTGTCTCTCAAATCCAGCCACAGCCATTGTCTTAGTTGAGATTTTTAAGCCATCTTTCTTACTTCACATGATTTTTTATGAAATCTGTGGGAGTTTGGCAGAGATGTCTCCTTTATTAAGTTTGATTTACCTTGGCCAATGGGATCAAATGCTCTCTTCTGCAAATTTGTGCTCTACATTCAGCTCTGTCTCGCATACATCAAAAATCAAAAAAAAACCTTCACGACTGTGTGCACTAGGAATAAACTGCGAATGTTTTTTTTTTTGCTTCACAAATACATTCTGGATTACTCAAAGTCCTTGTCTGACAGATGCACCAGGCTTATATTGTTATTTACAAAGCAAGCTGTTTTTTTTAAGACAGGATTGCATTTTTGCCCTGTTTTTGTATTGCCTAGCAGGAAAATAGGCAGGAATAGAGTCCTTGAATGGCTCTACATTGTAAATAATACTGGGATGCACTTTCTTATCCTCACTGTGCCTCTAATCCTATCCATGTAAATGAGCAGAATTTTTTTTAAAAAAGACATATATACCAAGCTTAAAAAAAAATTATTTAGTTAGCATGTTTTCTTTAATCTCATTTAATGAGTTGAGTCTTCTATTCAAAGCTAATAGTAAAACGGGAAGATAATGGAATGTTTGGGAAGAATAAAACTCTCATTGGGGTGCTAGTAAGACACAACTGTCAGGTGTGAATCACATATTTTGTGATCAATTCCATAGAAATGGCTCTTTCTACCAAAAATGCAAGGTTTTAGCACACACGTGAAAAAACCTGTTAGTGTAGTATTTTGACATTGGGCATCTAAATTGTATAACAAGAATGAAAGATTAGTTTATTCCATACTGTCCTGAGCTAGCTACAGTACCTACAGAGAATAAATTCAAAGTTATCTGGCTCAATAGCTTTGAAAATCTCTCTGCAGAAATGTTAGGGATGCACTGGATGCTATAAATGGATTTATTTAAATTAGATGTAAAATGTAGTCATTGTTTTCATCCTAATCTTGACATAGCAGTGCTATCACATTTATGAGAGAATGGTCATTACTATTAGCAAACCTGTCAATCAAATGTCAAAGCCTGGCCTTTTCCCTTTTTGTAAGACACAGGGAGGGCAAGGGTGACAGATGAGTCCAACAGATCATCCTGATGAATAATGTTCTGTAGCAAATTCAGAACGACACTTACACAAAATGGTCTATCACAATACCATATGAATCATCTCTCATGTCAATCATAACTGGAACTTTTCAAGAAATATGTTTGAGTGGGAGTATGAATTCACTCAAAGGAGCATGAACAATACAGAGGTTATTTTGTTCAGCGAGATTATTTCCAATAACAAGACAAACAAATTTATCACAGGTGAAGAAACAAACAAGAATTTGTCTCAGCATCTGAAATTTCAACCAGACATTAAATTAAACCTATAGAAACTTCAGTTGATATTTATAAAGGTGTTTTCTAATGGACTGAAGATTATTCATTGTTTAACTGTGCTATAGATTTGAACTTTCCCATCAAAACAGGTAACACAAAATAAAAGGAACCTTTTAAGCTGGTAATTTGAACAATTAGTAAACATTAGCTCCTCTGAAAGAGCAGAATATGTTTAATAAAATACAGTTAAATTTGAAAGGCAGCCTTAAAGAGTAAAGGCATAAGGAGTCACATGTTTTTATTACTGGACAGTAAGTGCCTCTAAATGAAACACCCAATGTTCTTCTGTTTCTCATTGAAAAAGTGGCATTTTCCATTTTCTTCTTCCACCACAGGTCACCATAGAAAATCCAGTGCTATTATCCCAGAAGAAATATTTTCCCCTTGGGTTTGTTTTTCTTAACCACTTATCAATTCCACCCGTTTTCAACGACTGGGAACCAAGGAAACGAAAGAATTGAACATATTCCACTGAATAAAGTAACAGCTTGCAGCAAAATGCAGTTCTATCCTTTTCCTAGCTGTAAATTTTGCCACAAGTTGAAACCAGTGACGCTCAGCAGAAGTGTTACACCCCAACTTGAGGCACCTTTAAATAGGTGAAGAACATGTTACAGATTTATGAAGCCCTCCTCATCTCAGCATTCTAGTGATTCACAAAAGGTGACCAGGCACCTACAAAAATTTTCCACAGTGCCCCTGCAAGGAAGTCAGAAGGACATAAAAGTCTTGTCTGAGGCCTTGAATTTTCACTAAGTGACTCAAGGGAGAGAAGACAGTGTAACGAGCAGAGAAGAAAAATGGCAGATATGGACTTTAAGAAAAACAAATTGAAAATGGTTTGTAATGTGCTGAAGAACAGAATTTGTAGAAGGACTAGAAATAAAAAGATAAAGAAATGACAGAAAAAAGAACAGAGCAGAGAAAGGAGGGCACCATAAAAAGAAATTAAAACACAGGAAGAAAACATAATAAATAGATGAAAAGACATGCTTTTAAAGAAAGAAATATATGAGGTTTAGGACAACACAGTCATTGAGAGAAGCACGAGAAATAAGAGCTAGATATCAAATAGTTAAACTGTACATACCTTCATCAATGGGTTCATACTTCATAATAATTTCTAAGGCAGTTGTTTCATTAGCTTCAGTTTGAAATTGTTCTTTTATAAGAAATTTAAGGAGCTGGCTGTCAGGTAGAATTTTGCCATCTGTTGAGTAAGCCTTGAATAGTTCTTCAAATTCAGGCCTGTGTACAAGAGCTCGATAAATTGCTCTGAAGTCGTCCATGCTAATAATATTTCCTGACTGTTTGTCAATAGTTTTCTGAGGGAAAAAAGCAAGCAAAATTTATTAAAAAAAAAAAAAGAAATTAATGAAACAACATGCAATTATACAAATTATGCACCAAACACTCTTTTATAACTGACCATAAGAGTGAGCATCATAGAAGAATCCTCAGGCAACAGTGACTACAATCAGATTACACTCCTCAACTTTTAGATGACACTTTGTGTGCTACAAATATTTTATGTAAAGTAAAATGGACCATATGACACAATTAGCATCTAAATAAGTGCAATAAATTTAGATTTAATGCATTTTTAATATTCAAACACATTGTTGAAAATCTTTAAAATGCTACGCATTAAAATAAATGTGCAGCATAAAACTTATCAAGTGGAAAATATATTTAGTATAATACCTCTCCAACAGCTATTTACACCATAATGTAAATACTGTCAGTCAAATTTGCACACAAAATCAGCAACCAGTAATCTTAAAAATGAAATAAGGATGACCAAATTACCAAGAAATACAAACCTTTCAACACTTCAATAAACGAAGTTTATTGTTTCACAACAAAACAATATTCAAGTTTGAAGACAAGATATTTTGTAAGAACCTATGACACCATGTTCTAATCTTAACAAGCCAGAATGTTGAACTTAGATTAATTATTCACACTTTCAGAATTCTTGAATTGTAAGCTTGTTTTCATACAGCTTACAGAATGTTAGCATAGTAATTAATTTCTGTGTTTCAGTATAAAAGTCACTAGAAAAGTTAAAAGGCCACAAAAGAATTTGAGAAGAATAATGCTTTTTTACCATTTCTGCTTTTTACATTTTTCACAGGTTTAACAATTCTATTTTTCCTTTAAAATTTTCTACTTAAAATAAGTAACTGCATATATATAAAAATAACCATAGAAATAAATATATGTCTTGCATATATATAAACATAATATATAAAAATATAAATATAATATATATAATATATAAATATAAATTGCATTTCTATATAAATATAAATATAAATATATTAAATATATTAATATATATTAATATATATTATAATATATAATATATTAATATATATTAATATATAATAATATTTATATTAAATATATAAATATAAATATAAATATAAATAGAAATAGAAATAGAAATTTATTAAAACATTAATAATATAATATAATATAATATAATATAATATAATATAATATAATATAATATAATATAATATAATATAATATAATATAACCATAATAAGATATAATATGTAATACGTATATTAAGATATAATAGCATATATATAATAATATATAACATATATTCTATTATATAAACTATATAATATATACTATGTATATTAATATTATTTATTAATATATAATATAAAATATAGTATATGCTATATGCTGTATATTGTATATATGTTATATATTAGTTATGTACTGATTAATTAATTAATATCAATACAGAAATATAAATGTTTCTATCATTTTAGCCTGATTTTTGCTTAAAACCTGCCAAATCAAGAGAAATCTTCTGACAAAATTGCTCACAAAAACCACAAATGGCAATCCACTGCCTCAGTGCTTATGACTGTAAACTGATGACAATTCTCAGTTGTTGGCTCCTTAAACTGAGATGCCAAAGACACCACGTTCCAGCATCCAAACATCCAAACATGGCCCTTACTATGGCTGCTTTGGCTTCCACAGAAATGTCTAGAAGCAGGAAATTGCTTACTTGAGCTCTGGCTGCTCTTTGATCAAGAGATTGGATTACTGCTAAATTAGATTGGTTTTGAAGCCATACCATGAAAGCCAAAAGTTTAAAGATCTGGTGCCAGTTCCTTCCTATGCAGTAAAGTTCTTTCTGCACTTCTGAATAAGTACAATAGGAGTAAAAATATATTAAATAACTGAAACGAGTACAAAATTAAATTTCATGAGGAGTTCTAGTGAAAAAATCTTACAAATGAGTACTTCAGTGTTTGCTTTGAGTTTGCAAAAGAGAATAATAATGATCATTATTAACAGAAATCACCAGCAAGAAAATATTTCTGTACAAATGCTAATTATACACATTTCATTACTGCTGAGAAATTCCCCATCTAAGGTTGATTTCTTCCATCCAATTTTTAATGTTCTTAACAATGCTGCAAATTTGCTTATAACCATTAAGCAGGAAAAGAAAATACCAACTTCTTTTGAAAATAAACAGTCTATCAGGACTTGGAGGATGTTCACTTAGTTACTGGCACAAAGAGAAGCTGGACAAAAAAGTAAAGTTTCTATTTTAGCTGCCTCCTGGTGAAATACAGGCAATAATACTACACAAAAGAACTCTTCAAATTAAAGTGATAAAAATCATGTCACTACTATAAAAAGATATTGTAAATTTTTGGGGTAGATTTTTATCATTCCTATTTTTATTAATGCACATCAAATTTTTGCTGTTCAGAAAAAGAAGAGACAAAGTCTTGAGAGAAATTAGATGAAAATTTATTATTCCTTAAAACCTTAATGTTCATAATTCTGATACTGCTCAAAAGAGTATTACAGTAAAATAAGCTCAAAGAGAACAGAGAAGAAAAAAAGCTGATTATTCCTTAAAATTAGCTTTCTATAAAATGTATTTTGCTATGTATAACCATTAGATTAACTGCTGATGTGCAGTTAATTACAAAGATGTCAGTAACATCCAGAATGCTTTGGATTTTTACATACTGTTTCGCTGATGAAATATTTGAACCCCTCAAACTACTGAACCCCTGTAAATCTTTCTCAAATAGCATAGGGCACCTAACAGTACTGCTATAAATAACTAGATCAGGCTATTGGGTATAATATGTTGTTAAATACAACTAGATCAGACTTCTTCTTTGCAGGTCACTTCCCTCAAATCTCCTTTTCTCTTCCCACAGCTGACCATCTCTCACATTCCTGCCAGAAACCAAAGTAGGGGGAAGATAGAGGAAACAACGAGAAATATCTTTAAGTTCTCAAGAGATCCTCTAGCTTTGAAACTTTCTCCATGCAGTGAAAGTTCAAAAAACCACAGGAAGCCTCTTCAGCCAGGGTTGAGCTCATGCTGCTGGTTCTACCTTGGTTTGAGAAGGCAAACAATGAGAGAGGAAGACAGGGTGAGGAAAGCTTAGTGCCTTCCTTCTTATGACCTTTCTGACTTGCCATAGTTAATTGTCTCTGCCAAATCAGGACAAAATTTGCCAGCTGGTTGCAACATTCTCAAAAGAATCATATCTATAAAGGTGAAAGTAAGTAAATATACATGTATTTATATAAATATATATATATATTTATATATATATACACACTTGTTTTCATTCCCTTAGGGAAAAAGCATTACCAGACAGATGGGGTTTTTTGGGGGGGAAATGATGTAAAGGGAAAATCTTAGATATTTTGAGTCATTACATGAAGAAAATATGTATCCAGTACTCATTTGTTAGTATTTGCTCACTGAGACAAGATCTGCTTGGCAGTAGTTTGCTTGCCTACACTAAATGAACTTAAGTCCAGCTTCTAGCTGCATCATGTCATCTTCACAGAAATATCTTAAAAACTGCCACCTCTCAAGGCCAAATCCATTCCCAGGGAGTTAGAGAGCGATTCCCACCCATTCAGGCACACCTCTTAAATATTACAGGAGAGGTATAGTGGAGAAAGGAATGAATGTGTGCTGGATCTAAAGCCTGGACAGCTCAGAGAAATCCCAATTGTCCTCCTGGAAAGAGGATTTTGAGAAGATTGCTCTCATGGCTCTGTCCAGAATCAGACAGACATGTCTGGGCTCATTAGCTTGACCAGAGAAGCTGAATAGGATGAAACCAGAATGCTTTAACTTTTCTCAAGCGCAGACATGTTACAAAAAAAAACCTGGGAATCCAAACCAACATATTTTCCATCTTACACCAATTTGTTGTGGAGAAAAGACAGAGTTATGTGGGTGTCAGTCTCTCCGAGTAACAAGCAGTAGGACAAGCAGGAGTGGACTCAAGTTGTGCCAGGCTATTAGGAAAAATTTCTTCACTGAAAGTGTTGTCAAGCATTGGAACAGGCTGTCCAGGGAAGTGTCTGCGTCACCATTCCTTGAAAGTACTTAAATGCTTGCAGATGTGGTGCTTAGGGACAAGTTGCAGAGGTGGACTTTTCAATGTATTAATGGTTGGACTCAGTGATCTTAGAGATACCTTCCAATCTAAAGGCTCATGATTCAAATTCAAACCCTGGGTTATCTATTTTACACAGACATGAAAGACCTGGAGGAGGAAAATTCTTTGCTGATTTTGCACACCACACTAGCTTGAAATACATTTCCCAAAAAATTAACTTGAAAAAAATCAGCAAACATATGATGTGTGTAACTGAACTTCTAAACCATTCATTGCTTAATGTACATACACCTTACCTTGAAAATATGTTTTAAATGGTCTTCATCAAATTTTATTTGCATTTTTTCAAGCAGCCTCCTGCAGCCCTCTAAATCAACATTCCCATTCATGAAATCATTCTGAATTGTATTCCAAAACCACGTATGAGACGTCAGGTTAAGGAAGATTCTGGCCAATTAAATTGCCTTTTAATGGAGGGGATGAGGGGGAAAAGTTTAATTTCATTAAACCTAAGAAGATTGTGCTTCCCTTTCTTCATACTCTAGAACATCCTTGCATTCTGCCCTCTGAGAATGCAGCAGGCCCCAAGGTGTGCAGGAAGAGATTTCTGCTCTGTCCTCAAAGTCCCAGAGAGCAGTGACAGAAGGGCCGAAGGGAGGGTGTGATCAAGGGGTGGTCAGGGTGCAAAAAGGGCTGCAGTGAGAGGAGGGAAACGTGGGGAAGCCGAGGGGATTCAGCAGGCTCAGGGAATGGTGGGGAGTGCCAAGAAACACCAGGGAACGAGTGCTCCCAGCACTGTGCCCACCCAAACATTATCAACCGGCCCTGGCTGACAGGACTGGCTGCCCCAGGCCCTCCAGGGCATCCCCTGTGTGCCCAGGCCTGAGGGGAAAGGGCCATGTCAGGGGCATCCCAATGGCAGCTGTCACAGGGCAGGGAGAGCAGAGGAAGAGGAGAAGGTAGAAGAAGAAAAGGATATCTGTTCTCATCCATGGTGGCTGTGCACCGCCTGCTCCAGGCCCCTCACTGCAGTGGCATAGCCGAGATCTCACTTGGGCTCACAGTGGGCTCCTCATGCCACTGTGACCTGACAGAATGGCATGGAATGTTCACT
Source organism: Poecile atricapillus (assembly GCF_030490865.1). Lineage (NCBI taxonomy): Eukaryota > Metazoa > Chordata > Aves > Passeriformes > Paridae > Poecile > Poecile atricapillus. The sequence goes on from NC_081266.1 coordinate 7,933,204, forward strand.
CCCCCATCCTTCCAGTGTCGCTCCAGTGTTGCTCTGGTGATGTCACAAACTGCAGGCGCCCAGCACAGGCCCCTTCCTGCCCCCGCTCCACCACCCTGCCACCATCCTGTGCCTTTTCCTTCCAGCACAAAGTGTCCCCAGGCCCTGCCCCTGTCTCCCACCCATTGCTCCACCACCCTGCCACCATCCTGTGCCTTTTCCTTCCAGCACAAAGTGTCCCCAGGCCCTGCCCCTGTCTCCCACCCATTGCTCCACCACCCTGCCACCATCCTGTGCCTTTTCCTTCCAGCACAAAGCGTCCCCAGGCCCTGCCCCTGTCTCCCACCCATTGCTCCACCACCCTGCCACCATCCTGTGCCTTTTCCTTCCAGCACAAAGCGTCTCCAGGCCCTGCCCGTCTCCCACCCTTAGGATATCCCACACCCACAGCACGTCTGCTGGCAGGAGCTGTGTGGGGCAGAGCAGGCCTTTTGCAGCCAGCCGTGCCAATGTCCTCCAGGGGAGCTTGGCCAGCTTGGCCGAGGTCTCTCTGTCCCGGTCCGAGGTGACAAGCTGGTGAGGCAGAGGCTGCCAGCACAACATCTTCCCCCAGATAACCAGGAGCACTGTGCTACCAACCCACTGCAGAGACCTGGGGGGAAATCCCTTCTTTGGGCCTTGGAGAACCAGCTGGCTTCACGGCACAGGGTGATGGTGGATGTTGAGAGCTGTGGGATGCCACCCCAAAGTGCTGGGAGGCCACCCAAGCTCCCACTTTCCTGCTGGGAACTTCTCTGTCCTCAAAACCAGCCTGGGCAAGAGCAGCTGTCCATGTCCTGCTTTGAGGCACACCAGTATCAGCCTTCAAATCACTGGGACAGCCCTTGGAAATCAGGCTGGACTTACACCCTGACTCCATTTCCCACTCGTTTTACAGGAATTCTTCCCCAGGCAAACTGCTTCGAAGTTGCCAGCTTCCGTGTAGCTGTCAGCAAGCCTGAGTGAGACTCGAAATGTGACAGACCAAAGGCAGTTTGCCACAGATTTTATGCTGAAGTGCCTCAATGCTTACTGAAATACCAGCTTTGATACAATGGCCTAAATAAAAAATGGGGGAAAAAAGACAAAATGGAGTTGTTTAATTGATTTATTTCTGGATCACTCAGGAGAGTACAGAGACTTCCAGCAGTCAATCACCACTTTAAAAATAATTCAGGTCTGCAGTGACTGGAAATAATTTGTTTGGGTTTTTTTTTTTCACTTTCTTCATGTACTTTTTAAGTACTTTACCAGGAATAGTCAAAATGTCAAAGGCAGCAGAGTGCTCCAGCTGAGATAGCAAGCAAATTCTTACTTTCCTTCGCAGTTTTAACCAAAATTATATTCATTTTTGTAATTTCACACCAAATGAAGCATTGATTATAAGGAATCTAGTAAGGAAGATCAGCAAAGACATTGGGACATTATATCTAGATTTTTTTTTTCATTGCTACTGAAACCTTGTAAATTCAGCCTTCAGGCTTTGCTTGTGCATATATCTCTCAATCCCTTATATAGATACATGAACAAAGAGAAGATCAGGACACTGGAGGAATAAATTTCTTATAGCTAGTGCAGAAGATATTTCAGGACTGACCAGGGATGTAGGCTGGGTGTTGCAGCATTAAAGAATAAAGAAATGCTATTCCTCTCTCCCAGTATTTATTACAAAGGTCAAAGGAATGCATGTGATTTTGGTTTACTTTCAAACTATGATAGTGATTATTTCGTAACATTTATCACAGATTATTACAAATGCCTACCATCCTTGCTGTTTTCTGTAAACATAACTTTTAATTAGAGTTTCAACAGAAACAAAGTTTAATTGCAAGAACTACTGTAAATACTACACTTTAAAAAAAAAAGGTGTAAACATTCAAGCATTATTCTTGCACATATTAGATGTTTTCATTGTAAGCATAAGATTTTGCTGTTGTTCATCACAGCTGGTGGGAATTGCAGTGCCACATGGGTCAAACACACCCTTTTGTAAATACTCATTTGTGGCTTTATAGATTCACTGCTGACTGACCATGATTGCTCTCATTGTCTTGGTTTTAAAATGTCATAAAGAACTATGCATTGATATGGTTTCAAGGAGAAAAAACTGTGCAAAAATGGGCATCTTCAGATTACTCTTCTGATGACAAATGAAGATTTTGCATACTTACTGCCCTCTGATTTGGGAGGTTCCTTTCTCTATGTATCTGGATATGATAATAAATATCCCAGAGAAACCAATGCAGTTGAATAGAGAGAAAGATGGAGCACAGAGAGCATTTTCTGTGCTCCCTCCGTTCTTCAAAGAGAGCTGCATTACCTTTGGGTCATTCTCTTTTCACCCCACAGCTGCTACTGAGATCCATCCAACACCAATCCAACCCTTTAGTGCCTATTTCCTGCTGGAGACCATTCAATGAACAAGCAGCTGTCTTTACATGAAATTTGGTTGAAAAAGTGATTATTTCTTTATTGAAAGTAGGAGTAATTTTATTAAAAATGTTACACAATCCAGGGCTACTATAGTGAAGATGGCTTATTGGGAGTGTAGTTTATATCTTTATATCTGCAGTACCAGAAAATAGACAAAATTTTGGCCATAGATGTAAGTGCTCACAGAAACAGATATAACACTAGAAATTCTGGATTGGAAAAAAATCACTTTTTCACAAATATTGAGCATGAACAAATAATAAGGAACAACAAAGAATGATGAAAAAGATGGAACAGTTAAATGACTTTCAGTTTCAAGATTTATTCCACCAGATCAATCCCTTATGTGATATGATTTTGCAATACATTGTTTTGTTCTGTAGAATTAAATTCTGTCAACTTTAAAATGCTGTTTCTATATAGAAAAACTGTAGCAAAGAGTGCAATAATAAAAAGCATTTAATATTGTAGTATCAGTCTATCAGCCTACCTTTATGAACTTCTCATTTTCTTTCAATTTCTTTTCTCTAGAAAAGAGGGGATCTATGAAACCAGAATTTGTAACAAAAGCTGCTCAGAAGGATGAAATTTCAGCAGAATAAATGTTCTGATGTCACTGAAAATGCCTACTCATTTTTAGCAATGCTATGAAATTAATTTGAAGAAGGTAATTACAAAACAGGCTTTGCCAATTTTCCCTCTACATTCTCCAGGATGGGCTTTGATTTATTTTATTTCACTTTATTTAATTTTATTTTATTTATTTTTTATTTTTTTATTTTTGGAAAGTGGAAATTTGAGAAAGAATAAAGATTATGAGAAGAAACTAAAGGTGTACAACTCCATGGAAAACTTCACTGAACTTTTATTTATACATTTTTATGGCTCTGAATGTCTTTGAGACTTAGTTGCAACTGCTCCCTTTTTTGTCTGTAAGTGATTTTTTGTTGCATAGGGAATATGCCAACTTTCATTATTTTTATTCCTGAAATTGCCTCCTGTTCTCTCTAATGCTTTGAAAACCATTCACATTCTTATAGCTGCTTGTGAACCCCTCTCTTTTATTTTTTTTTTCAGTTCCCTGTATTTTAAAATTTAATGAAGGATTGACATGTATAATATATGCATATTTATATACACAACAAAAACAAAAATTCAAGTTTTCCACTGCAGTAAGGAGTTCAGAACACCTTTTTTTCAGAACACAAATTTCAATTCTTCAAGAATGTCTCGGGCCCTTCTCTAGTTAGGATGTGATTAAAAATGTATTTTTGTAGTCTCTACAGGGGAGGCATTGGAGATGGATTCATATTCTGAGATTCCATTCCAAGCATCCTAAACTCAGCAGTGCTGGTATCCAGGCTGCCTGGAAAAATTATATTATGGCAGCTGCATGTACACACTGTGTTATTTCTAATTCATTCGAGTTCCCTTCCTTAGGATAAATGGCAATTACAGCGGCTCTCTGGCTGTCAGTAGTACATGACACCACTGTCATTGTGTCTGCTGAGCAGTTATTTTAGTCTCTGTTCGCTCCAGAGGTTACACATTTGGTTTCTTCAGAAAAATACACCCAGTGTGGCTTATTCATTAGAACAGCCTCATGCTGCCTCCTGTGCTGAGCCACAGAGCAAAGGCTGAGCAGAGGGAGTTGCATTTCTTGCTGCCACCGCCCTGGCTGTAAGAGCTCTGGGGCACATGTGGGGAGGAGAGGACAAGAGCAGGACAGGGAGTGCCCAGGTGTCAGCTGAGGATGAAAGGGACAGGTGGGAACCCTCCTGCTACCCAGGGGAACAGTCCTGGTACTCCCTGAAAAGCCTCCTGTGGCAGTGCATGACCCTGGCGCGTGGTGGCTCTTCTTACGTTCTCATCATCCTTTCCCACTGCCTCTGCTTCTCAGAAGATGTGTTTCTATTTAAAGAATTAATTACCACTCTATTGTCTTGTCTTGTGTTGTTATGTCACCCTGCAGCAGGTTCAGGGCTGCTGTGTCAGTGACAGATCCCAAGGTGCAGGATGGAGAGCAGCACTTCTCTGTCTCAGGTCTCTGTTTTAACAGGGAGCAGGGAGAGCAGAGCCCAGCTCATGAGACATCCTTGTTGTGTTGTAAGCCTTGCAGGATTGAGTTCTTACTTTTTTGGGTAAATTGTGGTTGTAATACAGCTTTGGTCTAGTTAAATGTAGCCCTATTTGCCTGAATAAAACCAGGCAACTTCACACGGGCAGTGTCTGGGCTGTCCTCGCTGACCAGGTGGTGCAAAATGGCTCAAGCCCAGCTCCTCATCCCCTGCTCAGGTGAAACACCACAAAATAAGGAGGTCAGATGGATATTGAGGAGAGGTTTTGCTCACCATTACCTGATTTACAGTGGTAAAAGGCATCTTTTCCCTGCTGTGATTCCCTGCTGTCTCTGCAGGGCAGGTAAACCACATTACCAGCTTCAAGGACACACCTTTCTGGCACTGAAGACAGCTGCCTCAGTGCCTCCAGCAGAAAGATGGAGCAGGATTTGCTTAGTCATTTCTTCCACGTTATGAGACTGATTCTTCTTGCTTGGAAAATGAAAAATAGCTTTTTTCAGTGGGAATTGTATCAGACTCCTAAAGTGCATCTTAGTAGAAAAATCTATGAAAGCAATGGGTTGCATGAAAACCAACTTGGAATACATAAAGTAGAGAAAGAGGAAGAGAGAATTTATATGTGATGTTGTTTCTCTAACTTGTTTTGGAGCTGGTCAGGAAACTTGCTCTTTTTTCCCTTTGTTATTTTTCCCTTTCTCTTGGAAACTGGAGGAAAAAAAAAATAAAATCCAGTGTTTTTGACCAGACAGAACTGCAACAATAGTGAATAGTGTCATCAGTGACTGCCAAAAAAAAAACACCCCAATTATTTGTCACTCAAGCATTAATTTGCCACTAAATGTCAGACTGATGGCAATTAGTAAACAGAAAATCTCACTGGCAGTTAACAAACAGGAAGGAAAATGAGCACTGCATGTCAGACCACTTTCTTCCATCACACTCCTTATCCGTGTTTTTTAATTTCATCCCTGATTTAAGCATGGAGCAGGTTTTAATATGTTAGCTAACATGTATTTCAATATTTTACAGATCTGCTTCCTCTAAGTTGTTAACTAAAAATAATCAAGCTGTCTGGCCTTTTTTAGGTCCTCAGTCAGCTGGTCACAATCCTGGAGTACAATTGGTCATATCCTACGAGAACAGCCGTCTGACAATAATGCTGAAACACATGAGGAACCTTGTGAGTATTTTTATCAGAATGTGTAACCTGTAAGTCCTTGCATTTGCAGAGTACTGTGAAAACATTAATCTTCAAACAGCCTTTCTGGGAGAACTAATTTCAACTCAAAGTAGTGATAGTGCTGCTCTGTCATGATTTAACAATTGGTTTTTCCCTTTGAGATCACTCAGTATGGTTACAGGTGTGAGACAGATACAGAAACTGGGTTTCCTTAATGGCTGGTAATGGCCTTTTCCAAGAAAACCAATTTTGATACTGTTTTGGCCCTCTCAGCAGACACATTTTGATAGCAGTCAGACATAAGGCATGGTGCAGCAGCATGACTTTTTGCAGCACCTCAGCCTGGAGCTCTGGGTTGATTATCCAGACATTGCTTTCTAGTCCAGCCTGTCTATGAAGAGGGAAGAGCTCAGCAGAGGGAGCAGTGGTGAATTTTAAGGAGCAATGTCATTTGGAGGTGTGATGCTCAGCTTTGTAACACTGTCAGGAGGCTGAGAGGTAAATGTTGAGTGCTCCTGGAGCCAGGCTACGGGAGGGGAAGCTGGCAGTGCTCCTGCAGCACAGAATTCCTGCAGGTGGAATTGGCTGCTGAGGGTGACTTCAGAGATGGAGCTGGGGCTGTGTGTGAAGTGTGATCTCTCGGTGCAGGAGCGTGTCAGCTGCTCCATAATGAATTCCCTGCCTAGATGTGCTCTCGAATTCCCATGGCTCACGTCTCCAGCAATATCTGTGGCAAGAGAGCCTTTACTTGTCTAGCCTGGGGATTAGAGCAGTTATGAGCTATTGTGGGTTCTCAGTGCATACTCTATTCCACCTCCATCCCAAACTGCATTACAATCCTTTTCCTAAATGGGGCCAGATTGAGGGGCTTATGTGGGCACCAGCCAGAAATAAAATGAGGCTGATGGTTTAATTAGTGGGATGAAGCACATGAGGCTTACATAGCTCTGACTGTTTTCTGCTGGCCACTCTGGCTTCTCATTTGCAATTCAAGCATCTCCATTCTGGTCTGTAACATTCAATACTTCTCTGTCCTGAGGCTTGTTTTCTGTGTCCTGTGTGTCACTTTGACAGGTGAGATCAGCCTCTGCTGACAGGCCCAATTTATACAAACTTTACCTTCAGGATGTAGCATAAGACCCTCTTTATTTTTTGTGTTGAGCTTTCTAAATCTAAGTGACTTTGATAAACTTCTGATAAAGTTCTAATTGGTGAGAGGGGCATATCAAAGTGATTGCCATGCTGATGATATCATTGAGATTTCAAGTAGGTGGTGTGGAGATGCACACAATTTGCAGGTGTTGGAATTAGTCTTTGTTTCTCCTTGTTTCCATCTTTGTAAATGTGTAGGTTCCTAACTGTGTTCTTAGGAAGTTCTGGTCATTTAATTAAATGAAAGTAAATTACAGCATAGATAGCTGTGTAGTGCAAACATAAAATCCAGGGTTCAGTTCACTTCATTATGGAAAGGGTGCTGTGGATAGACAGGGAAAGCCGATCGGAAGATCTCGCGTTGTACGCGAAGATAGGGCCCCTCCTTCTACAATGTTCTATAACCCATAATACTACGGTGATTACGTCATCATATCCCGGTGCTATAAAAACCTAGCTCACCGGAAATAACGGCTTTTTCACCGTCCACCAGATTGGTGTTAGCGCGTGATTTGCCAGACAGGCCTGTAAGTTCAGCCGTCGTGTCACCCACGAACCGGGTCGCTACGCCTCACCCCGAGGCGACAAGTGCTGCCGAAACCCGGGACCGCTCCCCGATACACGCGGGTTCGAGCGGCCGGAGTTCAGGAGTCTCGCCGGACGCTGAGTGACGGCTGGAGCGGCAGGACCGACTCCAGCGGGGAGGACGCTCCCGTACCGCCGAGATGCAGTCGATCAGCAAGGTAGATTCGCAGCTGCATAAGCAGAGCGGTATAGACTGCAAAAAATCAAGGAATTTTGAATGCGTGGTTGTCAGATTGTTAGAATCGTGTTACCGATGATCCCGTAGATATTATTCTCCCAGATTGCTGGGATAGGTGTTCCGAGGCGCTCACAAATGACGTCTTGCGCATTAAGTCCAGCAAGTGCCTTAAAAGCTGGGTGAGAGTTACGCAAGCGCTGAGAAAAGCGCTTCACGAGCAGAAAGTTTGCAAGGCAGCTCAAAGCTGTTTAAGGGTTACACCACGGGTGGGGGTAGGAGCTGCCACTCAGACCACGTGTATTGATTACCCCACCGATTTTAACGAGCCATCTAATGATGACGGCCGACCCAAGTCGCCGTCCCGCCTGCCCGGTCCTAATGCAGGTTTGGCCGCGGAACACACTTTGCCGCCGGGGCGTACCGATGCCACGGAGCCACGGGGCGCACCCGACACCGCGGGCCCTGGAGATGTCGGGGAAAGGCCCCCGCCATATGCGCCGCGAAATGGCGCCGGGGACACGAGCAAGGGGCGGAGCGAAGGGTGCCTAACACACGCGGACATACGCGATCGGGAGTCTAAGGGGAGGCGGGCGGACAGCGCCGAGAGTGAAGGGGAGGAGAGCTCACGGTCCAACCGGAGAGCATGCTCTAGAGTGTCTCTAGTAAGGAAAAGAGCCCGCTGGAAGGAAGGCGGAGAAAGGGAGGGGACAAACCCGTCCCTGGAAAAGGGAGAGGGCGAAGCCCAACAAAAAGGCACCGCAGCCTGGAAACCTCGAGTCAGTCAACTTGCGGCACTGATCCAGACACCGGTCAGAGCAAGCGGTCAAATGACGAGCCCACAGCGCAGGCTTGCAACCGCAGTAAACTAAGCCCTTGTATTTACACCCAAGGCTTTGGCTCCTCTGCTGACTCTGTTGGGAGATCCACGTCCCTTGTAGAGGGAATTCCCTGAAGGGAATTTGCCCATTCACGTGGGGTGTCCTAGAGAAAAAACCTTTGGATCCGTCACATCCACACGTGCCAGATTTGCTGCTGATGCACAACTCTCACCCCTGGATCAGCTTCAGAGTGTCCTCTCCCTCACTGCTGCAACATTTCAGTCATGTGTGAAAAAAGCCAGTCCTGACTGAGGGAAACTCTACCAAAATTTCTGCAAAGACAAACAACGGAGAACAGCCCTCTGGATTTTGTGACTGGAAAGGACCATTAATCTGATCTAACCCTCTGCAAAGTAAAAGCTGTATTTTTTCACTAAGGCAATACTTGCAGCCAAGGAAACTGTTTGAACACAGAGATGTTAAGACTGGTTGGTAATGTTTGCCTACAGTTTAAGGCTGTGGGTGCACAATGAAGACAAGTTCTGTTAAACAGATATTTAGAAGATACTAAAAATGTTTCAGTCTCAAGATTTCCCTCAGCAATTCATAGGTTCATTTGAATCCTGAGATTCTGTAAGTCAGATGGCTCACTGCTTCTGCTTATGATTTGAATGGCATCACCACGATTGCTGAGGAAAATAACTTTAAATTCCATTTTCAAATATAGAAAAGCCATGATGCCAATAAAATGCAATTTTCCAAGCGTGTATTACATAACTTGAAGTCAGCTTATTGGGGCACTGCTCGCTCCTCTCAAATACAAACAGTGCAACACTGGGCACTTTATGCATAGGGTTTACGGTCAATATTGCCTTAATAAAGTGAGGCTGGGCTAGAAGGAAACATTTGTGTAGGGGTGAAAACCCTGGAGGCCTGGAGATTTTGCCTCTGGAGTCATGGAGGATGTGGCAGGTGGAGGGGTGAGACAGGGCAGGTTTATTTTTTAAAGACAATAGCACAGTACCTGGCAAAGTGCACTGAATAGTCTTAGGAGGAATATAAAGGAGCCCCAGAGGAGGTTTTTTTTTGCCTCTGAAAGAATTTGTTAGCTTAGAACAAGAATAGTCCGACTGTGGCAGCACAATACCCAGAAAAGCAGCAGTAGGCAGGAACAGAACACAGGGGGAATGCTGCTCTACTGTAAAAATGTAGGCTTGTGCAGATGTGGAGATGAATTTCTGAACACTGAAATACATGTAGGTTTTGAACTTGAACAAGTCCAGTTCTGTTCACCTTCATTAACCAACACAGAGAGTGGGAGCTATCCAGAGCCCACCAGGTCTCACACAGGGCTGGCTATGGGCTGGTTTAGCTCCTCACAGGCAGAAACAGCCAGGCTTCCTACTGCTGGGCTTGCTCACTCCTCAAAAAATACCAGAGACAAGAGAAACAGCCATTGCTGACATCCAGAGAGAGGTTTCTAGCATATTTCCTTGCCTGCTTCACGGAGAAGAAAAGGGAACAGTGGCTCAGCATTGGCTCAGGAGGAAGCCTGTTTTTGCCACTGACTTCATTGGCATGACTTCAGGCATGCCCTGTTTTCCTAGATAAGCAGCTAAACTTTCAATCCTCACTGATAAACATTTTTGCCCATTACTTCTTGTGGACAGAGTAACTCCTCAGGGGTAGAGGGGAGGAGAAACAAAGCCAAGTTATCCTGAACGTCATGCCAGTAAATGTAAAATATTACTAGAATTCAGGAAAGCGTGCGTGGGCGATGAATTCAGAACCAATTTTACAGGGGGAAAATTTGCTGCAAGAAAAAGAAACTCCTACAGTTCTGTGCAAAAGTACTTCCAGCTTTCCTTTTATAAAAGCTCTGAAGCTGTCATGTACCACTCCTGGTGATTAATGATTCTGGGATAGCTGATATGTGGGTGACAAATGAGTAATCAGCTTTAGGCTTACACAGACATCCAGCCTCTTTCCATTTCGTGTCCTATGCCGTGAGAGTAGAAATTGCTTTCAAAAATGTTTGTGAGATGCGATGGTTTAAATGTGCTGGGACGAAAGGTGGAAGCCAATCTTTCCCCAATCCAAAGGGATGAAGTCTAAGCCTGCAGCACAGGGCTATAGGGATGTTCCCACCTACAGTACAGGTGGATTCTCTGCTGCCTTTTCTGGCATTTCTTTCAGCTTGAGCTGGGAAAGGGTTGGAGATCGTTGTTCAGTCTTAGCTGGTTCCCATCGTTCCTCTCATGGGCTCCCTAACTTTTACACTTTATGATTATCCTGATATAGATTTAAATGGAAAATATAGAATACCTGCCAACAACGCAGTGCCTGCCAGTGAAATAAAAAGCCACATTATCCTTTCAGAATATTATGAATGTGTACTGCTTTCCTTACTGCAGCCAACAGGGATGGGAATGGAGGTGCACAGGTAGGCAAGGCAGGGATGGAAAACAAGTGGGAAAAATATCACTTTGAGCTGAACAAAGTTATCCAGAGAGTATCAGTAGCAGAATTAAATCAGCAGCTTGGCTGACAGAGGGGAGGTAACATTCAGGTGAAGTTCTCCTTAGTCTGGCACAGGAAAACAAAACAAAAAGCCATAGGAAAAAAGCTCTCATACTAACTATAGCTTATAAAGCATTTGTATTTAATTTTATATTCATAGAAAATTCTTTTGAAGTGAAAGGAAATTAGCTCTGATAAGCTATGTTCTCCTTGAGACTCAAAATTAGCTGAACACCTCTAAACAAAGGGTACTACAACTCAGCAGTAGTTTAAATTGGAAAGAGATGAGGTCTGTTCTTGTGGCACAGGGATTACTGTTGGATTCAAACATATTTGTTTTGAAAGGTGTTTGACAAATATGTTGTACAGAAAGTTCTGTTATTATTTCTTGTTAAACACTTTAATCTGTCACAGTCACAGTACTGCCTCAGCTCTAAATTCTAACTGCTCATTTTTAAATAAGTAATTCCCTACATAGTTGATATGTGTTGAATAAGAAAAAAAAAAAAAAAGACAAGACAACAAACAGTGAGTTCTGTTTAATGATAGGAGTGATCTGGGAGATGAAGGTGAACAAAAATTAGATTTGCCACTGGTTGCAAATGAAGAAAACATTAAAAATAATAGTGCAGACAGAGCAAGATCAAGAGAATAAAAATAATTTCCAGAACCCTACGACCGGCTTAGACAAATGAAAAATATTTCCTCAGGGAGGGAGAGATCTATATCCCAGAGAAATGGGAAGATAAAACAAGCCCATGGTGAGACATGAGGTTGCTACAAGAGATGCCAATGAGAAAGGCCAGATCCTGGTGTCATGGGGCAGAAATGAAGTAGTTCATCTTTATAAGGCTTTGATAATAAACTATTTCTCTCAGGATGTTTTCTTAACTAGAATACAAGTTCAAAGAACAGTTCTCAGTAGGGTTGCTGGGGAGTGATTGATTCTTCAGGAGTGATTTATTGTTACTAAAACTTAGTTAAGGACAGACTAACAAGGACACGAGTCAATTGTGCAAATATTTAAGGGAGAAGACAGGAAGGTTCAAGAGGAATTATTTAGAACATTGAGCAAGAGCGTAAGTAGAAGTAATGAGAGCTAATTAAGGAGCAGAAATTGCAAGCCTCATATAATGAAATGCTTTCTTACACAGGGAGATGGCATGCTGTAGAATAATTGAAGGAAAAGTGCAGAGAGATTGTACAGTTGGAGAAATTAAAGATAGGCACATACAGACTTTAGTAACTAATTAAGAAATTGAGAAGAAAAATAGTGCAGAATGAAGACACAGATCACAATCTCACTGTTTCTTTACACATTTTTATATTCACTTACTATCTGGGCCCAGGCAAGGAGAGAAAAGAATTTGTATGTGGCAGAGAGATAGAAACAGAACAACAGCCTCTGCTTGTGTTTCTTTTCTCAAAGGCTAATTTATTTTCATGCCCTCTAACAGGCAGCAGTGCTCTTAATCCTGAGTGATTTCAAAAAGAAAGTGAAACGGGGATTTGTCTAAAGTATTTGTTCTCCTTTGTGTTTTATTCAAAAGAAGAAATTCTGGGATCTATGTTTCTAAGGGTCAAAACAAGATCATTCTTATCTCAGCCAGTGTCATAGACTTTGTGACTGAATGTTCATCTGAAAGTAACATGTTCCAAGCACAGCAGTAATACAAGGCTGAAAGCAGTGGAATTTAGTTTCCTTATGGGCTTGGTGGTGATTCTGAAATAAAAGCTTCTAAGACTTCTTTATGAAATCTACTCTCTGCATTCTTCACCCTGCACCAACATTGCTGATCCACAGGATAATAGAGCATGACTGAGCCTTGATTCTTGATTTCTCTCACCTATTAGAAAAAAACCCAAACCAGTGGAGTTAATTGTCTCAAAGATAGCAATGCAAACACATTGCCTTTTCTTTCAGGAAAAAAAAAAATCTATGTGATTCTCACTCAGCTCTTTCACTGGGAGTTGTACGTTTATTCCATACATTCCCACTTCTGTTTTATATTCTTTTTTTCAGCCTTGGTAACTTTTTTATGCCCTCATGGTGCCACGTGGAGCACACAGTGATCGAGTCCCAGGCATCAGTGAAGATCCTGTGGATGTACAGACTCTTCCCCATTCCATTCCATTCTATTATTTTATATATATATATATATATATATATATATATTTATTTATATATATAATATATATATATTTATATTTTTATATTTATATTTATATTTATATTTATATTTATATTTATATTTATATTTATATTTTATTGACATTATATCAAGTTGGGGTTGTGTCTCTCCTTATCTCTTTGTGGATCATCAGGACAATAAATTATTCTTTTTAAATGGGTCATCAGAGATACATTTCAGTGCATTTCTTCAACTTTCTGGTTTCAGAGCACCATAGAAATAAAGGCTTGAATAAAGGGAGAGAAACCCATGTGAGCTTCTGGGTATCCTAGGCCAGCTTTCATTTTATATAATTCATTTAAGCAGAGGTAGATGGGCTGTCCTCTATAAATGACTGAAGCAGATGAGAAGCATTTTGCATAATTCTTATAAAACTCTGGGTCTTTTGGGATCCAGTCCATTTTCCAGAACCATCTCCTTTAAAAAAATTAAAAAAACAAAACCAAAAATTTGTTTTTTTTAAATATTTAACAAATAATTCCTGCTCATTTTGAAAATCCCAGTATCTCTGTGCCTTGGGCTCAGTTTGAAACTGAGATGCGCTGGAATCACATTTCCATCTCATTGTGATGGATCACCTGCCTGACCACGGCTGTTTTGAACACCATGAATTATCTTGCCTAACCTCCAGTGGTCACCCCAGAATGGACCATTTTCCCTCCAGTTTCTGGTTCCATACACACATTTTGTCACTGGTGATGATACAAAGCAGCAGGATCAGCACAAACCAGCTGGGGCCAGGCACCAATGTGGGGGCAATTCAACCAAGCCAAGCCAGGAGATGTCCTCAATATGACAGAGTGAACCTCTTGCTGGTTTCCCCCTTGACAGGGCTACTTTTTCCCCATTTGACAGCCAGGACCCCTTGGAAATTGTTGGTTGACTTTTTAGAAATTTTGTGTCTCAGGACAGCTCTAACCCTATTTTTGCCAGCACAATTGTTCCCCCTCAGGAATGCTGCATAAGCAGCTGTTCCAGCCAGGCTGCTCCAGTCCTGGCCACTCTGCTGAGGGCAGGTTGATGAGGATGCTGAAGGTATTGGACATAAGCTATATTTGGATATTCACATCAATAACGTGCATAGAGCATCTTTACATTTTTAGCATGGTAAATGACAAAGCCATCTGGAGGCTCGCTCCACAGACGCTGCCAGATTTCTGAAAGGTAGAAAATGCCTGCTCAAAAAAATGCTCTCCAGAATTTCACTGACAGCAAAATATTTCTATTGTCCTGCATTAAGTTGAGATAAATGCAATTTCTTCTTTGGTTGCCTTGCCACTGACCTCCATGGCAGTGATCTCTGTCAGTGTGTCTTCTGTCTTCATGCACATACCCAGATAACCCAAAAAAAATTGGATCAGGAAATGTAACAAAAAAAGAAACTGCTGCTGAAGAGAAGCAGTTAAATATTTTCAAATTTTAGGTAAAAAAGGCAGTTGTTTGGGGGAAGAAAAATGCCATATTTCTGCAATCACTTTTGGCCAGTTGCCTTCCAGTTTTGTCTTGCCGATAGCAGACAGTGCAGGGTGTACCGTAGTGACAGAGTGGGTTATCTTCTTTTGTAATTATTATTGAATTACTGCGATTGGGATTTTATTTTTAATTTTCTTCGAAGCAATTTGGGTCTATTCTGCAAGAGGAAAATGAAAGTAGCAGGGTAGAAGAGAGGTGTTCATGCCTTGGTATATGCTCAAAGGAAGAAGAAGGAAGGGTCTTGGTACCACATTAGTATTTGGGAAGCAACCATAACCACCCATTTTTCCTAAAGTTTATATATCCTGCTTTTGAAGGAGCCTCTTGCTTTGTAATACTAATTTCTCAGCTCTGCAAGCTTAGAAGTAGCCCAGAGGATGTTCTCTTTTTCCTGAGGCAGAGGCTATATTTGCTAATTAAGCTGCAGCTTTGACAGACAGGGTTTAGCCTTCCTCTGCTCAGTTACACAGGGACTCAGAGGAAGTGAAAAGCAGCAGCAGTGATGGCTCTTCCACGTTCCTTACTGGTTTTAATTTAGTCTAGAGGCAGCCAGTAATTTACAGAGGTTGCTGCAGTGCAAGGATGATTTCTTCTGTGGATTTTTTTTCCTAATCCTCCTTTATTGGATAATAATCAAATCCAACTAATGTCTGTATATAATATATAGATATTTTGTCTTGTTGAAGGTTTTTTCCTAACCACTTACTATATTGATTTGCTTTCAAAAGGTGTATGAATATCTTGATATTAAAAATTAAGAAATATTTTGTAGTCCTTTCTTCGCTATGTAAATAAAGTCTTACAGCAGTGTATGTAAGAGAAGAACATAAGGATGGTAAAGGATAGGAAGACTAAGAGAACTACTGAACAAAGTGAATTATTTTTATTTGAGGACAGGAGCTGAAATGGGAGTCTTTCTAATGTCTGGATATATATATCCATATATATATATCTATCTTTATATAGATATATATTATTTCTTTTTCCATTGAAGAAAAGGAAGAGAGAAACTGAGATTTAAAAATGTCAAGGAAATTAATTTTTCAGGGAAGAAAAGTAGTTATTTATAGAGGAGGAAAGATGTCATTGGTTAATACAAGTTGATCATTTGTTTTTACTGTCAAAATTGTTGAAAATGAAAAATGGGAAAAAGAGAACAGCAGCTGGAACTATCAAATGTTCAGGAGCCATCAATCTCTAGGACAAAAGGTGATCTGCATGTCTAACACTAACAGAAACTGATGACATGGTTTAAATTTGAGGCAAAAGTCTCCTAAAAAGAAAATTTTACGTTGCTTAGGAAGACGTGAGTTTTAAAAAGTTTTACAATAAATAATCCTTAAAATGCATATTTTAAAAATCATGTGAGTATGGCTCAATATTCATATTGGGTGCTAAATCACTTAATAGTTGAATATGTGGCAAATTTTTCAGTAGTTATGCCTATAGTAATGCTAACAAAGAATGCTTATGTTAGGAGAGCTGAGGATCATTAGTAATGATCATGGGAGAAAAGTCATTAGGATAAAATATTTCTTGTGGAAAAATTAATTGAATTTCATCCATTATATCCCAGCCACAGCTACTATTTTTAAAATTAAGTTATATAGGATGTAACCTATCTGTGTGGATTTCTGTAAGCAAATATCAACATTTTTTGGTTTTGGAAAATAAAACTGGAGTGGAAAATGGAACAGTCATAACAGATGCAGGCTCTGTATTTTAGGTTTTCAGTATTGAATTAGACATATGAAAAGAAGCAAATCCAGAGTATTATTTTCTCTCCCTCATTCTCCCTCATTCTTAAAGATTTTCAGCACCTTCTGCCTGACTTTAGAAGAAAATAATGTTTCCAAAGTAAATTCGTTTTTTCACATAAATACAGGCAATTGTAACTGAGTTCCTTAAAAAACATCTGTCATTATCAAGGTCAAGTAGGCTGGTCATTCTCTGAGAAGACAGTTCAATCATCACCTGGCTGTTGAAGAAAGAAAATACAGTCAGTTTCTAAATTCAATTTGAGCCAACTTCTAAATTCAGGTTTTTTTATTGGCAGATCAAAATCATCAGTTTTGTGGGAGTTTTGTCCCTAAGCATATCAAGAGAACCTATGGCATTTTTGGTGGGAGCTTGGTGTTACACCTTTACAGTCTTGCAGATTTTTATAGCTTGGATTTATTTGCAAACTAACACAATGAAAGTTTTAAGACAGTAATTTAAATTGGGAATAACTTCTCCTTAAGGAAGTAAAAGCCTTTATTTTTGGGTTAATGAAATTACTTCAGAATTAAACACAAATAGAATTCATTTTAAAACTTTAGGATTTTTCTGTTACCTTGATCACAAGTCCATTCAAGCCATAAAGGTTTTGTAAAGTGCAAAATGACTTTCCCAAGGTACCCTTTGATTTTCCATCTGCCCTGGACTATGGACAAAAATAATTGATTTTTTAAAAACTTTTAATAAGAGGGAATTTGCTGGATTTCAGAACTACTTATGAGTCTGCTAGAAATCTTACTCTGTTTCTGTCATGAACTATCAGAGCAGGTACTCTTTGCTGCAAAGAGAGAAGTTCCACCTGAATATGAGGAAGAATTTCTTTCCTGTGTGGGTGACCAGAGTCTGGAACAGATTGCCCAGAGAGGGTGTGGAGAATCCCTCACTGGAGATGTTCCAGAACCATCTGGATGCAATGCTGTGCCATATGCTCTGGGATGACCCTGCTGGAGCAGGGAAGTGGGGCCAGATGACCGCTGTGGGCCCTTCCAGCCTGACCCCATCTGGGATTCTGTGGTTTTGGTCAGGTATTCCTCATGTTAACCTAAATTTATAAATAAGCCAGGGCAGACTGAGTTAGAAGTGATCACTAAATGTGATACTGTAATATGACAGAAGTCATAATCCTTAGTAAGAAAAATATTTCTGATGTTTCCTCCATTTTTCCTTTATTCTCCATTCTCCTTTATTTATAACTCAGAAACCCTAGGAGAGGATTAGTTTGCCCAAAACTTGGGGGTTTTTTGCCTGCTATGTCTGTTGTCTTAATAAAACAGTTTACTTCAAATTCCACCTACTCATGATTTTAAAAGAGATTTTTTGCCACGTTAATCCAAGCCCTGTTTTTGCACTATTACAGTCAAATTGCCACTATCACTCCTTGTTCCTGCTAGGAAGTGTCTAGCAAAGTACAACTCTTTCCATTGCAAGTCTTGCCTCAAGAAATCCTACGGTTAAACAGGCTCTTCACAAGAAGAGAAATTCAGCTCTTGTGCCAATCAAAAGAGAAACCGACATAAACTCATCATATGAGCTTTTTTGATTGTTTGGTGGCATAACAGTGCCTCTGCAGATGGAAAACTGGGACAATAGTGGGATTTGGAGCAGCCTGTTTGCCTTTCCTCAGCAAGGGAGGAGGAAGGAGGGAAATGTCACCTCTAAAGTGGGGGAGAAAAGAAACAATAATCAGAACTACAATGTCTACTTGGAATTCAGGTGGCTGCACATCAAGTTACCTCTAACAGTCTGACTGCTGATTGCTACTATTCATGAAAAGGGGCTTTATTTTAGTTCTGAAATAATCCAGAGCAACAGCTCCCCCGTCGAGTTTTCCCGTCTGAATCTCTAAAATGTTCTCTTTTTTAATTTTCTCTCTTGACCCTCTCCTCCCACTCACCTCTTTGAACACAGATTTAAATACATTCAAAGAGATAGTGAGGAAGTAGTTTTCAGTCCATCTCATACAGCCAAAACACTGCTGCAAAGTGCCTCCCTTAAATTTTGGGAGGAATCAGCTGACAGAGGAAGGTTAGTTGGCTGAAGGCAAGGTAACATGAGAAAGAGCAGTTCAAAAGCACAGTGACAGTTTTACCTGACTCCTTTTCAGTTAATCACATCCACTTCTGGACACCCATGTCCTGTTAAACTACATTACCTTTGGAGCCTGTCACCTCAGCCTGGTTCCTTCCTTTGTCTGAAACAACTAAAATCAGTTGACCTTCAAGTTACAGGGATGTTTACCTATTCATTGAGAAGTGGAGATCTAGATTGCACTTAGGATCCTGGTTCCTTGGACTGGGACTTAGGGCTGCATTTCATTCTCCCTCCTGATTTTTAAGAGATGCTCTGTTTACTGTTACTTGTAATCCTCAATTGAAGTTTTAGTACAGTCCTAAATCAACAGAGGTGGGTTTTCAAGTGGACAGTGTAAATTATAAATCCTGCATTAACAATGTGGCCACATTGGAAAATACCCTTTAGTTCCATTGCCCTTTAATGGCTCTCTTATGTTGGCTATTGAATCCCATCTATCTAAATCCCATGGGAATTTTAAATCAGATGTGCTTTGGGGAACTTAGCAATAGCAATATTAATCACTCCCATAGTGCTGACAATATGTAATGGTTTGAGTGGGGCATCCTTTGATGCTGTATGATGTTAATGGTAGCAAGAATCAGCTTTGCAGTAGACCACATCATTTGCCTTGAAGGATCACTTCAGATAACAAAAACCAGAGGTTTGTTGTGCAAGAACTGGTTGTTCACACACACAAGCACTGTTTTCCTTCCCAACAGAGAAATTATTTATTGCTAGGAGACAGCAGTTTCTTCTATCCCAGGGATATGATGTTGGTAATGCTGTAGAAAGCCCCACATTTCCAGACACATACTGTGAATAATCAAAATCTGAGAAATTTCTTCATCCTGAGCCAGGTGTAAAACTACAACAGGAGATAGAAATGCAAGTGCCTGTATAATCCTTTGGGTTCATTGGCTCCAAATGTTTTAAGTTCTCTTCTTTTTGCCTGTATTCTCATTTGCATCATGTCACTGCATTGCTTGGGTGCTGACAGGCAAACTTCCTGTCTAAAATGCTGATTATATGATCAAAATTATTGATATTTTGATACACTCCATTTTGTGCTTTCTGACTGTATACTGTGTAACCAACACAAGGGTTTGTATTTAATTATAAGCCAAGCATTAAGTGACACGTGCCTGCTCCGTAGTTTTTAATTTTTATGTTTCTTGTGTGTTCTTTTGAAGCCTCAAGTAATAGAATGTGTTTCCTGAGTAATTGTAATCTGCTTTAGGAATGACTTTACAGCTCCTCAGAAGTTATCAGAAAATTCTCCACCCACCAGCACTGGCTGGTGTTGATGACTGAGCCTGGTTAATAGATTGTCTCTGATCTCGAGTTGCTGCCGTATAAGATGGAATATCTGGAATATCATTCAGTAACCTGAACTGGAAAATTAGAGATTGCAGCTGTGTGATGGGTGAGATCAGAAAGGCTGCTGTAAGAATCCTGTTCTGCCCATATTGCTGCAGGAAATGCTCCTGGCTCTTCTATAGCAATATGTTTTACAAAACACCCTTAGAAACCATCGGTCTCCCCAATATCAGCACAGATACTTGGGGGTTAAAATCAGTAGGAGCTTACCATCTAAAATCCAGTTCCTATGCCTTGCTCTGGAAAGTGGAAAGGCCAGACTTTGTATCAGATTAAGATGAGTTAGAGTAGATTGAGGCTTAAGGATTTTTTCCATCAGAATGAAAATATTAAAGACAGATAATTTTACCTTGTCTCTGTGTTATTTAATTTTTATTTTCCTGATTCCATTTTAAGCTGAATTCTACTAATGCTTGTTATTCCACTGGCACTCCAGTTTAGCCCAGAGAATACTGAAAATGCAACATGTTTTTATGTCTGCTAAAAACACAGATTTCATTTGGTACTTTTTATTTGTTTTCTTTGCTAGAACATGGACACTCATATTTATGACCTTCTTGTTTTCCAGCACCTCCCAGATGGCTCTGCCCCAAGTGCACACGCTGAATTTTATCTTCTGCCAGATCCTTATGAGGTCAGTCGAAGGAAAACAAGAACAGCTCCAAGAGGCTCTGACCCTACTTACAATGAACTTGTGAGTACCATTCACTTTCTTCCACCCCTTCTTGTTTCATGGAATCATGGAATGGGTCAGGCTGGAAGGGCCCACAGTGGTCATCTGGTGCCACCTCCCAGCTCCAGCAGGGCCATCCCAGAGCACATGGCACAGGATTGTGTCCAGATGGTTCTGGGATATCACCGGTGAGGGATTCTCCACAGCCTCTCTGGGCAATCTGCTCCAGTGCTCAATCACTGCACAAGGAAGTTCTTCCTCCCATTCAGGTGGAGCTTCCTGGGTATCTGTTCCTCCTGTTGCCTCTTGTCCCATTTTTGGGCCTCACGGAGCAGATCCTGGTACATTCCCTGACCTCTTCCTGCAGATGCTGACAGACATGGATGAGGTCCCCTCTCAGCTGTCTCTTTTCCAGGGTGAGCCCAGCTCACTCAGAGTTTTCTCTTGAGAGACATGCCCCAGTCCCCTCACCATCTCCATAGCCCTTCACTGGACTCACTCCAGTGGTTCCCTGCTTTTCTTCATCTGCTGAGCTTGGAACTGAACACAGCACTCCAGATGTGCCTCACTAGGGCTGAGTAAAAAGGCAGGGTCACCTCCCTCAACCTCCTGTCAATGCTTTTCTTGATGCACCCCAGGATCCCTTTTTGGCCATGAGGGCACACTGCAGGCTCATATTGTCCACCAGAACCCCCAGGTCCTTCTCTGCAGAGCTCCTTCCCAGCAGGTCACCTACAACCCACACAGGTGCAATTTGTTCTATTTGCTTTGCCCTCTCTTGAAACAAAACAACAATACAACATTTTTAGAGCCGTTGCAATGAGGGTGACCAAGAAGAAGGAATGTACCATAAGGAGAACCACAAATGGTGATGACTGTCTGCTTTGCATCTTTCTCAGAAGTGAAACAGCGTCTTTTATGTCTCTCTGTTCAGGAAAACAGTTGGATTTTTCACAGTGCCCTGTCTTACCCCATAACCACAGTTACACGTTAGCCAAATGAGATCAAGCATCATTGCACCATAACCCAGCAGTTCTGAATGAAGATATGCACAATAGCATGAAAAGTATTAATTGAATGGATGCTGTTATTCAAATTAACATTTGAAAATTGGCTGTCACTGTCCTAAATGATAACACAAGAATGAATAGCCAGGTTCTTTTCATGTTAAAATGCCATTAGTTCACAGCTATATATGATTCTTTCACACACCACTGAAGTGCTCATGCCTCTGGGGTGAAAGGAAACATTTGTATGGAGAAGCATTTATGGCAGAATGGGAAGTGGTATAAACTGTGTTCATTTGTAAGGGCAGATGAGATTGAAACAGTAGGTGGGATTGGAGATTATAATTATTACATGTAACAAATCTCCTAAAGATCTCAAAGCAATTTACAAATGCTCTTTCAGCAGGCTATAAAGTAGAAGGTGTGGAAAATATTACCACTCCACCCTGTTCCATAGATAAGATATGATGAAGGTTAGGTTAGTCAGCAGAGTCTCAGTGCTTATCTCTTCGTTTCTCAGTCCTGGAGTTGTAATATTTCTCTTTTCCCACATCTGTTAATTACAAAAGTTGCCTGCTTACACTGATGACTTCCAGCGTTCTGTAAGAAGGCTCCCTGAGTAGTATTGCTGCTCACAGCTGAGACAAATTTCCCTCCCTACAGTACTGCAGTGGAATAACAAGAAACTAGGCTTTATTTTTTCTGTTCTTTCCTTCTTTTTTCGCTATCAGAGTGGAATAAATCTAATTAATCTGTCTAAAGAAATTCCTTTACATTTGAAAGATATTTAAAGCAAACGAACATAATATGATTATATCATTACATTCATTGTAAGGTATCCAAAATGGACAACAGATAAGAGCCAGCCAGCAACACTGGAAGACAATTACCTTTCAAATTGCTCTTAGAAACCTTTGAATGCAAGGAAATCCAAAATCCCGTCTGCAGTTAGTCACTAGTCACTGGGAGGAGATTTAATTGTGGTTCACGAGTATTCCGCTGCTGTTAAAAGAAATCCCGTGAAAGCTTTAATGTCCTTAATCAAAACGGAGAGCCTTCTTCCCAGATGCTCAATCTTTTTCACTGGGAAGTGCTAATCACAGTGGGGACATATGGTTCCACTGAACTTGGCCCCTTCCAACCCTATGCCTGTGCTTTAGCAGCTCTGCTCCTCCATATGTGATGTCATTCTGGATGCATTTTTTTGTCCAAGGCTGGTAGACTGAGGCAGAAGCCGCCCCAGGGAAGCAAAACTACTAAAAATATAAGTCAGCTGTCTCTTAAGTTAGTTGCTGTCCAAAACACCGTGTACAGAAATGTAGTAGCCTTTTTTATGAGTTCATAAGTTTTTATTAAAGCCAAATGGCTGGAAGGAAGCTGTATATTAATTTCCTTCTTTGTTCCAGACTGAGAAAAATCTGAAATGTGCTTCTCTTGGGTATTTTTGATTCTAGTTTTGTACTTCTATTGCTTATGACTGCCTACAGCAAATTATCAACCTTGCAAAACTGCTTTTTATGTTTGATTTTTACTCGGGTGTGAGAGTGAAGATGTGAAAGTCCAGGAGGGCTGACAATAAAATGAGTTACAGCAAATGTTGTGGAGCTGCTTTTAGCAAACAAATCCTTCTTTTCTCTTGTGCCTGTGTTTGGATTTTGGAATTTGTGGCACTCATAGCAGTTAATGTTATATTGCATTAAGAAATGGTGGTAGAGAAGAGGAGAAGGAACACAGAAAAGTGGAATGCAGTGTAAAGAGAAAAGGAAGGCAGAGCAGCCCCAGCCAGTCTGATGAAAGGGGAGGAGGGGAACTGCACCAGGAGCCACGGCTGCTCCCTCCAGCACCATGCATCAAAACTGCCTTGGATTAATTACCAAATCTAGGAACTGTGCCATGGCTACCTATGGAGAAGCAACTGTCCCTCATTTGTGATTAAAATGTCATTAGACTCCTGTAGGTCAACAGTGTTTCTCTTTTTGCAGCCAGCAATAGTTGAATTCCAGCCCTAACTGTCCCACTGATTTGCTGCATGGCCACATATAACTCACCTCCATCGGATCTGTCTGTGTAAAAGGCAGGCAAATATTCTCACAGCACAATCATTTCAGGATTTAACTGTTCCCAAATTCTGGAACGTGTCATTTGTTTTATCCACACCCTTATTCAGCTTTCTCCAGACCTTTCTTCTGTCCCTACATCCTGATAATAATCCTTACTCCAGCTGAATTTGCAATACCATTTTAGAAACAGTTTACTGGGAGAATTTGAAAACCACCTACCCTGCACTGCAAAAGTCTGTCATTGCTCAAAGATGAAAGCCTATTTTTGGCCAAAGATTGAAAGTTGCTCATTACCCCAGTTCAGTTTCTTAACATTTACAGCTGATATGTGTAGGTTTTGGTGATTTAAAGCAACAGCTGGTACCTTTAATACATTGGCAAAGAAACAAGGCAGCTTTCTTTGATAGCATTAGCATCACCTCAGCATCAGATCACAGACTTACTCTAAATTATATTCTGCTTACTGTGCCTGTCCTTGCTTTTCAGATTTTCTTCATCATCTCACTTTTATTTTGGTGAGGAAAAGAGAAGCTGTGGAATCTGTAATTCATGGGCAATCTGGCAAATTAGGCACAGTAAACATGAAAACCAAAAAGCACCAGGTGCAAATTTCATGACAGCCATCCCAATCTATTATTTCCAAAGGCTTCTAAATGGAAAAGGGAATTTTAACCCCCTGGTAAGACCTTTCTTGGTGTCCTGTTGGTGCTTTCTGTGAGGATCGCCTGGTGTCCTGTCCATTCCATGAATGCAATTGCAAGTGGAAATACAGAGAGGGTTTATCAGTCCAGCCCACAGAGGTCCAAGCCAGAGGGGCTCAGTCTGCCTCTCCTTTCCCTCAGCAGTGCCATAGGTAACAGCCTGCATTCAGATTCCATGGAAAATCCAAGCAGGCAAATGACTTTAAGGCAGTTTCAGTTTTCCATTCTCCTGAAGTGAGAGAATGTCGCCACGTTTGCTTTTTAAATGGCATAGAGAGATTAAAATTTAAAGCATTTTTCCACTGCAAGTGAAATAGCAAAAACATTTCCAGCCATACCAATTTTAGATTAAATGAGCTTCTCTTAAGCAAACTTACCTTTCAGGCCCGCTCTGAGAGCATTTTCCTTCATATTTTTATCAGCCCACATGCAGTTTGCTCAACAGTTTTTGATTAATGCAGGGACTGAAGCATGGGAATTTGTTCTAAGTGCAATTTATTCTTGTTAGGCTATTGCTCCAGATTATTTGGGGTTTTTTTAAAATTCAGAAACTACACCATTATAATTTCATACTTTATCCCTGTGTGTTCTCACAATATTAAGGTAATTTAAAAGCTATTTTAAATCTATAGACATTAATAATTGTTTAAGACATGCTAAACTACCATCTCATTTATTTGGAGAAGTATCAACAGCACATCTGGAGTATCAGATATATCTAAATTTAGTAACTTCCATTTGCTCAACTGGGTCCAATCTTTCCCAGTTTTCACAGGGAAAATTATGAATACTGATTTTTTTTTTTTCTCAAGCATTGTTCAAGACAGGTTTCAAATTTATTTTAAAATGGTAATCAGATTTCATGAGCTTAAGCTCGTGATTCTAAGGTAGAATCTCTTTATATAAACTAGATAAGGTCAAATGTATTTCTGAGGTAAATTCACTAAGTTAAGTGAATTTGGCTCATGGTTAATAGCTTACTATTCTGGATGGAAGTTTAAAGCAATTATCACAAAGTTGGATTAATCATCATCCTATTTGAAGTGCTTTGCCTGTCAAATAGATTAACAAACTTGTATTTTTTTTTCTATTTCACTATATATTATTGCAGATTGTATATGACAGAGTCCCAGAGCTCCAAGGCCGTGTACTGAAGCTTGTTGTGAAAAGCAAAGGAACATTTGTGGGAGCTGTTAACATTCAGCTGAGCAGTGTCCAGTTCAATGAAGAAAAGTGGTACTCCCTGGGAAACAGTGTAATTTAAATGCTCTCCGAGATGATTCAATTATTTGCCCACTCACTAATGTTTCTTTATCCCATTTCCCACGGTACATTTTGTCTCAGTTGCCCTTGAGAAT
Source organism: Poecile atricapillus (assembly GCF_030490865.1). NCBI lineage: Eukaryota > Metazoa > Chordata > Aves > Passeriformes > Paridae > Poecile > Poecile atricapillus. Next base: position 7,958,862 of record NC_081266.1, read on the forward strand.
AGGCAGTCATCTGCTGAGCACATATCCTAACATTTCATAATGCTATTGTCTTAAATGTGCTACCATGTTCCTGCCACAGATTCCTGACAGCGTGAGTTTAAGGAATCACGTGCTAAGGACTTGTAGCAATATGCAGAAGTTCTTATGACAGCAATGAAGGGCTTGGTTTTGTTAATATTAAATAGTACAGTAAAAATACTAAATTCTCAGTGTGTGGGGCCGCATTCTTTGCCCATTAATTCCACTGATGGTGTTGAAACAATGCTGGTAATGATGTAATTTATCATCATTGCATGTGATGAGTTCACCAGAGGACCATGGGATGGTTCCCTGACAATACATTTCCCTGCAGATGTCCAGCAAATTTCATATTAAATCTTATCCAATCAATACTTTGGGTTTTTTAAAGAATGTTAGAAGTTTTGATACAATGTCACATTTAATCCAGGACATTAATTTGTCAACAATATGTATCATTGTTTCTTTTATTCTGACATCCAAGAGGCAGATATAACTGGTCATTTGTGTGAAGAGAGGAGGGAGAAGCTGATGTTCATGAATAAAGAGATTATATTGAGTGTGAGCTTTCAGGGGGGATTTATTTAAGCTCATGATGCCACAGATATTTGTTCAGCAGTCTTCCCACATTGCAGTCCTATGCTGCATAAGGGGTTCAAGTCAATACATGCATTGAATAGACTTAGAGCTATAAATATATATTTATATATTAAATAATTAACATGAGTGGTTCCTTTAAGTTCACAGATGCTAATTATGATCATTTTCATGACCCTCCTCTAGACTCTCTCCAAAAGATCAACCTCTTTCTTGTGTTGGAGGCCCCAAAGCTAAATGCAACTTCCCAAGTGGGACCTCCTGAGAGCAGACTAGGAGGGTAAAATCACCTCCCTCAACGCTGATTTTGATAGCAGATGTGGGCTATGTTTCCACTTTTTCCATCAGTGGGAACTTCCCCAACCTGCCCTGACTTCCCAAGTGAGGGATCGCGGCTCAGGCCAGTTTCCTCAGGACCTGTGGATGTTTCTCATCACGTCCCATGGACCTGTGCACCTCAAGGCTCCTTAGGTTTTCTCAGACCCAGTCTTCTCCTACAGAAAAACAGCAGTAGGGCCAAGGACAGCAGCCCTTATTTGGGATACCCCCTCCATAATATTCCCTCTGGCTTCACAAAATCATTGTGAATGTGCCTCTCTGGGAATCAGGCCACTGGGGCTGTTGCAAAGCCACAGATGTTATTTTAATGATTTCTTCTGCAGAATATCATCGATAATATGAAATATGAATAAAGAGTGATGCAGGTTCCAGCTTGGTGCCTTCTTTGGATATCAATGGAATGTTACGGTAACCTGTAAATATAATGACACCTTTATTAGTGTATTAACCACAAGCACAAATATTATGATGGAGTGTTTTTATGATCACCAATGCAAACAAGGCATAATTTATGATTCTGTAAGTAGCTCTTTAAAATAAAATGAAATTATACTAGAACTGAATATCATTTGTGCTGGTTTTTCTCATTTATATATATATATAGTATTTCAATTCTGGTATTTTTGGTGTCAGAGTGAAAAAGCCCAGTGTTTTGCAGGATGTGATATTTTTTCAAATGGAAGACTTTCAGCCCAGTGATATTTAAACATGGGCAAACTTACATTGTAACATCCCAGGTTATGTGCTGCACACATTGTTTTGAGAGCAAATGAAAGAACTTGTGAATCAGCAGTGATAGCACCTACAGAACGGTGCTGCAGCAGCCATGCACTGTGCAGCTGAGGCAGAAAAAAGTGAAGTGTAAGACTTCCTACCATGACTTCTTAAATGTTAATTTCATATGAGTAATTCACTTTATCAGAGATAAGTCATGCCATCATGAAACTATGTGTTCATCTGGTTGTTGAAGCATTTGGAAAAGCCATAGTTCTCAATTTCAAACATAATTCACTTACCTGCTTAGAAAACAAAACAACTTTTTCTTAAAAATCCCGGCCTGTACTGCTTTATATGACTAAATGTCCCTTATTTAATAACAAGTGACAATGTCACTTATGGTTAAAAAAAATTCTGTATTTTTTCTATGTATATATGTAAATAATTCCAGCTATTTAAGTAAGTCTGTTTTGTAGAAGTATCCATGTTCTGAACAGTAGTTTTCAAAATCCCTCTTTAGGTGTGTGTGGATGCCTGTGGAGTCTTTGGGAGCCACATTTACCTGGGTTTGGAATTTCTTGCTTCTTTCATACAGAATCATAGAATTGTTTAGATTGGAAAAGAGCTCTAAGATCATCAAGTCCAGCCTTTGACTGAACACCTCCTTGTGAACCAGGGCATGGCACTGAGTGCCACATCCAATTGTTTCTTGAGCACCTTCAGAGATGGTGGTTCCACCTCCTGTCTGAGCAGCTCTTTCTAATAATGGACAACCCTACCAGTGACAAAATTCTCCCTGATGTCCAACTGAACCTTCCCTGGCACAGCTTGAGCCATTTCCCCTTGTTCTGTCACACTACACATAAGTTCCTCTGGTATTTAAGGTTCAGATTCTAGGCAGCAAATATTAAAGCTGGTTGTAGGCAATTTACATTTGAGATCAGTTTTTAAGGCATGCACACAATATGTGGAAGGCTTGGTTGATTTCCTATCCAAAGATACACTTCAAAGACTAAGACTAATTTCTGAAGACTTGTGTTCTAGCCCCTACCTACAGAAGATTCTACAAAGTTTCCTGAGAGAAGTAAAACTTCTTTTTTGTTATTGAAATTGCCCCAATTTGCATTAAATGATTAACTACTCTTGGATCCCATGATAATAGAGTTAAAAATTGAGTTCCTGTCCTGTATTAGTATTCACCATGGCAGATTCATTGGCACAGGGACTGTAAGAGAGGACTCCCCCCTCCTATTTGCCTTTAACCACCCAGGTAGAGAATTTTTCTCAATTTCAGCCCCTCTGAGTATAGCTACAGAATCACTACATGGAAAATCAAATTCTGCTGCAGCTGGACAGCGAGCATTCCTCCCCAGTGGAGTCTACAGGTAGTTGGGAGTCTGCTGCTGGGGAAAGGAAGGCAGTGTGGATATAGATTTGAATCCTTTCAAAAGAAAATGCAGAGGAGGGAGGAAATGGCACAACTTTGCCCCTCTGGCTGTCAAAGAAAATAAAAGATGTAAGCACTGCTCAGCTTTTGGAAGCAACTTGCCCTCAGGGAAACCTCAGGGATATGAATCCTAGGGACCTGGGGACAGTCCTGTAGTACAGATTTAAGCAATTGGAATGCTGAAGACTAAGACTGAAATCCATGCTCACTCTCCAGCATATTAGGCAGTTCTTGCCTTGTCTTCTGCTTGTTGTGACTCCCTCTGCAAGAACATTATTTTCCTATTTCACTGTTTAGAGAGTACTTGGGTACCTAAAGCAAAACCATCGTTCCAGACCTGCTTTCAGAGATCTCAATGTTAAGCATTGCAATGAATGCTTGTAATAAATTTTGAAATTATTTATCACTTTACCTCTTAGAAGCATTTTATTTATGGCCTCTGGGCATTCTGATAGCAAATTACTTTTTTTATATTGTGTTAAGTGGGGATTGGGGTAATTTGTTTGGCATCATTTATAATTTTTGTACCTAGACTCACTCCCTAGAATTTTAATTATTGCACTGAAAATGTTTCTTCAGAAATCTACTGCTCTTACTTTTCCAAAATATGAATCCCTCATTTGTAACCAAAATTATAAAGACATTAAGCCTCACTGAAAATTTGTATCTAAAAAAGCCTCAATCAATAATTTTGCAAGTACTTGTAAGCAGCAGTGCCTGATATTTGAATTTGTCTCAGATATTGCGAATTGTTAGGTTGAGTGTTCTTTCATTATCCTGAAGTATACAAATAAAAGGAAACGAAAAGGTTATCAGTGTAAAAATTCATGTTGTAGAAAAACAACTGAGCTCTAAGAGTAATGTCATTTTTCTTGTATAACTCCTCAGCCTCAACTAAGAATCACAAGCAGCTTTATGACTTCCAAACATGAGGGAAAAAAAATGCACCATTTAAAATCCTGTTAAGCTTAATAAAAAAGGTGTGGTGCCTGTTGCCAGCTCCAGTGTTTTGCCTTGCCGTCTTTATTCACTAATAAAAGCTGTTTGTTTTGTCAGAAATGGCTTTGGAAAGCCAGTGTAGTAAACAGCCATTTTACATAAGCCTTTCTCCTTGGCCTATTGGCTTCTGTGTCTGCTCTTTATGAGCAGCCTTTTCATTACAAAAGTTCCAGGAACTCTACTGGCTTAACAAAAGAAACTCCAGCAAGAAAAATACCATGAATATTTTGCCCTATTTTTAACCATTGTGCTCCACTCTGAAAAGTTGCAGATAGGTTACCTGAGGGGGTTTTGGTGGTTGATTTTGTTTTAATTTGGTATTGGGTTTTGAACTTATCTAAGTGCACAAAACCACTGTCTTCATAGCAGCTCTGACTAGTCTCACTTCTTGCAATGAATTAAAATACCACCTGGGCAGTTTCCATCTAGAATGGAACACTGCAGTGGGAAGAATCACCTGCCATTAATATTGTTCTGATTTCAACATCATGGATTTGCATTCAGAGAATATGTTTATTTCAAAAACAGAGAGTGCCATTTATTCATTTTGTTACAAAATCGTGCTCTAGAAAATAAACATAGTGCTGAAGTCTCTCAATGCTACAGTAACAAAAAAAGCCTGGAATGTTGCAGATTTTTTTGAGCTGTTATAGGTGGTTGACATAAAAATATTACCTGTATTCAGGCTCATCACAGGTAAAGTGTACTGGCCAAGGAATTCGTTGTTACACAGAGAAATCTCATCCTGAACGCAGAAGCGTATCATTGCCAGTTCTGGAACTTGGATGTTAAAAGAGAATGTTTCATTCCATTTAGGGCTCAAAGCTAATTAAAGGAGAAAAGAAACAGGATTAAAATATGATTTCTTTTTTTTCTACTCTATAACTAAGCTGCTATCACTAGTTTGAACTGGTAAAGAGTTTCTTTTACCCTAGGTATCTGTGCCCATTTAAACAAATAACTAAACTCCCACTGACTGTAGTGGGGCAAAAGCCTAAGATAGTTGGTGTCATCCCTTAAAAGAGAGAAAAATGAGACAAGGATAGCCAGGTTAAGAACTTCTGCTCAGCTTAAATTTTCCTATAGCCATACCAGTTTCATGCTTTTGTCAAAGTTTCTCCTTTCACAGTGTTGGAAATGAATAAATTCAGGTAGTAGAACGTTCACTTGACCAGAAATACAAAAAGAGAATGTGGAACAGGAGGGGTTTGCCTGGTCTTTAGCAATGTTCATACAGGGAAAAGAAATTCAGGGGCTGATTTTAAACAGCAGCTATCTATAAAAAAGAAAAAGGAAGCATAGAAGACAGAGGCACAGACAAAATGAGATCACAGAAAGCTTGTAGTCTGAGACATCAAGAAGATCTGTATTATAAAGATAAGGGAGTGCTCACAGACAGCTACAAAGAGTACACACTTCACCTGTCAAGCAATTAAGGGATTACTCCTACCAGAGACTTCAAATGAGACGAGTGATGAAGTTACAGCAATTTCTTAAGAAAACCTCGTAATTAAGTTAAGTTAAGTGGTTAAGGCTGGGATAGGGTTAACTTTCTTCATGTCAACCCCTATGGTGCTGCATTTTGGATTTTTGACTCAAACAGCACTGACTACACCCCAGTGTTTGAGCTATTGCTGAACAGGGCTTCCACAGTGTCGAGATTTCTGTCTTTCTCACTGCAGAGCAGCCTCCCCATCCCAGTGAGGGGGCTGGGGGTACCCAGGAAGTTGGGAGGAGGCACAAGTGGTACAGCTGACCCCAGCTGGCCAAGGGGATGTTCCTTACAAATGGTGTCATGCTCACAGCTGGGGGGAAGGAGGAAGGGAGGGCATTCAGAATTGCAGTGTCTGTCTTCCCAAGTAACCTCAGAGCTCCAAAATGAAGCCTTGTTTCCCTGGGAATGGCTCTACACCTGCCTGCCCATGGGAAGTGGTGAATGAATTCCTTATTTTGCTTTGCTTGTGTGGGCAGCTTTTGCTTTATCTATCAAACTGTCTTCTTCTCTACCCGAGGGTTTTCTCATTTTGGCCTTTCCAGCCCTCTTCCCATCCAACTAGAGGAGAACAACCAAGCAGCTCTTTGGAGCTGAGCTGCTGTCCAGGATGAGCCCACAGCAGTGTGCAAAAAAAACAATTCCACCTTCCTTTAGAAAGGGGGAGTGCTCCCAGCTGTGTGTTTGTGCTTCCTTAATCTATCAGTCTAGAAACATGGCACACACAGCATGAACTTCTGCTACAGATTTTGTGCCAGGAAATCCTAGTCTAGAGAGAAATAATTGCATTTTCTATAACTCCTTGGGATGCAAAGTTGGTGTTTCCTTATAAAATGTTGTTGTGCTTTGTTCACAGCCTCGAGGAGCAGACTGATGCTCACCATTGCTTCTTACAATACTAGATTTCTTTCTTGTTTGGTCCTCTGGTACACCATAGATTTCTATCTGCACTGTGGGGTCAGCTTTGTTGGTCCTAGAGATGCTGCTGGGTGGTAACTGATGGCCACTGATCAGCTGGAAAATTAAAGTTATATTGAAATAACTGTAAGAACGAACTAATTCACCACAGCCATATAGTCACCATAATAGAAATAGCTTTCAAAAGAAATTACTTTAAGTATATGCCAGTCATAAACTGGTGTAATAAACACAGTGGAATCAAGAATATGGTGCTTCCTATCTAATTTACTTATATATATATATATTTTTTTTTTTTTAGAAATATTGTGGTATAGGAGCATGTTTTAACTAGATCAGATTGGTCTGAGCCCAGTCCAAACTGACCTTGAATGGTTAGAGGGATGGGATACACATAACCTCTCTGGGCTGCCTGTGCCAGTGTTTCACCACCCTCTTTATAAATAAATAAATATATAGATAAATAAATAACTGAAATAATATTTTAAACAATAATTTTCAGGTTTTTTTATTCAATAGCTATACATAAAAATTATATTTTGCTACTGTACAAAATAATCCTATTGGAATCAGCCTACAGTGATTTTTACATTTTCTGCTATCGAGCTCATGAATTCCAATCTGTGTGGAGTGGATCAGCATCAAGACCCACCGTGACATCAGCATTGTGCTACAGGGTATGTAGCAGACTGCCTCACCTGTGCCTCATCTCTTGCACAGTGTTCCTTAGTATTAGATAAAAACTCTTCATTCAGTGAGCTTCCTGATGTGTTTTGACCAAAATTTCCAAAAACAGGAAATTTTGTCTCAGACTGCCCTGTAATCTGGCACCCAGACTAAGACAGGATTTATGAAAGTCACAACTTTGTCTGCTTTTTATCTATATTTCAGGGTAGCTAGGAAAGAGTCAACATCTGTGCAGTAATCAGCCTTTTAGGAATCAGTATATAACATGTATTGAGAGAGATATACAAGCCTGAAAGTCCAGGTGAAAGATATGACTCCTGACCCTGGTCTCAGGCCTAAGCATCATAAGAGATTCTTATTCCCCTGTCAACCACCCCAAAAATCAAAACCCACAAATCCCACACTTTGCTTTGATATTTTCCAGTGCTTGTAGCACCTTGCCCCCAGAGAAGTTCTAGCCTGAAATACTGAAGAGCAGTGGCTTGGCAAACACTGATGCTCTTTCTTCCTAAGGAAAAGCTGCTGCCTTCACCAGGAATCTTTGCAATCACTGATGGGCTGCCCACTAAGGACATGGGAGATTCCTTGCCATTTCCTGAGGGCCATTGCCAAGGCCTGCATGACCCACTGCTAGACCTAGCCTAAGCCTCCCCTGGCATGGGAAAAGAGTGAGTTCTTTCAAGCACACCATGACCCAAATCCATAAATCAAATCAATTTTTGACATCCAAGGTGAAGCAGACATACAGAGTGATGTAAAAATTTAGGAAGCACCTTGAACATCCCTATTTCTGCTTCAAAGGCTCTATGCCTCTTGATGGGAATTGTGGCACATTGGGTTAAGGATAAGGAATTCAGTAACATCAGGCCCTATGTGATTTTTCTATTCTTCATTCGTTCATTCATTCATTCGTTCAGAGAGATTTGCCCTTTAGATGTTTTCTATCTTTGCTTTCTGTTGTCATTTCTGCATTCATCTGGTTAGTAACTTTTTCAGCAGAAGCTGCTTTTCCTTTGACTCCTGCTCCAAATTGCTTTTGTCTTCAACCACAATTTCCTGGTTTTTGCTGCTGGCTATGAATGGGGCTCTCTGTGCCCTTCATTCCCTCAGCCAGTGGGATGCCATTGCCTCTCTGCAGCCCGCACTATCCAGCCTGAAGTCTCAGTCTAAAGTCCTCAATCTTAAACACAGCCTTTCTCTTCTCCAGCTCCTTCCAAACTCAGACACTTCCTCTGCATTGACAATGGTTTTGCCTGTCTCCTGCATTACAATTCAGGGTTTCTCCTCATCCTAATTCCAGCTTCATACAAATTAGGGCTAAAATAAGTGATGTATTTGCCTGGCTGCCTGAAATCATCCAGCAATGTCTATTCACAATTGGTATGCTCACTGTCAGGACACTAGAATGTTCTTGATTAGGTGCGTGCATTATGTAAGTATTTTATAATTGTCACTAACTATTGTTTTATCTCTGCTATTTATTACTCTGAAAGAAACAAAATAGCAATTACACACTAATTATATGCTAATTAAATAGCATTTATGCAAGTGGTATTCTGTGTAATCAGAAATATTACTTTTTCATTGGGAAAAGGGACTTTTCTAATTAGTGAACAATTATAACAAATCTACTTGACCTCAAAATAAAGGCCTTATCTAATCATTTATTTGTAAATGGCATGCATTTCAAGTATTTTTGGGAAGTCAATCACATTATAATTTGGGAGAAGTAGAAATAATTCAAAGACTTATTAATTCATCCCTCCTTTCACCCTTATTTATACCATTTAAGGATTATAAATAGTCTTTTATATATGCATAGAAAGATAATGAGACTTAAAAGAAGCATAAAGCTTCCTATCTTATCTTTAAAAATTTCCATTTGTCAATTAACATTATAATAGTACAGGTGGTATTATTGATAGTGAAAGAAATAACACCCAAAGTGCACATTTGAATTCTGTGCTTTCAGTTCAGCTTCCACATGCACAATTGTCTGGCCCCTTTTTCAGCTACATTATTTATATTTATTTGTACAGCATCATTAAAAATCATGTATTTTTACAGTCTCCTGGAGGCTCTGAACCCCTACATATTTTTAGCAAGCATAAGTGAAATACAGATGGGAAAGCACCCAAGCAGCAGTTGATACTCTGTGAGAGTTTTACCATCTTGTTGAAAACATTAGTTCCCAACAAACAGGAATAGGAATAAAATGGGGAAAAAAATTAGATAATAATTGCATCTGAAATACATAAAATTTGCTTTCCCATTTTCATGGAACAAAACAACACTTCAGTCATCTTACCCTTATTGACAGAGACATTGGTTTGCTGTATCCTCCCACATTTCGGGGTGTAAATGTGGTATTGCGATCCCTCAAGAATACAGGTTTCAGCACATAGCCACAACCACCATTGTCCAGGAATTTTCCATCTTGCAATTCCATTTGTGTTCCCGGTGTTTGGAAGTTTAAGGCCACTGTAAAATTATATCAGTATTGATTTTAGTGAATTAGATTTGATAACATTTTATAAAAAAAAGTTAAAAAAAATTTCAAATGAGCTTAAGATATCTACATCTTTCAATTCATATGTAGGATCCTGTTATTTCCCTTAAATTAAGTGATACTCAATAACGAATTATTTGTGCACAAAAACAGTACACTCTTTAGAACTGCACCCTCTTTTAAGAACTAATCTATAGATCTTTTTTACATTGCTATACCTCTCTTCCCTTTTCTTTCTAAATTAGACCTTGGAGAATATGAAATAAGAGATCCTTCTCTCTGCAAGAACTGAATTCACATCCTAGTTTCTCTACAGCAGCAAGACCCTGCACTCCAAACCTGCTATCAAAGATCTGGTGCAGAAGTCAAAACCTCAGGATTGTATCTAACCTTAGTTATGGTGCAGAATTCATCACAAAAACATCTCACCCAGAAGATTAAGAAGCTTTAGTTTAGTTAGAATACTCAGTGAAAATACATATAAATTTATAGAACTAGAAGCAATTTTAAAAGTGTTCTTAAATTTATGTGAGCACACACTCTCTTGGAGCTTAATCCTCAGGTACTGGTGATTATTCTAAGAATACACCTGACAGATTTTTTCCTTTCCTTGGCAGTTCAAAACATTTTCAGTTTGCTGCAGCACCAATAATAAAATATCACACTTCTCATCAACAGGATATTGTAATTCATGAGATAAAGCCAACATTGAAATAGACCTGTTTAATGAAATTTCCCCCTATTCCAGTGCATTGGAGCTTCTTGTCACATTCCAAATAGAAAATGCAGAAGTCAAATCAGCAATGAATTATGACATTATGAACCCATGACATGTGTTAAACAGAGAATGATAAGAAGTCATTTACTTAAAAGGATGGTTTGGTAGGAATGAAAAAAGAAGACTTTAAGCAGTTCAAGTGACTCATAATAATTCATAAAGAGGACCTTATTACATTTTCCTGGGAGATAATATGAATGCATTGAATGAACATTTGACATAATGCAAAAATCCTTATTGCAAGTGGAAAACACACAAAATTGTTTTCACTGCAAAAATTACTCGTTCCTTCACTGCTTTGATGATCATTTTAAAATATTCTGAAGCAAACAACACAAATAGGAATGAAGCAGCTGGTACAATGGACCTGATATTTATAATATGATATATAAACACATGTTTTTGGTGGGGTTACTTCTGAAGAGCTCTGGTTCCATAGCCTCAAAACCAATGAATGGGTGGAATACATGAAGTGCTCCCAGAGTGCATCATCTGTTTAATCTGAAAGGAATCCCATCTGTGCTAGCTAAAATTGCTCTGCATCATGAACCAACATGCAGCAAGTAGGAATAACTGGAAACCCTGTCTAGAAAAACCTCAAACAAAACAAAAAAAGCCTCCAAAACAAAACACAACATGCACTCCTGCTTTGATCTAAGTGTTAATGTAAAGACATGATTTTATGTTAATATACACAGGAATTTTGTTTTACCTTTAACAACAGAAACCAAACTTCAGAGTGTTCATATTGCCCATTGCCCACCATTGCCTTTTTTAAACAGGGTTGGTATTTTCTTGGTATGGTTTTGGCAGCGGTTCAAAATTTTCTCTTTATGACTCAACCCATCATCCAGAAACAGCCCCAAATTTGGTGCTATATGATGCTTGTATATTTTAATGCACTGAATCAAGCTGTGCAGAGGATGCTACAGGAGCTGCAACCCTGTGGCCCCTGGAAGTCTGAACTACAGATAAGCCAGGATCTCTCACTCCTCAGGTGAGTCCTAGGCCACACTTTCAGGATACGTGGGTTTAAAAGTGCAACTGAAATTAGGCACATCGAACAGTCAGCTTCAAATAGCAGCTTCCACATGATGAACCAAATTACATGATTGCACATAATGAGACTATTGCTAAATTTACCAAGCTTTATAGGCGACTAAGCAGGAAAATCTGATGTAACAACAGCAACAAGCAAACGAGAATACTTTATATTTTATCACATTAGGAAAATTACTTTTGCAACACAAGTGAAGGGCAATGTTATTATGGGTTGATATCTCTAAACATCAGCACTGTGTTTTCACTTAATTTAATTTGACCTTAAGAACAAGTTAAAAAACGCATGGAACAGTAGTTTTAATTTACTTACTGGTTTCTTTGTATTGCAAGTTTTAAGGTGATTAAGCAAATGTGAGATTTTGTGTCATATTCTCTGAGATGCAAACCTCTACTAAAACTGTTTACAGGGCTCATAGCTGCTTGGAGCCTCCCAGGGCACTACTTTATGGTGCATTGATGTACAATTTTTCTTTTTAAACAGGTGCAGTATAGCCCTAACACTTCTTGAGAAATGGCAAGGATCATAAACTAAAAGCTATGCCCAGCAGCTTGGGCTGAGCAATATCTTTCTGCAAACAATCCTGAACTTCTACCCAGTGTTTCATTTTAGCTTTGGTGAATTCAAGAGCAGAACTGTTCAATAATATTCTTTGTACTTTTGTTTTATGAAACAGTATAAATATAATGCATGTATGAAGAGAGATTTAAACTGACAGTTTATTTTGGAAAGAAACCCAAATGAGCTTGCAATGAAACCATCTGAGCAGTACATAATCTTAATGCATGGTTTTCATGGGGAAGTAAAGGCATCTGAAGTTGAACACGGTGTACATTAAATTTTCTCCTCAGTCCTTTCATTAAGCACCAGAAGAATTTTAATATTGACATCAAAATCAAAGCAGCACAGCAAAACATGGGCTTGGGGAACAACCTGAGCAAAGCAATTCTTCACTGTGATTCCTGCACCTAAAACAGATTTAACTATTCCTAGAACCATGAGGCTAAATCCCCTTCAGATCAGAGTATTGAATACTCAAATCATCTTGCAAAGTACCAAAGCTGCCATGGCAGTCCCAGTAAGCCCCAGGTGTAAATAACTTCATATGGCAAATTGAGGTTAGGAAATAGACTAGCTCCAAAAAATGAGCCAATCCATAATACACAGAAGGATATTATTTTTGACCCCAAACCTCTGTATCACAAGCAGTTAACTGAAGTCAGTTCCACCACTAATTGCAGAACTAAAGACACTCTAAATATTCATACACAGCACCTTCTATAGGTGCCACCATTCAAGACATAATTGATTTGTGGACTAAAAGCAAAAGCTTTGTAAAACCAAAATGAGAATTGTGACTGTGATTTGAAGGCATTGAGGAAAACTGCACATCTTTTGATCCTGCCTCTCATTAATATTCCCAGTGGGACTTTTAAATTGTAATTTTTTATTTTTTGTTCTTTGCTTGCTGGTTCTATCAGCTACATCACAACCATAAGGTTTAATGCATTTTCCCATTTAAATGGGAAGATTTTAAAATAGATAAGGACACATTTGTCACCATTTTTTCTTGAAATGGGTTACTTAATTGCATTTTATGCCATTTAAAAATGCATCTCAAAATGTATCAATTTTATGCCCTTTCAAAAAAACTCATATTCAGAAAGCACTCACAGTGCCAATGTTCCTATCTCCATGGTTTACCTCACTCATTTGAATCTAAAGAGATGTAATAGATCACACTTTTATCAGCCTTCTTGTCTTGCTCTCAGCTCTTTCCAGTTGTCTGTGCTCTTAAAGTGGGCCACTCACAATGAATGCAACGAAAATCTGTGCCTCAGATATCCCAAATCTGAGCTGAATTCCACCCAGCCTGGGAAATGCTATTGCAAACAGGAGCGTATCCTAATGCTCTGGAATGTTGCCATTGCTTATGAGATGATCAATGTGATTGGATTTGAAGCCACTGCTTTCATTCCACACCAGCACTCCAAGCTGGGCACAGACTGTCTAGGCTTTCTTCTCACATGCAGGTCACAGCTGCACTCAATCCATCACTGCCCAAATTTACAGAAATATTTCAGAAGTCCAGGAAAGATGGAGCGAGACTATTTACAGGGGCATAACAGGACAGGGGGGAAGAGCTTCAAAGTGAAAGAGAATAAACCTGTGAATAGGTGAGACCCCACACAAACTTTATGAGCAAGGACTTTGGTCTACTAGACCAAAAATAAAGAAAAAAAACCTCTTTTTTTTCTACCAGAAAAAAAATAAAATATATAATGATTGATTTTCCTACAACACAGAGCAAGCTTATATGGACAATATACATTTTGGCATAAAAAGTATCACCTCTCTTCCTGGCAAAAAAAAAAAAAATCAGTAAAACTGTATTTTTTCTCTTCCCTAACAGACTCCAAATTATATTAATCTTAATGATAACTTCTGGCTTTATTTTTCACCTACACATTTTGAAATGGTTGTTTTCACTCTACAGAAGCTTGATTTATGGCTTACAATGTGAGGGATTCTGCCGTAGGAAGAGGGACTGCTCCTCTGAGAGCTGAATAAATGCATAACTGCATGACATAACATCCTTAAAATGTGCAGTCAGTCTTTTTTGTATGGTCTTTGGGCCAGTTTAATACTGTGGCTCTAAAGACACTGTCATTAGAAATGTGAAGAATCCAGTCACACAGTTCATAACTGCTGACATTGCTCCTACTTCATTACAAGTGGTCCTACTGGAAAAGAGATGTCAGGTGATTAAGAGTCCTCCATTGTCCAAGTAAATCTGCAAAGGGTTTAAGTAGAGATCCTCTCTTGTGAGATTCTCATGGGAAAAGTACCTAAAGCATTTCTGATAAATTATCAGATCTGAAAATCTAAATTGATTTTTGCTGTCTAATTAATGTGTCAGTCTGAAAGTCACACTTCAGTGTAAGTCTGAGTATTTTTGGTTGTCATTTGACCAATTTTACACCTGAAATGTTTCCAAAATAATTTTTAAAATTTACTTAACTTGTGATTCTTGGCAGAAAAGTGAATATTATCAGCTTCCCTCTCCTGTTTTAGTCTGGAGTCACTGACAAGTTTTAGAACAAGATCAGCAACTACTTCAGAAACAATTGTGTTCCTGCAATTTTTTCCCATCTTCCTTTAAAATTTATTAGACTTCACATAAATTATTTACTATTCTATTGGTTGTCTGCAGTGAAGACAGCTGGAAAAACTGATAAAATGGAATTTCAGTGTTTCTTTGCTTTACAGTGAAATTCCAGTATCTATGACACACACCAAAAACTGCCTAAAAAGAAGCAGAATAGCCCAAGAGCTTTTTCATAAACCTGGCAGTAGAAGCATTTCTGCAGAAGAGACATAAAACCTTCATTCAAAACCACTCCCAGCATTTGGAGCCATTCCAAAGGAAAGTTGAGTGCATTTGGAGAGCTTCAGATGTTGAATCATATTATCCCACCTATCTTGCAGGTGTCTACACCTGAATTAGCAGTACCACTTCACTCTTTGTGAAGACTAAATCAGTGAAATTCAAGGGAAAACATTAAAAAAAAAATTAGTCCTCTAGGTTTCACTTCCTAAGGAGGCATTTCTGGACTATTAAAACCAGTAGAAGAGAGCAATAATATAGTTATTGACACAGAACCCAAGCAGGGTCGGGTTTGAGTCATTTTAATTTCCACAGGTGAGGCATACCAAGATCAAAATTAGTTGGTTTCTTTTCCCTTGGTTGCTTCAGAGGTTAAAATCAGAACTAGTTAGAGAGCTCCTTATCACTCCTCTTTTCATGCATCATTTTTTACCATATTTTGTCATATTATTGCACACAAGACTGAACCACAAAACAGATGTGACAAAATTGCCAAGCTGCATTTCAGTGTCACAGTCCAAAATAAAACCTACAGAAAGTAAAAAACCCATCATACAAGTACAACTTTCACAGCAGCATATAAATTTATGCACACCCCAAAAAGCACATATGAGATATTCTGAAATAAAATTCTCTACCTACAACACCATGGTTTTCTCCTGTAAGTTATGGCATGTTTTGGTCATTCCTGCAGAGTGCTTTGGTACATGTAGAACATTTCCAAATGCCACATTCAAAAGGTTATTTAAGTCTTTTTTTTATTATGATTTTCACCAAGGCTTTCTTTCATTTTGGATTTTTGTTGTTTTTTTCAGTCTATATAAAACAACTGATATCAGTTTATTTAAATAAATGTCCTGAATTTTATTTCCCTGCATAAATCTTTCCATTTCATTTTATTTCCTAAATAAAAAGGAGACATGGATACATCAAACCAGTTCTTTCCAGTGCCTCACTGCAGTTGTATGCAGGAGGCATACTAATTTTCACAGACTATGAAAAGTGAGGGCTTTTCTCCATAAGACCTCTTTTTTCCCAAAACCTCCTGTTCTTATGAGTCTCAATTTTCAGAGAATGGACAGGGAGTACACAGTGATATCCAAAAGCTATTTTGTGGAAACTCTGTACTTTTTACTGAGCTTTTTAACTTGCCTTCCTCTGGAAATTAGGTTTACACAATTACATGTCTTGTCCTCAGCCCCAAAAAGTCTTGAGCCTGTTGGACCATTTCATCCTGCTTTAGCTGAGTGCCAGGCTGCTCCAAGTTAATATGTTCCAAGCAATTCAGAGAAAATTGCTGGCAAGGTACAGAAGAAAGCACTGTTTTGAGTCAATCACTAAGGGAAGTGAAGGAGTAACTCAGTTCTCATAATTACAAGATGCAGAGGCCTGGAAGGCAGTGTTATGTGTAGGTTTGAACAAAACCTAATATATTTTCTTTGCCCAGCCAGAAAGGTTATGGATGTTAAAGGAATGTAAGCTTGCAGGTGTGGGGAGGAGAAGGGAGTTAAGAAGGGGAATAGGTGGCAAAGAGAAATCCAAGAGTCCTTTGAAGAGTTTCAGGGAATTGCAAAAGGGATCTAGAGGATTCACTTCTGTGCATGGGGTGTAAAGCACAACGGCAGGCAGACAGGAGGGGTGTGTGAATTATACAGACATGGGACAGATATAAAAATCAAAAGTCTGTGTTAAATCAGTGAAAGGACATCAGCAGAAGATTCACTGAGATACCCTCACTTTGGGAGTTGCATTGTGAAGAGCTGCTATATTTCTGCCAAACAGCTATCTAAAGCAGATTAGGGAATAAATAGATCTAACATAGCTTGGAAATAATGTATGTGGAGAATTGTTTTTAATCAGCCTATTCCCATGTGAAAAATAGAGGGGTTTTTAAGTGAAGATGCAAATGAAGTGACCAAGAGGGCAAATCTAACCACTTCCTGCAGATTTTTAATTCTTCCAGGAAGGGGCCCAAACCCCCTATGCACCAAAAGTCATATGTTTTGCATATAAATGGTTAGACTGACTTCTCATTAAGGCACACTCTGAGTAAACAGCCAGTGTAGTAATTTTGAAAGATTTTGGCGCTGTCTGTGATCTAACAAATGGTTATCCTTTGCAGAGATAAGTGTGGAGATTCACAGGCTAGAAAGAAAACTAGTAAATTGCAGTATGATAAGACTGGGAGATTAATTCAATTTTAAATTAAGGACCTCTGGCGAGTGCTTTCTCTAAGAATGAAACAAACTTCCTAGTTTTTAATGGCAATGTATAGTTTAGATAGCAATGATAGCACACAGGGAGGGCAGCACCCCAGGTAAATAATCCAGACATGGCACTAAGTGTGGATGAACCACAAGGACACAACATAATCAAACCAATTTCACACAGTATGGTGATGAGAAGATACTTGCATAGTCCAGCACAAGTCCAAATCTGTACTGCAAATAAGCATTTATGAGGACATAGAAGCAAGTCAAATTTATACTAAATAGTAATTTTTGTACTCCTTATGTAGTTATGTAAAATAACAGTCAGGATGGAGAAAGTAACTTGTCACAGAAGATATATGGAGAGCTGAGAAAGGAAACAAGTGGAAAAGGAAGCCTGGAACAAGGGTGACATAAGCTCCAGGGCCCTACAGACAGAATGAAATCTGTGCCTGTCCTTGGATGAGTGTGTATTTCAACATAACAAGGTGAATCCACACCTCTCACCTCTCAAAACCGAGAGCCTAAGGCAAAGTGCCCTGCTCACCCCACAGTCTCCCTCAGGTGGCCTTGGCAAAGACTCAAAGACAGAATATATACCTGGGTACAAAAACTATTCTGCTCTACTTTACCTAGGGCTGAAGAAAATTTAGCAGGCAAACATAGAAATATGTTCTGGAACTGAGAATCTTTTAAACTGAAGAATAAACACGTGAAGGTAAAATTGTCTCTAAAGCCATTAAAAAGGACAAAATGCTTACAGGTGAGAGGTTTTCCAAAGCCTGCTGGGTACAGAAGTCATGCCATGCTTATTTTGAAAAAATTCAAATAAATAACTTTCAATGAAGAAGCAGAAGTTACCACTTTTTTTTGTTGCCCAGGAAACGAATATGTTTTGTACTGGAAATTAAAATTCTACATGTATGTTCATCTGAATAAAGACTGGAGACTCCCAGCAGCTCCCAGCTGTCTCTGGATGTTGTGCTGACCAGGAATGTTTGAGTGCTGCCTTGTGTAGCATATCCTGTTCTGGGAATTTTTGGCACTACTATCAATTGTTGTGCTCACATCTGCACCTAAGCAAGTCACAGAGTGCCACTGAAAACCCACAGACCCTTCAGAAGAAACTTGCATTGCTGAGTAACGGAAACTTAAAAATGCTGAGCTTGTTATTAGTGATTTTCTTAATATCCAATTCAAAGAGGTAGTTTAAAGAGATTAATAAAATAGAATAAATGGAATATCTGGCATAGGAAACAGCTATTTAACACAAAGTGATATTTACAATTACTAGTGAGAAAAAACTGGTGGAATATGTGGGTTGAAGGAAAATTTTATACAACAAAAATTAAAATAATGCCACTGGGGGAAAATTACGTAACCTACATAACACCAGAATACTATAGGAAGCAAGAAACTCCTTTATCTGTAAAGCCTAGAATGCAATAGTTTCTGCAAGGATACATACCCATCTGACACCCTACATTCCAGAACTCCTGAGGATTATAATTTGACGAGCTCATTCTTGTTCCCTTGGGGTAAATTCTTGTAATAAATCTTGTAGTATGTGAAATAAACTCTTTAGCTGATAAACAGAAGGATAAAATCTTGGTAAGAAAACCTTTGTTATTAAAGAAATCCTATTTGAACAAATAATAAAAATACAGTAATTTGATCCAGCAATATTTTTACACAATATTATGCCAATTTATTCTATTTTAACATCATTTTATTTTGAAATATATTCATTTGTTCATTTAATAATTAATTTTTAAACCTTAATATTTTGTGTGTATTTGAATCTGACAGTATTCCTGTATAAAGAAATATATATTCCTTTGTAAGAAGTTCATTATCCAAAAACCATCCCTTCCCTGAAATATTCTGTTTCTTCACCTTTTTGCAGGGTAACCTTATGATTTCTACACTAAAGCCTACTGTATTCTCATGGGAAACTGAGACACAGGAAACTGCACAAAAGTTTCCCCCTTCTATAATAGCTCAAAATGAAAAAAAAAGGAAAAAAAATCATCTTTAGATGATCTTGGCTTGTTTGTTGTTTGGAGGTTTAAATAAAATGGCTAAATAATATTAGGACCAGGGAAGAGCACGTTTTCAAAAGCCACTGAAATTCTTGTTATATAAGCCTCAGAAGATAACTATCATGTACATTGTTTTTCCTTCTGCTGGCAGTGTTCCCTCCTTTCTCATATGTAAGCATTGACTGCAGGGATGTGGGAAACTTCAGATGACTTCTATCTGCACGATTCCTTTTTAGTGATTAAACAAAAATCTACATTTCCAGGGTCATCTCTCTGATCTCCATTTTCCTCTCACCTCATTTTTTGTTTGTTTAGCGGTTTTGTTTGGTAGAGTTTGGTTTGCTTTGTTGTTTGGGGGTGGTTTTATTGAGGGGGAGGAGAGGTTCTAGAGCTACTTTTCTATCTCCTAGAGTGCTGGAGGAACCAGAGAGAGGACTCAGTGGCTGGAAAATCCTACTTTGTGACACTGTTCAGCATCATTCACCTCGCCAGCTGTTGCCCTGAAAACTAAAACCTGATAATGTTGTCATAGCTTTAGTTACTTTCCCATGGAAGTTCTATAAACAGAAGTTGTTTATCACATTCCTTCTAAGAAACATCTTTTGATGGACGTTTCACACGACCAGTGTGCTTGGGAAGGTGTAACTTAATTATCCAATTCCTGGTCATTGTTGAGAATCTATAAATACTGGGGTCAGAAAATAAAGTTCCTTCTTTCCTGTTCTACCACTGGAAAGTGTTCATGTGAATCATTTTGTGTCCTTTAGCAACAGCCAGCCACTGAATCACCTCCACAAAGTGAGTGGGCATGTGGCAGCCTTCATTGTCATTGTCACTGTCATGCTCGGTGATCTCTGCTTTTAACGCTCCCTCGGGGCTCTCTGCAGGCAGCTGGAGCTCAAACAGCAGAGGCTGCACCAAATGGAGCTGCTCCAGCCCAGAATGGTTTGGATAATTCAGTTTGGCTGGGATGGAAGGTCTGCTCCAGTGGAGCAAGCTGCCTGCTCTGGGGTTTATCCATCCCATTAATGAGGACTCTCTTATCTGCACTTGTCACCAAAGCCAGGCGACTGCCGAGCCAACTCCGCTCAGTTCTCAGCCCAGACATGGGGGTGGGGAGGGAGGTGGTGAAATTTATTCCACGCTTTTTCAAGTGCTGACTGCAATTCCTAAATTACTTGATGCAGAAAACAATGAATCGAAAGGCAGACGTACATTTTTTAGACTGTGTTAATATTTGTTCTTATAAAAATACACGGAATTAAAGCAAAGTTGAATTTCAGTTTTCCTCCCAAAGCCAACAGAAATAAAAATATTATGCAAAGGACATATCTAAAACAGTGTTATACAAAGAACCAAATAAAATCAGACAGCAGGTGTTTCATAAAATTTTAACCCTTCAATGCCTAAGCAGTGAAGCAATCATAGCACCAATGTAACTTTTAACTGATTGACTCAAAAGAAATTACCTGAAGATCTTAAAAGTTTTCGTGCTGCACTCTCTCCAACTGAATTATTTTCATAACACTGCTGATGCTGCAGGGAATGCTCAAAGCTCACAAACTTCTGAGATTTGGTATAAACCACAAGGTCTGACAATGCAAGGGCAATCTTTCCCTTTCTCACCTAAACATCATCAGATGAATAATGGAATAAAAAAGTCACAATGATGAGTATTTCATTATTATTAATATTAATATTTATATATTAATAAATATAATTAATATTAATAAATTAATATGAATTATTATTAATATTAATAATTCAGAGAAACAATCATTTTGGATGCATAAAGCATGAAAAAACGTCTCAGTTAATGAATCTAATAAATATGACCTTTAATAGTGAGATCTGATCTGCTGAGAGAAAATTGAGGTTATTGTGCCCACGTTTATCACAGCAATCATAGGGTGAGTGGAGAAATCCTTCCTAGCAGAATGTTCTTCTCGATAGCTTTACAGTTTTCCTGCTCCTAAGAGTGGTTTGCAAATAATATAATTTTTCATGGCTTTTAATGTTGCTCCTTAAAAATATACCTCCAACTTTCTATTCATAAATATATAAAGTACTAGAAAAGACCAACAGAATAAACTCATCTATAAAATGTAGAATAACAGGAAAATATTACATTGCGCCAAGAAAATTAATCAAAGGCCTATTCCTTTAAGCATTGCCCTGAAGTTAGGAAAACTCTTTTCTTCTTGATTAAGGTTGAAAGTTCTCTCACCAAAATCTTAATTTAGTCTTGCTCAATTACCAAAATAAGCCAAAGTGACTGAAATTTTACCAGGATCTTCTCTCTTACAGAGAAGCACTGTGTGACCACTTCATTTTCCTCAGCATAACTTCTGAGCTAATTGGGGGCAGTAGCCAGCAGAGAGCTGCTGATGCTAATCATGTTTACATTCCATTAAAGCTTTTGAAGGCAAATTCTCATCCCACAAAATAATAGAGATTGCCTGCTCATGGCTCTTAAACTATGCAACGTTCAAGTGCATTAATTATTCTGGGGCTATGTCCCATGAGGACACCAGGAGTCTACTGCCATGGAAATCCTGAAAAATACAACTCTGGAGGCAGGCAAAGCCAGCAGCATCACTGGGGTATCTTGGCTGTGGATTCAAATGCTCTCCCACCCTCCCATAAAGCAATACAGTGGGACATCAAGGCAAATATTCCAACAGAGTGGGACCCTGGAAACCACTTTCTCTTCTGCCTGGGAAACATGAGCAGATCCTTTTTGTTGCTGCTGTTTAAGAGTCTGTGGAATTCATTCTAGTCCGTTACATGGTCCTACAAATATTCTTGAAACCTATTGTCTAGAGAGCTGGTCCTTCCTGGTCAGAGTCCATCCTTCCTCAGAATTTTTCCTTACTATTTCTCCATGTCAGTTGGAATGAGAAAGAAGAAAAAAACTTTCAAATCATATAAAAAAAAAGAGACACTGCTTCTCAGCGAGAGTGCTGGGCTCTGAGGAGCACTGCTGGTTTAGCCACATTCAGGCAATCAGAGCATGATGTGCAAGAGTGACTGGGTACACCAGGTGCTGCCTGACATCCTAAAAAAGCTGAACAAGGCAGTTTCAACCTTGATGAAGCAACAGATTTTCCGTGGTAGAGAGTTATAGTTGGTTAAAAAAACTAAGTTCAATTTGACTTTCAAACACCAAATTTTTACACTTTTTTCAGAAATAAAGTTAAGTCTCTGCATGATAAATCTAAAAACACCTCTTCAGCTCCAGGTGCTGAAAAATGTTCCAGCACAACCAGGAATGTGCACCTAATTTAATGCAAAAAAATCCAGAACTGAAGAAAATAGGAGACTTTATCTATCTTAAAAATAGACTGGAAGACCTGGGGAAGAAATGGTTAACTCTGCCTGTTGTCATCAGGTACTGCTGTAAGTGTTCTCTATACATAGTTCCAGGAGAGCCATGGCACCAACAAAACACATCTTAAATCTACTGTGGGACCGAGAGCCTGGGACAAGCACAAGTTTTGAGAGAGGAAAATGTTGAAGTTCAAGATGGGAGCACAGGAAGGGGTTGTTTTTTAGTTGGATACTAAAATGTGGTCCAGTCTGACTTTTCTTATAAGAGTAGGAAAACTCTGAAACCTCGAGCTAAAAAATGTAATTTCCAAATGCACTGATCTTAGTAATTTTAAAGTTTTCTCTTTAAATTTTAAATTAAATTTAAAATATAAATTATTTTAAAATAACTTATTTATAACAACTTTTCAGTTTAGTCTCTATTTTAAGATAATCGAGTTTCTTTAAAAAAAAAAAATCTGTGTGTTCTCTATATTCAATTGCAGCAAAAGTTACCTTTGGTTTTTTTTGAGGTGGGGGTGAAGGTCTATGATCTCTTCTTCTTCTGGTGGGACTCCTTGATGGCTGAAGAGGTAACGTGTCATCTGCGTCATCATCCTCAGACTCAGATTCAGAGTCACTCAGTTCCTCTGTCTCACCACCATATTCAGCATCCATCCTGAGCAGACCTTCCTCAATTGTTCCAACTTTTTTATTTTTTATCAGAACTTTGAATTTTAATGCCTATAGAAAAGAGGTTGAACAATAGTAACTAGAATTACTTAGGTTTTCATCTCTTGGTGTTATTTAACCAATCTTCAAAGTTGTTTATTAAATATAATGATGTGAGGTTG
This sequence comes from Poecile atricapillus, assembly GCF_030490865.1. Classification (NCBI taxonomy): domain Eukaryota; kingdom Metazoa; phylum Chordata; class Aves; order Passeriformes; family Paridae; genus Poecile; species Poecile atricapillus. The sequence continues at coordinate 7,982,226 of NC_081266.1, forward strand.
CAAAATGAATTAAAATAGAGTGAGGCAGAAGCCAAAGCCAAAGAAACCAAACAGAATCTGGGGATCAATGTACACAACAGAATGAGCCTATCTAACACCATGACAGGAAAAAAGGCTCTCTTCCACAGGAACCCAGATGCTGAAACTATGAAAAGATAAAAGTAGAAAGCTAAGTAAGAGCCAAAAGTGATAGCCAGGCAAGACATAGAAGGTATATTTTTTTACTTATTTTTTTACTTCTATTTTAAGCCTAAATGTACTTCTATGTGTATATACACACTTAAAGATGTGTCTGCTATTCATTTGGAATGTTTTCATCTATCACTAAGCCTGCAGGAAATTTGTTATTTGATTAATGCCTTTGTGCATATCTCTCTGGTGTACCAAATGAAAACTTTTGTTTATAACTTGTGTTATTTTACAGTAGAACCTTATGCTGGTCTTACCTGGCCAGGGAAACAAAAGTTTGGTGATTTTGCCTAAGCAGTTTCTCTATTTTTAAATAGACGTGTATCAACCTCCATAATATGTAATGTAAAGGGAGAAAAACATCATTGAATTATATTGATTCTAACAGCATGGCTTTCATCTATGGAACAGAATCCTATGAGTATATATTTCACTTCAATTTACAAAACTATATTAATAGTAAAGCTTCTATTATGCAGCAGTACATCTGTACACAGGAGCTGTCAGGGAGTAACAGGACTTACTGTCACTCTTGAATAAAGTGATCCACAACAATGTTCTTTGAATTTCCTATGCTCTAGTGGAAAGGAAGATTACACTACTGGGAGTGTGGCGGGAAGAGGGAACAAAAAAATTCACAATAAATGAAAGGTAACTGAAATGCTGTGTTTTAAGGTATCCACGAAGTAAATATGAAAGGTATGGATAACAGAAATATATAAAGCCAAAGTTTTTTAGTAGAAACCAGAGCCATAGGCAAGGATAGAGACATTCCATTTATTTCCATTGCAAGCTCCATTGCTCATAATCCCCCTATCGCTTCAGATCTCGTGTTGGTAGTTTGCCAGGGTGCCAGTGGAATGAGACATCCTATGCCCAATATCTATCAATGCCATGCTGCTGGAAGGTTTGATTAGTCTCTCTGCACTGGTGACTCAGGATAAGGATGCCCTTTAACATTGCCTTCATTTCTTATTAATGCACTCTTTTTTTTATTTTTCTCTGGTATTTTTAGAAGAGTTTTAATATGATTAATGCTACTCATGTTTTTTAAGAGTTCTGAATTTTGCTTTGCATGTTCACATTTCCCAGTATCTAAAAGCAATTCTATCCACTTTTGATCTTGTATTTTGTTATTCATGGGAAGACTTCATTCTACAAATAAAAAAAATAAAATAAAATAAAAAAAGACCTGGTATACAAGGGAAGAAAAAACTATCTATGGTTACATTACTGCCTCCTATATGCAAACATAACTTTAAGTAAAAAAAGACAATAGTGTGTGTGTGTAATGATATAAAAATGGGTCATGATGTCAATCAGTCTCTAAAATTCTGTTTGCGAGCTGTTAGCAAAAACATAAACATCCTGAGGTAGGAGAAGTTTTTTAAGGTTTGCTTTGTTTTCTACAAAGGTAACATTCTAAAATCATGGTTCTTTTCAGAAACAGTTACAAAAATACTCCAGAGAATTTGCTATTTTTTGGCCAGAAGCAAATGACAATAATAGTTACCCCCAATCACTGAAAGTGAAACACAGAGTGAAAAAATGGCATAGGCTTTTGTCTGAACTTCACACATCTTCAAAAAAACTTATAACAAATGTATGGTTACAAATTCAGTGACTGTGTGAAATCTGAGTTCTTTAATTGGTAATCAGCACTGCTAAACATGTGACACCTTTTCCTCTACATGTCCAGGTCTTCTAAGAGAGCTGAAAAGCCTTTTAATGAGCTGAAAGTCTGAGCATTCACTATAACTTCTCCTTTCTAGTTTTATTATGAAAGGCAAAATATGTTAAAAATACATTTGCTGTTTACTTCTATAAAAACTGCAAGCATACTAAAAAATTCAAATATGTAAAACATCATAGGACCTCCCTAGAGCATAGTGGGACTTCAAGACTGGCATAAGCAAAAACCTCGAAGTGCAATCAACTAGAACAAATATTTACATAATTAAATGAACAAAACCTTTTTCTTGTGCATTCTGGTTAATGGGATGTATAACACAAATCAGCTGAAGTAATGCCAAGTTTCCAAGATAAAAATCACAAGCACTTTGGATCGGGCAAACCCACCTATTGATGACTACAATTAATGTGAAAATTCAGTGCCCAGAAATGTAAGGAACAAACCCTGGATTTGAGACAGAAGTATTAAAGACAGAATAGCTTCTCCTGTTTAAATTGAGCTTGTTGTTCTCCCTTCTTCTCTCCTGACCAGCTGTAGGTGCTCAGTTAGAGGAATATCAAGCCTTGAAAATCTTGCTAAGTAACAAAGTTAAAATCTCTTCTGAGTTTTACATAATATTCTATTTCAAGAATGATACTGCTGCCTTAAATACTGATATAGGGTTAAGATACAACACCTCCTGTGAAGTCTGACACAGGGAAAGGTTTTGAGACAATGACAAGATTTGTTAAGTACAACTGTTAAAAAAACCCAACACCAGCTATCTTTAACGAATCACACTTAGTGAAGTGTGAATGGATGTCTTTGTGGCAGCCTTATAAATCACAGTTATCATCTACAGATACTTTATATCAATACTGTATACTTATTATACAGATATTTTTAATCAATACCACCAGCAAGGTCTGAGCTCTAGGCAAACAAATATTAATTATATCAGGAGCAGCATTTTAGCTACCTCATAGCAAGTTTTCCTACAACACATTTACCCAGTGAGAAGCACCCTACCCTGAAAATTCCATTTCTGTGTTGTGCTCTGTAGTAGACTTCAGGTAAGTCTACTTACCTTAAGTCTACTTAAGGATAAATAGCTGTGCTATAGCTGAAACTATATTCTACATGGGCAACTAAATCTCTGGATGCATTGGAAATAAGTCCAGATGATTGCAGAGAAAGATGAGATGGTTACAGGTTGGCTCAGAGTCTTCATTGCACAGATTCCTTACCAAAGTTCAATGGTCCAAGAAGATGCCTTACCAAACAAACCACATGATTTTTATACACCAAATAAGCCATTGACCCAAGACCTACCTGGGTAATGATATAAAATATGGCAATGTCTTGTTTTTAGTTACCTCCTGAAGTTGCTTTACAATGCAAAGAAGCTATTAACAGATAATGACTGTCACATGTTTACCACATTTCTGGGAAAATCATGTTCCCTCAAGAGTGCAATGCCTAAAAATAGTGAAGGAATTAGATGAGTCTTCTGTATGTACTCACTACAGCCTAGAGATTCCTGAAATTTTATGAGAAACAGTATGGATTTTTTTATTATTATTTTTGAGGTCATCACCAAGACATACCACATTCTCTTTTTTTTTTTCATATTTTTTGTAAAGAATAGATGCCATAGACTGATCAAAAGGCATAAGAGTGACTAGAAACATTTTGACTTGCTAAGAAACAAAAGTATTTCTGATGCAAAGACTTGGTCAAGACATTTGCATATGTGAATGTGTTGGTCAAAATAAATAGGAATTAATCTCATAAATGAAGCAACAGAATTAGATGTGCTTAATCTTGAATTTCTCACTGAAAACACTCACTGTGTAGAGAAAGCTCTCCTTTTTATACTGAGTAGATAAAGGTGAAGAAAAGTGTGAAGGATGAGTCCTGGCTTATGGAGTTAGCTGGTTTTCCCCATAATAGCAGAATTTAAAATATCCATAGCCCATGAAGTTGTACTGGAGACCTTCTATTGATCTTTCTCAAGGATCTCATTAAACAGATCCTTTTATTTGGACACCACAGGTTTAACAACCATAGGGAAGCCTTGGCAATCCTGGCCAGAAATGCTTCTGAGACATCACAATGCAGTAATTGATCTTGCAGCTGTGTGGTAAACATTAAAGAGAACTTGTAAAATCACAGTAGTTGCCACTTCACTTTCAGTTAATCACACAGCAATATCTCATTCCAACTTTGTGACAGGAAACCTGCAAATAATGAAAGATTCCTAACTATCTGATATATCTATCCTGTCAGCAGTGTAAGGCAGTTCAATGCTCTACAATGCAAAATAATTGAGGAACAAACTTTCATCAAAGCATCAATGTGCTTACATTCTTTTCTGTGTTATATTGGATGCCCACCTGCTCCTTTCAATTGCTGTCAGATCTCTTGAGAGGAAGAACACAGCAGGGTAAGTAAAACCTTATCTCTTCTAGCATCCTGATATTTTCTAAGTTCATCTACAAATTGCTGCATAAGGCACTTCATTCCTTCACTTTCTATCAGCACATCACCACGAGTGCTGGTACAACCAGCAGAGATGTCTGGCGCCCGTCACTGATGTCAAATCTAATTTAATGCAGGACCTGACTCAAAGGACCTGTTATTCCAGTGAAGATTAGAGGGAGTTCATGAAGTCTCTTTAGAAGCACCATGATGGCCAAGACTGGGAGCAGAGAATTGTATCAGGTCTGTCGCTTTGGGTGGCAAAACATCTTCTTGGGAAAGAGATGGGACAGGTGAAGCTTAAAAGCAGCCTCAGTTTCTCATGGGATAAAGTTTGTGGGAAAGAAAGAAGTAGTGCAAAAGTCTTCTCCTTCCTCCATATGTAGAGGAGGAATTGTGTGCTGAGATGCCACAGAATACAGGAATTGCAGGGAATTAATAATATCAATATAGTCAGATGGAAGTGTGAATATATGACTGAAGGCAAAGAATTAAAAAACCTTTAGTCCTGAAATTTTCTGGGGTTTGTTTTTCAGATGAAGCAAGTGTTGGGAAAAGCAGAGAGAGGAAGTGTTCAGTGATCCTCCGCTTTTATTTCCTGCGCCTCCATGTGATTTTCACTTAGAATTACAATGGTAGGAGACATCATTGCAAGGTGGTCCAAGGAACCACCTAAGAGTGGGCGTGTTCCTCATTTTAACCTCCTTCCACACACACACAATCATCTCAGTTGACAAAGGTATAGTTCAAGACCTACTTAAAGAAAGAAGTAGAAGATTGACCATATAAAAGAAAATTATTTCGATGGAAGCCTCCAAAACTCCAAAACCTAAAAGGAACCTGTAGTTGTCTAATGTTTCTTTGAAGTGTTTGGAGAAACTATGTGATTTCCCACTTCATGTACCCACAAAATAACCATTCAATTCTGATCTTGAAGAACACTGAGGTGGCTTTTTCCCTTTTCTTGCTAATGCTCCATCTTGAAAAAAGTGGACCAACAACTTATATAGGTGACAGCTTTTTTCTTTTTCACACTAACTGAGGATCCTTCCAACAAAGAGCATTTCAAATTTATCATTTGTGGTTCTGTAACATCTCTTTTGCACAGCTTGAGTAAAGCAGTCTGAAGACTAAATTCAGAATTTGGTTTTCTCAAATGACAATGAATTTACCCAGGCCTTGAAAATGCACAAGGTCCCAAGCTTTAAAGATGTGATGTCACTAAACTCCTTTTTTGGCTCTTCAAAAAGATGCCAGCCAAAGTCAAGCTTATAACTGAATTTACAAATTCAGTCATAGCTACATATTTCCATTGCTAAGTAAAGTCCTACTGACTTTTCTTACATGCATGATCAGAAAACCTAGGAGAAACAGAGAAGATCCTCATTTGTGTTCATTCTCAAGATAATAATTTTCTGAATTAAAACTTTTGTAATCAGGTGACGACAGTGGCGTTATTTAGGTAATCCTTACACCTTGCACAGATGGGAAATATGTCTCACAATACTTTAATATGTTAAAAGCTCAGGAGAATTAATCTCAGCTGACAGCATTTCCATACATAGACCCAGCAATCCATTTTCAGGCAAAACTCTACAGAGCTGACTCATGAAAACTCTAAGCTGTGGAAATATGAAGTATGAACTCCCTGTATCACAGTAACCATATGGTAAGGGACATATATCATAGAAATTAATATTTTTAAGTGTGTGATTCAGTGATTCCATTTCACTGATTTTGTGCTTGCTTCAGAGGACATATGATCCTTGCACATCTCCTACACTGAATCCAGCCGTGATTTGAGAAGCTTTACAACAAGCCCTCCTGTTTGATAGAGTTTAGATTTTTTCCTAATTGAAAAAACAGTTTTCAAGGCTTCAAAATTATGTTGGAAACCATGATGCAAAAAAATATATTGCTACAATAAAAAAAAAAAAGGGTGGAGAAACATGAACATTAAATATTACAACATTGTTATGGAAATATAAGAGTACGGTAATACTTCAGCACATCTTCTTGCACAGATCACTTCAAAAATATTTTTCCTTGACAAATCCTTAAAAAATTATTTTAAACACCTTTTGTGTGTTGTTTTTCCTTATGACAGTGCTTCCTTCCCACATTTTCATTTGCATTTTTTTAGCTACTGTAAAAACACAAGGAATAAAATATGGCTATACTGGCAACAGCGAGAAGCTGAAATAAGTATTTTGTATGTGTGCACGTATTTGTGCTACAAAAGACTTGAAAAAAGTTTTTGTCCTTGAAAGAAAATTATGTGCAAAGACTGGAACAAAGGAAATGTATTTGTTTTAGTTTGCAATAAAATTTTCAACACCCATCTAATTGCCTTTTCTGACTTCATGTCCCAGGGGTCTCGGGCCATCCGCTGAGAAACGCTGTCTGAGGGAGAAACACACTGAGAAAGAGAATGGCTTTGCAGTAGCAGAGGACCAAAAAAAACCTCCATCATCACTGTTATTGACAAAAAATGTAGGCTCAGGTTTCCATTTCAATAACATGTTTAAATTTCAGGAATTTCCTTCAATTTAAGCAACAAAAAAATAAATCAGCAAATAACAGATGTATTTCCATGTGTTTTTTTGGTGCAGTTTAAATATTTTTGTTACTACCTGAAGTCTATTTCTGACACAGATGTGATCCATAAATTCAGTCCCAGAGGACTGAAAAAAAAAAATAATGAAGAACCCCACCATCATTTCCATTTCTTTCACAGAGAAAAATGAAAACTTATTACCTCAGGAGAAGGCAGTTCAGTCATATCTACTGCACCACCAATTGGTGTAGTGAGAAGTTTGTCACCTAGAATACTTTTCAAGCAGTCTGCCATTACTTCCTGCTGTTTAGGGCTGCAGTGGTTCTCCAGAGACAGTATAACTGGATAGGCAGATGACTGGAAATATAATTTTAGGATTTTATTATTAATAAATAAAAATATGAATAATTGCTTTTCCAAAATATCTTACAAAAGTCCCCTTGGCCATCTGTATTTACATTCATTTTCAAAAACTTCAGAATATAGATCACTTGTTCCAGGTTAGTAACACAATAAAACAGGTAACATTTGTGGAAAAAAGAAAGCACAATTGAAGAAGAAAAAAGAAATGCACCTTCAGAAAGTTAAAACAGAGCTAGACATATATGAAAAAAGGACTGCTTTGTTTTGGTTTTAAAAGCTAAAATCAGATTCTAAAATTAAAATTGAAAGCATAAATCAGAATTAAATGTCTTTTGCTTTAGTTTATGACAGATTTTTTGACTACTTTTCAAATAGTCTATCAAGACTCTGATAGTCTCCCCAAAGCTTGTTCAGAAATTATTTCCTTTACATGAACAAGCTATGGATATTTTTTATTTTTGATAATACCACAAACTTTTCTAGGGACAGTATACACTTTTCTCATCACACTACTCAAGCAAGGGTAATTGAGTAAAAATTAAAGCTAAAAGGTGAAAAAGAGAAAATTAGTAAAAATTAGAGAAGAACTCAAAAGAAATGCATCCATCTAGACTTATAAGTAAATCTCATAAGTTGCCAATAATACTGGTGGATACCAAAAATATAGTCTGAATGAAATCTTTGCTCAGGCAGAGCCTAAATTGTCAATAAGGAAAACACCATTTTATGTTTTTCCTGTCTTTACATTTGTCTCCTGAGCACTTGCTATTGACTTTTAAGAGAAGAAAAGCTCAGCCTGCATGGACAGCTGGTACCAACCATGACCTGTTGTGATTTTATCATCTCATTGGCACTTGGGCTTGAGAACTGAAGTTTGAATTAGAGTTAAGCACAATATGCTGTGTGTTAGCAAGAAGAGGCAAGTTTTATCCAGTGGGTTTTGAAAAACAGTGGAATAAAATCATGTTTTTAATTTCACTTTTAAAATCAGAGATTAATTAAGTTTTATATAGAAAACAGAAAAAAAACACAGCTTTGATTAACACTGAGAAGGCTATAAATACATATGCATGAAAATCCACATAAATTTATGATTGTGGATGTATATATTCACACACATAATGCTGGCCTGATTCTGAGATTTATCTTAATTGTCATTCAGCACTTCCTTTGAGCAGGAGTTTCACCAGAAGCTTATACAAAAGCCTGAGACGGTGCAAAAACTCTCCAGATTTCAGTGTTTTTCTAGAGATAGGTAAAAGGAACTTTGCTCTGATGGGTCACCTGACCAAAAAACATCAGTAGCTGCTAACATTTATCAGTGTCAACATTCAAAATCAAAAGAGAGGAAATGGAAAACAAAGTCTCAAACTCATCTATTATCTAATATTTTTGTCTATTTTATAAATTCACACAGAGGATACAAGACAGACTCATAGCAGCAGAAGAGTAAGTGACAAAAAAACCTTTAAGGGATATAAAGAAGGAGGAAAACATCAGAAAAAATCTGAACTAGGTCTTCAATATAGATTCAGTCCTTGTTTAAATTATGTCAGGTGAGAATTCCACCTAACAAGCTGAGTGAGATCACCTGAATCCTTTGCACTAAGTTTGGTTTATATTCATTATCAGGAAAAATGATTATGATTCCTTTAACTAGATTTTAAACTACATTAAGAACAAATAGCACAATTGCTCTGCAATTAATTTTTAAAATACCCATTGCTCGGTTGCATTTTTTTACCCTGGAGAATTTACAAGAGCCATGTCCCCACTTAGTTAAAGCCACCATCCCATTCTAACCAACTCATGTATACACACACAGATCTGTACGTACCATAAATGCATACTTGTCAATCACATGAATTACAGAGCGAAATGGAATTTTGCTTGTTAAAGTGTGACCATGATACACAATAGGTTCGTTGTTGGTGCCATCCCAGCAGTCAATCTCCAGGCAACGGCATCCTTTTAACAGAGCACTTCAGAAGAACAAGAGAAACAATTTTGCAGCCAAAAGAAAGATAGCAAACTTTTTTATACAAGTTGCTGTGTTTCTAATTACAAGCACAGGGATTAATTACAGAAAAAACACCTCATTTTCACCATAAATAGAAATCCTACAGAATTATATGAGACAGACATACTTTCTGTTTCTGCCTATTTTAGGTGTGTGTTATTTAATAAACTTTATTAGACCTTTAAAGAATATGGGATTACCTGCATTATCTTCCTTAAAAGGCTAAAAATCAAAGATTTCAATTAAGGAATTTTGGAACAAAGGCAAATTGCCACTTAAAATAAAAGAATAAATATTTTCAATGCTATTTTGTGCTACTATTCCAAACTTGCTTAGAATTTTGAGAATCACTATATTTAAAAATCTATAGTACTTGGAGAATCAGGTTGCACTTGGTCTTTACATAAAACAGTTCCTCTCCCCAGACCACATTTCTAAGAGTGCTAAAGTTTCTGAGACACCCTGACTTTACTGCTTTAATCTGAATATGTTAGTGTCATCCCTTAAATTCTTAGGTTTCTAATATTTGACTTGCAACTAACTGAAACATTTCTTATAAACTGTTTTACTTAATTACCAAGCTGTCTTTTACATCCTGCTTTTCACACATTAACAATATGTCAAATATGCCTTTAGCTGATTTTAGCATTTTCCTCACACATATAGGAGATAAAGAGAGAGGGGGTTATACCTTCTTTGCAATTACTTTCAGCAAGGCAGCATTAACATAATGGAATTTTAAATACTGTTAGAAATTCAGTACTGTTTCTGATGGTTGCAAGTCACTAAAGAACATCAAGAGAGCAACCAAAAAAAAAATTACAAAGTGTTCAGATAGATGATGATTCCTGCTGCTTTCTCTTCATTAAAGTAGTACAAATAATTCTGGACACATCTCCTCCTAATTCTTAATACATCCTGCCCTCTCAGTGTTGCATTTACTACACAATTAATTTCTTTCTTCCCTGTCTTGGCAATAAGGCATCCTGGTCATCATCCTCTTGGAGTCACACACTGCACAGGTTCCTCTCCCTGCTGCCTACTTGAATGCCCATGTTTTGTTGTTTTTGTTGTTTCTAACCTGCCCACACTGCAACATGCACTGAACACAGATACCCTTGACACAGACATACTCCAACACACATCTTCTACATTGAACAGATCACAGCTTGCCCAGGAATTTTACATTTCTTTCAGGGAGTTATTTATTTTTTGCATGGCACGTTGAGATTAAAAACTGATTTAATCGTGTACTGTACAATATACTATAGATTCCATTTGCTGCAAGGTTGATTTTCTGAGATGTAAGTGAAAAAAATAGATTGCTTCCAGACTTTGAACAGATGGTTTGGCAAATATATTGAAAAGTGTACACACAAAATAAAATACCACTCTCATTTCAACTTGTATCTTTGATGGCTTTGTCCCTTATTTCCAAGTAGGATTGTATGTGACTTAGCATTAATTTTAAAAAAAAAAAAAAAGCCAAAGAAAGTTTAAAATATTAAAAATTATGTCTATATACCTGGTATAGCCCCATAAGTGACTGGGTCCCATTAGCTGGTCAGCTATCAAGTAGGTGTTGTGAGAAGACGAAATAAAATAGTCACATAATGGCTGGTTCATATCTTGATAGACGGTCTTGTGCTGGCTTTTAAATATTGAACATTCGTCTGAGTTCATGTATCTTATAAATCCTTCAAATGACAACTGCCTTTTCTTCCTCACTGAACAAAAACAAAAGGAAAAAAAAATAAATCTCTGTTGTGAAGCCACTCTGATGCACTTTCTGAAATTTTTAATAGCCAATTCTGAACACTGCTGAAGGTTATACAGCACAAAGCTTTCCTGCAATTTTAAAATTCATACCAAATGTATAAACAACACAAACATCAGATACGTGTGACTCTGGAGCTGAATTGCTGTGGTTCAAACTTCTGAGAGGAAAAAAATGTGTTTTGACACTTTTATTCTTCTATGGACAGCACTAAGAAGAATTTTCAGTAGTCCTAATTAAATATAAATAAAATATTTGTCATTTACTTTGGAAAGTAACATGCCAGACAACGTGTTAAGGGAATCTTCTCTTTTAAAAGAACCAGGATTGTTCTCTAAAAAGTCAGAAATTCTCAATATAATCTTGCAGAAACTATGACTTCTAGCACCAAATGTCTTTGCCAGGGGTGGAAAATTCCAAATAAATATTGATCAAATCATGTTTAGAAATATTTGAAATAAAAATAGCATCGTAACCAAAGAAATAACTGTCTACACAGATGAATTGCAAATCAAGCCTATTACACTACTATATTTATAACAAAATGAACTAATTGAGTCCATACCAGTGATAGTCATCCCATTTGTTTTGGTTTTGACTGATTTAATGGCAAACAGAGCCATTACACTGCCAGCTACTGCTCTCAATGTCATGTTTGTAATGCAGTCATTTTACAAATGATATAATCTCAAAAGTTAGATTTGCTTCAAAATATAGTTTGAATTAGTGAGGGATTTTGCTCAGTTCTTACTCTAAAATAATTTTATTGTCACCGTTAGGCTAGTAGTTAACAATAAGTAAATAATCCAAGATTATTTTATGTTAATAATAGTTTAGAAGTCGATGTATACAAACTTGGGGACTGGAAATACCAGTAGGAAAACCCCCTTTTCTGCCCTGGTAATTCTTACTGCAGCTATAAGAATCAGAATGTACAAGTTAGAATTGCAATTATCGATCTTTGGTGTGTGACAGACTGGAAGTTTTACACCTGGATGAGAATTTACAGAAAATAATTGTTTCTCAATTACACAGGTCTTTGAACTAGAAAACTTGCAATGTTTTACAATGATAAAGAAAAACAGAAGGGCATCCAGACATCAAACATGCATTCACCCAACAACTTATTCCTAACAGAAGTCTTTCTGAAGTTATTCTTCCAGTCTTCCATTGATGAAGAATCCACAGACAACCCAACAAAAGCATTTCAACTGCTAAATAACCTTGTTAGGAAATTTTTCATAATTAGGAAACAGAAATTTACCCTGAAACTTCCTTGCTGTCCAAAATATTTGTTCTGTTTGGTATTATTCCTCTCCTCTTTTTTCACACTTTTTCTCCTATGAACACTGCTTTTGCACTTCCCACTTTCCACTCCTTTCCTCAAAAAAAAAATCCAATCCAGGGCATTTTCTGTTTCAGATTTCTGATAATTTTCGTTTTTCTGCTATCCATCTGTATTGTTAATCTTTCATAGGAGAAAACAGGATACTATTTCTTCATGGAATGTCCTGACAAACTGCTACTCACTTTTACCATCTTAGAAGGGTTTACGTATTTATTATTTTCTCCTTTTTTTTTCTAGTCACTGACAGTGACTAGTTCTTTAGATGTTCCCTTTCTAAAACAAATATTACATTTGATCTTTTCCAGTCTTTCAATTCATCATTCATTTCCCCCCTGTTTTCAAAAGTAACCTTTGACTTGTATTAGTCAAGCTTGTTACAATTTTCTAAGAACTTGGATTTGTCAACCTGTCTTCACTGACCTGATTACATCATTTAAGAAGGTCCTACCCTGTTCCATCCATATTTTTGACTATCTTACTCAGATTAATAATATTAATAATATTACAGAACCGACTGTACTTATTGCATCGGGAATTTCTTTGGTCTTCTTTTAGCTGAGAGATTTGCAGGATGACTTCTTGCAGCCTTGATGACTCTTGAAAAGTGAATCCTATAGATTTATCCACATGCACGTGGTATATTGTTCTATACTTGTAACAACTGGATTAAATTTCTACTGTCTGGATCTTTAAAAAACATTTTGAATTTTTTCACATTACTCAAAACAGAATACACTCATCCTGTATGTTTTGCCTCTAATGAATTACATGAGCTGTCTGGATTTCATTTTGGATTATTTTATTTTTCATGGTCTATAGATTTCTCTGAGCAATTACAAGTAGAGCTAGTAACTATTTGTGTGTGTGTGTGTGTACATCTTTTATGTTCTACCTTTTCTGCATTTATTTATTAAATTAGTGAAAAAATACTGGCTTTTCAGTCTTGCTTTTTTTCTGAATTATTTATGATGTTTTCCTGGCTGTTCTTGTCATCGACAAAAGTTAACTGCAATATTCTCAAGAGAAATTAATGTTCAAGCAAATATGCTAATGACCATAATCCCCAAAAAATGAACATCTAACATTGTTTTGTTAGTCAAGATGTAAGCTCATAGACTTCAGTAAAACATTCAGCTCATGTCTCCAATCAACAGACTAAAAATCTTTGTATTTTTACAGAGCTTACATTTCTGAGGAATAGCCCAGCCATGCTATTTTCTGACCACTTACAGACATTTTCTGCTTCTACATTAAAGGAAATGGGAATTCATCTCCATAACTATTCCACAGTGAAAAGACTTTCATCAAGACCTTACATTTCTCCCCTGGAGGAACCTCAGTCTTTTTCTCCATTAGGACCTTTTAGCAGTAGTTAGTGTGCACACACCTATCCATTTGTTGTAGAAAGGGAAGGCAAGAAAAGATTTCTGCCTTCTCGTTGCCTCTTTTTGTTCACAAAGTTCAATGATTTCTTTTGTCTTGCCCTCCTCTTTTGGATAGTGTACAATTCATTTTATTAACAATATTCCTTTATATTGTTTGGGGTTTTTTTAAATCTGATTTAAGATAAAATTATTTTTCTCATTCCTCCTGTTAGGGTAAACTCCAGCTCTGCCATATATACAAATACTGTCATATCAGAGAGGAATTATGGATATTTGAACCTGGGTATTTGAAAAACTTGGATTACATTATACATTATTTTCAGAGTTTATTACATTCCATTTTTCTTATTTACCTTGGAATTTCTTTGAAAATGTTTCTCTTCAGAAAGAAAAAATGGAAAACTATCACAAGATGTTTGTTGCCCTGAAGGCCTTTAGAGTACCCACAATGAGGCAGACAAAACAAGCAAGAAATCACTCTGCACTGGCCAGAGCCTCCTGCAAGACCCATTTCCTCCTGAAGGGACTGAGTACAACCTGCAGCCCTGCCAGGGTCTGGGAGAGGTGTCTGGACTGAAATAGAGACTCAGGAGTGGGGAGGAGAAGAGCCTGAACGGAATGTGAGACTAGGAAATGTGGAGAGAGAGATGTTTCCCATGTTTTTAAATGTATGTGAGTGCTCTTTGCTTCCAGAGAGCTAAATGAGTAATTAAATGTCTATGGTACTTGGGACAGAGAGAGTGGAGTGGGTACAGATACATTTGCTGGGAATTTTAGGGGTGAACTCATGAGAAATACTTGCAATCACAGACAAGGGTTTTACTCTGCTATAATGGAAGGAGGAATCTTTCAGTCATTAAAAGGCAGAAACATCATCAGATGGAATTTCATACTATGAAATTTGACTACATCAGTATGAAACATTCATGCTCTAAGGGAACAGTAAAGAGAGAAGTATTTCCTTGACTAAAGTTATAATACACTTAATTCTTTTCTAGTCTCAGTTTATATTCTAGGGAGGCTTTTTCTCCCTTACCCACACTTACAACTGGTGCATGCTGGAATAAAGTATCTATCTGAACAGCAGTTCAGTTTTCTAAGGGTTTATATCTCATAATCACCTTGTCTTGAATTTTTTCCCTGAGACTAGACCTTTACACATCTTTTCATAATCTGATATATTGTGTCTCTCAAATCCAGCCACAGTCATTGTCTTTGTTGAGATTTTTAAGCCATCTTTCTTACTTCACATGATTTTTTATGAAATCTGTGGGAGTTTGGCAGAGATGTCTCCTTTATTAAGTTTGATTTACCTTGGCCAATGGGATCAAATGCTCTCTTCTGCAAATTTGTGCTCTACATTCAGCTCTGTCTCACATACATCAAAAATCCAAAAAAAACCTTCACGACTGTGTGCACTAGGAATAAACTGCGAATGTTTTTTTTTTGCTTCACAAATACATTCTGGATTACTCAAAGTCCTTGTCTGACAGATGCACCAGGCTTATATTGTTATTTACAAAGCAAGCTGTTTTTTTAAGACAGGATTGCATTTTTGCCCTGTTTTTGTATTGCCTAGCAGGAAAATAGGCAGGAATAGAGTCCTTGAATGGCTCTACATTGTAAATAATACTGGGATGCACTTTCTTATCCTCACTGTGCCTCTAATCCTATCCATGTAAATGAGCAGAATTTTTTTTAAAAAAGACATATATACCAAGCTTAAAAAAAAATTATTTAGTTAGCATGTTTTCTTTAATCTCATTTAATGAGTTGAGTCTTCTATTCAAAGCTAATAGTAAAATGGGAAGATAATGGAATGTTTGGGAAGAATAAAACTCTCATTGGGGTGCTAGTAAGACACAACTGTCAGGTGTGAATCACATATTTTGTGATCAATTCCATAGAAATGGCTCTTTCTACCAAAAATGCAAGGTTTTAGCACACACGTGAAAAAACCTGTTAGTGTAGTATTTTGACATTAGGCATCTAAATTGTATAACAAGAATGAAAGATTAGTTTATTCCATACTGTCCTGAGCTAGCTACAGTACCTACAGAGAATAAATTCAAAGTTATCTGGCTCAATAGCTTTGAAAATCTCTCTGCAGAAATGTTAGGGATGCACTGGATGCTATAAATGGATTTATTTAAATTAGATGTAAAATGTAGTCATTGTTTTCATCCTAATCTTGACATAGCAGTGCTATCACATTTATGAGAGAATGGTCATTACTATTAGCAAACCTGTCAATCAAATGTCAAAGCCTGGCCTTTTCCCTTTTTGTAAGACACAGGGAGGGCAAGGGTGACAGATGAGTCCAACAGATCATCCTGATGAATAATGTTCTGTAGCAAATTCAGAACGACACTTACACAAAATGGTCTATCACAATACCATATGAATCATCTCTCATGTCAATCATAACTGGAACTTTTCAATAAATATGTTTGAGTGGGAGTATGAATTCACTCAAAGGAGCATGAACAATACAGAGGTTATTTTGTTCAGCGAGATTATTTCCAATAACAAGACAAACAAATTTATCACAGGTGAAGAAACAAACAAGAATTTGTCTCAGCATCTGAAATTTCAACCAGACATTAAATTAAACCTATAGAAACTTCAGTTCATATTTTTAAAGGTGTTTTCTAATGGACTGAAGATTATTCATTGTTTAACTGTGCTATAGATTTTAACTTTCCCATCAAAACAGGTGACACAAAATAAAAGGAACCTTTTAAGCTGGTAATTTGAACAATTAGTAAACATTAGCTCCTCTGAAAGAGCAGAATATGTTTAATAAAATACAGTTAAATTTGAAAGGCAGCCTTAAAGAGTAAAGGCATAAGGAATCACATGTTTTTATTACTGGACAGTAAGTGCCTCTAAATGAAACACCCAATGTTCTTCTGTTTCTCATTGAAAAAGTGGCATTTTCCATTTTCTTCTTCCACCACAGGTCACCATAGAAAATCCAGTGCTATTATCCCAGAAGAAATATTTTCCCCTTGGGTTTGTTTTTCTTAACCACTTATCAATTCCACCCGTTTTCAACGACTGGGAACCAAGGAAACGAAAGAATTGAACATATTCCACTGAATAAAGTAACAGCTTGCAGCAAAATGCAGTTCTATCCTTTTCCTAGCTGTAAATTTTGCCACAAGTTGAAATCAGTGACGCTCAGCAGAAGTGTTACACCCCAACTTGAGGCACCTTTAAATAGGTGAAGAACATGTTACAGATTTATGAAGCCCTCCTCATCTCAGCATTCTAGTGATTCACAAAAGGTGACCAGGCACCTACAAAAATTTTCCACAGTGCCCCTGCAAGGAAGTCAGAAGGACATAAAAGTCTTGTCTGAGGCCTTGAATTTTCACTAAGTGACTCAAGGGAGAGAAGACAGTGTAACGAGCAGAGAAGAAAAATGGCAGATATGGACTTTAAGAAAAACAAATTGAAAATGGTTTGTAATGAGCTGAAGAACAGAATTTGTAGAAGGACTAGAAATAAAAAGATAAAGAAATGACAGAAAAAAGAACAGAGCAGAGAAAGGAGGGCACCATAAAAAGAAATTAAAACACAGGAAGAAAACATAATAAATAGATGAAAAGACATGCTTTTAAAGAAAGAAATATATGAGGTTTAGGACAACACAGTCATTGAGAGAAGCACGAGAAATAAGAGCTAGATATCAAATAGTTAAACTGTACATACCTTCATCAATGGGTTCATACTTCATAATAATTTCTAAGGCAGTTGTTTCATTAGCTTCAGTTTGAAATTGTTCTTTTATAAGAAATTTAAGGAGCTGGCTGTCAGGTAGAATTTTGCCATCTGTCGAGTAAGCCTTGAATAGTTCTTCAAATTCAGGCCTGTGTACAAGAGCTCGATAAATTGCTCTGAAGTCGTCCATGCTAATAATATTTCCTGACTGTTTGTCAATAGTTTTCTGAGGGAAAAAAGCAAGCAAAATTTATTAAAAAAAAAAAAAGAAATTAATGAAACAACATGCAATTATACAAATTATGCACCAAACACTCTTTTATAACTGACCATAAGAGTGAGCATCATAGAAGAATCCTCAGGCAACAGTGACTACAATCAGATTACACTCCTCAACTTTTAGATGACACTTTGTGTGCTACAAATATTTTATGTAAAGTAAAATGGACCATATGACACAATTAGCATCTAAATAAGTGCAATAAATTTAGATTTAATGCATTTTTAATATTCAAACACATTGTTGAAAATCTTTAAAATGCTACGCATTAAAATAAATGTGCAGCATAAAACTTATCAAGTGGAAAATATATTTAGTATAATACCTCTCCAACAGCTATTTACACCATATTGTAAATACTGTCAGTCAAATTTGCACACAAAATCAGCAACCAGTAATCTTAAAAATGAAATAAGGATGACCAAATTACCAAGAAATACAAACCTTTCAACACTTCAATAAACGAAGTTTATTGTTTCACAACAAAACAATATTCAAGTTTGAAGACAAGATATTTTGTAATAACCTATGACACCATGTTCTAATCTTAACAAGCCAGAATGTTTAACTTAGATTAATTATTCACACTTTCAGAATTCTTGAATTGTAAGCTTGTTTTCATACAGCTTACAGAATGTTAGCATAGTAATTAATTTCTGTGTTTCAGTATAAAAGTCACTAGAAAAGTTAAAAGGCCACAAAAGAATTTGAGCAGAATAATGCTTTTTTACCATTTCTGCTTTTTACATTTTTCACAGGTTTAACAATTCTATTTTTCCTTTAAAATTTTCTACTTAAAATAAGTAACTGCATATATATATAAATAAGCATAGAAATAAATATATGTCTTGCATATATATAAACATAATATATAAAAATATAAATATAATATATATAATATATAAATATAAATTGCATTTCTATATAAATATAAATATAAATATAAATATAAATATAAATATAAATATAAATATAAATATAAATATAAATATAAATATAAATATAAATATAAATATTAATATTAATATTAATATAAATATAAATTTATTAAAACATTAATATAATATAATATAATATAATATAATATAATATAATATAATATAATATAATATAATATAATATAATATAACCATAATAAGATATAATATGTAATACGTATATTAAGATATAATAGCATATATATAATAATATATAACATATATTCTATTATATAAACTATATACTATATACTATGTATATTAATATTATTTATTAATATATAATATAAAATATAGTATATGCTATATGCTGTATATTGTATATATGTTATATATTAGTTAATTATGTACTGATTAATTAATTAATATCAATATAGAAATATAAATGTTTCTAACATTTTAGCCTGATTTTTGCTTAAAACCTGCCAAATCAAGAGAAATCTTCTGACAAAATTGCTCACAAAAACCACAAATGGCAATCCACTGCCTCAGTGCTTATGACTGTAAACTGATGAAAATTCTCAGTTGTTGGCTCCTTAAACTGAGATGCCAAAGACACCACGTTCCAGCATCCAAACATCCAAACATGGCCCTTACTATGGCTGGTTTGGCTTCCACAGAAATGTCTAGAAGCAGGAAATTGCTTACTTGAGCTCTGGCTGCTCTTTGATCAACAGATTGGATTACTGCTAAATTAGATTGGTTTTGAAGCCATACCATGAAAGCCAAAAGTTTAAAGATCTGGTGCCAGTTCCTTCCTATGCAGTAAAGTTCTTTCTGCACTTCTGAATAAGTACAATAGGAGTAAAAATATATTAAATAACTGAAACGAGTACAAAATTAAATTTCATGAGGAGTTCTAGTGAAAAAATCTTACAAATGAGTACTTCAGTGTTTGCTTTGAGTTTGCAAAAGAGAATAATAATGATCATTATTAACAGAAATCACCAGCAAGAAAATATTTCTGTACAAATGCTAATTATACACATTTCATTACTGCTGAGAAATTCCCCATCTAAGGTTGATTTCTTCCATCCAATTTTTAATGTTCTTAACAGTGCTGCAAATTTGCTTATAACCATTAAGCAGGAAAAGAAAATACCAACTTCTTTTGAAAATAAACAGTCTATCAGGACTTGGAGGATGTTCACTTAGTTACTGGCACAAAGAGAAGCTGGACAAAAAAGTAAAGTTTCTATTTTAGCTGCCTCCTGGTGAAATACAGGCAATAATACTACACAAAAGAACTCTTCAAATTAAAGTCATAAAAATCATGTCACTATAAAAAGATATTGTAAATTTTTGGGGTAGATTTTTATCATTCCTATTTTTATTAATGCACATCAAATTTTTGCTGTTCAGAAAAAGAAGAGACAAAGTCTTGAGAGAAATTAGATGAAAATTTATTATTCCTTAAAACCTTAATGTTCATAATTCTGATACTGCTCAAAAGAGTATTACAGTAAAATAAGCTCAAAGAGAACAGAGAAGAAAAAAGCTGATTATTCCTTAAAATTAGCTTTCTATAAAATGTATTTTGCTATGTAGAACCATTAGATTAACTGCTGATGTGCAGTTAATTACAAAGATGTCAGTAACATCCAGAATGCTTTGGATTTTTACATATTGTTTCGCTGATGAAATATTTGAACCCCCCAAACTACTGAACCCCTGTAAATCTTTCTCAAATAGCATAGGGCACCTAACAGTACTGCTATAAATAACTAGATCAGGCTATTGGGTATAATATGTTGTTAAATACAACTAGATCAGACTTCTTCTTTGCAGGTCACTTCCCTCAAATCTCCTTTTCTCTTCCCACAGCTGACCATCTCTCACATTCCTGCCAGAAACCAAAGTAGGGGGAAGATAGAGGAAACAACGAGAAATATCTTTAAGTTCTCAAGAGATCCTCTAGCTTTGAAACTTTCTCCATGCAGTGAAAGTTCAAAAAACCACAGGAAGCCTCTTCAGCCAGGGTTGAGCTCATGCTGCTGGTTCTACCTTGGTTTGAGAAGGCAAACAATGAGAGAGGAAGACAGGGTGAGGAAAGCTTAGTGCCTTCCTTCTTATGACCTTTCTGACTTGCCATAGTTAATTGTCTCTGCCAAATCAGGACAAAATTTGCCAGCTGGTTGCAACATTCTCCAAAGAATCATATCTATAAAGGTGAAAGTAAGTAAATATACATGTATTTATATAAATATATATATATATTTATATATATATACACACTTGTTTTCATTCCCTTAGGGAAAAAGCATTACCAGACAGATGGGGTTTTTTGGGGGGGAAATGATGTAAAGGGAAAATCTTAGATATTTTGAGTCATTACATGAAGAAAATATGTATCCAGTACTCATTTGTTAGTATTTGCTCACTGAGACAAGATCTGCTTGGCAGTAGTTTGCTTGCCTACACTAAATGAACTTAAGTCCAGCTTCTAGCTGTATCATGTCATCTTCACAGAAATATCTTAAAAACTGCCACCTCTCAAGGCCAAATCCATTCCCAGGGAGTTAGAGAGCGATTCCCATCCATTCAGGCACACCTCTTAAATATTACAGGAGAGGTATAGTGGAGAAAGGAATGAATGTGTGCTGGATCTAAAGCCTGGACAGCTCAGAGAAATCCCAATTGTCCTCCTGGAAAGAGGATTTTGAGAAGATTGCTCTCATGGCTCTGTCCAGAATCAGACAGACATGTCTGGGCTCATTAGCTTGACCAGAGAAGCTGAATAGGATGAAACCAGAATGCTTTAACTTTTCTCAAGCGCAGACATGTTACAAAAAAAACCCTGGGAATCCAAACCAACATATTTTCCATCTTACACTAATTTGTTGTGGAGAAAAGACAGAGTTATGTGGGTGTCAGTCTCTCCGAGTAACAAGCAGTAGGACAAGCAGGAGTGGACTCAAGTTGTGCCAGGCTATTAGGAAAAATTTCTTCACTGAAAGTGTTGTCAAGCATTGGAACAGGCTGTCCAGGGAAGTGTCTGCGTCACCATTCCTTGAAAGTACTTAAATGCTTGCAGATGTGGTGCTTAGGGACAAGTTGCAGAGGTGGACTTTTCAATGTATTAATGGTTGGACTCAGTGATCTTAGAGATACCTTCCAATCTAAAGGCTCATGATTCAAATTCAAACCCTGGGTTATCTATTTTACACAGACATGAAAGACCTGGAGGAGGAAAATTCTTTGCTGATTTTGCACACCACACTAGCTTGAAATACATTTCCCAAAAAATTAACTTGAAAAAAATCAGCAAACATATGATGTGTGTAACTGAACTTCTAAACCATTCATTGCTTAATGTACATACACCTTACCTTGAAAATATGTTTTAAATGGTCTTCATCAAATTTTATTTGCATTTTTTCAAGCAGCCTCCTGCAGCCCTCTAAATCAACATTCCCATTCATGAAATCATTCTGAATTGTATTCCAAAACCACGTATGAGACGTCAGGTTAAGGAAGATTCTGGCCAATTAAATTGCCTTTTAATGGAGGGGATGAGGGGGAAAAGTTTAATTTCATTAAACCTAAGAAGATTGTGCTTCCCTTTCTTCATACTCTAGAACATCCTTGCATTCTGCCCTCTGAGAATGCAGCAGGCCCCAAGGTGTGCAGGAAGAGATTTCTGCTCTGTCCTCAAAGTCCCAGAGAGCAGTGACAGAAGGGCCGAAGGGAGGGTGTGATCAAGGGGTGGTCAGGGTGCAAAAAGGGCTGCAGTGAGAGGAGGGAAACGTGGGGAAGCCGAGGGGATTCAGCAGGCTCAGGGAATGGTGGGGAGTGCCAAGAAACACCAGGGAACGAGTGCTCCCAGCATTGTGCCCACCCAAACATTATCAACCGGCCCTGGCTGACAGGACTGGCTGCCCCAGGCCCTCCAGGGCATCCCCTGTGTGCCCAGGCCTGAGGGGAAAGGGCCATGTCAGGGGCATCCCAATGGCAGCTGTCACAGGGCAGGGAGAGCAGAGGAAGAGGAGAAGGTAGAAGAAGAAAAGGATATCTGTTCTCATCCATGGTGGCTGTGCACCGCCTGCTCCAGGCCCCTCACTGCAGTGGCATAGCCGAGATCTCACTTGGGCTCACAGTGGGCTCCTCATGCCACTGTGACCTGACAGAATGGCATGGAATGTTCACTCCCCCATCCTTCCAGTGTCGCTCCAGTGTTGCTCTGGTGATGTCACAAACTGCAGGCGCCCAGCACAGGCCCCTTCCTGCCCCCGCTCCACCACCCTGCCACCATCCTGTGCCTTTTCCTTCCAGCACAAAGTGTCCCCAGGCCCTGCCCCTGTCTCCCACCCATTGCTCCACCACCCTGCCACCATCCTGTGCCTTTTCCTTCCAGCACAAAGCGTCTCCAGGCCCTGCCCGTCTCCCACCCTTAGGATATCCCACACCCACAGCACGTGTGCTGGCAGGAGCTGTGTGGGGCAGAGCAGGCCTTTTGCAGCCAGCCGTGCCAATGTCCTCCAGGGGAGCTTGGCCAGCTTGGCCGAGGTCTCTCTGTCCCGGTCCGAGGTGACAAGCTGGTGAGGCAGAGGCTGCCAGCACAACATCTTCCCCCAGATAACCAGGAGCACTGTGCTACCAACCCACTGCAGAGACCTGGGGGGAAATCCCTTCTTTGGGCCTTGGGGAACCAGCTGGCTTCACGGCACAGGGTGATGGTGGATGTTGAGAGCTGTGGGATGCCACCCCAAAGTGCTGGGAGGCCACCCAAGCTCCCACTTTCCTGCTGGGAACTTCTCTGTCCTCAAAACCAGCCTGGGCAAGAGCAGCTGTCCATGTCCTGCTTTGAGGCACACCAGTATCAGCCTTCAAATCACTGGGACAGCCCTTGGAAATCAGGCTGGACTTACACCCTGACTCCATTTCCCACTCGTTTTACAGGAATTCTTCCCCAGGCAAACTGCTTCGAAGTTGCCAGCTTCCGTGTAGCTGTCAGCAAGCCTGAGTGAGACTCGAAATGTGACAGACCAAAGGCAGTTTGCCACAGATTTTATGCTGAAGTGCCTCAATGCTTACTGAAATACCAGCTTTGATACGATGGCCTAAATAAAAAATGGGGGAAAAAAGACAAAATGGAGTTATTTAATTGATTTATTTCTGGATCACTCAGGAGAGTACAGAGTCTTCCATCAGTCAATCACCACTTTAAAAATAATTCAGGTCTGCAGTGACTGGAAATAATTTGTTTGGGTTTTTTTTTTTCACTTTCTTCATGTACTTTTTAAGTACTTTACCAGGAATAGTCAAAATGTCAAAGGCAGCAGAGTGCTCCAGCTGAGATAGCAAGCAAATTCTTACTTTCCTTCGCAGTTTTAACCAAAATTATATTCATTTTTGTAATTTCACACCAAATGAAGCATTGATTATAAGGAATCTAGTAAGGAAGATCA
This sequence comes from Poecile atricapillus, assembly GCF_030490865.1. Taxonomy (NCBI): domain Eukaryota; kingdom Metazoa; phylum Chordata; class Aves; order Passeriformes; family Paridae; genus Poecile; species Poecile atricapillus. Next base: position 8,006,409 of record NC_081266.1, read on the forward strand.
GCAAAGACATTGGGACATTATATCTAGATTTTTTTTTTTTATTGCTAGTGAAACCTTGTAAATTCAGCCTTCAGGCTTTGCTTGTGCATATATCTCTGAATCCCTTATATAGATACATGAACAAAGAAAAGATCAGGACACTGGAGGAATAAATTTCTTATAGCTAGTGCAGAAGATATTTCAGGACTGACCAGGGATGTAGGCTGGGTGTTGCAGCATTATAGAATAAAGAAATGCCATTCCCCTCTCCCAGTATTTATTACAAAGGTCAAAGGAATGCATGTGATTTTGGTTTACTTTCAAACTATGATAGTGATTATTTCCTAACATTTATCACAGATTATTACAAATGCCTACCATCCTTGCTGTTTTCTGTAAACATAACTTTTAATTAGAGTTTCAACAGAAACAAAGTTTAATTGCAAGAACTACTGTAAATACTACACTTTAAAAACAAAAGGTGTAAACATTCAAGCATTATTCTTGCACATATTAGATGTTTTCATTGTAAGCATAAGATTTTGCTGTTGTTTATCATAGCTGGTGGGAATTGCAGTGCCACATGGGTCAAACACACCCTTTTGTAAATACTCATTTGTGGCTTTATAGATTCACTGCTGACTGACCATGATTGCTCTCATTGTCTTGGTTTTAAAATGTCATAAAGAACTATGCATTGATATGGTTTCAAGGAGAAAAAACTGTGCAAAAATGGGCATCTTCAGATTACTCTTCTGATGACAAATGAAGATTTTGCATACTTACTGCCCTCTGATTTGGGAGGTTCCTTTCTCTATGTATCTGGATATGATAATAAATATCCCAGAGAAACCAATGCAGTTGAATAGAGAGAAAGATGGAGCACAGAGAGCATTTTCTGTGCTCCCTCCGTTCTTCAAAGAGAGCTGCATTACCTTTGGGTCATTCTCTTTTCACCCCACAGCTGCTACTGAGATCCATCCAACACCAATCCAACCCTTTAGTGCCTATTTCCTGCTGGAGACCATTCAATGAACAAGTAGCTGTCTTTACATGAAATTTGGTTGAAAAAGTGATTATTTCTTTATTGAAAGTAGGAGTAATTTTATTAAAAATGTTATACAATCCAGGGCTGCTATAGTGAAGATGGCTTATTGGGCGTGTAGTTTATGTCTTTATATCTGCAGTACCAGAAAATAGAAGAAATTTTGGCCATAGATGTAAGTGCTCACAGAAACAGATATAACACTAGAAATTCTGGATTGGAAAAAAATCACTTTTTCACAAATATTGAGCATGAACAAATAATAAGGAACAACAAAGAATGATGAAAAAGATGGAACAGTTAAATGACTTTCAGTTTCAAGATTTATTCCACCAGATCAATCCCTTATGAGACATGATTTTGCAATACATTGTTTTGTTCTGTAGAATTAAATTCTGTCAACTTTAAAATGCTGTTTCTATATAGAAAAACTGTAGCAAAGAGTGCAATAATAAAAAGCATTTAATATTGTAGTATCAGTCTATCAGCCTACCTTTATGAACTTCTCATTTTCTTTCAATTTCCTTTCTCTAGAAAAGAGGGGATCTATGAAACCAGAATTTGTAACAAAAGCTGCTCAGAAGGATGAAATTTCAGCAGAATAAATGTTCTGATGTCACTGAAAATGCCTACTCATTTTTAGCAATGCTATGAAATTAATTTGAAGAAGGTAATTACAAAACAGGCTTTGCCAATTTTCCCTCTACATTCTCCAGGATGGGCTTTGATTTATTTTATTTCATTTTATTTTATTTTATTTTATTTATTTTATTTATTTTTTTTTTATTTTTGGAACTTGGAAATTTGAGAAAGAATAAAGGTTATGAGAAGAAACTAAAGGTGTACAACTCCATGGAAAACTTCACTGAACTTTTATTTATACATTTTTATGGCTCTGAATGTCTTTGAGACTTAGTTGCAACTGCTCCCTTTTTTGTCTGTAAGTGATTTTTTGTTGCATAGGGAATATGCCAACTTTCATTATTTTTATTCCTGAAATTGCCTCCTGTTCTCTCTAATGCTTTGAAAACCATTCACATTCTTATAGCTGCTTGTGAATCCCTCTCTTTTATTTTTTTTTTCAGTTCCCTGTATTTTAAAATTTAATGAAGGATTGACATGTATAATATATGCATATTTATATACACAACAAAAACAAAAATTCAAGTTTTCCACTGCAGTAAGGAGTTCAGAACACCTTTTTTTCAGAACACAAATTTCAATTCTTCAAGAATGTCTCGGGCCCTTCTCTAGTTAGGATGTGATTAAAAATGTATTTTTGTACTCTCTACAGGGGAGGCATTGGAGATGGATTCATATTCTGAAATTCCATTCCAAGCATCATAAACTCAGCAGTGCTGGTATCCAGGCTGCCTGGAAAAATTATATTATGGCAGCTGCATGTACACACTGTGTTATTTCTAATTCATTCGAGTTCCCTTCCTCAGGATAAATGGCAATTACAGCGGCTCTCTGGCTGTCAGTAGTACATGACACCACTGTCATTGTGTCTGCTGAGCAGTTATTTTAGTCTCTGTTCGCTCCAGAGGTTACACATTTGGTTTCTTCAGAAAAATACACCCAGTGTGGCTTATTCATTAGAACAGCCTCATGCTGCCTCCTGTGCTGAGCCACAGAGCAAAGGCTGAGCAGAGGGAGTTGCATTTCTTGCTGCCACCGCCCTGGCTGTAAGAGCTCTGGGGCACATGTGGGGAGGAGAGGACAAGAGCAGGACAGGGAGTGCCCAGGTGTCAGCTGAGGATGAAAGGGACAGGTGGGAACCCTCCTGCTACCCAGGGGAACAGTCCTGGTACTCCCTGAAAAGCCTCCTGTGGCAGTGCATGACCCTGGCGCGTGGTGGCTCTTCTTACGTTCTCATCATCCTTTCCCACTGCCTCTGCTTCTCAGAAGATGTGATTCTATTTAAAGAATTAATTACCACTCTATTGTCTTGTCTTGTGTTGTTATGTCACCCTGCAGCAGGTTCAGGGCTGCTGTGTCAGTGACAGATCCCAAGGTGCAGGATGGAGAGCAGCACTTCTCTGTCTCAGGTCTCTGTTTTAACAGGGAGCAGGGAGAGCAGAGCCCAGCTCATGAGACATCCTTGTTGTGTTGTAAGCCTTGCAGGATTGAGTTACTTTTTTGGGTAAATTGTGGTTGTAATACAGCTTTGGTCTAGTTAAATGTAGCCCTATTTGCCTGAATAAAACCAGGCAACTTCACACGGGCAGTGTCTGGGCTGTCCTCGCTGACCAGGTGGTGCAAAATGGCTCAAGCCCAGCTCCTCATCCCCTGCTCAGGTGAAACACCACAAAATAAGGAGGTCAGATGGATATTGAGGAGAGGTTTTGCTCACCATTACCTGATTTACAGTGGTAAAAGGCATCTTTTCCCTGCTGTGATTCCCTGCTGTCTCTGCAGGGCAGGTAAACCACATTACCAGCTTCAAGGACACACCTTTCTGGCACTGAAGACAGCTGCCTCAGTGCCTCCAGCAGAAAGATGGAGCAGGATTTGCTTAGTCATTTCTTCCACGTTATGAGACTGATTCTTCTTGCTTGGAAAATGAAAAATAGCTTTTTTTCAGTGGGAATTGTATCAGACTCCTAAAGTGCATCTTAGTAGAAAAATCTATGAAAGCAATGGGTTGCATGAAAACCAACTTGGAATACATAAAGTAGAGAAAGAGGAAGAGGGAATTTATATGTGATGTTGTTTCTCTAACTTGTTTTGGAGCTGGTCAGGAAACTTGCTCTTTTTTCCCTTTGTTATTTTTCCCTTTCTCTTGGAAACTGGAGGAAAAAAAAAATAAAATCCAGTGTTTTTGACCAGACAGAACTGCAACAATAGTGAATAGTGTCATCAGTGACTGCCAAAAAAAAAACACCTCAATTATTTGTCACTCAAGCATTAATTTGCCACTGAATTTCAGACTGATGGCAATTAGTAAACAGAAAATCTCACTGGCAGTTAACAAACAGGAAGGAAAATGAGCACTGCATGTCAGACCACTTTCTTCCATCACACTCCTTATCTGTGTTTTTTAATTTCATCCCTGATTTAAGCATGGAGCAGGTTTTAATATGTTAGCTAACATGTATTTCAATATTTTACAGATTTGCTTCCTCTAAGTTGTTAACTAAAAAAAATCAAGCTGTCTGGCCTTTTTTAGGTCCTCAGTCAGCTGGTCACAATCCTGGAGTACAATTGGTCATATCCTATGAGAACAGCCGTCTGACAATAATGCTGAAACACATGAGGAACCTTGTGAGTATTTTTATCAGAATGTGTAACCTGTAAGTCCTTGCATTTGCAGAGTACTGTGAAAACATTAATCTTCAAACAGCCTTTCTGGGAGAACTAATTTCAACTCAAAGTAGTGATAGTGCTGCTCTGTCATGATTTAACAATTGGTTTTTCCCTTTGAGCTCACTCAGTATGGTTACAGGTGTGAGACAGATACAGAAACTGGGTTTCCTTAATGGCTGGTAATGGCCTTTTCCAAGAAAACCAATTTTGATACTGTTTTGGCCCTCTCAGCAGACACATTTTGATAGCAGTCAGACATAAGGCATGGTGCAGCAGCATGACTTTTTGCAGCACCTCAGCCTGGAGCTCTGGGTTGATTATCCAGACATTGCTTTCTAGTCCAGCCTGTCTATGAAGAGGGAAGAGCTCAGCAGAGGGAGCAGTGGTGAATTTTAAGGAGCAATGTCATTTGGAGGTGTGATGCTCAGCTTTGTAACACTGTCAGGAGGCTGAGAGGTAAATGTTGAGTGCTCCTGGAGCCAGGCTACGGGAGGGGAAGCTGGCAGTGCTCCTGCAGCACAGAATTCCTGCAGGTGGAATTGGCTGCTGAGGGTGACTTCAGAGATGGAGCTGGGGCTGTGTGTGAAGTGTGATCTCTCGGTGCAGGAGCGTGTCAGCTGCTCCATAATGAATTCCCTGCCTAGATGTGCTCTCGAATTCCCATGGCTCACGTCTCCAGCAATATCTGTGGCAAGAGAGCCTTTACTTGTCTAGCCTGGGGATTAGAGCAGTTATGAGCTATTGTGGGTTCTCAGTGCATACTCTATTCCACCTCCATCCCAAACTGGATTACAATCCTTTTCCTAAATGGGGCCAGATTGAGGGGCTTATGTGGGCACCAGCCAGAAATAAAATGAGGCTGATGGTTTAATTAGTGGGATGAAGCACATGAGGCTTACATAGCTCTGACTGTTTTCTGCTGGCCACTCTGGCTTCTCATTTGCAATTCAAGCATCTCCATTCTGGTCTGTAACATTCAATACTTCTCTGTCCTGAGGCTTGTTTTCTGTGTCCTGTGTGTCACTTTGACAGGTGAGATCAGCCTCTGCTGACAGGCCCAATTTATACAAACTTTACCTTCAGGATGTAGCATAAGACCCTCTTTATTTTTTGTGTTGAGCTTTCTAAATCTAAGTGACTTTGATAAACTTCTGATAAAGTTCTAATTGGTGAGAGGGGCATATCAAAGTGATTGCCATGCTGATGATATCATTGAGATTTCAAGTAGGTGGTGTGGAGATGCACACAATTTGCAAGTGTTGGAATTAGTCTTTGTTTCTCCTTGTTTCCATCTTTGTAAATGTGTAGGTTCCTAACTGTGTTCTTAGGAAGTTCTGGTCATTTAATTAAATGAAAGTAAATTACAGCATAGATAGCTGTGTAGTGCAAACATAAAATCCAGGGTTCAGTTCACTTCATTATGGAAAGGGTGCTGTGGATAGACAGGGAAAGCCGATCGGAAGATCTCGCGTTGTACGCGAAGATAGGGCCCCTCCTTCTACAATGTTCTATAACCCATAATACTACGGTGATTACGTCATCATATCTCGGTGATATAAAAACCTAGCTCACCGGAAATAACGGCTTTTTCACCGTCCACCAGATTGGTGTTAGCGCGTGATTTGCCAGACAGGCCTGTAAGTTCAGCCGTCGTGTCACCCACGAACCGGGTCGCTACGCCTCACCCCGAGGCGACAAGTGCTGCCGAAACCCGGGACCGCTCCCCGATACACGCGGGTTCGAGCGGCCGGAGTTCAGGAGTCTCGCCGGACGCTGAGTGACGGCTGGAGCGGCAGGACCGACTCCAGCGGGGAGGACGCTCCCGTACCGCCGAGATGCAGTCGATCAGCAAGGTAGATTCGCAGCTGCATAAGCAGAGCGGTATAGACTGCAAAAAATCAAGGAATTTTGAATGCGTGGTTGTCAGATTGTTAGAATCGTGTTACCGATGATCCCGTAGATATTATTCTCCCAGATTGCTGGGATAGGTGTTCCGAGGCGCTCACAAATGACGTCTTGCGCATTAAGTCCAGCAAGTGCCTTAAAAGCTGGGTGAGAGTTACGCAAGCGCTGAGAAAAGCGCTTCACGAGCAGAAAGTTTGCAAGGCAGCTCAAAGCTGTTTAAGGGTTACACCACGGGTGGGGGTAGGAGCTGCCACTCAGACCACGTGTATTGATTACCCCACCGATTTTAACGAGCCATCTAATGATGACGGCCGACCCAAGTCGCCGTCCCGCCTGCCCGGTCCTAATGCAGGTTTGGCCGCGGAACACACTTTGCCGCCGGGGCGTACCGATGCCACGGAGCCACGGGGCGCACCCGACACCGCGGGCCCTGGAGATGTCGGGGAAAGGCCCCCGCCATATGCGCCGCGAAATGGCGCCGGGGACACGAGCAAGGGGCGGAGCGAAGGGTGCCTAACACACGCGGACATACGCGATCGGGAGTCTAAGGGGAGGCGGGCGGACAGCGCCGAGAGTGAAGGGGAGGAGAGCTCACGGTCCAACCGGAGAGCATGCTCTAGAGTGTCTCTAGTAAGGAAAAGAGCCCGCTGGAAGGAAGGCGGAGAAAGGGAGGGGACAAACCCGTCCCTGGAAAAGGGAGAGGGCGAAGCCCAACAAAAAGGCACCGCAGCCTGGAAACCTCGAGTCAGTCAACTTCCGGCACTGATCCAGACACCGGTCAGAGCAAGCGGTCAAATGACGAGCCCACAGCGCAGGCTTGCAACCGCAGTAAACTAAGCCCTTGTATTTACACCCAAGGCTTTGGCTCCTCTGCTGACTCTGTTGGGAGATCCACGTCCCTTGTAGAGGGAATTCCCTGAAGGGAATTTGCCCATTCACGTGGGGTGTCCTAGAGAAAAAACCTTTGGATCCGTCACATCCACACGTGCCAGATTTGCTGCTGATGCACAACTCTCACCCCTGGATCAGCTTCAGAGTGTCCTCTCCCTCACTGCTGCAACATTTCAGTCATGTGTGAAAAAAGCCAGTCCTGACTGAGGGAAACTCTACCAAAATTTCTGCAAAGACAAACAACGGAGAACAGCCCTCTGGATTTTGTGACTGGAAAGGACCATTAATCTGATCTAACCCTCTGCAAAGTAAAAGCTGTATTTTTTCACTAAGGCAATACTTGCAGCCAAGGAAACTGTTTGAACACAGAGATGTTAAGACTGGTTGGTAATGTTTGCCTACAGTTTAAGGCTGTGGGTGCACAATGAAGACAAGTTCTGTTAAACAGATATTTAGAAGATACTAAAAATGTTTCAGTCTCAAGATTTCCCTCAGCAATTCATAGGTTCATTTGAATCCTGAGATTCTGTAAGTCAGATGGCTCACTGCTTCTGCTTATGATTTGAATGGCATCACCACGATTGCTGAGGAAAATAACTTTAAATTCCATTTTCAAATATAGAAAAGCCATGATGCCAATAAAATGCAATTTTCCAAGCGTGTATTACATAACTTGAAGTCAGCTTATTGGGGCACTGCTCGCTCCTCTCAAATACAAACAGTGCAACACTGGGCACTTTATGCATAGGGTTTACAGTCAATATTGCCTTAATAAAGTGAGGCTGGGCTAGAAGGAAACATTTGTGTAGGGGTGAAAACCCTGGAGGCCTGGAGATTTTGCCTCTGGAGTCATGGAGGATGTGGCAGGTGGAGGGGTGAGACAGGGCAGGTTTATTTTTTAAAGACAATAGCACAGTACCTGGCAAAGTGCACTGAATGGTCTTAGGAGGAATATAAAGGAGCCCCAGAGGAGGTTTTTTTTTGCCTCTGAAAGAATTTGTTAGCTTAGAACAAGAATAGTCCGACTGTGGCAGCACAATACCCAGAAAAGCAGCAGTAGGCAGGAACAGAACACAGGGGGAATGCTGCTCTACTGTAAAAATGTAGGCTTGTGCAGATGTGGAGATGAATTTATGAACACTGAAATACATGTAGGTTTTGAACTTGAACAAGTCCAGTTCTGTTCACCTTCATTAACCAACACAGAGAGTGGGAGCTATCCAGAGCCCACCAGGTCTCACACAGGGCTGGCTATGGGCTGGTTTAGCTCCTCACAGGCAGAAACAGCCAGGCTTCCTACTGCTGGGCTTGCTCACTCCTCAAAAAATACCAGAGACAAGAGAAACAGCCATTGCTGACATCCAGAGAGAGGTTTCTAGCATATTTCCTTGCCTGCTTCACGGAGAAGAAAAGGGAACAGTGGCTCAGCATTGGCTCAGGAGGAAGCCTGTTTTTGCCACTGACTTCATTGCCATGACTTCAGGCATGCCCTGTTTTCCTAGATAAGCAGCTAAACTTTCAATCCTCACTGATAAACATTTTTGCCCATTACTTCTTGTGGACAGAGTAACTCCTCAGGGGTAGAGGGGAGGAGAAACAAAGCCAAGTTATCCTGAACGTCATGCCAGTAAATGTAAAATATTACTAGAATTCAGGAAAGCGTGCGTGGGCGATGAATTCAGAACCAATTTTACAGGGGGAAAATTTGCTGCAAGAAAAAGAAACTCCTACAGTTCTGTGCAAAAGTACTTCCAGCTTTCCTTTTATAAAAGCTCTGAAGCTGTCATGTACCACTCCTGGTGATTAATGATTCTGGGATAGCTGATATGTGGGTGACAAATGAGTAATCAGCTTTAGGCTTACACAGACATCCAGCCTCTTTCCATTTCGTGTCCTATGCCGTGAGAGTACAAATTGCTTTCAAAAATGTTTGTGAGATGCGATGGTTTAAATGTGCTGGGACGAAAGGTGGAAGCCAGTCTTTCCCCAATCCAAAGGGATGAAGTCTAAGCCTGCAGCACAGGGCTATAGGGATGTTCCCACCTACAGTACAGGTGGATTCTCTGCTGCCTTTTCTGGCATTTCTTTCAGCTTGAGCTGGGAAAGGGTTGGAGATCGTTGTTCAGTCTTAGCTGGTTCCCATCGTTCCTCTCATGGGCTCCCTAACTTTTACACTTTATGATTATCCTGATATAGATTTAAATGGAAAATATAGAATACCTGCCAACAACGCAGTGCCTGCCAGTGAAATAAAAAGCCACATTATCCTTTCAGAATATTATGAATGTGTACTGCTTTCCTTACTGCAGCCAACAGGGATGGGAATGGAGGTGCACAGGTAGGCAAGGCAGGGATGGAAAACAAGTGGGAAAAATATCACTTTGAGCTGAACAAAGTTATCCAGAGAGTATCAGTAACAGAATTAAATCAGCAGCTTGGCTGACAGAGGGGAGGTAACATTCAGGTGAAGTTCTCCTTAGTCTGGCACAGGAAAACAAAACAAAAAGCCATAGGAAAAAAGCTCTCATACTAACTATAGCTTATAAAGCATTTGTATTTAATTTTATATTCATAGAAAATTCTTTTGAAGTGAAAGGAAATTAGCTCTGATAAGCTATGTTCTCCTTGAGACTCAAAATTAGCTGAACACCTCTAAACAAAGGGTACTACAACTCAGCAGTAGTTTAAATTGGAAAGAGATGAGGTCTGTTCTTGTGGCACAGGGATTACTGTTGGATTCAAACATATTTGTTTTGAAAGGTGTTTGACAAATATGTTGTACAGAAAGTTCTGTTATTATTTCTTGTTAAACACTTTAATCTGTCACAGTCACAGTACTGCCTCAGCTCTAAATTCTAACTGCTCATTTTTAAATAAGTAATTCCCTACATAGTTGATATGTGTTGAATAAGAAAAAAAAAAAAAAGACAAGACAACAAACAGTGAGTTCTGTTTAATGATAGGAGTGATCTGGGAGATGAAGGTGAACAAAAATTAGATTTGCCACTGGTTGCAAATGAAGAAAACATTAAAAATAATAGTGCAGACAGAGCAAGATCAAGAGAATAAAAATAATTTCCAGAACCCTACGACCGGCTTAGACAAATGAAAAATATTTCCTCAGGGAGGGAGAGATCTATATCCCAGAGAAATGGGAAGATAAAACAAGCCCATGGTGAGACATGAGGTTGCTACAAGAGATGCCAATGAGAAAGGCCAGATCCTGGTGTCATGGGGCAGAAATGAAGTAGTTCATCTTTATAAGGCTTTGATAATAAACTATTTCTCTCAGGATGTTTTCTTAACTAGAATACAAGTTCAAAGAACAGTTCTCAGTAGGGTTGCTGGGGAGTGATTGATTCTTCAGGAGTGATTTATTGTTACTAAAACTTAGTTAAGGACAGACTAACAAGGACACGAGTCAATTGTGCAAATATTTAAGGGAGAAGACAGGAAGGTTCAAGAGGAATTATTTAGAACATTGAGCAAGAGCGTAAGTAGAAGTAATGAGAGCTAATTAAGGAGCAGAAATTGCAAGCCTCATATAATGAAATGCTTTCTTACACAGGGAGATGGCATGCTGTAGAATAATTGAAGGAAAAGTGCAGAGAGATTGTACAGTTGGAGAAATTAAAGATAGGCACATACAGACTTTAGTAACTAATTAAGAAATTGAGAAGAAAAATAGTGCAGAATGAAGACACAGATCACAATCTCACTGTTTCTTTACACATTTTTATATTCACTTACTATCTGGGCCCAGGCAAGGAGAGAAAAGAATTTGTATGTGGCAGAGAGATAGAAACAGAACAACAGCCTCTGCTTGTGTTTCTTTTCTCAAAGGCTAATTTATTTTCATGCCCTCTAACAGGCAGCAGTGCTCTTAATCCTGAGTGATTTCAAAAAGAAAGTGAAACGGGGATTTGTCTAAAGTATTTGTTCTCCTTTGTGTTTTATTCAAAAGAAGAAATTCTGGGATCTATGTTTCTAAGGGTCAAAACAAGATCATTCTTATCTCAGCCAGTGTCATAGACTTTGTGACTAAATGTTCATCTGAAAGTAACATGTTCCAAGCACAGCAGTAATACAAGGCTGAAAGCAGTGGAATTTAGTTTCCTTATGGGCTTGGTGGTGATTCTGAAATAAAAGCTTCTAAGACTTCTTTATGAAATCTACTCTCTGCATTCTTCACCCTGCACCAACATTGCTGATCCACAGGATAATAGAGCATGACTGAGCCTTGATTCTTGATTTCTCTCACCTATTAGAAAAAAACCCAAACCAGTGGAGTTAATTGTCTCAAAGATAGCAATGCAAACACATTGCCTTTTCTTTCAGGAAAAAAAAAAATCTATGTGATTCTCACTCAGCTCTTTCACTGGGAGTTGTACGTTTATTCCATACATTCCCACTTCTGTTTTATATTCTTTTTTTCAGCCTTGGTAACTTTTTTATGCCCTCATGGTGCCACGTGGAGCACACAGTGATCGAGTCCCAGGCATCAGTGAAGATCCTGTGGATGTACAGACTCTTCCCCATTCCATTCCATTCTATTATTTTATATATATATATATATATATATATATATATTTATTTATATATATAATATATATATATTTATATTTTTATATATATATTTATATTTATATTTATATTTATATTTATATTTATATTTATATTTTATTGACATTATATCAAGTTGGGGTTGTGTCTCTCCTTATCTCTTTGTGGATCATCAGGACAATAAATTATTCTTTTTAAATGGGTCATCAGAGATACATTTCAGTGCATTTCTTCAACTTTCTGGTTTCAGAGCACCATAGAAATAAAGGCTTGAATAAAGGGAGAGAAACCCATGTGAGCTTCTGGGTATCCTAGGCCAGCTTTCATTTTATATAATTCATTTAAGCAGAGGTAGATGGGCTGTCCTCTATAAATGACTGAAGCAGATGAGAAGCATTTTGCATAATTCTTATAAAACTCTGGGTCTTTTGGGATCCAGTCCATTTTCCAGAACCATCTCCTTTAAAAAAATTAAAAAAACAAAACCAAAAATTTGTTTTTTTAAAATATTTAACAAATAATTCCTGCTCATTTTGAAAATCCCAGTATCTCTGTGCCTTGGGCTCAGTTTGAAACTGAGATGCGCTGGAATCACATTTCCATCTCATTGTGATGGATCACCTGCCTGACCACGGCTGTTTTGAACACCATGAATTATCTTGCCTAACCTCCAGTGGTCACCCCAGAATGGACCATTTTCCCTCCAGTTTCTGGTTCCATACACACATTTTGTCACTGGTGATGATACAAAGCAGCAGGATCAGCACAAACCAGCTGGGGCCAGGCACCAATGTGGGGGCAATTCAACCAAGCCAAGCCAGGAGATGTCCCCAATATGACAGAGTGAACCTCTTGCTGGTTTCCCCCTTGACAGGGCTACTTTTTCCCCATTTGACAGCCAGGACCCCTTGGAAATTGTTGGTTGACTTTTTAGAAATTTTGTGTCTCAGGACAGCTCTAACCCTATTTTTGCCAGCACAATTGTTCCCCCTCAGGAATGCTGCATAAGCAGCTGTTCCAGCCAGGCTGCTCCAGTCCTGGCCACTCTGCTACGGGCAGGTTGATGAGGATGCTGAAGGTATTGGACATAAGCTATATTTGGATATTCACATCAATAACGTGCATAGAGCATCTTTACATTTTTAGCATGGTAAATGACAAAGCCATCTGGAGGCTCGCTCCACAGACGCTGCCAGATTTCTGAAAGGTAGAAAATGCCTGCTCAAAAAAATGCTCTCCAGAATTTCCCTGACAGCAAAATATTTCTATTGTCCTGCATTAAGTTGAGATAAATGCAATTTCTTCTTTGGTTGCCTTGCCACTGACCTCCATGGCAGTGATCTCTGTCAGTGTGTCTTCTGTCTTCATGCACATACCCAGATAACCCAAAAAAAATTGGATCAGGAAATGTAACAAAAAAAGAAACTGCTGCTGAAGAGAAGCAGTTAAATATTTTCAAATTTTAGGTAAAAAAGGCAGTTGTTTGGGGGAAGAAAAATGCCATATTTCTGCAATCACTTTTGGCCAGTTGCCTTCCAGTTTTGTCTTGCCGATAGCAGACAGTGCAGGGTGTACCGTAGTGACAGAGTGGGTTATCTTCTTTTGTAATTATTATTGAATTACTGCGATTGGGATTTTATTTTTAATTTTCTTCGAAGCAATTTGGGTCTATTCTGCAAGAGGAAAATGAAAGTAGCAGGGTAGAAGAGAGGTGTTCATGCCTTGGTATATGCTCAAAGGAAGAAGAAGGAAGGGTCTTGGTACCACATTAGTATTTGGGAAGCAACCATAACCACCCATTTTTCCTAAAGTTTATATATCCTGCTTTTGAAGGAGCCTCTTGCTTTGTAATACTAATTTCTCAGCTCTGCAAGCTTAGAAGTAGCCCAGAGGATGTTCTCTTTTTCCTGAGGCAGAGGCTGTATTTGCTAATTAAGCTGCAGCTTTGACAGACAGGGTTTAGCCTTCCTCTGCTCAGTTACACAGGGACTCAGAGGAAGTGAAAAGCAGCAGCAGTGATGGCTCTTCCACGTTCCTTACTGGTTTTAATTTAGTCTAGAGGCAGCCAGTAATTTACAGAGGTTGCTGCAGTGCAAGGATGATTTCTTCTGTGGATTTTTTTTCCTAATCCTCCTTTATTGGATAATAATCAAATCCAACTAATGTCTGTATATAATATATAGATATTTTGTCTTGTTGAAGGTTTTTTCCTAACCACTTACTATATTGATTTGCTTTCAAAAGGTGTATGAATATCTTGATATTAAAAATTAAGAAATATTTTGTAGTCCTTTCTTCGCTATGTAAATAAAGTCTTACAGCAGTGTATGTAAGAGAAGAACATAAGGATGGTAAAGGATAGGAAGACTAAGAGAACTACTGAACAAAGTGAATTATTTTTATTTGAGGACAGGAGCTGAAATGGGAGTCTTTCTAATGTCTGGATATATATATCCATATATATATATCTATCTTTATATAGATATATATTATTTCTTTTTCCATTGAAGAAAAGGAAGAGAGAAACTGAGATTTAAAAATGTCAAGGAAATTAATTTTTCAGGGAAGAAAAGTAGTTATTTATAGAGGAGGAAAGATGTCATTGGTTAATACAAGTTGATCATTTGTTTTTACTGTCAAAATTGTTGAAAATGAAAAATGGGAAAAAGAGAACAGCAGCTGGAACTATCAAATGTTCAGGAGCCATCAATCTCTAGGACAAAAGGTGATCTGCATGTCTAACACTAACAGAAACTGATGACATGGTTTAAATTTGAGGCAAAAGTCTCCTAAAAAGAAAATTTTACGTTGCTTAGGAAGACGTGAGTTTTAAAAAGTTTTACAATAAATAATCCTTAAAATGCATATTTTAAAAATCATGTGAGTATGGCTCAATATTCATATTGGGTGCTAAATCACTTAATAGTTGAATATGTGGCAAATTTTTCAGTAGTTATGCCTATAGTAATGCTAACAAAGAATGCTTATGTTAGGAGAGCTGAGGATCATTAGTAATGATCATGGGAGAAAAGTCATTAGGATAAAATATTTCTTGTGGAAAAATTAATTGAATTTCATCCATTATATCCCAGCCACAGCTACTATTTTTAAAATTAAGTTATATAGGATGTAACCTATCTGTGTGGATTTCTGTAAGCAAATATCAACATTTTTTGGTTTTGGAAAATAAAACTGGAGTGGAAAATGGAACAGTCATAACAGATGCAGGCTCTGTATTTTAGGTTTTCAGTATTGAATTAGACATATGAAAAGAAGCAAATCCAGAGTATTATTTTCTCTCCCTCATTCTCCCTCATTCTTAAAGATTTTCAGCACCTTCTGCCTGACTTTAGAAGAAAATAATGTTTCCAAAGTAAATTCGTTTTTTCACATAAATACAGGCAATTGTAACTGAGTTCCTTAAAAAACATCTGTCATTATCAAGGTCAAGTAGGCTGGTCATTCTCTGAGAAGACAGTTCAATCATCACCTGGCTGTTGAAGAAAGAAAATACAGCCAGTTTCTAAATTCAATTTGAGCCAACTTCTAAATTCAGGTTTTTTTATTGGCAGATCAAAATCATCAGTTTTGTGGGAGTTTTGTCCCTAAGCATATCAAGAGAACCTATGGCATTTTTGGTGGGAGCTTGGTGTTACACCTTTACAGTCTTGCAGATTTTTATAGCTTGGATTTATTTGCAAACTAACACAATGAAAGTTTTAAGACAGTAATTTAAATTGGGAATAACTTCTCCTTAAGGAAGTAAAAGCCTTTATTTTTGGGTTAATGAAATTACTTCAGAATTAAACACAAATAGAATTCATTTTAAAACTTTAGGATTTTTCTGTTACCTTGATCACAAGTCCATTCAAGCCATAAAGGTTTTGTAAAGTGCAAAATTACTTTCCCAAGGTACCCTTTGATTTTCCATCTGCCCTGGACTATGGACAAAAATAATTGATTTTTTAAAAACTTTTAATAAGAGGGAATTTGCTGGATTTCAGAACTACTTATGAGTCTGCTAGAAATCTTACTCTGTTTCTGTCCTGAACTATCAGAGCAGGTACTCTTTGCTGCAAAGAGAGAAGTTCCACCTGAATATGAGGAAGAATTTCTTTCCTGTGTGGGTGACCAGAGTCTGGAACAGATTGCCCAGAGAGGGTGTGGAGAATCCCTCACTGGAGATGTTCCAGAACCATCTGGATGCAATGCTGTGCCATATGCTCTGGGATGACCCTGCTGGAGCAGGGAAGTGGGGCCAGATGACCGCTGTGGGCCCTTCCAGCCTGACCCCATCTGGGATTCTGTGGTTTTGGTCAGGTATTCCTCATGTTAACCTAAATTTATAAATAAGCCAGGGCAGACTGAGTTAGAAGTGATCACTAAATGTGATACTGTAATATGACAGAAGTCATAATCCTTAGTAAGAAAAATATTTCTGATGTTTCCTCCATTTTTCCTTTATTCTCCATTCTCCTTTATTTATAACTCAGAAACCCTAGGAGAGGATTAGTTTGCCCAAAACTTGGGGGTTTTTTGCCTGCTATGTCTGTTGTCTTAATAAAACAGTTTACTTCAAATTCCACCTACTCATGATTTTAAAAGAGATTTTTTGCCACGTTAATCCAAGCCCTGTTTTTGCACTATTACAGTCAAATTGCCACTATCACTCCTTGTTCCTGCTAGGAAGTGTCTAGCAAAGTACAACTCTTTCCATTGCAAGTCTTGCCTCAAGAAATCCTACGGTTAAACAGGCTCTTCACAAGAAGAGAAATTCAGCTCTTGTGCCAATCAAAAGAGAAACCGACATAAACTCATCATATGAGCTTTTTTGATTGTTTGGTGGCATAACAGTGCCTCTGCAGATGGAAAACTGGGACAATAGTGGGATTTGGAGCAGCCTGTTTGCCTTTCCTCAGCAAGGGAGGAGGAAGGAGGGAAATGTCACCTCTAAAGTGGGGGAGAAAAGAAACAATAATCAGAACTACAATGTCTACTTGGAATTCAGGTGGCTGCACATCAAGTTACCTCTAACAGTCTGACTGCTGATTGCTACTATTCATGAAAAGGGGCTTTATTTTAGTTCTGAAATAATCCAGAGCAACAGCTCCCCCGTCGAGTTTTCCCGTCTGAATCTCTAAAATGTTCTCTTTTTTAATTTTCTCTCTTGACCCTCTCCTCCCACTCACCTCTTTGAACACAGATTTAAATACATTCAAAGAGATAGTGAGGAAGTAGTTTTCAGTCCATCTCATACAGCCAAAACACTGCTGCAAAGTGCCTCCCTTAAATTTTGGGAGGAATCAGCTGACAGAGGAAGGTTAGTTGGCTGAAGGCAAGGTAACATGAGAAAGAGCAGTTCAAAAGCACAGTGACAGTTTTACCTGACTCCTTTTCAGTTAATCACATCCACTTCTGGACACCCATGTCCTGTTAAACTACATTACCTTTGGAGCCTGTCACCTCAGCCTGGTTCCTTCCTTTGTCTGAAACAACTAAAATCAGTTGACCTTCAAGTTACAGGGATGTTTACCTATTCATTGAGAAGTGGAGATCTAGATTGCACTTAGGATCCTGGTTCCTTGGACTGGGACTTAGGGCTGCATTTCATTCTCCCTCCTGATTTTTAAGAGATGCTCTGTTTACTGTTACTTGTAATCCTCAATTGAAGTTTTAGTACAGTCCTAAATCAACAGAGGTGGGTTTTCAAGTGGACAGTGTAAATTATAAATCCTGCATTAACAATGTGGCCACATTGGAAAATACCCTTTAGTTCCATTGCCCTTTAATGGCTCTCTTATGTTGGCTATTGAATCCCATCTATCTAAATCCCATGGGAATTTTAAATCAGATGTGCTTTGGGGAACTTAGCAATAGCAATATTAATCACTCCCATAGTGCTGACAATATGTAATGGTTTGAGTGGGGCATCCTTTGATGCTGTATGATGTTAATGGTAGCAAGAATCAGCTTTGCAGTAGACCACATCATTTGCCTTGAAGGATCACTTCAGATAACAAAAACCAGAGGTTTGTTGTGCAAGAACTGGTTGTTCACACACACAAGCACTGTTTTCCTTCCCAACAGAGAAATTATTTATTGCTAGGAGACAGCAGTTTCTTCTATCCCAGGGATATGATGTTGGTAATGCTGTAGAAAGCCCCACATTTCCAGACACATACTGTGAATAATCAAAATCTGAGAAATTTCTTCATCCTGAGCCAGGTGTAAAACTACAACAGGAGATAGAAATGCAAGTGCCTGTATAATCCTTTGGGTTCATTGGCTCCAAATGTTTTAAGTTCTCTTCTTTTTGCCTGTATTCTCATTTGCATCATGTCACTGCATTGCTTGGGTGCTGACAGGCAAACTTCCTGTCTAAAATGCTGATTATATGATCAAAATTATTGATATTTTGATACACTCCATTTTGTGCTTTCTGACTGTATACTGTGTAACCAACACAAGGGTTTGTATTTAATTATAAGCCAAGCATTAAGTGACACGTGCCTGCTCCGTAGTTTTTAATTTTTATGTTTCTTGTGTGTTCTTTTGAAGCCTCAAGTAATAGAATGTGTTTCCTGAGTAATTGTAATCTGCTTTAGGAATGACTTTACAGCTCCTCAGAAGTTATCAGAAAATTCTCCACCCACCAGCACTGGCTGGTGTTGATGACTGAGCCTGGTTAATAGATTGTCTCTGATCTCGAGTTGCTGCCGTATAAGATGGAATATCTGGAATATCATTCAGTAACCTGAACTGGAAAATTAGAGATTGCAGCTGTGTGATGGGTGAGATCAGAAAGGCTGCTGTAAGAATCCTGTTCTGCCCATATTGCTGCAGGAAATGCTCCTGGCTCTTCTATAGCAATATGTTTTACAAAACACCCTTAGAAACCATCGGTCTCCCCAATATCAGCACAGATACTTGGGGGTTAAAATCAGTAGGAGCTTGCCATCTAAAATCCAGTTCCTATGCCTTGCTCTGGAAAGTGGAAAGGCCAGACTTTGTATCAGATTAAGATGAGTTAGAGTAGATTGAGCCTTAAGGATTTTTTCCATCAGAATGAAAATATTAAAGACAGATAATTTTACCTTGTCTCTGTGTTATTTAATTTTTATTTTCCTGATTCCATTTTAAGCTGAATTCTACTAATGCTTGTTATTCCACTGGC
The DNA here is from genome assembly GCF_030490865.1 of Poecile atricapillus. NCBI lineage: Eukaryota > Metazoa > Chordata > Aves > Passeriformes > Paridae > Poecile > Poecile atricapillus. The sequence goes on from NC_081266.1 coordinate 8,025,275, forward strand.
ACTCCAGTTTAGCCCAGAGAATACTGAAAATGCAACATGTTTTTATGTCTGCTAAAAACACAGATTTCATTTGGTACTTTTTATTTGTTTTCTTTGCTAGAACATGGACACTCATATTTATGACCTTCTTGTTTTCCAGCACCTCCCAGATGGCTCTGCCCCAAGTGCACACGCTGAATTTTATCTTCTGCCAGATCCTTATGAGGTCAGTCGAAGGAAAACAAGAACAGCTCCAAGAGGCTCTGACCCTACTTACAATGAACTTGTGAGTACCATTCACTTTCTTCCACCCCTTCTTGTTTCATGGAATCATGGAATGGGTCAGGCTGGAAGGGCCCACAGTGGTCATCTGGTGCCACCTCCCAGCTCCAGCAGGGCCATCCCAGAGCACGTGGCACAGGATTGTGTCCAGATGGTTCTGGGATATCACTGCTGAGGGATTCTCCACAGCCTCTCTGGGCAATCTGCTCCAGTGCTCAATCACTGCACAAGGAAGTTCTTCCTCCCATTCAGGTGGAGCTTCCTGGGTATCTGTTCCTCCTGTTGCCTCTTGTCCCATTTTTGGGCCTCACGGAGCAGATCCTGGTACATTCCCTGACCTCTTCCTGCAGATGCTGACAGACATGGATGAGGTCCCCTCTCAGCTGTCTCTTTTCCAGGGTGAGCCCAGCTCACTCAGAGTTTTCTCTTGAGAGACATGCCCCAGTCCCCTCACCATCTCCATAGCCCTTCACTGGACTCACTCCAGTGGTTCCCTGCTTTTCTTCATCTGCTGAGCTTGGAACTGAACACAGCACTCCAGATGTGCCTCACTAGGGCTGAGTAAAAAGGCAGGGTCACCTCCCTCAACCTCCTGTCAATGCTTTTCTTGATGCACCCCAGGATCCCTTTTTGGCCATGAGGGCACACTGCAGGCTCATATTGTCCACCAGAACCCCCAGGTCCTTCTCTGCAGAGCTCCTTCCCAGCAGGTCACCTACAACCCACACAGGTGCAATTTGTTCTATTTGCTTTGCCCTCTCTTGAAACAAAACAACAATACAACATTTTTAGAGCCATTGCAATGAGGGTGACCAAGAAGAAGGAATGTACCATAAGGAGAACCACAAATGGTGATGACTGTCTGCTTTGCATCTTTCTCAGAAGTGAAACAGCGTCTTTTATGTCTCTCTGTTCAGGAAAACAGTTGGATTTTTCACAGTGCCCTGTCTTACCCCATAACCACAGTTACACGTTAGCCAAATGAGATCAAGCATCATTGCACCATAACCCAGCAGTTCTGAATGAAGATATGCACAATAGCATGAAAAGTATTAATTGAATGGATGCTGTTATTCAAATTAACATTTGAAAATTGGCTGTCACTGTCCTAAATGATAACACAAGAATGAATAGCCAGGTTCTTTTCATGTTAAAATGCCATTAGTTCACAGCTATATATGATTCTTTCACACACCACTGAAGTGCTCATGCCTCTGGGGTGAAAGGAAACATTTGTATGGAGAAGCATTTATGGCAGAATGGGAAGTGGTATAAACTGTGTTCATTTGTAAGGGCAGATGAGATTGAAACAGTAGGTGGGATTGGAGATTATAATTATTACATGTAACAAATCTCCTAAAGATCTCAAAGCAATTTACAAATGCTCTTTCAGCAGGCTATAAAGTAGAAGGTGTGGAAAATATTACCACTCCACCCTGTTCCATAGATAAGATATGATGAAGGTTAGGTTAGTCAGCAGAGTCTCAGTGCTTATCTCTTCGTTTCTCAGTCCTGGAGTTGTAATATTTCTCTTTTCCCACATCTGTTAATTACAAAAGTTGCCTGCTTACACTGATGACTTCCAGCGTTCTGTAAGAAGGCTCCCTGAGTAGTATTGCTGCTCACAGCTGAGACAAATTTCCCTCCCTACAGTACTGCAGTGGAATAACAAGAAACTAGGCTTTATTTTTTCTGTTCTTTCCTTCTTTTTTCGCTATCAGAGTGGAATAAATCTAATTAATCTGTCTAAAGAAATTCCTTTACATTTGAAAGATATTTAAAGCAAACAAACATAATATGATTATATCATTACATTCATTGTAAGGTATCCAAAATGGACAACAGATAAGAGCCAGCCAGCAACACTGGAAGACAATTATCTTTCAAATTGCTCTTAGAAACCTTTGAATGCAAGGAAATCCAAAATCCCGTCTGCAGTTAGTCACTAGTCACTGGGAGGAGATTTAATTGTGGTTCACGAGTATTCCGCTGCTGTTAAAAGAAATCCCGTGAAAGCTTTAATGTCCTTAATCAAAACGGAGAGCCTTCTTCCCAGATGCTCAATCTTTTTCACTGGGAAGTGCTAATCACAGTGGGGACATATGGTTCCACTGAACTTGGCCCCTTCCAACCCGATGCCTGTGCTTTAGCAGCTCTGCTCCTCCATATGTGATGTCATTCTGGATGCATTTTTTTGTCCAAGGCTGGTAGACTGAGGCAGAAGCCGCCCCAGGGAAGCAAAACTACTAAAAATATAAGTCAGCTGTCTCTTAAGTTAGTTGCTGTCCAAAACACCGTGTACAGAAATGTAGTAGCCTTTTTTATGAGTTCATAAGTTTTTATTAAAGCCAAATGGCTGGAAGGAAGCTGTATATTAATTTCCTTCTTTGTTCCAGACTGAGAAAAATCTGAAATGTGCTTCTCTTGGGTATTTTTGATTCTAGTTTTGTACTTCTATTGCTTATGACTGCCTACAGCAAATTATCAACCTTGCAAAACTGCTTTTTATGTTTGATTTTTACTCGGGTGTGAGAGTGAAGATGTGAAAGTCCAGGAGGGCTGACAATAAAATGAGTTACAGCAAATGTTGTGGAGCTGCTTTTAGCAAACAAATCCTTCTTTTCTCTTGTGCCTGTGTTTGGATTTTGGAATTTGTGGCACTCATAGCAGTTAATGTTATATTGCATTAAGAAATGGTGGTAGAGAAGAGGAGAAGGAACACAGAAAAGTGGAATGCAGTGTAAAGAGAAAAGGAAGGCAGAGCAGCCCCAGCCAGTCTGATGAAAGGGGAGGAGGGGAACTGCACCAGGAGCCACGGCTGCTCCCTCCAGCACCATGCATCAAAACTGCCTTGGATTAATTACCAAATCTAGGAACTGTGCCATGGCTACCTATGGAGAAGCAACTGTCCCTCATTTGTGATTAAAATGTCATTAGACTCCTGTAGGTCAACAGTGTTTCTCTTTTTGCAGCCAGCAATAGTTGAATTCCAGCCCTAACTGTCCCACTGATTTGCTGCATGGCCACATATAACTCACCTCCATCGGATCTGTCTGTGTAAAAGGCAGGCAAATATTCTCACAGCACAATCATTTCAGGATTTAACTGTTCCCAAATTCTGGAACGTGTCATTTGTTTTACCCACACCCTTATTCAGCTTTCTCCAGACCTTTCTTCTGTCCCTACATCCTGATAATAATCCTTACTCCAGCTGAATTTGCAATACCATTTTAGAAACAGTTTACTGGGAGAATTTGAAAACCACCTACCCTGCACTGCAAAAGTCTGTCATTGCTCAAAGATGAAAGCCTATTTTTGGCCAAAGATTGAAAGTTGCTCATTACCCCAGTTCAGTTTCTTAACATTTACAGCTGATATGTGTAGGTTTTGGTGATTTAAAGCAACAGCTGGTACCTTTAATACATTGGCAAAGAAACAAGGCAGCTTTCTTTGATAGCATTAGCATCACCTCAGCATCAGATCACAGACTTACTCTAAATTATATTCTGCTTACTGTGCCTGTCCTTGCTTTTCAGATTTTCTTCATCATCTCACTTTTATTTTGGTGAGGAAAAGAGAAGCTGTGGAATCTGTAATTCATGGGCAATCTGGCAAATTAGGCACAGTAAACATGAAAACCAAAAAGCACCAGGTGCAAATTTCATGACAGCCATCCCAAGCTATTATTTCCAAAGGCTTCTAAATGGAAAAGGGAATTTTAACCCCCTGGTAAGACCTTTCTTGGTGTCCTGTTGGTGCTTTCTGTGAGGGTCACCTGATGTCCTGTCCATTCCATGAATGCAATTGCAAGTGGAAATACAGAGAGGGTTTATCAGTCCAGCCCACAGAGGTCCAAGCCAGAGGGGCTCAGTCTGCCTCTCCTTTCCCTCAGCAGTGCCATAGGTAACAGCCTGCATTCAGATTCCATGGAAAATCCAAGCAGGCAAATGACTTTAAGGCAGTTTCAGTTTTCCATTCTCCTGAAGTGAGAGAATGTCGCCACGTTTGCTTTTTAAATGGCATAGAGAGATTAAAATTTAAAGCATTTTTCCACTGCAAGTGAAATAGCAAAAACATTTCCAGCCATACCAATTTTAGATTAAATGAGCTTCTCTTAAGCAAACTTACCTTTCAGGCCCGCTCTGAGAGCATTTTCCTTCATATTTTTATCAGCCCACATGCAGTTTGCTCAACAGTTTTTGATTAATGCAGGGACTGAAGCATGGGAATTTGTTCTAAGTGCAATTTATTCTTGTTAGGCTATTGCTCCAGATTATTTGGGGTTTTTTTAAAATTCAGAAACTACACCATTATAATTTCATACTTTATCCCTGTGTGTTCTCACAATATTAAGGTAATTTAAAAGCTATTTTAAATCTATAGACATTAATAATTGTTTAAGACATGCTAAACTACCATCTCATTTATTTGGAGAAGTATCAACAGCACATCTGGAGTATCAGATATATCTAAATTTAGTAACTTCCATTTGCTCAACTGGGTCCAATCTTTCCCAGTTTTCACAGGGAAAATTATGAATACTGATTTTTTTTTTTTCTCAAGCATTGTTCAAGACAGGTTTCAAATTTATTTTAAAATGGTAATCAGATTTCATGAGCTTAAGCTCGTGATTCTAAGGTAGAATCTCTTTATATAAACTAGATAAGGTCAAATGTATTTCTGAGGTAAATTCACTAAGTTAAGTGAATTTGGCTCATGGTTAATAGCTTACTATTCTGGATGGAAGTTTAAAGCAATTATCACAAAGTTGGATTAATCATCATCCTATTTGAAGTGCTTTGCCTGTCAAATAGATTAACAAACTTGTATTTTTTTTTCTATTTCACTATATATTATTGCAGATTGTATATGACAGAGTCCCAGAGCTCCAAGGCCGTGTACTGAAGCTTGTTGTGAAAAGCAAAGGAACATTTGTGGGAGCTGTTAACATTCAGCTGAGCAGTGTCCAGTTCAATGAAGAAAAGTGGTACTCCCTGGGAAACAGTGTAATTTAAATGCTCTCCGAGATGATTCAATTATTTGCCCACTCACTAATGTTTCTTTATCCCATTTCCCACGGTACATTTTGTCTCAGTTGCCCTTGAGAATAGGCAGTCATCTGCTGAGCACATATCCTAACATTTCATAATGCTGTTGTCTTAAATGTGCTACCATGTTCCTGCCACAGATTCCTGACAGCGTGAGTTTAAGGAATCACGTGCTAAGGACTTGTAGCAATATGCAGAAGTTCTTATGACAGCAATGAAGGGCTTGGTTTTGTTAATATTAAATAGTACAGTAAAAATACTAAATTCTCAGTGTGTGGGGCCGCATTCTTTGCCCATTAATTCCACTGATGGTGTTGAAACAATGCTGGTAATGATGTAATTTATCATCATTGCATGTGATGAGTTCACCAGAGGACCATGGGATGGTTCCCTGACAATACATTTCCCTGCAGATGTCCAGCAAATTTCATATTAAATCTTATCCAATCAATACTTTGGGTTTTTTAAAGAATGTTAGAAGTTTTGATACAATGTCACATTTAATCCAGGACATTAATTTGTCAACAATATGTATCATTGTTTCTTTTATTCTGACATCCAAGAGGCAGATATAACTGGTCATTTGTGTGAAGAGAGGAGGGAGAAGCTGATGTTCATGAATAAAGAGATTATATTGAGTGTGAGCTTTCAGGGGGGATTTATTTAAGCTCATGATGCCACAGATATTTGTTCAGCAGTCTTCCCACATTGCAGTCCTATGCTGCATAAGGGGTTCAAGTCAATACATGCATTGAATAGACTTAGAGCTATAAATATATATTTATATATTAAATAATTAACATGAGTGGTTCCTTTAAGTTCACAGATGCTAATTATGATCATTTTCATGACCCTCCTCTAGACTCTCTCCAAAAGATCAACCTCTTTCTTGTGTTGGAGGCCCCAAAGCTAAATGCAACTTCCCAAGTGGGACCTCCTGAGAGCAGACTAGGAGGGTAAAATCACCTCCCTCAACGCTGATTTTGATAGCAGATGTGGGCTATGTTTCCACTTTTTCCATCAGTGGGAACTTCCCCAACCTGCCCTGACTTCCCAAGTGAGGGATCGCGGCTCAGGCCAGTTTCCTCAGGACCTGTGGATGTTTCTCATCACGTCCCATGGACCTGTGCACCTCAAGGCTCCTTAGGTTTTCTCAGACCCAGTCTTCTCCTACAGAAAAACAGCAGTAGGGCCAAGGACAGCAGCCCTTATTTGGGATACCCCCTCCATAATATTCCCTCTGGCTTCACAAAATCATTGTGAATGTGCCTCTCTGGGAATCAGGCCACTGGGGCTGTCGCAAAGCCACAGATGTTATTTTAATGATTTCTTCTGCAGAATATCATCGATAATATGAAATATGAATAAAGAGTGATGCAGGTTCCAGCTTGATGCCTTCTTTGGATATCAATGGAATGTTACGGTAACCTGTAAATATAATGACACCTTTATTAGTGTATTAACCACAAGCACAAATATTATGATGGAGTGTTTTTATGATCACCAATGCAAACAAGGCATAATTTATGATTCTGTAAGTAGCTCTTTAAAATAAAATGAAATTATACTAGAACTGAATATCATTTGTGCTGGTTTTTCTCATTTATATATATATATAGTATTTCAATTCTGGTATTTTTGGTGTCAGAGTGAAAAAGCCCAGTGTTTTGCAGGATGTGATATTTTTTCAAATGGAAGACTTTCAGCCCAGTGATATTTAAACATGGGCAAACTTACATTGTAACATCCCAGGTTATGTGCTGCACACATTGTTTTGAGAGCAAATGAAAGAACTTGTGAATCAGCAGTGATAGCACCTACAGAACGGTGCTGCAGCAGCCATGCACTGTGCAGCTGAGGCAGAAAAAAGTGAAGTGTAAGACTTCCTACCATGACTTCTTAAATGTTAATTTCATATGAGTAATTCACTTTATCAGAGATAAGTCATGCCATCATGAAACTATGTGTTCATCTGGTTGTTGAAGCATTTGGAAAAGCCATAGTTCTCAATTTCAAACATAATTCACTTACCTGCTTAGAAAACAAAACAACTTTTTCTTAAAAATCCCGGCCTGTACTGCTTTATATGACTAAATGTCCCTTATTTAATAACAAGTGACAATGTCACTTATGGTTAAAAAAAATTCTGTATTTTTTCTATGTATATATGTAAATAATTCCAGCTATTTAAGTAAGTCTGTTTTGTAGAAGTATCCATGTTCTGAACAGTAGTTTTCAAAATCCCTCTTTAGGTGTGTGTGGATGCCTGTGGAGTCTTTGGGAGCCACATTTACCTGGGTTTGGAATTTCTTGCTTCTTTCATACAGAATCATAGAATTGTTTAGATTGGAAAAGAGCTCTAAGATCATCAAGTCCAGCCTTTGACTGAACACCTCCTTGTGAACCAGGGCATGGCACTGAGTGCCACATCCAATTGTTTCTTGAGCACCTTCAGAGATGGTGGTTCCACCTCCTGTCTGAGCAGCTCTTTCTAATAATGGACAACCCTACCAGTGACAAAATTCTCCCTGATGTCCAACTGAACCTTCCCTGGCACAGCTTGAGCCATTTCCCCTTGTTCTGTCACACTACACATAAGTTCCTCTGGTATTTAAGGTTCAGATTCTAGGCAGCAAATATTAAAGCTGGTTGTAGGCAATTTACATTTGAGATCAGTTTTTAAGGCATGCACACAATATGTGGAAGGCTTGGTTGATTTCTTATCCGAAGATACACTTCAAAGACTAAGACTAATTTCTGAAGACTTGTGTTCTAGCCCCTACCTACAGAAGATTCTACAAAGTTTCCTGAGAGAAGTAAAACTTCTTTTTTGTTATTGAAATTGCCCCAATTTGCATTAAATGATTAACTACTCTTGGATCCCATGATAATAGAGTTAAAAATTGAGTTCCTGTCCTGTATTAGTATTCACCATGGCAGATTCATTGGCACAGGGACTGTAAGAGAGGACTCCCCCCTCCTATTTGCCTTTAACCACCCAGGTAGAGAATTTTTCTCAATTTCAGCCCCTCTGAGTATAGCTACAGAATCACTACATGGAAAATCAAATTCTGCTGCAGCTGGACAGCGAGCATTCCTCCCCAGTGGAGTCTACAGGTAGTTGGGAGTCTGCTGCTGGGGAAAGGAAGGCAGTGTGGATATAGATTTGAATCCTTTCAAAAGAAAATGCAGAGGAGGGAGGAAATGGCACAACTTTGCCCCTCTGGCTGTCAAAGAAAATAAAAGATGTAAGCACTGCTCAGCTTTTGGAAGCAACTTGCCCTCAGGGAAACCTCAGGGATATGAATCCTAGGGACCTGGGGACAGTCCTGTAGTACAGATTTAAGCAATTGGAATGCTGAAGACTAAGACTGAAATCCATGCTCACTCTCCAGCATATTAGGCAGTTCTTGCCTTGTCTTCTGCTTGTTGTGACTCCCTCTGCAAGAACATTATTTTCCTATTTCACTGTTTAGAGAGTACTTGGGTACCTAAAGCAAAACCATCGTTCCAGACCTGCTTTCAGAGATCTCAATGTTAAGCATTGCAATGAATGCTTGTAATAAATTTTGAAATTATTTATCACTTTACCTCTTAGAAGCATTTTATTTATGGCCTCTGGGCATTCTGATAGCAAATTACTTTTTTTATATTGTGTTAAGTGGGGATTGGGGTAATTTGTTTGGCATCATTTATAATTTTTGTACCTAGACTCACTCCCTAGAATTTTAATTATTGCACTGAAAATGTTTCTTCAGAAATCTACTGCTCTTACTTTTCCAAAATATGAATCCCTCATTTGTAACCAAAATTATAAAGACATTAAGCCTCACTGAAAATTTGTATCTAAAAAAGCCTCAATAATTTTGCAAGTGCTTGTAAGCAGCAGTGCCTGATATTTGAATTTGTCTCAGATATTGCGAATTGTTAGGTTGAGTGTTCTTTCATTATCCTGAAGTATACAAATAAAAGGAAACGAAAAGGTTATCAGTGTAAAAATTCATGTTGTAGAAAAACAACTGAGCTCTAAGAGTAATGTCATTTTTCTTGTATAACTCCTCAGCCTCAACTAAGAATCACAAGCAGCTTTATGACTTCCAAACATGAGGGAAAAAAAATGCACCATTTAAAATCCTGTTAAGCTTAATAAAAAAGGTGTGGTGCCTGTTGCCAGCTCCAGTGTTTTGCCTTGCCGTCTTTATTCACTAATAAAAGCTGTTTGTTTTGTCAGAAATGGCTTTGGAAAGCCAGTGTAGTAAACAGCCATTTTACATAAGCCTTTCTCCTTGGCCTATTGGCTTCTGTGTCTGCTCTTTATGAGCAGCCTTTTCATTACAAAAGTTCCAGGAACTGTACTGGCTTAACAAAAGAAACTCCAGCAAGAAAAATACCATGAATATTTTGCCCTATTTTTAACCATTGTGCTCCACTCTGAAAAGCTGCAGATAGGTTACCTGAGGGGGTTTTGGTGGTTGATTTTGTTTTAATTTGGTATTGGGTTTTGAACTTATCTAAGTGCACAAAACCACTGTCTTCATAGCAGCTCTGACTAGTCTCACTTCTTGCAATGAATTAAAATACCACCTGGGCAGTTTCCATCTAGAATGGAACACTGCAGTGGGAAGAATCACCTGCCATTAATATTGTTCTGATTTCAACATCATGGATTTGCATTCAGAGAATATGTTTATTTCAAAAACAGAGAGTGCCATTTATTCATTTTGTTACAAAATCGTGCTCTAGAAAATAAACATAGTGCTGAAGTCTCTCAATGCTACAGTAACAAAAAAAGCCTGGAATGTTGCAGATTTTTTTGAGCTGTTATAGGTGGTTGACATAAAAATATTACCTGTATTCAGGCTCATCACAGGTAAAGTGTACTGGCCAAGGAATTCGTTGTTACACAGAGAAATCTCATCCTGAACGCAGAAGCGTATCATTGCCAGTTCTGGAACTTGGATGTTAAAAGAGAATGTTTCATTCCATTTAGGGCTCAAAGCTAATTAAAGGAGAAAAGAAACAGGATTAAAATATGATTTCTTTTTTTTCTACTCTATAACTAAGCTGCTATCACTAGTTTGAACTGGTAAAGAGTTTCTTTTACCCTAGATATCTGTGCCCATTTAAACAAATAACTAAACTCCCACTGACTGTAGTGGGGCAAAAGCCTAAGATAGTTGGTGTCATCCCTTAAAAGAGAGAAAAATGAGACAAGGATAGCCAGGTTAAGAACTTCTGCTCAGCTTAAATTTTCCTATAGCCATACCAGTTTCATGCTTTTGTCAAAGTTTCTCCTTTCACAGTGTTGGAAATGAATAAATTCAGGTAGTAGAACGTTCACTTGACCAGAAATACAAAAAGAGAATGTGGAACAGGAGGGGTTTGCCTGGTCTTTAGCAATGTTCATACAGGGAAAAGAAATTCAGGGGCTGATTTTAAACAGCAGCTATCTATAAAAAAGAAAAAGGAAGCATAGAAGACAGAGGCACAGACAAAATGAGATCACAGAAAGCTTGTAGTCTGAGACATCAAGAAGATCTGTATTATAAAGATAAGGGAGTGCTCACAGACAGCTACAAAGAGTACACACTTCACCTGTCAAGCAATTAAGGGATTACTCCTACCAGAGACTTCAAATGAGACGAGTGATGAAGTTACAGCAATTTCTTAAGAAAACCTCGTCATTAAGTTAAGTTAAGTGGTTAAGGCTGGGATAGGGTTAACTTTCTTCATGTCAACCCCTATGGTGCTGCATTTTGGATTTTTGACTCAAACAGCACTGACTACACCCCAGTGTTTGAGCTATTGCTGAACAGGGCTTCCACAGTGTCGAGATTTCTGTCTTTCTCACTGAAGAGCAGCCTCCCCATCCCAGTGAGGGGGCTGGGGGTACCCAGGAAGTTGGGAGGAGGCACAAGTGGTACAGCTGACCCCAGCTGGCCAAGGGGATGTTCCTTACAAATGGTGTCATGCTCACAGCTGGGGGGAAGGAGGAAGGGAGGGCATTCAGAATTGCAGTGTCTGTCTTCCCAAGTAACCTCAGAGCTCCAAAATGAAGCCTTGTTTCCCTGGGAATGGCTCTACACCTGCCTGCCCATGGGAAGTGGTGAATGAATTCCTTATTTTGCTTTGCTTGTGTGGGCAGCTTTTGCTTTATCTATCAAACTGTCTTCTTCTCTACCCGAGGGTTTTCTCATTTTGGCCTTTCCAGCCCTCTTCCCATCCAACTAGAGGAGAACAACCAAGCAGCTCTTTGGAGCTGAGCTGCTGTCCAGGATGAGCCCACAGCAGTGTGCAAAAAAAAAAAATTCCACCTTCCTTTAGAAAGGGGGAGTGCTCCCAGCTGTGTGTTTGTGCTTCCTTAATCTATCAGTCTAGAAACATGGCACACACAGCATGAACTTCTGCTACAGATTTTGTGCCAGGAAATCCTAGTCTAGAGAGAAATAATTGCATTTTCTATAACTCCTTGGGATGCAAAGTTGGTGTTTCCTTATAAAATGTTGTTGTGCTTTGTTCACAGCCTCGAGGAGCAGACTGATGCTCACCATTGCTTCTTACAATACTAGATTTCTTTCTTGTTTGGTCCTCTGGTACACCATAGATTTCTATCTGCACTGTGGGGTCAGCTTTGTTGGTCCTAGAGATGCTGCTGGGTGGTAACTGATGGCCACTGATCAGCTGGAAAATTAAAGTTATATTGAAATAACTGTAAGAACGAACTAATTCACCACAGCCATATAGTCACCATAATAGAAATAGCTTTCAAAAGAAATTACTTTAAGTATATGCCAGTCATAAACTGGTGTAATAAACACAGTGGAATCAAGAATATGGTGCTTCCTATCTAATTTACTTATATATATATATATTTTTTTTTTTTAGAAATATTCTGGTATAGGAGCATGTTTTAACTAGATCAGATTGGTCTGAGCCCAGTCCAAACTGACCTTGAATGGTTAGAGGGATGGGATACACATAACCTCTCTGGGCTGCCTGTGCCAGTGTTTCACCACCCTCTTTATAAATAAATAAATATATAGATAAATAAATAACTGAAATAATATTTTAAACAATAATTTTCAGGTTTTTTTATTCAATAGCTATACATAAAAATTATATTTTGCTACTGTACAAAATAATCCTATTGGAATCAGCCTACAGTGATTTTTACATTTTCTGCTATCGAGCTCATGAATTCCAATCTGTGTGGAGAGGATCAGCATCAAGACCCACCGTGACATCAGCATTGTGCTACAGGGTATATGTAGCAGACTGCCTCACCTGTGCCTCATCTCTTGCACAGTGTTCCTTAGTATTAGACAAAAACTCTTCATTCAGTGAGCTTCCTGATGTGTTTTGACCAAAATTTCCAAAAACAGGAAATTTTGTCTCAGACTGCCCTGTAATCTGGCACCCAGACTAAGACAGGATTTATGAAAGTCACAACTTTGTCTGCTTTTTATCTATATTTCAGGGTAGCTAGGAAAGAGTCAACATCTGTGCAGTAATCAGCCTTTTAGGAATCAGTATATAACATGTATTGAGAGAGATATACAAGCCTGAAAGCACAGGTGAAAGATATGACTCCCAATCCTGGTCTCAGGCCTAAGCATCATAAGAGATTCTTATTCCCCTGTCAACCACCCCAAAAATCAAAACCCACAAATCCCACACTTTGCTTTGATATTTTCCAGTGCTTGTAGCACCTTGCCCCCAGAGAAGTTCTAGCCTGAAATACTGAAGAGCAGTGGCTTGGCAAACACTGATGCTCTTTCTTCCTAAGGAAAAGCTGCTGCCTTCACCAGGAATCTTTGCAATCACTGATGGGCTGCCCACTAAGGACATGGGAGATTCCTTGCCATTTCCTGAGGGCCATTGCCAAGGCCTGCATGACCCACTGCTAGACCTAGCCTAAGCCTCCCCTGGCATGGGAAAAGAGTGAGTTCTTTCAAGCACACCATGACCCAAATCCATAAATCAAATCAATTTTTGACATCCAAGGTGAAGCAGACATACAGAGTGATGTAAAAATTTAGGAAGCACCTTGAACATCCCTATTTCTGCTTCAAAGGCTCTATGCCTCTTGATGGGAATTGTGGCACATTGGGTTAAGGATAAGGAATTCAGTAACATCAGGCCCTATGTGATTTTTCTATTCTTCATTCGTTCATTCATTCATTCGTTCAGAGAGATTTGCCCTTTAGATGTTTTCTATCTTTGCTTTCTGTTGTCATTTCTGCATTCATCTGGTTAGTAACTTTTTCAGCAGAAGCTGCTTTTCCTTTGACTCCTGCTCCAAATTGCTTTTGTCTTCAACCACAATTTCCTGGTTTTTGCTGCTGGCTATGAATGGGGCTCTCTGTGCCCTTCATTCCCTCAGCCAGTGGGATGCCATTGCCTCTCTGCAGCCCGCACTATCCAGCCTGAAGTCTCAGTCTAAAGTCCTCAATCTTAAACACAGCCTTTCTCTTCTCCAGCTCCTTCCAAACTCAGACACTTCCTCTGCATTGACAATGGTTTTGCCTGTCTCCTGCATTACAATTCAGGGTTTCTCCTCATCCTAATTCCAGCTTCATACAAATTAGGGCTAAAATAAGTGATGTATTTGCCTGGCTGCCTGAAATCATCCAGCAATGTCTATTCACAATTGGTATGCTCACTGTCAGGACACTAGAATGTTCTTGATTAGGTGCGTGCATTATGTAAGTATTTTATAATTGTCACTAACTATTGTTTTATCTCTGCTATTTATTACTCTGAAAGAAACAAAATAGCAATTACACACTAATTATATGCTAATTAAATAGCATTTATGCAAGTGGTATTCTGTGTAATCAGAAATATTACTTTTTCATTGGGAAAAGGGACTTTTCTAATTAGTGAACAATTATAACAAATCTACTTGACCTCAAAATAAAGGCCTTATCTAATCATTTATTTGTAAATGGCATGCATTTCAAGTATTTTTGGGAAGTCAATCACATTATAATTTGGGAGAAGTAGAAATAATTCAAAGACTTATTAATTCATCCCTCCTTTCACCCTTATTTATACCATTTAAGGATTATAAATAGTCTTTTATATATGCATAGAAAGATAATGAGACTTAAAAGAAGCATAAAGCTTCCTATCTTATCTTTAAAAATTTCCATTTGTCAATTAACATTATAATAGTACAGGTGGTATTATTGATAGTGAAAGAAATAACACCCAAAGTGCACATTTGAATTCTGTGTTTTCAGTTCAGCTTCCACATGCACAATTGTCTGGCCCCTTTTTCAGCTACATTATTTATATTTATTTGTACAGCATCATTAAAAATCATGTATTTTTACAGTCTCCTGGAGGCTCTGAACCCCTACATATTTTTAGCAAGCATAAGTGAAATACAGATGGGAAAGCACCCAAGCAGCAGTTGATACTCTGTGAGAGTTTTACCATCTTGTTGAAAACATTAGTTCCCAACAAACAGGAATAGGAATAAAATGGGGAAAAAAATTAGATAATAATTGCATCTGAAATACATAAAATTTGCTTTCCCATTTTCATGGAACAAAACAACGCTTCAGTCATCTTACCCTTATTGACAGAGACATTGGTTTGCTGTATCCTCCCACATTTCGGGGTGTAAATGTGGTATTGCAATCCCTCAAGAATACAGGTTTCAGCACATAGCCACAACCACCATTGTCCAGGAATTTTCCATCTTGCAATTCCATTTGTGTTCCCGGTGTTTGGAAGTTTAAGGCCACTGTAAAATTATATCAGTATTGATTTTAGTGAATTAGATTTGATATCATTTTATAAAAAAAAGTTAAAAAAAATTTCAAATGAGCTTAAGATATCTACATCTTTCAATTCATATGTAGGATCCTGTTATTTCCCTTAAATTAAGTGATACTCAATAACGGATTATTTGTGCACAAAAACAGTACACTCTTTAGAACTGCACCCTCTTTTAAGAACTAATCTATAGATCTTTTTTACATTGCTATACCTCTCTTCCCTTTTCTTTCTAAATTAGACCTTGGAGAATATGAAATAAGAGATCCTTCTCTCTGCAAGAACTGAATTCACATCCTAGTTTCTCTACAGCAGCAAGACCCTGCACTCCAAACCTGCTATCAAAGATCTGGTGCAGAAGTCAAAACCTCAGGATTGTATCTAACCTTAGTTATGGTGCAGAATTCATCACAAAAACATCTCACCCAGAAGATTAAGAAGCTTTAGTTTAGTTAGAATACTCAGTGAAAATACATATAAATTTATAGAACTAGAAGCAATTTTAAAAGTGTTCTTAAATTTATGTGAGCACACACTCTCTTGGAGCTTAATCCTCAAGTACTGGTGATTATTCTAAGAATACACCTGACAGATTTTTTCCTTTCCTTGGCAGTTCAAAACATTTTCAGTTTGCTGCAGCACCAATAATAAAATATCACACTTCTCATCAACAGGATATTGTAATTCATGAGATAAAGCCAACATTGAAATAGACCTGTTTAATGAAATTTCCCCCTATTCCAGTGCATTGGAGCTTCTTGTCACATTCCAAATAGAAAATGCAGAAGTCAAATCAGCAATGAATTATGACATTATGAACCCATGACATGTGTTAAACAGAGAATGATAAGAAGTCATTTACTTAAAAGGATGGTTTGGTAGGAATGAAAAAAGAAGACTTTAAGCAGTTCAAGTGACTCATAATAATTCATAAAGAGGACCTTATTACATTTTCCTGGGAGATAATATGAATGCATTGAATGAACATTTGACATAATGCAAAAATCCTTATTGCAAGTGGAAAACACACAAAATTGTTTTCACTGCAAAAATTACTCATTCCTTCACTGCTTTGATGATCATTTTAAAATATTCTGAAGCAAACAACACAAATAGGAATGAAGCAGCTGGTACAATGGACCTGATATTTATAATATGATATATAAACACATGTTTTTGGTGGGGTTACTTCTGAAGAGCTCTGGTTCCATAGTCTCAAAACCAATTAATGGGTGGAATACATGAAGTGCTCCCAGAGTGCATCATCTGTTTAATCTGAAAGGAATCCCATCTGTGCTAGCTAAAATTGCTCTGCATCATGAACCAACATGCAGCAAGTAGGAATAACTGGAAACCTTGTCTAGAAAAACCTCAAACAAAACAAAAAAAGCCTCCAAAACAAAACACAACATGCACTCCTGCTTTGATCTAAGTGTTAATGTAAAGACATGATTTTATGTTAATATACACAGGAATTTTGTTTTACCTTTAACAACAGAAACCAAACTTCAGAGTGTTCATATTGCCCATTGCCCACCATTGCCTTTTTTAAACAGGGTTGGTATTTTCTTGGTATGGTTTTGGCAGCGGTTCAAAATTTTCTCTTTATGACTCAACCCATCATCCAGAAACAGCCCCAAATTTGGTGCTATATGATCCTTGTATATTTTAATGCACTGAATCAAGCTGTGCAGAGGATGCTACAGGAGCTGCAACCCTGTGGCCCCTGGAAGTCTGAACTACAGATAAGCCAGGATCTCTCAGTCCTCAGGTGAGTCCTAGGCCACACTTTCAGGATACGTGGGTTTAAAAGTGCAACTGAAATTAGGCACATCGAACAGTCAGCTTCAAATAGCAGCTTCCACATGATGAACCAAATTACATGATTGCACATAATGAGACTATTGCTAAATTTACCAAGCTTTATAGGCGACTAAGCAGGAAAATCTGATGTAACAGCAGCAACAAGCAAACGAGAATACTTTATATTTTATCACATTAGGAAAATTACTTTTGCAACACAAGTGAAGGGCAATGTTATTATGGGTTGATATCTCTAAACATCAGCACTGTGTTTTCACTTAATTTAATTTGACCTTAAGAACAAGTTAAGAAACGCATGGAACAGTAGTTTTAATTTACTTACTGGTTTCTTTGTATTGCAAGTTTTAAGGTGATTAAGCAAATGTGAGATTTTGTGTCATATTCTCTGAGATGCAAACCTCTACTAAAACTGTTTACAGGGCTCATAGCTGCTTGGAGCCTCCCAGGGCACTACTTTATGGTGCATTGATGTACAATTTTTCTTTTTAATCAGGTGCAGTATAGCCCTAACACTTCTTGAGAAATGGCAAGGATCATAAACTAAAAGCTATGCCCAGCAGCTTGGGCTGAGCAATATCTTTCTGCAAACAATCCTGAACTTCTACCCAGTGTTTCATTTTAGCTTTGGTGAATTCAAGAGCAGAACTGTTCAATAATATTCTTTGTACTTTTGTTTTATGAAACAGTATAAATATAATGCATGTATGAAGAGAGATTTAAACTGACAGTTTATTTTGGAAAGAAACCCAAATGAGCTTGCAATGAAACCATCTGAGCAGTACATAATCTTAATGCATGGTTTTCATGGGGAAGTAAAGGCATCTGAAGTTGAACACGGTGTACATTAAATTTTCTCCTCGGTCCTTTCATTAAGCACCAGAAGAATTTTAATATTGACATCAAAATCAAAGCAGCACAGCAAAACATGGGCTTGGGGAACAACCTGAGCAAAGCAATTCTTCACTGTGATTCCTGCACCTAAAACAGATTTAACTATTCCTAGAACCATGAGGCTAAATCCCCTTCAGATCAGAGTATTGAATACTCAAATCATCTTGCAAAGTACCAAAGCTGCCATGGCAGTCCCAGTAAGCCCCAGGTGTAAATAACTTCATATGGCAAATTGAGGTTAGGAAATAGACTAGCTCCAAAAAATGAGCCAATCCATAATACACAGAAGAATATTATTTTTGACCCCAAACCTCTGTATCACAAGCAGTTAACTGAAGTCAGTTCCACCACTAATTGCAGAACTAAAGACACTCTAAATATTCATACACAGCACCTTCTATAGGTGCCACCATTCAAGACATAATTGATTTGTGGACTAAAAGCAAAAGCTTTGTAAAACCAAAATGAGAATTGTGACTGTGATTTGAAGGCATTGAGGAAAACTGCACATCTTTTGATCCTGCCTCTCATTAATATTCCCAGTGGGACTTTTAAATTGTAATTTTTTATTTTTTGTTCTTTGCTTCCTGGTTCTATCAGCTACATCACAACCATAAGGTTTAATGCATTTTCCCATTTAAATGGGAAGATTTTAAAATAGATAAGGACACATTTGTCACCATTTTTTCTTGAAATGAGTTACTTAATTGCATTTTATGCCATTTAAAAATGCATCTCAAAATGTATCAATTTTATGCCCTTTCAAAAAAACTCATATTCAGAAAGCACTCACAGTGCCAATGTTCCTATCCCCATGGTTTACCTCACTCATTTGAATCTAAAGAGATGTAATAGATCACACTTTTATCAGCCTTCTTGTCTTGCTCTCAGCTCTTTCCAGTTGTCTGTGCTCTTAAAGTGGGCCACTCACAATGAATGCAACGAAAATCTGTGCCTCAGATATCCCAAATCTGAGCTGAATTCCACCCAGCCTGGGAAATGCTATTGCAAACAGGAGCGTATCCTAATGCTCTGGAATGTTGCCATTGCTTATGAGATGATCAATGTGATTGGATTTGAAGCCACTGCTTTCATTCCACACCAGCACTCCAAGCTGGGCACAGACTGTCTAGGCTTTCTTCTCACATGCAGGTCACAGCTGCACTCAATCCTTCACTGCCCAAATTTACAGAAATATTTCAGAAGTCCAGGAAAGATGGAGCGAGACTATTTACAGGGGCATAACAGGACAGGGGGGAAGAGCTTCAAAGTGAAAGAGAATAAACCCGTGAAGAGGTGAGACCCCACACAAACTTTATGAGCAAGGACTTTGGTCTATTAGACCAAAAATAAAGAAAAAAAACTCTTTTTTTTCTACCAGAAAAAAAATAAAATATATAATGATTGATTTTCCTACAACACAGAGCAAGCTTATATGGACAATATACATTTTGGCATAAAAAGTATCACCTCTCTTCCTGGCAAAAAAAAAAAAATCAGTAAAACTGTATTTTTTCTCTTCCCTAACAGACTCCAAATTGTATTAATCTTAATGATAACTTCTGGCTTCATTTTTCACCTGCACATTTTGAAATGGTTGTTTTCACTCTACAGAAGCTTGATTTATGGCTTACAATGTGAGGGATTCTGCCGTAGGAAGAGGGACTGCTCCTCTGAGAGCTGAATAAATGCATAACTGCATGACATAACATCCTTAAAATGTGCAGTCAGTCTTTTTTGTATGGTCTTTGGGCCAGTTTAATACTGTGGCTCTAAAGACACTGTCATTAGAAATGTGAAGAATCCAGTCACACAGTTCATAACTGCTGACATTGCTCCTACTTCATTACAGGTGGTCCTACTGGAAAAGAGATGTCAGGTGATTAAGAGTCCTCCATTGTCCAAGTAAATCTGCAAAGGGTTTAAGTAGAGATCCTCTCTTGTGAGATTCTCATGGGAAAAGTACCTAAAGCATTTCTGATAAATTATCAGATCTAAAAATCTAAATTGATTTTTGCTGTCTAATTAATGTGTCAGTCTGAAAGTCACACTTCAGTGTAAGTCTGAGTATTTTTGGTTGTCATTTGACCAATTTTACACCTGAAACGTTTCCAAAATAATTTTTAAAATTTACTTAACTTGTGATTCTTGGCAGAAAAGTGAATATTATCAGCTTCCCTCTCCTGTTTTAGTCTGGAGTCACTGACAGGTTTTAGAACAAGATCAGCAACTACTTCAGAAACAATTGTGTTCCTGCAATTTTTTCCCATCTTCCTTTAAAATTTATTAGACTTCACATAAATTATTTACTATTCTATTGGTTGTCTGCAGTGAAGACAGCTGGAAAAACTGATAAAATGGAATTTCAGTGTTTCTTTGCTTTAAAGTGAAATTCCAGTATCTATGACACACACCAAAAACTGCCTAAAAAGAAGCAGAATAGCCCAAGAGCTTTTTCATAAACCTGGCAGTAGAAGCATTTCTGCAGAAGAGACATAAAACCTTCATTCAAAACCACTCCCAGCATTTGGAGCCATTCCAAAGGAAAGTTGAGTGCATTTGGAGAGCTTCAGATGTTGAATCATATTATCCCACCTATCTTGCAGGTGTCTACACCTGAATTAGCAGTACCACTTCACTCTTTGTGAAGACTAAATCAGTGAAATTCAAGGGAAAACATTAAAAAAAAAATTAGTCCTCTAGGTTTCACTTCCTAAGGAGGCATTTCTGGACTATTAAAACCAGTAGAAGAGAGCAATAATATAGTTATTGACACAGAACCCAAGCAGGGTCAGGTTTGAGTCATTTTAATTTCCACAGGTGAGGCATACCAAGATCAAAATTAGTTGGTTTCTTTTCCCTTGGTTGCTTCAGAGGTTAAAATCAGAACTAGTTAGAGAGCTCCTTATCACTCCTCTTTTCATGCATCATTTTTTACCATATTTTGTCATATTATTGCACACAAGACTGAACCACAAAACAGATGTGACAAAATTGCCAAGCTGCATTTCAGTGTCACAGTCCAAAATAAAACCTACAGAAAGTAAAAAACCCATCATACAAGTACAACTTTCACAGCAGCATATAAATTTATGCACACCCCAAAAAGCACATATGAGATATTCTGAAATAAAATTCTGAACCTACAACACCATGGTTTTCTCCTGTAAGTTATGGCATGTTTTGGTCATTCCTGCAGAGTGCTTTGGTACATGTAGAACATTTCCAAATGCCACATTCAAAAGGTTATTTAAGTCTTTTTTTATTATGATTTTCACCAAGGCTTTCTTTCATTTTGGATTTTTGTTGTTTTTTTCAGTCTATATAAAACAACTGATATCAGTTTATTTAAATAAATGTCCTGAATTTTATTTCCCTGCATAAATCTTTCCATTTCATTTTATTTCCTAAATAAAAAGGAGACATGGATACATCAAACCAGTTCTTTCCAGTGCCTCACTGCAGTTGTATGCAGGAGGCATACTAATTTTCACAGACTATGAAAAGTGAGGGTTTTTCTCCATAAGACCTCTTTTTTCCCAAAACCTCCTGTTCTTATGAGTCTCAATTTTCAGAGAATGGACAGGGAGTACACAGTGATATCCAAAAGCTATTTTGTGGAAACTCTGTACTTTTTACTGAGCTTTTTAACTTGCCTTCCTCTGGAAATTAGGTTTACACAATTACATGTCTTGTCCTCAGCCCCAAAAAGTCTTGAGCCTGTTGGACCATTTCATCCTGCTTTAGCTGAGTGCCAGGCTGCTCCAAGTTAATATGTTCCAAGCAATTCAGAGAAAATTGCTGGCAAGGTACAGAAGAAAGCACTGTTTTGAGTCAATCACTAAGGGAAGTGAAGGAGTAACTCAGTTCTCATAATTACAAGATGCAGAGGCCTGGAAGGCAGTGTTATGTGTAGGTTTGAACAAAACCTAATATATTTTCTTTGCCCAGCCAGAAAGGTTATGGATGTTAAAGGAATGTAAGCTTGCAGGTGTGGGGAGGAGAAGGGAGTTAAGAAGGGGAATAGGTGGCAAAGAGAAATCCAAGAGTCCTTTGAAGAGTTTCAGGGAATTGCAAAAGGGATCTAGAGGATTCACTTCTGTGCATGGGGTGTAAAGCACAACGGCAGGCAGACAGGAGGGGTGTGTGAATTATACAGACATGGGACAGATATAAAAATCAAAAGTCTGTGTTAAATCAGTGAAAGGACATCAGCAGAAGATTCACTGAGATACCCTCACTTTGGGAGTTGCATTGTGAAGAGCTGCTATATTTCTGCCAAACAGCTATCTAAAGCAGATTAGGGAATAAATAGATCTAACATAGCTTGGAAATAATGTATGTGGAGAATTGTTTTTAATCAGCCTATTCCCATGTGAAAAATAGAGGGGTTTTTAAGTGAAGATGCAAATGAAGTGACCAAGAGGGCAAATCTAACCACTTCCTGCAGATTTTTAATTCTTCCAGGAAGGGGCCCAAACCCCCTATGCACCAAAAGTCATATGTTTTGCATATAAATGGTTAGACTGACTTCTCATTAAGGCACACTCTGAGTAAACAGCCAGTGTAGTAATTTTGAAAGATTTTGGCGCTGTCTGTGATCTAACAAATGGTTATCCTTTGCAGAGATAAGTGTGGAGATTCACAGGCTAGAAAGAAAACTAGTAAATTGCAGTATGATAAGACTGGGAGATTAATTCAATTTTAAATTAAGGACCTCTGGCGAGTGCTTTCTCTAAGAATGAAACAAACTTCCTAGTTTTTAATGGCAATGTATAGTTTAGATAGCAATGATAGCACACAGGGAGGGCAGCACCCCAGGTAAATAATCCAGACATGGCACTAAGTGTGGATGAACCACAAGGACACAACATAATCAAACCAATTTCACACAGTATGGTGATGAGAAGATACTTGCATAGTCCAGCACAAGTCCAAATCTGTACTGCAAATAAGCATTTATGAGGACATAGAAGCAAGTCAAATTTATACTAAATAGTAATTTTTGTACTCCTTATGTAGTTATGTAAAATAACAGTCAGGATGGAGAAAGTAACTTGTCACAGAAGATATATGGAGAGCTGAGAAAGGAAACAAGTGGAAAAGGAAGCCTGGAACAAGGGTGACATAAGCTCCAGGGCCCTACAGACAGAATGAAATCTGTGCCTGTCCTTGGATGAGTGTGTATTTCAACATAACAAGGTGAATCCACACCTCTCACCTCTCAAAACCGAGAGCCTAAGGCAAAGTGCCCTGCTCACCCCACAGTCTCCCTCAGGTGGCCTTGGCAAAGACTCAAAGACAGAATATATACCTGGGTACAAAAACTATTCTGCTCTACTTTACCTAGGGCTGAAGAAAATTTAGCAGGCAAACATAGAAATATGTTCTGGAACTGAGAATCTTTTAAACTGAAGAATAAACACGTGAAGGTAAAATTGTCTCTAAAGCCATTAAAAAGGACAAAATGCTTACAGGTGAGAGGTTTTCCAAAGCCTGCTGGGTACAGAAGTCATGCCATGCTTATTTTGAAAAAATTCAAATAAATAACTTTCAATGAAGAAGCAGAAGTTAGCACTTTTTTTTGTTGCCCAGGAAACGAATATGTTTTGTACTGGAAATTAAAATTCTACATGTATGTTCATCTGAATAAAGACTGGAGACTCCCAGCAGCTCCCAGCTGTCTCTGGATGTTGTGCTGACCAGGAATGTTTGAGTGCTGCCTTGTGTAGCATATCCTGTTCTGGGAATTTTTGGCACTACTATCAATTGTTGTGCTCACATCTGCACCTAAGCAAGTCACAGAGTGCCACTGAAAACCCACAGACCCTTCAGAAGAAACTTGCATTGCTGAGTAACGGAAACTTAAAAATGCTGAGCTTGTTATTAGTGATTTTCTTAATATCCAATTCAAAGAGGTAGTTTAAAGAGATTAATAAAATAGAATAAATGGAATATCTGGCATAGGAAACAGCTATTTAACACAAAGTGATATTTACAATTACTAGTGAGAAAAAACTGGTGGAATATGTGGGTTGAAGGAAAATTTTATACAACAAAAATTAAAATAATGCCACTGGGGGAAAATTACGTAACCTACATAACACCAGAATACTATAGGAAGCAAGAAACTCCTTTATCTGTAAAGCCTAGAATGCAATAGTTTCTGCAAGGATACATACCCATCTGACACCCTACATTCCAGAACTCCTGAGGATTATAATTTGACGAGCTCATTCTTGTTCCCTTGGGGTAAATTCTTGTAATAAATCTTGTAGTATGTGAAATAAACTCTTTAGCTGATAAACAGAAGGATAAAATCTTGGTAAGAAAACCTTTGTTATTAAAGAAATCCTATTTGAACAAATAATAAAAATACAGTAATTTGATCCAGCAATATTTTTACACAATATTATGCCAATTTATTCTATTTTAACATCATTTTATTTTGAAATATATTCATTTGTTCATTTAATAATTAATTTTTAAACCTTAATATTTTGTGTGTATTTGAATCTGACAGTATTCCTGTATAAAGAAATATATATTCCTTTGTAAGAAGTTCATTATCCAAAAACCATCCCTTCCCTGAAATATTCTGTTTCTTCACCTTTTTGCAGGGTAACCTTATGATTTCTACACTAAAGCCTACTGTATTCTCATGGGAAACTGAGACACAGGAAACTGCACAAAAGTTTCCCCCTTCTATAATAGCTCAAAATGAAAAAAAAAGGAAAAAAAATCATCTTTAGATGATCTTGGCTTGTTTGTTGTTTGGAGGTTTAAATAAAATGGCTAAATAATATTAGGACCAGGGAAGAGCACGTTTTCAAAAGCCACTGAAATTCTTGTTATATAAGCCTCAGAAGATAACTATCATGTACATTGTTTTTCCTTCTGCTGGCAGTGTTCCCTCCTTTCTCATATGTAAGCATTGACTGCAGGGATGTGGGAAACTTCAGATGACTTCTATCTGCACGATTCCTTTTTAGTGATTAAACAAAAATCTACATTTCCAGGGTCATCTCTCTGATCTCCATTTTCCTCTCACCTCATTTTTTGTTTGTTTAGCGGTTTTGTTTGGTAGAGTTTGGTTTGCTTTGTTGTTTGGGGGTGGTTTTATTGAGGGGGAGGAGAGGTTCTAGAGCTACTTTTCTATCTCCTAGAGTGCTGGAGGAACCAGAGAGAGGACTCAGTGGCTGGAAAATCCTACTTTGTGACACTGTTCAGCATCATTCACCTCGCCAGCTGTTGCCCTGAAAACTAAAACCTGATAATGTTGTCATAGCTTTAGTTACTTTCCCATGGAAGTTCTATAAACAGAAGTTGTTTATCACATTCCTTCTAAGAAACATCTTTTGATGGACGTTTCACACGACCAGTGTGCTTGGGAAGGTGTAACTTAATTATCCAATTCCTGGTCATTGTTGAGAATCTATAAATACTGGGGTCAGAAAATAAAGTTCCTTCTTTCCTGTTCTACCACTGGAAAGTGTTCATGTGAATCATTTTGTGTCCTTTAGCAACAGCCAGCCACTGAATCACCTCCACAAAGTGAGTGGGCATGTGGCAGCCTTCATTGTCATTGTCACTGTCATGCTCGGTGATCTCTGCTTTTAACGCTCCCTCGGGGCTCTCTGCAGGCAGCTGGAGCTCAAACAGCAGAGGCTGCACCAAATGGAGCTGCTCCAGCCCAGAATGGTTTGGATAATTCAGTTTGGCTGGGATGGAAGGTCTGCTCCAGTGGAGCAAGCTGCCTGCTCTGGGGTTTATCCATCCCATTAATGAGGACTCTCTTATCTGCACTTGTCACCAAAGCCAGGCGACTGCCGAGCCAACTCCGCTCAGTTCTCAGCCCAGACATGGGGGTGGGGAGGGAGGTGGTGAAATTTATTCCACGCTTTTTCAAGTGCTGACTGCAATTCCTAAATTACTTGATGCAGAAAACAATGAATCGAAAGGCAGACGTACATTTTTTAGACTGTGTTAATATTTGTTCTTATAAAAATACACGGAATTAAAGCAAAGTTGAATTTCAGTTTTCCTCCCAAAGCCAACAGAAATAAAAATATTATGCAAAGGACATATCTAAAACAGTGTTATACAAAGAACCAAATAAAATCAGACAGCAGGTGTTTCATAAAATTTTAACCCTTCAATGCCTAAGCAGTGAAGCAATCATAGCACCAATGTAACTTTTAACTGATTGACTCAAAAGAAATTACCTGAAGATCTTAAAAGTTTTCGTGCTGCACTCTCTCCAACTGAATTATTTTCATAACACTGCTGATGCTGCAGGGAATGCTCAAAGCTCACAAACTTCTGAGATTTGGTATAAACCACAAGGTCTGACAATGCAAGGGCAATCTTTCCCTTTCTCACCTAAACATCATCAGATGAATAATGGAATAAAAAAGTCACAATGATGAGTATTTCATTATTATTAATATTAATATTTATATATTAATAAATATAATTAATATTAATAAATTAATATGAATTATTATTAATATTAATAATTCAGAGAAACAATCATTTTGGATGCATAAAGCATGAAAAAACGTCTCAGTTAATGAATCTAATAAATATGACCTTTAATAGTGAGATCTGATCTGCTGAGAGAAAATTGAGGTTATTGTGCCCACGTTTATCACAGCAATCATAGGGTGAGTGGAGAAATCCTTCCTAGCAGAATGTTCTTCTCGATAGCTTTACAGTTTTCCTGCTCCTAAGAGTGGTTTGCAAATAATATAATTTTTCATGGCTTTTAATGTTGCTCCTTAAAAATATACCTCCAACTTTCTATTCATAAATATATAAAGTACTAGAAAAGACCAACAGAATAAACTCATCTATAAAATGTAGAATAACAGGAAAATATTACATTGCGCCAAGAAAATTAATCAAAGGCCTATTCCTTTAAGCATTGCCCTGAAGTTAGGAAAACTCTTTTCTTCTTGATTAAGGTTGAAAGTTCTCTCACCAAAATCTTAATTTAGTCTTGCTCAATTACCAAAATAAGCCAAAGTGACTGAAATTTTACCAGGATCTTCTCTCTTACAGAGAAGCACTGTGTGACCACTTCATTTTCCTCAGCATAACTTCTGAGCTAATTGGGGGCAGTAGCCAGCAGAGAGCTGCTGATGCTAATCATGTTTACATTCCATTAAAGCTTTTGAAGGCAAATTCTCATCCCACAAAATAATAGAGATTGCCTGCTCATGGCTCTTAAACTATGCAACGTTCAAGTGCATTAATTATTCTGGGGCTATGTCCCATGAGGACACCAGGAGTCTACTGCCATGGAAATCCTGAAAAATACAACTCTGGAGGCAGGCAAAGCCAGCAGCATCACTGGGGTATCTTGGCTGTGGATTCAAATGCTCTCCCACCCTCCCATAAAGCAATACAGTGGGACATCAAGGCAAATATTCCAACAGAGTGGGACCCTGGAAACCACTTTCTCTTCTGCCTGGGAAACATGAGCAGATCCTTTTTGTTGCTGCTGTTTAAGAGTCTGTGGAATTCATTCTAGTCCGTTACATGGTCCTACAAATATTCTTGAAACCTATTGTCTAGAGAGCTGGTCCTTCCTGGTCAGAGTCCATCCTTCCTCAGAATTTTTCCTTACTATTTCTCCATGTCAGTTGGAATGAGAAAGAAGAAAAAAACTTTCAAATCATATAAAAAAAAAGAGACACTGCTTCTCAGCGAGAGTGCTGGGCTCTGAGGAGCACTGCTGGTTTAGCCACATTCAGGCAATCAGAGCATGATGTGCAAGAGTGACTGGGTACACCAGGTGCTGCCTGACATCCTAAAAAAGCTGAACAAGGCAGTTTCAACCTTGATGAAGCAACAGATTTTCCGTGGTAGAGAGTTATAGTTGGTTAAAAAAACTAAGTTCAATTTGACTTTCAAACACCAAATTTTTACACTTTTTTCAGAAATAAAGTTAAGTCTCTGCATGATAAATCTAAAAACACCTCTTCAGCTCCAGGTGCTGAAAAATGTTCCAGCACAACCAGGAATGTGCACCTAATTTAATGCAAAAAAATCCAGAACTGAAGAAAATAGGAGACTTTATCTATCTTAAAAATAGACTGGAAGACCTGGGGAAGAAATGGTTAACTCTGCCTGTTGTCATCAGGTACTGCTGTAAGTGTTCTCTATACATAGTTCCAGGAGAGCCATGGCACCAACAAAACACATCTTAAATCTACTGTGGGACCGAGAGCCTGGGACAAGCACAAGTTTTGAGAGAGGAAAATGTTGAAGTTCAAGATGGGAGCACAGGAAGGGGTTGTTTTTTAGTTGGATACTAAAATGTGGTCCAGTCTGACTTTTCTTATAAGAGTAGGAAAACTCTGAAACCTCGAGCTAAAAAATGTAATTTCCAAATGCACTGATCTTAGTAATTTTAAAGTTTTCTCTTTAAATTTTAAATTAAATTTAAAATATAAATTATTTTAAAATAACTTATTTATAACAACTTTTCAGTTTAGTCTCTATTTTAAGATAATCGAGTTTCTTTAAAAAAAAAAAATCTGTGTGTTCTCTATATTCAATTGCAGCAAAAGTTACCTTTGGTTTTTTTTGAGGTGGGGGTGAAGGTCTATGATCTCTTCTTCTTCTGGTGGGACTCCTTGATGGCTGAAGAGGTAACGTGTCATCTGCGTCATCATCCTCAGACTCAGATTCAGAGTCACTCAGTTCCTCTGTCTCACCACCATATTCAGCATCCATCCTGAGCAGACCTTCCTCAATTGTTCCAACTTTTTTATTTTTTATCAGAACTTTGAATTTTAATGCCTATAGAAAAGAGGTTGAACAATAGTAACTAGAATTACTTAGGTTTTCATCTCTTGGTGTTATTTAACCAATCTTCAAAGTTGTTTATTAAATATAATGATGTGAGGTTGCAAAATGAATTAAAATAGAGTGAGGCAGAAGCCAAAGCCAAAGAAACCAAACAGAATCTGGGGATCAATGTACACAACAGAATGAGCCTATCTAACACCATGACAGGAAAAAAGGCTCTCTTCCACAGGAACCCAGATGCTGAAACTATGAAAAGATAAAAGTAGAAAGCTAAGTAAGAGCCAAAAGTGATAGCCAGGCAAGACATAGAAGGTATATTTTTTTACTTATTTTTTTACTTCTATTTTAAGCCTAAATGTACTTCTATGTGTATATACACACTTAAAGATGTGTCTGCTATTCATTTGGAATGTTTTCATCTATCACTAAGCCTGCAGGAAATTTGTTATTTGATTAATGCCTTTGTGCATATCTCTCTGGTGTACCAAATGAAAACTTTTGTTTATAACTTGTGTTATTTTACAGTAGAACCTTATGCTGGTCTTACCTGGCCAGGGAAACAAAAGTTTGGTGATTTTGCCTAAGCAGTTTCTCTATTTTTAAATAGACGTGTATCAACCTCCATAATATGTAATGTAAAGGGAGAAAAACATCATTGAATTATATTGATTCTAACAGCATGGCTTTCATCTATGGAACAGAATCCTATGAGTATATATTTCACTTCAATTTACAAAACTATATTAATAGTAAAGCTTCTATTATGCAGCAGTACATCTGTACACAGGAGCTGTCAGGGAGTAACAGGACTTACTGTCACTCTTGAATAAAGTGATCCACAACAATGTTCTTTGAATTTCCTATGCTCTAGTGGAAAGGAAGATTACACTACTGGGAGTGTGGCGGGAAGAGGGAACAAAAAAATTCACAATAAATGAAAGGTAACTGAAATGCTGTGTTTTAAGGTATCCACGAAGTAAATATGAAAGGTATGGATAACAGAAATATATAAAGCCAAAGTTTTTTAGTAGAAACCAGAGCCATAGGCAAGGATAGAGACATTCCATTTATTTCCATTGCAAGCTCCATTGCTCATAATCCCCCTATCGCTTCAGATCTCGTGTTGGTAGTTTGCCAGGGTGCCAGTGGAATGAGACATCCTATGCCCAATATCTATCAATGCCATGCTGCTGGAAGGTTTGATTAGTCTCTCTGCACTGGTGACTCAGGATAAGGATGCCCTTTAACATTGCCTTCATTTCTTATTAATGCACTCTTTTTTTTATTTTTCTCTGGTATTTTTAGAAGAGTTTTAATATGATTAATGCTACTCATGTTTTTTAAGAGTTCTGAATTTTGCTTTGCATGTTCACATTTCCCAGTATCTAAAAGCAATTCTATCCACTTTTGATCTTGTATTTTGTTATTCATGGGAAGACTTCATTCTACAAATAAAAAAAAATAAAATAAAATAAAAAAAGACCTGGTATACAAGGGAAGAAAAAACTATCTATGGTTACATTACTGCCTCCTATATGCAAACATAACTTTAAGTAAAAAAAGACAATAGTGTGTGTGTGTAATGATATAAAAATGGGTCATGATGTCAATCAGTCTCTAAAATTCTGTTTGCGAGCTGTTAGCAAAAACATAAACATCCTGAGGTAGGAGAAGTTTTTTAAGGTTTGCTTTGTTTTCTACAAAGGTAACATTCTAAAATCATGGTTCTTTTCAGAAACAGTTACAAAAATACTCCAGAGAATTTGCTATTTTTTGGCCAGAAGCAAATGACAATAATAGTTACCCCCAATCACTGAAAGTGAAACACAGAGTGAAAAAATGGCATAGGCTTTTGTCTGAACTTCACACATCTTCAAAAAAACTTATAACAAATGTATGGTTACAAATTCAGTGACTGTGTGAAATCTGAGTTCTTTAATTGGTAATCAGCACTGCTAAACATGTGACACCTTTTTCTCTACATGTCCAGGTCTTCTAAGAGAGCTGAAAAGCCTTTTAATGAGCTGAAAGTCTGAGCATTCACTATAACTTCTCCTTTCTAGTTTTATTATGAAAGGCAAAATATGTTAAAAATACATTTGCTGTTTACTTCTATAAAAACTGCAAGCATACTAAAAAATTCAAATATGTAAAACATCATAGGACCTCCCTAGAGCATAGTGGGACTTCAAGACTGGCATAAGCAAAAACCTCGAAGTGCAATCAACTAGAACAAATATTTACATAATTAAATGAACAAAACCTTTTTCTTGTGCATTCTGGTTAATGGGATGTATAACACAAATCAGCTGAAGTAATGCCAAGTTTCCAAGATAAAAATCACAAGCACTTTGGATCGGGCAAACCCACCTATTGATGACTACAATTAATGTGAAAATTCAGTGCCCAGAAATGTAAGGAACAAACCCTGGATTTGAGACAGAAGTATTAAAGACAGAATAGCTTCTCCTGTTTAAATTGAGCTTGTTGTTCTCCCTTCTTCTCTCCTGACCAGCTGTAGGTGCTCAGTTAGAGGAATATCAAGCCTTGAAAATCTTGCTAAGTAACAAAGTTAAAATCTCTTCTGAGTTTTACATAATATTCTATTTCAAGAATGATACTGCTGCCTTAAATACTGATATAGGGTTAAGATACAACACCTCCTGTGAAGTCTGACACAGGGAAAGGTTTTGAGACAATGACAAGATTTGTTAAGTACAACTGTTAAAAAAACCCAACACCAGCTATCTTTAACGAATCACACTTAGTGAAGTGTGAATGGATGTCTTTGTGGCAGCCTTATAAATCACAGTTATCATCTACAGATACTTTATATCAATACTGTATACTTATTATACAGATATTTTTAATCAATACCACCAGCAAGGTCTGAGCTCTAGGCAAACAAATATTAATTATATCAGGAGCAGCATTTTAGCTACCTCATAGCACGTTTTCCTACAACACATTTACCCAGTGAGAAGCACCCTACCCTGAAAATTCCATTTCTGTGTTGTGCTCTGTAGTAGACTTCAGGTAAGTCTACTTACCTTAAGTCTACTTAAGGATAAATAGCTGTGCTATAGCTGAAACTATATTCTACATGGGCAACTAAATCTCTGCATGCATTGGAAATAAGTCCAGATGATTGCAGAGAAAGATGAGATGGTTACAGGTTGGCTCAGAGTCTTCATTGCACAGATTCCTTACCAAAGTTCAATGGTCCAAGAAGATGCCTTACCAAACAAACCACATGATTTTTATACACCAAATAAGCCATTGACCCAAGACCTACCTGGGTAATGATATAAAATATGGCAATGTCTTGTTTTTAGTTACCTCCTGAAGTTGCTTTACAATGCAAAGAAGCTATTAACAGATAATGACTGTCACATGTTTACCACATTTCTGGGAAAATCATGTTCCCTCAAGAGTGCAATGCCTAAAAATAGTGAAGGAATTAGATGAGTCTTCTGTATGTACTCACTACAGCCTAGAGATTCCTGAAATTTTATGAGAAACAGTATGGATTTTTTTATTATTATTTTTGAGGTCATCACCAAGACATACCACATTCTTTTTTTTTTTTTTTTCATATTTTTTGTAAAGAATAGATGCCATAGACTGATCAAAAGGCATAAGAGTGACTAGAAACATTTTGACTTGCTAAGAAACAAAAGTATTTCTGATGCAAAGACTTGGTCAAGACATTTGCATATGTGAATGTGTTGGTCAAAATAAATAGGAATTAATCTCATAAATGAAGCAACAGAATTAGATGTGCTTAATCTTGAATTTCTCACTGAAAACACTCACTGTGTAGAGAAAGCTCTCCTTTTTATACTGAGTAGATAAAGGTGAAGAAAAGTGTGAAGGATGAGTCCTGGCTTATGGAGTTAGCTGGTTTTCCCCATAATAGCAGAATTTAAAATATCCATAGCCCATGAAGTTGTACTGGAGACCTTCTATTGATCTTTCTCAAGGATCTCATTAAACAGATCCTTTTATTTGGACACCACAGGTTTAACAACCATAGGGAAGCCTTGGCAATCCTGGCCAGAAATGCTTCTGAGACATCACAATGCAGTAATTGATCTTGCAGCTGTGTGGTAAACATTAAAGAGAACTTGTAAAATCACAGTAGTTGCCACTTCACTTTCAGTTAATCACACAGCAATATCTCATTCCAGCTTTGTGACAGGAAACCTGCAAATAATAAAAGATTCCTAACTATCTGATATATCTATCCTGTCAGCAGTGTAAGGCAGTTCAATGCTCTACAATGCAAAATAATTGAGGAACAAACTTTCATCAAAGCATCAATGTGCTTACATTCTTTTCTGTGTTATATTGGATGCCCACATGCTCCTTTCAATTGCTGTCAGATCTCTTGAGAGGAAGAACACAGCAGGGTAAGTAAAACCTTATCTCTTCTAGCATCCTGATATTTTCTAAGTTCATCTACAAATTGCTGCATAAGGCACTTCATTCCTTCACTTTCTATCAGCACATCACCACGAGTGCTGGTACAACCAGCAGAGATGTCTGGCGCCCGTCACTGATGTCAAATCTAATTTAATGCAGGACCTGACTCAAAGGACCTGTTATTCCAGTGAAGATTAGAGGGAGTTCATGAAGTCTCTTTAGAAGCACCATGATGGCCAAGACTGGGAGCAGAGAATTGTATCAGGTCTGTCGCTTTGGGTGGCAAAACATCTTCTTGGGAAAGAGATGGGACAGGTGAAGCTTAAAAGCAGCCTCAGTTTCTCATGGGATAAAGTTTGTGGGAAAGAAAGAAGTAGTGCAAAAGTCTTCTCCTTCCTCCATATGTAGAGGAGGAATTGTGTGCTGAGATGCCACAGAATACAGGAATTGCAGGGAATTAATAATATCAATATAGTCAGATGGAAGTGTGAATATATGACTGAAGGCAAAGAATTAAAAAACCTTTAGTCCTGAAATTTTCTGGGGTTTGTTTTTCAGATGAAGCAAGTGTTGGGAAAAGCAGAGAGAGGAAGTGTTCAGTGATCCTCCGCTTTTATTTCCTGCGCCTCCATGTGATTTTCACTTAGAATTACAATGGTAGGAGACATCATTGCAAGGTGGTCCAAGGAACCACCTAAGAGTGGGCGTGTTCCTCATTTTAACCTCCTTCCACACACACACAATCATCTCAGTTGACAAAGGTATAGTTCAAGACCTACTTAAAGAAAGAAGTAGAAGATTGACCATATAAAAGAAAATTATTTCGATGGAAGCCTCCAAAACTCCAAAACCTAAAAGGAACCTGTAGTTGTCTAATGTTTCTTTGAAGTGTTTGGAGAAACTATGTGATTTCCCACTTCATGTACCCACAAAATAACCATTCAATTCTGATCTTGAAGAACACTGAGGTGGCTTTTTCCCTTTTCTTGCTAATGCTCCATCTTGAAAAAAGTGGACCAACAACTTATATAGGTGACAGCTTTTTTCTTTTTCACACTAACTGAGGATCCTTCCAACAAAGAGCATTTCAAATTCATCATTTGTGGTTCTGTAACATCTCTTTTGCACAGCTTGAGTAAAGCAGTCTGAAGACTAAATTCAGAATTTGGTTTTCTCAAATGACAATGAATTTACCCAGGCCTTGAAAATGCACAAGGTCCCAAGCTTTAAAGATGTGATGTCACTAAACTCCTTTTTTGGCTCTTCAAAAAGATGCCAGCCAAAGTCAAGCTTATAACTGAATTTACAAATTCAGTCATAGCTACATATTTCCATTGCTAAGTAAAGTCCTACTGACTTTTCTTACATGCATGATCAGAAAACCTAGGAGAAACAGAGAAGATCCTCATTTGTGTTCATTCTCAAGATAATAATTTTCTGAATTAAAACTTTTGTAATCAGGTGACGACAGTGGCGTTATTTAGGTAATCCTTACACCTTGCACAGATGGGAAATATGTCTCACAATACTTTAATATGTTAAAAGCTCAGGAGAATTAATCTCAGCTGACAGCATTTCCATACATAGACCCAGCAATCCATTTTCAGGCAAAACTCTACAGAGCTGACTCATGAAAACTCTAAGCTGTGGAAATATGAAGTATGAACTCCCTGTATCACAGTAACCATATGGTAAGGGACATATATCATAGAAATTAATATTTTTAAGTGTGTGATTCAGTGATTCCATTTCACTGATTTTGTGCTTGCTTCAGAGGACATATGATCCTTGCACATCTCCTACACTGAATCCAGCCGTGATTTGAGAAGCTTTACAACAAGCCCTCCTGTTTGATAGAGTTTAGATTTTTTCCTAATTGAAAAAACAGTTTTCAAGGCTTCAAAATTATGTTGGAAACCATGATGCAAAAAAATATATTGCTACAATAAAAAAAAAAAAGGGTGGAGAAACATGAACATTAAATATTACAACATTGTCATGGAAATATAAGAGTACGGTAATACTTCAGCACATCTTCTTGCACAGATCACTTCAAAAATATTTTTCCTTGACAAATCCTTAAAAAATTATTTTAAACACCTTTTGTGTGTTGTTTTTCCTTATGACAGTGCTTCCTTCCCACATTTTCATTTGCATTTTTTTAGCTACTGTAAAAACACAAGGAATAAAATATGGCTATACTGGCAACAGCGAGAAGCTGAAATAAGTATTTTGTATGTGTGCACGTATTTGTGCTACAAAAGACTTGAAAAAAGTTTTTGTCCTTGAAAGAAAATTATGTGCAAAGACTGGAACAAAGGAAATGTATTTGTTTTAGTTTGCAATAAAATTTTCAACACCCATCTAATTGCCTTTTCTGACTTCATGTCCCAGGGGTCTCGGGCCATCCGCTGAGAAACGCTGTCTGAGGGAGAAACACACTGAGAAAGAGAATGGCTTTGCAGTAGCAGAGGACCAAAAAAAACCTCCATCATCACTGTTATTGACAAAAAATGTAGGCTCAGGTTTCCATTTCAATAACATGTTTAAATTTCAGGAATTTCCTTCAATTTAAGCAACAAAAAAATAAATCAGCAAATAACAGATGTATTTCCATGTGTTTTTTTGGTGCAGTTTAAATATTTTTGTTACTACCTGAAGTCTATTTCTGACACAGATGTGATCCATAAATTCAGTCCCAGAGGACTGAAAAAAAAAAATAATGAAGAACCCCACCATCATTTCCATTTCTTTCACAGAGAAAAATGAAAACTTATTACCTCAGGAGAAGGCAGTTCAGTCATATCTACTGCACCACCAATTGGTGTAGTGAGAAGTTTGTCACCTAGAATACTTTTCAAGCAGTCTGCCATTACTTCCTGCTGTTTAGGGCTGCAGTGGTTCTCCAGAGACAGTATAACTGGATAGGCAGATGACTGGAAATATAATTTTAGGATTTTATTATTAATAAATAAAAATATGAATAATTGCTTTTCCAAAATATCTTACAAAAGTCCCCTTGGCCATCTGTATTTACATTCATTTTCAAAAACTTCAGAATATAGATCACTTGTTCCAGGTTAGTAACACAATAAAACAGGTAACATTTGTGGAAAAAAGAAAGCACGATTGAAGAAGAAAAAAGAAATGCACCTTCAGAAAGTTAAAACAGAGCTAGACATATATGAAAAAAGGACTGCTTTTCAAATAGTCTATCAAGACTCTGATAGTCTCCCCAAAGCTTGTTCAGAAATTATTTCCTTTACATGAACAAGCTATGGATATTTTTTATTTTTGATAATACCACAAACTTTTCTAGGAACAGTATACACTTTTCTCATCACACTACTCAAGCAAGGGTAATTGAGTAAAAATTAAAGCTAAAAGGTGAAAAAGAGAAAATTAGTAAAAATTAGAGAAGAACTCAAAAGAAATGCATCCATCTAGACTTATAAGTAAATCTCATAAGTTGCCAATAATACTGGTGGATACCAAAAATATAGTCTGAATGAAATCTTTGCTCAGGCAGAGCCTAAATTGTCAATAAGGAAAACACCATTTTATGTTTTTCCTGTCTTTACATTTGTCTCCTGAGCACTTGCTATTGACTTTTAAGAGAAGAAAAGCTCAGCCTGCATGGACAGCTGGTACCAACCATGACCTGTTGTGATTTTATCATCTCATTGGCACTTGGGCTTGAGAACTGAAGTTTGAATTAGAGTTAAGCACAATATGCTGTGTGTTAGCAAGAAGAGGAAAGTTTTATCCAGTGGGTTTTGAAAAACAGTGGAATAAAATCATGTTTTTAATTTCACTTTTAAAATCAGAGATTAATTAAGTTTTATATAGAAAACAGAAAAAAAACACAGCTTTGATTAACACTGAGAAGGCTATAAATACATATGCATGAAAATCCACATAAATTTATGATCGTGGATGTATATATTCACACACATAATGCTGGCCTGATTCTGAGATTTATCTTAATAGTCATTCAGCACTTCCTTTGAGCAGGAGTTTCACCAGAAGCTTATACAAAAGCCTGAGACGGTGCAAAAACTCTCCAGATTTCAGTGTTTTTCTAGAGATAGGTAAAAGGAACTTTGCTCTGATGGGTCACCTGACCAAAAAACATCAGTAGCTGCTAACATTTATCAGTGTCAACATTCAAAATCAAAAGAGAGGAAATGGAAAACAAAGTCTCAAACTCATCTATTATCTAATATTTTTGTCTATTTTATAAATTCACACAGAGGATACAAGACAGACTCATAGCAGCAGAAGAGTAAGTGACAAAAAAACCTTTAAGGGATATAAAGAAGGAGGAAAACATCAGAAAAAATCTGAACTAGGTCTTCAATATAGATTCAGTCCTTGTTTAAATTATGTCAGGTGAGAATTCCACCTAACAAGCTGAGTGAGATCACCTGAATCCTTTGCACTAAGTTTGGTTTATATTCATTATCAGGAAAAATGATTATGATTCCTTTAACTAGATTTTAAACTACATTAAGAACAAATAGCACAATTGCTCTGCAATTAATTTTTAAAATACCCATTGCTCAGTTGCATTTTTTTACCCTGGAGAATTTACAAGAGCCATGTCCCCACTTAGTTAAAGCCACCATCCCATTCTAACCAACTCATGTATACACACACAGATCTGTACGTACCATAAATGCATACTTGTCAATCACATGAATTACAGAGCGAAATGGAATTTTGCTTGTTAAAGTGTGACCATGATACACAATAGGTTCATTGTTGGTGCCATCCCAGCAGTCAATCTCCAGGCAACGGCATCCTTTTAACAGAGCACTTCAGAAGAACAAGAGAAACAATTTTGCAGCCAAAAGAAAGATAGCAAACTTTTTTATACAAGTTGCTGTGTTTCTAATTACAAGCACAGGGATTAATTACAGAAAAAACACCTCATTTTCACCATAAATAGAAATCCTACAGAATTATATGAGACAGACATACTTTCTGTTTCTGCCTGTTTTAGGTGTGTGTTATTTAATAAACTTTATTAGACCTTTAAAGAATATGGGATTACCTGCATTATCTTCCTTAA
Organism: Poecile atricapillus; assembly: GCF_030490865.1. NCBI lineage: Eukaryota > Metazoa > Chordata > Aves > Passeriformes > Paridae > Poecile > Poecile atricapillus. The sequence continues at coordinate 8,063,402 of NC_081266.1, forward strand.
AAGGCTAAAAATCAAAGATTTCAATAAAGGAATTTTAGAACAAAGGCAAATTGCCACTTAAAATAAAAGAATAAATATTTTCAATGCTATTTTGTGCTACTATTCCAAACTTGCTTAGAATTTTGAGAATCACTATATTTAAAAATCTATAGTACTTGGAGAATCAGGTTGCACTTGGTCTTTACATAAAACAGTTCCTCTCCCCAGACCACATTTCTAAGAGTGCTAAAGTTTCTGAGACACCCTGACTTTACTGCTTTAATCTGAATATGTTAGTGTCATCCCTTAAATTCTTAGGTTTCTAATATTTGACTTGCAACTAACTGAAACATTTCTTATAAACTGTTTTACTTAATTACCAAGCTGTCTTTTACATCCTGCTTTTCACACATTAACAATATGTCAAATATGCCTTTAGCTGATTTTAGCATTTTCCTCACACATACAGGAGATAAAGAGAGAGGGGGTTATACCTTCTTTGCAATTACTTTCAGCAAGGCAGCATTAACATAATGGAATTTTAAATACTGTTAGAAATTCAGTACTGTTTCTGATGGTTGCAAGTCACTAAAGAACATCAAGAGAGCAACCAAAAAAAAAATTACAAAGTGTTCAGATAGATGATGATTCCTGCTGCTTTCTCTTCATTAAAGTAGTACAAATAATTCTGGACACATCTCCTCCTAATTCTTAATACATCCTGCCCTCTCAGAGTTGCATTTACTACACAATTAATTTCTTTCTTCCCTGTCTTGGCAATAAGGCATCCTGGTCATCATCCTCTTGGAGTCACACACTGCACAGGTTCCTCTCCCTGCTGCCTACTTGAATGCCCATGTTTTGTTGTTTTTGTTGTTTCTAACCTGCCCACACTGCAACATGCACTGAACACAGATATCCTTGACACAGACATACTCCAACACACATCTTCTACATTGAACAGATCACAGCTTGCCCAGGAATTTTACATTTCTTTCAGGGAGTTATTTATTTTTTGCATGGCACGTTGAGATTAAAAACTGATTTAATCGTGTACTGTACAATATACTATAGATTCCATTTGCTGCAAGGTTGATTTTCTGAGATGTAAGTGAAAAAAATAGATTGCTTCCAGACTATGAACAGATGGTTTGGCAAATATATTGAAAAGTGTACACACAAAATAAAATACCACTCTCATTTCAACTTGTATCTTTGATGGCTTTGTCCCTTATTTCCAAGTAGGATTGTATGTGACTTAGCATTAATTAAAAAAAAAAAAAAAAAGCCAAAGAAAGTTTAAAATATTAAAAATTATGTCTATATACCTGGTATAGCCCCATAAGTGACTGGGTCCCATTAGCTGGTCAGCTATCAAGTAGGTGTTGTGAGAAGATGAAATAAAATAGTCACATAATGGCTGGTTCATATCTTGATAGACGGTCTTGTGCTGGCTTTTAAATATTGAACATTCGTCTGAGTTCATGTATCTTATAAATCCTTCAAATGACAACTGCCTTTTCTTCCTCACTGAACAAAAACAAAAGGAAAAAAAAATAAATCTCTGTTGTGAAGCCACTCTGATGCACTTTCTGAAATTTTTAATAGCCAATTCTGAACACTGCTAAAGGTTATACAGCACAAAGCTTTCCTGCAATTTTAAAATTCATACCAAATGTATAAACAACACAAACATCAGATACGTGTGACTCTGGAGCTGAATTGCTGTGGTTCAAACTTCTGAGAGGAAAAAAATGTGTTTTGACACTTTTATTCTTCTATGGACAGCACTAAGAAGAATTTTCAGTAGTCCTAATTAAATATAAATAAAATATTTGTCATTTACTTTGGAAAGTAACATGCCAGACAACGTGTTAAGGGAATCTTCTCTTTTAAAAGAACCAGGATTGTTCTCTAAAAAGTCAGAAATTCTCAATATAATCTTGCAGAAACTATGACTTCTAGCACCAAATGTCTTTGCCAGGGGTGGAAAATTCCAAATAAATATTGATCAAATCATGTTTAGAAATATTTGAAATAAAAATAGCATTGTAACCAAAGAAATAACTGTCTACACAGATGAATTGCAAATCAAGCCTATTACACTACTATATTTATAACAAAATGAACTAATTGAGTCCATACCAGTGATAGTCATCCCATTTGTTTTGGTTTTGACTGATTTAATGGCAAACAGAGCCATTACACTGCCAGCTACTGCTCTCAATGTCATGTTTGTAATGCAGTCATTTTACAAATGATATAATCTCAACAGTTAGATTTGCTTCAAAATATAGTTTGAATTAGTGAGGGATTTTGCTCAGTTCTTACTCTAAAATAATTTTATTGTCACCGTTAGGCTAGTAGTTAACAATAAGTAAATAATCCAAGATTATTTTATGTTAATAATAGTTTAGAAGTCGATGTATACAAACTTGGGGACTGGAAATACCTGTAGGAAAACCCCCTTTTCTGCCCTGGTAATTCTTACTGCAGCTATAAGAATCAGAATGTACAAGTTAGAATTGCAATTATCCATCTTTGGTGTGTGACAGACTGGAAGTTTTACACCTGGATGAGAATTTACAGAAAATAATTGTTTCTCAATTACACAGGTCTTTGAACTAGAAAACTTGCAATCTTACAATGATAAAGAAAAACAGAAGGGCATCCAGACATCAAACATACATTCACCCAACAACTTATTCCTAACAGAAGTCTTTCTGAACTTATTCTTCCAGTCTTCCATTGATGAAGAATCCACAGACAACCCAATAAAACCATTTCAACAGCTAAATAAATTTGTTAGGAAATTTTTCATAATTAGGAAACAGAAATTTACCCTGAAACTTCCTTGCTGTCCAAAATATTTGTTCTGTTTGGTATTATTCCTCTCCTCTTTTTTCACACTTTTTCTCTTATGAACACTGCTTTGGCACTTCCCACTTTCCACTCCTTTCTTCAAAAAAAAATCCAATCCAGGGCATTTTCTGTTTCAGATTTCTGATAATTTTCGTTTTTCTGCTATCCATCTGTATTGTTAATCTTTCATAGGAGAAAACAGGATACTATTTCTTCATGGAATGTCCTGACAAACTGCAACTCACTTTTACCGTCTTAGAAGGGTTTACGTATTTATTATTTTCTCCTTTTTTTTTTCTAGTCACTGACAGTGACTAGTTCTTTAGATGTTCCCTTTCTAAAACAAATATTACATTTGATCTTTTCCAGTCTTTCAATTCATCATTCATTTCCCCCCTGTTTTCAAAAGTAACCTTTGACTTGTATTAGTCAAGCTTGTTACAATTTTCTAAGAACTTGGATTTGTCAACCTGTCTTCACTGACCTGATTACATCATTTAAGAAGGTCCTACCCTGTTCCATCCATATTTTTGACTATCTTACTCAGATTAATAATATTAATAATATTACAGAACCGACTGTACTTATTGCATCGGGAATTTCTTTGGTCTTCTTTTAGCTGAGAGATTTGCAGGATGACTTCTTGCAGCCTTGATGACTCTTGAAAAGTGAATCCTATAGATTTATCCACATGCACGTGGTATATTGTTCTATACTTGTAACAACTGGATTAAATTTCTACTGTCTGGATCTTTAAAAAACATTTTGAATTTTTTCACATTACTCAAAACAGAATACACTCATCCTGTATGTTTTGCCTCTAATGAATTACATGAGCTGTCTGGATTTCATTTTGGATTATTTTATTTTTCATGGTCTATAGATTTCTCTGAGCAATTACAAGTAGAGCTAGTAACTATTTGTGTGTGTGTGTGTGTACATCTTTTATGTTCTACCTTTTCTGCATTTATTTATTAAATTAGTGAAAAAATACTGGCTTTTCAGTCTTGCTTTTTTTCTGAATTATTTATGATGTTTTCCTGGCTGTTCTTGTCATCGACAAAAGTTAACTGCAATATTCTCAAGAGAAATTAATGTTCAAGCAAATATGCTAATGACCATAATCCCCAAAAAATGAACATCTAACATTGTTTTGTTAGTCAAGATGTAAGCTCATAGACTTCAGTAAAACATTCAGCTCATGTCTCCAATCAACAGACTAAAAATCTTTGTATTTTTACAGAGCTTACATTTCTGAGGAATAGCCCAGCCATGCTATTTTCTGACCACTTACAGACATTTTCTGCTTCTACATTAAAGGAAATGGGAATTCATCTCCATAACTATTCCACAGTGAAAAGACTTTCATCAAGACCTTACATTTCTCCCCTGGAGGAACCTCAGTCTTTTTCTCCATTAGGACCTTTTAGCAGTAGTTAGTGTGCACACACATATCCATTTGTTGTAGAAAGGGAAGGCAAGAAAAGATTTCTGCCTTCTCCTTGCCTCTTTTTGTTCACAAAGTTCAATGATTTCTTTTGTCTTGCCCTCCTCTTTTGGATAGTGTACAATTCATTTTATTAACAATATTCCTTTATATTGTTTGGGGTTTTTTAAAATCTGATTTAAGATAAAATTATTTTTCTCATTCCTCCTGTTAGGGTAAACTCCAGCTCTGCCATATATACAAATACTGTCATATCAGAGAGGAATTATGGATATTTGAACCTGGGTATTTGAAAAACTTGGATTACATTATACATTATTTTCAGAGTTTATTACATTCCATTTTTCTTATTTACCTTGGAATTTCTTTGAAAATGTTTCTCTTCAGAAAGAAAAAATGGAAAACTATCACAAGATGTTTGTTGCCCTGAAGGCCTTTAGAGTACCCACAATGAGGCAGACAAAACAAGCAAGAAATCACTCTGCACTGGCCAGAGCCTCCTGCAAGACCCATTTCCTCCTGAAGGGACTGAGTACAACCTGCAGCCCTGCCAGGGTCTGGGAGAGGTGTCTGGACTGAAATAGAGACTCAGGAGTGGGGAGGAGAAGAGCCTGAACGGAATGTGAGACTAGGAAATGTGGAGAGAGAGATGTTTCCCATGTTTTTAAATGTATGTGAGTGCTCTTTGCTTCCAGAGAGCTAAATGAGTAATTAAATGTCTATGGTACTTGGGACAGAGAGAGTGGAGTGGGTACAGATACATTTGCTGGGAATTTTAGGGGTGAACTCATGAGAAATACTTGCAATCACAGACAAGGGTTTTACTCTGCTATAATGGAAGGAGGAATCTTTCAGTCATTAAAAGGCAGAAACATCATCAGATGGAATTTCATACTATGAAATTTGACTACATCAGTATGAAACATTCATGCTCTAAGGGAACAGTAAAGAGAGAAGTATTTCCTTGACTAAAGTTATAATACACTTAATTCTTTTCTAGTCTCAGTTTATATTCTAGGGAGGCTTTTTCTCCCTTACCCACACTTACAACTGGTGCATGCTGGAATAAAGTATCTATCTGAACAGCAGTTCAGTTTTCTAAGGGTTTATATCTCATAATCACCTTGTCTTGAATTTTTTCCCTGAGACTAGACCTTTACACATCTTTTCATAATCTGATATATTGTGTCTCTCAAATCCAGCCACAGCCATTGTCTTAGTTGAGATTTTTAAGCCATCTTTCTTACTTCACATGATTTTTTATGAAATCTGTGGGAGTTTGGCAGAGATGTCTCCTTTATTAAGTTTGATTTACCTTGGCCAATGGGATCAAATGCTCTCTTCTGCAAATTTGTGCTCTACATTCAGCTCTGTCTCGCATACATCAAAAATCCAAAAAAAACCTTCACGACTGTGTGCACTAGGAATAAACTGCGAATGTTTTTTTTTTGCTTCACAAATACATTCTGGATTACTCAAAGTCCTTGTCTGACAGATGCACCAGGCTTATATTGTTATTTACAAAGCAAGCTGTTTTTTTTAAGACAGGATTGCATTTTTGCCCTGTTTTTGTATTGCCTAGCAGGAAAATAGGCAGGAATAGAGTCCTTGAATGGCTCTACATTGTAAATAATACTGGGATGCACTTTCTTATCCTCACTGTGCCTCTAATCCTATCCATGTAAATGAGCAGAATTTTTTTTAAAAAAGACATATATACCAAGCTTAAAAAAAAATTATTTAGTTAGCATGTTTTCTTTAATCTCATTTAATGAGTTGAGTCTTCTATTCAAAGCTAATAGTAAAATGGGAAGATAATGGAATGTTTGGGAAGAATAAAACTCTCATTGGGGTGCTAGTAAGACACAACTGTCAGGTGTGAATCACATATTTTGTGATCAATTCCATAGAAATGGCTCTTTCTACCAAAAATGCAAGGTTTTAGCGCACACGTGAAAAAACCTGTTAGTGTAGTATTTTGACATTAGGCATCTAAATTGTATAACAAGAATGAAAGATTAGTTTATTCCATACTGTCCTGAGCTAGCTACAGTACCTACAGAGAATAAATTCAAAGTTATCTGGCTCAATAGCTTTGAAAATCTCTCTGCAGAAATGTTAGGGATGCACTGGATGCTATAAATGGATTTATTTAAATTAGATGTCAAATGTAGTCATTGTTTTCATCCTAATCTTGACATAGCAGTGCTATCACATTTATGAGAGAATGGTCATTACTATTAGCAAACCTGTCAATCAAATGTCAAAGCCTGGCCTTTTCCCTTTTTGTAAGACACAGGGAGGGCAAGGGTGACAGATGAGTCCAACAGATCATCCTGATGAATAATGTTCTGTAGCAAATTCAGAACGACACTTACACAAAATGGTCTATCACAATACCATATGAATCATCTCTCATGTCAATCATAACTGGAACTTTTCAAGAAATATGTTTGAGTGGGAGTATGAATTCACTCAAAGGAGCATGAACAATACAGAGGTTATTTTGTTCAGCGAGATTATTTCCAATAACAAGACAAACAAATTTATCACAGGTGAAGAAACAAACAAGAATTTGTCTCAGCATCTGAAATTTCAACCAGACATTAAATTAAACCTATAGAAACTTCAGTTCATATTTATAAAGGTGTTTTCTAATGGACTGAAGATTATTCATTGTTTAACTGTGCTATAGATTTGAACTTTCCCATCAAAACAGGTAACACAAAATAAAAGGAACCTTTTAAGCTGGTAATTTGAACAATTAGTAAACATTAGCTCCTCTGAAAGAGCAGAATATGTTTAATAAAATACAGTTAAATTTGAAAGGCAGCCTTAAAGAGTAAAGGCATAAGGAGTCACATGTTTTTATTACTGGACAGTAAGTGCCTCTAAATGAAACACCCAATGTTCTTCTGTTTCTCATTGAAAAAGTGGCATTTTCCATTTTCTTCTTCCACCACAGGTCAGCATAGAAAATCCAGTGCTATTATCCCAGAAGAAATATTTTCCCCTTGGGTTTGTTTTTCTTAACCACTTATCAATTCCACCCGTTTTCAACGACTGGGAACCAAGGAAACGAAAGAATTGAACATATTCCACTGAATAAAGTAACAGCTTGCAGCAAAATGCAGTTCTATCCTTTTCCTAGCTGTAAATTTTGCCACAAGTTGAAATCAGTGACGCTCAGCAGAAGTGTTACACCCCAACTTGAGGCACCTTTAAATAGGTGAAGAACATGTTACAGATTTATGAAGCCCTCCTCATCTCAGCATTCTAGTGATTCACAAAAGGTGACCAGGCACCTACAAAAATTTTCCACAGTGCCCCTGCAAGGAAGTCAGAAGGACATAAAAGTCTTGTCTGAGGCCTTGAATTTTCACTAAGTGACTCAAGGGAGAGAAGACAGTGTAACGAGCAGAGAAGAAAAATGGCAGATATGGACTTTAAGAAAAACAAATTGAAAATGGTTTCTAATGAGCTGAAGAACAGAATTTGTAGAAGGACTAGAAATAAAAAGATAAAGAAATGACAGAAAAAAGAACAGAGCAGAGAAAGGAGGGCACCATAAAAAGAAATTAAAACACAGGAAGAAAACATAATAAATAGATGAAAAGACATGCTTTTAAAGAAAGAAATATATGAGGTTTAGGACAACACAGTCATTGAGAGAAGCACGAGAAATAAGAGCTAGATATCAAATGGTTAAACTGTACATACCTTCATCAATGGGTTCATACTTCATAATAATTTCTAAGGCAGTTGTTTCATTAGCTTCAGTTTGAAATTGTTCTTTTATAAGAAATTTAAGGAGCTGGCTGTCAGGTAGAATTTTGCCATCTGTCGAGTAAGCCTTGAATAGTTCTTCAAATTCAGGCCTGTGTACAAGAGCTCGATAAATTGCTCTGAAGTCGTCCATGCTAATAATATTTCCTGACTGTTTGTCAATAGTTTTCTGAGGGAAAAAAGCAAGCAAAATTTATTAAAAAAAAAAAAAAGAAATTAATGAAACAACATGCAATTATACAAATTATGCACCAAACACTCTTTTATAACTGACCATAAGAGTGAGCATCATAGAAGAATCCTCAGGCAACAGTGACTACAATCAGATTACACTCCTCAACTTTTAGATGACACTTTGTGTGCTACAAATATTTTATGTAAAGTAAAATGGACCATATGACACAATTAGCATCTAAATAAGTGCAATAAATTTAGATTTAATGCATTTTTAATATTCAAACACATTGTTGAAAATCTTTAAAATGCTATGCATTAAAATAAATGTGCAGCATAAAACTTATCAAGTGGAAAATATATTTAGTATAATACCTCTCCAACAGCTATTTACACCATATTGTAAATAATGTCAGTCAAATTTGCACACAAAATCAGCAACCAGTAATCTTAAAAATGAAATAAGGATGACCAAATTACCAAGAAATACAACCCTTTCAACACTTCAATAAACGAAGTTTATTGTTTCACAACAAAACAATATTCAAGTTTGAAGACAAGATATTTTGTAATAACCTATGACACCATGTTCTAATCTTAACAAGCCAGAATGTTTAACTTAGATTAATTATTCACACTTTCAGAATTCTTGAATTGTAAGCTTGTTTTCATACAGCTTACAGAATGTTAGCATAGTAATTAATTTCTGTGTTTCAGTATAAAAGTCACTAGAAAAGTTAAAAGGCCACAAAAGAATTTGAGCAGAATAATGCTTTTTTACCATTTCTGCTTTTTACATTTTTCACAGGTTTAACAATTCTATTTTTCCTTTAAAATTTTCTACTTAAAATAAGTAACTGCATATATATATAAATAAGCATAGAAATAAATATATGTCTTGCATATATATAAACATAATATATAAAAATATAAATATAATATATATAATATATAAATATAAATTGCATTTCTATATAAATATAAATATAAATATAAATATAAATATAAATATAAATATAAATATAAATTTATTAAAACATTAATATAATATAATATAATATAATATAATATAATATAATATAATATAATATAATATAATATAATATAATATAATATAATATAATATAATATAATATAATATAATATAATATAATATAACCATAATAAGATATAATATGTAATACATATATTAAGATATAATAGCATATATATAATAATATATAACATATATTCTATTATATAAACTATATACTATATACTACGTATATTAATATTATTTATTAATATATAATATAAAATATAGTATATGCTATATGCTGTATATTGTATATATGTTATATATTAGTTAATTATGTACTGATTAATTAATTAATATCAATATAGAAATATAAATGTTTCTATCATTTTAGCCTGATTTTTGCTTAAAACCTGCCAAATCAAGAGAAATCTTCTGACAAAATTGCTCACAAAAACCACAAATGGCAATCCACTGCCTCAGTGCTTATGACTGTAAACTGATGAAAATTCTCAGTTGTTGGCTCCTTAAACTGAGATGCCAAAGACACCACGTTCCAGCATCCAAACATCCAAACATGGCCCTTACTATGGCTGCTTTGGCTTCCACAGAAATGTCTAGAAGCAGGAAATTGCTTACTTGAGCTCTGGCTGCTCTTTGATCAACAGATTGGATTACTGCTAAATTAGATTGGTTTTGAAGCCATACCATGAAAGCCAAAAGTTTAAAGATCTGGTGCCAGTTCCTTCCTATGCAGTAAAGTTCTTTCTGCACTTCTGAATAAGTACAATAGGAGTAAAAATATATTAAATAACTGAAACGAGTACAAAATTAAATTTCATGAGGAGTTCTAGTGAAAAAATCTTACAAATGAGTACTTCAGTATTTGCTTTGAGTTTGCAAAAGAGAATAATAATGATCATTATTAACAGAAATCACCAGCAAGAAAATATTTCTGTACAAATGCTAATTATACACATTTCATTACTGCTGAGAAATTCCCCATCTAAGGTTGATTTCTTCCATCCAATTTTTAATGTTCTTAACAATGCTGCAAATTTGCTTATAACCATTAAGCAGGAAAAGAAAATACCAACTTCTTTTGAAAATAAACAGTCTATCAGGACTTGGAGGATGTTCACTTAGTTACTGGCACAAAGAGAAGCTGGACAAAAAAGTAAAGTTTCTATTTTAGCTGCCTCCTGGTGAAATACAGGCAATAATACTACACAAAGAACTCTTCAAATTAAAGTGATAAAAATCATGTCACTATAAAAAGATATTGTAAATTTTTGGGGTAGATTTTTATCATTCCTATTTTTATTAATGCATATCAAATTTTTGCTGTTCAGAAAAAGAAGAGACAAAGTCTTGAGAGAAATTAGATGAAAATTTATTATTCCTTAAAACCTTAATGTTCATAATTCTGATACTGCTCAAAAGAGTATTACAGTAAAATAAGCTCAAAGAGAACAGAGAAGAAAAAAAGCTGATTATTCCTTAAAATTAGCTTTCTATAAAATGTATTTTGCTATGTAGAACCATTAGATTAACTGCTGATGTGCAGTTAATTACAAAGATGTCAGTAACATCCAGAATGCTTTGGATTTTTACATATTGTTTCGCTGATGAAATATTTGAACCCCCCAAACTACTGAACCCCTGTAAATCTTTCTCAAATATCATAGGGCACCTAACAGTACTGCTATAAATAACTAGATCAGGCTATTGGGTATAATATGTTGTTAAATACAACTAGATCAGACTTCTTCTTTGCAGGTCACTTCCCTCAAATCTCCTTTTCTCTTCCCACAGCTGACCATCTCTCACATTCCTGCCAGAAACCAAAGTAGGGGGAAGATAGAGGGAACAACGAGAAATATTTTTAAGTTCTCAAGAGATCCTCTAGCTTTGAAACTTTCTCCATGCAGTGAAAGTTCAAAAAACCACAGGAAGCCTCTTCAGCCAGGGTTGAGCTCATGCTGCTGGTTCTACCTTGGCTTGAGAAGGCAAACAATGAGAGAGGAAGACAGGGTGAGGAAAGCTTAGTGCCTTCCTTCTTATGACCTTTCTGACTTGCCATAGTTAATTGTCTCTGCCAAATCAGGACAAAATTTGCCAGCTGGTTGCAACATTCTCAAAAGAATCATATCTATAAAGGTGAAAGTAAGTAAATATACATGTATTTATATAAATAAATATATATATATTTATATATATATACACACTTGTTTTCATTCCCTTAGGGAAAAAGCATTACCAGACAGATGGGGTTTTTTGGGGGGGAAATGATGTAAAGGGAAAATCTTAGATATTTTGAGTCATTACATGAAGAAAATATGTATCCAGTACTCATTTGTTAGTATTTGCTCACTGAGACAAGATCTGCTTGGCAGTAGTTTGCTTGCCTACACTAAATGAACTTAAGTCCAGCTTCTAGCTGTATCATGTCATCTTCACAGAAATATCTTTAAAACTGCCACCTCTCAAGGCCAAATCCATTCCCAGGGAGTTAGAGAGCGATTCCCATCCATTCAGGCACACCTCTTAAATATTACAGGAGAGGTATAGTGGAGAAAGGAATGAATGTGTGCTGGATCTAAAGCCTGGACAGCTCAGAGAAATCCCAATTGTCCTCCTGGAAAGAGGATTTTGAGAAGATTGCTCTCATGGCTCTGTCCAGAATCAGACAGACATGTCTGGGCTCATTAGCTTGACCAGAGAAGCTGAATAGGATGAAACCAGAATGCTTTAACTTTTCTCAAGCGCAGACATGTTACAAAAAAAAACCTGGGAATCCAAACCAACATATTTTCCATCTTACACTAATTTGTTGTGGAGAAAAGACAGAGTTATGTGGGTGTCAGTCTCTCCGAGTAACAAGCAGTAGGACAAGCAGGAGTGGACTCAAGTTGTGCCAGGCTATTAGGAAAAATTTCTTCACTGAAAGTGTTGTCAAGCATTGGAACAGGCTGTCCAGGGAAGTGTCTGCGTCACCATTCCTTGAAAGTACTTAAATGCTTGCAGGTGTGGTGCTTAGGGACAAGTTGCAGAGGTGGACTTTTCAATGTATTAATGGTTGGACTCAGTGATCTTAGAGATACCTTCCAATCTAAAGGCTCATGATTCAAATTCAAACCCTGGGTTATCTATTTTACACAGACATGAAAGACCTGGAGGAGGAAAATTCTTTGCTGATTTTGCACACCACACTAGCTTGAAATACATTTCCCAAAAAATTAACTTGAAAAAAATCAGCAAACATATGATGTGTGTAACTGAACTTCTAAACCATTCATTGCTTAATGTACATACACCTTACCTTGAAAATATGTTTTAAATGGTCTTCATCAAATTTTATTTGCATTTTTTCAAGCAGCCTCCTGCAGCCCTCTAAATCAACATTCCCATTCTTGAAATCATTCTGAATTGTATTCCAAAACCACGTATGAGACGTCAGGTTAAGGAAGATTCTGGCCAATTAAATTGCCTTTTAATGGAGGGGATGAGGGGGAAAAGTTTAATTTCATTAAACCTAAGAAGATTGTGCTTCCCTTTCTTCATACTCTAGAACATCCTTGCATTCTGCCCTCTGAGAATGCAGCAGGCCCCAAGGTGTGCAGGAAGAGATTTCTGCTCTGTCCTCAAAGTCCCAGAGAGCAGTGACAGAAGGGCCGAAGGGAGGGTGTGATCAAGGGGTGGTCAGGGTGCAAAAAGGGCTGCAGTGAGAGGAGGGAAACGTGGGGAAGCCGAGGGGATTCAGCAGGCTCAGGGAATGGTGGGGAGTGCCAAGAAACACCAGGGAACGAGTGCTCCCAGCACTGTGCCCACCCAAACATTATCAACCGGCCCTGGCTGACAGGACTGGCTGCCCCAGGCCCTCCAGGGCATCCCCTGTGTGCCCAGGCCTGAGGGGAAAGGGCCATGTCAGGGGCATCCCAATGGCAGCTGTCACAGGGCAGGGAGAGCAGAGGAAGAGGAGAAGGTAGAAGAAGAAAAGGATATCTGTTCTCATCCATGGTGGCTGTGCACCGCCTGCTCCAGGCCCCTCACTGCAGTGGCATAGCCGAGATCTCACTTGGGCTCACAGTGGGCTCCTCATGCCACTGTGACCTGACAGAATGGCATGGAATGTTCACTCCCCCATCCTTCCAGTGTCGCTCCAGTGTTGCTCTGGTGATGTCACAAACTGCAGGCGCCCAGCACAGGCCCCTTCCTGCCCCCGCTCCACCACCCTGCCACCATCCTGTGCCTTTTCCTTCCAGCACAAAGTGTCTCCAGGCCCTGCCCCTGTCTCCCACCCATTGCTCCACCACCCTGCCACCATCCTGTGCCTTTTCCTTCCAGCACAAAGTGTCCCCAGGCCCTGCCCCTGTCTCCCACCCATTGCTCCACCACCCTGCCACCATCCTGTGCCTTTTCCTTCCAGCACAAAGCGTCTCCAGGCCCTGCCCGTCTCCCACCCTTAGGATATCCCACACCCACAGCACGTGTGCTGGCAGGAGCTGTGTGGGGCAGAGCAGGCCTTTTGCAGCCAGCCGTGCCAATGTCCTCCAGGGGAGCTTGGCCAGCTTGGCCGAGGTCTCTCTGTCCCGGTCCGAGGTGACAAGCTGGTGAGGCAGAGGCTGCCAGCACAACATCTTCCCCCAGATAACCAGGAGCACTGTGCTACCAACCCACTGCAGAGACCTGGGGGGAAATCCCTTCTTTGGGCCTTGGGGAACCAGCTGGCTTCACGGCACAGGGTGATGGTGGATGTTGAGAGTTGTGGGATGCCACCCCAAAGTGCTGGGAGGCCACCCAAGCTCCCACTTTCCTGCTGGGAACTTCTCTGTCCTCAAAACCAGCCTGGGCAAGAGCAGCTGTCCATGTCCTGCTTTGAGGCACACCAGTATCAGCCTTCAAATCACTGGGACAGCCCTTGGAAATCAGGCTGGACTTACACCCTGACTCCATTTCCCACTCGTTTTACAGGAATTCTTCCCCAGGCAAACTGCTTCGAAGTTGCCAGCTTCCGTGTAGCTGTCAGCAAGCCTGAGTGAGACTCGAAATGTGACAGACCAAAGGCAGTTTGCCACAGATTTTATGAAACTTGTGAAAGCTGAGGACACCAAGTTTTGTATTGACATTCTGGAAAACATTCAGGTTTTGTCAGAGGATGTATGGGACGAAAATCTGTCGAGGAATTCCCTGTTACTCACACTTTTATGAAGTGGAATAAACTATGGAACAATCAGCATCTGAACACCAAGGTCTCCAGTGCTGAAGTGCCTCAATGCTTACTGAAATACCAGCTTTGATACGATGGCCTAAATAAAAAATGGGGGAAAAAAGACAAAATGGAGTTGTTTAATTGATTTATTTCTGGATCACTCAGGAGAGTACAGAGACTTCCATCAGTCAATCACCACTTTAAAAATAATTCAGGTCTGCGGTGACTGGAAATAATTTGGTTTTTTTTTTCACTTTCTTCATGTACTTTTCAAGTACTTTACCAGGGATGGTCAAGATGTCAAAGGCAGCACAGTGCTCCAGCTGAGATAGCAAGCAAATTCTTACTTTCCTTCGCAGTTTTAACCAAAATTATATTCACTTTTGTAATTTCACACCAAATGAACCATTGATTATAAGGAATCTAGTAAGGAAGATCAGCAAAGACATTGGGACATTATATCTAGATTTTTTTTTTCATTGCTACTGAAACCTTGTAAATTCAGCCTTCAGGCTTTGCTTGTGCATATATCTCTGAATCCCTTATATAGATACATGAACAAAGAGAAGATCAGGACACTGGAGGAATAAATTTCTTATAGCTAGTGCAGAAGATATTTCAGGACTGACCAGGGATGTAGGCTGGGTGTTGCAGCATTAAAGAATAAAGAAATGCTATTCCTCTCTCCCAGTATTTATTACAAAGGTCAAAGGAATGCATGTGATTTTGGTTTACTTTCAAACTATAATAGTGATTATTTCCTAACATTTATCACAGATTATTACAAATGCCTACCATCCTTGCTGTTTTCTGTAAACATAACTTTTAATTAGAGTTTCAACAGAAACAAAGTTTAATTGCAAGAACTACTGTAAATACTACACTTTAAAAACAAAAGGTGTAAACATTCAAGCATTATTCTTGCACATATTAGATGTTTTCATTGTAAGCATAAGATTTTGCTGTTGTTCATCACAGCTGGTGGGAATTGCAGTGCCACATGGGTCAAACACACCCTTTTGTAAATACTCATTTGTGGCTTTATAGATTCACTGCTGACTGGCCATGATTGCTCTCATTGTCTTGGTTTTAAAATGTCATAAAGAACTATGCATTGATATGGTTTCAAGGAGAAAAAACTGTGTAAAAATAGGCATCTTCAGATTACTCTTGTGATGACAAATGAAGATTTTGCATACTTACTGCCCTCTGATTTGGGAGGTTCCTTTCTCTATGTATCTGGATATGATAATAAATATCCCAGAGAAACCAATGCAGTTGAATAGAGAGAAAGATGGAGCACAGAGAGCATTTTCTGTGCTCCCTCCGTTCTTCAAAGAGAGCTGCATTACCTTTGGGTCATTCTCTTTTCACCCCACAGCTGCTACTGAGATCCATCCAACACCAATCCAACCCTTTAGTGCCTATTTCCTGCTGGAGACCATTCAATGAACAAGCAGCTGTCTTTACATGAAATTTGGTTGAATAAGTGATTATTTCTTTATTGAAAGTAGAAGTAATTTTATTAAAAATGTTATACAATCCAGGGCTGCTATAGTGAAGATGGCTTATTGGGAGTGTAGTTTATATCTTTATATCTGCAGTACCAGAAAATAGACAAAATTTTGGCCATAGATGTAAGTGCTCACAGAAACAGATATAACACTAGAAATTCTGGATTGGAAAAAAATCACTTTTTCACAAATATTGAGCATGAACAAATAATAAGGAACAACAAAGAATGATGAAAAAGATGGAACAGTTAAATGACTTTCAGTTTCAAGATTTATTCCACCAGATCAATCCCTTATGAGATATGATTTTGCAATACATTGTTTTGTTCTGTAGAATTAAATTCTGTCAACTTTAAAATGCTGTTTCTATATAGAAAAACTGTAGCAAAGAGTGCAATAATAAAAAGCATTTAATATTGTAGTATCAGTCTATCAGCCTACCTTTATGAACTTCTCATTTTCTTTCAATTTCTTTTCTCTAGAAAAGAGGGGATCTATGAAACCAGAATTTGTAACAAAAGCTGCTCAGAAGGATGAAATTTCAGCAGAATAAATGTTCTGATGTCACTGAAAATGCCTACTCATTTTTAGCAATGCTATGAAATTAATTTGAAGAAGGTAATTACAAAACAGGCTTTGCCAATTTTCCCTCTACATTCTCCAGGATGGGCTTTGATTTATTTTATTTTATTTTATTTTATTTTATTTTATTTTATTTTATTTTATTTTATTTTATTTTATTTTATTTTATTTTATTTATTTATTTTTTTTTTATTTTTGGAAAGTGGAAATTTGAGAAAGAATAAAGATTATGAGAAGAAACTAAAGGTGTACAACTCCATGGAAAACTTCACTGAACTTTTATTTATACATTTTTATGGCTCTGAATGTCTTTGAGACTTAGTTGCAACTGCTCCCTTTTTTGTCTGTAAGTGATTTTTTGTTGCTTAGGGAATATGCCAACTTTCATTATTTTTATTCCTGAAATTGCCTCCTGTTCTCTCTAATGCTTTGAAAACCATTCACATTCTTATAGCTGCTTGTGAACCCCTCTCTTTTATTTTTTTTTTCAGTTCCCTGTATTTTAAAATTTAATGAAGGATTGACATGTATAATATATGCATATTTATATACACAACAAAAACAAAAATTCAAGTTTTCCACTGCAGTAAGGAGTTCAGAACACCTTTTTTTCAGAACACAAATTTCAATTCTTCAAGAATGTCTCGGGCCCTTCTCTAGTTAGGATGTGATTAAAAATGTATTTTTGTAGTCTCTACAGGGGAGGCATTGGAGATGGATTCATATTCTGAGATTCCATTCCAAGCATCATAAACTCAGCAGTGCTGGTATCCAGGCTGCCTGGAAAAATTATATTATGGCAGCTGCATGTACACACTGTGTTATTTCTAATTCATTCGAGTTCCCTTCCTTAGGATAAATGGCAATTACAGCGGCTCTCTGGCTGTCAGTAGTACATGACACCACTGTCATTGTGTCTGCTGAGCAGTTATTTTAGTCTCTGTTCGCTCCAGAGGTTACACATTTGGTTTCTTCAGAAAAATACACCCAGTGTGGCTTATTCATTAGAACAGCCTCATGCTGCCTCCTGTGCTGAGCCACAGAGCAAAGGCTGAGCAGAGGGAGTTGCATTTCTTGCTGCCACCGCCCTGGCTGTAAGAGCTCTGGGGCACATGTGGGGAGGAGAGGACAAGAGCAGGACAGGGAGTGCCCAGGTGTCAGCTGAGGATGAAAGGGACAGGTGGGAACCCTCCTGCTACCCAGGGGAACAGTCCTGGTACTCCCTGAAAAGCCTCCTGTGGCAGTGCATGACCCTGGCGCGTGGTGGCTCTTCTTACGTTCTCATCATCCTTTCCCACTGCCTCTGCTTCTCAGAAGATGTGATTCTATTTAAAGAATTAATTACCACTCTATTGTCTTGTCTTGTGTTGTTATGTCACCCTGCAGCAGGTTCAGGGCTGCTGTGTCAGTGACAGATCCCAAGGTGCAGGATGGAGAGCAGCACTTCTCTGTCTCAGGTCTCTGTTTTAACAGGGAGCAGGGAGAGCAGAGCCCAGCTCATGAGACATCCTTGTTGTGTTGTAAGCCTTGCAGGATTGAGTTCTTACTTTTTTGGGTAAATTGTGGTTGTAATACAGCTTTGGTCTAGTTAAATGTAGCCCTATTTGCCTGAATAAAACCAGGCAACTTCACACGGGCAGT
Source organism: Poecile atricapillus (assembly GCF_030490865.1). Lineage (NCBI taxonomy): Eukaryota > Metazoa > Chordata > Aves > Passeriformes > Paridae > Poecile > Poecile atricapillus. Next base: position 8,081,614 of record NC_081266.1, read on the forward strand.
GTCTGGGCTGTCCTCGCTGACCAGGTGGTGCAAAATGGCTCAAGCCCAGCTCCTCATCCCCTGCTCAGGTGAAACACCACAAAATAAGGAGGTCAGATGGATATTGAGGAGAGGTTTTGCTCACCATTACCTGATTTACAGTGGTAAAAGGCATCTTTTCCCTGCTGTGATTCCCTGCTGTCTCTGCAGGGCAGGTAAACCACATTACCAGCTTCAAGGACACACCTTTCTGGCACTGAAGACAGCTGCCTCAGTGCCTCCAGCAGAAAGATGGAGCAGGATTTGCTTAGTCATTTCTTCCACGTTATGAGACTGATTCTTCTTGCTTGGAAAATGAAAAATAGCTTTTTTCAGTGGGAATTGTATCAGACTCCTAAAGTGCATCTTAGTAGAAAAATCTATGAAAGCAATGGGTTGCATGAAAACCAACTTGGAATACATAAAGTAGAGAAAGAGGAAGAGAGAATTTATATGTGATGTTGTTTCTCTAACTTGTTTTGGAGCTGGTCAGGAAACTTGCTCTTTTTTCCCTTTGTTATTTTTCCCTTTCTCTTGGAAACTGGAGGAAAAAAAAAATAAAATCCAGTGTTTTTGACCAGACAGAACTGCAACAATAGTGAATAGTGTCATCAGTGACTGCCAAAAAAAAAACACCCCAATTATTTGTCACTCAAGCATTAATTTGCCACTAAATGTCAGACTGATGGCAATTAGTAAACAGAAAATCTCACTGGCAGTTAACAAACAGGAAGGAAAATGAGCACTGCATGTCAGACCACTTTCTTCCATCACACTCCTTATCTGTGTTTTTTAATTTCATCCCTGATTTAAGCATGGAGCAGGTTTTAATATGTTAGCTAACATGTATTTCAATATTTTACAGATCTGCTTCCTCTAAGTTGTTAACTAAAAATAATCAAGCTGTCTGGCCTTTTTTAGGTCCTCAGTCAGCTGGTCACAATCCTGGAGTACAATTGGTCATATCCTATGAGAACAGCCGTCTGACAATAATGCTGAAACACATGAGGAACCTTGTGAGTATTTTTATCAGAATGTGTAACCTGTAAGTCCTTGCATTTGCAGAGTACTGTGAAAACATTAATCTTCAAACAGCCTTTCTGGGAGAACTAATTTCAACTCAAAGTAGTGATAGTGCTGCTCTGTCATGATTTAACAATTGGTTTTTCCCTTTGAGATCACTCAGTATGGTTACAGGTGTGAGACAGATACAGAAACTGGGTTTCCTTAATGGCTGGTAATGGCCTTTTCCAAGAAAACCAATTTTGATACTGTTTTGGCCCTCTCAGCAGACACATTTTGATAGCAGTCAGACATAAGGCATGGTGCAGCAGCATGACTTTTTGCAGCACCTCAGCCTGGAGCTCTGGGTTGATTATCCAGACATTGCTTTCTAGTCCAGCCTGTCTATGAAGAGGGAAGAGCTCAGCAGAGGGAGCAGTGGTGAATTTTAAGGAGCAATGTCATTTGGAGGTGTGATGCTCAGCTTTGTAACACTGTCAGGAGGCTGAGAGGTAAATGTTGAGTGCTCCTGGAGCCAGGCTACGGGAGGGGAAGCTGGCAGTGCTCCTGCAGCACAGAATTCCTGCAGGTGGAATTGGCTGCTGAGGGTGACTTCAGAGATGGAGCTGGGGCTGTGTGTGAAGTGTGATCTCTCGGTGCAGGAGCGTGTCAGCTGCTCCATAATGAATTCCCTGCCTAGATGTGCTCTCGAATTCCCATGGCTCACGTCTCCAGCAATATCTGTGGCAAGAGAGCCTTTACTTGTCTAGCCTGGGGATTAGAGCAGTTATGAGCTATTGTGGGTTCTCAGTGCATACTCTATTCCACCTCCATCCCAAACTGGATTACAATCCTTTTCCTAAATGGGGCCAGATTGAGGGGCTTATGTGGGCACCAGCCAGAAATAAAATGAGGCTGATGGTTTAATTAGTGGGATGAAGCACATGAGGCTTACATAGCTCTGACTGTTTTCTGCTGGCCACTCTGGCTTCTCATTTGCAATTCAAGCATCTCCATTCTGGTCTGTAACATTCAATACTTCTCTGTCCTGAGGCTTGTTTTCTGTGTCCTGTGTGTCACTTTGACAGGTGAGATCAGCCTCTGCTGACAGGCCCAATTTATACAAACTTTACCTTCAGGATGTAGCATAAGACCCTCTTTATTTTTTGTGTTGAGCTTTCTAAATCTAAGTGACTTTGATAAACTTCTGATAAAGTTCTAATTGGTGAGAGGGGCATATCAAAGTGATTGCCATGCTGATGATATCATTGAGATTTCAAGCAGGTGGTGTGGAGATGCACACAATTTGCAGGTGTTGGAATTAGTCTTTGTTTCTCCTTGTTTCCATCTTTGTAAATGTGTAGGTTCCTAACTGTGTTCTTAGGAAGTTCTGGTCATTTAATTAAATGAAAGTAAATTACAGCATAGATAGCTGTGTAGTGCAAACATAAAATCCAGGGTTCAGTTCACTTCATTATGGAAAGGGTGCTGTGGATAGACAGGGAAAGCCGATCGGAAGATCTCGCGTTGTACGCGAAGATAGGGCCCCTCCTTCTACAATGTTCTATAACCCATAATACTACGGTGATTACGTCATCATATCTCGGTGATATAAAAACCTAGCTCACCGGAAATAACGGCTTTTTCACCGTCCACCAGATTGGTGTTAGCGCGTGATTTGCCAGACAGGCCTGTAAGTTCAGCCGTCGTGTCACCCACGAACCGGGTCGCTACGCCTCACCCCGAGGCGACAAGTGGTGCCGAAACCCGGGACCGCTCCCCGATACACGCGGGTTCGAGCGGCCGGAGTTCAGGAGTCTCGCCGGACGCTGAGTGACGGCTGGAGCGGCAGGACCGACTCCAGCGGGGAGGACGCTCCCGTACCGCCGAGATGCAGTCGATCAGCAAGGTAGATTCGCAGCTGCATAAGCAGAGCGGTATAGACTGCAAAAAATCAAGGAATTTTGAATGCGTGGTTGTCAGATTGTTAGAATCGTGTTACCGATGATCCCGTAGATATTATTCTCCCAGATTGCTGGGATAGGTGTTCCGAGGCGCTCACAAATGACGTCTTGCGCATTAAGTCCAGCAAGTGCCTTAAAAGCTGGGTGAGAGTTACGCAAGCGCTGAGAAAAGCGCTTCACGAGCAGAAAGTTTGCAAGGCAGCTCAAAGCTGTTTAAGGGTTACACCACGGGTGGGGGTAGGAGCTGCCACTCAGACCACGTGTATTGATTACCCCACCGATTTTAACGAGCCATCTAATGATGACGGCCGACCCAAGTCGCCGTCCCGCCTGCCCGGTCCTAATGCAGGTTTGGCCGCGGAACACACTTTGCCGCCGGGGCGTACCGATGCCACGGAGCCACGGGGCGCACCCGACACCGCGGGCCCTGGAGATGTCGGGGAAAGGCCCCCGCCATATGCGCCGCGAAATGGCGCCGGGGACACGAGCAAGGGGCGGAGCGAAGGGTGCCTAACACACGCGGACATACGCGATCGGGAGTCTAAGGGGAGGCGGGCGGACAGCGCCGAGAGTGAAGGGGAGGAGAGCTCACGGTCCAACCGGAGAGCATGCTCTAGAGTGTCTCTAGTAAGGAAAAGAGCCCGCTGGAAGGAAGGCGGAGAAAGGGAGGGGACAAACCCGTCCCTGGAAAAGGGAGAGGGCGAAGCCCAACAAAAAGGCACCGCAGCCTGGAAACCTGGAGTCAGTCAACTTGCGGCACTGATCCAGACACCGGTCAGAGCAAGCGGTCAAATGACGAGCCCACAGCGCAGGCTTGCAACCGCAGTAAACTAAGCCCTTGTATTTACACCCAAGGCTTTGGCTCCTCTGCTGACTCTGTTGGGAGATCCACGTCCCTTGTAGAGGGAATTCCCTGAAGGGAATTTGCCCATTCACGTGGGGTGTCCTAGAGAAAAAAACCTTTGGATCCGTCACATCCACACGTGCCAGATTTGCTGCTGATGCACAACTCTCACCCCTGGATCAGCTTCAGAGTGTCCTCTCCCTCACTGCTGCAACATTTCAGTCATGTGTGAAAAAAGCCAGTCCTGACTGAGGGAAACTCTACCAAAATTTCTGCAAAGACAAACAACGGAGAACAGCCCTATGGATTTTGTGACTGGAAAGGACCATTAATCTGATCTAACCCTCTGCAAAGTAAAAGCTGTATTTTTTCACTAAGGCAATACTTGCAGCCAAGGAAACTGTTTGAACACAGAGATGTTAAGACTGGTTGGTAATGTTTGCCTACAGTTTAAGGCTGTGGGTGCACAATGAAGACAAGTTCTGTTAAACAGATATTTAGAAGATACTAAAAATGTTTCAGTCTCAAGATTTCCCTCAGCAATTCATAGGTTCATTTGAATCCTGAGATTCTGTAAGTCAGATGGCTCACTGCTTCTGCTTATGATTTGAATGGCATCACCACGATTGCTGAGGAAAATAACTTTAAATTCCATTTTCAAATATAGAAAAGCCATGATGCCAATAAAATGCAATTTTCCAAGCGTGTATTACATAACTTGAAGTCAGCTTATTGGGGCACTGCTCGCTCCTCTCAAATACAAACAGTGCAACACTGGGCACTTTATGCATAGGGTTTACAGTCAATATTGCCTTAATAAAGTGAGGCTGGGCTAGAAGGAAACATTTGTGTAGGGGTGAAAACCCTGGAGGCCTGGAGATTTTGCCTCTGGAGTCATGGAGGATGTGGCAGGTGGAGGGGTGAGACAGGGCAGGTTTATTTTTTAAAGACAATAGCACAGTACCTGGCAAAGTGCACTGAATGGTCTTAGGAGGAATATAAAGGAGCCCCAGAGGAGGTTTTTTTTTGCCTCTGAAAGAATTTGTTAGCTTAGAACAAGAATAGTCCGACTGTGGCAGCACAATACCCAGAAAAGCAGCAGTAGGCAGGAACAGAACACAGGGGGAATGCTGCTCTACTGTAAAAATGTAGGCTTGTGCAGATGTGGAGATGAATTTCTGAACACTGAAATACATGTAGGTTTTGAACTTGAACAAGTCCAGTTCTGTTCACCTTCATTAACCAACACAGAGAGTGGGAGCTATCCAGAGCCCACCAGGTCTCACACAGGGCTGGCTATGGGCTGGTTTAGCTCCTCACAGGCAGAAACAGCCAGGCTTCCTACTGCTGGGCTTGCTCACTCCTCAAAAAATACCAGAGACAAGAGAAACAGCCATTGCTGACATCCAGAGAGAGGTTTCTAGCATATTTCCTTGCCTGCTTCACGGAGAAGAAAAGGGAACAGTGGCTCAGCATTGGCTCAGGAGGAAGCCTGTTTTTGCCACTGACTTCATTGCCATGACTTCAGGCATGCCCTGTTTTCCTAGATAAGCAGCTAAACTTTCAATCCTCACTGATAAACATTTTTGCCCATTACTTCTTGTGGACAGAGTAACTCCTCAGGGGTAGAGGGGAGGAGAAACAAAGCCAAGTTATCCTGAACGTCATGCCAGTAAATGTAAAATGTTACTAGAATTCAGGAAAGCGTGCGTGGGCGATGAATTCAGAACCAATTTTACAGGGGGAAAATTTGCTGCAAGAAAAATAAACTCCTACAGTTCTGTGCAAAAGTACTTCCAGCTTTCCTTTTATAAAAGCTCTGAAGCTGTCATGTACCACTCCTGGTGATTAATGATTCTGGGATAGCTGATATGTGGGTGACAAATGAGTAATCAGCTTTAGGCTTACACAGACATCCAGCCTCTTTCCATTTCGTGTCCTATGCCGTGAGAGTAGAAATTGCTTTCAAAAATGTTTGTGAGATGCGATGGTTTAAATGTGCTGGGACGAAAGGTGGAAGCCAATCTTTCCCCAATCCAAAGGGATGAAGTCTAAGCCTGCAGCACAGGGCTATAGGGATGTTCCCACCTACAGTACAGGTGGATTCTCTGCTGCCTTTTCTGGGATTTCTTTCAGCTTGAGCTGGGAAAGGGTTGGAGATCGTTGTTCAGTCTTAGCTGGTTCCCATCGTTCCTCTCATGGGCTCCCTAACTTTTACACTTTATGATTATCCTGATATAGATTTAAATGGAAAATATAGAATACCTGCCAACAACGCAGTGCCTGCCAGTGAAATAAAAAGCCACATTATCCTTTCAGAATATTATGAATGTGTACTGCTTTCCTTACTGCAGCCAACAGGGATGGGAATGGAGGTGCACAGGTAGGCAAGGCAGGGATGGAAAACAAGTGGGAAAAATATCACTTTGAGCTGAACAAAGTTATCCAGAGAGTATCAGTAACAGAATTAAATCAGCAGCTTGGCTGACAGAGGGGAGGTAACATTCAGGTGAAGTTCTCCTTAGTCTGGCACAGGAAAACAAAACAAAAAGCCATAGGAAAAAAGCTCTCATACTAACTATAGCTTATAAAGCATTTGTATTTAATTTTATATTCATAGAAAATTCTTTTGAAGTGAAAGGAAATTAGCTCTGATAAGCTATGTTCTCCTTGAGACTCAAAATTAGCTGAACACCTCTAAACAAAGGGTACTACAACTCAGCAGTAGTTTAAATTGGAAAGAGATGAGGTCTGTTCTTGTGGCACAGGGATTACTGTTGGATTCAAACATATTTGTTTTGAAAGGTGTTTGACAAATATGTTGTACAGAAAGTTCTGTTATTATTTCTTGTTAAACACTTTAATCTGTCACAGTCACAGTACTGCCTCAGCTCTAAATTCTAACTGCTCATTTTTAAATAAGTAATTCCCTACATAGTTGATATGTGTTGAATAAGAAAAAAAAAAAAAAAAAGACAAGACAACAAACAGTGAGTTCTGTTTAATGATAGGAGTGATCTGGGAGATGAAGGTGAACAAAAATTAGATTTGCCACTGGTTGCAAATGAAGAAAACATTAAAAATAATAGTGCAGACAGAGCAAGATCAAGAGAATAAAAATAATTTCCAGAACCCTACGACCGGCTTAGACAAATGAAAAATATTTCCTCAGGGAGGGAGAGATCTATATCCCAGAGAAATGGGAAGATAAAACAAGCCCATGGTGAGACATGAGGTTGCTACAAGAGATGCCAATGAGAAAGGCCAGATCCTGGTGTCATGGGGCAGAAATGAAGTAGTTCATCTTTATAAGGCTTTGATAATAAACTATTTCTCTCAGGATGTTTTCTTAACTAGAATACAAGTTCAAAGAACAGTTCTCAGTAGGGTTGCTGGGGAGTGATTGATTCTTCAGGAGTGATTTATTGTTACTAAAACTTAGTTAAGGACAGACTAACAAGGACACGAGTCAATTGTGCAAATATTTAAGGGAGAAGACAGGAAGGTTCAAGAGGAATTATTTAGAACATTGAGCAAGAGCGTAAGTAGAAGTAATGAGAGCTAATTAAGGAGCAGAAATTGCAAGCCTCATATAATGAAATGCTTTCTTACACAGGGAGATGGCATGCTGTAGAATAATTGAAGGAAAAGTGCAGAGAGATTGTACAGTTGGAGAAATTAAAGATAGGCACATACAGACTTTTGTAACTAATTAAGAAATTGAGAAGAAAAATAGTGCAGAATGAAGACACAGATCACAATCTCACTGTTTCTTTACACATTTTTATATTCACTTACTATCTGGGCCCAGGCAAGGAGAGAAAAGAATTTGTATGTGGCAGAGAGATAGAAACAGAACAACAGCCTCTGCTTGTGTTTCTTTTCTCAAAGGCTAATTTATTTTCATGCCCTCTAACAGGCAGCAGTGCTCTTAATCCTGAGTGATTTCAAAAAGAAAGTGAAACGGGGATTTGTCTAAAGTATTTGTTCTCCTTTGTGTTTTATTCAAAAGAAGAAATTCTGGGATCTATGTTTCTAAGGGTCAAAACAAGATCATTCTTATCTCAGCCAGTGTCATAGACTTTGTGACTGAATGTTCATCTGAAAGTAACATGTTCCAAGCACAGCAGTAATACAAGGCTGAAAGCAGTGGAATTTAGTTTCCTTATGGGCTTGGTGGTGATTCTGAAATAAAAGCTTCTAAGACTTCTTTATGAAATCTACTCTCTGCATTCTTCACCCTGCACCAACATTGCTGATCCACAGGATAATAGAGCATGACTGAGCCTTGATTCTTGATTTCTCTCACCTATTAGAAAAAAACAAACAAAAAACCAAAAAAAACCCAAACCAGTGGAGTTAATTGTCTCAAAGATAGCAATGCAAACACATTGCCTTTTCTTTCAGGAAAAAAAAAATCTATGTGATTCTCACTCAGCTCTTTCACTGGGAGTTGTACGTTTATTCCATACATTCCCACTTCTGTTTTATATTCTTTTTTTCAGCCTTGGTAACTTTTTAATGCCCTCATGGTGCCACGTGGAGCACACAGTGATCGAGTCCCAGGCATCAGTGAAGATCCTGTGGATGTACAGACTCTTCCCCATTCCATTCCATTCTATTATTTTTTATATATATATATATATATATATATATATATATATATTTATATTTATATTTATATTTATATTTTATTGACATTATATCAAGTTGGGGTTGTGTCTCTCCTTATCTCTTTGTGGATCATCAGGACAATAAATTATTCTTTTTAAATGGGTCATCAGAGATACATTTCAGTGCATTTCTTCAACTTTCTGGTTTCAGAGCACCATAGAAATAAAGGCTTGAATAAAGGGAGAGAAACCCATGTGAGCTTCTGGGTATCCTAGGCCAGCTTTCATTTTATATAATTCATTTAAGCAGAGGTAGATGGGCTGTCCTCTATAAATGACTGAAGCAGATGAGAAGCATTTTGCATAATTCTTATAAAACTCTGGGTCTTTTGGGATCCAGTCCATTTTCCAGAACCATCTCCTTTAAAAAAATTAAAAAAACAAAACCAAAAATTTGTTTTTTTAAAATATTTAACAAATAATTCCTGCTCATTTTGAAAATCCCAGTATCTCTGTGCCTTGGGCTCAGTTTGAAACTGAGATGCGCTGGAATCACATTTCCATCTCATTGTGATGGATCACCTGCCTGACCACGGCTGTTTTGAACACCATGAATTATCTTGCCTAACCTCCAGTGGTCACCCCAGAATGGACCATTTTCCCTCCAGTTTCTGGTTCCATACACACATTTTGTCACTGGTGATGATACAAAGCAGCAGGATCAGCACAAACCAGCTGGGGCCAGGCACCAATGTGGGGGCAATTCAACCAAGCCAAGCCAGGAGATGTCCCCAATATGACAGAGTGAACCTCTTGCTGGTTTCCCCCTTGACAGGGCTACTTTTTCCCCATTTGACAGCCAGGACCCCTTGGAAATTGTTGGTTGACTTTTTAGAAATTTTGTGTCTCAGGACAGCTCTAACCCTATTTTTGCCAGCACAATTGTTCCCCCTCAGGAATGCTGCATAAGCAGCTGTTCCAGCCAGGCTGCTCCAGTCCTGGCCACTCTGCTGAGGGCAGGTTGATGAGGATGCTGAAGGTATTGGACATAAGCTATATTTGGATATTCACATCAATAACGTGCATAGAGCATCTTTACATTTTTAGCATGGTAAATGACAAAGCCATCTGGAGGCTCGCTCCACAGACGCTGTCAGATTTCTGAAAGGTAGAAAATGCCTGCTCAAAAAAATGCTCTCCAGAATTTCCCTGACAGCAAAATATTTCTATTGTCCTGCATTAAGTTGAGATAAATGCAATTTCTTCTTTGGTTGCCTTGCCACTGACCTCCATGGCAGTGATCTCTGTCAGTGTGTCTTCTGTCTTCATGCAGATACCCAGATAACCCAAAAAAAATTGGATCAGGAAATGTAACAAAAAAAGAAACTGCTGCTGAAGAGAAGCAGTTAAATATTTTCAAATTTTAGGTAAAAAAGGCAGTTGTTTGGGGGAAGAAAAATGCCATATTTCTGCAATCACTTTTGGCCAGTTGCCTTCCAGTTTTGTCTTGCCGATAGCAGACAGTGCAGGGTGTACCGTAGTGACAGAGTGGGTTATCTTCTTTTGTAATTATTATTGAATTACTGCGATTGGGATTTTATTTTTAATTTTCTTCGAAGCAATTTGGGTCTATTCTGCAAGAGGAAAATGAAAGTAGCAGGGTAGAAGAGAGGTGTTCATGCCTTGGTATATGCTCAAAGGAAGAAGAAGGAAGGGTCTTGGTACCACATTAGTATTTGGGAAGCAACCATAACCACCCATTTTTCCTAAAGTTTATATATCCTGCTTTTGAAGGAGCCTCTTGCTTTGTAATACTAATTTCTCAGCTCTGCAAGCTTAGAAGTAGCCCAGAGGATGTTCTCTTTTTCCTGAGGCAGAGGCTATATTTGCTAATTAAGCTGCAGCTTTGACAGACAGGGTTTAGCCTTCCTCTGCTCAGTTACACAGGGACTCAGAGGAAGTGAAAAGCAGCAGCAGTGATGGTTCTTCCACGTTCCTTACTGGTTTTAATTTAGTCTAGAGGCAGCCAGTAATTTACAGAGGTTGCTGCAGTGCAAGGATGATTTCTTCTGTGGATTTTTTTTCCTAATCCTCCTTTATTGGATAATAATCAAATCCAACTAATGTCTGTATATAATATATAGATATTTTGTCTTGTTGAAGGTTTTTTCCTAACCACTTACTATATTGATTTGCTTTCAAAAGGTGTATGAATATCTTGATATTAAAAATTAAGAAATATTTTGTAGTCCTTTCTTCGCTATGTAAATAAAGTCTTACAGCAGTGTATGTAAGAGAAGAACATAAGGATGGTAAAGGATAGGAAGACTAAGAGAACTACTGAACAAAGTGAATTATTTTTATTTGAGGACAGGAGCTGAAATGGGAGTCTTTCTAATGTCTGGATATATATATCCATATATATATATATATATCTTTATATAGATATATATTATTTCTTTTTCCATTGAAGAAAAGGAAGAGAGAAACTGAGATTTAAAAATGTCAAGGAAATTAATTTTTCAGGGAAGAAAAGTAGTTATTTATAGAGGAGGAAAGATGTCATTGGTTAATACAAGTTGATCATTTGTTTTTACTGTCAAAATTGTTGAAAATGAAAAATGGGAAAAAGAGAACAGCAGCTGGAACTATCAAATGTTCAGGAGCCATCAATCTCTAGGACAAAAGGTGATCTGCATGTCTAACACTAACAGAAACTGATGACATGATTTAAATTTGAGGCAAAAGTCTCCTAAAAAGAAAATTTTACGTTGCTTAGGAAGACGTGAGTTTTAAAAAGTTTTACAATAAATAATCCTTAAAATGCATATTTTAAAAATCATGTGAGTATGGCTCAATATTCATATTGGGTGCTAAATCACTTAATAGTTGAATATGTGGCAGATTTTTCAGTAGTTATGCCTATAGTAATGCTAACAAAGAATGCTTATGTTAGGAGAGCTGAGGATCATTAGTAATGATCATGGGAGAAAAGTCATTAGGATAAAATATTTCTTGTGGAAAAATTAATTGAATTTCATCCATTATATCCCAGCCACAGCTACTATTTTTAAAATTAAGTTATATAGGATGTAACCTATCTGTGTGGATTTCTGTAAGCAAATATCAACATTTTTTGGTTTTGGAAAATAAAACTGGAGTGGAAAATGGAACAGTCATAACAGATGCAGGCTCTGTATTTTAGGTTTTCAGTATTGAATTAGACATATGAAAAGAAGCAAATCCAGAGTATTATTTTCTCTCCCTCATTCTCCCTCATTCTTAAAGATTTTCAGCACCTTCTGCCTGACTTTAGAAGAAAATAATGTTTCCAAAGTAAATTCGTTTTTTCACATAAATACAGGCAATTGTAACTGAGTTCCTTAAAAAACATCTGTCATTATCAAGGTCAAGTAGGCTGGTCATTCTCTGAGAAGACAGTTCAATCATCACCTGGCTGTTGAAGAAAGAAAATACAGCCAGTTTCTAAATTCAATTTGAGCCAACTTCTAAATTCAGGTTTTTTTATTGGCAGATCAAAATCATCAGTTTTGTGGGAGTTTTGTCCCTAAGCATATCAAGAGAACCTATGGCATTTTTGGTGGGAGCTTGGTGTTACACCTTTACAGTCTTGCAGATTTTTATAGCTTGGATTTATTTGCAAACTAACACAATGAAAGTTTTAAGACAGTAATTTAAATTGGGAATAACTTCTCCTTAAGGAAGTAAAAGCCTTTATTTTTGGGTTAATGAAATTACTTCAGAATTAAACACAAATAGAATTCATTTTAAAACTTTAGGATTTTTCTGTTACCTTGATCACAAGTCCATTCAAGCCATAAAGGTTTTGTAAAGTGCAAAATTACTTTCCCAAGGTACCCTTTGATTTTCCATCTGCCCTGGACTATGGACAAAAATAATTGATTTTTTAAAAACTTTTAATAAGAGGGAATTTGCTGGATTTCAGAACTACTTATGAGTCTGCTAGAAATCTTACTCTGTTTCTGTCCTGAACTATCAGAGCAGGTACTCTTTGCTGCAAAGAGAGAAGTTCCACCTGAATATGAGGAAGAATTTCTTTCCTGTGTGGGTGACCAGAGTCTGGAACAGATTGCCCAGAGAGGGTGTGGAGAATCCCTCACTGGAGATGTTCCAGAACCATCTGGATGCAATGCTGTGCCATATGCTCTGGGATGACCCTGCTGGAGCAGGGAAGTGGGGCCAGATGACCGCTGTGGGCCCTTCCAGCCTGACCCCATCTGGGATTCTGTGGTTTTGGTCAGGTATTCCTCATGTTAACCTAAATTTATAAATAAGCCAGGGCAGACTGAGTTAGAAGTGATCACTAAATGTGATACTGTAATATGACAGAAGTCATAATCCTTAGTAAGAAAAATATTTCTGATGTTTCCTCCATTTTTCCTTTATTCTCCATTCTCCTTTATTTATAACTCAGAAACCCTAGGAGAGGATTAGTTTGCCCAAAACTTGGGGGTTTTTTGCCTGCTATGTCTGTTGTCTTAATAAAACAGTTTACTTCAAATTCCACCTACTCATGATTTTAAAAGAGATTTTTTGCCACGTTAATCCAAGCCCTGTTTTTGCACTATTACAGTCAAATTGCCACTATCACTCCTTGTTCCTGCTAGGAAGTGTCTAGCAAAGTACAACTCTTTCCATTGCAAGTCTTGCCTCAAGAAATCCTACGGTTAAACAGGCTCTTCACAAGAAGAGAAATTCAGCTCTTGTGCCAATCAAAAGAGAAACCGACATAAACTCATCATATGAGCTTTTTTGATTGTTTGGTGGCATAACAGTGCCTCTGCAGATGGAAAACTGGGACAATAGTGGGATTTGGAGCAGCCTGTTTGCCTTTCCTCAGCAAGGGAGGAGGAAGGAGGGAAATGTCACCTCTAAAGTGGGGGAGAAAAGAAACAATAATCAGAACTACAATGTCTACTTGGAATTCAGGTGGCTGCACATCAAGTTACCTCTAACAGTCTGACTGCTGATTGCTACTATTCATGAAAAGGGGCTTTATTTTAGTTCTGAAATAATCCAGAGCAACAGCTCCCCCGTCGAGTTTTCCCGTCTGAATCTCTAAAATGTTCTCTTTTTTAATTTTCTCTCTTGACCCTCTCCTCCCACTCACCTCTTTGAACACAGATTTAAATACATTCAAAGAGATAGTGAGGAAGTAGTTTTCAGTCCATCTCATACAGCCAAAACACTGCTGCAAAGTGCCTCCCTTAAATTTTGGGAGGAATCAGCTGACAGAGGAAGGTTAGTTGGCTGAAGGCAAGGTAACATGAGAAAGAGCAGTTCAAAAGCACAGTGACAGTTTTACCTGACTCCTTTTCAGTTAATCACATCCACTTCTGGACACCCATGTCCTGTTAAACTACATTACCTTTGGAGCCTGTCACCTCAGCCTGGTTCCTTCCTTTGTCTGAAACAACTAAAATCAGTTGACCTTCAAGTTACAGGGATGTTTACCTATTCATTGAGAAGTGGAGATCTAGATTGCACTTAGGATCCTGGTTCCTTGGACTGGGACTTAGGGCTGCATTTCATTCTCCCTCCTGATTTTTAAGAGATGCTCTGTTTACTGTTACTTGTAATCCTCAATTGAAGTTTTAGTACAGTCCTAAATCAACAGAGGTGGGTTTTCAAGTGGACAGTGTAAATTATAAATCCTGCATTAACAATGTGGCCACATTGGAAAATACCCTTTAGTTCCATTGCCCTTTAATGGCTCTCTTATGTTGGCTATTGAATCCCATCTATCTAAATCCCATGGGAATTTTAAATCAGATGTGCTTTGGGGAACTTAGCAATAGCAATATTAATCACTCCCATAGTGCTGACAATATGTAATGGTTTGAGTGGGGCATCCTTTGATGCTGTATGATGTTAATGGTAGCAAGAATCAGCTTTGCAGTAGACCACATCATTTGCCTTGAAGGATCACTTCAGATAACAAAAACCAGAGGTTTGTTGTGCAAGAACTGGTTGTTCACACACACAAGCACTGTTTTCCTTCCCAACAGAGAAATTATTTATTGCTAGGAGACAGCAGTTTCTTCTATCCCAGGGATATGATGTTGGTAATGCTGTAGAAAGCCCCACATTTCCAGACACATACTGTGAATAATCAAAATCTGAGAAATTTCTTCATCCTGAGCCAGGTGTAAAACTACAACAGGAGATAGAAATGCAAGTGCCTGTATAATCCTTTGGGTTCATTGGCTCCAAATGTTTTAAGTTCTCTTCTTTTTGCCTGTATTCTCATTTGCATCATGTCACTGCATTGCTTGGGTGCTGACAGGCAAACTTCCTGTCTAAAATGCTGATTATATGATCAAAATTATTGATATTTTGATACACTCCATTTTGTGCTTTCTGACTGTATACTGTGTAACCAACACAAGGGTTTGTATTTAATTATAAGCCAAGCATTAAGTGACACGTGCCTGCTCCGTAGTTTTTAATTTTTATGTTTCTTGTGTGTTCTTTTGAAGCCTCAAGTAATAGAATGTGTTTCCTGAGTAATTGTAATCTGCTTTAGGAATGACTTTACAGCTCCTCAGAAGTTATCAGAAAATTCTCCACCCACCAGCACTGGCTGGTGTTGATGACTGAGCCTGGTTAATAGATTGTCTCTGATCTCGAGTTGCTGCCGTATAAGATGGAATATCTGGAATATCATTCAGTAACCTGAACTGGAAAATTAGAGATTGCAGCTGTGTGATGGGTGAGATCAGAAAGGCTGCTGTAAGAATCCTGTTCTGCCCATATTGCTGCAGGAAATGCTCCTGGCTCTTCTATAGCAATATGTTTTACAAAACACCCTTAGAAACCATCGGTCTCCCCAATATCAGCACAGATACTTGGGGGTTAAAATCAGTAGGAGCTTACCATCTAAAATCCAGTTCCTATGCCTTGCTCTGGAAAGTGGAAAGGCCAGACTTTGTATCAGATTAAGATGAGTTAGAGTAGATTGAGCCTTAAGGATTTTTTCCATCAGAATGAAAATATTAAAGACAGATAATTTTACCTTGTCTCTGTGTTATTTAATTTTTATTTTCCTGATTCCATTTTAAGCTGAATTCTACTAATGCTTGTTATTCCACTGGCACTCCAGTTTAGCCCAGAGAATACTGAAAATGCAACATGTTTTTATGTCTGCTAAAAACACAGATTTCATTTGGTACTTTTTATTTGTTTTCTTTGCTAGAACATGGACACTCATATTTATGACCTTCTTGTTTTCCAGCACCTCCCAGATGGCTCTGCCCCAAGTGCACACGCTGAATTTTATCTTCTGCCAGATCCTTATGAGGTCAGTCGAAGGAAAACAAGAACAGCTCCAAGAGGCTCTGACCCTACTTACAATGAACTTGTGAGTACCATTCACTTTCTTCCACCCCTTCTTGTTTCATGGAATCATGGAATGGGTCAGGCTGGAAGGGCCCACAGTGGTCATCTGGTGCCACCTCCCAGCTCCAGCAGGGCCATCCCAGAGCACATGGCACAGGATTGTGTCCAGATGGTTCTGGGATATCACCGGTGAGGGATTCTCCACAGCCTCTCTGGGCAATCTGCTCCAGTGCTCAATCACTGCACAAGGAAGTTCTTCCTCCCATTCAGGTGGAGCTTCCTGGGTATCTGTTCCTCCTGTTGCCTCTTGTCCCATTTCTGGGCCTCATGGAGCAGATCCTGGTACATTCCCTGACCTCTTCCTGCAGATGCTGACAGACATGGATGAGGTCCCCTCTCAGCTGTCTCTTTTCCAGGGTGAGCCCAGCTCACTCAGAGTTTTCTCTTGAGAGACATGCCCCAGTCCCCTCACCATCTCCATAGCCCTTCACTGGACTCACTCCAGTGGTTCCCTGCTTTTCTTCATCTGCTGAGCTTGGAACTGAACACAGCACTCCAGATGTGCCTCACTAGGGCTGAGTAAAAAGGCAGGGTCCCCTCCCTCAACCTCCTGTCAATGCTTTTCTTGATGCACCCCAGGATCCCTTTTTGGCCATGAGGGCACACTGCAGGCTCATATTGTCCACCAGAACCCCCAGGTCCTTCTCTGCAGAGCTCCTTCCCAGCAGGTCACCTACAACCCACACAGGTGCAATTTGTTCTATTTGCTTTGCCCTCTCTTGAAACAAAACAACAATACAACATTTTTAGAGCCATTGCAATGAGGGTGACCAAGAAGAAGGAATGTACCATAAGGAGAACCACAAATGGTGATGACTGTCTGCTTTGCATCTTTCTCAGAAGTGAAACAGCGTCTTTTATGTCTCTCTGTTCAGGAAAACAGTTGGATTTTTCACAGTGCCCTGTCTTACCCCATAACCACAGTTACACGTTAGCCAAATGAGATCAAGCATCATTGCACCATAACCCAGCAGTTCTGAATGAAGATATGCACAGTAGCATGAAAAGTATTAATTGAATGGATGCTGTTATTCAAATTAACATTTGAAAATTGGCTGTCACTGTCCTAAATGATAACACAAGAATGAATAGCCAGGTTCTTTTCATGTTAAAATGCCATTAGTTCACAGCTATATATGATTCTTTCACACACCACTGAAGTGCTCATGCCTCTGGGGTGAAAGGAAACATTTGTATGGAGAAGCATTTATGGCAGAATGGGAAGTGGTATAAACTGTGTTCATTTGTAAGGGCAGATGAGATTGAAACAGTAGGTGGGATTGGAGATTATAATTATTACATGTAACAAATCTCCTAAAGATCTCAAAGCAATTTACAAATGCTCTTTCAGCAGGCTATAAAGTAGAAGGTGTGGAAAATATTACCACTCCACCCTGTTCCATAGATAAGATATGATGAAGGTTAGGTTAGTCAGCAGAGTCTCAGTGCTTATCTCTTCGTTTCTCAGTCCTGGAGTTGTAATATTTCTCTTTTCCCACATCTGTTAATTACAAAAGTTGCCTGCTTACACTGATGACTTCCAGCGTTCTGTAAGAAGGCTCCCTGAGTAGTATTGCTGCTCACAGCTGAGACAAATTTCCCTCCCTACAGTACTGCAGTGGAATAACAAGAAACTAGGCTTTATTTTTTCTGTTCTTTCCTTCTTTTTTCGCTATCAGAGTGGAATAAATCTAATTAATCTGTCTAAAGAAATTCCTTTACATTTGAAAGATATTTAAAGCAAACAAACATAATATGATTATATCATTACATTCATTGTAAGGTATCCAAAATGGACAACAGATAAGAGCCAGCCAGCAACACTGGAAGACAATTATCTTTCAAATTGCTCTTAGAAACCTTTGAATGCAAGGAAATCCAAAATCCCGTCTGCAGTTAGTCACTAGTCACTGGGAGGAGATTTAATTGTGGTTCACGAGTATTCCGCTGCTGTTAAAAGAAATCCCGTGAAAGCTTTAATGTCCTTAATCAAAACGGAGAGCCTTCTTCCCAGATGCTCAATCTTTTTCACTGGGAAGTGCTAATCACAGTGGGGACATATGGTTCCACTGAACTTGGCCCCTTCCAACCCGATGCCTGTGCTTTAGCAGCTCTGCTGCTCCATATGTGATGTCATTCTGGATGCATTTTTTTGTCCAAGGCTGGTAGACTGAGGCAGAAGCCGCCCCAGGGAAGCAAAACTACTAAAAATATAAGTCAGCTGTCTCTTAAGTTAGTTGCTGTCCAAAACACCGTGTACAGAAATGTAGTAGCCTTTTTTATGAGTTCATAAGTTTTTATTAAAGCCAAATGGCTGGAAGGAAGCTGTATATTAATTTCCTTCTTTGTTCCAGACTGAGAAAAATCTGAAATGTGCTTCTCTTGGGTATTTTTGATTCTAGTTTTGTACTTCTATTGCTTATGACTGCCTACAGCAAATTATCAACCTTGCAAAACTGCTTTTTATGTTTGATTTTTACTCGGGTGTGAGAGTGAAGATGTGAAAGTCCAGGAGGGCTGACAATAAAATGAGTTACAGCAAATGTTGTGGAGCTGCTTTTAGCAAACAAATCCTTCTTTTCTCTTGTGCCTGTGTTTGGATTTTGGAATTTGTGGCACTCATAGCAGTTAATGTTATATTGCATTAAGAAATGGTGGTAGAGAAGAGGAGAAGGAACACAGAAAAGTGGAATGCAGTGTAAAGAGAAAAGGAAGGCAGAGCAGCCCCAGCCAGTCTGATGAAAGGGGAGGAGGGGAACTGCACCAGGAGCCACGGCTGCTCCCTCCAGCACCATGCATCAAAACTGCCTTGGATTAATTACCAAATCTAGGAACTGTGCCATGGCTACCTATGGAGAAGCAACTGTCCCTCATTTGTGATTAAAATGTCATTAGACTCCTGTAGGTCAACAGTGTTTCTCTTTTTGCAGCCAGCAATAGTTGAATTCCAGCCCTAACTGTCCCACTGATTTGCTGCATGGCCACATATAACTCACCTCCATCGGATCTGTCTGTGTAAAAGGCAGGCAAATATTCTCACAGCACAATCATTTCAGGATTTAACTGTTCCCAAATTCTGGAACGTGTCATTTGTTTTATCCACACCCTTATTCAGCTTTCTCCAGACCTTTCTTCTGTCCCTACATCCTGATAATAATCCTTACTCCAGCTGAATTTGCAATACCATTTTAGAAACAGTTTACTGGGAGAATTTGAAAACCACCTACCCTGCACTGCAAAAGTCTGTCATTGCTCAAAGATGAAAGCCTATTTTTGGCCAAAGATTGAAAGTTGCTCATTACCCCAGTTCAGTTTCTTAACATTTACAGCTGATATGTGTAGGTTTTGGTGATTTAAAGCAACAGCTGGTACCTTTAATACATTGGCAAAGAAACAAGGCAGCTTTCTTTGATAGCATTAGCATCACCTCAGCATCAGATCACAGACTTACTCTAAATTATATTCTGCTTACTGTGCCTGTCCTTGCTTTTCAGATTTTCTTCATCATCTCACTTTTATTTTGGTGAGGAAAAGAGAAGCTGTGGAATCTGTAATTCATGGGCAATCTGGCAAATTAGGCACAGTAAACATGAAAACCAAAAAGCACCAGGTGCAAATTTCATGACAGCCATCCCAAGCTATTATTTCCAAAGGCTTCTAAATGGAAAAGGGAATTTTAACCCCCTGGTAAGACCTTTCTTGGTGTCCTGTTGGTGCTTTCTGTGAGGGTCACCTGATGTCCTGTCCATTCCATGAATGCAATTGCAAGTGGAAATACAGAGAGGGTTTATCAGTCCAGCCCACAGAGGTCCAAGCCAGAGGGGCTCAGTCTGCCTCTCCTTTCCCTCAGCAGTGCCATAGGTAACAGCCTGCATTCAGATTCCATGGAAAATCCAAGCAGGCAAATGACTTTAAGGCAGTTTCAGTTTTCCATTCTCCTGAAGTGAGAGAATGTCGCCACGTTTGCTTTTTAAATGGCATAGAGAGATTAAAATTTAAAGCATTTTTCCACTGCAAGTGAAATAGCAAAAACATTTCCAGCCATACCAATTTTAGATTAAATGAGCTTCTCTTAAGCAAACTTACCTTTCAGGCCCGCTCTGAGAGCATTTTCCTTCATATTTTTATCAGCCCACATGCAGTTTGCTCAACAGTTTTTGATTAATGCAGGGACTGAAGCATGGGAATTTGTTCTAAGTGCAATTTATTCTTGTTAGGCTATTGCTCCAGATTATTTGGGGTTTTTTTAAAATTCAGAAACTACACCATTATAATTTCATACTTTATCCCTGTGTGTTCTCACAATATTAAGGTAATTTAAAAGCTATTTTAAATCTATAGACATTAATAATTGTTTAAGACATGCTAAACTACCATCTCATTTATTTGGAGAAGTATCAACAGCACATCTGGAGTATCAGATATATCTAAATTTAGTAACTTCCATTTGCTCAACTGGGTCCAATCTTTCCCAGTTTTCACAGGGAAAATTATGAATACTGATTTTTTTTTTTTCTCAAGCATTGTTCAAGACAGGTTTCAAATTTATTTTAAAATGGTAATCAGATTTCATGAGCTTAAGCTCGTGATTCTAAGGTAGAATCTCTTTATATAAACTAGATAAGGTCAAATGTATTTCTGAGGTAAATTCACTAAGTTAAGTGAATTTGGCTCATGGTTAATAGCTTACTATTCTGGATGGAAGTTTAAAGCAATTATCACAAAGTTGGATTAATCATCATCCTATTTGAAGTGCTTTGCCTGTCAAATAGATTAACAAACTTGTATTTTTTTTTCTATTTCACTATATATTATTGCAGATTGTATATGACAGAGTCCCAGAGCTCCAAGGCCGTGTACTGAAGCTTGTTGTGAAAAGCAAAGGAACATTTGTGGGAGCTGTTAACATTCAGCTGAGCAGTGTCCAGTTCAATGAAGAAAAGTGGTACTCCCTGGGAAACAGTGTAATTTAAATGCTCTCCGAGATGATTCAATTATTTGCCCACTCACTAATGTTTCTTTATCCCATTTCCCACGGTACATTTTGTCTCAGTTGCCCTTGAGAATAGGCAGTCATCTGCTGAGCACATATCCTAACATTTCATAATGCTGTTGTCTTAAATGTGCTACCATGTTCCTGCCACAGATTCCTGACAGCGTGAGTTTAAGGAATCACGTGCTAAGGACTTGTAGCAATATGCAGAAGTTCTTATGACAGCAATGAAGGGCTTGGTTTTGTTAATATTAAATAGTACAGTAAAAATACTAAATTCTCAGTGTGTGGGGCCGCATTCTTTGCCCATTAATTCCACTGATGGTGTTGAAACAATGCTGGTAATGATGTAATTTATCATCATTGCATGTGATGAGTTCACCAGAGGACCATGGGATGGTTCCCTGACAATACATTTCCCTGCAGATGTCCAGCAAATTTCATATTAAATCTTATCCAATCAATACTTTGGGTTTTTTAAAGAATGTTAGAAGTTTTGATACAATGTCACATTTAATCCAGGACATTAATTTGTCAACAATATGTATCATTGTTTCTTTTATTCTGACATCCAAGAGGCAGATATAACTGGTCATTTGTGTGAAGAGAGGAGGGAGAAGCTGATGTTCATGAATAAAGAGATTATATTGAGTGTGAGCTTTCAGGGGGGATTTATTTAAGCTCATGATGCCACAGATATTTGTTCAGCAGTCTTCCCACATTGCAGTCCTATGCTGCATAAGGGGTTCAAGTCAATACATGCATTGAATAGACTTAGAGCTATAAATATATATTTATATATTAAATAATTAACATGAGTGGTTCCTTTAAGTTCACAGATGCTAATTATGATCATTTTCATGACCCTCCTCTAGACTCTCTCCAAAAGATCAACCTCTTTCTTGTGTTGGAGGCCCCAAAGCTAAATGCAACTTCCCAAGTGGGACCTCCTGAGAGCAGACTAGGAGGGTAAAATCACCTCCCTCAACGCTGATTTTGATAGCAGATGTGGGCTATGTTTCCACTTTTTCCATCAGTGGGAACTTCCCCAACCTGCCCTGACTTCCCAAGTGAGGGATCGCGGCTCAGGCCAGTTTCCTCAGGACCTGTGGATGTTTCTCATCACGTCCCATGGACCTGTGCACCTCAAGGCTCCTTAGGTTTTCTCAGACCCAGTCTTCTCCTACAGAAAAACAGCAGTAGGGCCAAGGACAGCAGCCCTTATTTGGGATACCCCCTCCATAATATTCCCTCTGGCTTCACAAAATCATTGTGAATGTGCCTCTCTGGGAATCAGGCCACTGGGGCTGTCGCAAAGCCACAGATGTTATTTTAATGATTTCTTCTGCAGAATATCATCGATAATATGAAATATGAATAAAGAGTGATGCAGGTTCCAGCTTGATGCCTTCTTTGGATATCAATGGAATGTTACGGTAACCTGTAAATATAATGACACCTTTATTAGTGTATTAACCACAAGCACAAATATTATGATGGAGTGTTTTTATGATCACCAATGCAAACAAGGCATAATTTATGATTCTGTAAGTAGCTCTTTAAAATAAAATGAAATTATACTAGAACTGAATATCATTTGTGCTGGTTTTTCTCATTTATATATATATATAGTATTTCAATTCTGGTATTTTTGGTGTCAGAGTGAAAAAGCCCAGTGTTTTGCAGGATGTGATATTTTTTCAAATGGAAGACTTTCAGCCCAGTGATATTTAAACATGGGCAAACTTACATTGTAACATCCCAGGTTATGTGCTGCACACATTGTTTTGAGAGCAAATGAAAGAACTTGTGAATCAGCAGTGATAGCACCTACAGAACGGTGCTGCAGCAGCCATGCACTGTGCAGCTGAGGCAGAAAAAAGTGAAGTGTAAGACTTCCTACCATGACTTCTTAAATGTTAATTTCATATGAGTAATTCACTTTATCAGAGATAAGTCATGCCATCATGAAACTATGTGTTCATCTGGTTGTTGAAGCATTTGGAAAAGCCATAGTTCTCAATTTCAAACATAATTCACTTACCTGCTTAGAAAACAAAACAACTTTTTCTTAAAAATCCCGGCCTGTACTGCTTTATATGACTAAATGTCCCTTATTTAATAACAAGTGACAATGTCACTTATGGTTAAAAAAAATTCTGTATTTTTTCTATGTATATATGTAAATAATTCCAGCTATTTAAGTAAGTCTGTTTTGTAGAAGTATCCATGTTCTGAACAGTAGTTTTCAAAATCCCTCTTTAGGTGTGTGTGGATGCCTGTGGAGTCTTTGGGAGCCACATTTACCTGGGTTTGGAATTTCTTGCTTCTTTCATACAGAATCATAGAATTGTTTAGATTGGAAAAGAGCTCTAAGATCATCAAGTCCAGCCTTTGACTGAACACCTCCTTGTGAACCAGGGCATGGCACTGAGTGCCACATCCAATTGTTTCTTGAGCACCTTCAGAGATGGTGGTTCCACCTCCTGTCTGAGCAGCTCTTTCTAATAATGGACAACCCTACCAGTGACAAAATTCTCCCTGATGTCCAACTGAACCTTCCCTGGCACAGCTTGAGCCATTTCCCCTTGTTCTGTCACACTACACATAAGTTCCTCTGGTATTTAAGGTTCAGATTCTAGGCAGCAAATATTAAAGCTGGTTGTAGGCAATTTACATTTGAGATCAGTTTTTAAGGCATGCACACAATATGTGGAAGGCTTGGTTGATTTCTTATCCGAAGATACACTTCAAAGACTAAGACTAATTTCTGAAGACTTGTGTTCTAGCCCCTACCTACAGAAGATTCTACAAAGTTTCCTGAGAGAAGTAAAACTTCTTTTTTGTTATTGAAATTGCCCCAATTTGCATTAAATGATTAACTACTCTTGGATCCCATGATAATAGAGTTAAAAATTGAGTTCCTGTCCTGTATTAGTATTCACCATGGCAGATTCATTGGCACAGGGACTGTAAGAGAGGACTCCCCCCTCCTATTTGCCTTTAACCACCCAGGTAGAGAATTTTTCTCAATTTCAGCCCCTCTGAGTATAGCTACAGAATCACTACATGGAAAATCAAATTCTGCTGCAGCTGGACAGCGAGCATTCCTCCCCAGTGGAGTCTACAGGTAGTTGGGAGTCTGCTGCTGGGGAAAGGAAGGCAGTGTGGATATAGATTTGAATCCTTTCAAAAGAAAATGCAGAGGAGGGAGGAAATGGCACAACTTTGCCCCTCTGGCTGTCAAAGAAAATAAAAGATGTAAGCACTGCTCAGCTTTTGGAAGCAACTTGCCCTCAGGGAAACCTCAGGGATATGAATCCTAGGGACCTGGGGACAGTCCTGTAGTACAGATTTAAGCAATTGGAATGCTGAAGACTAAGACTGAAATCCATGCTCACTCTCCAGCATATTAGGCAGTTCTTGCCTTGTCTTCTGCTTGTTGTGACTCCCTCTGCAAGAACATTATTTTCCTATTTCACTGTTTAGAGAGTACTTGGGTACCTAAAGCAAAACCATCGTTCCAGACCTGCTTTCAGAGATCTCAATGTTAAGCATTGCAATGAATGCTTGTAATAAATTTTGAAATTATTTATCACTTTACCTCTTAGAAGCATTTTATTTATGGCCTCTGGGCATTCTGATAGCAAATTACTTTTTTTATATTGTGTTAAGTGGGGATTGGGGTAATTTGTTTGGCATCATTTATAATTTTTGTACCTAGACTCACTCCCTAGAATTTTAATTATTGCACTGAAAATGTTTCTTCAGAAATCTACTGCTCTTACTTTTCCAAAATATGAATCCCTCATTTGTAACCAAAATTATAAAGACATTAAGCCTCACTGAAAATTTGTATCTAAAAAAGCCTCAATCAATAATTTTGCAAGTACTTGTAAGCAGCAGTGCCTGATATTTGAATTTGTCTCAGATATTGCGAATTGTTAGGTTGAGTGTTCTTTCATTATCCTGAAGTATACAAATAAAAGGAAACGAAAAGGTTATCAGTGTAAAAATTCATGTTGTAGAAAAACAACTGAGCTCTAAGAGTAATGTCATTTTTCTTGTATAACTCCTCAGCCTCAACTAAGAATCACAAGCAGCTTTATGACTTCCAAACATGAGGGAAAAAAAATGCACCATTTCAAATCCTGTTAAGCTTAATAAAAAAGGTGTGGTGCCTGTTGCCAGCTCCAGTGTTTTGCCTTGCCGTCTTTATTCACTAATAAAAGCTGTTTGTTTTGTCAGAAATGGCTTTGGAAAGCCAGTGTAGTAAACAGCCATTTTACATAAGCCTTTCTCCTTGGCCTATTGGCTTCTGTGTCT
Source organism: Poecile atricapillus (assembly GCF_030490865.1). Lineage (NCBI taxonomy): Eukaryota > Metazoa > Chordata > Aves > Passeriformes > Paridae > Poecile > Poecile atricapillus. Next base: position 8,106,814 of record NC_081266.1, read on the forward strand.
GCTCTTTATGAGCAGCCTTTTCATTACAAAAGTTCCAGGAACTCTACTGGCTTAACAAAAGAAACTCCAGCAAGAAAAATACCATGAATATTTTGCCCTATTTTTAACCATTGTGCTCCACTCTGAAAAGTTGCAGATAGGTTACCTGAGGGGGTTTTGGTGGTTGATTTTGTTTTAATTTGGTATTGGGTTTTGAACTTATCTAAGTGCACAAAACCACTGTCTTCATAGCAGCTCTGACTAGTCTCACTTCTTGCAATGAATTAAAATACCACCTGGGCAGTTTCCATCTAGAATGGAACACTGCAGTGGGAAGAATCACCTGCCATTAATATTGTTCTGATTTCAACATCATGGATTTGCATTCAGAGAATATGTTTATTTCAAAAACAGAGAGTGCCATTTATTCATTTTGTTACAAAATCGTGCTCTAGAAAATAAACATAGTGCTGAAGTCTCTCAATGCTACAGTAACAAAAAAAGCCTGGAATGTTGCAGATTTTTTTGAGCTGTTATAGGTGGTTGACATAAAAATATTACCTGTATTCAGGCTCATCACAGGTAAAGTGTACTGGCCAAGGAATTCGTTGTTACACAGAGAAATCTCATCCTGAACGCAGAAGCGTATCATTGCCAGTTCTGGAACTTGGATGTTAAAAGAGAATGTTTCATTCCATTTAGGGCTCAAAGCTAATTAAAGGAGAAAAGAAACAGGATTAAAATATGATTTCTTTTTTTTCTACTCTATAACTAAGCTGCTATCACTAGTTTGAACTGGTAAAGAGTTTCTTTTACCCTAGATATCTGTGCCCATTTAAACAAATAACTAAACTCCCACTGACTGTAGTGGGGCAAAAGCCTAAGATAGTTGGTGTCATCCCTTAAAAGAGAGAAAAATGAGACAAGGATAGCCAGGTTAAGAACTTCTGCTCAGCTTAAATTTTCCTATAGCCATACCAGTTTCATGCTTTTGTCAAAGTTTCTCCTTTCACAGTGTTGGAAATGAATAAATTCAGGTAGTAGAACGTTCACTTGACCAGAAATACAAAAAGAGAATGTGGAACAGGAGGGGTTTGCCTGGTCTTTAGCAATGTTCATACAGGGAAAAGAAATTCAGGGGCTGATTTTAAACAGCAGCTATCTATAAAAAAGAAAAAGGAAGCATAGAAGACAGAGGCACAGACAAAATGAGATCACAGAAAGCTTGTAGTCTGAGACATCAAGAAGATCTGTATTATAAAGATAAGGGAGTGCTCACAGACAGCTACAAAGAGTACACACTTCACCTGTCAAGCAATTAAGGGATTACTCCTACCAGAGACTTCAAATGAGACGAGTGATGAAGTTACAGCAATTTCTTAAGAAAACCTCGTCATTAAGTTAAGTTAAGTGGTTAAGGCTGGGATAGGGTTAACTTTCTTCATGTCAACCCCTATGGTGCTGCATTTTGGATTTTTGACTCAAACAGCACTGACTACACCCCAGTGTTTGAGCTATTGCTGAACAGGGCTTCCACAGTGTCGAGATTTCTGTCTTTCTCACTGCAGAGCAGCCTCCCCATCCCAGTGAGGGGGCTGGGGGTACCCAGGAAGTTGGGAGGAGGCACAAGTGGTACAGCTGACCCCAGCTGGCCAAGGGGATGTTCCTTACAAATGGTGTCATGCTCACAGCTGGGGGGAAGGAGGAAGGGAGGGCATTCAGAATTGCAGTGTCTGTCTTCCCAAGTAACCTCAGAGCTCCAAAATGAAGCCTTGTTTCCCTGGGAATGGCTCTACACCTGCCTGCCCATGGGAAGTGGTGAATGAATTCCTTATTTTGCTTTGCTTGTGTGGGCAGCTTTTGCTTTATCTATCAAACTGTCTTCTTCTCTACCCGAGGGTTTTCTCATTTTGGCCTTTCCAGCCCTCTTCCCATCCAACTAGAGGAGAACAACCAAGCAGCTCTTTGGAGCTGAGCTGCTGTCCAGGATGAGCCCACAGCAGTGTGCAAAAAAAAAAAATTCCACCTTCCTTTAGAAAGGGGGAGTGCTCCCAGCTGTGTGTTTGTGCTTCCTTAATCTATCAGTCTAGAAACATGGCACACACAGCATGAACTTCTGCTACAGATTTTGTGCCAGGAAATCCTAGTCTAGAGAGAAATAATTGCATTTTCTATAACTCCTTGGGATGCAAAGTTGGTGTTTCCTTATAAAATGTTGTTGTGCTTTGTTCACAGCCTCGAGGAGCAGACTGATGCTCACCATTGCTTCTTACAATACTAGATTTCTTTCTTGTTTGGTCCTCTGGTACACCATAGATTTCTATCTGCACTGTGGGGTCAGCTTTGTTGGTCCTAGAGATGCTGCTGGGTGGTAACTGATGGCCACTGATCAGCTGGAAAATTAAAGTTATATTGAAATAACTGTAAGAACGAACTAATTCACCACAGCCATATAGTCACCATAATAGAAATAGCTTTCAAAAGAAATTACTTTAAGTATATGCCAGTCATAAACTGGTGTAATAAACACAGTGGAATCAAGAATATGGTGCTTCCTATCTAATTTACTTATATATATATATATTTTTTTTTTTTAGAAATATTCTGGTATAGGAGCATGTTTTAACTAGATCAGATTGGTCTGAGCCCAGTCCAAACTGACCTTGAATGGTTAGAGGGATGGGATACACATAACCTCTCTGGGCTGCCTGTGCCAGTGTTTCACCACCCTCTTTATAAATAAATAAATATATAGATAAATAAATAACTGAAATAATATTTTAAACAATAATTTTCAGGTTTTTTTATTCAATAGCTATACATAAAAATTATATTTTGCTACTGTACAAAATAATCCTATTGGAATCAGCCTACAGTGATTTTTACATTTTCTGCTATCGAGCTCATGAATTCCAATCTGTGTGGAGAGGATCAGCATCAAGACCCACCGTGACATCAGCATTGTGCTACAGGGTATATGTAGCAGACTGCCTCACCTGTGCCTCATCTCTTGCACAGTGTTCCTTAGTATTAGACAAAAACTCTTCATTCAGTGAGCTTCCTGATGTGTTTTGACCAAAATTTCCAAAAACAGGAAATTTTGTCTCAGACTGCCCTGTAATCTGGCACCCAGACTAAGACAGGATTTATGAAAGTCACAACTTTGTCTGCTTTTTATCTATATTTCAGGGTAGCTAGGAAAGAGTCAACATCTGTGCAGTAATCAGCCTTTTAGGAATCAGTATATAACATGTATTGAGAGAGATATACAAGCCTGAAAGCACAGGTGAAAGATATGACTCCCAATCCTGGTCTCAGGCCTAAGCATCATAAGAGATTCTTATTCCCCTGTCAACCACCCCAAAAATCAAAACCCACAAATCCCACACTTTGCTTTGATATTTTCCAGTGCTTGTAGCACCTTGCCCCCAGAGAAGTTCTAGCCTGAAATACTGAAGAGCAGTGGCTTGGCAAACACTGATGCTCTTTCTTCCTAAGGAAAAGCTGCTGCCTTCACCAGGAATCTTTGCAATCACTGATGGGCTGCCCACTAAGGACATGGGAGATTCCTTGCCATTTCCTGAGGGCCATTGCCAAGGCCTGCATGACCCACTGCTAGACCTAGCCTAAGCCTCCCCTGGCATGGGAAAAGAGTGAGTTCTTTCAAGCACACCATGACCCAAATCCATAAATCAAATCAATTTTTGACATCCAAGGTGAAGCAGACATACAGAGTGATGTAAAAATTTAGGAAGCACCTTGAACATCCCTATTTCTGCTTCAAAGGCTCTATGCCTCTTGATGGGAATTGTGGCACATTGGGTTAAGGATAAGGAATTCAGTAACATCAGGCCCTATGTGATTTTTCTATTCTTCATTCGTTCATTCATTCATTCGTTCAGAGAGATTTGCCCTTTAGATGTTTTCTATCTTTGCTTTCTGTTGTCATTTCTGCATTCATCTGGTTAGTAACTTTTTCAGCAGAAGCTGCTTTTCCTTTGACTCCTGCTCCAAATTGCTTTTGTCTTCAACCACAATTTCCTGGTTTTTGCTGCTGGCTATGAATGGGGCTCTCTGTGCCCTTCATTCCCTCAGCCAGTGGGATGCCATTGCCTCTCTGCAGCCCGCACTATCCAGCCTGAAGTCTCAGTCTAAAGTCCTCAATCTTAAACACAGCCTTTCTCTTCTCCAGCTCCTTCCAAACTCAGACACTTCCTCTGCATTGACAATGGTTTTGCCTGTCTCCTGCATTACAATTCAGGGTTTCTCCTCATCCTAATTCCAGCTTCATACAAATTAGGGCTAAAATAAGTGATGTATTTGCCTGGCTGCCTGAAATCATCCAGCAATGTCTATTCACAATTGGTATGCTCACTGTCAGGACACTAGAATGTTCTTGATTAGGTGCGTGCATTATGTAAGTATTTTATAATTGTCACTAACTATTGTTTTATCTCTGCTATTTATTACTCTGAAAGAAACAAAATAGCAATTACACACTAATTATATGCTAATTAAATAGCATTTATGCAAGTGGTATTCTGTGTAATCAGAAATATTACTTTTTCATTGGGAAAAGGGACTTTTCTAATTAGTGAACAATTATAACAAATCTACTTGACCTCAAAATAAAGGCCTTATCTAATCATTTATTTGTAAATGGCATGCATTTCAAGTATTTTTGGGAAGTCAATCACATTATAATTTGGGAGAAGTAGAAATAATTCAAAGACTTACTAATTCATCCCTCCTTTCACCCTTATTTATACCATTTAAGGATTATAAATAGTCTTTTATATATGCATAGAAAGATAATGAGACTTAAAAGAAGCATAAAGCTTCCTATCTTATCTTTAAAAATTTCCATTTGTCAATTAACATTATAATAGTACAGGTGGTATTATTGATAGTGAAAGAAATAACACCCAAAGTGCACATTTGAATTCTGTGTTTTCAGTTCAGCTTCCACATGCACAATTGTCTGGCCCCTTTTTCAGCTACATTATTTATATTTATTTGTACAGCATCATTAAAAATCATGTATTTTTACAGTCTCCTGGAGGCTCTGAACCCCTACATATTTTTAGCAAGCATAAGTGAAATACAGATGGGAAAGCACCCAAGCAGCAGTTGATACTCTGTGAGAGTTTTACCATCTTGTTGAAAACATTAGTTCCCAACAAACAGGAATAGGAATAAAATGGGGAAAAAAATTAGATAATAATTGCATCTGAAATACATAAAATTTGCTTTCCCATTTTCATGGAACAAAACAACGCTTCAGTCATCTTACCCTTATTGACAGAGACATTGGTTTGCTGTATCCTCCCACATTTCGGGGTGTAAATGTGGTATTGCAATCCCTCAAGAATACAGGTTTCAGCACATAGCCACAACCACCATTGTCCAGGAATTTTCCATCTTGCAATTCCATTTGTGTTCCCGGTGTTTGGAAGTTTAAGGCCACTGTAAAATTATATCAGTATTGATTTTAGTGAATTAGATTTGATATCATTTTATAAAAAAAAGTTAAAAAAAATTTCAAATGAGCTTAAGATATCTACATCTTTCAATTCATATGTAGGATCCTGTTATTTCCCTTAAATTAAGTGATACTCAATAACGGATTATTTGTGCACAAAAACAGTACACTCTTTAGAACTGCACCCTCTTTTAAGAACTAATCTATAGATCTTTTTTACATTGCTATACCTCTCTTCCCTTTTCTTTCTAAATTAGACCTTGGAGAATATGAAATAAGAGATCCTTCTCTCTGCAAGAACTGAATTCACATCCTAGTTTCTCTACAGCAGCAAGACCCTGCACTCCAAACCTGCTATCAAAGATCTGGTGCAGAAGTCAAAACCTCAGGATTGTATCTAACCTTAGTTATGGTGCAGAATTCATCACAAAAACATCTCACCCAGAAGATTAAGAAGCTTTAGTTTAGTTAGAATACTCAGTGAAAATACATATAAATTTATAGAACTAGAAGCAATTTTAAAAGTGTTCTTAAATTTATGTGAGCACACACTCTCTTGGAGCTTAATCCTCAAGTACTGGTGATTATTCTAAGAATACACCTGACAGATTTTTTCCTTTCCTTGGCAGTTCAAAACATTTTCAGTTTGCTGCAGCACCAATAATAAAATATCACACTTCTCATCAACAGGATATTGTAATTCATGAGATAAAGCCAACATTGAAATAGACCTGTTTAATGAAATTTCCCCCTATTCCAGTGCATTGGAGCTTCTTGTCACATTCCAAATAGAAAATGCAGAAGTCAAATCAGCAATGAATTATGACATTATGAACCCATGACATGTGTTAAACAGAGAATGATAAGAAGTCATTTACTTAAAAGGATGGTTTGGTAGGAATGAAAAAAGAAGACTTTAAGCAGTTCAAGTGACTCATAATAATTCATAAAGAGGACCTTATTACATTTTCCTGGGAGATAATATGAATGCATTGAATGAACATTTGACATAATGCAAAAATCCTTATTGCAAGTGGAAAACACACAAAATTGTTTTCACTGCAAAAATTACTCATTCCTTCACTGCTTTGATGATCATTTTAAAATATTCTGAAGCAAACAACACAAATAGGAATGAAGCAGCTGGTACAATGGACCTGATATTTATAATATGATATATAAACACATGTTTTTGGTGGGGTTACTTCTGAAGAGCTCTGGTTCCATAGTCTCAAAACCAATTAATGGGTGGAATACATGAAGTGCTCCCAGAGTGCATCATCTGTTTAATCTGAAAGGAATCCCATCTGTGCTAGCTAAAATTGCTCTGCATCATGAACCAACATGCAGCAAGTAGGAATAACTGGAAACCTTGTCTAGAAAAACCTCAAACAAAACAAAAAAAGCCTCCAAAACAAAACACAACATGCACTCCTGCTTTGATCTAAGTGTTAATGTAAAGACATGATTTTATGTTAATATACACAGGAATTTTGTTTTACCTTTAACAACAGAAACCAAACTTCAGAGTGTTCATATTGCCCATTGCCCACCATTGCCTTTTTTAAACAGGGTTGGTATTTTCTTGGTATGGTTTTGGCAGCGGTTCAAAATTTTCTCTTTATGACTCAACCCATCATCCAGAAACAGCCCCAAATTTGGTGCTATATGATCCTTGTATATTTTAATGCACTGAATCAAGCTGTGCAGAGGATGCTACAGGAGCTGCAACCCTGTGGCCCCTGGAAGTCTGAACTACAGATAAGCCAGGATCTCTCAGTCCTCAGGTGAGTCCTAGGCCACACTTTCAGGATACGTGGGTTTAAAAGTGCAACTGAAATTAGGCACATCGAACAGTCAGCTTCAAATAGCAGCTTCCACATGATGAACCAAATTACATGATTGCACATAATGAGACTATTGCTAAATTTACCAAGCTTTATAGGCGACTAAGCAGGAAAATCTGATGTAACAGCAGCAACAAGCAAACGAGAATACTTTATATTTTATCACATTAGGAAAATTACTTTTGCAACACAAGTGAAGGGCAATGTTATTATGGGTTGATATCTCTAAACATCAGCACTGTGTTTTCACTTAATTTAATTTGACCTTAAGAACAAGTTAAGAAACGCATGGAACAGTAGTTTTAATTTACTTACTGGTTTCTTTGTATTGCAAGTTTTAAGGTGATTAAGCAAATGTGAGATTTTGTGTCATATTCTCTGAGATGCAAACCTCTACTAAAACTGTTTACAGGGCTCATAGCTGCTTGGAGCCTCCCAGGGCACTACTTTATGGTGCATTGATGTACAATTTTTCTTTTTAATCAGGTGCAGTATAGCCCTAACACTTCTTGAGAAATGGCAAGGATCATAAACTAAAAGCTATGCCCAGCAGCTTGGGCTGAGCAATATCTTTCTGCAAACAATCCTGAACTTCTACCCAGTGTTTCATTTTAGCTTTGGTGAATTCAAGAGCAGAACTGTTCAATAATATTCTTTGTACTTTTGTTTTATGAAACAGTATAAATATAATGCATGTATGAAGAGAGATTTAAACTGACAGTTTATTTTGGAAAGAAACCCAAATGAGCTTGCAATGAAACCATCTGAGCAGTACATAATCTTAATGCATGGTTTTCATGGGGAAGTAAAGGCATCTGAAGTTGAACACGGTGTACATTAAATTTTCTCCTCGGTCCTTTCATTAAGCACCAGAAGAATTTTAATATTGACATCAAAATCAAAGCAGCACAGCAAAACATGGGCTTGGGGAACAACCTGAGCAAAGCAATTCTTCACTGTGATTCCTGCACCTAAAACAGATTTAACTATTCCTAGAACCATGAGGCTAAATCCCCTTCAGATCAGAGTATTGAATACTCAAATCATCTTGCAAAGTACCAAAGCTGCCATGGCAGTCCCAGTAAGCCCCAGGTGTAAATAACTTCATATGGCAAATTGAGGTTAGGAAATAGACTAGCTCCAAAAAATGAGCCAATCCATAATACACAGAAGAATATTATTTTTGACCCCAAACCTCTGTATCACAAGCAGTTAACTGAAGTCAGTTCCACCACTAATTGCAGAACTAAAGACACTCTAAATATTCATACACAGCACCTTCTATAGGTGCCACCATTCAAGACATAATTGATTTGTGGACTAAAAGCAAAAGCTTTGTAAAACCAAAATGAGAATTGTGACTGTGATTTGAAGGCATTGAGGAAAACTGCACATCTTTTGATCCTGCCTCTCATTAATATTCCCAGTGGGACTTTTAAATTGTAATTTTTTATTTTTTGTTCTTTGCTTCCTGGTTCTATCAGCTACATCACAACCATAAGGTTTAATGCATTTTCCCATTTAAATGGGAAGATTTTAAAATAGATAAGGACACATTTGTCACCATTTTTTCTTGAAATGAGTTACTTAATTGCATTTTATGCCATTTAAAAATGCATCTCAAAATGTATCAATTTTATGCCCTTTCAAAAAAACTCATATTCAGAAAGCACTCACAGTGCCAATGTTCCTATCCCCATGGTTTACCTCACTCATTTGAATCTAAAGAGATGTAATAGATCACACTTTTATCAGCCTTCTTGTCTTGCTCTCAGCTCTTTCCAGTTGTCTGTGCTCTTAAAGTGGGCCACTCACAATGAATGCAACGAAAATCTGTGCCTCAGATATCCCAAATCTGAGCTGAATTCCACCCAGCCTGGGAAATGCTATTGCAAACAGGAGCGTATCCTAATGCTCTGGAATGTTGCCATTGCTTATGAGATGATCAATGTGATTGGATTTGAAGCCACTGCTTTCATTCCACACCAGCACTCCAAGCTGGGCACAGACTGTCTAGGCTTTCTTCTCACATGCAGGTCACAGCTGCACTCAATCCTTCACTGCCCAAATTTACAGAAATATTTCAGAAGTCCAGGAAAGATGGAGCGAGACTATTTACAGGGGCATAACAGGACAGGGGGGAAGAGCTTCAAAGTGAAAGAGAATAAACCCGTGAAGAGGTGAGACCCCACACAAACTTTATGAGCAAGGACTTTGGTCTATTAGACCAAAAATAAAGAAAAAAAACTCTTTTTTTTCTACCAGAAAAAAAATAAAATATATAATGATTGATTTTCCTACAACACAGAGCAAGCTTATATGGACAATATACATTTTGGCATAAAAAGTATCACCTCTCTTCCTGGCAAAAAAAAAAAAATCAGTAAAACTGTATTTTTTCTCTTCCCTAACAGACTCCAAATTGTATTAATCTTAATGATAACTTCTGGCTTCATTTTTCACCTGCACATTTTGAAATGGTTGTTTTCACTCTACAGAAGCTTGATTTATGGCTTACAATGTGAGGGATTCTGCCGTAGGAAGAGGGACTGCTCCTCTGAGAGCTGAATAAATGCATAACTGCATGACATAACATCCTTAAAATGTGCAGTCAGTCTTTTTTGTATGGTCTTTGGGCCAGTTTAATACTGTGGCTCTAAAGACACTGTCATTAGAAATGTGAAGAATCCAGTCACACAGTTCATAACTGCTGACATTGCTCCTACTTCATTACAGGTGGTCCTACTGGAAAAGAGATGTCAGGTGATTAAGAGTCCTCCATTGTCCAAGTAAATCTGCAAAGGGTTTAAGTAGAGATCCTCTCTTGTGAGATTCTCATGGGAAAAGTACCTAAAGCATTTCTGATAAATTATCAGATCTAAAAATCTAAATTGATTTTTGCTGTCTAATTAATGTGTCAGTCTGAAAGTCACACTTCAGTGTAAGTCTGAGTATTTTTGGTTGTCATTTGACCAATTTTACACCTGAAACGTTTCCAAAATAATTTTTAAAATTTACTTAACTTGTGATTCTTGGCAGAAAAGTGAATATTATCAGCTTCCCTCTCCTGTTTTAGTCTGGAGTCACTGACAGGTTTTAGAACAAGATCAGCAACTACTTCAGAAACAATTGTGTTCCTGCAATTTTTTCCCATCTTCCTTTAAAATTTATTAGACTTCACATAAATTATTTACTATTCTATTGGTTGTCTGCAGTGAAGACAGCTGGAAAAACTGATAAAATGGAATTTCAGTGTTTCTTTGCTTTAAAGTGAAATTCCAGTATCTATGACACACACCAAAAACTGCCTAAAAAGAAGCAGAATAGCCCAAGAGCTTTTTCATAAACCTGGCAGTAGAAGCATTTCTGCAGAAGAGACATAAAACCTTCATTCAAAACCACTCCCAGCATTTGGAGCCATTCCAAAGGAAAGTTGAGTGCATTTGGAGAGCTTCAGATGTTGAATCATATTATCCCACCTATCTTGCAGGTGTCTACACCTGAATTAGCAGTACCACTTCACTCTTTGTGAAGACTAAATCAGTGAAATTCAAGGGAAAACATTAAAAAAAAAATTAGTCCTCTAGGTTTCACTTCCTAAGGAGGCATTTCTGGACTATTAAAACCAGTAGAAGAGAGCAATAATATAGTTATTGACACAGAACCCAAGCAGGGTCAGGTTTGAGTCATTTTAATTTCCACAGGTGAGGCATACCAAGATCAAAATTAGTTGGTTTCTTTTCCCTTGGTTGCTTCAGAGGTTAAAATCAGAACTAGTTAGAGAGCTCCTTATCACTCCTCTTTTCATGCATCATTTTTTACCATATTTTGTCATATTATTGCACACAAGACTGAACCACAAAACAGATGTGACAAAATTGCCAAGCTGCATTTCAGTGTCACAGTCCAAAATAAAACCTACAGAAAGTAAAAAACCCATCATACAAGTACAACTTTCACAGCAGCATATAAATTTATGCACACCCCAAAAAGCACATATGAGATATTCTGAAATAAAATTCTGAACCTACAACACCATGGTTTTCTCCTGTAAGTTATGGCATGTTTTGGTCATTCCTGCAGAGTGCTTTGGTACATGTAGAACATTTCCAAATGCCACATTCAAAAGGTTATTTAAGTCTTTTTTTATTATGATTTTCACCAAGGCTTTCTTTCATTTTGGATTTTTGTTGTTTTTTTCAGTCTATATAAAACAACTGATATCAGTTTATTTAAATAAATGTCCTGAATTTTATTTCCCTGCATAAATCTTTCCATTTCATTTTATTTCCTAAATAAAAAGGAGACATGGATACATCAAACCAGTTCTTTCCAGTGCCTCACTGCAGTTGTATGCAGGAGGCATACTAATTTTCACAGACTATGAAAAGTGAGGGTTTTTCTCCATAAGACCTCTTTTTTCCCAAAACCTCCTGTTCTTATGAGTCTCAATTTTCAGAGAATGGACAGGGAGTACACAGTGATATCCAAAAGCTATTTTGTGGAAACTCTGTACTTTTTACTGAGCTTTTTAACTTGCCTTCCTCTGGAAATTAGGTTTACACAATTACATGTCTTGTCCTCAGCCCCAAAAAGTCTTGAGCCTGTTGGACCATTTCATCCTGCTTTAGCTGAGTGCCAGGCTGCTCCAAGTTAATATGTTCCAAGCAATTCAGAGAAAATTGCTGGCAAGGTACAGAAGAAAGCACTGTTTTGAGTCAATCACTAAGGGAAGTGAAGGAGTAACTCAGTTCTCATAATTACAAGATGCAGAGGCCTGGAAGGCAGTGTTATGTGTAGGTTTGAACAAAACCTAATATATTTTCTTTGCCCAGCCAGAAAGGTTATGGATGTTAAAGGAATGTAAGCTTGCAGGTGTGGGGAGGAGAAGGGAGTTAAGAAGGGGAATAGGTGGCAAAGAGAAATCCAAGAGTCCTTTGAAGAGTTTCAGGGAATTGCAAAAGGGATCTAGAGGATTCACTTCTGTGCATGGGGTGTAAAGCACAAAGGCAGGCAGACAGGAGGGGTGTGTGAATTATACAGACATGGGACAGATATAAAAATCAAAAGTCTGTGTTAAATCAGTGAAAGGACATCAGCAGAAGATTCACTGAGATACCCTCACTTTGGGAGTTGCATTGTGAAGAGCTGCTATATTTCTGCCAAACAGCTATCTAAAGCAGATTAGGGAATAAATAGATCTAACATAGCTTGGAAATAATGTATGTGGAGAATTGTTTTTAATCAGCCTATTCCCATGTGAAAAATAGAGGGGTTTTTAAGTGAAGATGCAAATGAAGTGACCAAGAGGGCAAATCTAACCACTTCCTGCAGATTTTTAATTCTTCCAGGAAGGGGCCCAAACCCCCTATGCACCAAAAGTCATATGTTTTGCATATAAATGGTTAGACTGACTTCTCATTAAGGCACACTCTGAGTAAACAGCCAGTGTAGTAATTTTGAAAGATTTTGGCGCTGTCTGTGATCTAACAAATGGTTATCCTTTGCAGAGATAAGTGTGGAGATTCACAGGCTAGAAAGAAAACTAGTAAATTGCAGTATGATAAGACTGGGAGATTAATTCAATTTTAAATTAAGGACCTCTGGCGAGTGCTTTCTCTAAGAATGAAACAAACTTCCTAGTTTTTAATGGCAATGTATAGTTTAGATAGCAATGATAGCACACAGGGAGGGCAGCACCCCGGGTAAATAATCCAGACATGGCACTAAGTGTGGATGAACCACAAGGACACAACATAATCAAACCAATTTCACACAGTATGGTGATGAGAAGATACTTGGATAGTCCAGCACAAGTCCAAATCTGTACTGCAAATAAGCATTTATGAGGACATAGAAGCAAGTCAAATTTATACTAAATAGTAATTTTTGTACTCCTTATGTAGTTATGTAAAATAACAGTCAGGATGGAGAAAGTAACTTGTCACAGAAGATATATGGAGAGCTGAGAAAGGAAACAAGTGGAAAAGGAAGCCTGGAACAAGGGTGACATAAGCTCCAGGGCCCTACAGACAGAATGAAATCTGTGCCTGTCCTTGGATGAGTGTGTATTTCAACATAACAAGGTGAATCCACACCTCTCACCTCTCAAAACCGAGAGCCTAAGGCAAAGTGCCCTGCTCACCCCACAGTCTCCCTCAGGTGGCCTTGGCAAAGACTCAAAGACAGAATATATACCTGGGTACAAAAACTATTCTGCTCTACTTTACCTAGGGCTGAAGAAAATTTAGCAGGCAAACATAGAAATATGTTCTGGAACTGAGAATCTTTTAAACTGAAGAATAAACACGTGAAGGTAAAATTGTCTCTAAAGCCATTAAAAAGGACAAAATGCTTACAGGTGAGAGGTTTTCCAAAGCCTGCTGGGTACAGAAGTCATGCCATGCTTATTTTGAAAAAATTCAAATAAATAACTTTCAATGAAGAAGCAGAAGTTACCACTTTTTTTGTTGCCCAGGAAACGAATATGTTTTGTACTGGAAATTAAAATTCTACATGTATGTTCATCTGAATAAAGACTGGAGACTCCCAGCAGCTCCCAGCTGTCTCTGGATGTTGTGCTGACCAGGAATGTTTGAGTGCTGCCTTGTGTAGCATATCCTGTTCTGGGAATTTTTGGCACTACTATCAATTGTTGTGCTCACATCTGCACCTAAGCAAGTCACAGAGTGCCACTGAAAACCCACAGACCCTTCAGAAGAAACTTGCATTGCTGAGTAACGGAAACTTAAAAATGCTGAGCTTGTTATTAGTGATTTTCTTAATGTCCAATTCAAAGAGGTAGTTTAAAGAGATTAATAAAATAGAATAAATGGAATATCTGGCATAGGAAACAGCTATTTAACACAAAGTGATATTTACAATTACTAGTGAGAAAAAACTGGTGGAATATGTGGGTTGAAGGAAAATTTTATACAACAAAAATTAAAATAATGCCACTGGGGGAAAATACGTAACCTACATAACACCAGAATACTATAGGAAGCAAGAAACTCCTTTATCTGTAAAGCCTAGAATGCAATAGTTTCTGCAAGGATACATACCCATCTGACACCCTACATTCCAGAACTCCTGAGGATTATAATTTGACGAGCTCATTCTTGTTCCCTTGGGGTAAATTCTTGTAATAAATCTTGTAGTATGTGAAATAAACTCTTTAGCTGATAAACAGAAGGATAAAATCTTGGTAAGAAAACCTTTGTTATTAAAGAAATCCTATTTGAACAAATAATAAAAATACAGTAATTTGATCCAGCAATATTTTTACACAATATTATGCCAATTTATTCTATTTTAACATCATTTTATTTTGAAATATATTCATTTGTTCATTTAATAATTAATTTTTAAACCTTAATATTTTGTGTGTATTTGAATCTGACAGTATTCCTGTATAAAGAAATATATATTCCTTTGTAAGAAGTTCATTATCCAAAAACCATCCCTTCCCTGAAATATTCTGTTTCTTCACCTTTTTGCAGGGTAACCTTATGATTTCTACACTAAAGCCTACTGTATTCTCATGGGAAACTGAGACACAGGAAACTGCACAAAAGTTTCCCCCTTCTATAATAGCTCAAAATGAAAAAAAAAGGAAAAAAAATCATCTTTAGATGATCTTGGCTTGTTTGTTGTTTGGAGGTTTAAATAAAATGGCTAAATAATATTAGGACCAGGGAAGAGCACGTTTTCAAAAGCCACTGAAATTCTTGTTATATAAGCCTCAGAAGATAACTATCATGTACATTGTTTTTCCTTCTGCTGGCAGTGTTCCCTCCTTTCTCATATGTAAGCATTGACTGCAGGGATGTGGGAAACTTCAGATGACTTCTATCTGCACGATTCCTTTTTAGTGATTAAACAAAAATCTACATTTCCAGGGTCATCTCTCTGATCTCCATTTTCCTCTCACCTCATTTTTTGTTTGTTTAGCGGTTTTGTTTGGTAGAGTTTGGTTTGCTTTGTTGTTTGGGGGTGGTTTTATTGAGGGGGAGGAGAGGTTCTAGAGCTACTTTTCTATCTCCTAGAGTGCTGGAGGAACCAGAGAGAGGACTCAGTGGCTGGAAAATCCTACTTTGTGACACTGTTCAGCATCATTCACCTCGCCAGCTGTTGCCCTGAAAACTAAAACCTGATAATGTTTTCATAGCTTTAGTTACTTTCCCATGGAAGTTCTATAAACAGAAGTTGTTTATCACATTCCTTCTAAGAAACATCTTTTGATGGACGTTTCACACGACCAGTGTGCTTGGGAAGGTGTAACTTAATTATCCAATTCCTGGTCATTGTTGAGAATCTATAAATACTGGAGTCAGAAAATAAAGTTCCTTCCTTCCTGTTCTGCCACTGGAAAGTGTTCATGTGAATCATTTTGTGTCCTTTAGCAACAGCCAGCCACTGAATCACCTCCACAAAGTGAGTGGGCATGTGGCAGCCTTCATTGTCATTGTCACTGTCATGCTCGGTGATCTCTGCTTTTAACGCTCCCTCGGGGCTCTCTGCAGGCAGCTGGAGCTCAAACAGCAGAGGCTGCACCAAATGGAGCTGCTCCAGCCCAGAATGGTTTGGATAATTCAGTTTGGCTGGGATGGAAGGTCTGCTCCAGTGGAGCAAGCTGCCTGCTCTGGGGTTTATCCATCCCATTAATGAGGACTCTCTTATCTGCACTTGTCACCAAAGCCAGGCGACTGCCGAGCCAACTCCGCTCAGTTCTCAGCCCAGACATGGGGGTGGGGAGGGAGGTGGTGAAATTTATTCCACGCTTTTTCAAGTGCTGACTGCAATTCCTAAATTACTTGATGCAGAAAACAATGAATCGAAAGGCAGACGTACATTTTTTAGACTGTGTTAATATTTGTTCTTATAAAAATACACGGAATTAAAGCAAAGTTGAATTTCAGTTTTCCTCCCAAAGCCAACAGAAATAAAAATATTATGCAAAGGACATATCTAAAACAGTGTTATACAAAGAACCAAATAAAATCAGACAGCAGGTGTTTCATAAAATTTTAACCCTTCAATGCCTAAGCAGTGAAGCAATCATAGCACCAATGTAACTTTTAACTGATTGACTCAAAAGAAATTACCTGAAGATCTTAAAAGTTTTCGTGCTGCACTCTCTCCAACTGAATTATTTTCATAACACTGCTGATGCTGCAGGGAATGCTCAAAGCTCACAAACTTCTGAGATTTGGTATAAACCACGAGGTCTGACAATGCAAGGGCAATCTTTCCCTTTCTCACCTAAACATCATCAGATGAATAATGGAATAAAAAAGTCACAATGATGAGTATTTCATTATTATTAATATTAATAATTCAGAGAAACAATCATTTTGGATGCATAAAGCATGAAAAAATATGTCACAGTTAATGAATCTAATAAATATGACCTTTAATAGTGAGATCTGATCTGCTGAGAGAAAACTGAGGTTATTGTGCCCACGTTTATCACAGCAATCATAGGGTGAGTGGAGAGATCCTTCCTAGCAGAATGTTCTTCTCAATAGCTTTACAGTTTTCCTGCTCCTAAGAGTGGTTTGCAAATAATATAATTTTTCATGGCTTTTAATGTTGCTCCTTAAAAATATACCTCCAACTTTCTATTCATAAATATATAAAGTACTAGAAAAGACCAACAGAATAAACTCATCTATAAAATGTAGAATAACAGGAAAATATTACATTGCGCCAAGAAAATTAATCAAAGGCCTATTCCTTTAAGCATTGCCCTGAAGTTAGGAAAACTCTTTTCTTCTTGATTAAGGTTGAAAGTTCTCTCACCAAAATCTTAATTTAGTCTTGCTCAATTACCAAAATAAGCCAAAGTGACTGAAATTTTACCAGGATCTTCTCTCTTACAGAGAAGCACTGTGTGACCACTTCATTTTCCTCAGCATAACTTCTGAGCTAATTGGGGGCAGTAGCCAGCAGAGAGCTGCTGATGCTAATCATGTTTACATTCCATTAAAGCTTTTGAAGGCAAATTCTCATCCCACAAAATAATAGAGATTACCTGCTCATGGCTCTTAAACTATGCAACGTTCAAGTGCATTAATTATTCTGGGGCTATGTCCCATGAGGACACCAGGAGTCTACTGCCATGGAAATCCTGAAAAATACAACTCTGGAGGCAGGCAAAGCCAGCAGCATCACTGGGGTATCTTGGCTGTGGATTCAAATGCTCTCCCACCCTCCCATAAAGCAATACAGTGGGACATCAAGGCAAATATTCCAACAGAGTGGGACCCTGGAAACCACTTTCTCTTCTGCCTGGGAAACATGAGCAGATCCTTTTTGTTGCTGCTGTTTAAGAGTCTGTGGAATTCATTCTAGTCCGTTACATGGTCCTACAAATATTCTTGAAACCTATTGTCTAGAGAGCTGGTCCTTCCTGGTCAGAGTCCATCCTTCCTCAGAATTTTTCCTTACTATTTCTCCATGTCAGTTGGAATGAGAAAGAAGAAAAAAACTTTCAAATCATATAAAAAAAAAGAGACACTGCTTCTCAGCGAGAGTGCTGGGCTCTGAGGAGCACTGCTGGTTTAGCCACATTCAGGCAATCAGAGCATGATGTGCAAGAGTGACTGGGTACACCAGGTGCTGCCTGACATCCTAAAAAAGCTGAACAAGGCAGTTTCAACCTTGATGAAGCAACAGATTTTCCGTGGTAGAGAGTTATAGTTGGTTAAAAAAACTAAGTTCAATTTGACTTTCAAACACCAAATTTTTACACTTTTTTCAGAAATAAAGTTAAGTCTCTGCATGATAAATCTAAAAACACCTCTTCAGCTCCAGGTGCTGAAAAATGTTCCAGCACAACCAGGAATGTGCACCTAATTTAATGCAAAAAAATCCAGAACTGAAGAAAATAGGAGACTTTATCTATCTTAAAAATAGACTGGAAGACCTGGGGAAGAAATGGTTAACTCTGCCTGTTGTCATCAGGTACTGCTGTAAGTGTTCTCTATACATAGTTCCAGGAGAGCCATGGCACCAACAAAACACATCTTAAATCTACTGTGGGACCGAGAGCCTGGGACAAGCACAAGTTTTGAGAGAGGAAAATGTTGAAGTTCAAGATGGGAGCACAGGAAGGGGTTGATTTTGAGTTGGGTACTAAAATGTGGTCCAGTCTGACTTTTCTTATAAGAGTAGGAAAACTCTGAAACCTCGAGCTAAAAAATGTAATTTCCAAATGCACTGATCTTAGTAATTTTAAAGTTTTCTCTTTAAATTTTAAATTAAATTTAAAATATAAATTATTTTAAAATAACTTATTTATAACAACTTTTCAGTTTAGTCTCTATTTTAAGCTAATCGAGTTTCTTTAAAAAAAAAAATCTGTGTGTTCTCTATATTCAATTGCAGCAAAAGTTACCTTTGGTTTTTTTTGAGGTGGGGGTGAAAGTCTATGATCTCTTCTTCTTCTGGTGGGACTCCTTGATGGCTGAAGAGGTAACGTGTCATGTGCGTCGTCATCCTCAGACTCAGATTCAGAGTCACTCAGTTCCTCTGTCTCACCACCATATTCAGCATCCATCCTGAGCAGACCTTCCTCAATTGTTCCAACTTTTTTATTTTTTATCAGAACTTTGAATTTTAATGCCTATAGAAAAGAGGTTGAACAATAGTAACTAGAATTACTTAGGTTTTCATCTCTTGGTGTTATTTAACCAATCTTCAAAGTTGTTTATTAAATATAATGATGTGAGGTTGCAAAATGAATTAAAATAGAGTGAGGCAGAAGCCAAAGCCAAAGAAACCAAACAGAATCTGGGGATCAATGTACACAACAGAATGAGCCTATCTAACACCCTGACAGGAAAAAAGGCTCTCTTCCACAGGAACCCAGATGCTGAAACTATGAAAAGATAAAAGTAGAAAGCTAAGTAAGAGCCAAAAGTGATAGCCAGGCAAGACATAGAAGGTATATTTTTTTACTTATTTTTTTACTTCTATTTTAAGCCTAAATGTACTTCTATGTGTATATACACACTTAAAGATGTGTCTGCTATTCATTTGGAATGTTTTCATCTATCACTAAGCCTGCAGGAAATTTGTTATTTGATTAATGCCTTTGTGCATATCTCTCTGGTGTACCAAATGAAAACTTTTGTTTATAACTTGTGTTATTTTACAGTAGAACCTTATGCTGGTCTTACCTGGCCAGGGAAACAAAAGTTTGGTGATTTTGCCTAAGCAGTTTCTCTATTTTTAAATGGACGTGTATCAACCTCCATAATATGTAATGTAGAGGGAGAAAAACATCATTGAATTATATTGATTCTAACAGCATGGCTTTCATCTATGGAACAGAATCCTATGAGTATATATTTCACTTCAATTTACAAAACTATATTAATAGTAAAGCTTCTATTATGCAGCAGTACATCTGTACACAGGAGCTGTCAGGGAGTAACAGGACTTACTGTCACTCTTGAATAAAGTGATCCACAAAAATGTTCTTTGAATTTCCTATGCTCTAGTGGAAAGGAAGATTACACTACTGGGAGTGTGGCGGGAAGAGGGAACAAAAAAATTCACAATAAATGAAAGGTAACTGAAATGCTGTGTTTTAAGGTATCCACGAAGTAAATATGAAAGGTATGGATAACAGAAATATATAAAGCCAAAGTTTTTTAGTAGAAACCAGAGCCATAGGCAAGGATAGAGACATTCCATTTATTTCCATTGCAAGCTCCATTGCTCATAATCCCCCTATCGCTTCAGATCTCGTGTTGGTAGTTTGCCAGGGTGCCAGTGGAATGAGACATCCTATGCCCAATATCTATCAATGCCATGCTGCTGGAAGGTTTGATTAGTCTCTCTGCACTGGTGACTCAGGATAAGGATGCCCTTTAACATTGCCTTCATTTCTTATTAATGCACTCTTTTTTTTATTTTTCTCTGGTATTTTTAGAAGAGTTTTAATATGATTAATGCTACTCATGTTTTTTAAGAGTTCTGAATTTTGCTTTGCATGTTCACATTTCCCAGTATCTAAAAGCAATTCTATCCACTTTTGATCTTGTATTTTGTTATTCATGGGAAGACTTCATTCTACAAATAAAAAAAAATAAAATAAAATAAAAAAAGACCTGGTATACAAGGGAAGAAAAAACTATCTATGGTTACATTACTGCCTCCTATATGCAAACATAACTTTAAGTAAAAAAAGACAATAGTGTGTGTGTGTAATGATATAAAAATGGGTCATGATGTCAATCAGTCTCTAAAATTCTGTTTGCGAGCTGTTAGCAAAAACATAAACATCCTGAGGTAGGAGAAGTTTTTTAAGGTTTGCTTTGTTTTCTACAAAGGTAACATTCTAAAATCATGGTTCTTTTCAGAAACAGTTACAAAAATACTCCAGAGAATTTGCTATTTTTTGGCCAGAAGCAAATGACAATAATAGTTACCCCCAATCACTGAAAGTGAAACACAGAGTGAAAAAATGGCATAGGCTTTTGTCTGAACTTCACACATCTTCAAAAAAACTTATAACAAATGTATGGTTACAAATTCAGTGACTGTGTGAAATCTGAGTTCTTTAATTGGTAATCAGCACTGCTAAACATGTGACACCTTTTTCTCTACATGTCCAGGTCTTCTAAGAGAGCTGAAAAGCCTTTTAATGAGCTGAAAGTCTGAGCATTCACTATAACTTCTCCTTTCTAGTTTTATTATGAAAGGCAAAATATGTTAAAAATACATTTGCTGTTTACTTCTATAAAAACTGCAAGCATACTAAAAAATTCAAATATGTAAAACATCATAGGACCTCCCTAGAGCATAGTGGGACTTCAAGACTGGCATAAGCAAAAACCTCGAAGTGCAATCAACTAGAACAAATATTTACATAATTAAATGAACAAAACCTTTTTCTTGTGCATTCTGGTTAATGGGATGTATAACACAAATCAGCTGAAGTAATGCCAAGTTTCCAAGATAAAAATCACAAGCACTTTGGATCGGGCAAACCCACCTATTGATGACTACAATTAATGTGAAAATTCAGTGCCCAGAAATGTAAGGAACAAACCCTGGATTTGAGACAGAAGTATTAAAGACAGAATAGCTTCTCCTGTTTAAATTGAGCTTGTTGTTCTCCCTTCTTCTCTCCTGACCAGCTGTAGGTGCTCAGTTAGAGGAATATCAAGCCTTGAAAATCTTGCTAAGTAACAAAGTTAAAATCTCTTCTGAGTTTTACATAATATTCTATTTCAAGAATGATACTGCTGCCTTAAATACTGATATAGGGTTAAGATACAACACCTCCTGTGAAGTCTGACACAGGGAAAGGTTTTGAGACAATGACAAGATTTGTTAAGTACAACTGTTAAAAAAACCCAACACCAGCTATCTTTAACGAATCACACTTAGTGAAGTGTGAATGGATGTCTTTGTGGCAGCCTTATAAATCACAGTTATCATCTACAGATACTTTATATCAATACTGTATACTTATTATACAGATATTTTTAATCAATACCACCAGCAAGGTCTGAGCTCTAGGCAAACAAATATTAATTATATCAGGAGCAGCATTTTAGCTACCTCATAGCAAGTTTTCCTACAACACATTTACCCAGTGAGAAGCACCCTACCCTGAAAATTCCATTTCTGTGTTGTGCTCTGTAGTAGACTTCAGGTAAGTCTACTTACCTTAAGTCTACTTAAGGATAAATAGCTGTGCTATAGCTGAAACTATATTCTACATGGGCAACTAAATCTCTGCATGCATTGGAAATAAGTCCAGATGATTGCAGAGAAAGATGAGATGGTTACAGGTTGGCTCAGAGTCTTCATTGCACAGATTCCTTACCAAAGTTCAATGGTCCAAGAAGATGCCTTACCAAACAAACCACATGATTTTTATACACCAAATAAGCCATTGACCCAAGACCTACCTGGGTAATGATATAAAATATGGCAATGTCTTGTTTTTAGTTATCTCCTGAAGTTGCTTTACAATGCAAAGAAGCTATTAACAGATAATGACTGTCACATGTTTACCACATTTCTGGGAAAATCATGTTCCCTCAAGAGTGCAATGCCTAAAAATAGTGAAGGAATTAGATGAGTCTTCTGTATGTACTCACTACAGCCTAGAGATTCCTGAAATTTTATGAGAAACAGTATGGATTTTTTTATTATTATTTTTGAGGTCATCACCAAGACATACCACATTCTTTTTTTTTTTTTTTTCATATTTTTTGTAAAGAATAGATGCCATAGACTGATCAAAAGGCATAAGAGTGACTAGAAACATTTTGACTTGCTAAGAAACAAAAGTATTTCTGATGCAAAGACTTGGTCAAGACATTTGCATATGTGAATGTGTTGGTCAAAATAAATAGGAATTAATCTCATAAATGAAGCAACAGAATTAGATGTGCTTAATCTTGAATTTCTCACTGAAAACACTCACTGTGTAGAGAAAGCTCTCCTTTTTATACTGAGTAGATAAAGGTGAAGAAAAGTGTGAAGGATGAGTCCTGGCTTATGGAGTTAGCTGGTTTTCCCCATAATAGCAGAATTTAAAATATCCATAGCCCATGAAGTTGTACTGGAGACCTTCTATTGATCTTTCTCAAGGATCTCATTAAACAGATCCTTTTATTTGGACACCACAGGTTTAACAACCATAGGGAAGCCTTGGCAATCCTGGCCAGAAATGCTTCTGAGACATCACAATGCAGTAATTGATCTTGCAGCTGTGTGGTAAACATTAAAGAGAACTTGTAAAATCACAGTAGTTGCCACTTCACTTTCAGTTAATCACACAGCAATATCTCATTCCAGCTTTGTGACAGGAAACCTGCAAATAATAAAAGATTCCTAACTATCTGATATATCTATCCTGTCAGCAGTGTAAGGCAGTTCAATGCTCTACAATGCAAAATAATTGAGGAACAAACTTTCATCAAAGCATCAATGTGCTTACATTCTTTTCTGTGTTATATTGGATGCCCACATGCTCCTTTCAATTGCTGTCAGATCTCTTGAGAGGAAGAACACAGCAGGGTAAGTAAAACCTTATCTCTTCTAGCATCCTGATATTTTCTAAGTTCATCTACAAATTGCTGCATAAGGCACTTCATTCCTTCACTTTCTATCAGCACATCACCACGAGTGCTGGTACAACCAGCAGAGATGTCTGGCGCCCGTCACTGATGTCAAATCTAATTTAATGCAGGACCTGACTCAAAGGACCTGTTATTCCAGTGAAGATTAGAGGGAGTTCATGAAGTCTCTTTAGAAGCACCATGATGGCCAAGACTGGGAGCAGAGAATTGTATCAGGTCTGTCGCTTTGGGTGGCAAAACATCTTCTTGGGAAAGAGATGGGACAGGTGAAGCTTAAAAGCAGCCTCAGTTTCTCATGGGATAAAGTTTGTGGGAAAGAAAGAAGTAGTGCAAAAGTCTTCTCCTTCCTCCATATGTAGAGGAGGAATTGTGTGCTGAGATGCCACAGAATACAGGAATTGCAGGGAATTAATAATATCAATATAGTCAGATGGAAGTGTGAATATATGACTGAAGGCAAAGAATTAAAAAACCTTTAGTCCTGAAATTTTCTGGGGTTTGTTTTTCAGATGAAGCAAGTGTTGGGAAAAGCAGAGAGAGGAAGTGTTCAGTGATCCTCCGCTTTTATTTCCTGCGCCTCCATGTGATTTTCACTTAGAATTACAATGGTAGGAGACATCATTGCAAGGTGGTCCAAGGAACCACCTAAGAGTGGGCGTGTTCCTCATTTTAACCTCCTTCCACACACACACAATCATCTCAGTTGACAAAGGTATAGTTCAAGACCTACTTAAAGAAAGAAGTAGAAGATTGACCATATAAAAGAAAATTATTTCGATGGAAGCCTCCAAAACTCCAAAACCTAAAAGGAACCTGTAATTGTCTAATGTTTCTTTGAAGTGTTTGGAGAAACTATGTGATTTCCCACTTCATGTACCCACAAAATAACCATTCAATTCTGATCTTGAAGAACACTGAGGTGGCTTTTTCCCTTTTCTTGCTAATGCTCCGTCTTGAAAAAAGTGGACCAACAACTTATATAGGTGACAGCTTTTTTCTTTTTCACACTAACTGAGGATCCTTCCAACAAAGAGCATTTCAAATTCATCATTTGTGGTTCTGTAACATCTCTTTTGCACAGCTTGAGTAAAGCAGTCTGAAGACTAAATTCAGAATTTGGTTTTCTCAAATGACAATGAATTTACCCAGGCCTTGAAAATGCACAAGGTCCCAAGCTTTAAAGATGTGATGTCACTAAACTCCTTTTTTGGCTCTTCAAAAAGATGCCAGCCAAAGTCAAGCTTATAACTGAATTTACAAATTCAGTCATAGCTACATATTTCCATTGCTAAGTAAAGTCCTACTGACTTTTCTTACATGCATGATCAGAAAACCTAGGAGAAACAGAGAAGATCCTCATTTGTGTTCATTCTCAAGATAATAATTTTCTGAATTAAAACTTTTGTAATCAGGTGACGACAGTGGCGTTATTTAGGTAATCCTTACACCTTGCACAGATGGGAAATATGTCTCACAATACTTTAATATGTTAAAAGCTCAGGAGAATTAATCTCAGCTGACAGCATTTCCATACATAGACCCAGCAATCCATTTTCAGGCAAAACTCTACAGAGCTGACTCATGAAAACTCTAAGCTGTGGAAATATGAAGTATGAACTCCCTGTATCACAGTAACCATATGGTAAGGGACATATATCATAGAAATTAATATTTTTAAGTGTGTGATTCAGTGATTCCATTTCACTGATTTTGTGCTTGCTTCAGAGGACATATGATCCTTGCACATCTCCTACACTGAATCCAGCCGTGATTTGAGAAGCTTTACAACAAGCCCTCCTGTTTGATAGAGTTTAGATTTTTTCCTAATTGAAAAAACAGTTTTCAAGGCTTCAAAATTATGTTGGAAACCATGATGCAAAAAAATATATTGCTACAATAAAAAAAAAAAAGGGTGGAGAAACATGAACATTAAATATTACAACATTGTTATGGAAATATAAGAGTACGGTAATACTTCAGCACATCTTCTTGCACAGATCACTTCAAAAATATTTTTCCTTGACAAATCCTTAAAAAATTATTTTAAACACCTTTTGTGTGTTGTTTTTCCTTATGGCAGTGCTTCCTTCCCACATTTTCATTTGCATTTTTTTAGCTACTGTAAAAACACAAGGAATAAAATATGGCTATACTGGCAACAGCGAGAAGCTGAAATAAGTATTTTGTATGTGTGCACGTATTTGTGCTACAAAAGACTTGAAAAAAGTTTTTGTCCTTGAAAGAAAATTATGTGCAAAGACTGGAACAAAGGAAATGTATTTGTTTTAGTTTGCAATAAAATTTTCAACACCCATCTAATTGCCTTTTCTGACTTCATGTCCCAGGGGTCTCGGGCCATCCGCTGAGAAACGCTGTCTGAGGGAGAAACACACTGAGAAAGAGAATGGCTTTGCAGTAGCAGAGGACCAAAAAAAACCTCCATCATCACTGTTATTGGCAAAAAATGTAGGCTCAGGTTTCCATTTCAATAACATGCTTAAATTTCAGGAATTTCCTTCAATTTAAGCAACAAAAAAATAAATCAGCAAATAACAGATGTATTTCCATGTGTTTTTTTGGTGCAGTTTAAATATTTTTGTTACTACCTGAAGTCTATTTCTGACACAGATGTGATCCATAAATTCAGTCCCAGAGGACTGAAAAAAAAAAATAATGAAGAACCCCACCATCATTTCCATTTCTTTCACAGAGAAAAATGAAAACTTATTACCTCAGGAGAAGGCAGTTCAGTCATATCTACTGCACCACCAATTGGTGTAGTGAGAAGTTTGTCACCTAGAATACTTTTCAAGCAGTCTGCCATTACTTCCTGCTGTTTAGGGCTGCAGTGGTTCTCCAGAGACAGTATAACTGGATAGGCAGATGACTGGAAATATAATTTTAGGATTTTATTATTAATAAATAAAAATATGAATAATTGCTTTTCCAAAATATCTTACAAAAGTCCCCTTGGCCATCTGTATTTACATTCATTTTCAAAAACTTCAGAATATAGATCACTTGTTCCAGGTTAGTAACACAATAAAACAGGTAACATTTGTGGAAAAAAGAAAGCACAATTGAAGAAGAAAAAAGAAATGCACCTTCAGAAAGTTAAAACAGAGCTAGACATATATGAAAAAAGGACTGCTTTGTTTTGGTTTTAAAAGCTAAAATCAGATTCTAAAATTAAAATTGAAAGCATAAATCAGAATTAAATGTCTTTTGCTTTAGTTTATGACAGATTTTTTGACTACTTTTCAAATAGTCTATCAAGACTCTGATAGTCTCCCCAAAGCTTGTTCAGAAATTATTTCCTTTACATGAACAAGCTATGGATATTTTTTATTTTTGATAATACCACAAACTTTTCTAGGGACAGTATACACTTTTCTCATCACACTACTCAAGCAAGGGTAATTGAGTAAAAATTAAAGCTAAAAGGTGAAAAAGAGAAAATTAGTAAAAATTAGAGAAGAACTCAAAAGAAATGCATCCATCTAGACTTATAAGTAAATCTCATAAGTTGCCAATAATACTGGTGGATACCAAAAATATAGTCTGAATGAAGTCTTTGCTCAGGCAGAGCCTAAATTGTCCATAAGGAAAACACCATTTTATGTTTTTCCTGTCTTTACATTTGTCTCCTGAGCACTTGCTATTGACTTTTAAGAGAAGAAAAGCTCAGCCTACGTGGACAGCTGGTACCAACCATGACCTGTTGTGATTTTATCATCTCATTGGCACTTGGGCTTGAGAACTGAAGTTTGAATTAGAGTTAAGCACAATATGCTGTGTGTTAGCAAGAAGAGGAAAGTTTTATCCAGTGGGTTTTGAAAAACAGTGGAATAAAATCATGTTTTTAATTTCACTTTTAAAATCAGAGATTAATTAAGTTTTATATAGAAAACAGAAAAAAAACACAGCTTTGATTAACACTGAGAAGGCTATAAATACATATGCATGAAAATCCACATAAATTTATGATTGTGGATGTATATATTCATACACATAATGCTGGCCTGATTCTGAGATTTATCTTAATAGTCATTCAGCACTTCCTTTGAGCAGGAGTTTCACCAGAAGCTTATACAAAAGCCTGAGACGGTGCAAAAACTCTCCAGATTTCAGTGTTTTTCTAGAGATAGGTAAAAGGAACTTTGCTCTGATGGGTCACCTGACCAAAAAACATCAGTAGCTGCTAACATTTATCAGTGTCAACATTCAAAATCAAAAGAGAGGAAATGGAAAACAAAGTCTCAAACTCATCTATTATCTAATATTTTTGTCTATTTTATAAATTCACACAGAGGATACAAGACAGACTCATAGCAGCAGAAGAGTAAGTGACAAAAAAACCTTTAAGGGATATAAAGAAGGAGGAAAACATCAGAAAAAATCTGAACTAGGTCTTCAATATAGATTCAGTCCTTGTTTAAATTATGTCAGGTGAGAATTCCACCTAACAAGCTGAGTGAGATCACCTGAATCCTTTGCACTAAGTTTGGTTTATATTCATTATCAGGAAAAATGATTATGATTCCTTTAACTAGATTTTAAACTACATTAAGAACAAATAGCACAATTGCTCTGCAATTAATTTTTAAAATACCCATTGCTCAGTTGCATTTTTTTACCCTGGAGAATTTACAAGAGCCATGTCCCCACTTAGTTAAAGCCACCATCCCATTCTAACCAACTCATGTATACACACACAGATCTGTACGTACCATAAATGCATACTTGTCAATCACATGAATTACAGAGCGAAATGGAATTTTGCTTGTTAAAGTGTGACCATGATACACAATAGGTTCATTGTTGGTGCCATCCCAGCAGTCAATCTCCAGGCAACGGCATCCTTTTAACAGAGCACTTCAGAAGAACAAGAGAAACAATTTTGCAGCCAAAAGAAAGATAGCAAACTTTTTTATACAAGTTGCTGTGTTTCTAATTACAAGCACAGGGATTAATTACAGAAAAAACACCTCATTTTCACCATAAATAGAAATCCTACAGAATTATATGAGACAGACATACTTTCTGTTTCTGCCTGTTTTAGGTGTGTGTTATTTAATAAACTTTATTAGACCTTTAAAGAATATGGGATTACCTGCATTATCTTCCTTAAAAGGCTAAAAATCAAAGATTTCAATAAAGGAATTTTAGAACAAAGGCAAATTGCCACTTAAAATAAAAGAATAAATATTTTCAATGCTATTTTGTGCTACTATTCCAAACTTGCTTAGAATTTTGAGAATCACTATATTTAAAAATCTATAGTACTTGGAGAATCAGGTTGCACTTGGTCTTTACATAAAACAGTTCCTCTCCCCAGACCACATTTCTAAGAGTGCTAAAGTTTCTGAGACACCCTGACTTTACTGCTTTAATCTGAATATGTTAGTGTCATCCCTTAAATTCTTAGGTTTCTAATATTTGACTTGCAACTAACTGAAACATTTCTTATAAACTGTTTTACTTAATTACCAAGCTGTCTTTTACATCCTGCTTTTCACACATTAACAATATGTCAAATATGCCTTTAGCTGATTTTAGCATTTTCCTCACACATACAGGAGATAAAGAGAGAGGGGGTTATACCTTCTTTGCAATTACTTTCAGCAAGGCAGCATTAACATAATGGAATTTTAAATACTGTTAGAAATTCAGTACTGTTTCTGATGGTTGCAAGTCACTAAAGAACATCAAGAGAGCAACCAAAAAAAAAATTACAAAGTGTTCAGATAGATGATGATTCCTGCTGCTTTCTCTTCATTAAAGTAGTACAAATAATTCTGGACACATCTCCTCCTAATTCTTAATACATCCTGCCCTCTCAGAGTTGCATTTACTACACAATTAATTTCTTTCTTCCCTGTCTTGGCAATAAGGCATCCTGGTCATCATCCTCTTGGAGTCACACACTGCACAGGTTCCTCTCCCTGCTGCCTACTTGAATGCCCATGTTTTGTTGTTTTTGTTGTTTCTAACCTGCCCACACTGCAACATGCACTGAACACAGATACCCTTGACACAGACATACTCCAACACACATCTTCTACATTGAACAGATCACAGCTTGCCCAGGAATTTTACATTTCTTTCAGGGAGTTATTTATTTTTTGCATGGCACGTTGAGATTAAAAACTGATTTAATCGTGTACTGTACAATATACTATAGATTCCATTTGCTGCAAGGTTGATTTTCTGAGATGTAAGTGAAAAAAATAGATTGCTTCCAGACTATGAACAGATGGTTTGGCAAATATCTTGAAAAGTGTACACACAAAATAAAATACCACTCTCATTTCAACTTGTATCTTTGATGGCTTTGTCCCTTATTTCCAAGTAGGATTGTATGTGACTTAGCATTAATTTAAAAAAAAAAAAAAAAAAAAGCCAAAGAAAGTTTAAAATATTAAAAATTATGTCTATATACCTGATATAGCCCCATAAGTGACTGGGTCCCATTAGCTGGTCAGCTATCAAGTAGGTGTTGTGAGAAGATGAAATAAAATAGTCACATAATGGCTGGTTCATATCTTGATAGACGGTCTTGTGCTGGCTTTTAAATATTGAACATTCGTCTGAGTTCATGTATCTTATAAATCCTTCAAATGACAACTGCCTTTTCTTCCTCACTGAACAAAAACAAAAGGAAAAAAAAATAAATCTCTGTTGTGAAGCCACTCTGATGCACTTTCTGAAATTTTTAATAGCCAATTCTGAACACTGCTGAAGGTTATACAGCACAAAGCTTTCCTGCAATTTTAAAATTCATACCAAATGTATAAACAACACAAACATCAGATACGTGTGACTCTGGAGCTGAATTGCTGTGGTTCAAACTTCTGAGAGGAAAAAAATGTGTTTTGACACTTTTATTCTTCTATGGACAGCACTAAGAAGAATTTTCAGTAGTCCTAATTAAATATAAATAAAATATTTGTCATTTACTTTGGAAAGTAACATGCCAGACAACGTGTTAAGGGAATCTTCTCTTTTAAAAGAACCAGGATTGTTCTCTAAAAAGTCAGAAATTCTCAATATAATCTTGCAGAAACTATGACTTCTAGCACCAAATGTCTTTGCCAGGGGTGGAAAATTCCAAATAAATATTGATCAAATCATGTTTAGAAATATTTGAAATAAAAATAGCATTGTAACCAAAGAAATAACTGTCTACACAGATGAATTGCAAATCAAGCCTATTACACTACTATATTTATAACAAAATGAACTAATTGAGTCCATACCAGTGATAGTCATCCCATTTGTTTTGGTTTTGACTGATTTAATGGCAAACAGAGCCATTACACTGCCAGCTACTGCTCTCAATGTCATGTTTGTAATGCAGTCATTTTACAAATGATATAATCTCAAAAGTTAGATTTGCTTCAAAATATAGTTTGAATTAGTGAGGGATTTTGCTCAGTTCTTACTCTAAAATAATTTTATTGTCACCGTTAGGCTAGCAGTTAACAATAAGTAAATAATCCAAGATTATTTTATGTTAATAATAGTTTAGAAGTCGATGTATACAAACTTGGGGACTGGAAATACCAGTAGGAAAACCCCCTTTTCTGCCCTGGTAATTCTTACTGCAGCTATAAGAATCAGAATGTACAAGTTAGAATTGCAATTATCCATCTTTGGTGTGTGACAGACTGGAAGTTTTACACCTGGATGAGAATTTACAGAAAATAATTGTTTCTCAATTACACAGGTCTTTGAACTAGAAAACTTGCAATGTTTTACAATGATAAAGAAAAACAGAAGGGCATCCAGACATCAAACATGCATTCACCCAACAACTTATTCCTAACAGAAGTCTTTCTGAAGTTATTCTTCCAGTCTTCCATTGATGAAGAATCCACAGACAACCCAACAAAAGCATTTCAACTGCTAAATAACCTTGTTAGGAAATTTTTCATAATTAGGAAACAGAAATTTACCCTGAAACTTCCTTGCTGTCCAAAATATTTGTTCTGTTTGGTATTATTCCTCTCCTCTTTTTTCACACTTTTTCTCCTATGAACACTGCTTTGGCACTTCCCACTTTCCACTCCTTTCCTCAAAAAAAAATCCAATCCAGGGCATTTTCTGTTTCAGATTTCTGATAATTTTCGTTTTTCTGCTATCCATCTGTATTGTTAATCTTTCATAGGAGAAAACAGGATACTATTTCTTCATGGAATGTCCTGACAAACTGCAACTCACTTTTACCATCTTAGAAGGGTTTACGTATTTATTATTTTCTCCTTTTTTTTTTCTAGTCACTGACAGTGACTAGTTCTTTAGATGTTCCCTTTCTAAAACAAATATTACATTTGATCTTTTCCAGTCTTTCAATTCATCATTCATTTCCCCCCTGTTTTCAAAAGTAACCTTTGACTTGTATTAGTCAAGCTTGTTACAATTTTCTAAGAACTTGGATTTGTCAACCTGTCTTCACTGACCTGATTACATCATTTAAGAAGGTCCTACCCTGTTCCATCCATATTTTTGACTATCTTACTCAGATTAATAATATTAATAATATTACAGAACCGACTGTACTTATTGCATCGGGAATTTCTTTGGTCTTCTTTTAGCTGAGAGATTTGCAGGATGACTTCTTGCAGCCTTGATGACTCTTGAAAAGTGAATCCTATAGATTTATCCATATGCACGTGGTATATTGTTCTATACTTGTAACAACTGGATTAAATTTCTACTGTCTGGATCTTTAAAAAACATTTTGAATTTTTTCACATTACTCAAAACAGAATACACTCATCCTGTATGTTTTGCCTCTAATGAATTACATGAGCTGTCTGGATTTCATTTTGGATTATTTTATTTTTCATGGTCTATAGATTTCTCTGAGCAATTACAAGTAGAGCTAGTAACTATTTGTGTGTGTGTGTGTGTACATCTTTTATGTTCTACCTTTTCTGCATTTATTTATTAAATTAGTGAAAAAATACTGGCTTTTCAGTCTTGCTTTTTTTCTGAATTATTTATGATGTTTTCCTGGCTGTTCTTGTCATCGACAAAAGTTAACTGCAATATTTTCAAGAGAAATTAATGTTCAAGCAAATATGCTAATGACCATAATCCCCAAAAAATGAACATCTAACATTGTTTTGTTAGTCAAGATGTAAGCTCATAGACTTCAGTAAAACATTCAGCTCATGTCTCCAATCAACAGACTAAAAATCTTTGTATTTTTACAGAGCTTACATTTCTGAGGAATAGCCCAGCCATGCTATTTTCTGACCACTTACAGACATTTTCTGCTTCTACATTAAAGGAAATGGGAATTCATCTCCATAACTATTCCACAGTGAAAAGACTTTCATCAAGACCTTACATTCCTCCCCTGGAGGAACCTCAGTCTTTTTCTCCATTAGGACCTTTTAGCAGTAGTTAGTGTGCACACACATATCCATTTGTTGTAGAAAGGGAAGGCAAGAAAAGATTTCTGCCTTCTCGTTGCCTCTTTTTGTTCACAAAGTTCAATGATTTCTTTTGTCTTGCCCTCCTCTTTTGGATAGTGTACAATTCATTTTATTAACAATATTCCTTTATATTGTTTGGGGTTTTTTTAAATCTGATTTAAGATAAAATTATTTTTCTCATTCCTCCTGTTAGGGTAAACTCCAGCTCTGCCATATATACAAATACTGTCATATCAGAGAGGAATTATGGATATTTGAACCTGGGTATTTGAAAAACTTGGATTACATTATACATTATTTTCAGAGTTTATTACATTCCATTTTTCTTATTTACCTTGGAATTTCTTTGAAAATGTTTCTCTTCAGAAAGAAAAAATGGAAAACTATCACAAGATGTTTGTTGCCCTGAAGGCCTTTAGAGTACCCACAATGAGGCAGACAAAACAAGCAAGAAATCACTCTGCACTGGCCAGAGCCTCCTGCAAGACCCATTTCCTCCTGAAGGGACTGAGTACAACCTGCAGCCCTGCCAGGGTCTGGGAGAGGTGTCTGGACTGAAATAGAGACTCAGGAGTGGGGAGGAGAAGAGCCTGAACGGAATGTGAGACTAGGAAATGTGGAGAGAGAGATGTTTCCCATGTTTTTAAATGTATGTGAGTGCTCTTTGCTTCCAGAGAGCTAAATGAGTAATTAAATGTCTATGGTACTTGGGACAGAGAGAGTGGAGTGGGTACAGATACATTTGCTGGGAATTTTAGGGGTGAACTCATGAGAAATACTTGCAATCACAGACAAGGGTTTTACTCTGCTATAATGGAAGGAGGAATCTTTCAGTCATTAAAAGGCAGAAACATCATCAGATGGAATTTCATACTATGAAATTTGACTACATCAGTATGAAACATTCATGCTCTAAGGGAACAGTAAAGAGAGAAGTATTTCCTTGACTAAAGTTATAATACACTTAATTCTTTTCTAGTCTCAGTTTATATTCTAGGGAGGCTTTTTCTCCCTTACCCACACTTACAACTGGTGCATGCTGGAATAAAGTATCTATCTGAACAGCAGTTCAGTTTTCTAAGGGTTTATATCTCATAATCACCTTGTCTTGAATTTTTTCCCCGAGACTAGACCTTTACACATCTTTTCATAATCTGATATATTGTGTCTCTCAAATCCAGCCACAGCCATTGTCTTTGTTGAGATTTTTAAGCCATCTTTCTTACTTCACATGATTTTTTATGAAATCTGTGGGAGTTTGGCAGAGATGTCTCCTTTATTAAGTTTGATTTACCTTGGCCAATGGGATCAAATGCTCTCTTCTGTAAATTTATGCTCTACATTCAGCTCTGTCTCGCATACATCAAAAATCCAAAAAAAACCTTCACGACTGTGTGCACTAGGAATAAACTGCGAATGTTTTTTTTTTGCTTCACAAATACATTCTGGATTACTCAAAGTCCTTGTCTGACAGATGCACCAGGCTTATATTGTTATTTACAAAGCAAGCTGGTTTTTTTAAGACAGGATTGCATTTTTGCCCTGTTTTTGTATTGCCTAGCAGGAAAATAGGCAGGAATAGAGTCCTTGAATGGCTCTACATTGTAAATAATACTGGGATGCACTTTCTTATCCTCACTGTGCCTCTAATCCTATCCATGTAAATGAGAAGAATTTTTTTTAAAAAAGACATATATACCAAGCTTAAAAAAAAATTATTTAGTTAGCATGTTTTCTTTAATCTCATTTAATGAGTTGAGTCTTCTATTCAAAGCTAATAGTAAAATGGGAAGATAATGGAATGTTTGGGAAGAATAAAACTCTCATTGGGGTGCTAGTAAGACACAACTGTCAGGTGTGAATCACATATTTTGTGATCAATTCCATAGAAATGGCTCTTTCTACCAAAAATGCAAGGTTTTAGCGCACACGTGAAAAAACCTGTTAGTGTAGTATTTTGACATTAGGCATCTAAATTGTATAACAAGAATGAAAGATTAGTTTATTCCATACTGTCCTGAGCTAGCTACAGTACCTACAGAGAATAAATTCAAAGTTATCTGGCTCAATAGCTTTGAAAATCTCTCTGCAGAAATGTTAGGGATGCACTGGATGCTATAAATGGATTTATTTAAATTAGATGTCAAATGTAGTCATTGTTTTCATCCTAATCTTGACATAGCAGTGCTATCACATTTATGAGAGAATGGTCATTACTATTAGCAAACCTGTCAATCAAATGTCAAAGCCTGGCCTTTTCCCTTTTTGTAAGACACAGGGAGGGCAAGGGTGACAGATGAGTCCAACAGATCATCCTGATGAATAATGTTCTGTAGCAAATTCAGAACGACACTTACACAAAATGGTCTATCACAATACCATATGAATCATCTCTCATGTCAATCATAACTGGAACTTTTCAAGAAATATGTTTGAGTGGGAGTATGAATTCACTCAAAGGAGCATGAACAATACAGAGGTTATTTTGTTCAGCGAGATTATTTCCAATAACAAGACAAACAAATTTATCACAGGTGAAGAAACAAACAAGAATTTGTCTCAGCATCTGAAATTTCAACCAGACATTAAATTAAACCTATAGAAACTTCAGTTGATATTTATAAAGGTGTTTTCTAATGGACTGAAGATTATTCATTGTTTAACTGTGCTATAGATTTGAACTTTCCCATCAAAACAGGTAACACAAAATAAAAGGAACCTTTTAAGCTGGTAATTTGAACAATTAGTAAACATTAGCTCCTCTGAAAGAGCAGAATATGTTTAATAAAATACAGTTAAATTTGAAAGGCAACCTTAAAGAGTAAAGGCATAAGGAGTCACATGTTTTTATTACTGGACAGTAAGTGCCTCTAAATGAAACACCCAATGTTCTTCTGTTTCTCATTGAAAAAGTGGCATTTTCCATTTTCTTCTTCCACCACAGGTCACCATAGAAAATCCAGTGCTATTATCCCAGAAGAAATATTTTCCCCTTGGGTTTGTTTTTCTTAACCACTTATCAATTCCACCCGTTTTCAACGACTGGGAACCAAGGAAACGAAAGAATTGAACATATTCCACTGAATAAAGTAACAGCTTGCAGCAAAATGCAGTTCTATCCTTTTCCTAGCTGTAAATTTTGCCACAAGTTGAAACCAGTGACGCTCAGCAGAAGTGTTACACCCCAACTTGAGGCACCTTTAAATAGGTGAAGAACATGTTACAGATTTATGAAGCCCTCCTCATCTCAGCATTCTAGTGATTCACAAAAGGTGACCAGGCACCTACAAAAATTTTCCACAGTGCCCCTGCAAGGAAGTCAGAAGGACATAAAAGTCTTGTCTGAGGCCTTGAATTTTCACTAAGTGACTCAAGGGAGAGAAGACAGTGTAACGAGCAGAGAAGAAAAATGGTAGATATGGACTTTAAGAAAAACAAATTGAAAATGGTTTGTAATGAGCTGAAGAACAGAATTTGTAGAAGGACTAGAAATAAAAAGATAAAGAAATGACAGAAAAAAGAACAGAGCAGAGAAAGGAGGGCACCATAAAAAGAAATTAAAACACAGGAAGAAAACATAATAAATAGATGAAAAGACATGCTTTTAAAGAAAGAAATATATGAGGTTTAGGACAACACAGTCATTGAGAGAAGCACGAGAAATAAGAGCTAGATATCAAATAGTTAAACTGTACATACCTTCATCAATGGGTTCATACTTCATAATAATTTCTAAGGCAGTTGTTTCATTAGCTTCAGTTTGAAATTGTTCTTTTATAAGAAATTTAAGGAGCTGGCTGTCAGGTAGAATTTTGCCATCTGTCGAGTAAGCCTTGAATAGTTCTTCAAATTCAGGCCTGTGTACAAGAGCTCGATAAATTGCTCTGAAGTCGTCCATGCTAATAATATTTCCTGACTGTTTGTCAATAGTTTTCTGAGGGAAAAAAGCAACCAAAATTTATTAAAAAAAAAAAAAAAGAAATTAATGAAACAACATGCAATTATACAAATTATGCACCAAACACTCTTTTATAACTGACCATAAGAGTGAGCATCATAGAAGAATCCTCAGGCAACAGTGACTACAATCAGATTACACTCCTCAACTTTTAGATGACACTTTGTGTGCTACAAATATTTTATGTAAAGTAAAATGGACCATATGACACAATTAGCATCTAAATAAGTGCAATAAATTTAGATTTAATGCATTTTTAATATTCAAACACATTGTTGAAAATCTTTAAAATGCTATGCATTAAAATAAATGTGCAGCATAAAACTTATCAAGTGGAAAATATATTTAGTATAATACCTCTCCAACAGCTATTTACACCATATTGTAAATACTGTCAGTCAAATTTGCACACAAAATCAGCAACCAGTAATCTTAAAAATGAAATAAGGATGACCAAATTACCAAGAAATACAAACCTTTCAACACTTCAATAAACGAAGTTTATTGTTTCACAACAAAACAATATTCAAGTTTGAAGACAAGATATTTTGTAAGAACCTATGACACCATGTTCTAATCTTAACAAGCCAGAATGTTTAACTTAGATTAATTATTCACACTTTCAGAATTCTTGAATTGTAAGCTTGTTTTCATACAGCTTACAGAATGTTACCATAGTAATTAATTTATGTGTTTCAGTATAAAAGTCACTAGAAAAGTTAAAAGGCCACAAAAGAATTTGAGAAGAATAATGCTTTTTTACCATTTCTGCTTTTTACATTTTTCACAGGTTTAACAATTCTATTTTTCCTTTAAAATTTTCTACTTAAAATAAGTAACTGCATATATATATATAAATAAGCATAGAAATAAATATATGTCTTGCATATATATAAACATAATATATAAAAATATAAATATAATATATATAATATATAAATATAAATTGCATTTCTATATAAATATAAATATAAATATAAATATAAATATAAATATAAATATAAATATAAATATAAATATAAATATAAATTTATTAAAACATTAATATAATATAATATAATATAATATAATATAATATAATATAATATAATATAATATAACCATAATAAGATATAATATGTAATACGTATATTAAGATATAATAGCATATATATAATAATATATAACATATATTCTATTATATAAACTATATACTATATACTATGTATATTAATATTATTTATTAATATAAAATATAAAATATAGTATATGCTATATGCTGTATATTGTATATATGTTATATATTAGTTAATTATGTACTGATTAATTAATTAATATCAATATAGAAATATAAATGTTTCTAACATTTTAGCCTGATTTTTGCTTAAAACCTGCCAAATCAAGAGAAATCTTCTGACAAAATTGCTCACAAAAACCACAAATGGCAATCCACTGCCTCAGTGATTATGACTGTAAACTGATGAAAATTCTCAGTTGTTGTCTCCTTAAACTGAGATGCCAAAGACACCACGTTCCAGCATCCAAACATCCAAACATGGCCCTTACTATGGCTGCTTTGGCTTCCACAGAAATGTCTAGAAGCAGGAAATTGCTTACTTGAGCTCTGGCTGCTCTTTGATCAAGAGATTGGATTACTGCTAAATTAGATTGGTTTTGAAGCCATACCATGAAAGCCAAAAGTTTAAAGATCTGGTGCCAGTTCCTTCCTATGCAGTAAAGTTCTTTCTGCACTTCTGAATAAGTACAATAGGAGTAAAAATATATTAAATAACTGAAACGAGTACAAAATTAAATTTCATGAGGAGTTCTAGTGAAAAAATCTTACAAATGAGTACTTCAGTGTTTGCTTTGAGTTTGCAAAAGAGAATAATAATGATCATTATTAACAGAAATCACCAGCAAGAAAATATTTCTGTACAAATGCTAATTATACACATTTCATTACTGCTGAGAAATTCCCCATCTAAGGTTGATTTCTTCCATCCAATTTTTAATGTTCTTAACAGTGCTGCAAATTTGCTTATAACCATTAAGCAGGAAAAGAAAATACCAACTTCTTTTGAAAATAAACAGTCTATCAGGACTTGGAGGATGTTCACTTAGTTACTGGCACAAAGAGAAGCTGGACAAAAAAGTAAAGTTTCTATTTTAGCTGCCTCCTGGTGAAATACAGGCAATAATACTACACAAAAGAACTCTTCAAATTAAAGTGATAAAAATCATGTCACTATAAAAAGATATTGTAAATTTTTGGGGTAGATTTTTATCATTCCTATTTTTATTAATGCACATCAAATTTTTGCTGTTCAGAAAAAGAAGAGACAAAGTCTTGAGAGAAATTAGATGAAAATTTATTATTCCTTAAAACCTTAATGTTCATAATTCTGATACTGCTCAAAAGAGTATTACAGTAAAATAAGCTCAAAGAGAACAGAGAAGAAAAAAGCTGATTATTCCTTAAAATTAGCTTTCTATAAAATGTATTT
Source organism: Poecile atricapillus (assembly GCF_030490865.1). Classification (NCBI taxonomy): domain Eukaryota; kingdom Metazoa; phylum Chordata; class Aves; order Passeriformes; family Paridae; genus Poecile; species Poecile atricapillus. The sequence goes on from NC_081266.1 coordinate 8,146,124, forward strand.
TGCTATGTAGAACCATTAGATTAACTGCTGATGTGCAGTTAATTACAAAGATGTCAGTAACATCCAGAATGCTTTGGATTTTTACATATTGTTTCGCTGATGAAATATTTGAACCCCCCAAACTACTGAACCCCTGTAAATCTTTCTCAAATAGCATAGGGCACCTAACAGTACTGCTATAAATAACTAGATCAGGCTATTGGGTATAATATGTTGTTAAATACAACTAGATCAGACTTCTTCTTTGCAGGTCACTTCCCTCAAATCTCCTTTTCTCTTCCCACAGCTGACCATCTCTCACATTCCTGCCAGAAACCAAAGTAGGGGGAAGATAGAGGAAACAACGAGAAATATCTTTAAGTTCTCAAGAGATCCTCTAGCTTTGAAACTTTCTCCATGCAGTGAAAGTTCAAAAAACCACAGGAAGCCTCTTCAGCCAGGGTTGAGCTCATGCTGCTGGTTCTACCTTGGTTTGAGAAGGCAAACAATGAGAGAGGAAGACAGGGTGAGGAAAGCTTAGTGCCTTCCTTCTTATGACCTTTCTGACTTGCCATAGTTAATTGTCTCTGCCAAATCAGGACAAAATTTGCCAGCTGGTTGCAACATTCTCAAAAGAATCATATCTATAAAGGTGAAAGTAAGTAAATATACATGTATTTATATAAATATATATATATATTTATATATATATACACACTTGTTTTCATTCCCTTAGGGAAAAAGCATTACCAGACAGATGGGGTTTTTTGGGGGGGAAATGATGTAAAGGGAAAATCTTAGATATTTTGAGTCATTACATGAAGAAAATATGTATCCAGTACTCATTTGTTAGTATTTGCTCACTGAGACAAGATCTGCTTGGCAGTAGTTTGCTTGCCTACACTAAATGAACTTAAGTCCAGCTTCTAGCTGTATCATGTCATCTTCACAGAAATATCTTAAAAACTGCCACCTCTCAAGGCCAAATCCATTCCCAGGGAGTTAGAGAGCGATTCCCATCCATTCAGGCACACCTCTTAAATATTACAGGAGAGGTATAGTGGAGAAAGGAATGAATGTGTGCTGGATCTAAAGCCTGGACAGCTCAGAGAAATCCCAATTATCCTCCTGGAAAGAGGATTTTGAGAAGATTGCTCTCATGGCTCTGTCCAGAATCAGACAGACATGTCTGGGCTCATTAGCTTGACCAGAGAAGCTGAATAGGATGAAACCAGAATGCTTTAACTTTTCTCAAGCGCAGACATGTTACAAAAAAAAACCTGGGAATCCAAACCAACATATTTTCCATCTTACACTAATTTGTTGTGGAGAAAAGACAGAGTTATGTGGGTGTCAGTCTCTCCGAGTAACAAGCAGTAGGACAAGCAGGAGTGGACTCAAGTTGTGCCAGGCTATTAGGAAAAATTTCTTCACTGAAAGTGTTGTCAAGCATTGGAACAGGCTGTCCAGGGAAGTGTCTGCGTCACCATTCCTTGAAAGTACTTAAATGCTTGCAGATGTGGTGCTTAGGGACAAGTTGCAGAGGTGGACTTTTCAATGTATTAATGGTTGGACTCAGTGATCTTAGAGATACCTTCCAATCTAAAGGCTCATGATTCAAATTCAAACCCTGGGTTATCTATTTTACACAGACATGAAAGACCTGGAGGAGGAAAATTCTTTGCTGATTTTGCACACCACACTAGCTTGAAATACATTTCCCAAAAAATTAACTTGAAAAAAATCAGCAAACATATGATGTGTGTAACTGAACTTCTAAACCATTCATTGCTTAATGTACATACACCTTACCTTGAAAATATGTTTTAAATGGTCTTCATCAAATTTTATTTGCATTTTTTCAAGCAGCCTCCTGCAGCCCTCTAAATCAACATTCCCATTCTTGAAATCATTCTGAATTGTATTCCAAAACCACGTATGAGACGTCAGGTTAAGGAAGATTCTGGCCAATTAAATTGCCTTTTAATGGAGGGGATGAGGGGGAAAAGTTTAATTTCATTAAACCTAAGAAGATTGTGCTTCCCTTTCTTCATACTCTAGAACATCCTTGCATTCTGCCCTCTGAGAATGCAGCAGGCCCCAAGGTGTGCAGGAAGAGATTTCTGCTCTGTCCTCAAAGTCCCAGAGAGCAGTGACAGAAGGGCCGAAGGGAGGGTGTGATCAAGGGGTGGTCAGGGTGCAAAAAGGGCTGCAGTGAGAGGAGGGAAACGTGGGGAAGCCGAGGGGATTCAGCAGGCTCAGGGAATGGTGGGGAGTGCCAAGAAACACCAGGGAACGAGTGCTCCCAGCATTGTGCCCACCCAAACATTATCAACCGGCCCTGGCTGACAGGACTGGCTGCCCCAGGCCCTCCAGGGCATCCCCTGTGTGCCCAGGCCTGAGGGGAAAGGGCCATGTCAGGGGCATCCCAATGGCAGCTGTCACAGGGCAGGGAGAGCAGAGGAAGAGGAGAAGGTAGAAGAAGAAAAGGATATCTGTTCTCATCCATGGTGGCTGTGCACCGCCTGCTCCAGGCCCCTCACTGCAGTGGCATAGCCGAGATCTCACTTGGGCTCACAGTGGGCTCCTCATGCCACTGTGACCTGACAGAATGGCATGGAATGTTCACTCCCCCATCCTTCCAGTGTCGCTCCAGTGTTGCTCTGGTGATGTCACAAACTGCAGGCGCCCAGCACAGGCCCCTTCCTGCCCCCGCTCCACCACCCTGCCACCATCCTGTGCCTTTTCCTTCCAGCACAAAGCGTCTCCAGGCCCTGCCCGTCTCCCACCCATTGCTCCACCACCCTGCCACCATCCTGTGCCTTTTCCTTCCAGCACAAAGTGTCCCCAGGCCCTGCCCCTGTCTCCCACCCATTGCTCCACCACCCTGCCACCATCCTGTGCCTTTTCCTTCCAGCACAAAGCGTCTCCAGGCCCTGCCCGTCTCCCACCCTTAGGATATCCCACACCCACAGCACGTGTGCTGGCAGGAGCTGTGTGGGGCAGAGCAGGCCTTTTGCAGCCAGCCGTGCCAATGTCCTCCAGGGGAGCTTGGCCAGCTTGGCCGAGGTCTCTCTGTCCCGGTCTGAGGTGACAAGCTGGTGAGGCAGAGGCTGCCAGCACAACATCTTCCCCCAGATAACCAGGAGCACTGTGCTACCAACCCACTGCAGAGACCTGGGGGGAAATCCCTTCTTTGGGCCTTGGGGAACCAGCTGGCTTCACGGCACAGGGTGATGGTGGATGTTGAGAGTTGTGGGATGCCACCCCAAAGTGCTGGGAGGCCACCCAAGCTCCCACTTTCCTGCTGGGAACTTCTCTGTCCTCAAAACCAGCCTGGGCAAGAGCAGCTGTCCATGTCCTGCTTTGAGGCACACCAGTATCAGCCTTCAAATCACTGGGACAGCCCTTGGAAATCAGGCTGGACTTACACCCTGACTCCATTTCCCACTCGTTTTACAGGAATTCTTCCCCAGGCAAACTGCTTCGAAGTTGCCAGCTTCCGTGTAGCTGTCAGCAAGCCTGAGTGAGACTCGAAATGTGACAGACCAAAGGCAGTTTGCCACAGATTTTATGCTGAAGTGCCTCAATGCTTACTGAAATACCAGCTTTGATACAATGGCCTAAATAAAAAATGGGGGAAAAAAGACAAAATGGAGTTGTTTAATTGATTTATTTCTGGATCACTCAGGAGAGTACAGAGACTTCCATCAGTCAATCACCACTTTAAAAATAATTCAGGTCTGCAGTGACTGGAAATAATTTGTTTGGGTTTTTTTTTTTCACTTTCTTCATGTACTTTTTAAGTACTTTACCAGGAATAGTCAAAATGTCAAAGGCAGCAGAGTGCTCCAGCTGAGATAGCAAGCAAATTCTTACTTTCCTTCGCAGTTTTAACCAAAATTATATTCATTTTTGTAATTTCACACCAAATGAACCATTGATTATAAGGAATCTAGTAAGGAAGATCAGCAAAGACATTGGGACATTATATCTAGATTTTTTTTTTCATTGCTACTGAAACCTTGTAAATTCAGCCTTCAGGCTTTGCTTGTGCATATATCTCTCAATCCCTTATATAGATACATGAACAAAGAGAAGATCAGGACACTGGAGGAATAAATTTCTTATAGCTAGTGCAGAAGATATTTCAGGACTGACCAGGGATGTAGGCTGGGTGTTGCAGCATTAAAGAATAAAGAAATGCTATTCCTCTCTCCCAGTATTTATTACAAAGGTCAAAGGAATGCGTGTGATTTTGGTTTACTTTCAAACTATGATAGTGATTATTTCCTAACATTTATCACAGATTATTACAAATGCCTACCATCCTTGCTGTTTTCTGTAAACATAACTTTTAATTAGAGTTTCAACAGAAACAAAGTTTAATTGCAAGAACTACTGTAAATACTACACTTTAAAAAAAAAAAGGTGTAAACATTCAAGCATTATTCTTGCACATATTAGATGTTTTCATTGTAAGCATAAGATTTTGCTGTTGTTCATCACAGCTGGTGGGAATTGCAGTGCCACATGGGTCAAACACACCCTTTTGTAAATACTCATTTGTGGCTTTATAGATTCACTGCTGACTGACCATGATTGCTCTCATTGTCTTGGTTTTAAAATGTCATAAAGAACTATGCATTGATATGGTTTCAAGGAGAAAAAACTGTGCAAAAATAGGCATCTTCAGATTACTCTTCTGATGACAAATGAAGATTTTGCATACTTACTGCCCTCTGATTTGGGAGGTTCCTTTCTCTATGTATCTGGATATGATAATAAATATCCCAGAGAAACCAATGCAGTTGAATAGAGAGAAAGATGGAGCACAGAGAGCATTTTCTGTGCTCCCTCCGTTCTTCAAAGAGAGCTGCATTACCTTTGGGTCATTCTCTTTTCACCCCACAGCTGCTACTGAGATCCATCCAACACCAATCCAACCCTTTAGTGCCTATTTCCTGCTGGAGACCATTCAATGAACAAGTAGCTGTCTTTACATGAAATTTGGTTGAAAAAGTGATTATTTCTTTATTGAAAGTAGGAGTAATTTTATTAAAAATGTTATACAATCCAGGGCTGCTATAGTGAAGATGGCTTATTGGGAGTGTAGTTTATATCTTTATATCTGCAGTACCAGAAAATAGAAGAAATTTTGGCCATAGATGTAAGTGCTCACAGAAACAGATATAACACTAGAAATTCTGGATTGGAAAAAAATCATTTTTTCACAAATATTGAGCATGAACAAATAATAAGGAACAACAAAGAATGATGAAAAAGATGGAACAGTTAAATGACTTTCAGTTTCAAGATTTATTCCACCAGATCAATCCCTTATGAGACATGATTTTGCAATACATTGTTTTGTTCTGTAGAATTAAATTCTGTCAACTTTAAAATGCTGTTTCTATATAGAAAAACTGTAGCAAAGAGTGCAATAATAAAAAGCATTTAATATTGTAGTATCAGTGTATCAGTCTACCTTTATGAACTTCTCATTTTCTTTCAATTTCCTTTCTCTAGAAAAGAGGGAATCTATGAAACCAGAATTTGTAACAAAAGCTGCTCAGAAGGATGAAATTTCAGCAGAATAAATGTTCTGATGTCACTGAAAATGCCTACTCATTTTTAGCAATGCTATGAAATTAATTTGAAGAAGGTAATTACAAAACAGGCTTTGCCAATTTTCCCTCTACATTCTCCAGGATGGGCTTTGATTTATTTTATTTTATTTTATTTTATTTTATTTTATTTTATTTTATTTTATTTTATTTTATTTTATTTTATTTTATTTATTTTATTTATTTTTTTTTTATTTTTGGAAAGTGGAAATTTGAGAAAGAATAAAGATTATGAGAAGAAACTAAAGGTGTACAACTCCATGGAAAACTTCACTGAACTTTTATTTATACATTTTTATGGCTCTGAATGTCTTTGAGACTTAGTTGCAACTGCTCCCTTTTTTGTCTGTAAGTGATTTTTTGTTGCTTAGGGAATATGCCAACTTTCATTATTTTTATTCCTGAAATTGCCTCCTGTTCTCTCTAATGCTTTGAAAACCATTCACATTCTTATAGCTGCTTGTGAATCCCTCTCTTTTATTTTTTTTTCAGTTCCCTGTATTTTAAAATTTAATGAAGGATTGACATGTATAATATATGCATATTTATATACACAACAAAAACAAAAATTCAAGTTTTCCACTGCAGTAAGGAGTTCAGAACACCTTTTTTTCAGAACACAAATTTCAATTCTTCAAGAATGTCTCGGGCCCTTCTCTAGTCAGGATGTGATTAAAAATGTATTTTTGTACTCTCTACAGGGGAGGCATTGGAGATGGATTCATATTCTGAGATTCCATTCCAAGCATCATAAACTCAGCAGTGCTGGTATCCAGGCTGCCTGGAAAAATTATATTATGGCAGCTGCATGTACACACTGTGTTATTTCTAATTCATTCGAGTTCCCTTCCTTAGGATAAATGGCAATTACAGCGGCTCTCTGGCTGTCAGTAGTACATGACACCACTGTCATTGTGTCTGCTGAGCAGTTATTTTAGTCTCTGTTCGCTCCAGAGGTTACACATTTGGTTTCTTCAGAAAAATACACCCAGTGTGGCTTATTCATTAGAACAGCCTCATGCTGCCTCCTGTGCTGAGCCACAGAGCAAAGGCTGAGCAGAGGGAGTTGCATTTCTTGCTGCCACCGCCCTGGCTGTAAGAGCTCTGGGGCACATGTGGGGAGGAGAGGACAAGAGCAGGACAGGGAGTGCCCAGGTGCCAGCTGAGGATGAAAGGGACAGGTGGGAACCCTCCTGCTACCCAGGGGAACAGTCCTGGTACTCCCTGAAAAGCCTCCTGTGGCAGTGCATGACCCTGGCGCGTGGTGGCTCTTCTTACGTTCTCATCATCCTTTCCCACTGCCTCTGCTTCTCAGAAGATGTGTTTCTATTTAAAGAATTAATTACCACTCTATTGTCTTGTCTTGTGTTGTTATGTCACCCTGCAGCAGGTTCAGGGCTGCTGTGTCAGGGACAGATCCCAAGGTGCAGGAAGGAGAGCAGCACTTCTTTGTCTCAGGTCTCTGTTTTAACAGGGAGCAGGGAGAGCAGAGCCCAGCTCATGAGACATCCTTGTTGTGTTGTAAGCCTTGCAGGATTGAGTTCTTACTTTTTTGGGTAAATTGTGGTTGTAATACAGCTTTGGTCTAGTTAAATGTAGCCCTATTTGCCTGAATAAAACCAGGCAACTTCACACGGGCAGTGTCTGGGCTGTCCTCGCTGACCAGGTGGTGCAAAATGGCTCAAGCCCAGCTCCTCATCCCCTGCTCAGGTGAAACACCACAAAATAAGGAGGTCAGATGGATATTGAGGAGAGGTTTTGCTCACCATTACCTGATTTACAGTGGTAAAAGGCATCTTTTCCCTGCTGTGATTCCCTGCTGTCTCTGCAGGGCAGGTAAACCACATTACCAGCTTCAAGGACACACCTTTCTGGCACTGAAGACAGCTGCCTCAGTGCCTCCAGCAGAAAGATGGAGCAGGATTTGCTTAGTCATTTCTTCCACGTTATGAGACTGATTCTTCTTGCTTGGAAAATGAAAAATAGCTTTTTTCAGTGGGAATTGTATCAGGCTCCTAAAGTGCATCTTAGTAGAAAAATCTATGAAAGCAATGGGTTGCATGAAAACCAACTTGGAATACATAAAGTAGAGAAAGAGGAAGAGAGAATTTATATGTGATGTTGTTTCTCTAACTTGTTTTGGAGCTGGTCAGGAAACTTGCTCTTTTTTCCCTTTGTTATTTTTCCCTTTCTCTTGGAAACTGGAGGAAAAAAAAAATAAAATCCAGTGTTTTTGACCAGACAGAACTGCAACAATAGTGAATAGTGTCATCAGTGACTGCCAAAAAAAAAACACCCCAATTATTTGTCACTCAAGCATTAATTTGCCACTAAATGTCAGACTGATGGCAATTAGTAAACAGAAAATCTCACTGGCAGTTAACAAACAGGAAGGAAAATGAGCACTGCATGTCAGACCACTTTCTTCCATCACACTCCTTATCTGTGTTTTTTAATTTCATCCCTGATTTAAGCATGGAGCAGGTTTTAATATGTTAGCTAACATGTATTTCAATATTTTACAGATCTGCTTCCTCTAAGTTGTTAACTAAAAAAAATCAAGCTGTCTGGCCTTTTTTAGGTCCTCAGTCAGCTGGTCACAATCCTGGAGTACAATTGGTCATATCCTATGAGAACAGCCGTCTGACAATAATGCTGAAACACATGAGGAACCTTGTGAGTATTTTTATCAGAATGTGTAACCTGTAAGTCCTTGCATTTGCAGAGTACTGTGAAAACATTAATCTTCAAACAGCCTTTCTGGGAGAACTAATTTCAACTCAAAGTAGTGATAGTGCTGCTCTGTCATGATTTAACAATTGGTTTTTCCCTTTGAGCTCACTCAGTATGGTTACAGGTGTGAGACAGATACAGAAACTGGGTTTCCTTAATGGCTGGTAATGGCCTTTTCCAAGAAAACCAATTTTGATACTGTTTTGGCCCTCTCAGCAGACACATTTTGATAGCAGTCAGACATAAGGCATGGTGCAGCAGCATGACTTTTTGCAGCACCTCAGCCTGGAGCTCTGGGTTGATTATCCAGACATTGCTTTCTAGTCCAGCCTGTCTATGAAGAGGGAAGAGCTCAGCAGAGGGAGCAGTGGTGAATTTTAAGGAGCAATGTCATTTGGAGGTGTGATGCTCAGCTTTGTAACACTGTCAGGAGGCTGAGAGGTAAATGTTGAGTGCTCCTGGAGCCAGGCTACGGGAGGGGAAGTTGGCAGTGCTCCTGCAGCACAGAATTCCTGCAGGTGGAATTGGCTGCTGAGGGTGACTTCAGAGATGGAGCTGGGGCTGTGTGTGAAGTGTGATCTCTCGGTGCAGGAGCGTGTCAGCTGCTCCATAATGAATTCCCTGCCTAGATGTGCTCTCGAATTCCCATGGCTCACGTCTCCAGCAATATCTGTGGCAAGAGAGCCTTTACTTGTCTAGCCTGGGGATTAGAGCAGTTATGAGCTATTGTGGGTTCTCAGTGCATACTCTATTCCACCTCCATCCCAAACTGGATTACAATCCTTTTCCTAAATGGGGCCAGATTGAGGGGCTTATGTGGGCACCAGCCAGAAATAAAATGAGGCTGATGGTTTAATTAGTGGGATGAAGCACATGAGGCTTACATAGCTCTGACTGTTTTCTGCTGGCCACTCTGGCTTCTCATTTGCAATTCAAGCATCTCCATTCTGGTCTGTAACATTCAATACTTCTCTGTCCTGAGGCTTGTTTTCTGTGTCCTGTGTGTCACTTTGACAGGTGAGATCAGCCTCTGCTGACAGGCCCAATTTATACAAACTTTACCTTCAGGATGTAGCATAAGACCCTCTTTATTTTTTGTGTTGAGCTTTCTAAATCTAAGTGACTTTGATAAACTTCTGATAAAGTTCTAATTGGTGAGAGGGGCATATCAAAGTGATTGCCATGCTGATGATATCATTGAGATTTCAAGCAGGTGGTGTGGAGATGCACACAATTTGCAGGTGTTGGAATTAGTCTTTGTTTCTCCTTGTTTCCATCTTTGTAAATGTGTAGGTTCCTAACTGTGTTCTTAGGAAGTTCTGGTCATTTAATTAAATGAAAGTAAATTACAGCATAGATAGCTGTGTAGTGCAAACATAAAATCCAGGGTTCAGTTCACTTCATTATGGAAAGGGTGCTGTGGATAGACAGGGAAAGCCGATCGGAAGATCTCGCGTTGTACGCGAAGATAGGGCCCCTCCTTCTACAATGTTCTATAACCCATAATACTACGGTGATTACGTCATCATATCTCGGTGATATAAAAACCTAGCTCACCGGAAATAACGGCTTTTTCACCGTCCACCAGATTGGTGTTAGCGCGTGATTTGCCAGACAGGCCTGTAAGTTCAGCCGTCGTGTCACCCACGAACCGGGTCGCTACGCCTCACCCCGAGGCGACAAGTGGTGCCGAAACCCGGGACCGCTCCCCGATACACGCGGGTTCGAGCGGCCGGAGTTCAGGAGTCTCGCCGGACGCTGAGTGACGGCTGGAGCGGCAGGACCGACTCCAGCGGGGAGGACGCTCCCGTACCGCCGAGATGCAGTCGATCAGCAAGGTAGATTCGCAGCTGCATAAGCAGAGCGGTATAGATTGCAAAAAATCAAGGAATTTTGAATGCGTGGTTGTCAGATTGTTAGAATCGTGTTACCGATGATCCCGTAGATATTATTCTCCCAGATTGCTGGGATAGGTGTTCCGAGGCGCTCACAAATGACGTCTTGCGCATTAAGTCCAGCAAGTGCCTTAAAAGCTGGGTGAGAGTTACGCAAGCGCTGAGAAAAGCGCTTCACGAGCAGAAAGTTTGCAAGGCAGCTCAAAGCTGTTTAAGGGTTACACCACGGGTGGGGGTAGGAGCTGCCACTCAGACCACGTGTATTGATTACCCCACCGATTTTAACGAGCCATCTAATGATGACGGCCGACCCAAGTCGCCGTCCCGCCTGCCCGGTCCTAATGCAGGTTTGGCCGCGGAACACACTTTGCCGCCGGGGCGTACCGATGCCACGGGGCGCACCCGACACCGCGGGCCCTGGAGATGTCGGGGAAAGGCCCCCGCCATATGCGCCGCGAAATGGCGCCGGGGACACGAGCAAGGGGCGGAGCGAAGGGTGCCTAACACACGCGGACATACGCGATCGGGAGTCTAAGGGGAGGCGGGCGGACAGCGCCGAGAGTGAAGGGGAGGAGAGCTCACGGTCCAACCGGAGAGCATGCTCTAGAGTGTCTCTAGTAAGGAAAAGAGCCCGCTGGAAGGAAGGCGGAGAAAGGGAGGGGACAAACCCGTCCCTGGAAAAGGGAGAGGGCGAAGCCCAACAAAAAGGCACCGCAGCCTGGAAACCTGGAGTCAGTCAACTTCCGGCACTGATCCAGACACCGGTCAGAGCAAGCGGTCAAATGACGAGCCCACAGCGCAGGCTTGCAACCGCAGTAAACTAAGCCCTTGTATTTACACCCAAGGCTTTGGCTCTTCTGCTGACTCTGTTGGGAGATCCACGTCCCTTGTAGAGGGAATTCCCTGAAGGGAATTTGCCCATTCACGTGGGGTGTCCTAGAGAAAAAACCTTTGGATCCGTCACATCCACACGTGCCAGATTTGCTGCTGATGCACAACTCTCACCCCTGGATCAGCTTCAGAGTGTCCTCTCCCTCACTGCTGCAACATTTCAGTCATGTGTGAAAAAAGCCAGTCCTGACTGAGGGAAACTCTACCAAAATTTCTGCAAAGACAAACAACGGAGAACAGCCCTATGGATTTTGTGACTGGAAAGGACCATTAATCTGATCTAACCCTCTGCAAAGTAAAAGCTGTATTTTTTCACTAAGGCAATACTTGCAGCCAAGGAAACTGTTTGAACACAGAGATGTTAAGACTGGTTGGTAATGTTTGCCTACAGTTTAAGGCTGTGGGTGCACAATGAAGACAAGTTCTGTTAAACAGATATTTATAAGATACTAAAAATGTTTCAGTCTCAAGATTTCCCTCAGCAATTCATAGGTTCATTTGAATCCTGAGATTCTGTAAGTCAGATGGCTCACTGCTTCTGCTTATGATTTGAATGGCATCACCACGATTGCTGAGGAAAATAACTTTAAATTCCATTTTCAAATATAGAAAAGCCATGATGCCAATAAAATGCAATTTTCCAAGCGTGTATTACATAACTTGAAGTCAGCTTATTGGGGCACTGCTCGCTCCTCTCAAATACAAACAGTGCAACACTGGGCACTTTATGCATAGGGTTTACGGTCAATATTGCCTTAATAAAGTGAGGCTGGGCTAGAAGGAAACATTTGTGTAGGGGTGAAAACCCTGGAGGCCTGGAGATTTTGCCTCTGGAGTCATGGAGGATGTGGCAGGTGGAGGGGTGAGACAGGGCAGGTTTATTTTTTAAAGACAATAGCACAGTACCTGGCAAAGTGCACTGAATAGTCTTAGGAGGAATATAAAGGAGCCCCAGAGGAGGTTTTTTTTTGCCTCTGAAAGAATTTGTTAGCTTAGAACAAGAATAGTCCGACTGTGGCAGCACAATACCCAGAAAAGCAGCAGTAGGCAGGAACAGAACACAGGGGGAATGCTGCTCTACTGTAAAAATGTAGGCTTGTGCAGATGTGGAGATGAATTTCTGAACACTGAAATACATGTAGGTTTTGAACTTGAACAAGTCCAGTTCTGTTCACCTTCATTAACCAACACAGAGAGTGGGAGCTATCCAGAGCCCACCAGGTCTCACACAGGGCTGGCTATGGGCTGGTTTAGCTCCTCACAGGCAGAAACAGCCAGGCTTCCTACTGCTGGGCTTGCTCACTCCTCAAAAAATACCAGAGACAAGAGAAACAGCCATTGCTGACATCCAGAGAGAGGTTTCTAGCATATTTCCTTGCCTGCTTCACGGAGAAGAAAAGGGAACAGTGGCTCAGCATTGGCTCAGGAGGAAGCCTGTTTTTGCCACTGACTTCATTGCCATGACTTCAGGCATGCCCTGTTTTCCTAGATAAGCAGCTAAACTTTCAATCCTCACTGATAAACATATTTGCCCATTACTTCTTGTGGACAGAGTAACTCCTCAGGGATAGAGGGGAGGAGAAACAAAGCCAAGTTATCCTGAACGTCATGCCAGTAAATGTAAAATATTACTAGAATTCAGGAAAGCGTGCGTGGGCGATGAATTCAGAACCAATTTTACAGGGGGAAAATTTGCTGCAAGAAAAAGAAACTCCTACAGTTCTGTGCAAAAGTACTTCCAGCTTTCCTTTTATAAAAGCTCTGAAGCTGTCATGTACCACTCCTGGTGATTAATGATTCTGGGATAGCTGATATGTGGGTGACAAATGAGTAATCAGCTTTAGGCTTACACAGACATCCAGCCTCTTTCCATTTCGTGTCCTATGCCGTGAGAGTACAAATTGCTTTCAAAAATGTTTGTGAGATGCGATGGTTTAAATGTGCTGGGACGAAAGGTGGAAGCCAATCTTTCCCCAATCCAAAGGGATGAAGTCTAAGCCTGCAGCACAGGGCTATAGGGATGTTCCCACCTACAGTACAGGTGGATTCTCTGCTGCCTTTTCTGGCATTTCTTTCAGCTTGAGCTGGGAAAGGGTTGGAGATCGTTGTTCAGTCTTAGCTGGTTCCCATCGTTCCTCTCATGGGCTCCCTAACTTTTACACTTTATGATTATCCTGATATAGATTTAAATGGAAAATATAGAATACCTGCCAACAACGCAGTGCCTGCCAGTGAAATAAAAAGCCACATTATCCTTTCAGAATATTATGAATGTGTACTGCTTTCCTTACTGCAGCCAACAGGGATGGGAATGGAGGTGCACAGGTAGGCAAGGCAGGGATGGAAAACAAGTGGGAAAAATATCACTTTGAGCTGAACAAAGTTATCCAGAGAGTATCAGTAACAGAATTAAATCAGCAGCTTGGCTGACAGAGGGGAGGTAACATTCAGGTGAAGTTCTCCTTAGTCTGGCACAGGAAAACAAAACAAAAAGCCATAGGAAAAAAGCTCTCATACTAACTATAGCTTATAAAGCATTTGTATTTAATTTTATATTCATAGAAAATTCTTTTGAAGTGAAAGGAAATTAGCTCTGATAAGCTATGTTCTCCTTGAGACTCAAAATTAGCTGAACACCTCTAAACAAAGGGTACTACAACTCAGCAGTAGTTTAAATTGGAAAGAGATGAGGTCTGTTCTTGTGGCACAGGGATTACTGTTGGATTCAAACATATTTGTTTTGAAAGGTGTTTGACAAATATGTTGTACAGAAAGTTCTGTTATTATTTCTTGTTAAACACTTTAATCTGTCACAGTCACAGTACTGCCTCAGCTCTAAATTCTAACTGCTCATTTTTAAATAAGTAATTCCCTACATAGTTGATATGTGTTGAATAAGAAAAAAAAAAAAAAAAAGACAAGACAACAAACAGTGAGTTCTGTTTAATGATAGGAGTGATCTGGGAGATGAAGGTGAACAAAAATTAGATTTGCCACTGGTTGCAAATGAAGAAAACATTAAAAATAATAGTGCAGACAGAGCAAGATCAAGAGAATAAAAATAATTTCCAGAACCCTACGACCGGCTTAGACAAATGAAAAATATTTCCTCAGGGAGGGAGAGATCTATATCCCAGAGAAATGGGAAGATAAAACAAGCCCATGGTGAGACATGAGGTTGCTACAAGAGATGCCAATGAGAAAGGCCAGATCCTGGTGTCATGGGGCAGAAATGAAGTAGTTCATCTTTATAAGGCTTTGATAATAAACTATTTCTCTCAGGATGTTTTCTTAACTAGAATACAAGTTCAAAGAACAGTTCTCAGTAGGGTTGCTGGGGAGTGATTGATTCTTCAGGAGTGATTTATTGTTACTAAAACTTAGTTAAGGACAGACTAACAAGGACACGAGTCAATTGTGCAAATATTTAAGGGAGAAGACAGGAAGGTTCAAGAGGAATTATTTAGAACATTGAGCAAGAGCGTAAGTAGAAGTAATGAGAGCTAATTAAGGAGCAGAAATTGCAAGCCTCATATAATGAAATGCTTTCTTACACAGGGAGATGGCATGCTGTAGAATAATTGAAGGAAAAGTGCAGAGAGATTGTACAGTTGGAGAAATTAAAGATAGGCACATACAGACTTTAGTAACTAATTAAGAAATTGAGAAGAAAAATAGTGCAGAATGAAGACACAGATCACAATCTCACTGTTTCTTTACACATTTTTATATTCACTTACTATCTGGGCCCAGGCAAGGAGAGAAAAGAATTTGTATGTGGCAGAGAGATAGAAACAGAACAACAGCCTCTGCTTGTGTTTCTTTTCTCAAAGGCTAATTTATTTTCATGCCCTCTAACAGGCAGCAGTGCTCTTAATCCTGAGTGATTTCAAAAAGAAAGTGAAACGGGGATTTGTCTAAAGTATTTGTTCTCCTTTGTGTTTTATTCAAAAGAAGAAATTCTGGGATCTATGTTTCTAAGGGTCAAAACAAGATCATTCTTATCTCAGCCAGTGTCATAGACTTTGTGACTAAATGTTCATCTGAAAGTAACATGTTCCAAGCACAGCAGTAATACAAGGCTGAAAGCAGTGGAATTTAGTTTCCTTATGGGCTTGGTGGTGATTCTGAAATAAAAGCTTCTAAGACTTCTTTATGAAATCTACTCTCTGCATTCTTCACCCTGCACCAACATTGCTGATCCACAGGATAATAGAGCATGACTGAGCCTTGATTCTTGATTTCTCTCACCTATTAGAAAAAAACAAACAAAAAACCAAAAAAAACCCAAACCAGTGGAGTTAATTGTCTCAAAGATAGCAATGCAAACACATTGCCTTTTCTTTCAGGAAAAAAAAAATCTATGTGATTCTCACTCAGCTCTTTCACTGGGAGTTGTACGTTTATTCCATACATTCCCACTTCTGTTTTATATTCTTTTTTTCAGCCTTGGTAACTTTTTTATGCCCTCATGG
This sequence comes from Poecile atricapillus, assembly GCF_030490865.1. Taxonomy (NCBI): domain Eukaryota; kingdom Metazoa; phylum Chordata; class Aves; order Passeriformes; family Paridae; genus Poecile; species Poecile atricapillus. The sequence goes on from NC_081266.1 coordinate 8,161,724, forward strand.
TGCCACGTGGAGCACACAGTGATCGAGTCCCAGGCATCAGTGAAGATCCTGTGGATGTACAGACTCTTCCCCATTCCATTCCATTCTATTATTTTATATATATATATATATATATATATATATATATATATATTTATATTTATATTTATATTTATATTTTATTGACATTATATCAAGTTGGGGTTGTGTCTCTCCTTATCTCTTTGTGGATCATCAGGACAATAAATTATTCTTTTTAAATGGGTCATCAGAGATACATTTCAGTGCATTTCTTCAACTTTCTGGTTTCAGAGCACCATAGAAATAAAGGCTTGAATAAAGGGAGAGAAACCCATGTGAGCTTCTGGGTATCCTAGGCCAGCTTTCATTTTATATAATTCATTTAAGCAGAGGTAGATGGGCTGTCCTCTATAAATGACTGAAGCAGATGAGAAGCATTTTGCATAATTCTTATAAAACTCTGGGTCTTTTGGGATCCAGTCCATTTTCCAGAACCATCTCCTTTAAAAAAATTAAAAAAACAAAACCAAAAATTTGTTTTTTTAAAATATTTAACAAATAATTCCTGCTCATTTTGAAAATCCCAGTATCTCTGTGCCTTGGGCTCAGTTTGAAACTGAGATGCGCTGGAATCACATTTCCATCTCATTGTGATGGATCACCTGCCTGACCACGGCTGTTTTGAACACCATGAATTATCTTGCCTAACCTCCAGTGGTCACCCCAGAATGGACCATTTTCCCTCCAGTTTCTGGTTCCATACACACATTTTGTCACTGGTGATGATACAAAGCAGCAGGATCAGCACAAACCAGCTGGGGCCAGGCACCAATGTGGGGGCAATTCAACCAAGCCAAGCCAGGAGATGTCCCCAATTTGACAGAGTGAACCTCTTGCTGGTTTCCCCCTTGACAGGGCTACTTTTTCCCCATTTGACAGCCAGGACCCCTTGGAAATTGTTGGTTGACTTTTTAGAAATTTTGTGTCTCAGGACAGCTCTAACCCTATTTTTGCCAGCACAATTGTTCCCCCTCAGGAATGCTGCATAAGCAGCTGTTCCAGCCAGGCTGCTCCAGTCCTGGCCACTCTGCTGAGGGCAGGTTGATGAGGATGCTGAAGGTATTGGACATAAGCTATATTTGGATATTCACATCAATAACGTGCATAGAGCATCTTTACATTTTTAGCATGGTAAATGACAAAGCCATCTGGAGGCTCGCTCCACAGACGCTGTCAGATTTCTGAAAGGTAGAAAATGCCTGCTCAAAAAAATGCTCTCCAGAATTTCCGTGACAGTAAAATATTTCTATTGTCCTGCATTAAGTTGAGATAAATGCAATTTCTTCTTTGGTTGCCTTGCCACTGACCTCCATGGCAGTGATCTCTGTCAGTGTGTCTTCTGTCTTCATGCACATACCCAGATAACCCAAAAAAAATTGGATCAGGAAATGTAACAAAAAAAGAAACTGCTGCTGAAGAGAAGCAGTTAAATATTTTCAAATTTTAGGTAAAAAAGGCAGTTGTTTGGGGGAAGAAAAATGCCATATTTCTGCAATCACTTTTGGCCAGTTGCCTTCCAGTTTTGTCTTGCCGATAGCAGACAGTGCAGGGTGTACCGTAGTGACAGAGTGGGTTATCTTCTTTTGTAATTATTATTGAATTACTGCGATTGGGATTTTATTTTTAATTTTCTTCGAAGCAATTTGGGTCTATTCTGCAAGAGGAAAATGAAAGTAGCAGGGTAGAAGAGAGGTGTTCATGCCTTGGTATATGCTCAAAGGAAGAAGAAGGAAGGGTCTTGGTACCACATTAGTATTTGGGAAGCAACCATAACCACCCATTTTTCCTAAAGTTTATAGCTCCTGCTTTTGAAGGAGCCTCTTGCTTTGTAATACTAATTTCTCAGCTCTGCAAGCTTAGAAGTAGCCCAGAGGATGTTCTCTTTTTCCTGAGGCAGAGGCTATATTTGCTAATTAAGCTGCAGCTTTGACAGACAGGGTTTAGCCTTCCTCTGCTCAGTTACACAGGGACTCAGAGGAAGTGAAAAGCAGCAGCAGTGATGGTTCTTCCACGTTCCTTACTGGTTTTAATTTAGTCTAGAGGCAGCCAGTAATTTACAGAGGTTGCTGCAGTGCAAGGATGATTTCTTCTGTGGATTTTTTTTCCTAATCCTCCTTTATTGGATAATAATCAAATCCAACTAATGTCTGTATATAATATATAGATATTTTGTCTTGTTGAAGGTTTTTTCCTAACCACTTACTATATTGATTTGCTTTCAAAAGGTGTATGAATATCTTGATATTAAAAATTAAGAAATATTTTGTAGTCCTTTCTTCGCTATGTAAATAAAGTCTTACAGCAGTGTATGTAAGAGAAGAACATAAGGATGGTAAAGGATAGGAAGACTAAGAGAACTACTGAACACAGTGAATTATTTTTATTTGAGGACAGGAGCTGAAATGGGAGTCTTTCTAATGTCTGGATATATATATCCATATATATATATATATATCTTTATATAGATATATATTATTTCTTTTTCCATTGAAGAAAAGGAAGAGAGAAACTGAGATTTAAAAATGTCAAGGAAATTAATTTTTCAGGGAAGAAAAGTAGTTATTTATAGAGGAGGAAAGATGTCATTGGTTAATACAAGTTGATCATTTGTTTTTACTGTCAAAATTGTTGAAAATGAAAAATGGGAAAAAGAGAACAGCAGCTGGAACTATCAAATGTTCAGGAGCCATCAATCTCTAGGACAAAAGGTGATCTGCATGTCTAACACTAACAGAAACTGATGACATGGTTTAAATTTGAGGCAAAAGTCTCCTAAAAAGAAAATTTTACGTTGCTTAGGAAGACGTGAGTTTTAAAAAGTTTTACAATAAATAATCCTTAAAATGCATATTTTAAAAATCATGTGAGTATGGCTCAATATTCATATTGGGTGCTAAATCACTTAATAGTTGAATATGTGGCAAATTTTTCAGTAGTTATGCCTATAGTAATGCTAACAAAGAATGCTTATGTTAGGAGAGCTGAGGATCATTAGTAATGATCATGGGAGAAAAGTCATTAGGATAAAATATTTCTTGTGGAAAAATTAATTGAATTTCATCCATTATATCCCAGCCACAGCTACTATTTTTAAAATTAAGTTATATAGGATGTAACCTATCTGTGTGGATTTCTGTAAGCAAATATCAACATTTTTTGGTTTTGGAAAATAAAACTGGAGTGGAAAATGGAACAGTCATAACAGATGCAGGCTCTGTATTTTAGGTTTTCAGTATTGAATTAGACATATGAAAAGAAGCAAATCCAGAGTATTATTTTCTCTCCCTCATTCTCCCTCATTCTTAAAGATTTTCAGCACCTTCTGCCTGACTTTAGAAGAAAATAATGTTTCCAAAGTAAATTCGTTTTTTCACATAAATACAGGCAATTGTAACTGAGTTCCTTAAAAAACATCTGTCATTATCAAGGTCAAGTAGGCTGGTCATTCTCTGAGAAGACAGTTCAATCATCACCTGGCTGTTGAAGAAAGAAAATACAGCCAGTTTCTAAATTCAATTTGAGCCAACTTCTAAATTCAGGTTTTTTTATTGGCAGATCAAAATCATCAGATTTGTGGGAGTTTTGTCCCTAAGCATATCAAGAGAACCTATGGCATTTTTGGTGGGAGCTTGGTGTTACACCTTTACAGTCTTGCAGATTTTTATAGCTTGGATTTATTTGCAAACTAACACAATGAAAGTTTTAAGACAGTAATTTAAATTGGGAATAACTTCTCCTTAAGGAAGTAAAAGCCTTTATTTTTGGGTTAATGAAATTACTTCAGAATTAAACACAAATAGAATTAATTTTAAAACTTTAGGATTTTTCTGTTACCTTGATCACAAGTCCATTCAAGCCATAAAGGTTTTGTAAAGTGCAAAATTACTTTCCCAAGGTACCCTTTGATTTTCCATCTGCCCTGGACAATGGACAAAAATAATTGATTTTTTAAAAACTTTTAATAAGAGGGAATTTGCTGGATTTCAGAACTACTTATGAGTCTGCTAGAAATCTTACTCTGTTTCTGTCATGAACTATCAGAGCAGGTACTCTTTGCTGCAAAGAGAGAAGTTCCACCTGAATATGAGGAAGAATTTCTTTCCTGTGTGGGTGACCAGAGTCTGGAACAGATTGCCCAGAGAGGGTGTGGAGAATCCCTCACTGGAGATGTTCCAGAACCATCTGGATGCAATGCTGTGCCATATGCTCTGGGATGACCCTGCTGGAGCAGGGAAGTGGGGCCAGATGACCGCTGTGGGCCCTTCCAGCCTGACCCCATCTGGGATTCTGTGGTTTTGGTCAGGTATTCCTCATGTTAACCTAAATTTATAAATAAGCCAGGGCAGACTGAGTTAGAAGTGATCACTAAATGTGATACTGTAATATGACAGAAGTCATAATCCTTAGTAAGAAAAATATTTCTGATGTTTCCTCCATTTTTCCTTTATTCTCCATTCTCCTTTATTTATAACTCAGAAACCCTAGGAGAGGATTAGTTTGCCCAAAACTTGGGGGTTTTTTGCCTGCTATGTCTGTTGTCTTAATAAAACAGTTTACTTCAAATTCCACCTACTCATGATTTTAAAAGAGATTTTTTGCCACGTTAATCCAAGCCTTGTTTTTGCACTATTACAGTCAAACTGCCACTATCACTCCTTGTTCCTGCTAGGAAGTGTCTAGCAAAGTACAACTCTTTCCATTGCAAGTCTTGCCTCAAGAAATCCTACGGTTAAACAGGCTCTTCACAAGAAGAGAAATTCAGCTCTTGTGCCAATCAAAAGAGAAACCGACATAAACTCATCATATGAGCTTTTTTGATTGTTTGGTGGCATAACAGTGCCTCTGCAGATGGAAAACTGGGACAATAGTGGGATTTGGAGCAGCCTGTTTGCCTTTCCTCAGCAAGGGAGGAGGAAGGAGGGAAATGTCACCTCTAAAGTGGGGGAGAAAAGAAACAATAATCAGAACTACAATGTCTACTTGGAATTCAGGTGGCTGCACATCAAGTTACCTCTAACAGTCTGACTGCTGATTGCTACTATTCATGAAAAGGGGCTTTATTTTAGTTCTGAAATAATCCAGAGCAACAGCTCCCCCGTCGAGTTTTCCCGTCTGAATCTCTAAAATGTTCTCTTTTTTAATTTTCTCTCTTGACCCTCTCCTCCCACTCACCTCTTTGAACACAGATTTAAATACATTCAAAGAGATAGTGAGGAAGTAGTTTTCAGTCCATCTCATACAGCCAAAACACTGCTGCAAAGTGCCTCCCTTAAATTTTGGGAGGAATCAGCTGACAGAGGAAGGTTAGTTGGCTGAAGGCAAGGTAACATGAGAAAGAGCAGTTCAAAAGCATAGTGACAGTTTTACCTGACTCCTTTTCAGTTAATCACATCCACTTCTGGACACCCATGTCCGGTTAAACTACATTACCTTTGGAGCCTGTCACCTCAGCCTGGTTCCTTCCTTTGTCTGAAACAACTAAAATCAGTTGACCTTCAAGTTACAGTGATGTTTACCTATTCATTGAGAAGTGCAGATCTAGATTGCACTTAGGATCCTGGTTCCTTGGACTGGGACTTAGGGCTGCATTTCATTCTCCCTCCTGATTTTTAAGAGATGCTCTGTTTACTGTTACTTGTAATCCTCAATGAAGTTTTAGTACAGTCCTAAATCAACAGAGGTGGGTTTTCAAGTGGACAGTGTAAATTATAAATCCTGCATTAACAATGTGGCCACATTGGAAAATACCCTTTAGTTCCATTGCCCTTTAATGGCTCTCTTATGTTGGCTATTGAATCCCATCTATCTAAATCCCATGGGAATTTTAAATCAGATGTGCTTTGGGGAACTTAGCAATAGCAATATTAATCACTCCCATAGTGCTGACAATATGTAATGGTTTGAGTGGGGCATCCTTTGATGCTGTATGATGTTAATGGTAGCAAGAATCAGCTTTGCAGTAGACCACATCATTTGCCTTGAAGGATCACTTCAGATAACAAAAACCAGAGGTTTGTTGTGCAAGAACTGGTTGTTCACACACACAAGCACTGTTTTCCTTCCCAACAGAGAAATTATTTATTGCTAGGAGACAGCAGTTTCTTCTGTCCCAGGGATATGATGTTGGTAATGCTGTAGAAAGCCCCACATTTCCAGACACATACTGTGAATAATCAAAATCTGAGAAATTTCTTCATCCTGAGCCAGGTGTAAAACTACAACAGGAGATAGAAATGCAAGTGCCTGTATAATCCTTTGGGTTCATTGGCTCCAAATGTTTTAAGTTCTCTTCTTTTTGCCTGTATTCTCATTTGCATCATGTCACTGCATTGCTTGGCTGCTGACAGGCAAACTTCCTGTCTAAAATGCTGATTATATGATCAAAATTATTGATATTTTGATACACTCCATTTTGTGCTTTCTGACTGTATACTGTGTAACCAACACAAGGGTTTGTATTTAATTATAAGCCAAGCATTAAGTGACACGTGCCTGCTCCGTAGTTTTTAATTTTTATGTTTCTTGTGTGTTCTTTTGAAGCCTCAAGTAATAGAATGTGTTTCCTGAGTAATTGTAATCTGCTTTAGGAATGACTTTACAGCTCCTCAGAAGTTATCAGAAAATTCTCCACCCACCAGCACTGGCTGGTGTTGATGACTGAGCCTGGTTAATAGATTGTCTCTGATCTCGAGTTGCTGCCGTATAAGATGGAATATCTGGAATATCATTCAGTAACCTGAACTGGAAAATTAGAGATTGCAGCTGTGTGATGGGTGAGATCAGAAAGGCTGCTGTAAGAATCCTGTTCTGCCCATATTGCTGCAGGAAATGCTCCTGGCTCTTCTATAGCAATATGTTTTACAAAACACCCTTAGAAACCATCGGTCTCCCCAATATCAGCACAGATACTTGGGGGTTAAAATCAGTAGGAGCTTGCCATCTAAAATCCAGTTCCTATGCCTTGCTCTGGAAAGTGGAAAGGCCAGACTTTGTATCAGATTAAGATGAGTTAGAGTAGATTGAGGCTTAAGGATTTTTTCCATCAGAATGAAAATATTAAAGACAGATAATTTTACCTTGTCTCTGTGTTATTTAATTTTTATTTTCCTGATTCCATTTTAAGCTGAATTCTACTAATGCTTGTTATTCCACTGGCACTCCAGTTTAGCCCAGAGAATACTGAAAATGCAACATGTTTTTATGTCTGCTAAAAACACAGATTTCATTTGGTACTTTTTATTTGTTTTCTTTGCTAGAACATGGACACTCATATTTATGACCTTCTTGTTTTCCAGCACCTCCCAGATGGCTCTGCCCCAAGTGCACACGCTGAATTTTATCTTCTGCCAGATCCTTATGAGGTCAGTCGAAGGAAAACAAGAACAGCTCCAAGAGGCTCTGACCCTACTTACAATGAACTTGTGAGTACTGTTCACTTTCCTCCACCCCTTCTTGTTTCATGGAATCATGGAAGGGGTCAGGCTGGAAGGGCCCACAGTGGTCATCTGGTGCCACCTCCCAGCTCCAGCAGGGCCATCCCAGAGCACGTGGCACAGGATTGTTTCCAGATGGTTCTGGGATATCACCGGTGAGGGATTCTCCACAGCCTCTCTGGGCAATCTGCTCCAGTGCTCAATCACTGCACAAGGAAGTTCTTCCTCCCATTCAGGTGGAGCTTCCTGGGTATCTGTTCCTCCTGTTGCCTCTTGTCCCATTTCTGGGCCTCATGGAGCAGATCCTGGTACATTCCCTGACCTCTTCCTGCAGATGCTGACAGACATGGATGAGGTCCCCTCTCAGCTGTCTCTTTTCCAGGGTGAGCCCAGCTCACTCAGAGTTTTCTCTTGAGAGACATGCCCCAGTCCCCTCACCATCTCCATAGCCCTTCACTGGACTCACTCCAGTGGTTCCCTGCTTTTCTTCATCTGCTGAGCTTGGAACTGAACACAGCACTCCAGATGTGCCTCACTAGGGCTGAGTAAAAAGGCAGGGTCACCTCCCTCAACCTCCTGTCAATGCTTTTCTTGATGCACCCCAGGATCCCTTTTTGGCCATGAGGGCACATATTTTTGCCAGCACAATTGTTCCCCCTCAGGAATGCTGCATAAGCAGCTGTTCCAGCCAGGCTGCTCCAGTCCTGGCCACTCTGCTGAGGGCAGGTTGATGAGGATGCTGAAGGTATTGGACATAAGCTATATTTGGATATTCACATCAATAACGTGCATAGAGCATCTTTACATTTTTAGCATGGTAAATGACAAAGCCATCTGGAGGCTCGCTCCACAGACGCTGCCAGATTTCTGAAAGGTAGAAAATGCCTGCTCAAAAAAATGCTCTCCAGAATTTCACTGACAGCAAAATATTTTTATTCTCCTGCATGAAGTTGAGATAAATGCAATTTCTTCTTTGGTTGCCTTGCCACTGACCTCCATGGCAGTGATCTCTGTCAGTGTGTCTTCTGTCTTCATGCACATACCCAGATAACCCAAAAAAATTTGGATCAGGATATGTAACAAAAAAAGAAACTGCTGCTGAAGAGAAGCAGTTAAATATTTTCAAATTTTAGGTAAAAAAGGTGGTTGTTTGGAGGAAAAAAAATGTCATATTTCTGCAATCACTTTTGGCCAGTTGCCTTCTAGTTTTGTCTTGCCGATAGCAGACAGTGCAGGGTGTATCGTAGTGACAGAGTGGGTTATCTTCTTTTGTAATTATTACTGAATTACTGCAGTTGGGATTTTATTTTTAATTTTCTTTGAAGCAATTTGGGTCTATTCTGCAAGAGGAAAATGAAAGTAGCAGGGTAGAAGAGAGGTGTTCATGCTTTGGTATATGCATAGCTCAAAGGAAGAAGAAGGAAGGGTCTTGGTACCACATTAATATTTGGGAAGCAACCATAACCACCCATTTTTCCTAATGTTTATATATCCTGTTTTTGAAGGAGCCTCTTGCTTTGTAATACTAATTTCTCAGCTCTGCAAGCTTAGAAGTAGCCCAGAGGATGTTCTCTTTTTCCTGAGGCAGAGGCTATATTTGCTAATTAAGCTGCAGCTTTGACAGACAGGGTTTAGCCTTCCTCTGCTCAGTTACACAGGGACTCAGAGGAAGTGAAAAGCAGCAGCAGTGATGGTTCTTCCACGTTCCTTACTGGTTTTAATTTAGTCTAGAGGCAGCCAGTAATTTACAGAGGTTGCTGCAGTGCAAGGATGATTTCTTCTGTGGATTTTTTTCCTAATCCTCCTTTATTGGATAATAATCAAATCCAACTAACGTCTGTATATAATATATAGATATTTTGTCTTGTTGAATGTTTTTTCCTAACCACTTACTATATTGATTTGCTTTCAAAAGGTGTATGAATATCTTGATATTAAAAATTAAGAAATATTTTGTAGTCCTTTCTTCGCCATGTAAATAAATTCTTACAGCAGTGTATGTAAGAGAAAAACATAAGGATGGTAAAGGATACAAAGACTAAGAGAACTTAATTAAAATTAAAATACCACCTGGGCAGTTTCCATCTAGAATGGAACACTGCAGTGGGAAGAATCACCTGCCATTAATATTGTTCTGATTTCAACATCACGGATTTGCATTCAGAGAATATGTTTATTTCAAAAAACAGAGAGTGCCATTTATTCATTTTGTTACAAAATTGTGCTCTAGAGAATAAACGTAGTGCTGAAGTCTCTCAATGCTATAGTAACAAAAAAAGCCTGGAATGTTGCAGATTTTTTTGAGCTGTTATAGGTGGTTGACATAAAAGTATTACCTGTTGTTGCAGGCAGTCAATTAATTTTATTTACACAATTAGTTGGTTTGTTCCTGTTGTCCCCCCCCCCGTGGTTCTGTGTTGGTTTCACCCATTTGTCAATTATTGTAAACCCTAGCCCCTTTTTCCAGATTGTTCCTCATACATTACCCTGATCCTGCCCCCGAGCCCTATCAATCTATGTAAACCCAACCCTTTGATCCAGCAAGTTCCCTGCTTTTCATCCCTTACTCGAAGCCCCATTGGCATTATGACTGCCGCCCCTCCCACGTGTTATCCCTATTGGCCCCCAACATTGTAAACCCTCCCCCCAACTCCTCCCGTGAAATACCCTGATTGGTTCCTGAGTTTGTACCCTCCCCACCTTAAATTGCGGCGCACAGAGGTGCTGCTCGCTCAGTTTGTCCTACCTTTGACCTTTCCAGTCCCTTCCCCGTCTACTGTTCCTGTCTCCTACAATAAATCCGGTTTCTGGGAAGATTATTGGACTCTGAGCCTCCTCCGTTCCTCCACCGAGCATCCACAACGTGCTGAGACCACAGTGCCTGAGGGCTTAAGAGCTCTGAAGGTTCGGTCTGGGACAAATAGCTCCCAGATCATTCCCCACTCCTGACGCTGCTAGCGGTCAGTGAGGCAGAGCTAGCCTGAGCTGGAAAGGCCGCGAAAGGAGCAGCGTTAACTGGCGCCCAACGTGGGGCCTCTGCAGCCTGTGGAGACCCCCGGAGGAGTCGACCCTGTGGATTACAAAGACTTGTGGGCGGCAGTTACCCCGGTTGTAGCAGGTCGGTTTTTGTCTGGCGGCACTCCCGGGGAAGAAGCGACAACCTCCGGTGTGCAGGAGACCGCTTCTGGGGCTCGGACGCCTTCCACAGCCCAAGTCAGGACCTGGTGAGTTTCCCCAGTGGGGGAAGGAGGGGTGTGTGTGTGTGTGAGTCCCCCTTGTGTGTTGTGAATTGGGTCCTGACCCTTATTTTCAGTTAAGTTTACATTTGCTGCTGGGAGGCGGTGGAACTGCGGAGCCAGGGGGGAATCAGAGATGGGCGCATGTTTGTCGGCTCCGCAGAGGGGGATTTTCCTCCAAGTTGTGGGTATCCTCGAGGGTGGGAATCATAAATTTTCGCGTGGGTTGGTCAAAAGGCTAGTACGTTGGCTGTTCCTGCATTTTCCCCATGTGTCCCCTGAAAATGTTATCTCAGTGATATTTTGGAATTCGGTTGGGTCCAAATTAACGGCTTTGGTGGTTCAGGGTGACAAAACAGCCGCCAAATTAATCCCACTTTTCGTTTTAATTCAGACTGCCTTAATTGAAAGAAAGGGAATGCAGAGGCAGCCAACGCAGCCTTCCCCAGTTTCTTCAGTTTCCCCAGTTTCCCAATCCCCATGCTCCTAAGTTGGGGGAGACCTGCGGAGCAACCCGTAGAACGCAGGGCTCCGAAGTCGGCAGCAGTCTCCCTGGCTCCCCAAGCCTCCCTCAGAACCCTTGCCCCAGTAGCCCTGGCCAAGCTGCCGGAGCCCTTACCCATTCCCCTGTTCCCCCAGTTGACAATCCAAAGTTATCCCCTTTCCAAGTTGCAAATCCCCAGTTTAATAAAGTTAATGATCCCCAGTTACTTTCCCAGAACCCTGGATCCCCTATTTTCCCTTGTCTCCAGTGCTCTCCTATGTCTCCCCATGCCCTGCCTGACCCTCAAAATGGCCCCCAAGGGGCACAAGATGGCGGGGACCGCATGGTCGGACCCTTCCCTTGTTCTCCTTCTTCCCAGAACCCCTTTCTTCCCACAAAGTGCAACCCCTTCTTCCCTAGCCCCTCCCTTCTATCCTACCCTGACTCCTCCCACCTCTCCTTGGGTGGTTCCTCCTCCTCGGGGGCGTGCCCCCAAAGTGTAACCTCCCAAAACCCCACCTCTTCCGGCTGCGGCTCCTCCCTCCAACCCTCCTCCTCAGTCGGCCCTCCAGCCCCGCCTCTTCTGGCTCCTGGTTCCCACGCCCCTCCTCCTGGTTCCCACGCCCCTCCTCCTGGTTCCCATGCCCCTTCTCCCAGTTCCCGTGCCGCCCCATCCGGTCCCCATGCTTTGGGGACCGGAAGTGACAGGCCTGAGGACCAGAACCCGGAACAGGTTGTGATTCCCTTTGCCGCACCAGTCAGTTTTCGAGGAAGGGGAGGGAGGTACCGAGAATGGGAACCCTTCTCCTTCCAGACAAAGAGGGAGCTGTGCAAAGCCCAGGAGGAGTTCAGCAGGAGAAGTGAATATTTTAAGGGCTTATTAAAGGCCACCTTCTCGGCGAACGAGATGGTTCCCCACGATTTAAAAGAACTGTTTGCCTGCCTCCTTTCCCCAGCTGACTATAGGCTGTGGAAACAAAGGTGGAAGAAATCGTTGGAGGCCATCCTTCCTGAGCTGTTGCGCAGCGAGGAGTCTTGCGGTTGACGCAGACGAGAATCCCCTCTCGATAGACCACCTGTGCGGTGAAGGGAATTGGGGGAAGCCAGAAGAACACGCCAGGGTTTTACCTTGGCCTGTCCTAATTAAAATAACAGAGGCCGCTGAGAAGGTATTTAACATCTTGCCGGGAGGGGAACCCCTGACCAACTTTTCAAATATCAAGCAGTCGCCCAATGAGCCCTTTACCATTTTTGTCAACCGATTACAGGAACAGATAGAGAGGCAGGTTGACAGACCTGAGCTGCAGGAGCAGCTTATCCTGGAGATGGCAAAGACAAATTGTAATGACATTTGTAAACAAGTTATTTTCAGCCTGCCTTTGTATCCACCGCCAACCTTGGATGTCCTCATTGATGCATGCGAGAAGAAAGTGCCATTAGTGGGGACGTCCAGGGCGCCATCTCTACCACCGGCGGCCACGAGACCACCGACTGCAGCAATAGCCCAGCACCCGCCAGGCCAACCTCCACCACTGTCTGGAAAACCTCTGCAGTGCTATCGCTGTGGGCAGCTGGGGCATATGACCAGGGATTGCCCTGCCGCGCATCCCTGCCCTGGACCTGCGAGGGGCAATATGGGGGGAAAAGGGGGAGAGGGAGTCTTTAATAAAAAAAACTAAAAGCGCGGCGCGAACCTGCCCCGCGTGAAGCAACAAATGGGGCAGGTATCGCGGTGGGGGGGAAAAACACCAACCGGACATGGCCTATTCACTGGACGAGACACTTGGTAACGACACGAGACATCCTCTTCCGGTCCCAGCACTGGACAGTAGTAGCTGTGGACCCGCTGGAGGAAAAGACAATGGACACCGGACGTGACAGTAAGTACATCGCCATCGGGGACACCAAGCACACCCCTCCGGAGATTGAGATTTCTCCGATCACCTTTCCGGGTGGTCCGGAGAACCTCATAAAAGTATTACCTCTATTGAGGCTCATCACAGGTAAAGTGTATTGGCCAAGGAATTCGTTGTTAGACAGAGAAATCTCATCCTGCACGCAGAAGCGTATCATTGCCAGTTCTGGAACTTGGATGTTAAAAGAGAATGTTTCGTTCCATTTAGGGCTCAAAGCTAATTAAAGGAGAAAAGAAACAGGATTAAAATATGATTTCTTTTTTTTCTACTCTATAACTAAGCTGCTATCACTAGTCTGAACTGGTAAAGAGTTTCTTTTACCCTAGGTATCTGTGCCCATTTAAACAAATAACTAAACTCCCACTGACTGTAGTGGGGCAAAAGCCTAAGATAGTTGGTGTCATCCCTTAAAAGAGAGAAAAATGAGACAAGGATAGCCAGGTTAAGAACTTCTGCTCAGCTTAAATTTTCCTATAGCCATACCAGTTTCATGCTTTTGTCAAAGTTTCTCCTTTCACAGTGCTGGAAATGAATAAATTCAGGTAGTAGAACGTTCACTTGACCAGAAATACAAAAAGAGAATGTGGAACAGGAGGGGTTTGCCTGGTCTTTAGCAATGTTCATACAGGGAAAAGAAATTCAGGGGCTGATTTAAAACAGCAGCTATCTATAAAAAAGAAAAAGGAAGCATAGAAGACAGAGGCACAGACAAAATGAGATCACAGAAAGCTTGTAGTCTGAGACATCAAGAAGATCTGTATTATAAAGATAAGGGAGTGCTCAAAGACAGCTACAAAGAGTACACACTTCACCTGTCAAGCAATTAAGGGATTACTCCTACCAGAGACTTCAAATGAGACGAGTGATGAAGTTACAGCAATTTCTTAAGAAAACCTCGTCATTAAGTTAAGTGGTTAAGGCTGGGATAGGGTTAACTTTCTTCATGTCAACCCCTATGGTGCTGCATTTTGGATTTTTGACTCAAACAGCACTGACTACACCCCAGTGTTTGAGCTATTGCTGAACAGGGCTTCCACAGTGTCGAGATTTCTGTCTTTCTCACTGCAGAGCAGCCTCCCCATCCCAGTGAGGGGGCTGGGGGTACCCAGGAAGTTGGGAGGAGGCACAAGTGGTACAGCTGACCCCAGCTGGCCAAGGGGATGTTCCTTACAAATGGTGTCATGCTCACAGCTGGGGGGAAGGAGGAAGGGAGGGCATTCAGAATTGCAGTGTCTGTCTTCCCAAGTAACCTCAGAGCTCCAAAATGAAGCCTTGTTTCCCTGGGAATGGCTCTACACCTGCCTGCCATGGGAAGCGGTGAATGAATTCCTTATTTTGCTTTGCTTGTGTGGGCAGCTTTTGCTTTATCTATCAAACTGTCTTCTTCTCTACCCGAGGGTTTTCTCATTTTGGCCTTTCCAGCCCTCTTCCCATCCAACTAGAGGAGAACAAGCAAGCAGCTCTTTGGAGCTGAGCTGCTGTCCAGGATGAGCCCACAGCAGTGTGCAAAAAAAACAATTCCACCTTCCTTTAGAAAGGGGGAGTGCTCCCAGCTGTGTGTTTGTGCTTCCTTAATCTACCAATCTACTTAATCTACCAATCTACTTAATCTACCAATCTAGAAAAATGGCACACACAGCATGAACAACTGCTACAGATTTTGTGCCAGGAAATCCTAGTCTAGAGAGAAATAATTGGTGTTTCCTTATAAAATGTTGTTGTGCTTTGTTCACAGCCTAGAGAAGCAGACTGATGCTCACCATTACTAGATTCTACCAATACTAGATTCTACCAATTACTACATTCTACCATTACTAGATTCTACCAATACTAGTTTTCTTTCTTGCTTGATCCTCTGGCACACCATAGATTTCTATCTGTACCATGGGGTTAGCTTTGTTGGTCCTTGACATGCTGCTGCGTGGTAACTGATGGCCACTGATGAGCTGGAAAATTAAAGTTATATTGAAGTAACTGTAAGAATGAACTAATTCACCACAGCCATATAGTCACCATAATAGAAATAGCTTTCAAAAGAAATTACTTTAAGTATATGCTAGTCATAAACTGGTGTAATAAACACAGTGGAATCAAGAATATGGTGCTTCACATCCAATTTAATTTTTTATATATAATTTTTTAGAAATATTGTGGTTTAGGAACATTTTTTAACTAGATCAGATTCCTCTGAGCCCAGTCCAAACTGACCTTGAATGGTTAGAGGGATGGGATACACATAACCTCTCTGGGCTGCCTGTGCCAGTGTTTCACCACCCTCTTTTAAATAAATAAATAAATAAATAACTGAAATAATATTTTAAACAATAATTTTCAGGTTTTTTTATTCAATAGCTATACATAAAAATTATATTTTGCTACTGTACAAAATAATCCTATTGGAATCAGCCTACAGTGATTTTTACATTTTCTGCTATCGAGCTCATGAATTCCAATCTGTGTGGAGAGGATCAGCATCAAGACCCACCGTGACATCAGCATTGTGCTACAGGGTATGTAGCAGACTGCCTCACCTGTGCCTCATCTCTTGCACAGTATTCCTTAGTATTAGACAAAAACTCTTCATTCAGTGAGCTTCCTGATGTGTTTTGACCAAAATTTCCAAAACCAGGAAATTTTGTCTCAGACTGCCCTGTAATCTGGCACCCAGACTAAGACAGGATTTATGAAAGTCACAACTTTGTCTGCTTTTTATCTATATTTCAGGGTAGCTAGGAAAGAGTCAACATCTGTGCAGTAATCAGCCTTTTAGGAATCAGTATATAACATGTATTGAGAGAGATATACAAGCCTGAAAGCCCAGGTGAAAGATATGACTCCCAATCCTGGTCTCAGGCCTGTTATGAATTATGTTTGTTCATTAACTGGGATTAATTGGGATGATGTTCGTCAGTTAATCAGGATGTGGTTGGTTGTTTTTTTTTCTTTTTTTTTGCTCTCTTTTCCTTCGCAAGCTAATGTGGAAAGCTTTTCGCAAGTTGTGGTCGGGGTTGTTTTCGTACAGACCAGGCGTGGGACTTTCCAGGAAGAAGAATAGAAGTGAAGCAAGATGTTTCAACAACAACCCCGAAGCATGCGCAAAAGGCTCGTGAACATCTTAAAAAGACTGACTGAAACCTCAGTATGCGCGGCAGTGGCGGAACAGAGAACCCCCTGTCGCCCAGCGCTGCATTGCCTCCATGTTTTGCTGCTATGATTAATAAAATTTGTTAATTAGTTGCTAATTTGACTCTTATTAATCAATATAATCAATAACAATTGGTGCCGTGACTCGGATGGGAATATTGGTGAGCTATTGAGGTTTGGGGAGGCGCCCCGCTGTAACTTGCGGCCCCAGCTTCGGTTGCTTGCCCTACTTCCACCGACGAACCCAAATTAAAACAGGGAGGCAAGGAAGGACCGGTCGACCCCTTAAATTTTGTGCACAAAAGTCCGGGCGAAGACGCGGAACGCGGACGCGTAAGTTACTGCCTGTTTGGCAGGGGTTTCCGTTCGGTCGGGGTCGGGTTCCCGGAGTGTGGCGATTGTGGTTTGTGTGTTTGAGAGGGGAACTGGCAGCCGGATTCCCCAAGCGAGTGCGGACCCTCAGTAGTGCATTTCCCATTGTCCGCGAGGACGTGGGTCACGAAAAAGGGGAAGTGAGTGAAGCGAGTGAAACGCACACACGATCGAGAGAAGGCACTCCGGAAGATGGGACAAGGGAGAAGCAAGCCCCTTTCACCCATGAAGCGTTCTCCAGTACCCAGGGACTCCCCATTGGGATTTATGTTGGAGATGTGGAAGTATTATCCTGGGACTGGGAATAAAGATAAGGCCAAGGTGATCTATTATTGTGTAAAAGTGTGGGGAGGAAAACAAATTGATGAGGCAGTATGGTGGCCAAAGTTCGGTTCTACTGAGGATTGGATGCAACAAAAATTAAATATTTGGGTAAATAATAAAATCCCATTCAATCAAGAGGAGAGTGAGTATGCAGCAGTCTGGGTTACACGCCCAGGAGGACCGGGAGTCTCAATTTTTAAATTATCAGAAATAGACCCGGAAAGTAAAAAACAAAAACCCCGACAGGAAGAGGATCTTCCTGTAAGACCCCCACCGTATGTCCCACCGCAACCGATGGCTCCCCCACCGCCACAGGCGGAGCCGGAGTTAAATAATCAGGGAGATCGGGGTCTGCAAGAAAGACCAAATGAGCAGGAAGGAAGCCAAGATCAGGGACCCAGAACTAGGAGCCGTGTGCGGCAACAAAACTTGTTTCCGTTAAGAGAAGTGCCCATGGGAGGTCCTAATCCACAGATGGGATTTATTTCAGTACCTCTCAGTTCGGGGGATGTGAGAGATTTTAAAAAGGAGATGGGAAAGATTTTAGAAGATCCTCTGGGGGTCGCTGAGCGAGTGGATCAATTTTTAGGACCTAATATCTATACTTGGGATGAACTGCAGTCCATCTTAAATATATTGTTTACCACTGAAGAGAAGAATATGATAAGGACTGCAGGGATGCGCATTTGGGACGCTCAACATGCACAAGGACCCCAGGCAGACATAAAATGGCCCCTGCAGAGGCCTCAGTGGGACCACCAGAACGGAGATCATAGGACGCATATGCAGGATTTGCGCACTATAATTATTCAAGGAATTAGGGAAGCAGTTCCTAGGGGTCAGAATATCAATAGGGCCTTTAATGAGAGGCAAAAGAAGGAAGAATCTCCCAATGAGTGGCTGGAAAGATTGCGTAAAAACTTGCAAATGTATTCTGGTTTGGATCCAGACACTCAGTTAGGTCAGGCTTTATTAAAGACTCAGTTTGTTGCTAAGGCCTGGGACGACATACGTAAGAAATTAGAGAAAATTGAAAACTGGCAAGATAGAGGATTAGATGAACTTCTTAGAGAGGCGCAGAAAGTTTATGTTAGGAGGGAGGATGAGAGTCATAAGAGACAAGTTAGAATGATGGTTGCGGCAGTCAGGGAAAGTAGAGAATTGGATAAACAGGAAAGACGGCCATTTCGGGGGAAGCCCCCAAACCGGGAGGGAAATAGAGGAGTGGAAGAAAGAAGAGAAGAAAGGAATTGTTTTTATTGTGGGAGGAAGGGACATCTTAAAAGAAATTGCAGGATTAAGGTGCAGGATGAAAAGATGTTCAAGGAAGATTAGGGATGTCAGGGGCTCAATTTGTACTTGTTGGGGACCCAGAAACATCGTGAGCCCTTGATAAAACTAAAAGTGGGTCCCCACCGCGAAGAAATAGAATTTTTGGTAGACTCGGGGGCTGAGAGATCTACCGTACAAAAATTGCCCTCTGGATGTAAACTATCCAGAGAGACAGCCCTGGTTGTAGGAGCTAAGGGAGAACCCTTTAAAGTTGGAATTGTTAAAGATGTAGAGGTAGAAACTAAATATAAGATAGGGTTAGGGAATCTTTTAGTAGTACCTGAAGCAGAGTTTAATTTATTAGGTCGGGATTTAATAATTGAATTAGGAATAAACTTGGAAGTGGAGAATAAAGAAATAAAAATAAAGCTTTGTCCCCTTAGAGTAGAAGATGAAGAGATGATTAACCCTGAGGTTTGGTATACCCCGGAGACTGTAGGGCGACTAGAGATACCCCCTTTTACGGTAAAAATTAAAAACCCGGAACTTCCAATTAAAATCAAACAATACCCTATTTCACTAGAAGGAAGGAAGGGATTAAAACCAGAAATAGAGAGACTTATAAATCAAGGACTATTAGAACCTTGCATGTCCCCATTTAATACTCCCATCTTGCCGGTAAAGAAGCCTAATGGGACGTATCGATTAGTACACGATTTGCGGGAAATAAATAAAAGAACTATTTCTCGGTTTCCCGTAGTGGCCAATCCCTATACGTTGCTAACTAAATTAGGCCCTGAAAATCTATGGTATAGTGTGATTGATTTAAAGGATGCATTTTGGGCCTGTCCCTTAGATGAAACATGCAGAGATTACTTTGCATTTGAATGGGAGGATCCTGATACTGGGAGAAAACAACAACTGAGGTGGACGGTTTTACCTCAGGGCTTTACTGAGTCCCCCAATTTATTTGGACAAGCACTAGAACACATTTTGCAGGAATACAAGCCTGCTTCAGGTATTACTCTTATTCAATATGTAGATGACTTATTAATTGCGGGGAAAGAGGAAGAACAGGTCAGAAGAGAAAGTATCAAACTCCTTAATTTCTTAGGATTAAAAGGTCTCAAAGTATCAAAAATCAAACTACAATTTGTAGAAGAAGAAGTACGATATTTAGGACATTACATCAACAAAGGAGAAAAGAAAATAGACCCCGAACGCATAAAAGGAATCTTGTCATTACCACCTCCTAAAAATAAAAGGCAAATTAGACAAATCCTAGGTCTAATGGGATATTGTCGGCAATGGATCGAAAACTACAGTAGTAAAGTTAAATTTTTATATCATAAATTGACTCTCGGGGGTTTAATTACTTGGACTCAGCAAGATGAGGAGAACCTTCAGGCATTACGAGAAGATCTGATAAACGCCCCAGTTTTAAGTCTGCCGGATCTGAATCGGCCTTTTTATTTATTTATAAATGTGAGTGATGGCACAGCATATGGGGTCCTGACCCAAGAATGGGCTGGGAAGAAAAAGCCGGTAGGCTATTTGTCAAAGTTATTAGATCCCGTAAGCAGAGGATGGCCTACCTGTTTGCAAGTGATCGTAGGATGTGCCTTATTAGTAGAAGAGGCCAGAAAAATCACCTTTAATAGCTGCATAAAAGTGTTGTCCCCTCATAATATCCGGGGTGTGTTGCAGCAGAAAGCTGAGAAATGGATATCAGACTCCCGTCTACTTAAATATGAGGGAATTTTATTGGAAGCTCCGAATTTAACTTTAGAAACAACGAGCCTCCAAAACCCTGCCCAATTTCTATATGGAGGGTCTGAAGAGTCAGAACTAACACATAATTGTCTTCAGACCATTGAAGAACAGACAAAGATTAGACCCGACCTGGAAGAAGAAGAATTAGACGATGGGGAGAGAATCTTCGTAGATGGTTCTTCCAGAGTGATTGAAGGGAAAAGAAAATCAGGATACGCAGTTATAGATGGGAAGACATTGGAGATTCTAGAATCAGGACCATTGAACAGTTCTTGGTCAGCACAAGCTTGTGAACTATATGCTGTCCTACGAGCTCTAAAGAGATTAAAGGGAAAGGTTGGGACAATTTACACGGACTCTAAATATAGTTATGGGGTAATACATACTTTCAGAAAAATCTGGGAAGAAAGGGGATTAATCAACTCACAAGGGAAAGATTTGATCCATCAGGAGTTAATAAAAGCAGTTTTAGTCGCTTTGCGAGGACCTGTAAAGCTAGCTGTAGTACACCTAAAAGGACACCAGAAGGGGGTAGATTACAAAACAAGGGGAAATAATGCAGCAGATCAGGAAGCTAAACAGGCAGCATTACGAGAACTAGTGTTAAAGGAAAAGGGAATGGGGCCCTCAGTACCCGAATTGAAAATTTTTGTACTCACCCCAAAAGAGGAACAGAAACTTGCTCAAATGGGGTGCACTAAAAATAAAGAAGGGAACTGGCATTTACCTGATGGAAGAAAAGTGTTACCAAAGTCAATAGCTTTTCAGATTCTAGACAATCTACATAAACAGACACATTGGGGTAGCCAAGCCCTAATAGACCATTTTGCGGCTAAATATATGTGTATAGGACTACATGATCTGGCAAAATATATTACTCAGGGATGCCCCACATGCCTAAAAGTTAATAGAGCTGTACGGAGACAAATGCCAATGGGGGGAAGACCCTTAGCAGTGAGACCATTTTCTAAAGTTCAAATCGATTTTACAGAACTCCCCAAAGTAGGGAGGTATAAATATATTCTAGTCATTGTAGACCATCTTACACATTTCGTAGAAGCCTTCCCAACCATCAGGGCCACCGCACAGACAGTAACAAAGGTTTTATTAGAACATATAATCCCCAGATATGGAATAACCGAAGTTATTGATTCGGATCAAGGACCACATTTTACATCTAAAATCATAAAGAATCTGGTGGAAGCCCTGGGAATAAGATGGGAAGAACACACTCCGTGGCATCCACAAAGTTCAGGTCTAGTAGAACGAATGAATGGAGAACTTAAGAAACAATTAACAAAATTAATGCTTGAGACTAAACTCTCATGGATTAAATGTATTCCTTTAGCATTGCTGAATATTAGAGCCCAACCCAGAGCTGACATAGGAATATCTCCCTTTGAAATGTTATATGGAATGCCCTATGATGCAGGAATCCCCATGAACCACCCGGGAATCTCAGATAAAATTACTCACACGTATATTCATAAACTGATGCAGTATCGCCAGGAACTTTGGAGAAAAGGACAACTAACCCAGAGACCTCCTCTTGATATTACATTACATCAGGTCAAGCCAGGGGATTGGGTTCTTATAAAAACGTGGAAAGAGACCACTCTACAACCTCGCTGGGAAGGACCGTACCTGGTGCTTTTGACCACCAACACAGCTATCCGAACTGCTGAGAAGGGATGGACTCATGCCAGCCGTATTAAAGGACCAGTGAGCAATAGAGAGTGGATGGTCACTAGTCCTGCGGGAGACTTGAAGGTTAAATTGTCCAAGAGACCGCGGCAATAATAAGGGACATTAAAATTTCAGAATTTGATGAACAAGAGCAACCAAAATAGAACTTTTGTAATTAAACACCTGTCTAAGGCACTTAAATTTAATGAGCAAGGAAACATTTATAACAAAGATGTGGGTGTAACATGCACCGATATTAGTTGTGGGGGAAATTGCTATCCATTTGTTTGTTTTATTTGTTTAGTTTGTAAGGAAAAGTGGTGGACCCATTGCAGAAACGGACATCCCCCTCGAGGAGTGTGCCGGCCGTGCTGGACATTCCAGCGAGAATTAACTGATTGGGTATTAGCTCAAAGAGTCAAAACAGGAGACCTAGAAAAAGGATCGGCCGAGTGGTGGAATATATTTACAAAGGGGGTAAATCCGGACCTATACTGTTATCACCCGAACGAGCCTCGACCCTTTGTGGCCCGGCTAGTGGCAGGACTGTGTCGCCGAAGGGTGGCATCAGCGAGCTGCAAAGCCCCGGAGGTGAAGAATTGTAACTGGCAGTCTTATAGACTGAGGCTCACACAGACAGGGAGACAGTTCCCTCCTGAAGAATTCTCTTGCTGCCGAGAAGATGGCTCACCCCGTGGCTCAAAGCAACCGAGTCGACGGGCGAGGCAGAGGGGAAGTAAACAGTGGAGGGAATTCTCCGGTTGTCAATGGGATCACAATATTATGGTCCAGGAGATGCCCCAAGAGTGGGAATAACTTCTCTAAGAGGTGGGATCCCCATTACTGGAATGGGAAAGCCATGGGCCTTTTGTTATCCTGGATATTGTTTTGGAATCTATTGGGAGTTTATGGGAATGATAGAGTTACGCATGAACCCTTTGAGTGGTCCCTAATTAGGGAAGAAGAGCAGAGAGTAATTCAATCGGTAATCAGTTCAGGGGCGCCCACTTTCGAATGCCGGCTTTTTGAGTTACTTTCAATAGATCAGCCAAGTCAGTTTCTTGAGTTAGTTGCAAAAGGTCCACCAAGACGACCAATCTATATATGCCCAGCTTCGAATCCTGGGAAAGGATATTGTAATTATCCCGGAGAATTCTATTGTGGATATTGGGGTTGTGAGACCCTGGCATTAGGATTTACACCCGGAGGGGGCCCAGATCCATATATTTCTGTAAAGTGGCTACCCTGCACAGAGGAGGGCATTTGTGATAGGTTAGGAATTACAGTGGAATCTCAAACATTGGCAGACCTCGGTTGGTTTATTGGGAAGACATGGGGAATACGAGTGTGGGAACCTGGAAAAGATCGAGGAGGACACTTTCTTATAAAGAAAGAAAGGATTCCTCATAATTTACCAGAGGCAATAGGACCCAATGAACCCTTGAAAAACATAATCGAAGGAGAAACCGAGAAGAGAAAGCCTGCATCTAGCGGTAATACCACCTATAGTATATCTAAAGAAAAAGATATCATGATGCTACCCACAGAACATTCACCCCCTGAAGCATATGATACTTTTTGGAAGATTATGCAAGCTAGCTTTAGTGTTTTAAATCAAACCCATCCTGAATTAACTAAAGAATGCTGGCTATGTTATGACATTCATCCTCCATTTTATGAAGCAATAGGGTCAGTAGCTAATATAAGAAGGAGGAACGGAACTAATCCCAGAGAGTGTTTATGGAATCGGGAAAAAGGAACCCCGGGGATTACAATAACGCAAGTTACCGGACAGGGGTTATGTATAGGAGCTATCCCTCCAGAGCAAAAGTACTTGTGTAATAAAACTATAAAAATACAGAAGAAGGAGGTCGCTAATTGGTTAGTGCCAGCTTATAATAATAAATGGATATGCTCCAAGTTAGGGGTAACACCATGCTTGTCCACCACAGTATTCGATGAAAAATCTGAATACTGTATACAAGTAATCATTGTCCCTCGAATTATATACCATCCCAAAGAATATGTACTAGACCATCACGAGGCAGAAAAACATCATTTAGTAAAAAGAGAACCATTTACAGCACTTACGATTGCATTACTGTTAACAATAGGAGGAGCTGGAGCAGGAACAGGTATAGCTTCTCTAGTATCCCAAGGAGCTGGGCTAACAACATTGAGAAAATCAGTGGATGAAGATTTGCTAAAAATAGAAAGAGCTATTGATGCTCTTACCAAATCAGTACGGTCTTTATCAGAAGTAGTCCTACAAAATAGGAGAGGATTAGACCTTCTGTTAATACAACAGGGAGGATTATGTATAGCCTTGAAGGAACAATGTTGTACCTATGTGGATTCGACAGGGGTGGCAGTAGACACTATGGCTGAGCTCAGGAAGCAACTTGAGCAAAGGGAACGTGAAAGAGAATCTCACCAGAGTTGGTATCACAAATGGTTCAATCAGTCTCCCTGGCTTACCACCCTTCTGTCAACAATAGCTGGACCAGTGCTTATATTTGTTCTAGCATTAACTCTTGGTCCCTGCATCTTTAATAAAATAATAGCTATTGTTAGAAAAAGACTAGAAGCAGCTCATCTGATGTTAATACGGGCAAAATATGAACCCATCAACCTAGCCCCGGATGAAGAAGAGTTAGAATGGAGTAGACAAGAACAAAAAGGTTTAATGAACAAAGCAAAGAATTGTCCTAGATAAAAAGGGGAGGGACTGTTATGAATTATGTTTGTTCATTAACTGGGATTAATTGGGATGATGTTCGTCAGTTAATCAGGATGTGGTTGGTTGGTTTTTTTTCTTTTTTTTTGCTCTCTTTTCCTTCGCAAGCTAATGTGGAAAGCTTTTCGCAAGTTGTGGTTGGGGTTGTTTTCATACAGACCAGGCGTGGGACTTTCCAGGAAGAAGAATAGAAGTGAAGCAAGATGTTTCAACAACAACCCCGAAGCATGCGCAAAAGGCTCGTGAACATCTTAAAAAGACTGACTGAAACCTCAGTATGCGCGGCAGTGGCGGAACAGAGAACCCCCTGTCGCCCAGCGCTGCATTGCCTCCATGTTTTGCTGCTATGATTAATAAAATTTGTTAATTAGTTGCTAATTTGACTCTTATTAATCAATATAATCAATAACAAGGCCTAAGCATCATAAGAGATTCTTATTCCCCTGTCAACCACCCCAAAAATCAAAACCCACAAATCCCACACTTTGCTTTGATATTTTCCAGTGCTTGTAGCACCTTGCCCCAAGAGAAGTTCTAGCCTGAAATACTGAAGAGCAGTGGCTTGGCAAACACTGATGCTCTTTCTTCCTAAGGAATAGCTGCTGCCTTCACCAGGAATCTTTGCAATCACTGATGGGTTGCCCACTAAGGACATGGGCCTACAGCCTGCTCCGAAGCTAGCCTCCAGAATTCACCCTTTCAGTTTAGGAAAAAAATAAAAAATATACAGTGTTTGTAACATCCTGCTGGGCCCTGCAGGAGGGAGAACAAACACGGCACAAGTGGTTTCTTTTACTAGATATTGGAACGGATACTCATTTGGAATTTTGGTTTATGATTTTGATGTTTAAAGATTGTTTTCCTTGCAAGGATTTGACGGTTGAGTCAAATATCTTTAACTCAGTGAACGAATACAAAACATTGCTAGTCTGGTCGAACTAACAGTCTAACTTGGCAATATAGTAGTTAAAAGGAACACTAAAGTGGTACAAGGTGAGCAAATTTGGGTCTCGCAGGGATTGCAGGACTTTGGTGCGGTTCACCCCCTGCAAGGCGGGGGGGAACGCGTGCCGGCCGGTGCACTGCTCGAGCCCCGGCATCGTCTCGCGGGGCAGCTCGGGTTCGCAGGAGAAGAACCCGGCAGCACAAGGCTGGCAGAACTCGGCCCGGCGCCCGTAGCACGGTCCGCGCGCGCGCGGGCCACGCTGACGGGCGCGGGGGGGAGCAAAGTTCGCTCTCCGCGCCCACCTCCGCTTCCCCGCTGGAGCGCGAGCGAGCGCGGGGCGCTGTGTGGGCCCCGTGGTTCCGTGCCGCTTCTCGCGGCTCGCTCCGCGCGGGGCGCGCACGCGCGGGGGGAGCAGGGGCGTCCGCGCGGGCTCCGCGGTCTCGCGCCGCTTCCCGCGGCACAGAAGAAAGGAGCTCACAGGGCGCGCGCGCGCGAGCGAAAGGGGGGCTTGGGCTCCCCCCCCTTCCCCCGCCGCTTCTTGGCTGGCACCTTGGATGGGTGCGGGGGGAGGGAATGCTCGCCCCGGCCCCGGCCCCGGCCCCAGCTCCAGATCTGGGCTTGGGCTCGGTTTTACGGGGTTTTTGCGGCCGGCCGGAGCTAGGGGGCCCGGCTGGCCGCCCGGCCCGTGGCTGGCGGCGGCGGGCGGGCGCAGGGGGAACGGGGTTGTTGCTGCCCCTCCCGCCACCGCTTCTCTGCCGGGGGGAGCCGCGCGCTCCGCCGCGTTGGTACACGGGGGTTTGTCACTCATGTTACGGATCTGGTTCTGGTCCCAGACCCGGGATTGGGCTCGGTTTCTACAGGGCTCTCGCGGCCGGCTGGCGGCCGCGACTGGACCGGTTGCCCGGGCTCCCCTGCGGCGGTGGCGGCGGCGGCAGCGGGCAGGGGCGCCCCGGACAGTTCCAGCGGCGCTTCGAACTTGGTTTTTTTTCTCTTTTCCATTTTTTTTCTCGTTTTTTTTTCGCCGCTGCTGCTGCCGCTGCCGCCGAGGTGGTTTTGCCGGTGGCTGCGGCGCTTCTGTGTGTTCGGGTTTCTCGGCGGCGGCGGCGCCCTGCACGCTGGGCGCGGGGGGGCTGAAGAGAGGGTTTTTCGCGGCCGCGCTGGCAGCTATTTGGGGCACCGGCGGAGGCTCCATGGCGGCCGCTGGCAGCAGTGCCCGCAGCGCCGGTCCTGGAGGGGCCGGCGGAGGCTCCGCGGAGGGCGCAGGCAGAAGCGGCTCTCGCGGCGCTGGCGATGGCGGCGCCTGCGGGTGCGGTAAAGGCAGAGCCGCGCGACTTCTGCTCTGTTGTTGTTTTTCTGCTGGCAAAGCCTGCGCGCCGAGCTCTGCGGATGGCGGGCGCACAAACTTTTTTGGGGAGGGAGATTTCTGGCTCACGGACTGCTCCTTTCAAAAACAAGGGTCTGGACTCTTCTGGATGTTAAAAGAAGTAGCCAAACCTTTATTCGATGGCAAAAATACCAACAGGAGTAGGAAGACAGGCTAGCCTGACTCCCTGCAACTCACAACCCGAGGAGCAAGGAGACCTCCCCCAACACAGCTGTGCACAAGGTTATATACCGCTTGAGCCCCAGGGGATGGTACAACTCAGGGTCCAATGAGGGATCAGGGGAGGAGGAGTGAGGGGAGGCGGTTACACTACTGGGAACCAATAGGGACATGTCATGGGCGGGACGGCAACTAGGGAACCAATCGCGAACCGAACTAGGGGTGAGGAGCATGGAAGGTTCTGGAAGAAAGGGTCGGGTTTACAATGATGGATAGGGGGATTAGGGCAGGCCGGGGTGATGGGCAGGGAAGGTTCAGGAATAAGGGGAGGGGTTTACATAATTGA